>NC_091821.1:184920335-186120335 GCF_038994185.2 Dermacentor albipictus
GGGAAACGGCGTTTCAGTCCCTGTTTGTATATCGCTGCCGCTGGAGGCGCTACTCAAGAAAATAAAGTGAGGCAACTAGCGAGACCTTTCAGAAAATTTGTGCAGAGAAATTTTTGCTTATAGCTACCTAGCTTATGAAATAACAATTACTAAATAACGGAAGCGCACTCAGGAAGGGGTTCTTCACTCTATACAGGGTCTCTCTTTTTTTCTTTTTTAGCTGCAGCAAATTTTTAAAATGAGAAAAATATGAATCACGGTAACGTTATGTTTACCATTCGAGTGTACGGATTGGAAGCCTCTAGATACAGAGCGATATCCGCACTTACGTGCGTAATTAGCGGAGTTACAGTAATTAACCTTCTAATTATCAACAATAGGTGGATACAGCAAATTAGTACTTTGGGGCCCGTCCTCGACGCTACCTATCCCAGCAATTAAATTTTGAACTGCGAAATTCATGTGGGAGCTGCGCGAACAATTAGTCCCCCTTGTCAGGCTCCTTGAAACCGAAACTGGCTGGAATAAGAGCGTCTGTGTCGTCGATGTGGTAGACAAAATAATGCGAGGTGGAGGAACAAATAGGAAAACAGAAGACGATGAGGCTGGCGTATAAGGGAGTTAATCATCCAACACGATTATCTGCATTTATACAAAACACAGGAAATCGACTCTGAAATGTCTCAATACAGGCAGAATACTTATTGTCGAGGCATAGGGCAGTCTTTAATGCAACAAGCTTGGGCGGAAAATGTGGAATGTTGCTTAGTATACTTTTGCGCCACGGAAAATCGCACACAATCAAGAAGCTTTGGGCCAGGCACGTACCCAGGGGGGGGGCCCCGGGGGGGCCCGGGCCCCCCCCCCCCCGAAATCAAGTGGCATACCCCCCCCCCCCTCCCCACCCACGCCACCACTCCTCACACATTCCTAAAGCGCCGCCAGATCAATGTTGAGACTTCGCAGCTGTTCATCGGTCAGCATTATGCTGCCTTTTTCACTCCTTTTAGATGGCGGTAGTTATCGGCATCTCTTGTTATGTGAAGGACAGTTTTCTCGTAGATTCCGCACCCACGCGATTAACTCGAGATGCGTTCAGTTGCACCATCTATTCAACCGGCACGCGCATAGCTGTTGCTTTTATTAGTTCAACCTTCTTTGTTTAGGCTGATCCTGGGACCAGGAGAGGGATGCGGCTGTTACTCGGCTGGTTTGTACTCTCATGGAACGAGTTGCGGCCGGAGAAAACGCCAATTGCGTTTTAACTTACCCCTTTGCTTCATTGTTTCCTTGAGTTACGGCTCGCCGCGACGCTGGCAGATGCCCGGAACCATATACACGTGATATGGGTTAGATAAGGTGAGAAATAAAATAATGTGAAAGAGACGCGTCCATCATGAAACCCTGCAATAACCCTTAAACCCATAAGCAAGATGACTGTCGCCCGTTACCTCGTCTGTTTTTCCCTAACTGTATAGGACTTTTCGTGCAAAATTGGCAACTGGAAACAAAAATTGCAAGGAGTTGAGAAATTAAGCGATCTACTAAGGGAGAGAGCCAAGGCAACAAACAAACTGCAAGCAAAAGCGAATAATAAAAAAGTTAACCGTTGTTTATGAGAATATTTATGGATCAACATCTTTTTATTGAAAAAGGAAGTAGAGAAAACGCCGGCGGAAGTGGAGAACAATTACTTGTTTTGAATGACGCTTCTACAGTTATCGGTCGAACCGCCTCACGTAGCCACTTCTCTGCTGTGCTTATGTGGGTGTTTTTCTAACCTTTCGCGGTGAGCGCAGTACGTCTAGAATTGCAGAGTCCTGCGCTCTACGCGGTTGTATGGGACTGGCGGCCGCACAGCGTTACGCAATTCGCGGAACTGTCAAAACTGATCAACAAGGCGAAAATAATTGATATTCGAAACTATAACATGAGAAAGACTGAAGAAGCCGTAAAAAATGGCTGCAGCCTGAAATCAGTAAAAAAGAAACCTGGCATACGACAAACCATGATATATGCACTAAAAGATAAGGAGGATAATATCATCAGGAATCTCGAAGATATAGTAAAAGCAACGGAAAATTCTAAGCTGACCTGTATACAGTAACCAGAGGAGTCACGATAGTTCACTTAGAAACAGTAATGAACAGGATACAGAAACTCTCCTATAACTAGCGATGAGGTCAGAAGAGCCCTGAAAGACATGAAACGATGAAGAGCGGGAGGATAAGGTGGAATAACAGTCGATTTAATCAAAGATGGAGGAGACATAATGCTTGCAAAACTGGCGGCTCTTTATACGACGTGTCTATCGACTGCAAGGGTCCCAGAAAACTGGAAGAATGCAGGCATTATACTAATCCACAAAAAAAGGAGACGTTAAAGAATTGAACAATTATGGGACCATTAGCTTGCTCCCAGTATTATATAAAATCTTTACCAAAATAATCTCCAATGGAATAAGTTTAACACTGGATTTTGTCAACCAAGGGAACAGGCTGGCTTCAGGAAGAGATACTTTACAATGGATCACATCCATGTCATCAACCAGGTTATCGCGAAATCTGCAGAGTACAATAAGCCTCTCTATGTGGCTTATATAGATTACGAAAAGGCATTTGATTCAGTAGAGATACCAGCAATCGTAGAGGCACTACGTAATCAAGGAGTACAGAACGCTTACGTAAAAAGCTTGGAAAATATTGCTACATGCGTGAGGTATTTGTTTGTTCGAACGGGGCGCGAAGGCGCCATCACTCCAGAAAAGAGGAGGAAGAACGAACTGGGCTCGCGCTGTGAATCTAACCGGTCAGCGCTGCAACCGTTGTTGTAAATATAATCTGTAAATAGTTTCTCGTCTTACTGATCGTCTTTCGCGTTAGAATATCTACGAGGTTCTACAGCTACCTTAATTCTACACAAGAAAAGCAGGGGTCCGACAGGGAGACACAATTTCTCCAAATCTATTTTCTGCGTGCTTAGAAGAATTCAGGCTATTAAACTGGGACGGCTTAGGGGTAAAGATCGACGGCAAATATCTCGGCAACCTTCGGTTTGCCGATGACATTGTTGTATTCAACAACAATGCAGACGGGTTACAACAAATGATTGGAGACCTTAACAGAGAGAGTGTAAGAGTGGGGTTGAATATTATTATGCAGAAGATGAAGATAATGATAAATAGCCGGGCAAAGGAACAAGAGATCAGGATGGCCAGTCGGCCACTAGAGACTGTGAAGGAGTACGTTTACCTAGGTCAATTAACCAGAAGGAACACTGATCATGAGAAGGAAATTCACAGAAGAATAAAAATAGGTTGGATCGCATACAGCAGACATTGTCAGCTCCTGACTGGAAGCTTACCATTATTATTGAAAAGTAAGGTGTGCAATCAGTGCATTTTGCCAGTGCAATATGTCCAGTGCGAATGCATTTGCCAGTGCATTTCCCAGTGCATTTTGCCAGTGCATATGGGGCAGAGACGTGAGAGCAAGTTAAGGACCACGCAAATAGCGATTGAACGAAGATTGCTAGGCATAACGTTAAGAGAGAAAGAGAGTGGTTTGGATCAGAGAGCGAACGGGTATAGACGATATTCTAATTGACATCAAGAGGAAAATATGTAGCTGGGCAGGTCATGTAATGCGCCAGTTAGATAACGGTTGGACCATTAGGGTTACAGAATGGGTACCAAGAGAAGGGAAACGCAATCGAGGACGACAAAACACGAGGTCGAGCGATGAAATTGGGAAATTCGCGGGCGCTAGTTGGAATCGGTTGGCGCAGGACAGGGGTAATAGGAGATCGCAGGGAGAGGCCTTCGTCCTGCAGTGGACCTAAAACAGGATTATTATTATTATTATTATTATTATTATTATTATTATTATTATTATTATTATTATTATTATTATTATTATTATTATTATTATTATTATGGAGGTGGTGGGCCCCCCCCGAAAAAAAATTCTGGGTACGTGCCTGCTTTGGGCAATGTATACAATGTCATAGACAACAGAAGGTCTGATTTAATACGTCTTAATTTTATAGGTGTGAATTGAGGTATGTTCGAAAGAGCTGAACTATGGTCGCCAGAACGGCAAAATCGGTGCTTGGAAATAAATATCAAGTTTCTTATGGACGCGTTCAATGAGGTCAGAATTAGATTTGCATGTGCCGCCCCAAATTAGAGAGGCATACTCTAGCAGTGGAAGGCGCACAGTAGAATACAATTTGAGAAAGGCAACAGGGGTGTGGAAGTCATGCGATATACGACAAACAATGCCAAGAGCGCGAATGACACATTGTTTCGCATATATCGCGGGTGAAGGGAAGCTTAGCGTTGTGTCCAAATACACACCAGGATCTTCCATCTCGTCGAACACTGGCAGTGGAGCAATAATAATAATAATAATAATAATAATAATAATAATAATAATAATAATAATAATAATAATAATAATAATAATAATCGATGCAATAGTTATTTCCGAGGTTGTGATGGCTGCGGTTTTCTCTCGTTTCTTTTTTTCATTTACTGCCTATACGCGCAGAGGAAATAAAACGAGTGCAAGCAAACATCGTGAGCCATTCCACTCTTTGAAGATGGATGGCCAGCGAAGCTGTGTAGCACACGACAAAGACGTGGAACAGAATTTTGAACAAAGGTATGCGAACACATTTATTGTCTCGATCGGAGGTCATCGTGACGAAAGGTACGCACACACATTTATTTTGATACATACGCGTTCGTTCGCGTTACACACATTCGTTATATACGTTCGTGTTTTCCTTTCGCGTTATTTTGCGGCAAAGGATTTGAGACCGTAACCACCGCACCGGCTGGCAGTGGACCAGTGCCGTCGGCGCCTTCGCAGAGGGAGGGCAATCTGCGCCCTCACTAAGGGCAGACTTGAAGCTCACTCAAAGTGCATGGCGCTGTGCTGAAACTAATTTTCCACAAAGATGCAGATATGCCCCCCGGAAGACACCTAGTCGTGCACCTAGGTCTTTGTTCTCGTTATCGGCTATAGCGACACGTTGCAGCCGTGTACCTGTGCTGGCGCTGGGCATTGGTTAAAGCAACCGTGACGACGTACTTGTTAGGTACTCAGTTAGCCCAGTGCTCACCGACTTCTTAATACCCAAATACATTTCATATGAATATCAATGACACTGCCAGGTCATGTACTTCCGCAACTCTGTAGTGGCAAGAAAAAAGCCATGAGAGGGTTCTTTCTTTTTTTTTTCGTTTGCAAGCGAATCTATACTCCGTTCCATACATAGCAGTCAGCGCTGTGGAAGCTACGCAGCTAGTTCGGTCAAGCGAAGGTATAACACCGCGCGCTGCGTCCATGCTTCGCTGCGCACCAGCAGCGTTTGCTCGCGCGAGCATGCACGTGAGGCTCCTCGTGACGAGTTGTGAAAAAAAAAAAGAAAAAGAAACGGAAAGAACAACAAAAATAAAAATGATCTGAAACAACGCATTAGCAGCCGTATGCCACAGTGTGTTTGTGTCTAAGGATTGGAACTTGTTTCATTCAATACTGGATGGATGGAGGGAGGGAGGGAGGGATACAACTTTATTGAACGTCCGGCAAGGTTTAACGCGTCTTCTTGCGGTGGCTTCGTTCGCACTTAGATCGATGTCTTCTTTTTTTACCGCAATTGTGCGCAACTGTTCTTTATAATGCTAATTCAATGCTCCTTCAATACTGAGCTTATATAAAAAACAGTTGCGCACAATTGCGATAAACAATACATCGATCTAAGTGCGAACGAAGCCACTGCAAGAAGTATCTCTAGATTCCACAGCGTTGACTGCTATGTACGGAACAGAGTTTAGGATGAGTAGTGTTTCATAACTGGTGCAGCGAAAACATAGGAGGACGCCAGCGTGGAACGGAAGCCGGCCGGGGGCGTTCTTCGCGGCGGAGCCGAAAAGCCGACACTTCAGTTGCGAGACAGAAAAAGAAACAAAACAAAAAAAAATGAAGAGGACCGTGGAATTATCAAGCGGCAACACTCGGTTAGAGCGACGAGGCGCAGGAAACAAGAAGCGCGGCGAGGGGCGATGGGTGTGGTGGGAAGAGGGGGGGGATGGAAGCACCGAAGAGAAAGCGTACGACTCGGCATAATGCAACTACGAAAACCATTACGCGCCGCGTTGGCTTGTCTGCGAAGCCGTGATGGATGGCGGTCCGCTACCGCGCCGACCGCCGCCGTCGTCTGCGTGGCCCGTTGATGGGAGAGGGTGGCGCATCTTCTCGCCGGCGCACTGTAATTATTTGCGATAAAGATTGGGGACCGAAAACAAGAAAGTCAGCCTTCGTGAGCGACAAGAAGAACGGCCGATTTTAGACTAATGTTCCATATAATTTATTAACCTTCAACTGGAAGGCGCAGTAGCGCGACTGACACGCAGAGAAGTAGGAAGGGAGCTGGGTAAAAAAAAAAAGAAAGAAAGGAAAAGAAGACGAAAAGATACGAAAGAGGTAAGAGGTCTAGGGGAAAGGGCGTCGCACTTTGTATGACCACGCCCTTCTCGAAAATGTGCTATATATGTGTGCGACGACATATGTGTCCCCGAAAGCTGGAAAGCGGCAAGTTTTCATCACGGACGGATAATGACTCTCGGGGATTGTTCAGCGTTGCCAGCAGTCGTGATTCTTCGGATCAACTCGATTTTGCATACACAGCTCGTCTATGCGGCCTTCACGCGGCTTTCGAGAGCTCTCTGAAGCAGATGAGTTTTCACATTTCGACCTCTATGGAGTCCCGCAGCACGGAATTTTAACTGCCGACCTTATTTTGGATGCGCTCCTTCATATGCAGGGTGCCCTCGCTAAAGCTTTAGCCAAAGTTTGAAATATATGTACCCCAGCGCCGTAGGAGGACGCCACTCAAAGCATGTTGTCAGCCTCTCTTTGAGAGCAAGCCACACTATGTTCTCTGATTCCATAATTAGTCAGGATAATTAACCAGTTCTCAAGGTTGTAGTTCAGGGAGGAACTTTCCAACGGAAAAGCTGCAGAACGTCCTATACAAAAACTGACCGACTCAGCCCATTTTAACTTTCTAATTATTGCGAAATAACTTTGTGTTTGTGCGTGTGTGTTGAGTGTGTGTATGCGTGCGTGCGTGCGTGTAGGGGGGGGGGGGAGGACATGCGGAAGGACAGCGGTCGCCGTAGCTCCGCACGCATCCTGCGCTGGTAGTGGATTCCGCTCGCACCGACAGCAAATCGCATTTTATTCCACTTCGATTTTCCTGTTACTTTAATGAAGAATATGAAGCTTGTCGCAATTTTAAATGTCGTTTCATTATTAGCCCTATACATAAGGACTTAAAGAAACACAATTTCTGCTATGCTAATTTCCTTTGGATGTTGCCTTCATACGGCTGTGTGCGTGCTATCGTCAGGCTGCTGAGTCCGACACATAGTGATTAACTGTTGTGAAAGGTAAAATGTGTAGCTGCACCGCCTTTTCAAGAACGGGCTACATGCAACGCATCCCGCTGGGCAAAACGCGTCTGCCATGCATGGCGTTAGACATGCCAGAACTAACGATGAGATCTGGCAACTGCTGACCCGTTTGGGAATTCTGAAACGCACGTACTTCAAGACTGCCCCCCCCCCCCTCCTTCCCTTTCGAGGCTCTTAAGATAAGGAATATAAAATCGCGAGGCAAACGAGTCCTCGCGAGCAGTTCAGCGCATCACGCACCGAGGGAAGTCGCACGCACACTCTTTGCGAAGGGAGTACGTGCATGCATACCTATCGACGTTGAAATAAAGCGGCGTCGCAACGCGGCGAGCATTTTCTATGCCTTGCCCTACTCAGAATGCGCGGAACGCTGTCTGCGAGCTCTTTCGTTCTCGGCGATAAGAGGCTGCGCAGGCGAGCCACGCGCGCTGCGGACCAAAACGAGACATGCTCGAAATGTGGGATTGCGGTTTCTGGAAGGCGGCTTCAGCCTTGGCTGGCAGCACCTCTCTCGATCCTGCCGCCGTCCAAGCTGAAATCTCTGCCCCATCCGCGGATCGTGTCTCTGCGCTACACTCGTGTTTCAGAGAGATCTGCGCGGGGCGCTCGGTATCTCTTGCGGCAAACAAAAATCGAGCGCAGTTCAGCCGATTTTTCGGTGCCAGAGAACACTGGGCTAGAAAAATAGAGTATCGAAAAGTGAAAGACGGCATCGGGGACCTTTATCCGCGGCACCGATTTCAGTCAAGTGCTCACTCGTGCGGCTGCACTTCTGATTCGCCCACCTGCGACTCGTGTACCAGCGGGAAGAACGACGGCGCTCTGTGGCGCTTTGTCAGGGCAGTAGCATTGGAGATTCACAGCGCATATTCTATCCTTCTCCCCTTTGTGAGCTACACGCCAGCTCTAGGCCTCATATATTTGTCTGTTTCTTCGTCTCAACGCGCAGTTTTTAAGCAACAAGAAACTAATATACTCGGTTCACGTTTGGTATCGCTTGGTCTGTGCAGCTGCTGCTTTGTCTTTGCTAGGCTATGCTACGCTACGCTGTGCAGCTGCTTCTTTGTTACGCCTAGAGAGTACATGCCGAAGTCAAGGCTGGAATACAAAAGAACGTCAATTTCTCAACCAGAAAAAAAAAAGCTAAGTAACCTCGGCGAGGCAGCATTGGTGTGGCCTTTAAAGGATAGATGAACGCGAAAATAGTCACGAACAAGGCGACGACCTAAATGCCCACGTGGCCTGTGCGGTGGCCTCGCGGTGGTTCACGGTCCCGGGGCTTTCTTCGTCGACGAACTAGAGCATATCGCATTGGTCGAAAAGTGCTCGCGCAAGGCCTCGCACTAGTTTCTGTGGCGCCACTGATCGCAGATCGCAAGAGAGCTTCTGGAGCACTGCGGAGTGCTCCCGTTGCGCCACCTGGAAAGCGCCATGGGGCAGAGAGGGGGTTCATGCAGCGCCTATCGCACCCGCTCACGTTGTCCATGAGGTCATACTCAACATTCTGTGCGTATGCGCAAGCACTCAACCTCATATATGCGCACTTAATAACGCACACGCGTACTATACAGCCCAACGCAATTGAGAACATTGTGATTCCTGTAGCTAAGCAATGGCACTGCAATGCACGTAAGCTGCAATTTGGCGCCATTTGCAGCTGCGAGAGGAGTATCACGCATAGCAGTTAAGTGCGACGCCGCCATCGAGCAGCCACCACGCCCGTTAGGCACGAGCGGGAGTAAAAAGAGACACAGAGGGGGGTACTTGTATAACTGCACAGTGTGCAGTGAACAGGCAGCGGTCGCGGGAAGCTGCGTCGAGAAGAGCTAGGCGCGGCGTAGGAGGCACTGGCTTTCCCCCTCGTCGCCGCCACGGGGAAACACGATGGGCGAGTTTGCGAAGGTCCGCCCGGAATCCCCGAGGAATGCGTCTTGCCTGCCGTGAACGCACGTGCGGCCATGCACGGCGCCTGAAGGAACCGGCGAACGAACGCACGGATGCTCGTTCGTACTTGTCGGACTCTCTCGACTTCTGGGAGGGTAGCGAGAGGCCGCTTTAAAAAGAAAGGAAGAAGAAAAAAAAAAGAAGATCGCAGCCTAATGCATGCACTTTGCTAGTATAACGAGGAGAAGAAATTGATATCAATGAAGAAATACGGTAGTGCGCGGTGTTCACACGCCGTGCTGAGAAGATGCAGCTTTTGAGGGGCTACAGTGAAAGAAACGGAAATGCAAGAAACGGGCTCGTTAAAAGTTGTAGAGGCGAACGATTCTACAGCGGCCGAAGGGCCTGTCCTAGAGAAAACTTGCGATGACAGGGCCGGAACGTCGGCACCCTGGTTTTGAAGCTCCCGAGAAAATGCAGCGATTTTATTCCCACTATTTTTCTTTTTGCGCTTCGTTAGTGGTCGGAGCTGCGCGCCACCTGCGTTATCGCCACGATCTGCCGGTCGTGAGCGGTGGATAAGAGTTATAGAATTGAGTAAAAGGAATCGCTGCATTATGCAGCAATGTAGGTTTCGCATTGAAAGTGAAAAATGCCCGATTTTTCTTTTCTGCTTCACTAAACCCTTAGTGCGACTCTCTGGAAGGTCTTGTAACGTCCTGACTGTTTCGATGATTTCTACACTTAGCTCTGATTTACGCAGCGCGTGCATAAGTGGTCTAGATTTCAAAACACAATAAAGTGAAGCAGTGAGTTTGGTTAAAACACGTTGGCGGGCTAGTTGGTTTGAATCCATGATGGAGTGTGTAAGTAGCGCTGTCTCTGTGTATCTGTTTCTATCTACGTCCTCGTTCAGTCGCGCTTACACACTCCATCATGGAAGCAGTGAGCCTTTAAATGACCATGATTTATACTTGAGTGATTACTTCTTTCCAGAGTTGCTTTCACGTAGCATAACTGTGGGAGACACTGGCAGCATAAGCGACGTAAACGCCGTGACATTTACTAGTTTTACGCGCCAAACCCACGGTCTCATTATGAGGCGCAAGCCGTAGTGGGGAACTCGGGATTAATTTTGACTCTTTGGGGTTCTCTTTAACGGGCACCTAAATCTCAGTACATGAGCGTATTTGCATTTCGCCCCCATTGGAATGCAGTTGCCGCGGCCAGGACTGAACCTGCTAAATCGATGCCCATCGACCGTCACTGAGACATCGTCTCGGATGTTACGTCGCTCAAGGATCCCCGCACAGCCGTAAGAAAAACAGTACAGTACAGTACAGTACAGTACAGTACAGTACAGTACAGTACAGTACAGTACAGTACAGTACAGTACAGTACAGTACAGTACAGTACAGTACAGACAGACAGACAGACAGACAGACAGACAGACAGACAGACAGACAGACAGACAGACAGACAGACAGACAGACAGACAGACAGACAGACAGACAGACAGACAGACAGACAGACAGACAGACAGACAGACAGACAGACAGACAGACAGACAGACAGACAGACAGACAGACAGACAGACAGACAGACAGACAGACAGACAGACAGACAGACAGACAGACAGACAGACAGACAGACAGACAGACAGACAGACAGACAGACAGACAGACAGACAGACAGACAGACAGACAGACAGACAGACAGACAGACAGACAGACAGACAGACAGACAGACAGACAGACAGACAGACAGACAGACAGACAGACAGACAGACAGACAGACAGACAGACAGACAGACAGACAGACAGACAGACAGACAGACAGACAGACAGACAGACAGACAGACAGACAGACAGACAGACAGACAGACAGACAGACAGACAGACAGACAGACAGACAGACAGACAGACAGACAGACAGACAGACAGACAGACAGACAGACAGACAGACAGACAGACAGACAGACAGACAGACAGACAGACAGACAGACAGACAGACAGACAGACAGACAGACAGACAGACAGACAGACAGACAGACAGACAGACAGACAGACAGACAGACAGACAGACAGACAGACAGACAGACAGACAGACAGACAGACGGACGGACGGACGGACGGACGGACGGACGGACGGACGGACGGACGGACGGACGGACGGACGGACGGACACCGGAATGTGTGTGAAGTACCCGAATAATGGTAGTCGCTTTTAAAAAATGAAAGAAAAGATGACCAAAGTTAAAGTAACGCTCAAGATCCAGTTCATAGCACTTCCGAATTCAAAGAGGCCAATTGCTCTTGAAGACATGCGTACGGAAACGCTGTAATGATAGAGTTGACCTGCCATTTGAAAGAGCGAAGCAGCAGGAAAGATTACAAGAGTTGCTCAAGCAGAGCAATTTCTTTGTGGCGGCAGTACACTCAGTCGTAGCAGTATGCTCTGTCTCAACATCTGTCTCCGGTTCAATTCGAGCTCTTCTATCTTTGAAAAAAAAATTTACGCAGACACTCCTCTGGGAGTTGTCTAAGTATGCGTAAGCGTTGTGCCACTTGCTCATCTCCATGCAGCCCGCTGTCATTATCAATGTTATGAAACTTGATCCGGCCAGTACAAACGACAGCGCTGCTGTGATACGAGCTGGTGCGGACGGCGGCGCATTGTGCTTTCAGGACGCAAGCAAAGTACTGCGAGCGGCAGCGCCAGGTGGGCTGATGACGTCCTGATCAATATAACCCGTTATCGCTCCTTAGCGCCTTATCCATCCGCGTAGAACCATTATGAACAGTGACTAAACGTACTCCGGCGGTGGCTGCGTATGGCACGGATCGCATCTTGAAAGTGATTTGCGATGCCGACAGAGAATGCCGACTGCTTATAACTTCGCGTGCTATGTTCTCCCCGCTTACTTAGAGCTGAAGAGAGACGCGTGGGCACATATCTTGAAAGCGATCTGCGAAAAGGGCAGAGTGCGGCGTGTGCTAAGAGCTCCGTGAATGAATGAATGAATGAATGAATGAATGAATGAATGAATGAATGAATGAATGAATGAATGAATGAATGAATGAATGAATGAATGAAACTTTATTTGAAACGGCTCTTCATCCGTGCCGTCCACCGCCTCGGTGTCGTGTGATTATGTATAGTAGCACCCGGAGCGGGGGGCGTGGTGGCGCCCTGGACGTGCCTTATGTGGTGCTAAAGGAGCGACCAAAAAGCGGCTCGGTGGGGTTCAGGCGGAGTGGTCCAGCTCTCCGAACAATAAGAAATAGATGGGCTCATGGAAGAGGTGAGGAGATCGTACGGCGAGGACTGTGCACGGCGGCAGGTCCAGTACGTGTGGCGAACGTCGGCATAGCCGCCGCACTCCGGGCATGCCGGGTGGCCGCGGCGTTGTTCAATAATGTATTGCATGGCGTGATTCGGCAGTGTTAGAGTTTGAGCCTGACGAATTTGGGAGGCATCCTGGCGGGTGAAGGAGGGATCGTGGGCCGGAAGGGTACATGCACAGGAGCGCAGTTTGCGGAGCCTAGCGTGGCTTTGCTTACGGTGTACAGTGCGGTGCATTCTGGCGCAATAGGTGTCAGGCCATGGAATAGGAGCGCTCGGTATTTTAGGCTCGCGAGCGAGGAAGAGAGCAAGCTCATTTCCCTGTATCCCCTGATGGCCCGGCACCCACTCCAAGAGAACGGGAAGTGAGGGATGATGTTGCATGTGTAGCGCGAGGGATGCCCTAATATGACATGGAAGTAGGTTGTTTGCTAAAGAACGAAGGGCTTCCTGGCTGTCTGAGGGAACGGTAATGGCTGGTGTAGAGTGAGAGGGAATAGTAATGGCTTTCGATATGGCAAGGATCTCAGCGTCGGTTGGAGATGGTACTCCGCCATGCCAACGAGTGATGTCACCCTGAGGGCCGATGACTGCCGTCTTGGATGCGGTCGGCGAGAAGGCGGTGTCAATATAGGTGTCATGCGCTGGGTCAGTTAGATGGGTCGCCTGCGCCTGTCGCCTGCCTGCGTTGCGTTCGGGGTGCATATTCCGGGATATCGGTCGGACTTCGATTCTAGGGATAGTTATCCATGGTGGAGGGTCAATGCAAAGAGGTGGAAGTGGTGAAGTGTCGTATTCCAACATTCACTGGATGGCGCGTCCCTGGGACGAGGTGCTCAGACGGAGATGCTGAGACTCTCGGTGGGATTGGACCTTCACATCCAAGGTGTTGTGCAGGGTTGCGCGTTTAACATCGATGCTACGGGCGTACCTGGGAACACCCATTTCAATTGGGTGACATCCTCGCAAAGAAGCCTCGAGTCGTTTGGTCTGGGTGCGTGTAAGTGCAACATATGGCAGGCCATAGCGGATTCGGGAGTAGATTGCTGCCTCAGCAATTTTGCGGAGTTCATGTTCACGCAGGCCTGTGTGGCGCTTGCTTACGCGTGTCATCATGTGTATGACTTGACTGGCCTGATGAAGGATGCGCCGTAGCCACTCCGCACTACGTCCATTCTCTTGCAAGGGAAATCCCAGGGTGCGGACGGATTTTCTGAGCGGGATAGGTTCACCGGTCATAGTCAAATGTATGTGGGTGCGTTCAGCAGCTGCTTTGCGAGTAGAGGAATTCAGTACGACAACGTACTCTGATTTTTCCGGGGAGCATGTGAGGCCTAGCTGGTGTATGTAGGTGTCGACGATGTCTAAGCCGGTTTTAAGTGTGGCTTCCTGTTCGCCTGGGTTTCCGGTGGCACACCAAAGTGTGTTGTCGTCAGCGTATATTGCATGGCGTAGACCTGTAACGAGGTTGAGCTTTGCAGGGAGGTCCTTCATCGCCAAGTTGAAGAGAGTCGGTGACAGAATGGAACCTTGTGACGTTCCTCGGTTTATAGAGAAGCATATGGATGGCTGGCTGTTCGGACCCAAGAAGCGTACTTGCCTAGCACTGAGGAAACCGCAGACGAAGAGAACCATGCGTTCTCCGGGTTTGGTAGCTGCTAGGTTGTCGATGATGGCTTGGTGCAAGACATTATAGAAGGCACGTTTGATATCCACGCGTACAATTGTCCGGAGTTGTGCCGAACTAGAGTGATCGTATACATCTGTGGTAATTTGCAGGGCCACGTCTTGGGCGCATACGTGCCTGCGGAAGCCGATGAGTGTCTCTGGGAGATGGCCGTGGCTCTCAAGGTGCCATTCTAGCCTTGTCAGGGCCATCTTTTCCATCAATTTTCCCACCCACGATGTGAGGGATATCGGTCGAAGGTTTTTAAGTGTGTTGGAAGGTTTGCCAGGTTTGGGGAGGAAAATAACTAAAGCTCCCTTTCGTGACTGTGGAATGTCCCCGGTCTCCCATGCATGGTTAATGGGGTGTAGAAGGTGCTTCTGGTGGTTTTCGGGCAAGTTGCGGAGCATGGTATATGTTATCTGATCCGGACCCGGAGTTGTATTGCGTCGGAGCTGCATGAGTGCTGACCGCAGCGCCTGGAGTGTAAATGCGGAGTCAATCCCTTCTGGCTTGGTTGGTGATTGTGGAAAGGGTGCAAGTGGTGGTGGGTTGAACTCCGGATAAAATTTCTCTCGCAGTTCTTGGATAGTTTCTCCAGTGGAGCGCCCGGTCTGTATTTGATATCGTTGGAGTGCGTAGCAAGGTTTGGCCTGGCCCATGAGAGTGCGAAAAATTTGCCACAGTCCAGGTGTGTGAAGCTGGCCATTGAGGTATTCACATGTTTGCCACCACCATTGAGATGCCAGCTGGTCAGCGTATTCCTGGCTCTCCTGAGTTATAGCATGTATACGTTGGGGGAGCGTTCTATTATTCTTTGCACGGTGCCACCAGCTCACCAGTCTGCGTTGTCGTTCCCAAAGGATTAAGAGGTGAGTGTCAACCTGGGGTTGATCTCCTGTGGCGGCAATGCGGGAAGCATGCTGGGACACAACCTGCAGCACATCATTTGTCCATTCTGTGAGGTTAGTGTTCTCATCAATCTCATCCAGTTCAAGTCATTGACGCGCCTTGTTCCAATCAACGAGACAGATGGTTTTGTGGCGGAGTGTCCGACTTGGCCTTTGTGTACGCAAGGGAAGCCGGATCTCAATAATAGAGCGATCGCTCCCCAAACTATCTTGGGCATTCTCCCATTGAATGTTGTAGCCACTGATTGACCAAGTGAGATCAGGGTTGTTGTCCTTCTCACGTGAGTTTTCCAATCTGGTGGGAGTGGTAATGTCGTTTAGGAGAGAGACTTTGTAGCTTGACATGAAGGTGTCTAACTTGCGGCCGAGCGCTGTTGTTTGGTCATATCCCCAAGAAGGGTGTCGACAGTTGAAGTCTCCGAGAATTAGGACAGTATGGTGAGGTGTTAAGCGTTGCTGGGAGGGGTCGTAGGTTGATAACGGCCAGATGTTTTTGTTTGGCGTCCAATAATAGTTTAGAATATCTAGACTGTGACCATGAACGTCTGTCCTCGTGCTCACGTGCTCAGTAGTCGGTGTATTCATATGTGTAGTGTCGAGTTGGATTGTGGGCAAGGAGCTCTTGACGTAAGTCACCGCCACTCTAGGAGTAAGTGGGTCTGACGTGCCCCGTTGTTTGTATGTAATACTAAGTCCAATAATATGTTTATAGCCAGCGACGGGAAAGGCACCGTGGCTCTCCTGCAACACAAGAATATCCGGTTATGTTTTCATGAATAGCATATGTTGCAGGACATATTTTTTGCGTCTGAAACCACGACATTTCCATTGCCATATCGTGAGAGATGGGGATGGTGGGGTTCGGATCGGAGGTGTTTGCCTAGTGTTAGTGGCCATGTTGTGATTCAGAAGGGTTATGGGGGATGGGGCGTTTGTGTGAGTGCATAGAGTCCTCTATATGTTGGAGGTGGGTGGAAATTTGCGCATATTGGTTTGACAAGGGGGTTAGAGCGGTTAGAATGGCGAGTTGTATCTGTTCAGTAATTATAGTTGCGATAGTAGATTCGATAGCTTGTTGCACGATGCGACGAATACGTGCATCTAACTCCTCTTACAGAAGGTCTGAGCTCAATGGGGAGGGCTGCTTAGTGGGGGCAGTTTCTAGGAGAGCTGTAACGCTCACCTTTAAAGGCGTAGACTGCGTCTGTCGCCGGTTAGGCAGCGCAGGCCAGTTAGGGTCGTCTGCAGCAGGCTTAGGTTTAGGTAGTTGTTGCCACGAAGGATGGCGCGGATTGTGTTGATCACATTGCGATTTAGCTCTCTGACTCTGTCTGAAGTCCACCTTCTGCTTGTGGGCGGGCTTCGGTTTCTGTTTGGGCCGATTTTGAGTGGGCTTGCGGGTGTGACTTCGGCTCCGGTTGTTACTGCGGCTGCGGCTACGGCTGCAGTCAACGTCGAGGACCGAATACCGGTTGCTCGTTGGCACGCCGGAGTCTTCTCGAGTAGGCGGTCGTGAGAGACGGTGGGCTGCTTGGTAATTCGGATTGATGCGTGTCGGTGGTTTGCGTCGGCGAAGTGCCTCCTCTGCAGCGCGGCGGTGTGGGCAGTTTGCTTTCGTAGCCTCGTGGTCACCCCTGCAGTTGCAGCAGCGCATATCGCATTCGTGAGGAGTTGTTGATGTATCTGTTCCAGGGGAGAAATGTTGCCCACAAGATCTGCAGCCCAAATATGTCGAGGCGGTGGGGCAGACATCAGATCTGTGTTTCAGACTGTAACAGGGCCAGCACTGAAAGCATTTCGGCTTGGGAGGGTACAGTCGCTATGCCGCTGAAAACAGGATGGCGCTCTTTGGTATTTAAGGTCCCTCCACCGTGATGATCAGAGACGCCGTTTTGCCAAGTAACCGAAAAGACAGGATTTTTCTGCCCGGAATAAGGAGTTCTTCCCGTACGGCATCTTCAGAAAAGGAGAGTGGCACGCCGTGCAGGACGGCGCGGGTGTTTTGTGGGTCGTTGGCGCAGTACGCACTCAGAGGGTGCGATCTTCCGCAGACATCCACGGACTTGTTGCGTTCTCCAGGGTAGCGTATCCTACCGCTGCCGAGTTGTTGCGACGCCTGTTTCTTGAAGCTTGACCGACATTACTATTGGGTAGCGTGGTGTTGTCGGCGGGCTGCAGGCATCTGGTAGACCATGGCGACTAGGCAAGGACGAGACGATTTCTAGTGCGAAACTTGCACAGTTTATTCAATGGTTCGTGAAAGATGAGAAGAAGAGAATGAAGTGTAAAAGTACATTGCGGGGCCCTTTAAATAGGCCCACTAAAGTCGTAAGCGGGATCTTGCACACGTCAACAACACGTGACAGGCACTGAGTCTGGTTGTGAATGAGCAGCTGATCACTCCTCCCCAATGAGCTTGCACGGCCCCGCCTCCGCATGTGGCAACCCTGGTGCCTGGTCGGGGATGGGGCTGCTGATCCATGCTCCTGGGTGAGGTGGTACGGGCTTGCTTCCCCTGGCGGCAACCTGCGGTGCCTGTTTGGTTCGCGGAAAGTGTTGACAGTTCGTGGAAAGGGTGTCTGGTTGTGGATGGGCGATTGATCCATTCTTCTAGGCGACGTTGGTTCACGTAAGTTCTCCTGTAGAGCTTGACAGTTCGAGGAAAGGGTCGCTCTAAAGTCGCACACACACAAAGAGGCCTGTAAGCACTGCGGGGCGCCAGTCAGACTGGCAACCCCTCGAGACAACCACAATAAATTGGGAATCCACCCTTCGTTTCGATGAGGCATGGTGGTCGAGCATCCTTTTTGAGCGGGGTGCTACACGCTAACCGTAACAGACTGTAAAGCGAGTAGTTTGGTGGTGGCCGATGCACGGTATGTGTCGACGGCGATGAGGTTTTGGGCGGTTTCACGACTGTGTCCTGTCTCTCGAACTTGGCAAGGCGGGCGGCCCGGCGAATTTGTAGGCTCAACTCGATTAGTGTTACTGAGGAGAGGTTGAAGCCATCGGTCAACTGCAAGACTATGGTGGTGGCCTCGTCCTGCCGTGGTGCTGAAGGGGTAACGCACGTAAATGCTCCCTGCGAAGCGTCACCAAAGTCCATGTCCTGCGGGTTCAGCGTGGCGGATTGCGCGGGCTGCGATGCAGTCGTAGCTCAGCTCCGTGAGAGCTGATTTCTCGCCGCTTCGCTTGCGTTGAAGCGAAGGCAGCCCGAAGGTGAATTCGCGCGCTGCTGCGGGCGCTATCTTGAAAGCGATCGCCTTACTGGACGGACGGACATTTTTTCTCTTTGGGTAAGTATAGAAATACGTACGCATTTAAATAAGCTTACAGACCTTTCCCGCGATCACGCGGTGGTGCATGCAAAGAAGGTTGATCAGCAGCAGCCTCGTCTGCGACAGATACAGTTGCGCCCTTGGAATTTTCCGCGACTGACTCTTCCTTTCAATGATATACCCTTGAACGTTTGGCAAACGGTTAATCACAATTTTTTGCCTCCAAAGACTACCCACAAGAACTTCACAGCTCCAGTTTGTAAAAGTTTAGCACACATTCTCTCTGTCGTTGATTTTGCATCTTCCATTCTCACTTTAATTATCAGCGATCTTCCTTCGCATCAAACTGTGGTCACGGCCAGATGAAGTGTTCCACATCGCTCACTTCATAACAAAAAGAAACGCAGTGGGAAACGCAGCGCCCCACATTAACCGCTGCTGTAAAAGCAAATCATATCCTTACCTTATAAACGAAGGTAGAGGGCTACCTTCTTCCCGACTGTAAAGTTCTTGATCAGACAGGATTTGTGTGGGCTTGCGAAGGATGATGGGTTATGCGAATGATTGTATACATTTTTTGAGCTGTAGGTTCTTTTTTACTTTCACTTTTGGGATACACGGCAGCGCTTGACGTCCAAGAGCGTCAGCTCCCCCTTTTCCTTCAATTACAACGTGAGATGGGACCCACCAGAACTTGACCTTGAATCCATTGTACACGTTTCTGAAGCCTATATAGGCAGTGTATAGTATATTTTGCTTACAAAACTTATTTTCAGACAGGGCGCGATATAGCCAGTTTAGTGTTGACTTTGAACCCGTCATTACCACGACACATTTTGTAGAATATGTCTTCAGTTTCCGTAGACCAGCAGCTATTTCAGGGTCTACCACAGTCGTTGAGCAAATCATGGCACATGGGAATGAATGGAACCCGCGGCTGCAGAAAGGTCTGCTTGTGTTCTCGCCAACCCGCCCGTGTAGACCTACACATTATTTCGATGCTCT
Source organism: Dermacentor albipictus (assembly GCF_038994185.2). Lineage (NCBI taxonomy): Eukaryota > Metazoa > Arthropoda > Arachnida > Ixodida > Ixodidae > Dermacentor > Dermacentor albipictus. The sequence continues at coordinate 184,939,908 of NC_091821.1, forward strand.
GTACTCAAATGCTCCAGCCCCAGAGTCTTCGTTTCGGGAGTCAGAAGCAAGCATTTTACGCGTAGCTGGGGCACACTGCCGGTGCCAATAAAATCCAACGGCAGGTCTGGTCATTGTTCCTGCTCCGGGCGTTTGAAGGCGGAACGCATTAGGCACTGCATGGACAATATATATATCGAGGCCTTGTAAGCGGTCGCCGAAAAAAGAGGCTGCCAACAGAAAACTCTCTAACTCATATAAAATGAATCATCAATGTTTGAGCAGCCAGGCAGAAAATAGACGCAGCCTTCTCTAAAAGGGCAAGCGTCGACTGGTGCCCTTCATTTAAGAAGACTTGACCCTGGGCTATTCGTGCCAAATGCATGTCCTGTAATGCCGTTATCGTAATGAAGATACCGTATACGCATAAATGGACACCCCCACTGCCACCCAGTCTCTCTTCAGCACTCGACGAATATTGGTAATGGCAGCTTAAGAGGCAACGAGTATGGGAAACTTTCTTGCGGAATGCCACAACAAATGCTTTGCTCTGTGCTCAGGGGTACCTAGTGAGGGTGCTTTGCACATGAAACTCGTATGCCCAGCGAAAAACCCCGGTTCACCTTCGAGGAAAGTTTGTTGGGTAATAAACAGTGCTGTTAGACCAATCCACTGGAAAAGTACCTAATGCAAGGCAAACCGCCAACAAACACGTCCTGACATAATAAAATATCACGTAAGTTAACATGGTGTTCAACTATACTTTAAATAATATCAACAAACTTTCCAACCCCCTCATAACAATAAGATCAGTTCGCGACATTTATTCATTCAGCTGACGTAGTGGTTGTCACCGAAACATGGTTGACGTCGGACATTAAGACAAATGAGCTTTTCCATTTTTCGTAAGGTGGCCCCTGCACTGAGGTCTACGAGAAGCTGGACACGCAAGAAAGTGAACGGGATCATTTCCACCTCGTCAAATGTATAGGTACCAACGAATACTAGTCATCGATCAGTTCCACTGCGTCGTCAATGAAAACAGCGAGGTGATCGTTGACAATCGTTGACAATGCTGAGCGTTGGCGACAGCACTTTGAGAAGGTCTCGACCGAAGAGCTGCCGCGCCGTCTCATCGTCCAAGCCCCTCCGCCGCTCGTCACCGCATATGAGGTCACTGAAACGCTCAAGAGTACGACGCCCGGCAAAGCAGCAGTAGCCGGCGACATCGCGACAGAGCTCCGGTGGGTCAGTAGCTGGAACTATGGCGCGCCATGTTCTTCAACCACAGTGTCGAAGAGCAGAAAATTCCTGCTGGCCGGCAGCAAAGTTCAACGGTGCCCATCTGGAAGCGATGAGGTAGCCTCGCCGAATGCACCAACTACCGGCAGATACGTCTCCTCTGAAACACCATGAAAATGTTTTGAACCCTGTCCCGACAAGCCGATCTGAGATGTCTCCGATCTGACCGTCAATCAGGCCCGCTTCGTGCAAGGTTCCGGAATGAACAACCTGATTAACGCCGCCCAACTGCTTCTCGAGAAGCATCGCGAAGAGCGGCAGATGCTCCATGTCGCCTTCCTTGACCGACATAGAAAAGGCCTTCGATCGGCACCAGCGCGAGCTGATCTCCTGCGCGTTCAGCCGGTACCAGATGCCCAAGGATCTCGTCACCTGGGTCAAGCTCCTCTACCGCGAAACGAAGAGTCAAGTTCGAAGCGCAGCTTGAGCGTCCAAGCCGCTGCGCATGTATAGGTAGTCGTGCACTAAGGTTCCGATCTTTCGCCACTGCTGTCCATGTTCGTCATGGACACCATTACGCACGATCTCCAATTAACAACTGTCACCCTATACTTTGCTCTAAGGAGATTACGTACTCCTCGCCGCACACGACAAGACTAATCTGCCGCTGGTAGTCCGGATGTGGCCTGACTTCCTAGCGCAGAACGGACTCCAGCTAAACTTCAAGAAGACCGAGCACCCAATGACGGACGCCAACGAACACGGCATAGTGAAAGTCAGTGGTGCGACTTACCTCGCGCCTCGCGCTTCAAGTAACTCGGCTCGTCGAACTCGGCTGACGGTGACCTGAAGCACGAAAGCTGAAGTGGCCAGTGAGAGACTGCCTGTAGACAAAAATCCCTACCGCGCAGTCGTCCAACCCGTCACTCTGTAGCCTGCATGCTGCAAGTCCTGGTTCGCCATCAAAGAGATCGAGTGCTGCCTTGCCGTCATTGAGGGAAAAATGTTGCGCTGGATCAGCGGCATCACTCGTGTCGACCATATACGAATTGCAACATTCTCCGGCGATACGACGTTGCCCCGTTCGCTCAGAAGATGCGTGAAACCCGCTTTCAGTGTTATGTCCACATACTCAGGCCAGATGCCATCTCGCTCGCGCACGTTAGCTACAGCCTCGAAGCGCCCGGAAAGCGTCCGAGGGGCCGACCGAAACAGCGCTGGGCAGACACGCTGCACACCGATCTCGTCGTCGCAAGACTCCACCCGGAGCTAGTCCACGATAGTGATAAATAGAGACTGAGATTAAAAAAAAAACGGGCCTGCTATGTAATATTTTCTCTCGTGCCATTCATCCTTCAGCCACTGCGCACCAACGATCTGTGGGGCGATACCCTCCGTGACGGGTCTCCCTAGATCCGCTGAGCCCCAATTCAACTGCCCGTGAAGTCGCTGAGATCATTAATAGGGACCCCGGACTAGGGGACCCTCCGTCTCTCTTCCTTCTCTTATGCGCAATAAAATGTTCATGTTTCTCTCCGCCGAACGGGAACTAAGACCAACGAAGAAGAGTAAGGATTGTGTTGGTATAGGATAGGAGGTGGTGATCTAATAGCGGTATACGAAAACGCAATCCATTCAAGTTTCGAGTGTGATCTCGAACTTTTCCCGACTCGGCTAACTTTTCTTACAAGCTAATCGAAGTCTTATCGCATGTTCAAAGCAGATACGTCAACTCTTCAATAGTTGTTGCCAATTAGTTTAATTTTCGTAACATTCATTGGCCTATCGTGTCACCTCATTCCACGCTCTAGAGTAGAATAGCAAGTTGTTGATTGCAGGCGGATCTAACCTTGCAAGACTTGCCGGCAATTGTTCCGCCCTAGCACGACCTTTCAGCAACGTTTAGAAACGCAAAAGCTATACCAGAAGTTTGAGCGAACACTTGTAGTTTATTTTTTAATTTCCTGTGGCATATTGCACAATTCTAGTCCATGAGCAACATCTGCATGAGGAGGCGGACATCACGTGCGCAAAAAAATGAAAATGCGTAACTGACTAACTAAGGAAAGGCACTAATTAAGTTTTTACCTAATTACCCTATGGCACATATTGCTATTAATTTGCGCCTCAACGCACAAACGGACGTTTCCGTTATGAAAGTAACTACAACGCCAGCAGTGGCGTAGCCAGAAATTTTGTTCGGGGGGGGCTACGCCACTGGCCCAATATATATATATATATATATATATATATATAACCACTTCACCAAATTTCAGGAGGTTTGTTGCATGTAAAAGAAAAAGTTTAATTCTCGTTACTACTGGCTTCGAATTTTTCATTTAGGTGGTCAATTATTTACGAAAAATTGGCCAAAATTGAAAATTTCCAGAAAACGAAACTATCAAGTTTAAAACTCCGTGACTCAACAATGAAAAATGATATCACAATTTGCTGCTTCATGATTGCACAAGTTGCTGCTTCAAAAAGTATCTGGTTCCCTTGAGCTGTTTTTTCGTTTGCCCCAAAATGTAGAAGTCGGAAGGTGACAGGTCTGAGCTGTATTTCCCACTTGAACTTTGCCACTTTTGCATTAACCACATAAGCGACGTGGGGACAGGCATTGTCCTGGAACAAGATGACCCTATTCGTCAATTTTCTACGTTGTTCGTTCTTGATTGCGACACGTTGCCGTTCTGGCGTTTCGGAAACAATTGATAGCCTCTCAAGATTTAGCAAATTCTACCAGTAATGGACCCTGTCGATCGAAAAAAAAAAAGTCAACAACACCTTTCCAGCGGAAATGATGGCCTTTACGTTCTTTGGGCGTGGTAAATTCGAATGTTTCCGCTGTAAGCTTTGCCGTCGTGTTTCAGGCTCGTAGTAGTGGCACCAAGGTTCGTCCCCGATCACAGTTGCAAACAAGAAGTCGTCATGCTCATTGTGATACCCGATCAGATGAGTCAAGGCAGCGCGAAACTTCTCCGTCTTCTCGCGATGGATAAAAATCTTGGGGATCCATTGCGCACCAAAGGGCCGATAACCGAGAAGCTCATGAATTATGGCGTGAACCGAACCGTGACTGATGTTCAGACGGTCTGCCAGTTCATCGATGCTTATCCTCCGTTCTTGTTTCAGCAGCTCATGAACCTTTGAAATTGTGTGGGGGGTGATTGGACGATGGTTTTGGCCCGGTCTTGGAATGTCTTTGCAACGTCCTTTGAACCGTTTGCTCCAACGCTTCACAGTGGTCAATGAAATGCAGTGTTCAACGTACACGGCAGTCATATGGTGATTAATTTCTGTTTTGGAAACACCTTGAGCTGTCAAAAACTTCGCGACACCGAGCTGTTCAGCTTTTGAAGTGTCCATTATGTGACGCAACCATATTCAACCCAGTGTATGAGAGCATCAAAGAACATTTATCTTCACACCTGCGTGTCACTTTTGTAAATGAGACATGCCGTTCTCCTACGCCCATGCCTCGCAGATAATGAGCCGAACCATTATTGCGTGGTTAGGGTAGGCTCACTTTCATTTGACTCGCCCTCGTACATTAGAAATGCAAAGATACAATGGGATATGCAAATGCGAAAATACGGCTTGATAAAGGACAAAAAAGTATCCCTGGAAACAAAGTTCACTGCATGTATACACAAAAACTCGCAACAAGATATTTAAGTATACGTATAAGTCTCCAATGAGTCTATGTATGTAAGAAGAAGTAACTGTATATAATGCGTCAAACAAGGCAAATAAACATGTTGCACAATCATAGATTCACAGAATCCTAGATTCCGCCCCCTTTCCATCCACTCCCCCCGATGTATTGCGCGCGACGGAAGGCGGCGCGCTTGCTCCCCGCTTTTCTTCTTTGCGCACACAAGACTGAGCCACCATCGTCGGCTCACCCATTCCACCTCCCCTCCTACGCTTTCACTCGCACATACAGCATGCAGCGCGTGGTCACGATGTTATCACCCTTGGACTTTATACGAAACATGAGGGCGATGGCAGGAATGCGCCTGGAGTGTCCATATAATTGCTTTCGCAATAATATAATAAACGTATCCGGCAACTGAAGCGTCCCGTCGCCCATTACTTTCCGCAAAAGAAATATCAAAATCGAACTTTCACCATGCGACAATTCGCTGCGCCGCAACAATGTATTTTTTTTTTCTGTGAGGCGGAGGCACCGAAATGAAAAAAAAAAAACGTATAGGAAAGTATGTTGGCCAGAATCTAATGCCTACTTCGGGCACTTAATGGGGCTACGGAAGGAATACCGAAGAAAACATGAGACGCTTGGTCCACTGAGAACCATACGCACACTGCTCAGTATCCTACAGCGGCGAAACAAGACTTTCCGGAAAGGTTCCGCTCAAGGAATGCGGTGCAATCCTTCGAGTCCCCACAATGATGGCGGCGAGCGACCATTGTTTTTTTTTTCTCGTCTGCTGGCCAGAAAGCGTCCAAAACTCTGTCCGGTGAAAATCCACTCGGCCAGAGCAAACCGAACGCGCACCGAAGTGCACCGCACGGTGGTCGGGGCCATACGAGAAAAACGTATGCGTTCTGGCTGGCTCTGGCAGCCCGCGGGTAGGGTAGCGAGAACAAAAAAGAAAAAAAAAAGAAAAAAAAATGAAGAGGCTCAATGATGTGTCCTCGCGAATAAAAGTCAAAGTAGAAAAAATAAATAAGAACGTAGTTACTTTGGCTGGCTTTAGTGTCTTGACATGGATGTTCTGGCGTAGGTTAAAAAAAATGTTGATATTTTTTTATGTGACATGACGGCACAAATGAACCACCCCAACGCTTCGTCTCATTGGACCTCGCTGCCTGCTTTGTCAACTCGTCTGCTAGTGCGTTGATTTGGCTTCTCTCGTTGTATGTTCCGATGTAAGACTTTAGAAAAGTCAATGGACCTCTGGCGTCAAATATTTATAACAGCATTAAACCCACAAAGTTCCGTAATTGAAAATCTAAAGCACAGCTTTGGAAATGTCAATGCACCTTTCACATCAAGAGCCTATGAGATTTATACCCATAAAGTTTCGCAGTTGATATCCATGCGCTCCATAGATTCCGTGGCCTCAGTGAGATGCCGCGGCGAGCCCGCTCACCATCAAAGCGCCCTTGAAACTTTGTGCTCGGATGGGACTGCTTGGCGTTATGTGACTCCCGGTGTATGGGCGTTGCCACGAAATCCAGCCCGAGTTTGCAATCTTCGCGGTTAAATGTCTTTTTGAGCGTAAAAAAGACAGTCTAGACAAAATCCAGAGTGATTTCCGGCGCCTGGGGTCGCTTTGGTCGGCGGTGTATGGACAGCACGAAAAAATTTCGGGGGGGGCTGAAGCCCCATAAGCCCCCCCCCTGGCTACGCCCCTGAACGCCAGTGCATTACTCCGCAAAGTTCGGGAATTAACAGCTCGAAACTGGTGTCATCCTGACAATTCGTTCCAAGTGGATTCGAGATGCGAACTCCACAGCTAGAATTTGTAAATTGCAATATGGGCCATAAGGTACTCAGTTAAAAACGTAATTAGTGAATTTTTTTAGTCGACTATGCATTTCAATTTTTTGTGCAGGTAATGTCCGGCTCTTCGAGTGGACTAGCTCATGGACTAGAATTGTGCTACCTGCTACAGGCAATTCGAAAAGTAAGTTGAAAGCATTTGCTGAAACACCCTGTACGTATGCGGTTCAGTTCGTCACCATTCAGAAGCGCTGCACCAGACGGGTGAACAAGACAACGCGCACAGCGAGGCGAAACAGAGCACGAGCCCAATGATTGCAAGCCATCCAGGAGCACGTTCCCGTGTTTTCCCAACTTCGCATCACCATGGTGAATCCTTACAGGTAAAACACGTAACGCCGACGCGGTACAGCCATGCAGGAGTACGTGCGCTGAACCTGCGCGGCGGCGATGCAGGAGTTAAATATCTGGTCTGCCCAGTCCCTTCGTCGCACAGGACTATAGTGTAGCAACCATAATGGCCGGAAATTGCTGGCGACGGCTTCTTTTAGAAGACGTTGGGGGTCTCTAAGAGCTTTCTTCGTTGACCTGAGTTCTAACGCATCGCTAGCAAGTACCAGCTGGCATATAGGCCTGCTACACTTCCTTGCCGAGTTGTAACGATCTTTGCGGGCGCTTCTTCAGAGGGAGCCCTTGATGCCACAACTGCAGAGTGAGCTTGTTGTGCGACAGCATCACAAAGGGCTGCTCCCGGCAAATATACAGCTTCAACGAGCGACGCTCCACTAGACCGAGACTTCAATGGGTATAGAGCATCGGCCTGCTGCGTAGCAAGATCTGGTTGGAAACCCACAATTGTGCAGTTAGAGAATGAAGTTGGGCTTGTTGGCGCGTACGTATTCCAAAATTGAGACATACTTAACAACAGCGCTGAAAAGACGCAGGACGAGAAGCGACATGGGACCCTAGCGTCGCGTGTCCTTCTCGTTCTCGCCTCCCGTCGTTTTAGCGATAGCTAATTATGTACCGCCATTGGACGCACACTTTTTTATCCTTTGAGAATATTTAGCCGGCAAGACGGGAAACGACGACGACGTGTCAAACCCTGGGGAAGTAGGGAAATGAAGAAGAAACCATGGTTCATTTCCTTCTTTCTTCCTGCCGTTTCACCTCCCTTGCGCGTAATTTTCGTTGTACTGCTCTCCGTGACCTTGCGTTCTCAATGACTATTCAAAATTTACTATTATTTGGAGCTGCGCAGTTTGGCCGCAGTGACAGAGCAATTTGCAATGCATTCCATAGGCTTATAGAAGCATCAGTTTTGCTACGATGCTAGGAGTTCTATCTCTCTGCTGAGATTTTCGTCCCACATTCTTTTAGCTACTATTGTGGGAATTTATAAGCTATTCTTTGTCATCTGCACATGATCATCATCATGTGGGGTTCATATGGGGTTCTTCTTCATCATCGCTTGTGGGGCTGGCTCTCGAGTGTGATCCGTGCTGTGGGCGTGGTCGGTTCGCCGCATCTTTGACGCGGAATAAACCTCGTGATAACTGCTGCGTCACACTATACATTTTTTTCGCCATAGTTTCGCATAAAAGAAGTATACTTTCTTGCTTTTGTTAAAATTTTTTATTTGCAGATACTCATTTATATCTCATTTGTGTGACCATGTTTCCCTCGTGGGCATGTGCTCGTGTTGTAAAGGGCTCAACATAAACATCAACAACATCAAGGCAGGGAAAGAAAGATTCGCATTAAGAAGCGTTTGTATGCGAAGGAAATGCGCAGCAACTTTCAGGCTGACTAGTCCATTTATCTACATTTCGCAAAGGCATGTAAACAAAAAATGAAGTCAGCTACAGATAAGTTCGTCATCAGCAACATACCCCATTATCTTATAACAAACGCCCAAAAATTTCGAAAAGTTGTTTTTCCTGCCGCTGTCAGAACTGCTTTTGTCGAAATCGAATCCTGGTCACCCTCTCAACACTCTCGACATACCGAGTCTTTTTGTGTGTGTGTTTGTGTGTGTGTGTCTGTGTGGCGTCTTCGAAGACGAACAGCCCACGACAATACTATATAGGCATGTGTTGATACTGTGCATAATATGCCTAGTGTAATTATTGATCCTGATGTTATCCTTAAGGCTCTCATATTCTAAACCTGGGTCTGATGAAATTATCACGAAATTAATAAATATTATGAAGCACTTCTCATCATTAATACTTACTGTAACCTTTCAGAAATTTATTAACACTATTGAATTACCTAATTACTGGAAGGATGTTCATGTCGTACCCATATTCAAAATAGATGATGGTTACTTTAATGACCAACTACAGGCCCCAGTCTCTGATGTACGTTGTTCGCAGAATTTTAGAACATGTCTCTCCGTCCTAAATCTTGCATTATTTGGTCGACAATAGCATGATATTCCTAAATCAGTATGGCTTTAACGCGGGCGCTCTTATAAAACGCAGGTTTTTGAATTAACCACTGGCATTCATAACAGCTTACAAAAATATCAACAGATTGACGGCATCGTCTTCAGCAATTTTGCAAAGGTAATGAATTATGTTACTCAGAAGCATCTTACACATAAAATGAAGTCAAATAACACTGATTAAGAAGTTATCTCTTGGGCTCAAAAATATCTATTTACTAGACGAAAATCTGTTGTAATTAATGATTTTTCACGGTCATTTCAGGCTGTTAAGTTAAGGGCTCCCCAATTATCTGCATTAGGCTCTACATGATTCCTTATTTACATAAATCTCACCCACGTTAGCATTAACTAATCATGGAACTTATTCGCCGACGAATATAAAATTGGTGTAATCGCTTGCACATGTCCAATTACACCATTAAAGCTAAGCATACACGGTTTTCTTTACGCAGTAACTCAATACTGTACAACTATAAATCGGAAATTAGATGACTCAACCTGTGGATGAATATTTGTGAAACTTGTACACCGACTGTATTTTGTCTAACACTTACAGAATGCTTGGCTTCATTCGCCGTGTCTTGTGTAACGGTAACAAAGATATGTAAGTGCTACCCTAGGTTCAAATCTCGAATACGCTGCGTTCATCTGGAGTCCTTGTCAATGTTGCCTTAGTTGAGTCAGTACTTATTAACCCCGCTCATTTCATCACTAGGGTAGGCTTCATCACTCCCACCTCAAACACCTCAAAAAGAAAAAAAAAACATAATGATCCTCATTCTTTTCTTTTATAAGATTCTTTTTACATTCTTTTATAAGATTTATTACAACCGCTCTATATCTATTCGGCAGTTAAATTGAACCTCTCAATTGTATTTTCCCCGTTTTGATCATAAATACCAGGTAGAACCTCTATTTTCGTGCGTCGATTCCTTCCGATTTTGCTTTTTGTATTTGGCCATAAGACAGTTGACCAACTTACCTAAACAATCACTGATCACCCCACATTTACCAATGCACTTCATGACATATTTATCTGATTTCCTACTACTTTCCCATTCTTCTTTTTTTTCTCCTTAACAAATTATCTCATCTTTTCTCGAAATCTAAATGCGTCCTTTATTTGTTCTAAGTATTTCTCAGTGTAAAGTTTATATATTAGTACGAAAGCATTATACTAGCCTCCCAACCTGTATTTCGCCACTGTCTCTGCGAAGCCTCTTCCTACGCGCGTTCCTTCACGCGCGTTTCGCGTGCACAGCTTCTTCTCCTTCTTTTCACACATGCGCACGCGGGCGTATGTGGGAAATAAATGTGGAAAGGGAATGGGGATCGTCGTCGGAAATGTCTGAAGAAGAGATTCGTCGTGCCGAGCACAGCGAACAACTACGAGCTCGGCGACAGAGACAGCGGGAGTCGACCAACGAAGAAGATGTGGCCAAGAGATCGCGACTGCGGGAACACAGAGAATTTTCATGGCGTTCAAACATTCTAACGAAACTGCGCAAGAACGACAGAAGTGATTCGAGAACAACAGATTGCACAAGCGTGCCAAGCGCACTGCCGAAATGGATGAACAGCCACAAGCCCGACTAGCTGCGGAAGTTGCATACCAGCATCGCAAGGCCGAGGAACGTGTGTGTTTGGCATTGGCTGCGACAGCCATATTCGAGCAGGACTTCGTCGACAATCCGTTTGGCTTTGCATGTTCTGTGTGTGACAGGCTGTGGCACAAGAAGGGCTTGGACTGCGCCACGGCCCCCATGTACGTGACCTATAGCTTCGCCCTTTCCCGACCTTGAAGAATTCTCTTCGTTTAAGGTGCGCAGAACGTTTAAGTCTTCGCTCGCCCAAACTTGTGCCTTTGCACTCGGCGAGAGAGAGAGAGAATAAACATTTTTATTAGGTAAATGCAGCTAGGGAGAAGCGTCCTCATTCCAGAATGCCTTGAGCTCGGGCCGCGTCCTGGGCCCTCGCAATCAGCCGTTGCTGATCCTCGAGGTCGGAGCTGGCCAAGGCTCTCTCCCAAAGCTCGTTAGTGGGGTAAGGGTTCGGATGATTTAATGGTGCCGCTTTGCAACCCCCTACTATGTGCCTGAGGGACCCGGGCTCTGCGCAGAAGCGGCATTGCGGAGAGAATTTTGTAGGGTCTATGAGGTGATTTCTTGTTAGGTGCGGGAATGTATTAACCTGTAGAGCTCGGAGGAATCGCTCCTGCTCTCTAGGTAGTGACTTGTGTGGGGGTGCATATGTTCTGCGGGTTAGCTTGTAGTGTTAATTGTGTGATGTCTTGGTAAGAGACTAGAGGGTGCATGCGCTCGGGTTCAGATTCCTCGGCGTCGGCTCGGTGGGTCAGATCTCGAGCCACGTGGTTGGCGACCTCGTTGCCAGGAATGCCTTGATGAGCTTGCGCCCAGATGATCATGACTGATCTCGTTGGCGGCTTTTGCTTGATGATCCGGAGTGTAGTGGCATGAATTCTGCCGCTAGCAAAGTTGCGGCACGCCTGTTGGGAGTCGGTCACTATGACTTCAACCTCTGTTTGGGAGAGAGCGAGGGCTATGGCCGCTTCCTCGGCTTGGAGGGGATTGTTTCGTGTGAGCGAAATGCTGCTCCGATGTTCTGTGTTGACGACTACGGTGGCTGTTGTGGCTGCGCGTCTGGAGTAAGAAGCCGCGTCAGTGTAGGCTGTAGAGGATAAAGTTCCGTATCGCTTGTGTATGGCCAGGGCGCGGGCCTCCCTTCGCTCTGCGTGGTGCACTGGGTGCATATTGCGAGGTAGAGGACGTACGGTGATGTTTCTCCGGATGGCATGGGGTAAGCTCACAGTCTGAGGCGGCGGATGGCTCAGAGGGGCAGAGAGCCCCAGGCGTAAGAGAATAGATCTCCCTGCTTCCGTAATCGCCAGCCTTGTTCGCTGACTGGATAAATGTGCCTCGATCAGCTCCTCGGCCGTGTTGTGCACACCTAGTCGTAGTAGGCGTTCTGTGGACGTACTGATTGGCAGACCCATCGCCTGCTTATATGCCTTTCTGATCATTGTGTTGATTTTCTTGAGTTCCGTCTCGTTGAGTAGTGCGAGCAATGGGTATAAATATCCGCCCAAGCTCGGCGAGCAATGGGTATAAATATCCGCCCAAGCTTGCCCGCCTCCCTCCGCTCAACTGTATAGCGGAGCGCATGGTTTCCTCTCGCATACCTTTCATGCAAGTGCGAAGGCTGCTCTACAACGCTGGCCGGTACGACGTGAAACCGCAAAACTATCTTTGTGCATGCCTGCAATCCTCCTCCTGCCGTGTCCACCGAGTAACACTGCATGCGTTATGCAACCAGTACGTGTACATGACTATGCGTATCATGTGTGCAATAAAACAAGTTTAACAGCGACTGCAAAGGATTTAATTAGCAACCGGTCAAGCAACAGTCTACCAGTGCTAACTGGGCGCGAGAAAGTGGCTAACTTGGTGCGAGAAAACGTGCCTTTGCACGATGGTTGGCGCAGCCAAACCATCTGTAATTTTTTTTGTCTGTACTGTACATTATATTATTGCAGAATTTTGTCAGGTTCTTGTCGTTCGTACTATCCTTAATCGCCCCCCTATGCAATGACCTAGCTAAGGAGCCTTTAGAAAAAAAATAATAAATATGCATCTTGGAAGTGACATATATATATCTGCATTTAACACAGTATCATTCGCTCTGCCGACTTTGGTGATGGCGGAAAATATTGAAAGGCCATCGACTTTGCAATACTCTATGTTTGGTGCAAGAGCTATAAAACACTGTCTTGAACTCTCAACCACAACGGAAATGCGCACCGAAAGTTTTATTCCTAGTTCAACGTACAAATTAAGTTAGTGCAACCAACCAACCTTTCCAACTTTTCCATCGCCTTCGATATCCGCAATATTAACGAACACGCTTTCAGACTTGAGTGCTGGTACCCCCCACGATATCTTCGACAGTGGTAATATCCATACTGTAATCCAGATACGACTAAAGAAGTACACATGGTCGCATGACATGGTCGCATGACATGGTCGCATGGTACGCATATTTGTGGGCATCTGACTGCCGATCAAATGTAGACCCACAACACAGCAGGGTCTTATTGATAATGACTAAGTCCAGCTCACGAAAAGTGAATGGGGTGCCCTTCAGATGAGGCGACACATGTGGAATGGGCTGTGCTTTGACATCTGACTCGCAGGAGAGTAATATCCACGAAGTGCTTTGAAAGTGACTGGAGAATCAGTCTTTCTTCGCCCCAAGACGAGCGCTTCAAAGCTCCTGTGTGAGAACTCCTCTTGTCGGGCAAGGTCGCTGATGACTCCTCACGTTCTTGTCATGCATGAGGCGAAACATCTGTCAGGGAGAAAGCAACCCATTCGGCTCTGCGCAACTGTCTTTGTATGTGCGCAGGTTACAGCGTTTATTCAGCTACAGACCGCCATCCTCATTAGCTGCTACTTCACAGCGCCAGTGGTTCTTTAGCTTCAAATCCGGAGCAGTGGAAAAGTGGTCCACTCCGAGACAGACCTGCCTGGCTCGGTGAGGACCAGGATTGGAACCGGAGCGTCTCGTACGAAAAATGCAAGTCCACAAGGACGTCAAGGGCAGCACAGGTCTACAGCGTGATGAGTTTGACCTCTAAGGTTGATTTTGTTAGCGGCATACTCATTGTTCTATGGGCATTAGTTAATGCACTAGGTTAGGCTGGTTGAAAACTTGAGATTATGAAATATTTCCAGCGCTTTTAAGAAAGAAGATGCAGGGAACAGGGCAGAAGGAACGCTGGTCTTCAATTGATCTCACTTGGAAAAATTACGGGCCGGGTGACGACAGCTATGAACGTACCACCATAGCGTACGCCTACCACTGCTCATTGTGTATGCTTCACACGCAGCCGCTCATAGAGATAGAGTCTTTAATTGGCAGCGTTATTGACAGCGCTATCGCGCAGGTCTTACTTTTCTTTTTATGCGAAGCATATTACTAGAGCTCAACCCAGCTCCTCAGGCGCGGCGGTGTCGCCTTCAATACCACGTGACACCGTGACGTCACGACAGAGGAGAAACGGGGGCTCCAACAAGCGCCGTCGCTCGCGGCGTCGCCTTCAAGGCTGACCACGTGACACCATGACGTCACGACAGAAGAGAAACGGGGCTCCAACTCGCGCCGTCGCTCGCGGCGTCGCGGCGGTATATAAGCAGCTGCGCTTGCCTCTGCTATAGACACTCACGAGGTGAGATGCCTCCTGGAGACAGAGCTGCTCGTTGGAATGAGAAGCGAAGGTTGCGGCGTGCTACAGAGACTGTTTCTAGGTGGCTTTGCTACGGCGCAGCGACTACGCGCCCCGCATCGGACGCGGTGAGCGTCGAGCAACGCAGCGTTCGGCGCGACAACGAAATGTGCGCCTGAGCAAGCGCCGCACGCCTGAGCCGACGCCGACGACACCGGCTTTTCTGCGACACGAGCTCCTTAACGCTGTCGCGTTAAAATAAAGGCTAGTATGCTTCGCATCCTGGGCTTGACCTTAGCTAAGCCACAGCCAGTTTTTTAATGTAAGGGATTTATGTATCAATCTACATTTATCACTTCTATAATTGCCCAGAACACGCGTATACCTTCAAGCATAGGTGCACAATGGCATCTTTTAAAACGATTTCCAAGGCGCTGCATGCGATCCTGCTATAATGTCCACACGTGCGCACGGTGTGTTATACAGTGTCCTTAGTCTGTCACTTGCATTCCTCGTCTTTCTCAATTAAGTGTGCTGGAAATATTCGATACTGCCATGAGCTGTAAGCTGAAGCAGAGCACAGAATTACTGGCTCAGCAGCCACGCCTGCTGCTTGCGTGCCATTTCGTGGTATAAGCAGGCGTCTTCGTGAGTGCGACAACATGAGACACGACGAGGCGACGCAGCGCATGTTGGCGGTCCTTGTTCCAAGTTTCGCAAAACTGCGCGCGAGGTCGATACGATGGATCCGAACGGGCGCGTTTTTGAAACTCCGTTTTTCTTCGAGGATGATACATTTTCACCTTTATTGTTGTTTACAAATATACTGCCATCTCAAACTTGAGACAATTCAGGAGTGAACGTAGCCGTACGTGGTTGCCTAGTGACTTTGACGTTGTGCTGCTAAGCTCGAGGTCGCGGGATCAACCCCCGGTCGCGGTGGCCACATTTCCATGGAGGCGAAATGCAAAACGCCCGTGTACTGTGCGCACCGGGTCCACATTAAAGAACACCGAGTGGACAAAATTAATCCAGAGTCCTTCACTCCGGCGTGCATCATAATCAGATCATCGTTTTGGCATGTAAAACAAGAGAATGCTTTTCTTTGCTTTTTCATTTTTTTTCTGTAGGACTGGGTACAGAAAAGGGAAAGAATACATAAAAAGCATCGACAAATAGCACGGCTGCGCCATTTCTTCGCAAACTTGCAGTCAAGCATCTAGGTTGTTCTATATTTCAATTGTAAATGAAAAAAAAATTGAACCTGGAACAATCCAGTTGCCGCCTAAAATGAAGAATGTCTGTTCCACATGTAGAACGTGTGGAAGGGTTTGTTGACAAACGCAAAAGGAACTTCCATGCGAATTGAACAGTGTACAGTCGCCCAAATCTTTAACTGGTGTGCGGGAGCGGCGACTTTTCCGTGCGTCAGCGCCGTTTGACGGGGCGAGGCTGGAAACAGTCTGAGGCTAAGCGCATGCGGACAAAGCGCGCTCACCTGGGCCCGTCGTCTACTAGGCTGTTTCCAGCCTCGCCGCGTCATACGGCGCTGACGCCCGGAAAAGTCGCCGCTCCCGCACACCAGTTAAAGATTTGGGCGACTGTATGAATTTTCGCAGCATGATTTCTCGTTCACAGGTGCGTCTGCGAGCCAACGTCTCAAGTGATAAAGTAGTGGCATGCAGTGAAGGTAAGTGACGATCAAATTAATTAAAAGTGAACGACATTGCTTTCTTATGGAGGTATTTGAGCCTTAATACGCCGGATGCACCATGGGGTAACCAAACAACTTACGCGTATCCAGCGTTCTGTATATATACGTTCTGGCAAACATATTTTCTTTTTTTTTAAAGTTTATCTTCATTTAGCATCCACATTTAACAACGTCAAATAAGCGCATGAGGGACAATTCTCTGCGAATTTTTTTTATCGATTTGTGGTTGACATTGTGCTACTTGAGCAATTTACTAAACATAAAAATTTGTTTACCTTATTCTTTAATTTTCACGCGTTGCTAAAAGCAATGTGTTTTAGCACATACTGCATCCTAGGTTACATTGCATTTCTAATCCATTACTCGGGAGTTTACATGTTCAGGAGTTTTGGACATCCGTTATTCGGCCATCTGTCGAACTTCGCTAACGTAATGCACCAAACTAACTCAATGAGCAGCATTTAACAAGAAATTATGTTTCATAAATTAGTGATTCACGAACTTTCAAATAAAGACGTCCAAAAGGTACTCCCTTCTACTATAATGTACGCATTCACGTCACTTAGTCTTAACCAACGTTTCAGCTGGTTTTATAAACGTTGCCTGGAGCTTCCATGTTGTGTTACAGTAGAGTTTTGGTAAGAACTAAAACACTGCTCTAACGCAGCAGGGAATTTACAACAAAATGCCGTAAATGCGTTACTTATTCGAAGGGAGCACCCTCTCGACGTTGCTAACTGAAAGTTGTTGAAATTCGGCCGAGCTTTTTTTTAAATACTATTTCTTTTTAATGCTGCCCATTGAGTTACGTTGGTGCACTGCGGCGAAGTTTGACAGATGGCTGAAGGCCAATTCTCGAAATTCCTGGGTATGAGTGTCATACTGAAACTGAGCCCGTGTTCATTAAAGAACACGCACCAACTAGAGCAGTTGGTGCAGAGAATGGAACCCGCGGGTTATTATAGCCTCCGGTCTCTTAATAAATTAATTTCGCTAGAAATGTCAGGTTGTGATTTATTGGTCGGCTTATACTGCTCAGTCACCAGAGCTGAGAAACTATAAGATGAAAAATGTTCAAGCGATTGTCTAACGATTGTAAATCGGAATGAAATTGCCACTGTGGTGCGAGTGCGAGCCTGTATATATGCCTTCGTGTCAGCAAGAAAGCGCACCATTACCGTAGACAACAGTTAAACGAACGGTCGTCTGATCAAGGTTGGATGTTAGTAATACAACAGACTGCGGTCACAGGGGAAAGAGAAAAGCAGAAGGCAGGGAGGTTAACCATAATAACGTCCGGTTGGCTACCCTACACCAGGGGAATGGGAAAGGGGAAAACAACGATAACAATCAGAGAGAGGAGGAAAGGAAAGAAGGAAATTAGCGGTGAGTTCGCTGACGCGTGTGGGCTAATAGTAATTGTACTAATAGTCACAGACGTTCACACAAGCCCGCGGTCACAGGGCCAGTTAAAGCACGGTTATAGGCAGTAGATAGGCAATCACTGTTCAGTTGCGGAATACTTGTTTTAAACAAAAGGAATTGTTCGGCAATAACACTACTCGGGTGTATAATGCATCCCCTACTGCATGATTCAGCGAGAAATTTGTCTTCTACGAGTGGTTTTATTCATCAATTCCTGCTTGTGGCACTCGGAAAACGACTGCGAACTTTCGCGAGAGGGGCCAGTGTCTGCATGCGCCGTCATAATGAGTGAAATGTGCGAAGTGGTGTGATGTTTTGTACTCGAGCTTAAGAGGGTACATGCACTGGTGGTGCACAGACTCCTGGAAGAAAAGAAAAGAACGAACGAAAAAAAATATAGACAGTCTCGCATTCTTCGCAACCACGAATCATTTTCAGCGACATTCAGTCAGCGTTAAAAAAGTTGTTCTCACTCGCTCTGCTTTTCTCAATGCTTCATTCTGACCTTTGCGGAACGCTCTGACTGAGTCCTGCGCCGATTCTCTCGTAGCTTCTGCACGACCTTGCTGTCTTGACAAGGCATTCAAATACTCCATTTTTGGTACTTAATTATTCCAACTAGGATTGTTTGATGTCCCTTTAAACTTGTGTTTTGTATATTCAAATATTCAATTCTCCTCATCTCAAATATCATGTCCGCATCTCCTCTCGCTCGTCCATGGCGGCCGCGCAAAGCTGGCAGAATGATGTTCCGTTCCGTACGTCGGGCAAAAACAAAACTGATTTCCTGGGACTTTACTGTTTATCGCAGTAGAACTTTAAAAAAATAAGAAGAATGAAAGCTCCCAGGTCTTCGTGCTACGCCTGAGTTATTATAATGCGATGTATCACGGTATTACGACAACCTATATATAGTATCGTTCGGTGATTTCATCCACCAAAATCCAAATGAAGTTCCTCCCCGTTTTACGTTCGTCTGATGCTACCTACTAATTGAACCCTTATGACCTTTATCTTTTCACGTTGCCTACATACTCTTAGAAAATAAGAGCACAGGCAAAAAAAAAACATGAACGGACATCTTGGGAAGAATGGGGTGTTGGAAAGTTGGTAACAGCGCGTACTTTGGCAGGGTCAAGTCGGATACCGGCCCCATCAACAAGATGGTCAAGTACGGTGATCTCTCGACGTCCGAAACGGCATTTGGAGGAGTTTAGTTGAAGCCAGGCGTTGCAAAATAGCTGAAAAATAGCCGATAGTCGTTGTAGATGACTGGGGAATGTAGGCGAAAAAGCGACGACGACGTCAAGGTAACAAAAGCAAGTAGCCCACTTGAACCCGCTAAGGAGAAAGTCCATCATTTGCTCAAATGTCGCTGGGGCTCTACACAACCCGAAGGGCATCACTTTAAACTGGTAGATGCCATCGGGTGTAACGAAAGCGGTCTTTTCGCGATCCTGCTCGTCAACGGCAATTTGCCAATAGCCTGACCGAAGATCTTGAAAGAAAAGTACCTTGCACCATGCAGAAAGTCTAGTACATCGTCTATTCGCGGCAAAGGGTAGACGTGCTCTTTTTTAAAATCCTGATAGTCGATACAGAGCCGCCAAGTAGCCTTTCTTTTTCTGACAAGCACCACATGAAGGGCCCAAGGACTCGCAGATGGTTCAATGATGTCCTTAGTCAGCATTTTCTCAACTTCTGTTTGAATGACACGGCCTTCGGACGCAGACACTGAGTAAGGACGCCTATGGATGGGTCTAGCATACCCAGTGTCGATGCGATGCGTTACAAGTGATGTCTGGCCAAGATGCGGTGAAGAAAAATAAAAAAAATATCGAAGTAAGATGCTAACAAGCTGCGAAGATCTTCGGACTGAGAAGGGGGCAAGTCAGGGGCAATCATACCATCAAGAGGGTCGACTCGTGTCCGGGCTTGCAGGTGATGACTATGGAGCACCGATAGCAAAGTCCAGAGGGTCGCGTGCGTCTAAATGTGATATGCTGCCCAACGTGATGCCTTCGGGAAGATGCATCGGGGGGGGGGGGGGGGGGGGCGTCAAAAGTTGAGAATTGGTAAACACGTCCGGTTCTCCGCAACAGTCACAAGAGCGTGAGCGACCGCAACAAACCGCGTCAAAACAGCGTCGAGAGAAGGGGAGATCACATAGTCACCGTCACAAACAGGGGGCTCTGAGGTCAACGTGGCATACGTCGTGGTAGTTGATTGCAGAGAAACTCGACGACACATGAACCCGGTGGTGACTCGGTGTTGAGGTCGGGTACAGAAAGAAGTTCCAACTCTAGAAGACCAGATGAGCAGTCAATGAGGGCAGAATGGGTGCTCAGGAAATCATGGCCAAGGATGACGTCATGTGACAATATTGTGGAACGGCGAATAGAACTGAGGTACCGTGGCTGCAGCGAAGCTCACACGGGCAGTGCATGCGCCAACGATGGAAGGTGTACCGCCGTCGGCAACGCGAATGACAGGTGACGCGGCGGGCATAAGAACCTTGCGGGGATGACGAGAAACGTGAGCGCTCATGACAGATAGCTGCGCCCCAGTGTCTATGAGCGCCGAAAGAGGCGCGCCGTCCACCTATACGTCCAAAAGGTTTTGTCGGGTAGCCAGGGTCAACAGAGGATTTCCGGCTCGGTTGGCCAATGCAGCATCACCTCTGGGAGCTGCACTGGTCAGTTTTCCGAAGATAGACGGCGAGGGTATGGCGACGACGCGCGACCGGGCAGCGCGAGAACGCCGGTTCTGCGGGGATGGCGAGCGGTCGTACAGCATGACGTCGGGGCAGAAACATCAGGTTGCGGTGGGTGATTGCGAGCGCGAAACGAAGAGGACCGACGGTCTTCGGGCGGTAAGTGTACGGGACGAGGTTGGCGGTAGTGACAATGGCGGGAAATATGGTCTATCCCATTGCAGTCGAAACATATTGGCCTGTCGTCACGCGTGCGTAACTGGTTTGGATCGCGGTATCCGCGATAGGTAGATTGTGGGCGGGGAGGTCGAAAGAAATTGCTGACCGCAGGGCGACTTTCAGCACAGATGGGATATGAATGCCTGCATTCGCCAACTCTTCGCGCATGACGGCTTGGATCAACCATGCTGCTGGGCGGGACTCGTCGAAATAACGGGCCTGGGGAACAGATGGGGACGCGGCCTCAATCTCACACCACGGTAAATGCAATAAAGCTTTCGGTACCCGGTACCCGGCTGCTGGATGTCCTAACACGTTGAGGTAACGGCGATGTTAGGGAGCCGGACGAATTGTTGCCTAACACGACGGCTGTTCGCTTACTCAAAGCGTCCGCACTTTCTTATGATGTCGTCGACGGTAGAGCAGTCATTATATATCAATAAATTAAAGGCGTCATCGGCGATGCCTTTAATTATGTGCCTGACTTTATCAGCTTCAAGCATTTTGTCGTGAAGCCGCCGACACAGAGCTAACACGTCCTGAATGTCATATGGTTCAGTTGATGTTTGGGCCCTGCACAAAAGTTCCTTCTTGGCGGCTCGCTGGCGCCTGACTGGCTTCCCCAAGAGGTCCTATAGTTTTTGCTTCTTGGTGTCCCAACTATTAAGTTCCTCCTCCTGTGTTTGGAATCAGACACGGGCCGTTCCCTTGAGGTAGTAGCTAACGTGAGCCAGCATGATGGTCCCATTATTTCTTCCTGCTGGCTCGCTCGTATTCGATTAACCAGTCAGTGCCGCAAAAGGTACCAGGGTCTCGGAGTTGGGCCAGGACAACCGATGTTGTGGTAGCCGAGGCTGAACCATCGGAGCGCTCAGTCGACATGGTCGTATGACCCGAAAGACGTCCGCTGCGAAGCTACAAGGTGTCCATCGGATATTCCCCACGCTTCCACAAAAAATGTTACGGAAAGATGTCAAAAATGGTTCGTGTACAATATTTACCCAGTGGCAGCGAGTGGCACCACAACAACAAAGATGGCAGGCCGCGGCACATCTCATCCTCTTCCTTGTCTGCTATGCAATGTCTTCTTCGTCCGCAAGACAGGTGGCTCCTAACAATATGATTGTAAGCTAACAAAAGATCGAGCCCCCGGTTACCCTCATTGCATAGCGAGGGTTGCAACTCTGGTAGCCTTGATGCCATCGTGTAGCAGCATACGCGGCTTTATTGGTAAGTTTGCTGCTCCTAAGCTCAGGTACTATGTGACGCGTGCGGTTAAAAGGACAAATACCCGACAAAATGGGCGGTAGGATCGCTGCCGCGGTGGTTAAATTGGTAAAGTTCCGGACGCGCGTAACGCGGAAGACGTGTGTTTGGCTACCACTTGCGGGCAAGTTGTCTTTTCGTCCGCTTTAATTTCCCATTTCTTTCCATATTATTGCTACAGTTCAAATTAACGCGACGATAAATTTCCCTGATGCATTCTCTGGCTTCGATCATTGTCTTTTTTCTTCGTCTGGTTGTAACTGACGAGAAATCGAACCACTCCGCTAGATTCCTTTATTCTTCGCGCTCATTATCAATATATATGACATCTACCACGGTGCTTGTCACTCCGTCCTGTCATTTGTCCACCAGCAACACGACGGCACAGTGTCTGCAGTCCGACGTCTAATGCGAGTGATCCAAGACCGCACTTATTTCGTCCTTCTTGGTGTCTCTGTCGTATTACAGTCCTTGCGAGGACCGACACATACCGCGCACTGGTATCAGGGTCGGCATATCCAGAAGTTTTATTACACGGCCTCTGAAATCAACAGTTTCGCGGCGACAAGACCAGCGAAGGCCGGTAACTGATGTGAATTATGCTATGCTCTCGCATTTAAAGAATGCTTCCAGACGCTTCTGGCGTAGAGTGACAGGACATTTTATTAAATATCGAAAACTGCGCGGTGGGACCGCGAATGTTTCTTCGAGCATATATGCGCATTGATTGATTGAAGAAGGGTGCAAATTAATGCATACGAGAATACTCGGAAAAATATTCTAGTGAGGGAGATTTTATAGAAGCCTATGTACCATATAAAGAAAAACGTAAGTATGTGCATCAGTGACACGTCCGCCTCCTTGCCCCGGTCAGAAAGCACCTTGTCGGAAGTTGTGACGCGACATGAAATAAGAAAACCGTTTGTTCGTTTCCTTTCTGTTTGTTCCACCTTATGGCGTTGTGGTTCTGCATGCGCATGTCTTCGAGTTATCGCGCACAATGTACAGGCGAATTTTCAAGGACGAATAAAACAGTAGTTGGCGGCGCTCGCCTCGCTTGCACACTTCTCAGTGTATGTGCGTTAAATTGCGCACCTTTTCTAATCGACACAGGTTTCGCCAGCTAGCTCGATGATTACTCCTTTACGCGTTAAGCAGCACCACCTCAAGTATCGTCGAGTAGCTTAAGTAGTATCGGATGTAGTGCCTCGAGTCTACATGCAGTTCCGCACGCCACTGTTGGCGGACCAGCCGCCTGAGAACGCCGTCAGGTGAGCGTGGCGCGGGCAAGAAGCCCCGTCGTGCGCCGCCGCTCCCTTCGGGCTGGCTTGGCGGCAGCGCTCCGGTGTGCGTGTTGCTGTGTTGGGCTGTGTTGCTGTTGGCGCCGCGCCCTCGGCTTAACCCTGGCCGCGCCAGGCGTGGGAATCGTCCATATCGAGTTCGCCTCGCGTATAGGGGCACTTCTGGAAGATGCCACTCACGCAAGAAAACGAGGAAGGCATCCCATCTGCGCACGCTTCGGGGGCAGCACTGAATGCGAAAGAAGAGTCGGCAGCCAGACAAAAAAGAGGCGAAAATACTTCACCAGTGAATTTTTCTTGCTCCTTTCTCTCCAAACTTCCCTTACAAGCTTCCTTTCTTTTGTTTTTTTCAGACATCGCTTAATACCAAGAAGAGAGAGAAAACAAGGGTAGGAAAGGCAGGGAGGTCAACCAGAACAGCATCCGGTTTGCTACCCTACACTGGGGGTGGGGGAGAGGGGAATAGAAAGAGGAAGAAAGGGAGAGAGTAAGCACTGAGTACGTGTGGGAGGGACACCATACACAAGGACACTATAAACGGTCTGTTAAGCCCGTGCACTTCAAGTACCGCACTAGTGCACGTTTTCGAAAAATCCTATGACGTGACCCCCTCCTCCTTCCGCTCCCCTCACCTCTTTTTGTGTGTGTGTGCGTGTGTGCGCGTGCGCACACACAGGGTGTGCAAGAGAATGTGATTCGAGGAGAGAGAAAAAGAAAAAAATTAAATTATGGGGTTTTACGTGCCAAAACCACTTTCTGATTATGAGGCACGCCGTAGTGGAGGACTCCGGAAATGTCGACCACCTGGGGTTCTTTAACGTGCACCTAAATCTAAGTACACGGGTGTTTTCACATTTCACCCCCATCGAAATGCGGCCGCCGTGGCCGGGATTCGATCCCGCGACCTCGTGCTTAGCAGCCCAACACCATAGCCACTAAGCAACCATGGCGAGTAGAGAGAAAGAAAAAGAAGCTCGTCTCCTTTTGTGAAATAAACTGATTTTTATTTTCCACAATGAGTGTTTGCTGACACGCTCTGGGACAGTAGCGTGTCAGATGAAACAGATGAAAAAAATATAACAGATGAAACAAACAGATGAAAAAAAAATACTTTAATACATGTAAAGCCCGTAACTTCAAAAATTTTTATACTTATATCATCGTCAGCATCATCATCATATTTTATGTCTATTGCAGGACGAAGGCCTCTCCCCGCGATCTCCAATTACCCCTGTCCCGCGCCAACCGACTCCAACCAGCACCCGCAAATTTCCTAATTTCGTCGCACTACCTATAGTTTTCTGCAGTCCGCTGCGCTTCCCTTCACTTGGTACCCATCCTGTCAACCTAATGGTCCAACGGTTATCTACTCTACTGAGCATGGGCTGGTGGGCTAGTTGGTTAAGCATGATTACAAAGACGGCGCTGAATAAGACAACACACGAAGAAGGGAGACACGAGACAAGCAGGTAGGAGCACTAACAACTGAGTGTCTTATTTCTTGACATAGTAATATATAGCTGCTGTCACGCACGTAGGCGCACTAACAACTGAGTGTTTTATTTCTTGACATAGTAATATATAGCTGCTGTCAAAGAAACCAGGTGTGCCATTATTCCATATGTTCACGGCATATCTCACAATCTCAAAAAAGTAGGTAAACGAGCTGGTGTTCGTGTTATATTTTCCGCTCCGAAACGTCTTGGTTTGATGTGTGCCAAAGTGAACGCAGGAAATCGGGAAAACAAACAGGTGTGCGCAAAAAAAAACATGGGCAGAAACATTTGGGATGTGTACAGAACGTAGTTTACTCGGTTCCCTTGTCGTGCGGTTCATCATATGTAGGCCAAACGGGCAGATGTCTCAATGACAGATTACATGAGTATAGATATAAGATGGAAAACCAGCTCTCCGGTCATATAAGTGCGCATTGTAAGGCTCACAAATGCATCCCAGATTTCGATAGAACCAGTGTTCTAGAGCTGACCATCAACTGACAAGGGAGATATTGGAAGCGCTTGAGATCAAGAAGCGTGGTGTTGATTGTATCAGTGAAGCCTCAGTTTCGCTTTCGACAAAGGAACTGGCGTATCTTGAGAGCGACACTTAGAAGTTATTCTGTATCTTGGCTTCCTTGTGCGATGAAGATTACTGCCCTTTTTATTCTTGTTGTTTTGATCCTTGACAGCAGCTATATATTACTATGTCAAGAAATAAAACACTCAGTTGTTAGTGCGCCTACGTGCTTGTCTCGTGTCTCCCTTCTTCGTGTGTTGTTTTATTCGGCGCCGTCTTTGTAATTATCTACTCTACGCTTTACATGACCCGCCCAGCGCCATTTTTTTTCTCTTCATGTTTCAGCACCGGTTTCTCTTCATATTTCAGCACCGGTAAAATGTACTGATTGTATACCTTCCTTTTCAATGATAACGGTAAGCTTCCAGTCAGGAGCTCACGATGTCTGCCGTATGCGATCCAACCCATCTTTATTCTTCTGTGAATTTCTCATGGGCCGGGTTCCCTGTGATTAATTGACCTAGGTAAACGTACCCCTTCACAGACTCTAGAGGCTGAGTGGTGATCCTGAACTCTTGTTTCCTTGCCGGGCTATTGACCATTATCTTTGTCTTCTGATATGCCTGAGTGCAAAAAAAAATATTCTGGAAAATTCTGGGTAGTAAAAAAATATCCCAGTCTCTGAGTTTGCGCATTTCTTCCGAACGACCAATTATTCTGGTGGTGTACTGTACTTGTGGGAATACCTCGTGGTAGGAAATCGCTCGTATTCTATCGGGTGTGCCAAATATCGAATTTTTTTTTCAAGGATCCACCCAAATTCACCCTCTTCCCTTCCTATATACTCTGCTGCTGCCACTGTTGTCGGTTGTGCCGCTGAAGTGAGAACTAAGTTTATTTACGAATATTTCGCGCCAGCGACTTTCACGTCTGACCTCGCATCGGTTGCGCACGACTGTTCGTGACGATGGGAGTGACATCTTGCGAGGGCCGACGTTAGAGTCATTGACGTCATCGGCGTCTGTACCATTGATTTGTCAGAACGAGAAAAACCGTCACAAATTACGCGGGCGGCATAAATCCGAAAATGTTCCGTTTGAAGGTATCCGAAGGTATGCGGCGCATAAGCACTTATGTCGAAGGGCAGTCACTACCGTGTAGCCCAACGGGTAAATCGTCACATTTGACTTGGGAACGTTATGGACTGTTCTTTTTTTCCTCACTGCTTCCTCAAATAAGTATAAAGCGTAAGGTGGATATCCCACCTAGAAAAACCTAGACATCTCGCATTGATAGCCTCGCGCTTTGCTTATATGCCTCAACGAAAGTCGGCAACATCTGACAGGCTAAATGTGCCCTGCAACGCCTTTCGCAGACGCAGTTATTCTTTGCCTTCCCTTTATTCTAGTCAGTGGAAGAGCGCAGCACCGGGCCCGACAGAGTCTATTACGCAACATCTGCGACATCGCGGTAAATCGTGCGACTACTTTTATGAGCTCTTTCGCCGATGCATCTTGATATACGAAATTACTCTGGCTCTCTCCCGCACTAACCTTTAACCCTAAAATAAAGCTTTAAACGTTAATCCTAAGATAAAACGAAAGCTTGCCAACTGTATCGTTCCCGAAACCACAGTGACATTATGGTGCTTAACTACGACGAAATAGACGGCGCAAAAAGTACGAGAGATGGCTGGATGCGATGAAACGTGAGAGCCGTATGAGCAGATTGATTGTTCTTCATGCCATTTTTGTCATACTGTGGCTGCTCTCAATACGACCTAATGCAAACTGCTCGCTTTTTTTTTTGTCTTGTGTGTATTAGGACCGGCGCTACCTGTTGACTTGATTGTGGAACAGAGTCTTGTGTGTGCGTGTTTCGCGCATGCTGAAATATCGAGCTTTTACGCCGCTTTCGCAAACCCGATCATTTCTCCTTTTCCTCGTTCTCTAAGGAGCCGAGAGCGCCAGCCTACGGTTCCATGGGAAACCGCCTAAGCGCTTTGAGCACGGCGGTGCAGACCTGCACGCACGAAAAGGGCGGTGCTTCGATGGCACGTCAATAGGACAATCACTTGCACGGTTGTCGTTAACAGAGAGAAGATAAAAAAAGAAACAGAGGCTGGGGGGGGGATATATATTTGTTTCTTTTTGTCCTCGGCGTTTCCTTTGTAAGCCACACTTAGGTGGAGGAAAAGAAAAAAAAAAGGGAAGACAAGGAGGCCAGAAAGGCGGGGGGGGGATAGGGCAACGCGGGGAGAGACGGGAGTGAAAGGGCCTTGCAGGACGCGAAGGGCAGAAAGGGTTACCTGGCTTCGAACACCGCTCTCCCTCTCCTGCCCGGGTTCCAGGCGCGGTTCTGCTGGGCGCGCGGCGCGCGCGCACCTGGGCCAAATTAACGCAGAGGGTTAGAAAGAGAGAGAGAGCGCGCGCAAAAGAAAAACCTTGCCCAAGGGCGGAGAGCCGCGTGTTCCTTCACCATTGAGCGCGTTATTGTCACGACGGTTCACCTCCGAGGAGGCCCACACGAGGTGCACACAGCGGTGGGGTCAACGACACCAGTGTTTCGGTTCCTTCTCCCTCGCGCCGGCGCCGGGCTCCCGCGGCAACCCTTGCTTCCCCGACGCCGCTGCGCAAGAAGAAAGAGATCCGGACCCGGTGCGTTCGAGGCCGCCTAGCCGGAACGGCTCTTCACCGCTGTGGTTTGAGTGGGCGCCTGCGTGAGAAAACAGAGCAGATCACGCTGGTGTACTGTGATTTCGCTACTGCAGTCAAATTTCGATGCAAGCTACGGAATGCTGAAATTAGTTTAGCTTTCCAACACCAGTGTGCCTCATAGCTAAACTAACCAGAAGAAAGGGAATCGAGGGACTCGAATTTGATTAATAATATCGTAAGAAGCTAACAAACAAACACACCAAGGACAACATAGCGGAAATTTCATTAATTTATCATTTCTTTAATTCAATTAGCAACTACGAGTAATTTCCCCTATGTTGTCTTTAGCGTATTTGTTTATTGGCTTCTTACGATATCATAGCTAAACTGTAGCTCCGGCACGTTAAGTACATCATTATTCCAATAGAGAATGTTAACACAGCGTTGTTGTGTGACTGTTATTGATACCGTTACCGCTGCAATTTCTTCCCATGCGCAGTCAGTGGCAGGCGGTATCGGAAACGGTATAGAAAGTAACGCTATGATAAATACTGTATTGAATCGCTTTCCAACTCAAATCAGCACTTTAATCGCCTGCGTGAATCACAGCGCGCTTTTAGGTAGTTTGAGGTGAATTTGCTTCATCGTATACATGTAAACAGCGTTGCATTGGTACTATTGCATCAAGTTTGCCGTATTCTAGAGCTGCCGTCGACTTTAGGGCCGTTTCAGCAGCGGCTCCTAATAAGCTTCACGAGTTGGACTTCATCCTGAGATGACAACGCACTTATTCTCGCAAAAGGTTCTACAGGTTAAGGCGAGAAAACCAATTGGCTCAATTCAGCTTAAGCTGTGCGCACTTTGCGTAACGTTGTGTTTACCATTCGAGTGCACGGATTGGCAGACTCTAGACACATAGCAATTTACGCAATTACGTGCGTAACTAGCGAAGTTACGGTAATTAACTTTCTAATTATGTACAATAGGTGGCTACAGCAAATTAGTACTCTGGGGCCCGTTACGACACTATACCTATCTCAACAATTAAACATTGAATAGCGGATTTTATGTGGGAGCTACGCGAACAATTAGTTCCCCTTGGCAGGCTCCTTCGCTAGTTACGCACGTAATTGCGTAAACTGCTATGTGTCTAGAGGCTGCCAATCCGTGCACTCGAATGCTAAACATAACGTTACCCTGATTTATATTTTTCTAATTTTAAAAATTTGGTGCAGCTAAAAAAAATAGCACCCGGTGTACCATACAGGCCAGTGCGCTGCAGGACAACTCCCTCTGAAAAATACTACTGAGCAAAGTCGTAAACATTGGTAAGACTTTCCTGTGTGGTGTTTCCAACGTAGCAGTATAGACATGTGTCCAGGCCTATGCTTCCGACGTTTCTCTCGATCTCGCTTCTGTATTTTTTTTTTTGCTTGCAGTAATTCATGACTGAACTGTTGATTGCTTTCTTTGAACGCCTCTCAGAAGTAGGGCTTACGCTTCTTACGAAGCGCTTTGGGACATATAACGTGATGTATGACTCATTGTCACTGCCAACCGCAATGCATCCTTGAGCCTAGAGCGGCTGTCCAAATGCATCTTGCTGTCGTTCGCGGATCCACTGCGTGCAGTGAATCTGCACCCTACATCGAGGCCAACGGGGCCGAGCACGGAATGTCGTGAATTACGAAGAAATATCTTTGGAGGTGTACCGCGTTCGGGGGATTGAGATCATCGGGGACACATAATACACTGCCGTTTTGCACGCGTTCCACGGGCTAGATAAGGACCGCACGTGGACGAGGCTAAAGAGATATTAGGACTGGGTTTCGGCGGCCCGTCTTTCGATACGCCTTCCTCCGAACAAGTTTTAACATGGGAGGACGTAACCCACTTTTCGCGGATCGGCCGTCCAGAACGCGGCTAGCCCCTTCTATATAACGCGCATACGTTACGTGGGCTATCGCCATCTCTGGAGTACAAACTGCGCGCGAAAGCGTGCCGTTGCAGAGAGGTGGCGTCGACTCGGGTCACTCTGTGTCCCGCGGGCTGTTATCGCCATGCAGCGCGCACTGGCCGACGGGCATCCCCGGCGCACCACGGCCTGTATGCCAGCCGCTTTCGTTGCCCTCAGCGGCGAGGCGTGTCGCGCGTGGAGCGCCATGGCCGCGCAGGGCGTGCTCGGGCGGCAGCAGCAAAGCAGCGCGCATCCCTCGCTGGATGCTCGCGGGCGATGATGCGATCGATGGTCGCGCACCGAGGCCCTGCTGCTGCATGCGGAGGCGCGCGTCCGCGCACGCGCGTACGCTCGTGGCACAAACAACAACACCAAGGCACGCGCCCGCTTCCTCCCTTCCTTCGGCACGCGCGCGCGCCGCCTCATCGGGGAAAAGAAAACGTCCACAGAAGCACGGCGCACATCGATGAGTCTTGCTGCTGCTTATGCTGCTGCTGCTGGTTCCCTTTCTGGAGAGGCGGGAAGCCGGCCATCTTGATTTCACTGGACCAGCTACAGCCTCGGGAAGCCTGCCTGCCTGCCTGCACGGCTGCCGGGGGGCCCCGTTGTTTTTCCCTGTACGCCGTGTATATTCCACCAAGCCCGGCCCTGCTTCGATGATACTTCAGGCTATATATATATATATATATATATATATATATATATATATATATATATATATATATATATATATATATATATATATATATATATATATATATATATATATATATATATATATATATATATATATATATATATATATATTTCTTCGTTTGCCATTATATACAGTACATTTTGACACTCTGTGAAGCTTGACGTACACATCTCTCTAGGGAATATATGAGAAAAAAAAATTGATTATGAAGTTTTACGTGCGAAAACCACTTTATGATACGAGGCACGCCGTAGTGGAGAACTCCGGAAATTTCGACCGCCTGGGGTTCTTTTAACGTGCACCTAAATCTAAGTACACGGGCGTTTTCGAATTTCGCCCCCAACGAAATGCGGCCACCGCGGTCGGGACTGGATCCCGCGACCTTGTGCTCCGCAGCCTAACACCATAGCCAAAGGAATATATGAAGGGGAGCTTCAGAAGAGGTCATAGTGGCTCATCACTTATGGGGAACGTTAAAAGTATTCCACTATAAACTACATGTTCAGCGGGAATAGAGTACATATTCTGTATTGAAGACACCGGGCAGTGGGCACGGTACTGGCGAAAGAAAAACGACCACGAGAAGCGCTTGCTTGCCCGTTTCGCTATAGCATCGACTTGTTTCGGGCTAACGCTGCAAACCTACAACTAGTGCTGCTAGGCGAATGCCCGCGTTGTATTTGGTGGAGGTTCTGGGTTTCTCTTCGACATCCTGGAACTCAGCAGTCGGATGGTATAGCACGAGCTATTGAAATGGATGATCCGGCACCGTCCCAGGCTGGTGATTCCGTTCTTAACGAAACGTCGTTTTATGCATTCAAGCACAAGCGCAACTGGAACGCCAGCGCATTTATCCGCGAAGTTTGGGAATTAATATCTCGAAACTTGTGTCATCCTGAGAATTCGTCCCAAGTGCACCCGCCTTGCAAACTCCACGGCTAGAATTTGTAAATTGCAGTATATGGGTCACAAGGTAATTAGTTTTAAAAGTTAATTAGTGACTTGTTGTTAATTATTCGATTATGCATTTCTATTTTTTGTGCAAGTAGTGTCCGCCGCTTCGAGTAGGTCAGCTTATGAACTAGAATTGTGCTATCTGCTACAGGCGGCCCTTAAAAATTTTTGAAAGTGTTCGCTGAAACACCCAGTTTATGCACATGTATAGGATAAGCAATGTTGCATCTGTAGGAGGGAACGCATTCGCGAAAAGAGGAAATTACACAGTAGGCCATACTCGCGGACCACTTTCTGTGGCTATGAAGCTAAAGCTACGGAGGCAAAGCGCGCACAAGTGAGTGCACGTTTGAAGAAAGTGCCGCGTTTTAATCCGTGCGTTCGTTTAGGCTGGGGAAGAAAAAACATAAGCGCCTCATTTGCGACAGTTAAATAAGACAGAACACACCACTGGGTGTAAAGGCTTACTTATTTTGCGGCTTTTCCCTTCCGCGTCTGAGGAAAGGTGAAACCGTCGCACGTGGAAGCTGCGTCGATTCAGCGTCTGTTACGAGCAACCAAAAAAAAGCACTGTCAAACGCTGCCGGACTACTTGGCGTGGTAACTCATGCGCAGCAGCCACGGCCCCATAGCTTTCCCTTCATAGCCGCAGAAAGTTGTCCGCGAGTATAGAATCAACTCACTTCGAAAGCCTATACAGTGTCGATGCTCATGCTTAATGCGAAAACGTTAGCATTACTCGCAACGATCATTCCGCCAAGACGTGAATGCTCCCCATTCCTGTGACTTCGCCATATGTCCATTTATCCATGGTTCCATACTTTGCCATACTAAAAAAAAAAAGACTATTATTATCAAAAGTTAAAACAAGGTGAATAACTACTTTAACGCCAATTCAAATACTTCAGGAATAAATCCGTTGCGATTACTCGGAAATCACAGAAGTCATATTGCGCAAACTTAAATAAGCTTTAATGATATCTAATACGATTCACAAAAAAAAACATTACTCCATATTGATTTCATTTATTTTCAATACTGCTGCTTTTGTTCGAGAACGTGGCAGGTGGGCAATACAGGGTTACAAGGCAAATAATTCAAACAGTTGAATTATTCCATTGACAGTTGAACGAACAATTGATAGTTCGTCCACGCGGATGGCTCATTACGTTGATGTTTACTTTTAAAACAAATTAGAAATGAAAAGACATAAGCAACTGCTCCACTAATTTCCCAATGCCAGGGCTCGGAAAACGGTCGAAATTGATTTCTGTTTTCGGGTGGTAGCAATCGAAGAAATCAAATCTGCTATTGCCAAGCTATCGATGAACAAAGCTGTATATGCAAGGGTGTTAAAAAGCGAACACATTTGATGCACTCCGCTCTGCCACGTGTTTTACCATGAGCTCACTCGGAGCTCTTACACAGCTATACGCAAAGTTGTTAAGTCCCGTGTACAAAGCTGGGGACCCTGATATCCCAAGTAGTTATAGACTTATGTGTGTCCTGAATATCATCGCCACATTTTTTTTTAAAAACCTGATCAGACTACAATTAAACACAGTTCTCTCGAATAATTACGTCTACTGTGTCCCCTGCAACATGGCTTCGTCGAACATAAATCTACATGCACTGCCGGTTTCGGCGTTTCACAAATAATCAATTCCGCCCATAATTGCAGCGCGCTTTAGCTTTAATCTCTTTAGATATCTAAAAGGCGTTCGATAGCTTTTGTCATTTCATGCCGTTAGAAAAGCTAAAACCCTACGGTTCTCACGAATTTAGGAATTCAGTTTTCAACTATAGAATTTCAAGTATAGTTTTGACGTAGTAGTTCTGCGGAAACCCGCAAGGTGGAGAGAAGTAATGAATAAAGGGAAAATGAGACATCCACCTGATCGTAGCAAAGGAACCCGTAAGGAACCCAAAGGAACCCGTATGGGTTTCCTTTGTAGCATTTTGCTACGATCAGGTGGATGTCTCATTTCCCCTTTATTCAAGTATAGTTTTCAACTAGAGAGAGACAAGAGAGGGCTAACATCAGCAATTTATTCACCTTGGCCAGACGTTGCTGCAAACAGTGACGTCGCAAGTATCTCCTGCGGGAATCTGAAAATGGCGTTGACAGTTGCAGTTTACTTTCGGCCCATTTTCTCACATGTATGCTCAACTTCTTCCGGTTAAAGTGGCCTATACTTGCCGTTTGAGAGACCTCGTTTACTAATCCGGCATGGCTTAATTTTTCTTTAAATTATGAATATTATATAGTGACCCGATAGGCAGGCGAAAGCAACAGTGCACGCTTCCGGTCTGGTTGGGATTGAAGTCGCAAGAGGTCGAAAGCACTTCCAGCCCTTCTACAAGACCGCCCTCTTAGCCCATGCTGTATATATATTTCCATGCTGCGGAAAAGGGCCGACGTCAGGGCGAAAAAAAAAAAAGAAAACGCGTATATACCCTTAACTCTCCATTAATCATGATGCCTGATGATGATCGCCGGCGTGCTATGCATCTCTCCGACGTGCGCCTCTTTCCTCCAAGGGGAATCGAGCGCGTTGCGGCATCTGGGCCGGTATTTTGTAGCGATGCCTTTTCCGATTCTATGCTTTTTCAGGCTTTTTCTCGCTTGGCCACTGGTCAGAGCGACAGTCTGCCCACATTATCAACGCGATCAGGCGGCCCTGTGTGGTGGATGATAAGAATAGCGTAGAATAAGGCATAAGACTTCGCTACAGAATAACGGCCCTGTCGTGCACCGCGCACGTTGGCCCTGAGCTTTCGGGCCCGCGGAAAATCACCTGGCGCGCGACAGCGACGCGCATGCTGCTTGGCATTCTCGAGGTGACAGCGCTGGCCGAACGTCGTCAGTCGCTGTGCAGCTGCGTTGCTATCTCTCGGTGTACCGCGCATGCGCAGCCTCGGTGGCCTCGGTCGGTGCTTGTACAGCTTTGCTCGGTGTGGCACCCGCTGCGCGCGAACGATGTCCACTGCCGGCAGTGTGTGTGTGTGTAGTGAATAAACGCAAGTATAACGTTTGACGTGTACAGCTAGAAGGCTGCTCTTCGTACATATTTTGTACTCGCGAAAACACGCCCGCACGCTGACACGTTTTTTATTAGTTTTGTTCTTGTATATAGATGCTGCATATCGCTGCAGAAAAGCCAGAGCTGCATAGCGCAGGTGCTCGAGCAAACGCATGTTGCTATGGCCGCGTGCCGCCTGGTCTGCAATACTATGTAGCGGCGAACGGTACACCGCGAGGGGCATCTGGCAAATATCTGAGACTGACTGAGCATACAAAAAAAAAAGAAAAAACTGCGCTGTCGACTTCAACGTATGCGCCTCTCGGTTTATTTATTTTCCTTTTTTTTTCGAATAAAACCAATGCTCATATCCTTGCACGGACAAACGCAAACATTGTGTTTTGAAAAACTTAATTATGGAGTTTAACGTCCCTCAAGGACATGCTGGGCTGAGAGGGACACCGTGTTGCGGAAGGCTCTGGATTAAATTTCACCACCTGGGAGCTCCTTAACGTGCACCAAATGCGACACTGTCGTTTGCATTCTTCGAATCAAGTCTGATTAAAGTATAGAAGAAAAAAAGAACGTAGAGAGAAAACGAAATAATAACCTGAGATAACGCGTAAATAATATGTCTAATGAGAGTAGCAAAGGGTTCCGGTGTGGTTGTGCTGTCGTTCCACGTTGTTAACGAGGCCATCGCACCGATGTATGCGAAAAAGTGTTAGCTAGAATATATCTATCTTGGTTTTCGGCTTTTGGTTACCCATCTCAACACCAAGACGAGGCCGAGTAATCACGCTATACAGTGAAAGCTCGTTAATTCGAACTTCAATAATTCGAATTTATGGATAATTCGAACTGTACGATTTGGTCCGGCCAAGCTCCATAGAAGTCTATGTATAAAAAAGTCCGTTAATTCGAACGCGAGAAGGTTCCCTCACGGATAATTCGAACTACGCTCGCCTGACACACGGCCAGAGAAGCGCGCCTACTGCCTACACACAAGGCTGTATTGCCTCCGAAACGGAGAGAACGGCGAGAGAAGGCAAAATCGGACAAAAATATAACCGACGTGGGGTCAGCCAGAAGGCAGCGGCGGCTGCCGCCTCTCCGTTCTACGTAACCTCGGAGACTTCTTGCCCGTTGCGAATATCGGAGGCTTTGCAAATCTTGTACAGCTGCTAATGTGCGGAGATGGCACGGCAAGCTCCAAAACAGAGCGAATCAAGTACGTCGCAGCTGCGCTTGCAATCAAGAACCAACGAATCAGGGCCTTCGCCACCTTCACATGTTCAGCGTCTTTGTCTCGGCAGTCTTCATCGGTTGTGCACCTCTGTTTTCAGCTTAGGAGGTATCGGCCGTCGCGATTCATTGGGATGGTGTTAAGCCTCGGCTAACGTTCGTTTCGGTGGACATCGGTGGTGTGGCACAGTCGGACCCAGAGCTTCGACTTGAAGATGGCGTGTGCCCGCAGTACAGGCCATCACTTTCTGACATGCCCTACTGTTTCCAAATCGCAGTGTACTGTTGCCCTCCTTCACTTTCGTTAGTTCGAACTTTCGTTAATTCGAACTGAAGCGGCTTCCCCTTGCGGTTCGAATTAACGAGCTTTTACTGTATAACTATAACGCCAGTGGAAGGCAACCGCTTTCCACGTTTTGAAGTTTTGCTGAGCACGCTTAGCTGGGGGCTCTCGGGCAGGGGGCGAACCCCCGTGCACGACATCACCGGCAGAGTCGACTGCCCCCCTCGCGCTTGCAAGCGACACCGGCGGCTGCAGCGCCGGAGCCATCGCGACATTCCGCGATCGTCGTTTTTTTTTCTGCTCCGCGGCGACTCGCGGGACTTCGTATGCGCCGGCGCGGCTCCCATGTTGGGAATGCGCGCGCGGCCGTCTCTCGAGCCCGGCGATAAATAAGCGCGGCGGCGGCGCACGTATACACACACATGCGCAGCGGGAACGGAATCTCCCAAGATGGCCGCCCCCGTCGACCTTGGGAGATTGCTGCGTCTCCCGTAGGTTGGCCGCGCCAGAGATAAGCTGGTTTCGCCTTAATTCTCATACATTTATGCGGCCGGCGTGCGCGGGCCTCGTCCGCGCGGTGCGACCCCGTCTTCAGACGGCGGCGACGTCGGACCGAGCCGCCTTGGCGACGCACCAATTCGCGCGCGTTCTCTCCCCCGTCGCTGGCCTTGGCGGCGGAAACCGAGCGCACCATGCACCGGCCCCGAATCGTTCGGCGACACGTTGGCCCCGATCCCGACGCCGGAGAGTGCGCGCCAGTCGCTAACGCCGGTGGAGGCCGGCCCGTTGTCTCGAGGCCTCTTTCTGCCTCTTCCTGGAGGCATGCACGACGTGGCCGCCTACTGTGGAGGCCACGCTCTTCGTCTTAGCCGATTCTGTTGCACCACATGGAATAGAGAGATATCAATGGACACGAAATACGCGTCGGCGACTCTTTTAGTTCTTCCCTCGTCGTTGCCGTAGAGTCAATTACAGATAATGCCTTTGTGCACACAAATATACGCGCACTGCGTCATCTTGCGGTCTGTGCGCGCAGAAAATAGCAGGGCTGGTATGCAACGCCACCATTCGCATTCGACGGTGCACACTCATCCAATGGGCCCATAAACACTTCTGGCGACAGCAGCGGCTGGGCGCACGCTCGATCTGATCGCCAGTTTCGTTATTCAAAATTGATGGAGATGCTTTTTTTGAAATGGTGAAGTGGTCATTACGCAAGTGTATTTCCTGTGTCTTCCTCCGTGTCGCTACTGTCTTTCATCGGCATACTGCTGTCAAGTTGAGCTCATCAGCTGCGTCTAGTTATTTCAGCTATACGAGCCGCCGGCCTTTCTTCGGGACGCAAGCCCGGCTGCAGGCATGACAAAAAGCGAACGGAGAATAATTCTCTAATCAGGCGGACAACGCTTTCTGCCGCTCTCGATCGCCTCGACCGTAGTTTTTTTCGCTACAGGCCCTCTTCAGCGCACTCTTCATCCGAGAACTCAAGTATGGCTGATTGATTGGCCCAGAAAGGGCGACCGCTTGACGCTGTCACTGTTCAGTGTACGCGCTTGACAAAAATGATAATCCGGGAGCGAGAACATAAATTATAAATCAGTTTTGGAGCAAAGTAACAACGAGAACGAAGAAACAGTGAAGGAAACCAAAAACGGCTATAGAAGGCGTGCTGCCAGAAACGACTAGCTGGTATCAGTAGCGAGGGAGCCTTGAAACTTTTGACACGGACTACGCATGAATGCATGTACTACATATAATAAGTGAAATGATGTACAACCGCCGCCGTGTAGCCAAGAGGGTAGCGAACGCGTGACATGTGGCGGTTGCGCGCTTCTCTCGTTGTTGTTGTTCCTCTGCACAAGTGGCACAAAGCAGGGTATATCGGCCAACAAGTGGGCGTGATTAGCAGAAACTGGATGAAAGAAGTTCAGAAAAAGAGAATACTAGGGAAAGGCGTGTTGTTTTGCATCTTTCTTCTTGGAAATATACTGTATGCATCACACTGGTGACATGTCTTTCCTTTCACTTTCCTTCTTTTTTTTTTTAATCGCGAATGTACACAAAAACGTAAAATAATGCATGTCCAATTGAAAACAGTTAATTTTACCCGTGCTTTCGTTAACTTCAATCTGTTTCAGATACTGAAGTAATTGTTTCACTAAATCAAGTTTCATTATATCCCCTATCCATTTTTCGAAGGCACGACCGTACTAAAATAAATGGTATCAAGGACCAAGAAAAAAAAGCAGAAAGAAGGAAAAAGAAGCTCCCAATAATGCTTGGTAGTTTTCATTTGAAAAGTCGTACGTGCCATAACAACTGTGTACGACGTGCTTATAATTGACTGCCCGTGACTTGGAGCGAGAACAGCGCGGACGATATTTCTATGCATGTCCTGCACACAATTACAGCACCAATCCTTGCGCTGAAGCAGTTAATGAAGAACTTAGCAATCAAGTTTCGTCGCGATAAATGTCGAGAATGCGTTAAAAAACAAAAAGGAAACAAATTTCTAAATGAATCAGCATGGACGGGAGTGAAGACAGGCATCGTATACGCCGACAACGGCTCCACTATGGTCATCTTTGACCAAAGTTGCTAGCGAGAGTGGGCTCCATCATGGACATATGCGCTCGTGCGCTCGGCCGACAGTAAAGCCGGCCATATAAGACGCGCAGTTCTGTGTCTCTGAAACGAGTTCGCGGCCCGTAAAACGTTTAGTCACATTCTATGGCCAGGATGCGTTATAGCGGCCCCATAATTGCATGGAGCATGCTGACGCCTTAAATTTGCGCTTCATCCCAAACGACTATAACGCGATTGCACCTATATATACCCTCTGAAAGTGGCTAAGTAAGCAAGGGTAATGTGTGGCGTCCACATAGCGCTGCTCACTAATCACTTAGCCACGCATACGCATGAAACGAATAAAAAAGAGCAAGGAAAGTGTCCGGAAAACGTAAACACTCAGACAGTGGATGCGAACGCACATGTATATGACGCACGTCCGTGGGGCGCGGCGCTTCATACGTGATGCACCTGCAGTGTGTTACGAGCGCCGTATAACTTTTTTTTTTTTTTTTTAGAAATGGAATTCATCGGTTTAACGTTCCTAAGCTGCACCCAGATCTGAGGAATACGTAATAGTATAGATTGTGGATTAATTTTAACCACCTTTGGTTCTTTAACGCGCACCTCAAGCGTGGAGTACGAGCGATTTCGTTCGTTTGTTCGTGGTTCTTTTTTTCTTTTCAATTCGGCGCCCATCGAAAAGCGCAGCCGACGGGGCTCGGAATCGAACCCACAACTTCGCGCAAAGTATCGACGGCCACGTATATAGGCCTATACTGAGCCAGCGGTGTACATTTTTCGGGTGGCCATCGTGCGCTCGCTTCAGTTTGCCAGTGCCATCCACTTTAAAACAATAACAAGAGCAATGAGGCATTTTAGTCTGTCGCCTGATCCAGGGAAAAGAAAAAAAAATTTTCGAACGCCAAGCATTTAATATCGTCGAATTCTGTACCGCACCTTGCGCCGTATAGTTTGCTTCTTATGTTGAAAAAGGCCATCGTGCGATTCAACCTTAAGAAATAACGTCTCGCGCTAAATCAGAAATTACATTCTGGGGTTTTGCGTGCCAAAACCGCGCTATATAGCATATGAGGCTAGTGGATAACACCGGATTACTTTCGATGAGATGGAGTTCTTTGACGTGCACCTAAATCAGGAACATTAGTGTTTTCTTTTTTTTTTTTTAATTTCGGCCCCGTCCAAACCCGACCGCAGTGTCCGGAATTGATCCCGTGACCTCGAGCTCGGCAGCGCAATATACCATAACAACCAAGCTATACCGTGAGGCGGCTATCACGCTAAATTACGACATCTTGGTTGTTATATCAGTGCAATGAACGAGAGCGCCTTTCTTCTGATGAGGACTGCAATACCTAAGAGCGAGCGCCTTTCATGCTATAAGGCAAACAGCTTTGGCGACTTTGCCTCATCCGTTTCCCATTCTATCGCCGTGACGATTTCATCGACTCGCTTTCTGAGCATTCCTCGGAGCGGCGCAGAACAAACTCTCATGAATTGCAAATGCGCAAACTGTAACGTCGACGTGACTAAATCATGCAGCGTTCATGACCGAGCAGCGATCAAGGTTTACGAACCGCGCACCAACAATTTCTGATTCTATATAGAAAAAAGCAAAAAAGCTGGGCACCCTGTCTAGTTGACAGCGTGCTTCGAACGCAGACCAAGCGCAAAGAAACTTTCCCACAAACATACATTGCGCCGCGGCGTATGCAAAATGGCGAATGTACAATTCCGGTTTGGTTTGTCTCTTTTATTTATACTTGCAGCGTGAAAGCTTGATACAGCCTCGTCGCCTGTTCATATATGCTGAAGGCCATTGAGTTAGCTCTGCGGTTTTGCCAACTAACAACAAACAGAAGTCGCTTTCCCAACTCCAGGCGATGACGCCAGGAAAGAAAAATACTTTTTTTTTCCTGCTTTGATGTGTATACGTGTAGCGACGCCCAGCCTATAGTGGTTCAGCGATATATGGCGTTCTAACTTGCGCGCACAGGCACAAACAAGGTCAAAAACTGTGAACGCGTGTCAGAATTATATCCGTGAAATGGAGTGGGTGGACTCATAACAATAATTAGAACTTTGACGGACCCATAAGTATGCGCAGGCCAACATATACCATCATCTGGAGAGCATATATAATTCACAGGTCAAGCGGCGATTTTCGATTTTTTTCGTCTCTGAAAGTA
This sequence comes from Dermacentor albipictus, assembly GCF_038994185.2. Taxonomy (NCBI): domain Eukaryota; kingdom Metazoa; phylum Arthropoda; class Arachnida; order Ixodida; family Ixodidae; genus Dermacentor; species Dermacentor albipictus. Next base: position 184,980,544 of record NC_091821.1, read on the forward strand.
CGTGAGCAACACGCCACATGAAGTATGGTATATATACTCATCTGCTCTATAAACGAATGAAGTGGCAATGCTGCATGCAGAGCCGATCATTGGCTTGTCGGAAAAGTATACATACCGGGGACAGAGCTCGCACTGCCAATAGAAATCGGCAGGTACATACGTCGCTGCCAGAGGTGCACGTGGCATCGCCGTAGTGCACTTTCAAGACAGTTGCAACAAGATCGTCATGAAAATACTTGGCCCGAGAATAACATGCATATATATACATATATATAAAGCGAGAGGCCAGCATGTGCGCGACAGCAGACGCAAGCCATTCTTGGTATCGAAGGAAGAAAATTTTATGCTTCTAGGCATTAATGTCTGGTGCAAGGAGAGATGGTTCTTTTGAAGCCCCGTCTTTCTTGTGCGTGCGCGTTGTTTAAGTATGCGGACGCAATACTTACTAAGCGGGAAAACATGCAGTAGCGGCTTTCGCGGCGCATTCTAACTGTGCGTAAGTTAGCGCACGGTTAAAAAAAAGTTTCGCCCTATATGTATAGCGGCCAATTGCATTAACAACAATGGCAAGATGTAGCGTTGCGCTTGAACTGCTCGAACTAACAATACGCAGGTGCGACACGTTGGAGCAGGCAAGGGAACTGCTGCTGTGCAGAATTGAGGAACAGCGCCCCGGCAGCTACCAGGCTTCTCACGACGCAGGCTTGATCAGGAGCGCAGCCAGTGGCGTGCACCTCGATGGTGCGCGAGGTGGCGGGAAACCGTCCACGGTATATAGTCAGCGCCAGGGTTAGATAACCTTAGCTAGTGGAAGGCGGAATGCATGCTGCATTCTCGATATACACACACCACCGCGCCGATTGAACGAAGCGTTGACGGTGCGCACTTCGCTTCGTCGTTTTTTTTTCAGCCAACTGAACGCATCAACTCTGCGTCTCTGGAGACGCACTCTAACCCTCCGGGCCCGATCCGCGTGCATGGGCCATCGATAGTGGGACAGCGCGATGGCGGCGACTGCATGAATGTGCCTCGGGCGTCCGTATAATTGCTACAGCAATGAAATTTTCGCGCAAGTCTTAGCGCAAACTGCAACCGCACAGCAAGATCTCGATGTTACAAAGTATAGCACTTGCTTTCGATCTGGAAAATATACACCTTTGTCACTCGACGCGACTTGCTGCTCGGCAGTATAGCGCAGCTTGCGTGAATCTTTTTCATCGTGAGTAAATTTGAATGAAGGAATATATACTGACATTTTGCGTGCCAAGACCACGAATTGATTATGAGGCACGCCGTATATATCGTGGGGACTCCGGATTAATTTTGACCACCAGGAAATCTTTAACGTGCCTCCAATGCACGGAACACGGGCGTTTTTAGAGCGCAGCTCTTTGGCGTCCGTTCCTGGGTTTCGCGTCGTCGTCGGCGTTGTCGTCGGCCTCGTAACCAGCTCCGCCCCCCTTTCATCCCCCCAGCGCTAGCAGCGACCGACTGATACCGCTGGATGCCGCTGACGCCGCTAGAGAGTCAAGATAACGTGACTGCATAGAACACCGTCGCCGCCATGCAGAAAGAGGAGGAAAGGGTCCCCCCCCCCCTGTTCTTGTGTGGCGGATAGGGTGCTCTTCAGTTGCCGACGCGCCGGTTATTTCACGTAGGCCCCGGCACGTCGACGAATACGTGACCACCTTCCCACGGCTAGACCTGGTTCTTAGCGCTGCGGAAGCGAGGGTATCATATTGTTTGTGTCGGCATCGGCGGCGTTGTCCCTGAAACCAACTCCGCAGCTGGGGTTGACTCACTATCGGCGTCAGCGGCATCAGTCAGTCGCTGCTATCTCTTCCCTCCTCCCTTTATCGTGTTGTCCGCTTGCTGCGCGCGCTTCTGCCCCCATCGTTTGCCGCTGGGTGTACACGCCGCCCCCCTCCCCCCTCTTCCTGCGAGTCTCCGGTTGTCAAAGCGCCGGCTCGAACTTAATTCCTTTCTTCGCTCCTCCTCCAATGCAACCCCTGTGCGGTGGCAATCAGAGAGCCAGATCGGTGGCGGCGGATCTGTATATGTGCACCGCCCGAGCCGAAATTGCCGCTGCCGTTCGCCCTGTGCGGTGGCAATCAGAGAGCCAGATCGGTGGCGGCGGATCTGTATATGTGCACCGCCCGAGCCGAAATTGCCGCTGCCGTTCGCCACTGCGAAATTATCTGCCAGTTCTTTCTGAGCCATGAGCGAGACGACCGATGGAAGTCCTCCGTCTGCTGCTGCTGCTGCTGCTGCTAAACGAGCTGCCAGAGCAGAGGCCCAGCGCCGTCGCCGTCAGAATCCAGAGGTGCGTGCCGCCGAAGCAGAAGCTTACCGTGGCCGCCGTCGAGATGATCCAGGAGTATGCGTCGCCGAAGCAGAGGCTAAGCGCCGCCGCCGAGAAGACCCTGCCGTTCGCGCCGCCGAAGCGGAGGCTCATCGCCGCCGTCGAGAGCAACCAGCAGTAAGCGAGGCTGAAGCAGAAGCTCATCGCCGCCGCCGAGAAGACCCTGCCGTTCGCACCGCCGAAGCGGAGGCTCATCGCCGCCGTCGAGAGCAACCAGCAGTAAGCGAGGCTGAAGCAGAAGCTCATCGCCGTCGCAGAGAAGACTCTACCGTTCGCGCGGCCGAGGCCGAGGCCAAACGCAAACAAAGGCTCGCAAACAGTCAGGGTGCAACAAATGCTTTCCGGCGACAGTTTACAGACAATCCGTTTGGAAGTGTGTGTTCAGTGTGTGATCGGTTTCTTTGCCTCAATCTATCGAAAAGGTGAAACAGCTTATTTGCTGCGCTCAAATTTCGCATTAGGAAGTAACGTAATCGTCGGTAATTTTTTTCTTTTCTTTTCTTTTTTTTTTTGCACTTCGCCCTCCATCAAAAGGCAGCCACCGCGGCCGGGGTTTGATCCCGCCACCTCGTGCTTAGCAGCACCATAGATGCCATGCCACTGTGGACGGAAAAGGTACATTTCCGTAGTGTACCAAGGTACTTAGTACACGTTACACAAGGTGTGAGCACGCGAATGTGTGAGCGGCACCCAATGGCGACAATTTTGGTTGTCGCCTCGGGGTGGCGAATCGCATGGTCACACTTGACGACGTGAGCGTTGGAGGTCAGCCCGCATTCAGGAAACTTTTCTTATGTTCCAGAGTTTCCTGATTGGCTGCCTTTCGGGCGCAGGTCGCTCGTGATAGCGACCGGTGCGATAACGAGTTGATCGCCGCGGCGATATAGCCGATCAGAGACGGTGCTAGCTATAGCGCAAAAGAGAGAGAGGAAGGAAAGGTATGTAAGGAAGTCAACGAGAGGCCGAGTCCAGTTTATATATATACTCTGCACGGGGTGGTGTAAGAGGTTAATGCGGGAAGGAGTCACTAGCAGTGCGCATACGTGGGCTTGCCTATCACGCCTGTACAGGGTGTTTTTTTTTTTGTTTTTTTTAGCTACACCAAATTTGTAAAATTATAAAAATATAAATCATCGTAACGTTATGTTTACCGTTCCAGTGCACCGATTGGAAGCCTCTAGATACAGAGCAATTTCCGCACTCGCGTGCGTAATTAGCGAAGTTACGGTAATTAACTTTCTAATTATCAACAGTAGGTGGCTGCAGCACATGCGTACTTTCGAGAGACCCGTCCTCGACGCTACCTATCCCAACAATCAAATTTTCAACAGCGGAGTTAATGTGACAGCTACGAGAACAATTAGTTTCCCTTGGCGACACAGACCCTCTTTTTCCAGCGAGTTTCGGTTTCAGGGAGCCTGACAAGGGGAACTAATTGTTCGCAAAACTCCCACATGAGCTCCGCTATTCAAAATTTGGTTGTTGGGATAGGTAGAGTGGAGGATGGGCCCAAAGTATTAATTTGCTTTAGCCCCCTGCTGTTGGTAATTAGAAAGTTAATTACCGTAACTTTACCAATTACGTACGTAAGTGCAGAATTAGCTCTGTATCTAGAGGCTTCCAATCGGTGCACTCGAATGGTAAACGCTACGTTACCGTGATTTATATCTTTCTATGTTAAATGAAAATTGTTGCAGCTCAAAAAAAAAAGAAAAGCACCCTGTATACAATCGATCACTGAGGACGGCAGATTTCACAAACTGTAGCAATGCTCGCGTTGCTTTGAGAACATGCGAAGCATGAGGCCATGGGCCAAAAATCCTTTGTCTCCGAAGAGGAAGCTTTAGGTCGGGCCCAACTCCAATGCTGCTTATTAAAATACATGTAAAACGCAGAAATGCTTTTTTGGTATAACCCCTGGGCCGATTTTAATGAAATCGTTGCATTTTAGAAGGAATGTTAAATTCTAGTGACTGTTGGTAGCGAAATTTTGATTTGTGGCCTGAATTTTTTACAAGGATCTTTTTAATTTGATGTTTATAAAAAATGGAAGCGTGAAGTTTACAAATTTGTACCTCTGCATCGACGTTCTGTAATCTGCATCCGTTAGAGCATCTAAAGCAGACGAATTTGATAGATAAATTTACAGCTTACTTGAGTTTGTTAGATGTTTACAAGGGTTTTGCAAAAGTAATACTCAAATAACAAATGAGTGTTTTGCAGAGCAGTGTATAATTATCAATTTTGTTTGGCCCGCTCTAGATGTTCGAGTAGATGCAATTTCCGGAACTGTGACATCATTTTTCTATTGCTGAGTTACAAGGTTATAAACTGATAACTTTCTTTTCTGAAAGTTCGCTATTTTAAATTCGACAATTCTTGTGAAAGAAATCGACGGCATAAATTAAAAAAAAAACAGTCACTAGATTTTGACTTTTTCTTCTGCATACAACAAAACTCATCAAATTTGGTGCAGTGGCTCCTTACCCCCTATTCTATGTAATGCCCTCTCGGTCTTTAGGGAATTTATAGAGATAACTAAAAATACGGGCGCCATGTCCGCTTTAAATTATTACCACTCGGTATACGGTTGCATGACGATGGGGTTAATTTCGCCAAGATGCTCGCATCCACTGACTTTTATGTAATGTTCTTCAACCTTATACCGCGATACATGCTGTAAAGCACGAGGCCCGTATACTATAACGTGGACGAGATTGTGATTGAGCCTGCAGCCTTGATTTCCTGTGCAGATTATCAACGTTAACGTGCATTGAAGATGTCAGGGGCTGTAATGTCCGATGCGACGGCCGAATTGCACCGCATACAATAAGCGCGGGGTGCTCTTGGCGAATGATCGGCGAATGGTTGAGAGTCGAAGGGGGTGGACATTGTATACCGTCCTGCCAGACCATCGTACTGTGGTGACCAATATCAGAAATTTGCATAACGAGTGCTTCCAACCCAATCCAGGCATATCCAGATGCTTCCGCTCTATATACCCCGATTAATTCGATTATTTTTTTTTTTTACCGCAGAAGCGGTTTTGCTCAATATTTACCGCAGAATTCCAGATGCAACGGAAATGACGTCATTGCCTGGCGTGTACGACGACATTTGGCCCGCTACAGGCCGAATGCCGTTTTTCTATGTCACTGAAATTGGTGTTGACTTTCGCTACACTTTATCTCCTCGGCAGCAAAGTTCGAGCGTGATCTCGGTGGTCTTTTAGAGATTGCTTCTCGATATCAGGGAATGAAGGAGGCCTGACCTATGGGCACGCAGAGTCAGCTAGCGGCGTCACTGCAACGTAACGGTGGCGCCACCTCTAACCGCTATGGCAAGAAAAGAGAGAACGGCGAAACACGCCGCGCGGTGACAGATGCCACGTGCCAGCGTTCCATTGCCAACAAATCGCTATCGTTTAAACCGACACGTACTTGCCATTGTATTGTAGTGGCGTTTCTTCAGGAGCATACGCAAGCTTATATGCCCCCCCCCCCCCTCAGTCGTCAATGTTCGGACACGTCGAACCGGTTTTATAAGTAATGCACGAATTCTTACTGCAGCTATGCATGCGTGAGGTTCTCGTGGTTAAATTTTATGCTTCAGTGACTTGTGTGACAACCTTGCATGCGTCCCTAGGTTGCACCGCCAGAGAAAGCGTACATGGCCGTCAATCGAGCAGGACCTTCCAAACGACCAAGGAAGGCTGGAACGGGTCTATATATTAGTGGCTCAGACTATACACATCGGCCACTACGCGCTAATACGCATTTCAATGCCATATACTTGCGAACCTTCTGGCGACTATATACTTTCACTCTTTCTATGGCATTCAGCGACCGGCAGCTTCTGTGACAACCTACTTTCGAAATCAAATAGAAATCCATAGAAATAGATAGAACGACGAAGGTGGTATATATGACGACGACGGCACGATCACAATGACATGACGCTTCTGAATTGATGACAATGGTATACGACCACAGCGTGACAACAATGGGATGACAACGATGGCGCGACTAATACGGTATGTCGAGAGTTGGATGACGGAGCTGGAACTATACCTCTACGGCACCACGAGCACAGAGTTATAGTGGTCAAAGATAATAGACAAATTCGGTCACTGGGTCGGCCGTAAGAGGCCAGACAAACGGTGTGAAAGTGCCTGAAGTATACGCAAAGAATTAGGGGTGTGCAAATATTATAAACCTGTGAATAACGGATCTACTAAATATGTGCTATTCGATTCGGTCTTGGAATGGAATAGTTACTATTCGTAAATGCGAATAGTTTTCGAATATTTCAAAACGTCAACTGCGCCCAAACAAACTTAAAATTGGAGTTCAGTAAAGTGGAAAGTTGGGCTAGCTGGTGAGCGATCATCATACCTTGCTGGTGAAGCAGCGCACTGACACGGACACAGTGAAGACACACAGGAAAGTGGCGAGTGTCGTCTTTTCCTGTTTGTCTTCACTGTGTCCGTGCGCTGCTTCATCAGCAAGGTATGATAAAATTGGAGCAAAAGTGCGTTAAATGCTTCACCCCCGAGCAGGCACGTACCCAGGGGGGGGGGCCCCGGGGGGGCCCGGGCCCCCCCCCCCCCGAAATCAAGTGGCATACCCCCCCCCCCCCCTCTCCACCCACGCCACCACTCCTCACACATTCCTAAAGCACCGCCAGATCAATGTTGAGACTTGGCAGCTTTTCATCGGTCAGCATTATGCTGCCTTGTTCACTCATTTTAGATGACGGTGGTTATCGGCCTCTCTTGTAAGTGAAGGACAGTTTTCTCATAGATTCCGCACCCGCGCGATTAACTCGATATGCGTTCAGTTGTCATCATCTATTCAACCGTCACGCCCATAGCTGTTGCTTTTGATAGTTCAACCTTCTTTGTTTAGGCTGATCCTGGAACCAGGAGAGGGATGCGGCTGTTACTCAGCTGGTCTGCACTCTCATGGAACGAGTTGCGGCCGGAGAAAACGCCAATTGCGTTTAACTTTTCCCTTTGCTTCATTATTTTCTTGAGTTACGGCTCGCCGCGACGCTGGCAGATGCACCGAACCATGTACACGTGATATGGGTTAGATAAGGTGGGAAATAACATAATGTGAAAGAGAGTCCATCATCAAACCCTGCAATAACCCTTAAACCCATAAGCAAGATGACTGTTGCCCGTTACCTCGTCTGTTTTTCCCTAATTGCATAGCACTTTTCCTGCAAAATTGGCAACTGGAAACAAAAATCGGAAGGAGTTGAGAAATTAAGCGATCTACTAAGGGAGAGAGCCAAGGCAACAACCAAACTGCAAGCAAAAGCGAATAATAAAAAAGTTAACCGTTGTTTATGAGAATATTTATGGATCAGCACCTTTTTATTTAAAAAGGAAGTAGAGAAAACGCCGCCGGAAGTGGAGAACAATTACTTGTTTTGAATGACGCTTCTACAGTTATCGGTCGAACCGCCTCACGTAGCCACTTCTCTGCTGTGCTTATGTGGGTGTTTTTCTAACCTTTCGCGGTGAGCGCAGTACGTCTAGAATCGCAGAGTCCTGCGCTCTACGCGGTTGTTTGACAATGGCGGCCGCACAGCGTTACGCAATTCGCGGAACTGTCAAAACTGATCAACAAGGCGAAAATAACTTATATTCGAAACTATAACATGAGAAAGACTGAAGAAGCCGTAAAAAATGAACGCAGCCTGAAATCAGTAAAAAAGAAACCTGGCCTAGGACAAACCATGATGTATGCACTAAAAGATAGGAAGGATAATATCATCAGCAATCTCGAAGATATAGTAAAAGCAGCGGAAAAATTCTAAGCTGACCTGTATACAGTACCCAGAGAAGTCACGATACCTCACTTAGAAACAGTAATGAACAGGATACAGAAACTCTTCTATGACTAGCGATGAGGTCAGAAGGGCCCTGCAAGACATGAAACGATGAAGATCGGGAGGAGAATGTGGAATAACAGTCGACTTAATCAAAGATGGAGGAGACATAATGCTTGGAAAACTGGCAGCTCTTTATACGAAGTGTCTATCGACTGCAAGGGTCCCAGAAAACTGGAAGGATGCGTACATTATACTAATCCACAAAAAAGGAGACGTTAAAGAATTGAAAAATTATAGGACCATTAGCTTACTCCCAGTATTATATAAAATATTTACCAAAATAATCTCCAATAGAATAAGGGCAACACTGGATTTTGTCAACCAAGGAAACAGGCTGGCTTCAGGAAGAGATACATTACAATGGATCACATCCATGTCATCAATCAGGTTATCGCGAAATCTGCAGAGTACAATAAGCCTCTCTATGTGGCTTATATAGATTGCGCAAATGCATTTGATTCAGTAGAGATACCAGCAATCATAGAGGCACTACGTAATCAAGGAGTACAGAACGTTTACATAAAAAGCTTGGGAGGGAGGGAGGGAAAACTTTTGAGTCTTTCGAGAGTTTCGCGGTTATGAGGTCTCCGTCGTCTTCATCTTCTTGGCGCTGGCGACTGGAGACTTCTCTTCAGCAAGGGTGGGCCCCTATTCCAGGGCTCCACTGAGTCGCGCTGCATCGCTCGCGTGCTGCACTAGGGCCCTTTGGGCCGTGAGCTCGCTGCTGGTGAGCCGACTCTCCCATTGCTCCGCACTCGGGTGTTCGTGTTTGTGGAATGCTTTGTTGCGTTCGCACTCCCAGGTGATGTGGTAAAGTGTAGGTTTGGCACCGCACCAAGGGCAGGTGGCCTTGTATTGTGTCGGAAACATCTTATTGAGCACGTGTAAGTTGGGGAAGGAGTTTGTCTGTAGTCTGCGCCAGCTGGTCGCTTCCTCCTTTGAGAGGTCTTTGTGTGGTGGCGGATATCTAATTCTAGTTCCTCTATGTAAGTTCAGGGTCTCTGCGTATCCCCCCTCGCAAGCCTGTAGGTGGGTCTCCGGGGCATTCGACCACCCAGCTCGGAACGCTTCACCTCGAGCTAGGCTGTCTGCCCTTTCGTTCCCCACTATGCCTACGTGACCCGGGATCCAGATTAGTTTGTGTCGGGGCTTTTCCTTCTCGGCGGAGGTGGCTCCGCTGAGTATTCTGAGGGCAGTTTTGCTGATTCTGCCTCTCGTGTAGTTTCTGCACACCTCTTTTGAGTCCGTCAGTATGTTGAGAGATCGGCCTGTTCTATAACCTTCCGCTGCCGCCAGCGCTACGGCAATCTCCTCGGCCTCCGCTGTGCCAGCGACCTTTGCTGTGGCATACGTGATCGGGTTTCCTTCCCTATTAACCACTACCGTCGCGGCTACGCGTTCTCTTCCGTGTGGATATACGGCGGCGTCCGTGTATACTGTATTGTCTAGCTGGGCTAGCGTTCTCTCAACATATTCGGCCCTAGCTTTTCGCCTGTTTTCGTGTAAGTTGGGATCCATATTTTTTGGCAGTGGTCCCACATTAATGGTTTTTCTGAGGTGGTCCGGTACGTCCGCGTATCTGTCTGCCAGTCCGCTCGTATCTCGACCCAACCTCCTCAGGAGCGCTCGTCCCGTAGGGTTGCCTCTGAGTCTCGCGGTTTGCGTACCCAGCAGAGCCTCGGCGAGCTCGCTGAAGGTGTTGCTGATGCCCAGCTGGAGCAACTTCTCGTTCGACGTGTTTCTCGGTAGACACAGAGCCGTCTTGTACGCCTTCCTGAGGATGGTGTCTGCTTGCTCTCTTTCTGCCTTGGTCGTCACGTGGTACGGCAGGGAGTACGTGACTCGGCTGACAATTAGGCTGTTGACTAGCTTCAGAGTATCTTCTTCTTTCATTCCGTATCTCTTTTGGGACACCCTATTGATCATGCGGCCCACCTGTTCCGCCGCCTTGCTCAGCAGGCTAATGGTGTGGCTGCACTTCCGGCTGCCTTGTAGCCACATGCCCAGGATCCTAATCATGTTCTTCTCCGGGATGTTGTGTCCCTCGAGGGTCACCTCCAGTGTCGCTTGCGTTGGGTGCTTGCCGACCCTGAGGAGCTCCGACTTCTCCGTGGAGCATCGCAGTCCCCTTTCTCTGGTGTAGTTTTCCACGCAGGTCGCCGCTTCCTGCAGTTTTTCTTGCTTCTCTCCGAGGGATCCTTGGGTGACCCAGATTGTGACGTCGTCGGCGTATATCGCGTGCTGGATGCCTCGGATCTCCTTAAGTTTTCTTGCCAGGCCAATCATTGCCACGTTGAAGAGGACGGGCGATATGACAGATCCTTGGGGTGTGCCCTTGCACGGCGTGGGGAAGACGTTGCTTCTCAGCTCGCCCAGCCCCACCGTCGCCGTTCTGTTGCTCAGGAAGTCCCTGACGTAATCGTGCACTCTCTTCCCGCAGTTGGTGTTGTTGATGCCCTCCATGATGGCCGCGTGGCTCACGTTGTCGAAGGCCCCCTTTATGTCGAGGGCCATGACGACGTTTTCGCCCGTTTTCGGCATCGTCTCGAGCACTTCCTCCTTGAGTTGGAGCAGCACGTCTTGCGTTGAGAGGTTGGCTCTGAAACCGTACATGCTGTCCGGGTACCATCGCTCGTTTTCCAAGTGCGACTGGATTCTCTTCGTGATCACTTTCTCGTACAGCTTGCCCAGGCACGACGTTAGGGATATCGGCCTGAGATTTTCTATTTGGAGTTTCTTCGCTGGCTTCTGAATCATTACAACGACGGCGTGTTTCCACTCCGCCGGAACTCTCCCTTCTTGCCAGAGCTTGTTGAGGTAGGCCGTCAGTTGGTCGATGGCCTCGTCGCCGACATTTCTGATTAGCGAGTTCCGGATTTTGTCCGCCCCCGCCGCCGTGTTCTTGGTGGCCGATCTTATCGCCTCGACGACCTCTTCTCTCATGATGGGTCGGTCCGTAGTAGGGTTTTCTTCGCCGCGGTATTCTTCCTTGTAGCTCTCGACCTGCTCTTTGCCGTAGCATTTGACCCGGACTTCCTCAAGGAGTTGTTCGTCTGTGCCTTCGTACTGGTGGACTAGCCTCTGTATCGACTTGCTGCCTTCAGATTTGTTTTTGCTCGGGTCCATGAGGGCCTTGAGGATCTGCCACGTTCTGGCCGTACTGAGGGTGCCGTTTAGCGAATTGCTAAATTGCTGCCACCCCTGTCTGGCCAGCTGCGTCGCGTACTCCTCCGTTTTCTTGGTGATGTCCGCAATTTTCTTTTTTAGCTTTCTGTTGAGTTTCTGACGCTTCCACCTCTTGGTCAGCCCGCGTCTCGCCTCCCATAGCCTGAGGAGCCGCTTGTCCACTTCCGGCGTCTGTTCCGTCCTGTCTACTTCCTTCGTGTATAGGTCTTGGATTCGCCTGAGTTGTTGGCTCCACTCTTCCGCCGAAACGATGCTGCCTTCGATCTGCTTGCAGTGCGCTCTAAAGGCGTCCCAGTCCGTCAGCCGAGCCGTGCCAATCTTCCTCCTGACGTTGTCCGCCACCGTGCTGATCCTTATTATGTGATGGTCGCTCCCAAGGTTCTCGAGCAGGTTTTCCCATTCCGCTTGTTTGGCGCCCCTGATAAAGGTTAGATCGGGACTCGTGTCTGGACTGACGCTATTCCCCTGCCTGGTCGGTTGGTTCTCGTCGGTTAGCAGCTCGCACCCTGCGTTCTCTGCCGCCGTGCAGATGCCGCGCCCCTTTTTGTCCTCGTTAGTATAGCCCCATCTCGGACTCTTGGCGTTAAAGTCGCCCGCAATGATTAGAGTATTCTGCCCCGCTAACTTTTTCGCCTCCGCAAAGAGCCTAATAAAGTTCCCCTTTGTTTGTCTGGGTGGGCTATATAGATTTACGATGTAGGTGCTCTTGGCTTTTCTTTTCTTTTTGGGAATTATCTCCGTGATTACGTGCTCTATTTGGGTATCCTCTATCTCTCTGTGTGCTATGGCTACTATTTGTTTGCTTATGAGGGTCGCGGTGCGGCCGCTCTCTTGACATGTGTAGCCCCTGAGCGTTGGGGTGCTGTTTGTTTCTTGCAACATGATTACATCTGGTGGGGTTCCTCTGGTGTATATGAATTGCTGTAGGAGGCCCTGCTTGCGCTTGTACCCCCTGCAGTTCCATTGCCAGATTTCTAAGTGTTGTTGTTTCCGTTCTGCCATGTCTGATTATTGTTGGTTGCGTTGGGGGTTTCTGCGCCGAACCTACGTTCGTTGTATAGTCTGTCTCTGGCGTCGTTGGTGGTTCTTTGCGTATTCTGATTCTTTACGTAATTTCGGAAACTCTGCTCTTGCAGGGCAAACTTTTGTTGTGTTTGCTGTATTTCGCTTTGCATCTGTTGCATTTGACTTTGCATCTGGCTCTGTAGATTCATTATGAGACTTCTGAGGTCGTCAATGGGGTTCCTCTTCTCGTTGTTTTGTTGTGCCAGCTCCATGGTCTGGGGTGGCGGAGAAGGTGTGCTGGTCGATGTGTAACCTGCCCTCATTTCTTGTTTTTCCCTGATTAAGTCGTTTAGCTGTTTTTTTAATTGTCTCGATTCCTCGCGACTTTGCTCGAGTTCGCGCCTGAGACTTTTGATTTCTTCAATTAGTTGTCTGTCTTGTGTTGTTTGTGTGTTGTTCGAGTGCGGTGCAAAAAGCGATTTGGGAGGGCCGTCTCCCCAGCTCACCTTAACTCCTTCGCCGCTCTTCTTTTGCTGCTGTTTCTGCTGCAGCTGCTTCTTGTCGGTGTTGCCCAGGGGTGGGTATGACTCGTCCCGGACGGACCCTCGGCTTCGGCTTCGGCTTCGGCTTCGGCTCCTGCCGCGGCTGCGGCTCCGCGATCCGCTCCGGCCCGGGCCCTGGCTCTCGTCCCGGAACCATCGTGGTCTTCTTCCTCGGCTTCGGCTTCTGCTGCGCCGTAGCTGCTGCTGGGTGCCCCATCGCAGCTCGCTCGCTGACTTGAGGCGTTGTTTGCAGTCTCTCGTACCCACCGCGTGGTCGCCGCCGCATAGCAGGCACTTGGGCGTGCACTGGTGCACCTCCTCCGGGTTTTGGCAGCCGCACTGCCTGCAAGTCCTGGTTTCCGGGTTCGGGCAGACGTCCATTCGGTGCCCCTGTTGGCCGCAGGCGTAGCACACCTGCCTCGTTGGCCGATACGGGTAGCACCACATCTCCCCACCGTAGTACAGCACCTGCTTCGGGAGGATGGGTCCGTCGAAGGTGATGACGGCCGTGCTGGATCTCCCAAGCATTCTGGCTGCAAGGACCTTCACGCCTTGCGTGCGGACTCTGAGGTTGGTCTTGAGTTCTTCCGGCGAGGTCCCCTGGTTCACGCCGTGGATGACCCCACGCAACGTGCCTTCCGGCGCCGCCACGTGGGCGTTGACGGCGTAGTTCTTGCCCCCGAAGCTCAGCTGCGTGATGCGCCTGATCGTCTGGGCCGCCTCTTCGTTGTCGGTGCTGATGATGATGATATTTGATCCGTTGCGCAGTCGGATGATGAGGTCTTCCGCCTTACATCCTTGCTTGGTGGCAGCAACCACCGCTCGCGCCACCTGGTGCGTCTGCAGGCTTTTAACAGCTAGTCCCCTCGGCCGAAGGACTATCTTAAGGTCGTCTCTGGGGAGCGGCGGCAGTCTCCTCCTCGGCGCTCCTCCTCCCTCTCTCTTCTTCTCCGGCGCAGTTGACGCACCATCTGTGACCTTCGCCGCGCCTGGGGAATTTTCATTCCCCGACGTTCCCACCAAAACTTGCTGCTTGTTATCGCTGCGTTGGCGTCGTTTCTGCCTTTTTGACATGGCGATTTCCCAATCTGTGTCGGTTCCGCCATTGTTGCTCACTTCTGAGCTTTGTGTCGATGGGGTGCTGCTGTCTAGGGCTTGGTGGCTGCCTGCCGCCGCGGGTCCACCGCGGACTAGCTGCTGCTCGGGAGCCGCCTCGGTGGTGTCTTGGAGGTCTTCCTCCATGTTTTCTTGCGATTCGGCTGAAACTCTTGTCGGGCCTGTCACTGAGGGTCGGTCGTAGATGAGATTGCTTGCTTGGGACATCGCTCCGGGTCTTCTCTACCTCGGGCCGAGGCCGGGGAGGCCGCGGATTCCCGCTATTGCTCTGGGTTTTGTTAGGCTTACTACCCGGTCGGCCACATGGCAAATTCAAATGCCGATAAAATCCAGAATATTGGACCCACCGGTTTGAATTTGGGGTCCTCGTGGTCCTCTTCACTTCCGGCGTCGATCCCAGCCAAAATTTTGGTGGTCCAGTAGGGTTGAACGGGTCAAAAGGCCCAAAAACTACGGAAAACTACGGTCGAACCGCCTCACGTAGCCACTTCTCTGCTGTGCTTATGTGGGTGTTTTTCTAACCTTTCGCGGTGAGCGCAGTACGTCTAGAATCGCAGAGTCCTGCGCTCTACGCGGTTGTTTGACAATGGCGGCCGCACAGCGTTACGCAATTCGCGGAACTGTCAAAACTGATCAACAAGGCGAAAATAACTTATATTCGAAACTATAACATGAGAAAGACTGAAGAAGCCGTAAAAAATGAACGCAGCCTGAAATCAGTAAAAAAGAAACCTGGCCTAGGACAAACCATGATGTATGCACTAAAAGATAGGAAGGATAATATCATCAGCAATCTCGAAGATATAGTAAAAGCAGCGGAAAAATTCTAAGCTGACCTGTATACAGTACCCAGAGAAGTCACGATACCTCACTTAGAAACAGTAATGAACAGGATACAGAAACTCTTCTATGACTAGCGATGAGGTCAGAAGGGCCCTGCAAGACATGAAACGATGAAGATCGGGAGGAGAATGTGGAATAACAGTCGACTTAATCAAAGATGGAGGAGACATAATGCTTGGAAAACTGGCGGCTCTTTATACGAAGTGTCTATCGACTGCAAGGGTCCCAGAAAACTGGAAGGATGCGTACATTATACTAATCCACAAAAAAGGAGACGTTAAAGAATTGAAAAATTATAGGACCATTAGCTTACTCCCAGTATTATATAAAATATTTACCAAAATAATCTCCAATAGAATAAGGGCAACACTGGATTTTGTCAACCAAGGAAACAGGCTGGCTTCAGGAAGAGATACATTACAATGGATCACATCCATGTCATCAATCAGGTTATCGCGAAATCTGCAGAGTACAATAAGCCTCTCTATGTGGCTTATATAGATTGCGCAAATGCATTTGATTCAGTAGAGATACCAGCAATCATAGAGGCACTACGTAATCAAGGAGTACAGAACGTTTACATAAAAAGCTTGGAAAATATTGCTACATGCGTGTGGTATTTGTTTGTTCGAACGAGGCGCGTGGGCGCCATCACTCCAGAAAAGAGGAGAAAGAACGAACTGGGCTCACGCTGTGAATCTAACCGGTCAGCGCTGCAACCGTTGTTGTAAATATAATCTGTAAATAGTTTCTCGTCTTGCTGACTCGTCCTTCGCGTAAGAATATCTACAGAGGTTCTACAGCTACTTTAATTCTACACAAGAAAAGCACGGAGATACCTATAGAGAAAGGGGTCAGACAGGGAGACACAATTTCTGAAAAGCTATTCACTGCGTGCTTAGAAGAATTCAAGCTATTAAACTGGGAAGGCTTAGGAGTAAAGGTCGACGGCAAATATCTCAGCAACCTTCGGTTTGCCGATGACATTGTTCTATTCAACAACAATGCAGACGAGTTACAACAAATGATTGGAGACCTTAACAGAGAAAGTGTAAGAGTGGGGTAGAATATTAATATGCAAAAGATGAAGATAATGATAAATAGCCGGGCAAAGGAACAAGAGATCAGGATCGCCAGTCGGCCACTAAAGATTGAAGGGCAACACTGGATTTTGTCAACCAAGAAAACAGGCTGGCTTCAGGAAGAGATACTTTACAATGGATCACATCCATGTCATCAATCAGGTTATCGCGAAATCTGCAGAGTGCTACTGCAATGGGTACGCTTACCTAGGTCAATTAATCGCAGGGATCCCTGATCATGAGAAGGAAATTCACAGAAGAATAAAAATAGGTTGGATCGCATACGGCAGACATTGCCAGCTCCTGACTGGAAGCTCACCATTATTACTGAAAAGTAAGGTGTGCAATCAGTGCATTTTGCCAGTGATGACATATGGGGCAGAGACTTGAGAGCAAGTTAAGGACCGCGCAAAGAGCGATCGAACGAAGATTGCTAGGCATAACCTTAAGAAAGAGAAAGGGAGCGGTTTAGATCAGAAAGCGAACGGGTATAGACGATATTCTAATTGACATCAAGAGGAAAAAATGTAGCTGGGCAGGTCATGTAATGCGCCGGTTAGATAACCGTTGGACCATTAGGGTGACAGAATGGGTACCAAGAGAAGGAAAACGCAATCGAGGACGACAAAACACTAGGTGGAGCGATGAAATTAGGAAATTCGCGGGTGCTTGTTGGAATGGGTTGGCGCAGGACAGGGGTAATTGGAGATCGCAGAGAGAGGCCTTCGTCCTGCAGTGGGCATAAAACATGATGATGATGATGATGATGATGATGATGATGATGATGATGATGATGATGTGTGTGATGATGATGATGATGATGATGATGATGATGATGATGATGATGATGATGATGATGATGATGATGATGATGATGATGATGATGGAGGTATTGGGCCCCCCCCGAAAAAAAATCCTGGGTACGTGCCTGCCCCCGAGGTCAAGTATAGACATAAAACATTAGAACTTGCGTATAGCGGAGCAGGCTACGTCGCTTAGGTAGCCATATATACTTTACAACCTGTACAGCGATCATTCGCACTGTCTGTAGAGCCCTGTGCATGCGAAGGAACTACTTGTTTGCTCCTATATATAATGCTCCATTCGTGCTTTTAACAAACAACGCTCCATAACGTAATGTGTAATGACAGAAACTTGTAAACATTAAAACATTTTATATTATTGTTATAATGGCTATTCATTATTTGTCGTTGTGTACGTATGTCAGATAACAGTGATGAAATCCGACATTGGTACGATCAGCAATTTTTAAGCAAAGTGGACAAACTCGAGAGGTTGCCGCGGTTTGGCGTCATTTCGATATGTGTTGACTGTTACACAATCAATGTGTTTATTCCACTTATGGCTGTTAGTTATCCAAATGCCTAAATGCTTATGTGCTACTGCTGGTAAAAGGAAATTTTAATTAATATATTAGTTAATAAGAGGTGTGTGTGTGTGTGTGCGCGCGTGCGTGCGTGTGTGTGTGTGTGTGTGTGTGTGTGTGTGTGTGTGTGTGTGTGTGTGTGTGTGTGTGTGTGTGTGTGTGTGTGTGTGTGTGTGTGTGTGTGTGTGTGTGGATAATGTGCTTAAGCGCAGATTAATCTCTCCGTAACATGCTGTATTCGACATTCCGCGATCCACGAAAGGAAAAACAAACACTGCATGGGTACAGCGTGGCGCTCGGCCAAGTTCGGTCAAGGAAGGACCTTTCACGTAACGTGCAGTACAGCGCCGACCCACGTGGCGAAGGTGCGCACTGAGAAGCGAACGTCGCAGACGTGACGGAGGATGCCCGTGCATCGGTCCGGGGCTGGAAGTTCGTCGTGAAAGTTGTTCGCTTCGCTACACGGCGCTCGCGGGCGAGCATGCGCGCACAGCTGTGCTCGCGAGGGACACGGGCTCCGAAGGGAGGCTATCCGTTTTAGCGGGCAAGAAAAGGCGGGGAACGCGGGCGGGCTCTCTTAATGAAACTCGATTAATGAGCAGGGCCAGTTCGAGGCACAGGACGGGGCCTCATCTGGCGCTGCTGTTGCCCCAAAGCCCAGCAACAACTCCGTGCAGGTATATCCCCCGTCGAAGCGCACCGCTGAACAACGCGCATTCGCAGTGTGCTATGTCTGGCCACTGGCGAGAGTAAGAGAGAAAAAGAAGGAACACCGACGAACTAATCCCGCGGAGAAAATGAAAATACTGACACCCATGGTGAATGCGAGGTATCTGAGCAACCCTGTAGCAGCGGAGGAGGGGACAAAAAAGAAAGCGAGCCCAGAGATGCGTCAGGAGAGAAGGCGGTATGAGAAGAAGGACGGCCGTTATTAGGCGCTCCTAAATGAGCATGCCATTAATCATGGCGCCCGAGTTTGCATCAGCACTCGCCAGGTGCGCTTTTGTTGCTACCAGGCAGGGCGCACACACGCGTGCCGTTTTTCGCACCGAGGGCGGAAACAGCAGCAGCAGCGGCGGCGGCAACGGCAAGGCCATCGCATAAGCGCGCGGAAACAAAAACGGGGGCGAACGGAACGAGAAAAACAAAGGAAGGAGGTCGGGGGTGGTGAACCGCGGGAAAGCCTAAAAAGAGAGTGACGTATCGATGAAACGTGACCACACCAAGACTGCTGGGCGCAGCGGTGTCCGCGCACGGGGGTGGTGTCGGTGTGTTTTAATGCGGCGGCGAAACTACTTTTTATTTCTCCCGGCCATTGTTTTAAGGCTTGCGATGATGAAGAGCGAGACGACGCACGCCGCGCAAGTACCAGCATCAGCGCACGGTAATGCTGGCGGGGGTGGGGGGGGGAGGTAGGGGCACGACGTGTTGCGTTGGTCAGCGACGGCCGCTGAAAGGAAGCCACGAGAGGAGAAAATCAAAATGCCTTTACCACCCTTTCACGCCGTGGGGGTGGCTGGCGCGCCAGCCGAGCGCGCCGACGCGAAAAGAAAAAAAGAAAAAGATAGAGGGAGAGGAGGGAGCCGAGCACCGCCCCCGGACCAAAACTTAGGCCAATGGCCGCGCGCGACGGGGGTGGAGTTGGGACTGTATCCTGCGTTTTGCTCGTTTGTGTTTATTGCCAGCGAGGCCTCTCAACCCTCTTGCTCTTTCTCGTTCTTTCTTTTGTACTTTTTACTTCTTTATCTATTTCTTTTTTTTTACGTGCGTGCGTTGTTAGTGGTGGTACGATCAGTTTTGTTCCTCTTTGTGTGCTTTCGGGAGTCTCCCCTGTCCGCCTGTTTGAGCGGAGTGTCGTTGCTGTCTTGGCGCGTTTTTTGGCCACGCTCCCGAGTCATGCCTCGCTTCGATTTGTTTTCGCCGGCTGCCCGCTCGGAGAATGGCGCATGTGCCGGGGCGTCGTCGTCGTCAGCGCTGATGAAGTCGGCATCGATCGGGTCCGCACCGTTTCACGCAGCAACGATTTCGGAAAGAGCAGTTTCGCCGGCGCGCTGTACTATGCACCGCTGCCCGGGATGGGGGATGCGCCTGACGGCCACGTGGATTTAGCGCTGGCTCTCTTCTTCTCGCGTGCACGTGACCTCGTCGCGCGGCCGCGCGGTTTCGTGCACGCGGTGCAGTTGCCGCGTCTAGAGCCACTGAAGAGATCACACACACACACACATACACACGTGTATGCGCGCCTGTGTGTGTGTGTGTGTGTGTGTGTGTGTGTGTGTGTGTGTGTGTGTGTGTGTGTGTGTGTGTGTGTGTGTGTGTGTGTGTGTGTGTGAAAGAAAGAGAGAAATGGCGGCATGCATGCTGCTCGATTCACCGTGTTCACCCCACGCATTACAATAAGTAAATTGAAGCAAATGAATATAACCTGCGTTGGAACAGACAAATTTGTAGCAGATGTGACTTGCGGTCACGCTTTCATAGTGGACGGCGGTGTAGTGAAGAGCCTTCGAAGCTGCGCAGTGTCGGCGTAACGAATTTTTCGTGGCCTCCGAACGCCAGCATCCAAACGCATGCGCTCGAAGGCGGCGTTCATTATTATGTTCCTGCCCATAAGTAAGACATGACATCTTTAGGTACTTAATAATTAGGTTCGTCTGTATTTTAAGCGTCCAAAAGCGCCAGCAAAAGCAGCGTCGAAAGGCAATGTCCATATAGATGAATTCCCTGTCTCTTCCATGGCTTCTCACGGACGTGATGTCAGGCGGGAGGATTCCACGTGTGGTGGCCGAAAGTACGAAAGCCCGCAGCAATGTGGTCTCCCTATGCATTATACATTTCAGACCAAGAAAAAAAAAACACTATAGCCGTGCAGGCCTGGAACAAAGATATTGTGTTATATATACGCACTCTCAATCATCAGACTGGGAAAAGCTCCGCGTAAACGAATGGTTAAAGCCGCGTGGCGAAGTTGGCGATAATATATGTGGGGCCGAGCTCCGCCACTGGGACGTGGTATGAGGGATCACGTGGACATAGCAGCCGCATCGGCTGCTTCGAAAGCGAGCTGAAAACGAAAGTTTAAAGTCCCACCTGCGCTGCGGTTCTGATCGAGCGGGGAGGTTTTCCCGCTTCGGGTGTCTGCTTGACAACACTTGAAAGCACTGTAATAGGTAGTGGCTGCCTTTGGAGGCGTAGAACAGGCTAGCTGCTCAGTGTCACAGTGCGGAACGTATATTGGCAACGAGGAGTTATGCAGTCGCCATCTATCGGAAGCGCCTCGCCGCGGCGTAGCATGAGGGATCACGCTGCGCGCTCCTCATAGGTTCTGCTGTCAGCGCTCACTGAAAACACCACGCGGGAGCTCTCCCGGAAATTTCTGTAAGTACTTTCGAAACGAGAGAAGTTTTTTACCGTCTAAATAATAATCTTGGGCAAACTGAAAGCACAGAACCGTTTACAGACGCTATCTCTTTACCGAATACGTACAGCGAACGCCACTGCGCGCGGTCGCCGCGATTTAGTCTCCCGAACCGGCTTCTTGCTTGAAAGGTAGGCAAACGCTGAGACCAAACTATGTGAAATATGTTCTTATAGTGTTTGTATATCTAAATGGAGCGTAATAGAATGAAGCCTCAGTGCAGCGACCGCACAGCTTCGCA
This sequence comes from Dermacentor albipictus, assembly GCF_038994185.2. Taxonomy (NCBI): domain Eukaryota; kingdom Metazoa; phylum Arthropoda; class Arachnida; order Ixodida; family Ixodidae; genus Dermacentor; species Dermacentor albipictus. The sequence goes on from NC_091821.1 coordinate 185,001,627, forward strand.
GCGACCGACTGCGCGTATACGCATGCATGCATGCTTTTCCGCGCACTGTTTCGCTTTCGCCGCGTGCGCATTTTCGCACCGTGCCATGAGATTTAGGCTGCAGAATATGAGCATGGGACAGTATACAAGCAACCAATGTTGCGTGGGCGCTATCAGAGCTGTTCAAAAATAATTTCATTGTAGAGACTTCGACGCCTATACGGGGAATGATGTGCCGGACGTCGCCACGATTCAATCTTGTTTTTTTTTTCCTAAATTCTTGGACGTTTCAATATTATTTCTCAAGTTGCGTCGCACTGTATGTTTATCGGTGTTCTCAGCGTGCGATTTCCCACTGCTTCTTTTTTTGTAATCCAGTGCATTAATTCATAACACAAACATGACCATATGCCATATTTTTTTTATGTGCTTCTTACCGCTCCCTGTTCACTCCAGTGAACTTGCCAGCATCTATAGCATCGACAAGTTCACAGACCAAACCGTCATGACATTAGTCGGGCAGCGGACTCGGGTGAGCGTCTCAGTGCGCGTTTTCCGAACATCGCAGACCCGGCGCTGAAGCAGAAATCTTCCTCATGTCTGTGCTTGCTGCATACCCGAGTTGTAGCCGATGACCGTTTGCCGGTTTTATGTTTCGCAAGCCAAGCTTCACGCAGCTTCTTGTCCTGCGGCTACGTATGAATAAGGCTGACACCGGGCTCCGTTACGTACGTCCGGCACTGCGGCACCGAGCAGTAGCCTATGTTGCGCACCTTCAAAGGTAGCCACTACCTATTCAATCGTTGTAAAGGAAACACTCGAAGCGGGAAAATCTCGCCACTAAATGACGACCGCAGCGTAGGAGGGAACTTAAACTCTCCTTTTCAGCTCGCTTCGGCGCTCCCGAAGCAGCCGACGCGGCCGCTATGTCCACGTGATCCCTAATAACACGTCGCGCCGACGGTGGCGCCAGCTTTTCCAGTGGTGGAGCTCGAGGCCAATATATATATACGCAACGGAGCCCGATGTCAGCCTTATTCACACGTAGCCGCAGGTCAAGAAGTTGCGTGAAGCTCGGATCGCGAAACTCAGGACAGGCAACCAGCCATCCTCTACAACTCGGGTGTGCAGCAAGCACTTCCGCGAGAAAGAGTTCTGCTACGGCATCGGGGATGCGATGTTCGGTGAGCAGCAGAAAACGCTCACTGAGACGCTCCCTCGTGCGCGCTGCCCGGCGAATGTCATTAAGCTGTGGTCTATGAACTTGTTCATGCTAGATACTGGCAAGTTCACTGGAATGGAAAGGGAACGGTAAGCAACGCATTAAAAAGAGGTATGGCATATGCTTATGTCTGTATTAGCACCAAACAATGAATGTACTCGATTAAGAAAAAGAAGCAGCGGGAAACTGCTCACTGAGAAGACCGATAAACATGCAGTGCGAGGCAACTTGAGAAATAATGATGTTGAAAACGTCCAAGAAATTAGAAGAAAATTTAAAAAAATCGGATTGTCGTGACGGTAAATCACAAGTCGCCGTATAGGCGTCGCGAAGTGCCTAGTTATGAAGAAATTATTTTTGAAGAGCTCTGATAGCGTCCACGCGACAATGGTTGCTTGTGTACTGCTTGTGTACTCATGTATATATACTGCGGCCGAAAGGTCATAGCACCATAAGAAAACGTGCTCGCAGCGGAAGCGAAACATTGTGCGCGGACATGCATGCAGACGCGCAGTCGGTCGCCGCGAACCCATGCGATCGCTGCATTGAGGCTTCATTCTGTTATGCTCCCTTTGGTTGTAGACGGCCCACTATACATGTTTCACATAATTTTCTCTCAGCGATTGCGGTCTTTCACGCAAGAAACCGGTTCGGGGGCTCCATTCAGTGCTTTGTTTGCCCAAGATCATTATTTTGACAATAAAAGCTTCCTTCAATTTGAGAGTACTTACTGAACTGTCCAGAAGGGCTCCGGCGTGGTGTTTTTATTGAGCGCCAACAGCCAAACCTATAGAGAGCCGCCGCGTTATCCCTCATACTACGCAAGCGAGCCGCTTCCGACAGATGGCGACTCCGTAAGTCCTCGCCGCCAATACCGGTTGTCCAACGTAACTTGAACGAAACCTTAAAAATATGCAACTGCCACATAGTGGGACAAAAGCTAATGTTTTCCGTCGCTTGTAGATACTCATATTTGCCAGATACTACAAAATTGCCGTGCGACTGGCCGCTGGAGGCACTTTGCTTGTATTCCCGCGCTTCTCTCATGCTTGGAAACACACTTTTATTTAGCCCGTATTGACCAACACAAAGTTGTATCGGGAATCCTTGCCCACGGAGGCTGAACATGTTTTATACTGGGCCGTATACAGAGCCTTATTGCCAGGATTGTGGTGCTTTAGCCACGCTCGAACACATGCTCTGGTCTTGCGAAAGAATTGAAGACTCGGCGATCAAGGACGCGTCCAGGTTGCACTTCGCAACCCGGACCTGGATGAACAATTCTGGGCTGTCCAGCAGGCTCACAACGTGGACGTGAGGCTTGGCCTTCCGGTGCCGACGTGGGAGCGGCCCGCTTAGTGGTTAATTATCACTACCTGCAGGGCCAAATAAAGTTTTCCATCCATCCATCCGTCCATCTATAATTTTCTCATCGACGCTTTTCATCTAGTTATAATATCTGAGTTGATTAATTAACGCTAATTATGTAATTAGGCGGAATGCAAACGATAATATGGGTATCTTAAAGCGACGGCAAACACAATTACCTTAGTCCTGCCCAACTACGTGGCATTTGCATATTTTTAATGTTTGGCTCAAGTTATGTGGGACACCCTATATGCGTACCCATGCGCCAAGCACACCCAGGTATATTGCTGCTTCTCTGCGCTTTTAAGTGTATGAGTATGTCGCAAGTTCATGACCCGAACAAGAACCATGAGTTCGGGACGACCAGTGTGCGAATCATTGTTAGCATGGAGTCGCATCTTGGCTGATATATATATATATATATATATATATATATATATATATATATATATATATATATATATATGTATCATCAGCCTATTTATTCTAGTCTATTCTTTTCTATTCGTAAGAGAATGCGAAGAATTGGTTCTCACCACGTGACAGTCCAGCTGTAATTTTTAGCCAGTGAGCGCACGAATGGTACGGCGCTGATTAGGGCAGGCAAAACGTGGTGGGCTACACCTCCCAAGAGTCAACGCACAAGTATAGATCCCCGATGAAGAAGGCCCGGAGGCGTCACAGCAAGTTTCCTTGCCAAGGCTATAGCTGCCTGACGTCGTGCTTCATTTTAGTATGTCTACTTGATTAATGGCTGTTGATCATTCTTTCTCTTTTTCTTTAATGCCAAAGGCACTCCGCCGCGAGCTTGAGGAGGTATAGTATAAACACACACACACACACACACACACATATATATATATATATATATATATATATATATATATATATATATATATATATATATATATATATATATATATATATATTACTGTCCCAATCAGGCCACGCAATGAAAAAACGGCCATACAAGACGATGAAGACTGATCTACGCAAGTACTTAAGGGGCCCGTCTATAGTGAAGATAGACGTACCTGCAGTGGACATAAAAATATGATGATGATGATGATGATGATAGTGAAACCATGCCAGAATAAATAAGCTTCAGATGAAACGCAAAAGAAAAAAAAACGTTGTGCAAAAGTGCGCACAAAAATCTGGGCAGAAAACAACAAACGACCTAGCAAGGAGAGTATATATCATGCCATGCCTGACCAATGGTGGCGTTTGAGGCCCAACATCGTGCCTCGTGGGTATAAAGAATATAGCTGCACGCTGCTGAGCCAAAATTCAACTCACGCGAGATGTAGAGACCTCTAAACAATTGACAACTGACAAGCAATCGAAAATTTTGCGCTAAAGTGCGCCGCTCGTGTGCCGACAATGGGTAGCAAAACTAACAACCACATGGCTGGTTATCAAGGCCCGACTCGTGCAGAGTACGCGCGAAATTTCACCAATAACGTCGCTGGAATTATTACCACAGAGCCTCCACTATTGTTAGTGTCTAGATGTGTTGTGCCATTACTACCTTGTTGGCCAGAAGAGCGCTCTGCAGTGTGCTGCTCCTTATTGCTACAGCTTGCCACTTCCGTTTTGTTCATAAACCGCATTAATTCCCGCTAATTGTTTCTTTTTTTCTTCATGCGGGAGACAGTGCTTGCAACTGCGTGTCGCAAAGTGTTTGATGCCGAAGGGCAAAGTAACGTTAAAAAAAATTACCCCCCCTCGTCGAATGTGCATGCAGGGCGTAACCAGTTGCTATATATAGTAACTACAAAAAAGCGTCACTCTGTCCATATACTGCTGCAATACAGAGCATACCAGTCATTTTCAGTTGGTCTTCAACCCCACACCTGTAATTAACCGCCGGTCACGTACTATCGGAGTGAAACGCAAACAATTTACGAAGCAAAACATGTGCTCTATTTCCCGCATGGTTGAAGGTATTAACATACCTTCAACCATGGAAGTATGCCCGGTGATACGTTGTTTTGACGTGAAGGGTAGATACTTCCACGTCAAAACATGCGCGTCACTCAGTTGACCCGGAGCAGCAGAGAGTCACACTTCCCTCATTCGTCAAACTCCTGCGACTCGTGTCGCGTCATACCCTCTTTGTCGTATGTCATGCACAAGTATCGGCGTTTGTGGTTGTTTATGCCGCCGGCAGCCACTGCTGATGAGAACCTCCTCGTTATAAAGAAAGATAGGGCGCTATAACGTAAACCTATTCCAGACTTTTCCATTCCAATTCTGCAATCAGCCCACCGCGATTGGCCAAAAACTATTTTGGGCCACCCCCTCTTCACCTGTCTGTCACGTGACGTCACGAAAACCGCGTTGGCTCCCCATGTGATATGACGTGTACACACTGATTATGCACAATTTGACTGAACAAAACCAAAATAGTTATTTCTGATTCGACGCGTTTTTGCCATTAGCCCTCGGCCATTGGTCAAAAGTTTTCGGGCTGCGCCCACTTCACCTGCCTCTCACGCGACGTCACAAAACCGCCAAAACTTACCGCGTCAAAGTGACGCGTACGCTTTAAAGATGCATTAATATGCCGAACAAAACTGAATTTTGTTCTGAATAGCCGCAGGCTGCCCCGTTCCGAAAGGAATAAAAGATGGCTGCCGCCGATCGCTCCGGCACTGGCTACTCGCCCCTGCCGGAGAGCATGGGTTTATTTGCGTGTAATAAAACTTTTTGCGTGGCTGTGTAACGTTTTCGAGAACTTTCGGCACATTTACGACCTCGTTCTACCAGCTCTTCTTTAGTGAGGATCCGTTTTAGCGTCATTCTTAAGCTTCCGTTGCATGCCGCCGCGATTGTCGACGACCCACCGCAAGCTAAGTAAGAGAAAGCGGACCAATCGCAGACGCTGGCACCACTTTCTTCATCCGGTTATCGATATTCAGTGCAGTGGCTCGGCCCCATCGAATCCCTCTCCACTTGAGCATGCTCCTCGCCTCTTGTGAGCCAATTAGATAAGACAAGCCGCACAGTGCAGGCAATGTTATTCGTTTTTCAAGCAAACAAAAGTGACCTGCTATGAACGAGGGGAGCATTTGATTGGTTTGTTCAGACAACCCTGCGGGTGACCGCCCGATGCTTGCGTCGGCGGTTACGCAAATTTGACGTCAGGAGATTGGAATAAAAACATATTGGAATAGTGCCCATAGTCTACAAGAATACGAATACACACAGATCTCTTCTAATAAATATAAAATCACTGACCATCAGATGGGCTTATCAGAAGGAAATATGAAAGATCGCCCTTAACCATGTGTTCTATAGCCAGCTATACCTAGCGCTGGGGAAAAGAGTGAAAGGGAGCAAACGTGAAGGAAGGGAATGACGATGATGACCAATACGATAGAGACGAGATGAGCGCGCATTTATACTTTTTGCTTGCAACCAGTGACAAAGATTGGCAGCAACAAACCTAGGTAGCAGCGAACACAATATAGGGACTTTTTTTCTTTAATTTACGAGTTTTATTGGAAACCGTCCCAAGCTTACTTGATACGGAGGTGAAATGACCGCGGGTTTGTGTTTCGGAAAATAACATTTATGATAGTCGCATATACATAAGAAATCTGCTGACAGGTTACCCGTTCATACGTTTTCCCGGATATTACATCTTGGAAGCCCGATCTCAGTAAGATTCCCATGCGCTGTCGTCTACTGTATGATTGCCTCTAATACTTCGTCATATTGATTACTCCCGTACATCATATCACGAATTTAGCGCAAATTAAAACAAGAGAATATGGTGGTTACCCTCTAAAACAGATGGCGAAATTATATCCGTCACCTGCGTCAACATAGAATCGATCTTATATAAGATGAGGGCCTGGTATCTACAGAGACGTGGAAAAAACGTCATATTTTAATGAGGAATTTCTTCAAGACGAATAAACTGCTATATGAATTCTTTCTGCACGCGTTGAAGCCCTGTTGAACATTCAACTGCACGTTCTCGTTAGTTGGTTCTATGCGGCTACACTGAGCTCTCTCTCTCTCGCTCTTTTCTTTTTTTTTTCACGCAGTTCCTCTAAGAACGTACTACTTGGGCATCGGCCTACTGCACACAAAAACGTAACTATCATAAATCGTGCAGCTCAACCGGCAGCTTTGGCTACGACATTTCCCCAAGGCTTCATTTGCTCCTCTAAAACACTCGATGGGTACTCGAAAGCAGCACCCGATCGCTTCCCGCACATGGCGTTGTTGTATATACGGGGTGATCACGCTTAAATTTCTCGGAATTTTTTAATATTGCCTGGTGGTGGTGGTGGTGCTGGTGGATTGTAGCAACAGGCGGGTTTAGCCTGGCGAACAAGGCCGGCAATTGCTCCGCCCGAGCGTCTCGCACAATACCGCTGATGGGTTTCACCATATGTCCATCAACCCAGTCTCTCTTAAGAATTCGATCAGGAGACGTGAAGTTTCTTTGCGGGCCATCACTGATCCCTCGGGAAATATAAGGTTCTGTTGCAGATAACACAATTCTAGTCCTTGAGCTGGATTATTCAGAAAGGCTCACATTACTTGCAAGAGAAACTGAACCACATATTGAACTAACTAACAAAAGTCAATAATTAACTTAATAATTAATTGCTTTACTGTACATATTGCAATTTACAAATTGTAGCCGGTGAATTTTCGAGGCGCATGCACTTGAATTTCCAGAACGACACCAGTTTGAAGATATGTGCCATTAAACTCGCCGTAAAAATTCGCTGTTCCACTTACTTTTTAACAAAACGCTATTTTATTCACTGAAACATAAAAGTAACTGGAACGCCCATGCACTTAGTCCCACAATTTGTGAAATAATATCTCGACACTGGTACCCTCTTGGAAGTTCATTTCAAGTGACACGTCTTGCAATTTCACAGGCTACAATTCGTAAATTGCAATATGTGCCGTAGTGTAATTAATTAGGAGGCTAATTATTTAATTTTTATTATCTATTGAATACGTGTTTCGTTTTTCGGGCAAGTAATGTCCGCCTCAAAGACTAGAATTAAGGTACACAGCATCAGCGGGCGATATTTAGAATATTGTCTAAAACTTAAAAAAATGGTCACCCTGTATAGCATATATCGCGCACGTGTAGCTCCGTAAGATGTCGATTCTGTTGCAACGGCCGAGCATCGCTATAGCGGCCTTAAGCGCCAGGTTCGCTGACGAAGCGGGCTGCCGCCGCAATATGTTGGCGCAGCGTTCCACACCTGTGGTTACGAAGTGTATACTGTTTCAACTGGAGCCGCGCCAAATGACTCTTTCAGCTCACGGAAGTGTAGCGTCGTCGCTGTATAAAGTGAGGCGCGAACAATGCACGTCGCACAGCCTGCGTCGCTCTCGGTGAGCTCTTGGCAAACAATTGCGACACGTTTGAAATTGCGTGGGAAATTAAGCGTGGCAGGGAGGCGCTGATGGATCCCCCCCCCCCCCCTAGAGTTGGCCAGCATCGCCAGCAAGCGCCCACGCGTGCGCCATTCAATTACGGCGCTTTGTGAAGTTTGGTGCCGTTCGGCGCCACGCACGCAGACTTTGAATGCGCGAAAAGCCTTATTCCGTGCTCACTATATAACGTTCGGGGTGTCCACTCCTGCCAGCTGATAGATGAGCTTTAGTGTCATCTTGCATAATTAAATTTGTGTGTCTGTGCGCGCGTGCGCGCGCGCGTGTGTGTGTGATCAACAATCGCTAATTATCTAATCAGGCGAAATAAAAAAAATAGCCTAGCTTGCTCCGAGCAACAGCAAGCTACATTACCTTAGGTTTGTCCAGCTACGCGTGGCCCTTGCATATTTTTTAAGTTTTGGCACAAACTGCGTGGGACACCCTGTATATTTGACTGAAAGGGGTCGCCAGAAGTTACGTATATTGATACAGAAATATCAAAGGAAATTCCTGCGGGATTTGTCATGGAAATGTTTACGCAGATTGTTGGCAGCACTTCTTACGGTTTAACAATTCAGCATTCTTCTGCTTTTAATAATGCTCGACTCCACTATGCAGACAGACGGCCTGAAATTGTCAAACATTCAAGTTGATATCGCTGGCAAACAATTCACTTTGTCTCACAGTTCGTTTCAACCCTTGTGGTCGCGTTTCGATATGGGCGGGATGCAGAAACAACCGTGTGTTCAGATTTCGGCTTACGTCGGAAGTGATCACGAACAGCGTATAAACACAAATACTGATAGATAGATAGATAGATAGATAGATAGATAGATAGATAGATAGATAGATAGATAGATAGATAGATAGATAGATAGATAGATAGATAGATAGATAGATAGATAGATAGATAGATAGATAGATAGATAGATAGATAGATAGATAGATAGATAGATAGATAGATAGATAGATAGATAGATAGATAGATAGATAGATAGATAGATAGATAGATAGATAGATAGATAGATAGATAGATAGATAGATAGATAGATAGATAGATAGATAGATAGATAGATAGATAGATAGATAGATAGATAGATAGATAGATAGATAGATAGATAGATAGATAGATACTCTTGTATAGAAAGGAACGGTCGAAGTCATTCGCAGGCGGAATAAAAAAAATGAAGAAAACTTCCCCCTCTCCACCAGCAAATAAAGAATGTGTTGATGTTCAATACAAATACTACACGAATGACGAGGTCAGAGAAAAGTTTCATGACACGACGAAGTTTGACATGTTTTCAGCATAATGTTTGACATCATGTTGGTCATTTATGTTTTGGAGCGCAATCAGCCGACTGGGCGGTCGACCATTTACAGACGCAAAGGTAGCGTGTGCATGGCGTCGGCCACCATTAATCCAGATAACTATACGCGCGCTTTACCGACTTTCTTAAAATCAATGAATAACGTTTCTAAGCGTCATGTGTCTGCTATAGATGTGCACGTCAACTCTCTTTTCTCGCTCTCTCTCATTTTGTCTTTTTCCCGGTTTCTTGCAATTCCTCATTACCTTTCCCCCTTGCAGGGGAGCCAACGGGAAGTCAGTCTAGTTCCTGTTCTCTCTCTCTCTTTCCCAAATCCTGAAGGATATAACTTACCTGCGACGCCCTCAGGTATAATACGCCAGCATTGGAGCAAGATAAGGGCTCCCTTTTCTATAGGTGTACAGAAGTGTTCTTCAGTCGACACACAATGCAGTTGCCGGCGCTGCAGGCTTGCAGACGAGGTTGCGCTCGCAGCGGCAACCGATTTCTCGGTGCGAGTTCGAGCGTCCGCAAAGGCGGAGGGCCATTCGTGTTCTTTTTTTTTTCTTGCGAGTCGTATCTTTAAGCGTAACAATATTATAACGGCGCATACGTAAAGTGATACATTAACGGCTAGGATAAAAAAAAAAATAATGCGAGCGAGACCAATTTATCTTGTTCTGTATGGTGTTACGCTGCTGAGCTCGGCGATCGCATTTCGATAGGGCCAAATACAAGAACACTGGCGCATTTAGATTCAGGCGTAGGTTAAAGAAACCCAAGGGGTCAAAATTATACCTGAGTGCTCCTCCACTATACAGCGTTCCTCGTAATCAGATCGTGGTTTGGCACGTAAAACGCTACGTTTGTTGTCGTCGTCGTCGTTGTTGTCGTTGTTGTTGTTGTTTAGTGGCAGGAAGCACGCACACAACAATGCAAACCATTCAGCGACCGCGAAAATGCCAAGGACGTCTACGTGGACTAAACTACATACACTGACCGCAGGCTCACCACGGGCTCAGAAAAAAATATTTTGAAAAAAAAACTACAGGCTCAGAAGAGTGCAAGAAAAACAACAACAAGGAAACAGAAGGAAAAGCAACTAAATTTTCTTGTATATACACGAGCATGCAGCCTCAATACCGAAAGCGTATATAGCTCGAAATGAAGCCTTGATTGACGAAGCGCGGCCGTCATTTTCGTATAGGGTGCACGCTGCGGTTCCGACCGCGTGTGCTAATTTCGGTTTTATTCGCGGCAACCGCGGTCGTATTGTCGTTCGGCGCATAGCATAGTCCACACGGGAAGGCCCGCTGCGTGACGGCGCTCGCACGCGGCGTCAGACGAGCAGCGCGCCGAGACCTGCGCGTGTGCGCGCGCGAGGAGGTTCCCGATCGGCGCTAATTAAACGCCTGTCGCCCAGGGTGATGCCCCTATTAATGGCGGCTCCTGCACGGCCTCGACGCGCATAATCGAACGCCCGGGGACCCTTGGCAATTTGCCGCCAAGATTACGTCGGCCACATGCGAAGCGGCGGGCCGCTTCTGCAGTGCACGTGCGGCGGCCGCAACCCAGGTTTTCGAGAGGCTCGCCGGCAACCGGAAATGAAAGATGCGCCCCGTTTCCTGCTTTTCTTTGGCCTTCCGTCCTCCTCTTCCTTGGCGGCCGCCCGCCCTATTACGTCGCCTATACAATACTTGAGACTGTTCTTACACGTCCCTCTCGCGCAAGAGAGCTTGCAGTGGTCGCAGATAACGTGCCGGACGCAAGAGCAGTGCGCATTTCCGGAGAGTGACTCGAATTCAGCGGTTTGCAATCTCTCGGAGATGCAACCAAATAGCCCGCCTTCGCACTGCATACTGATGACAATTCTTGCGGCGAGAATGAGAAAAGGACAGATGCGCCGCGAAAAAAAAAGAAAGAAAGAAGAAGAAGGAAAAGAAGAACAGATAGTGCGGAGGATGTGTGTTTATTTGTCACGTAACACAAGTGAGCGCGTTTATGCTTCGCATGAATTGCGCGCATAAACGAAAAATTGGTCGAGATATGGTGCATGGATGTGACTGGCGAGTTCTGTATGTACGTTTTGTACAGGGATGCTCCGAAGCGAAAGCAGTTTGAATCCGATTCGCTCACTGAAATGCGTGCGCGGCGGAGTCGAATTCGGCGTGATAAATTTGTGCAATAAATTCTCTGTTGCTCATCTAACCGGCCGTTCGGACTGGCGTAAGGCGCACGTTATTTCCATTGTGGCACGTTGCGTCCGCAGCCAAGCTGCGAGGTAGCTACTGTAAGCTAAAAAAATGCATTAATAAATATAATATTTTTTTAACCTATCCTACCCTTGTTTCACCTCCCTCTCCCTAGGTCATAGAGCCATCCTGTGTAATAAAAATTTACTCACTCTCATCATCATTCCAACCTACGACGTTAATTCAACGCTCACGGTTTTCCTATTTCGTCGTCTTTGTCTGAATATTTCTGCGTTTATATATATAGAGAGAGCATTGTAATCAAAGTTGAAAGGTTCTTATTTGAGTGGCACCCGTGATGTCTCTATACTCAACGCACCCCGTTGTTCTTTCTTCGGCGATAAATGAGTGGAACAAGCGATTTCTTAAGCTGCTCATTGTTCTCCAACGCGAGATGCACATTTGACCGTCTGACGGGGACGCTGACTGTCAGTTTCACGAAGACGAAGTGCTGAGTACGTGCTGTCTCCAGACCTTGGCACGTTCAATTACCCCGCGGGCAATAATTACCGCAACGAACTTCTCCCTCACTCCAGCACCCACGTCCATATTTCTACGGAACAGCTGGGAGCCACAACACGCATGGCGCTCGTGCATCCCACGGCACGTGCTTGCACGAAACGCAGCGCGCCGCTTTTTTATTATTATTATTTGTCTCCTAGACGGTTCGGCAAGCCACAGCGCGTCACCACATGGAACAATAGCTGCCACGATCGTTTCATCGAGTTTCAAGTCCCAAGGCTGCTGGTCTGTATAGAATTAGGGGGGGGGGGGGGGGTCGGTTGAGCTCTCAGGACTGATTTTCTTGAACATGCACTTAAAATCTAAGCGCTTTCAAACTCTCTCTCTCTCTGACCCCCCTCCCCCTGTTGAAATTTGGCGGTCGCCGCTGCCCAAGCTCGAAGTCGCGACCTCATGCTCAGCAGCAGACGCGCCACAGCCACAGCGCCACCTCGAAGGGTGACCATTGTAGCATAGGGTGTCAACTTGCTGCAGTACGAAATAAGCGTTGTTCGCTTGCTCCTCAAAATATGGCGCTTACCCGTTACGTAAGACTGAGCTTAAAAATTACGACAATGAAAGTTGTATATTGCACAAACAATATTAGAACAGAGTAATTATTAATATATTGACATTTTAGTTACGGCGTCGTCATTTTCGCGCCATCTAAATACTGCAGAAAATGAACTGTAGCTTCTACTGTAATAAGTAAGCGCTGCGGTTCTCGCTTGGTCACCGTGGATCAGAAAAAAAAAAATGCGATTGTTTAAAAGACTCCAAAGAATACGGAGTCGACGCATTGTGAAGTTATTTCCCCCACTTTACGAATGACGTCGCGACTTCGATATATCGCCCGAGTATATACGTATAGGAAAGAGCAGAGAGAGGTGTACGCAGCGGGTATATGTGCACAGGCGCCACGCACTTCACTGCGTGCGAATATCCGCCTCCTGCGAGGTTCGGTACACGCGGCAGACGCGGCCTTGAAGCCGGTGAGCGATGGGGCACGGCATCATTAATCAAGCCGACAGGGGCGCGCACCGGCGCAGGCCCGTTTTCTCGCCGACGATCGGCGAAGAAAGAGGCTCCGCGACGCTGCCGCCAGCGCGGATGTGGCTGGCATTGCGGCCGCTCTGTCCCCCCCACGACTCCCCTCGGACCCCTTTGCGACTGCAGCCACTGCAGAAAAAAAAAAAAAAACGTCGCGAGGAAATGGGTGGCCCGTCGTTCAATGCGCGACTTTTGGCGTAGACGGAATAATGTACTCAGCTCCCGCGGGCGCAGTCACGCTCAAGTCTGTTCCGTTGCATTTTCCTCGCGCGGAGCTCATTGCTGACGCAGCGGGACGCAGTGGCTTCTGCTGACAGCTCGAGCCGATAGGCGCTATAGAAAGCGAGAGGGAAAGAATTATAAGGGAGGAACAAACGGAATACGCACATTAGTCCGTTAGCATACACAAAGACAGTGTCCACATAATTCTTGCAGTCACTCTGAGTTTCTGAATCTGTATACCTTATGCTTCGGAGGGCAAGCGCTTGACGCCTTTATTCTTGCACAGAGCTACTGCCTTCCCTTTCAATTTAGTGGTTTCAGGGAGTCAGAAATTATGAGGGCTGCTATGTATTTTGCACATTCTGAGCACTACTTTCTGGACACGCGTCTCTCCCGTGTAGCGATCGATGTGAGTGTAAGCAAAGCGTTACCGTTCCACCGTTATGGGTGCCAATAATGCCTACCGCCGAATGCGCGTGCGCAGGGTGCCGTCCATGCGCAATTAGGTGGAAGTGGTATCGGTGACGGTGCACGCGTATAAAGGTGACGTACTGCTAAAGCACTCGCTCGGTCGCTGTAGAACCGCTATAAGGACACAGAGCAGAGCAGGTCGGGCCAACATGGCGCCGTACTGGCCATACGTTGGTCCTCTATCCTATGGCCTACATTGGCCCCACTTCTTTGTGTTTCTTGTCCCATAAATACCGCAGCATTCAAAGCTTTATTCACAAACAAGTACCGGCAAACTAAGAAAGTGAGCTGGACCTTCGCATCCCTTTTTATCATAGTTATCATTGACGATAGTATTGCCGCCATGAACACATAGCTGTCATTTTGACCATTCTCATGCATACAACGGCTTAAGTTATGCCCGTGTGCACATCGTTCAGGCGCACTGCAAGGAAGCTTGATATTGGGACGAGAGAGAGAGGGGGAAAGGAATAAGAGGGAAATAGGGGAGACAGACGGGCAGGGGGGTTAACCATGGTCGCGCCCGTTTGGCTACCCTATCGTGGGGAAAGGAGAAAGAAGGATAAGGAGAGGTTAACCAAATTACCTATGGATGAGGGTCGGGGCACAAAAAGCCTATATACAGAGAAAGAAAGAAAAGAACGGTCTGTAGACGAATGTGCGCACGGGAAGCGACACTGCCCTCGCAAGAACGTTAACAGTGGCGGTGGGCTACCAGAGAAGCGGGAGTATGATGCATTTAAAGGACTCCACAACTACGTGCATTGTAATTTGCGCCGATTTAATGGTCATTCTGTTCGCTACAGCGCACCGAAGACGCCCATTGTTCTTTTTATATAAAGTCTACTAAATGCGATGACCGTGGCAATGTATATAGTGGTATACATATACGATGTAGCAGCGGGCTTCACCCCAAATATTTCATGTCGCAAAGTTTTTTTTTTCAATTTTGTTTTGATTCTGTGAAGCATGTATTCATTGTGTGAACGTCGATTCACTGTGATACCTAATAGTCATGAGGCTTCATGAGCGTGCGTGTTTTTTCTTTATTTTTTTTAAAGAACTGGACGTGATATACCCAGCCAAAGCACATATCATTCAGCACATATCACGACAGGCCGCAGAGACCAGCATATCCCTTTCTGCACAACACATCATATCTTCGGAACGACTCCTCTCTCTGCCTCTCTGCACGAGGAAGAAGCGTGAGAGTGCTCGGAAAAGTACGCACTCGTCATACTGCGCTTAAGGTCGGGCACAACCAGCGCTCGATGTACCGCCGGTCTCTCTCCTGAAGTTCGCTGTCAGCGCATTATCTTTTTTTTTATATAAATCGTTAGCGTTTCAATGAACCCACACGGTGGCGGCCCGACCTGCAAGGCACGTTCAAAGCCTCGGTGGGCGCCACCGTGTCCGGCGCGCGGCGAAGGGAACTCTTGCTGGGACGTCCCGCTGAGCAAAGCTGCCGTCTGGCGCGTCCAAGTGCGTCCGAGTTATGCAAGCACCTGTGCTGCTGCAACCGCCGCCTGCGATGATGGAGCGACACCGGAGGCCGAGAAACTTGCGCCCGGCTCGCCGCAAGCGCAGGAGCCGGAAGGCGCGGATTACGCGAGGGATCAGGTGCGCCTCGGTAGCGCGGCCGGCCCGGCGGCGGCGAGAGCGCGACTATACGCCGACGTGGCCGCAGGCGCGCGCTCGCTGCGTGCATAACGTCGTCCGCCGCTTCGCGAGCCTCATTTCGTGCTCCCGTGCGGCTCCCTTAATTGCCTCCGCCCGTTTTATAGCGCGGAGCAAAAAAGCGGCATTAGCCGACGCCTCTCGCATGCTGATCGAAAGCGGCAGGTGGACGCCAACAGCCGACCCCGCGTTCGGGACGGCGCTCTTGCTGCACGCCGGAACAGAGAAAGGGGGGGGGGGGGGGAATAAACACGCCTTCGATCTTCTGCGCTTTCAAACTGGAACGAGCACCTCGCCTATTTCAACCGACCTCTGTATGTGGCCGGTCTCAAACGGTGGGCGAGGTTTTAATTTCATAGCGCAGTTTAATGAACCGACTGACCCTGTCCACGTGACCGCGCAATTAATCGCTGCAACGATACGTGTAATGCAGTTCACAATGCGCGAGTAATACCGAGTTTTACGTATATCCAGCTATTACATTCACCAGTGTGCAGGTTCCGTGCCGCATTGCGGCTCATGAAATATACCAACATTACGCAGACTATAGGAAGTAGAAGGAATCAGCCAATCGGAAGTAGCCGATTGGCTGAACAAACAAACAAGGAAACAAACAAAGGGTCAAATAGTAAATTTCATTCTGCTGATAATTGCTGGAAAATACGTCACATATATTTCACTTAATTTAATTTATTGTATCCTTAAACCGGCCCGAAGGCATTACATAAGGCAAGGACTGTAACAATATAGTACGACAAACACGAAAGAAGACTCCTGTAACACAAGAGAACTAGTTTAGGATAAATTAATAGCATTTGGGTATGAAGCATACTGGGACAAAAAAGCAGTGAAACAATAAAAAAACATTAATACTGCTAAGTTAACAATGCGGTGGTAATATTCATTTCAATGTGAAAAACAGCACTGATAGAACGTTTAATTAATCAGCTAGCACCTCCAGATATCGTATATCTCGTTATGGGATAATATTAAGTGCAATAACGGATGTTGGACCCAAGGTTTTCTTTTTCTCATTAGTTTTCGCTAGAAACTTTCGCTACAGTCCATCGCTACGGCTTAAGCAAGAAAGAAAGAAGGAAAGAAAGAAAAGCATTCGACCTTATATAAAAATGGGCTGCACGGAAATTGTCAACATTTGTCGCCGTACAGCAATTAGCCATTAGGATAGACAGGGCTACAACATTATAAACATATTACTTTATTTACGAAGGTTGCCGCTTTATATTCGGCGTCACCGATGCAGTGGCACATTTCACAGCTTTTTTTTTGTTTTTTAAGAGCTGTTTCGCTAACTAAGAAATCTGACTAAAAACGATTAAAAACGCACGGCACTGCCGTGCCTTTCTCTTGTCACGTCAGGGATGTCTGCTTGGTTTGCACAATAGGCAACTCAACAACCTCAAAAAGGACACCACGTGACGTTTCAGTGGCTGCCAAGTCACTTCGGCGTCAGTGGAAATGAAGACGCCGATAATGCCGCTCAGGCAGCTCTTGAAGACGCACAAGAAGAGGCCATACCGCTTTCACGATCCGACGCAGCTAGCAGACTTCGAGTGCTTGCACTCAAATATAATGTTCGAGTGCTTGCACTCGAATATAATGTTCAGCGACAGTCCCTGGCATCTGTTCTAGCGCGCCTTGACAGTAGACCATTGTCCCTCGACACGATTTTCAAATGCCGCCGACAGAAGATATCGCAGGTGAAGGCGACAAAGGGACTACTTCGGTTTTTGAAAGAGACGGGATTGGACAAGCGGCTGTGAGAGTGACGTCGCGTACCATGCCAGATTGATGGACTCCAACGGACGATGTGTGTGTGCTGTGCTATGTGCTCTCTCTCCCTCTCCCCCTTCCCCATCTCTATTCTCCCCCATCCCTCTCCCATGTGTAGAGTAGCAAACTGGTTGAGCCAAACTGGTTAACCTCCCTACCTTTCCTTCTCCACTTTTTCCTTCCTTCCTTCCTTCAACAACCTCAACTTCTACCGCGTACGCTCTTGCATTTACCCTAAAAGCATGCGGATATAAACGCGCGGTGACGGCAATAGACGCACTTAGCAAACGAGGCAATTAGAAGGAGTGAAATAAAACTGTTCGTCAGGGTGAACTCCAAATATTACGCAGGGTTTGGGATTCACACCGTGATTGCTGTAGTAATGCTGCAACGTACTTGCTGGTCGTTTCTTAACATTTCTTAATATTCGGTGCTACCATTTGAGCAGAGCTTTAATAGGTATCCCAGTTTAAAACAGCTGCAAATTATGCCTGCAAGGACGACGAGAAGAACTTCTATCGCATGTCTGACAGCTTGTACCGATCATAATCAGGCTTTGTTGTTACAGGCACTGAGTATACCGAAGGAGGTCCTATCTGTCCCACTTCATGCAAGGACAGGCTTGGCCTCGGCGTCACGAAGAGACCTCAGACTTGCGACGTAGATTCCTCTCGCGAAGATAAAATTGTCTTTGTCGTGACTGTATGCAGGAAGGTGGGTTGCACTGCAGAAACTTCAGTTGCTCCAGGACGAACTTTTGTACCGTCGTCAGCGACGTGTCAGAAATTACGACGAAAATTTCCCTTGTTGAAGAGAAAATTTTTATGTTGCATTTTTTAGACTGTGTTACTTTCCTACTACATGATTTTCGAAGCAATTTCGGCATGCTGGCGGGAGACCAACTCTAGCAATAAGATGATTGTGCGATTCCGAAAAATATATATCAGCCATAAAAAAAAGTCTCAGTTTCGCCCATCAATTGCGACAGCAAATTAGTGGACAGCTATACGAAGTAAGTATAGATATCGCCTTATCGGCCGTATAAACTTGTAAACGTAGGTGTACTAACGAAATTAACAAGCACAGTGTCACGCGCGCACAAGCAAAGACGAACACATGTTTGCTTGTGCAACATGTGTTCATGTGTTCAACGCGGTCATCGAGCAACTGACTCGATGACCGCGGAAGCTCGCTGTCAACACTCTGGAGTGAGGAAGCGCGGCAGCAGCAGCGAACAAATTGACCTTCGTGCTGCCTCTCACTTCAACGCGAACTAAGCGGCGAAGCTAGCTCACGAAGCTATTAGCCCTCGGCGTGCAGTCTGTCACATCGCAGATCTCTTTCAAGATAGGGCCGGCGCAGCCGATTCATACCCAGGAGCCGCCAAAGTAGAACGTCCCCCCCCGCGCCCTCCACTCCCTCCGGTGCCTCGCGCGCGACGGAAGACGGCGCGCTTCTTCCCCACTTTCCTTCCTTCCGCGCGCGAGATTGAGACGCCATCGTCGGCTCACCCTCGCGCGCTTTCACTCGCACATACGGCGCGCGGCGAGGATGTTATGGCCCTTGGACTTCACACGGAACGTCACGGCGTGGGCGACGGCGACGGGGGCGGCAGAAATGCGCCTGGAGTGTCCGATAACTGCTAACGCCATAAAATATTACATTGCCTGCCTGCTATCATTCACCGTTTCGATACTCAATTTTGCATCGAAGGTGTCGTGTACTTCATGATGCTTTTAGAACTGCAAGAATGATGGAGCAGTAGTCGATAAAACTGGCAATACTCATACTCAATACTCATATACGTAGGTTGTGAACGTTGGCAGCTTCACAAGCCGTACACCGGTGCATTGCGGTTGAGCTCCACTCACAGGTGATTGCACCAAGTGCCGTTGCACTTAAAACGGACGGCAGTTGAAAAAAATGTAATGGATTATTATTATTATTGTTGTTGTTGTTGTTGTTGTTGTTGTTGTTGTTGTCGTTGTTGTGGTTGTTGTTGTTGTGGTTGTTGTTACAGGTCGAGGTGCTTTCCCTGCGTGATGAGCTTGGCACTGAGCGCAAGCCATCTGCGCCTATTTTTTCCTGCTGCGCTGCCCGTCTACCCGTCAAACACAACGTATGCTGCGACTGTCTGAACTCTTTCACTGAGAGCTGCCGTCGTTGGCCAGTTCTCCAAGGCAACACGGAGTGAACATTGGCCTGCCGGGCCGGGAGCTGGGAAAAACAAGGGAATATGGGTGGTTAACTTTTAAAAGCGCCCCGCGACCGAAAGCCGCTTGTCTGTCCAGGATCTCTCCTGAAACCTTGTCTGCGGATCTGACTGCGCACCTCTCAAGCGTAGGAGCACCGCCCATTGCCTGCAAACGCCTGAAGACGAAGCATGATTCGTGTGCCTCGTTAGAGGTCTGCGCCGATGAAGCCGACGACGATGAATCTCTTAAGCTCCTGAACGACCTGTCAATGTGGCCAATGGGATGCATGTTCAAGCCGTTCTGTGGGGCGGCACACGACGACATGCTTCATGCTTCAGACATAACCCCCAAGGGCCAAAGTGGTGTGTAATTTGGACATCTTTTACTGAACGCTAATAGACTTCGCACCAAAGCATGTGATTTCCTCTGCAATGTTATTTCGTCTTCATTTATAGTTTTGTGTTTTCCGAAACTTGTCTCCGCAGTGAAGTTTCCTTTTCCGCACTACAACATCTTCCGCAGTGACCGGGACTTCAGTGAATATAAACAAAAAGGTGGTGGCGTACTGATTGTTCTTGACAGTTCACTGAGATGTGTTCGGCGCGACGATGTAGAAAATTCATAGGAGTTGGTTTGGCTAGAAGGCAGCCTAGCGCGGTGGAAAAATTGTTAATTGGATCTTTATATGTAGTACCACCGAATATTTCCGCTGTCTTCTTTGATGAGGTCATTTCTTCTATTAAAAGCGTTCCATTTTCCCCTAACAAGCACAAAGTAATCCTTCTTGGTTATTTTAATACACCCAAGGCATTGATTGTAGCACGCTTAGACATTCACATTACGATACTTACATACAGAACAAATGCAGCCTGCTGTTGGACTTTCTGTCCTTCTGTTCACTTCAGCAGCGTAACTTTATCGCCAATTCCTGCGGCAACATCTTAGACATTTGTCTCTCGAATGCATCAAATTGTAGATGTCTCTCGTTCCGACATTTCCCTTGTGCATCCCGATAAGTTTCACCCGTCACTAAAGGTTACTGACTCTGTGCCAGCCTTCAGGCAGAGCTACTCCAGTGGCATAAATGAATCCTCTCGATTTGCTTTCAAGCGAGGTGATTATGTTGGTTTATATGATTTCTTGTCCACCGCCAAGTGGTCACATGGTCACAGACAAAACCAATGTTGGTGACCAAGTAGATCAGATTACGAAGCTTGTTTTGAGCAATATTGGCAAAAACATTCCCCAGTACAGACCTAAACGCTCTAAATATCCCCTCTGGTTTTCATATAAAGTTGTAACTGCCCTGAAGTACAAAGATCGCGCGCACGGAAAATCCCCAAGTCCTGTGCCTAATGAGTGGAGAGAAGAGTTCAGATTTTTTCGGACTTTCTGCAAACGCCTCTATAAGCGGGATCACGATTTATATATTGCATTCTTGGAAAAGAGCGCCTCCGACTGGCTGGCGGTATTTTGGAAGCATGTCCGCAAGTGCTCTATAGTAAACACGGAGAGTGCTCTCGCTTGTTCTACTCTGGCGAAGTCCAAGCAGTCGCGCAATATTTTGCTGCCCATTTCTCATCCTTATATAAAGCTTCGGGTTTCAGTGCTTGTGTTAGTCAGTAGCAATGACTGTTCCTACACATAGTGCTGTGTTGTTTGATGAAAAGCTCATCAGTACATGCCTTAAGCGTTTGAAGCATTCCCTACCCTGCGGTCCTGAGGCCATACCCTCCGCAATTCTAAAAGCTTGCGGCAGTATGTTTGCCCCTGTATTGACATCGATATTTGACAACCCTTTCAATATTTCCACTTTCACTCACATACCGATGTTTCATATATATCATCACCCGATTTCCCTTCTCTGTGCCACATCTAAGGTTTTTGAGCTTGTCCTTCATAACACATTGTCTGTTACTGTGAAGAATTCATTGATTCCGAATGAGCATGTATTTCTGACCCGCCGTTCTACTGCCACAAATTTCGCAAGTTTCATGACACACGTTCTCGCGCCGGTACTTCAAAGGGGGCAAGCTGACGCCATTTACATGTGACCTCAGCAACGTTATAGATAGTCAGCCGCTGACCGCTTGTAATCAAGCTTACGGACTTTGGTGTTGACTCGTCAACTGACAAACTCTTGCGTAGTTATCTTCTTGATAGATCATGGTATATTAACGTCAATGGCCAAACGTCTTCTTCTTTAAATGGCAACTAGCGGCGTCCCTCAAGGATCAGTATTAGGACTACTCCTTGTTTTAATGCCGATTAATTACGCCCTTTCCACTGTTCGGAAGTCTTGGTTCCCTTCGTATGTCGATGACGTCAAGATTTTCAAGAAAACTGTCGCATCCTGCAGCCTGACCTGTCTTCTTTTTCTGTATGGTTCAAAGATAATAACCCTCACTTTGAATGCTGATATAAGACCAAAGTCATGACTTCCACACGCGTAACAGCAAGCAATTTCTTTTTCTTATTCTGTAGATTCTGTGCCATTGTGTAAGGTCCATGAGATCAATGATGTCGGTGTGCTCTTTAATTCAATCTTACTCTTTTCTGATCACACTAAACGCGTTGCAATGCGGGGTATGCGCTCTCTTCGCTCTATTTGCAGACTGTCGAGAGAATTCAATTCTCCTGCAGCGTTCCGCCAGTTGCACACAACAATCTGTCTTCCTCAATTCGAATGCGCGTCGGTCGTCTGGAATGGCATTTCTAAATCCAACAGTGACATTATAGATCGAGTCTAAAAAATGTTTCTCAGCATATGTCATCACCGCTTTGGTAACACGGACATTGGACCTTGTTTTAGCACTGCTGGGTTATTGTCATTGCCTTTGCTTCGCTACCGACGTAATCGTGCTGACCTCCTGTTTCTTTTCAAATTCCTTCACGGTATCCTCACCTCCCCCGAACTCTTCAGTTTCGTATTCCGCACAGGATCGCCAGAGAACATAGGCCTTTCCATGTTTTTGCCTGTGATCCCTAACATTCAACTGTCCACAGAATTCTGAGTCTTTATGAAGCTTCTTTTCATGGCCTTGATATTTTTCATAACTCGCTGTCCTTGCTCTTTTCCGAGTTTTGCGTTGTGTCCTAGTTTCACACATTGTTCAATTGCCCTTCTCCTTATTCTTTTATATTCACCTTGCGCCTTGTTGTATGCCCACTCTTTTTTTCGAAATTGTTCTTTTAAGAATTCTTTTTTTTTGCTTATATTCCCCTACAGTTCTTTTTTTCGCTTTTTGTGTATTATTATTATTATTATTATTATTATTATTATTATTATTATTATTATTATTATTATTATTATTATTATTATTATTATTATTATTATTATTATTATTACGAGAGCAGAAAGTCTCCACCACGTCCAACTCATTGATGTTATGGCATAGTGCAACAGAACTGAAAGAATGCATTTGAGTCGGCGGGGTTTTCAGGCCGCGCTCGATGCTCCCCATTCTTGACAGCGGTTTTCTGGGGTCAAGTGTGGAACAGAAGGTCCGCCATTGCCTCCTGTCTAACTTGTCCAGGTGACGTTGGATGTGCCTTTGCATGCGCCTAGCGTTGCGAATGTCATCTGCAGACGCTCTGACTCCCATGTGAGAGGCCAGTGCGCCTCTCACATCTACGGCGCACTGGCCGGAGCCTCTCGTACTCAACGTCACTGACGTTGAACGAGTTCGAGGTGGTGTCAGATGTTTAGTGCTCCTTTGTTTTGCTCGATTTCGCGCACCAACAAACTCCTCATACGTCAGTCCAGATAGGTCTGACTCCTCGATTGTAGCGTTGTATACAACTCAGTTAGTGCAACGAACCGCTCCTGGTTGTACGTAGCATGTAGGACAGCCCAAAGAGATGTAGGTTGGTACGTGGTCACTGCCATGACTTTCAAAGCCTGCGAACCAGGTCAGCGTAGACATCAGGTGCGCGGAGATCATGGTGACGTCGAGTGCGCTGTATCGGTCATTCTGGAAGAAGGTTGGCTGCCCGTCGTTAAGAATTTCCAGGTTATTTCGATGTGCTATCTCAAAAAGGCGTCGACCGCGGACTGAAGACCTCCTTACACATCAGGCGGGGTGATGCGCGTTCAAGTCCCCAGTTAGTATGTGCGGTCCAGGCATTCCATCTATTATGACTTGGAGTCTATCCACGTCACATGTAGCCCGAGGTAGTAGGTACGCCGCGATCACCGTAAATGTCAAATTGACCCATTTCCCGGTCATTGCAGCATACGCGTTGGATGCATCGGCTGGTATAGCATGATCAATGAAATTCTCTTTTTCGCTTTTAGCTATCAAACTTTGGAGTAAACTGACGAAAGATGTTGCGTCTATCAAAATTCTGATGCATATTGTGCCGCTGTACCTTCTGTATAAGCCTGCGCTTTTTCTTGTTTTTGTGTTATCTGTGAGTGTGAAATAATGTTTCCCCCCTTACATTTTAATATCCCTGTGGGGTCTTTAAGGGTACTGTAAATAAATAAATAAATAAATAAATAAATAAATAAATAAATAAATCATTGCGGACAGCCAAGAGAACCCTGCTGGTATCTGTTCCTGTCGATGAAAGTGTGATATATACCCAGAAAGGCAAATGTTGATGCGCACACGAAACTCTGAGATGGCGATCACCGGAAAGTGGTGCTTGCGCACAAATTCTCTGAAGTCGGAGGTACGACAGCGGAGGCTGCAGGCGTTCCATTGAAATGTGGCGCCCTTGTTTCGAACGCTCGTCAGGCTGGGTCGTTGGGCCCTTAGCGCCATTTTGCCAGAACCGGTGAAAGAAAGTCAAGCAGCGTCAGGATGACCTTAGCCACTGGAGAAGGCACTGGGGCGAAGAAGCTGCGCGCAGCGTTGACAAGCGCAAATAGCCATGATTATGCGTGTTCGCGGTCTTGTCGAGCGTCCCACTCGCGTGGTCCACCCCAGGACGCCGACACCCGTGTACTTTCCGACGGGCCGTGCTCTCCTGAGCAATTCGCACAGGAGTTGGAGCTGGTACAGGCGAGTTGGCAGTGACGGGAATTCCTTTGTGCCGTCAATTTGTGGCGGATTGGCAGTTTTAACTACTGCCTCTTTAGGTGTACCTTTGCCGGCTGCTGGCGTCTTTGCTTGGCCACTGCCTCGAGTTTCCTGTTGCTGATGAACCGCAGCCTTTGCCGATTGGTACCTAACGTTGTTTTTCATGTTGTAATTATGTATCTGTTTCTCTTTGCGCAAAATAGCGCAGCGAGCAGACGTGGATTCGTGTTTTCTTCCCGCAGTTTGGGAACTGCGGCTCTTCATTTCTACAGGTAGATCGCTCGTGGTTTCTACCGCAGCGTGAACACCGTGCTTGTTACCAGCAACGTGCCCAAAACGCTGGTACTTTGAGTACTGTCTCGGAGCCTCAACGTGTTCGTATACTCGGTAACGTGTGTAGTCCAAGATGACGTATTCAAGAGCATTTTCTGTGGCAAAGACGACACGGACGTTTTCTGACGCTCCCACTCGATGTACAAACTTGCAAGAGCTCTTTGAAGAAGAGTCAGGAAGATATCCACTTGATCGAGGTCTACGGGAACCCCCTTGATGACTCCTACTCCCCAATTGCTCGGCCGTGGCTAGTAGGCCTGAAGAGGTATTTCAGCAATTCTTGAGATTTTCAGAAGGCGTTCAGAAGCTTCTGCATTGCGTGCATCGACATCCAGGAGGTTCAAACGCTCATTTGGTCGTACCTGCAGTACTCCATCTGGAGCTACCGCTTCAAAAGCTGTCTTCGGTGTGAGTGGATTGAGGCCTGCGATCACTTGCTCAGGATTTTTCGGCTTACTTATGATGGTCAAGTTTGGCTTAGGTGTGTTTTCAACTGACAGAGAGTTCACTGCCATGAGCGACTTTTTCGATCCGCGGCAACGTTAGGGGGCGGTATTTCAGTGTGTTTTTCCGAGCCGTCGGAAGAATTCGCGGTAACGTCCATGTAGGTAACAGTAGCAGTGGATTCTGACATATCAGAAAAATCATCTTGACCTTCGGGAAAACTGACATTGAAGCAGGAGATGGTCTCAGTGGGCGGATGCGAGAAATTCAAAGAGGATGAAGTATAGTGGTGGCCTGTGACTGTGCGAGACTGCAGCCAAGCGCCAGAGGGTACCTCGAGGCTCGTTACCACCGCTTGCATCTGCAGTTGCTGGTCTGGTATAATACCGGGCTGAATCTTAGGAGGCTTGATAAGGTGCAGTCCCGGGGGCACCGTACCCATTGCTAGAATCATGTCCGACGCTCAGAATTTCAGTGTACAAGAGGACAAGCAATGTGAGGCACACTGAGGCGCAACGTGAGGCGCAAGAACCGCAGGGAGATGAGCGAAGCAGCAAAACCGCTCCACAACTTCACCCAGGTTTTAGTGTTGTTCCTGGATACATTAAATAAACGATTGATTGATTGATTGATTGATTGATTGATTGATTGATTGATTGATTGATTGATTGATTGAAGCTACCTCATTGGCTTTCTAAACAACTAAAATAACTATAGAACTGAAAGACTTGCGAAAGACGTGGGGAAGACTGCACATAGAAAATCGGTGCAAACTTGCCTTGATAACTGGGAGCTTGAATTTAGGCGCGGTCGTTCTCTTTGCAAAGTTTATTACAACAATAATAACTACAACTATATTGCACGTGTTGAAGCCTGTATGGCACGTAATTATAAATATTTCTGAAGCTACGCGCGCTCTTCCTAGTAAAAAGAGCGCGAAGATGCAGATCTTGTTGATAACCATGATGTTGTTCCGGACGTTGCTGATTACTTTACAGAGCATTCTTGTTTCGCGTTTGGTGCAAAAATTATTCTACCTCAAGTAGCATTTCTTCTTAGTCTGGTACGGTGTGTACACTATCATTCAAAGAAGATCTTGTTTTCAAGTATTTGAAGCACCTGAAACTTTCCCTTACTTGTGGCACCGACGCAGTATCCCTCCAACGCCGCTTGAGACGCTTGTTTCACTGCTGATTACTTTACAGAGCATTCTTGTTTCGCGTTTGGTGCAAAAATTATTCTACCTCAAGTAGCATTCCTTCTTAGTCTGGCACGGTGTGTACACTATCATTCAAAGAAGATCTTGTTTTCAAGTATTTGAAGCACCTGAAACTTTCCCTTACTTGTGGCACCGACGCGGTATCCCTCCAACACCGCTTGAGACGCATGGCAGAATACATGTTCCTGTTCTCACACGCATCTTCAACAGTTCTTTGAAGTCTAGTGCGTGTCTTAGCGCTTGAACAGTAAGATGGATAGTGCCCGCATACAAACCGGGTGCTAGAAGTGCAGTTACTAACTAGCGCCCTATACCTATCCTCCGCGCTGCGTCAAAAGTGGTTGAATCTGTATTGCATTCCCTGTTTGTTGTGAGTGCTAAGAACACTTTAACAGATGAATAGGACAGCTTTGCATCAGGGCGCTCCATAAAAATGAACGTGGTTATATTTATGACCGATGGTTCCAGTTGCATAGCACGGGCCAATAACACACCGCTTACTTTGGTCTAAGTAAAGCATTTGATGTAGTATCCCATGAACTCCTCCTTACGAAGCTCACGCAAATGTACATACATTCTTCACTATAGGCTAAACAGAGCACAAGCAGTTACACTTAGGCAATTACAGACAGAGTCTTATTATTCACCTGCACAAATAAAGAAATGGTATTACATTGCAGACATGAATATTATACGTAAAGCATGCAAAAAGGAGATATGCACGCTTGAACATCTGCTCTGGGAGTGTGGGTCGCTCGGCCCTGGCATTTCCTGGAATCGGTTTTTAGGAATGATCAGATCTCCAGATCATATCCCTCAAGTCCTGGCTGTCCAGTACGCCCGTGATAGGGCTAGGAGGCTTGACCTCCCGGTCCCAACATGGAACTAGCCAGGCAGGTGGCAACACCTTGTACAGGACCAGAATAAAGTTCTTCCTCCTCCTCCTCCTCCTCCTCCTCCTCCTCCTTCTTCTATTACCACCCTGGTATCTAATTACCTAAGCAATAGATCTTGCTTCGTTATCATTAATGGACAGAGTTCTGTTAGCGATATGAGGTCATTAGAGGAGTTCCTCAAGGGTCTACTCTTGGCCCTCTTCTCTTCCATAAGTGACATTTCGTCAGCAAATCAACACTCTTCATTCCTTCTATATACTGACGAGTTAAAGCAATGTAAGACTGTCAGCAGTGTTCACGACTGCATTGACCCCCAAAACATCTTTCTTCACCCTCAAACTGGTGCAAAAACAGTAAGCTACTCTTAGATGCTTCCAAAACTATGGTATTAAATTATACGCGGAAAACATAATTTTCATACACCCTTCGCGGTGCTCCACTGCTTAGGGTCGATGAAATGGAAGATCTTGGTCGGTACTTCGACACAACGCTAAGCTTCTCTTCACACGCTAAATATGCGAAACCATGTGCCATTCGCGCTCTTGGCATTGTTTGTCGTATATCACATGACTTTCACTCCCCTGTTTCCTTTCTGAAATTGCATTCCACTGTGTGCCTTCTACTGCTAGAGTATATGCCTCTGTAGTTTGGGGCATAACGTGCAAATTTAATTATAACCTCATTGAACGCATCCAAAATAAACGGATATCCATTTTCAAGCACCGCTATTTCCGTTCTGGCAACCATAGTACTGCCCTCTCAAATGTACCTCAAGCACGCTTCTGAAATCAAGACGTTTAAAATCAGACCTCTTGTTCCTTTACACGGTGTTTCACTGCCCAAAGCTTCTTGATCATGTACGATTTTCTGTGCCGCAAAAGTATGCCACCCAACATTCTGCGTAACAAAGCCTTAAGGCTTTGTTACAATAGTCTCTGTACTGTGCCTATAATTATTAAGAAAAGAAGAAAAGAAACCATGTAGTAAGTTCTCTGCCTGTATTGATATATTCCAGAGTTCACTCACTATGTTCTGTACATGTGTAGACAACCGTGTTGCATTGTTAACTCCCTGTTACACCCGCCTCTTTGTTTTACTTTCCCCTATTTGTTTCTCTCCATCAAGTTGTTTTGTCTTTGCTGTACATAGTGTCTCGTGTAATGCTGTTTAGGTGCGCCAGTACAAAGACTCTGTAGCTGTCCCTGGGCACTATATTAAGAGGAAGCTTTAGCTCGGGCCCAACGCCACGTGGCCTATTCAAATACATGTAAAACGCAGAAACGTTTTTCTGAGATAACCACTGGACCAAAACTTTAATGAAATTTGCTGCATTTGAGAGACAAAGCTAAATAATAGTGAATCTTGGGAGCTGAACTTCAATTTAGGGCCTGACTTTTGCTAAAAATGTTTTCAAAAATTCACAATTCACAAATTCACAAAAATTCACAAGAAAAAAGATAGAAGAACGAAGTTTACAAAATAATAGCTCTGCATCAAGAACAGATATTGCGGTTCTGTAAACGGCACCCATTAGTTCACTAAAAGCGGACAAACTAAATATGTCATTTTATATCATACGTGAATTTATTACGTTGTGTACAAGGGTTCTGTAAGAGCTGTATTTTCATATTACTAAACTTTTCGAGATTCATGCGTAACATATCAATTTTGTTCGCTTTAGATGTACTATTAGATGCAATTCACAGAATTGTGATATCATTTTTTATTGCTGAGTTACAGAGTTTTAAACTTGATAGATTGGTTTTTGAAAAATTTTTGCCATTTTTAATAAAAAATTGACAACCTAAATAAAAAATTGGAAACCAACAGTCACTATATTTTAAGGTTTTTTTTAATGCAACAAACCTCGCCAAATTTGGTCCAGTGGTTACCGAGAAAAACGAATTCTTCTTTTACATGTATTTAGATAGGAGCACCAGAGCTAAAGCTTACTCTTAATCATCAGATTGATTGATTGATTGATTGATTGATTGATTGATTGATTGATTGATTGATTGATTGATTGATTGATTGATTGATTGATTCTAGTGACATCTACATTGAAACGGGGTGAGACGAACAGTCACCTAATACGCATACTGCTCCTGCGTTCTGCTGTTGTGGTCCCAATGCGCTCCCACAGGGACATACCTCAGCGTAAGCAAGCTGCGACACATGTTGAATACGACATTCCCCTAGCGATGCGGTGTTGTCCCCGGTAGCCGCATACCATGGCGACGTATGTCCCGCCGTATCTGAGTAAGTTAGTCATTGCTGGGCGTCGCGAAGCTCTGCCTAACAGCGTTGCAGAGACTTTTTCTCAATTTACTGCTGCTAATTTTCTGTATGCATCACTGCAGGCTACTTCCATTGAGAAGTTCGCCTATCATGCGCAGCGAGGGGCTAGGTTACCCCCTTCCGACTTGCGTGTCCGCGTCTGTGCCACTTTAGTAGTTGTTTTTTTTTTCCCTCTACAGTCCTAACCTTGTCGGTAGCTAGTACTCATTTAGCGGAGATTGACCAGAAATCGCCAACTTCAATCATTAGCTTCATAACGCCCAAACAAACATTTTTATTATATTCATTCTTCCCTCAAACAATAAACGAAGACGGGAACAAATTACCAGAGTAACAAAACTGGCTTTAAGGACAGGTTTAACGAGTTCTTCGAACTCCATCATGCTGCAAGCTTTGTTATCAATATTTTTTTTTTAGATGGTTACATTCCCACATTTTTCTAAAATATTGTGGTCTGGTGCATACTGCCCAACTATGTAGTGTCAGTTCTGTGTTATCCGAACAAGCCGATACAGCGTCGAGATAATTATACTGTCCCTGTCCATATTAAATACCGCCGACAAGCAGCAGTTAACAATTCAGAAAAGTCGCTGCTAGTCTCCTTTCTCGTGTCCTATAGCCCTCTCGATCGGTAATGTCACCCTCACGCTCAACAGAAACAACGTGGGTAAGATCCCTTACCGGCTACCTTATCACGCACCTCACGCGAGCGACGAGTATCGCTGTGTTGTCTGCACAGGCATACGCTGTTGTCGGTGCCAGCTTTGGCACCGTAAGAAGGATGTGCACAACTCATGAGTGCGTATAAAAAAATAACTTGGACGGCCAGCTTATCTTTATTTATTTTTCCCCGTTCTCCTTGTTGTGGAGTCACGACGCCTTGCCTCTACTACATAATGCACCGCCGAGCACCAACGATATCTTTAGGAAGGGACACTGTGCGCAAGCAAAAACTCCAAGCCAGAAAAAAGTAATATTAAAGAGCCAAGGCGACCGTAAGTACAACGCGCCACCAGAAGTCACGCGAGCAAGTTGTGCCGCGAGCGAACGCGATCGAGGTCGATTCACTGCGAGCGGCCTGTCCACGTGACGATCGCATGCGTGAGTTCGCCTTCCAGAGACACATGCGTGCATGGAACTTTGTTGGGAAGAGTGCACCTTTGTCGATACTCCCTCAAGACGCGTTGAAAGCATAACATGCAGCGAAAGGGAAAGGAAAGGAAAACACCCAGACAATTTCGACCGCTCTTTTTTCCTTCTTGGTTTCTTTTCTTTCTGATCCTTTTTTTTTTTGTTAGGAGCCAGAGAGTGTGCATACAAGATATACTTTCTGGAAATGAGGTACCCACGAGGTGTTCCACCTGAGACGCACTTCTTAAAGACAGTGCAGTAGAGATAAAGTGCTTGTTCCTTCGCCGTGACATTATTCGCACCTGCGAACGCCGGGAATCGAGCGACATTCATTGATTAACTATTTATGGACTTCAAATTCTTTTGGCTACGTACTTGTTGCAATGGTGGAATCTAAAGGTCATACATCACCAGAGACATCTCTAATGAGTATAAACCCTTAGACCACCACTATTTAATTAGAATCAGAAATCTGACACGAATTGACACGTTTGTGAAGTACAATGGCGTTACGCATAATTTTGTACCGCAGAGCACAATATCTTTATTCACAAAATAGAAAGTAGAAAGCGAACGCATTTAATTGGCCACCAGTTTGCGGGCGAACACTTGGGAACTGGTACAATATTCTCGGGACCCTGAGCACTGACTGGCTTAGGCTGGCAACTGGCAACATTCTCCCGGAAGTAATAAATTAACGTTCATTGGTGAACTTTCCAAAGTGAAAAACTTAACTACCGCACATAGCAAAATTGTGTCACGATTTGAGGAAAGGGTAAATGTTGCAGTGTCACCCAAAGTGTACGAAGCAGCAGCACTGAAGCAGAATATAAGAGCACACTCAGACTACTAGCGCTTCGTGCAGTATCATTTGCAGAAAGAATTCCCCCAGTAACGCTCGACTATTCCGCCAAAGCTGTTGTGGGACCGGCGACGCTCAGAGACATGCACAAATCTCTATAGGACCCCCTTTCGATATGAAAACCGATGTAAACAACCAACCGAGCGCCAGGCCATGGTACATCAGCACCAGTTAGAAAGAAAAAACGGTCGGTTTCCGTTGGCCCCTGCATTCGAACCCAGTATCACACGCAAACCAGGCGTACGCTCGACCACTTCATCACCGCTGCGGTAAACACATACGTGGATGTATTGACTAAGGTTCACCACCATAGGAGAGCCACGAAATCTTGCTCCATTATCTTTTGCATCACGTTTTTCACGTTTGACGAGGCCCGTTTGGCGGCGTCGTTAGACGAGGTCCAACATGTCATACGCCTGGCATTTCTTACACGCCATTTGGACTCCACGGTCGTCCGAAGCCTTCCGCCGCAACTATTGCCGGATAGAACCTTCTCGCCCAAGGACTGCGTGTTCTCTCTCAAACTGTTTGTCGGACGCTTGCATATGCTATCGAAAGTTTCTTCTGGAAGGGTAGGAGTGAACTTCACAAAGTTCGCCACGCTGCACAAGAGTTCCTGGTCCACATTCCCGTGGATTGTACAGCCCATAACGGCAGAAGAAACTGTGAGTGCCTTCCGGCGCTTCACCCTCCGGGCAGCCAGCCCCCATGAGCTTCTGTTCCCGCCGGGCTTGCGGGCCCTGCGCAGAACTACATTCCAGGCTCTCCAAGTTTTCGCGGAGAACACCATTCTCTCCGACTGGGGTCTAGGTTCAAATGGGCATAACACCTTACGAAAGAAAAATAACAGAAGTCAAATATTGCTGGAACGCGAGATGGTTGGTATGTCATATTAGAACACATGTGTAGCGCATATACAGACGAGGACAATACAATGCATATGAAAAGCACCGTGTGTGTGTTCTGTGCCTTCTATTGTATTCTGCATGTGCCACACAAGTATTCCAAGGTGACGGACGAACACTGACTCCGCCCGGTCATGCTTTCCCGCGGCTATGTGTTCCCCTCTTTCCTGCTTTTTATCTTGCTATACTTTCAGCTGCCCTAAATCCGACGCACTAGTGACGCGTCTCCCTTTGACGCGTCGCACAATTAGACCACAAAGAGTTAAGACGCCCAAAAGATAAGTATAGAGACGGCAATAGAGTGAGAGAGAGACAGCAAGGACAGGAAAAGCAGGGAGGTTAGTTAACCAGACGAGCGTCCGGATCGCTACCCTACACTAGGGGTGGGGGAAATGGGAATAGAAAGAGGAAAAGAGGGAGAGAGAGTGAGCACTGAGCGCGTGTGGGAGGATGCACAGGGACACTATGAACGGTCTCTTAAGCCGGAGCACTTCAAGTAGTGTACAAGTGCACGAATCGCTTTTCGTGCCAGTGACGGGTGTGGCCAAGGTCCGAGTATCTTTGACTCGGAGAACGGTCTCGAGTCCAGTCGGTTTAAAGTTGTCCGCAGAGAGAGGCGTTGTACGTCGCAGCGAGGGCAGGTACACAATAGGTGCTCGATGGTTTCCTCGCACCTACAGGAGTCGCACACAGGGCTATCGGCCATTCCCATACAATAGGCAAAATTTGTTACATAAACATGCAGGGTGTTCGCAAGCAGGCAAAATGGCTGGAAATTTAAACGCAGCTGAATGAAGAAGCTATTAGCGTGTACGCCTTGACCGAAACGCATTTACGAGATTTAGAGCAGCCACCTGGTACGGAAAATACTGTTTGGGAGGGGTGCAACAGCATGACAGGATCACGGAAGGGCATGGGCATGCTAATTAGGCAAGGTGTGACGTGAGAAAGGGTAAAGACACATCTGTAAGGAATATTTATGGATTAGCGGCATATGGCGAGGCAGAAAGACGTTGCTTGGAGTAGCTTACCTATGGACAGGTCGCGATAGCAGAGATAAAAATAAATAATTGATTGATTGCATTAGAAGCGATATTAATTAGTTAGAAAATCGGGCCATATGGTTTTAGTGGGATATAGGAATACCCACATGGAGTATTTAGACGGATATACGGATTACAGTGGTTCTCTAGGGCTGGATCTGTGCGATGAACAGAACCTTATAGTAGTTAACAGGGAGTATAAGTGTCATGGACAGGTAATGTGGCAATGCGGCGACAGGCAGTAATGTATCGACCACGTTTTAGTGTCAGAAATCGTCTATGAAAAACTCCACCAAATGATAATAGACGAACTTGGAAAACATAGCCTGGGTAGCGATCATGAATGTTTAACCTTAAAATATGGAAGATATACTAAAGCAAAAGACAAACCAGTAGCATTAGAATTTCTAAAAATGAATGAGAAGCAAATAAAAGAGACCGCAAGAAACATACAGAAGAAAATGTGGACGTTTCCTACAACAGTCTTGAAATATAAGGATCTGGTAAACGTTATTCAGCAGGAGGTAAGAAAGACACGGTTAAAAAAGAAAAAAAGAAACATTGTTGCATTGCAAAGAGGAAACCAGGTAAATGGTGGAACAATGAAATAAAAGAAGCTATAGAAAAGTCTAAGCATGCGTCTAGGGATCATTGAGAAGCCAGAAAGTTGGGCTTACACGAACAGGTGCTCCTTAGATAGAGCAAATGCCGCGGAAAGAAAAGGGTGGCGCGTGAGCTCTTACAAGAGAAAATTAAATGCACGGGATGGGTTCAGACCAGTCAGATGCTTAGAGGATTATGCTTAGAGGATTATATTATACAAAGAGGTGTTGGTGTTGCTGGGGCGCTTCGCCCGCCATGTTCTAGTGTCAGCTGGTGCCTTCAGCATTCGTCTTGCATAAACAACAGTCGTGCTTGTCTCCGCCTCGCAACATTTTGGTGTATGTGCGGATAACCAACACGGAGCTCCGCAGCGGTCGCCGCGTGGGCTCTGACACGATGACCGACAGCCAAAGTTCCACAATCACTGTCCGCCCACCTCCGGTGCCGGATATTCTGACCTCCGTCGTGTTGTCCCAGCCGCGAGACCTAGGGACCTTCAATGGCATCGATGGTACGGACGTTCAAGACTGGATTTCCTGGTATGAGCGTGTAAGCGAAAATAATCGCTGGGACCCAACGCTAATGCTAGCGAATGTGATATTCTACCGCCGTGACACAGCGCTAGCACGGTACGAGACCCACGAACACGGCATAACGAGTTGGGACGTCTGTAAGCAGAAGCTTCTAGACTTCTTTGAAGAGCCTTTTGGCTGTCAGATGACAGCGAAGAAAGAGCTATCCACCCGTGCTCAAACGTCGACAGAATCTTACGTGGCATATATTCAAGATGTCCTCGCGTTCTGTTGTGCAGCTGAGAAAGACATGAGCGAGACCGACTAGAAGGGTTTGGGTGCGAGCTAGTTGGTACGGATCATTTATATTTAAAACAGCGCCAAAAAAACACGGACAAGGGAGGACACAGGACGGGCGCTGACTGCCAACAACACCTTTATTGGAGCCTGCGCAAATATATACAATTTGCAACAGGCATAAAGAGAGTGAAAGAAGGGGAGGGGAAGGCGAGTCATCATCGGTCAACTACTGCTGCGCATGCGTCAATGACATTAAACAATATAAAAGAAACCATAACATGGTGGACACAGGCCAAACTGCTTAACTTCTAAGGAACTTAAGTTCTTTATCACAAAGTGCAATAGAAGGGGAACTAACACAGGTGGCTCCTAACTGGCACATTGAAAACGCCTCAAAGATCTCTCTGGCCATCTGATTGCTGTACCTTTTCAACACACGTGTGTGGTCAAGGAGTGGAGTACAGCCACACTTAGCACAATGAACAGCCAGATTACTGCCAGTCTTAACCTTGACACAGTGAGCATGCTCGCGCAAACGTTCATTGATACAGCGTCCTGTTTGCCCTATGTAAGTGCAGCCGCAAGAGGTGGGAATGGAATACACTACATTGGTACTGCAATGTATAGGCTTGGCGACATGTTGCTTCTTGCACGGTCCAGGTGTTCTCCGGCTTTCGTTCATTTTTTTGCACATGCTTCCCAACTTGTTGGGTGCAGTGAACACGACCTTTACACCAGTCCGGTCTGCGGCTTTCTTGATGCGATGGGACACACCATGTATATACGGTATCG
This sequence comes from Dermacentor albipictus, assembly GCF_038994185.2. NCBI lineage: Eukaryota > Metazoa > Arthropoda > Arachnida > Ixodida > Ixodidae > Dermacentor > Dermacentor albipictus. The sequence continues at coordinate 185,037,454 of NC_091821.1, forward strand.
CAACAGTCTTGGTTAAGACATCACCCGCTTCGCGCTGTTTCTTGGGGCAACGAGCCTCTTGCAATAAAACTTCCGTCAAGGATGACAGCAGTTGTTCAGGATAGCCACTTGTTTTAAGCCGCTGGACTTGATTGGAGAGGCTGCTGGACATCGAGTGGTGGCAAGAGCGAACGACCGCATTTCTAAGGGCCCCTAGGGCGATGGAGCGCTTCACCACTTTAGAATGGTTGGATGTGTAGGGGAGAAGGTGTTTTTTGGAACGCGGGGCATACATCCAACACGTGTGCCCTTCCTGGAGGTGTAGTGCAAGGTCTAGGAAGCGGATATGGCCTTTTTCCGGCAGTTCTCTTGTGAACGTCAAACCTCGATAGATGCACTTGAATTTTTCAAACACTTGGTCGACCAGGATTGTGGCTTCATTAGGGTGGGCAGATAGGATCACCAGAAAATCGTCGACGTAGCGAAACACCTTCTAAACAGGAATTGTGCTGAGTTGCTCCTGGAGGAGACTATCATAGTGCGCCAACAGTAGATCACTCATTATGGGCGCAATACGAGAGCCTATGCAAATCCCGTTCTTTTGCACATAGAACTCTTCATTATGCTGGATGACGGTAGATCTTATGTAAACCTGCAGCAGGTTCAGGAAATTGGCGGCTTAAAACAAAGTCCAGCGGCTTAAAACAAGTGGCTCGTCAAGTCCCTCGTCGACACACCGGTGCGCAGAAGTCTAATGAGTGCCGCCCTTCGCAGAAGACTCGGAAAGGTCCTCACGCCTGCCGTGCCGTGCACAGTACGCGTTGCCGACGGCCGTGCGCCACCGGTTGTCGGCATGTGTACAGCACGAGTAACGATTGCCGGCCATCAAATCAGCGTCTTATTTATTATGTCAGAGTGCTGTGCGCATGGCCTGATTTTGGGGCTGGACTTTCTTTCGACCCATTCTGCCCTAATAGACTGCGCTACAGGTGTTCTGCACTTGGACCGTCCTTCTGACAGCTACTTTGTTTCCGATGCACATCATCCGTCCCTATGCTCTGCCGAATTCACCCAGTTTCCGCCTCAAGCCACTACTACCGTACCTTTTAACGCTCGACACACATGTTCCTGATGGCGACTACATCGTCTCTCCGCTTGTCGACGTTATTCTACTGCATGGCGTCGCGCTCCCAAGTACCACTGTCACCATTGTCGCTAATTCTACTTTGCTTCCCGTTCTCAATTTCGGGTCTGCTGCACATGTTCTTCCCGGTAATATGACAGTGGCCCGTCGGACACCTAGCTGTGCACGAGTTCCAGATATCTCCGCTCGCGCCCACTTATTCTGCCTCTGTCAGCCCTATCGTCCCGTGTTCCCGTTCGGCTTCGTCACTCTACCACGACGTCAATAAAATGATCTCTACCGAGTACCGACCTCTATCCAGCTCAAACTGAAGACTTTAGGTGCATTCTGTTTAGTTACCGTGATATTTTTTTCAATGACTGTCCACTCGGCCCGACAGCCGTAGTTACTCATCAGATTCACACCGGCGACGCAAGTCCCGTCCATCGCCGCCCCTACCGCGTGTCTGCTGCAGAGTGCAGCATCATTCAAAAAAGCGAAGTTGCGAAGATGCTGAAGAAGAACATCATCGAGCCTTCCGCTAGTCCGTGAGCCTCACCAGTTGTCCTGGTCAAGAAAAAAGACACCTGGAGATTTTGTGTTGGTTATCGCCATCTGAACAAGACAACCAAGAAGGCCGTGTATCCAGTGCCTCGTATCGATGATGCATTTGACTGTCTACATGGGGCGAAATATTTTTCATTGATTGACCTCCGCTTGGGCTACTAGCAGATCGCTGTTGATGAGAAGGATCGCGAGAAGACAGCCTTTATTACGCCTGATGGACTTTTTCAATTCAGAGTCATGCCCTTTCGAGAGAATAATGGACACCCTTCTTCGAGGCTTGAAGTGGACCATCTGTCTGTCTCTTATCTCGAAGACGTAATCTTTTTTGCTCCATCCTTTGAAACAGACACTGAGCGTTTCGTGACTGTCCTTGCTGTGTTCTGCACTGCGAAATTTCATCTCAACTCGTTGAAGTGTCACTTCGGTCGTCGTGAAATAACCGTTCTCGGGCACCTTGTAATCCGTGATCCCGTTCTGCGAACTATCATGGATCGGTTAAGCTCGCCAACTCCTGATCCTTCCCTGCGTCTTTTCTGTATTTCCGATGGAGTCCTGTACAAACGCAACTCGCGCCCTGATGGTGCTGACGTACTGCTGGCCGTACCCGGTCACCTTCAACGCACAGTGCTTCGACAACTCCACGACGCGCCCACCGCTGGGCATCTCGGTGTTACTTGCACCTTTGACCGACTCCAGTACCGTTTCTTCGGGTCCGACCTCTACCGCTCTGTGCGCCGGTATGTGACTGCTTGCGACCTGTGCCAACGCCGAAAGCCCACTTCCATGGCTCCAGCTGGGCTTTTACAACCCATCGATATTCCCACTGAGCCTTTCTTTCGCGTGGGACACGACCTACTTGGCACTTTCCCTTTCTCAATTAATAGTAACAAATGGGTTGCGGTGGCAACCGATTACGCCACGCGCTACATCATTACGGCAGCTCTGCCTACAAGTTGTGCCACTGACGTCGCGAATTTCCTCGTACACAACGTTGCACCACGGTGCTCCACGTCAGTTCCTCACGGATCACGGACGTTACTTCTTGTCAAAGGTCATTGACGATATCCTAGGCCTATGATCGACTGAGCATCAAATAGCCACTGCTTACCATCTACAGACTAACACAGAGCGACTGAACAGAACGCTTACCGACATGCTAGCTATGTACGCTTCTCCAGACCACCAGGACTAGGACGTCGCTCTGCCATATGTCACATTCGCGTACAATTCGTCCCGCCATGGCACTGCAGGTTACTCACCATTTTATCTACTGTTTGCCCGTGATTTCGTTTTGCCCCTGGACATTGTACTTCCACAAGTCACACAGTCGCACACCGCTTATGTCCGCGATGCGATTTTGATGGCAGCACAGGCCCGTCAGGTAGTCCGCGCTCGCCTCACTTATTCCCAGGCTTCTCAGAAGTCCCGTTACGATACGCACCATAGGAACATGCAGTATTTACCTGGCTCTCTCGTGCTCCTGTGGTCACCATCTCGTCGCCTGGGCTCATCGGAAAGACTTGTCGCGATATTCAGGTCCTTAACAAATCCTGCGGCAGCTTTCGGATGCGACGTACGAGATTGCTCCCGAAGAGCCAGGCCCGTCGTCCGTACAGCCAAGGACCGATGTTCGTGTCTCTCGTTTAAAGCTCTGTGCGTGCCTTTGCCGGGCCATAATCGCGTGCACCGGTTCGGCACTCCAACCCCGGGTGGCGTAGCGTCGCATTGCAGAACAGAACGTGCAGAGAAGATGACAAAAGTGTTGTTGGTGAGGCGCTTCGGCCGCCATGTTCTAGTGTCAGCTCGTGCTTTCAGCATTCATCTGGCATAAACAACATTCGTGCTTGGCTCGGCCTCGAAAGAATATGTTTGTACTAACTCAGAGCATAGAGATTTCAGTAGCTACCGGGCTCAGTCCTGGTTAACCTCCCTACCTTTCCTTTATCATTTGCTCTCTCTCTCAGAATATACCTGTATGGATAGCATTTCTAGATATTAAAACAGCCTACGACAAGGTAGAAAGGGAATTGTTATGGGATATACTCAAGCATGAAGGTATAGACAATGATTTCATAGAGCTGCTGAGGGATATATATATATATATATAGTATTACTAGCGAGCGGATGGCGCAAGAGGTTTACAGACAGTTGCGAATATATGTGGCAACACAGCGGCAAATGTAGGACTTAAGTTTAGCGCAGGGAAATCGGGAATGTTGATCTTCAATTAAGAGACGAGTAAGTACGTGGTGTTCATTCAAAACAGCGAGGCATCCCCATAGTCAATCAATATAAATAATATAACCTAATACAGTAACTACATATATATATATATATATATATTGTGAGACGAGGTTTAGGCAGCCAGTCTCTTCTTTATTCTCCCGAGACAGAGCCCCACCACCAGGCCCCAAAACGGTGATGATGAGTATGTACAGGTGAGAATATGAAGCGTATGAATAATGCTCACACTAATTGCCCCGCACGCGCAAGCGGCCAGCCAGGCCGCGACTTAGCCAGGAGGGGAACGCCGAACGAATCGTTTTAGGCGCGAAACGTGAACGATCTCCGAACCACGACAACGATGGTCGGAAGAAACGTCTACGGGAGTAACGCGATAGTTCACGGGGGATGTTTGTTCGTTAATAATATAGGGTCCAAGAAAGCGGGATTCAAACTTCTCGCACAAACCGGGTGCACGAATGGGCGTCCAAAGAAGCACTTCTTCTCCGGGACGAAAGGAGACGTCGCGACGAGAGATGTCGTAACGTTGCTTGCGATCTTGCTGGCTGACTTCTGTGTTGAAACGAGCACGTTGACGGCATTCCTCAAGTCTCGAAACGAACTGTTCGGGCGTACTGTCTGAGGTGTTAGTTGGAGCATTGAAGAAAGCGGCGTCGATGGTGAATGTCGGTGAACGGCCGAAAACTAGGTAGAAAGGTGAGTATCCCGTAGTTCGTTGGATAGCGGTGTTGTGAGCAAAAGTCACGAAAGGTAAAAGTTTGTCCCAATTATCGTGGTTTGGCCCGATATACATCGATATCATGTCTATCAGTGTGCGATGAAATCGCTCGGTTAAGCCATTTGTTTGTGGGTGATATGCGGATGTCGTCTTATGAAGTGTGCCACAAGCTCCGAGTACTTCTGCGAGCATTGCTGACATGAAAGTCTTGCCGCGGTCGCTTAACAGTACACGAGGGGCACCATGGCGCAGCACAATGGCATCTAGAAAGAAGGTGGCGACGTCGGAGGCTGAACTAGAGCGTAGAGGAGCGGTCTCTGCGTAACGTGTGAGCTGGTCAACAGCTGTCACGACCCATCGATGACCCGCTGGCGTTATGGGCAGAGGGCCGACTAGGTCTATCCCAACGGTGGCAAACGGTGTCTCGGGACATGGGATGGGCTGTAAAAGCCCAGCAGGAGGCGAAGTCGGTCGTTTCCGCCGTTGGCACTGAACGCAAGAAGCGACGTACTTGGCCACAAAGGTAGACATGCCTGGCCAAAAGAAACGGCTCCTAACGCGGTGGTATGTTTTGTGGAATCCCAAATGGCCAGCAGATGGGTCGTCGTGCAAGGCTTCAAGCACTTGTGTGCGCATCGAGCGTGGAAGAATAGGTACCCAGCTGTGTCCGTCGGAGTTGTATATGTAGCGGTACAGCACATCGTTGTCAAGCTTAAATAGTCGCAGTTGTCGACGTAATCTGGCATTTGGTGCAGATGAAGTTCCGCACAGGCGTTGGATGATGCTGTCGCAGTAGGGGTCAGAACGTTGACACGAGGCGAGGTGAGTGAGGTGATTGGAAGATAACGTGTCAGTAACCATGAGAGGTAATAACGGGAGTGACGACTTAGTCTCATCATCAATTGGCGAGCAATGGAGAGGTGTACTCGAAGCTAATAATGGCAGCGGGCAGCGAGAGAGAGCGTCGGCATCTTGATGCTTTTTCCCAGACTTGTAGACAACGTCAAAGTCGTACTCTTGTAATCGTATCACCCAGCGACCAAGTCGTCCGGACAAATTTTTGATTGACGACAACCAGCATAAGGCGTGGTGGTCGGTTATGACCGTGAAATGGCGTCCGTAAAGATATGGTCGAAATTTTTGGACCGCCCAAACTACTGCGAGACATTCCTGTTCTGTGATCGAGTAATTCGTTTCGGCAGGTGTTAGTGCGCGACTGGCATAGGCAACAACTCTCTCTCGTGAGGTGGTATCACGCTGTAAAAGTACAGCACCGATCCCATGGCCACTAGCGTCGGTGTGCAAGCAAGTCGGTGCGTTGTCATCGAAGTGACAGAGGACAGGGTCGCTGGTTAATGCCTGCTTGAGGGCTTGGAAAGAAAGTTCGCATTCATCTGTCCAAGGGAAAGCAGAGCCCGACGTGAGCAACTTGTGTAGCGGCGACGCCATGGCTGCAAAATGACTGATGAAGCGGCGGAAGTAGGATGCCAGGCCTAAGAAACTTCGTAATTGCTTTTGATTTTCAGGGCGAGGGAAGCGATGCACGGCAGCAACCTTTTCGGGATCCGGTCGAATGCCATCTTTGCTGATAAGATGGCCCAATACTTTGATGTGCTTTCTGGCAAAATGGCATTTCGTTGTGTTGAGTTGGAGTCCAGCGTTGGAAATGCAAGTGAAAACTTCGTCCAAGCGCTCAAGGTGCTGACTAAAAGTTGTAGAAAAGATAACGATGTCATCTAAATAGCACAGACAGGTCTTCCACTTAAGGCCACGTAAAACTGTGTCGATCATGCGTTCAAATGTTGCAGGGGCATTACATAAACCGAATGGCATGACGTTAAACTCGTAAAGTCCGTCTGGCGTTGCAAAGGCTGTCTTGTCCTTGTCCGCTTCGTGCATGGGGATTTGCCAGTATCCGGATCGGAGGTCTAGACTAGAGAAATATTCTGCACCCTGGAGGGAGTCAATGGCATCGTCAATTCTTGGCATCGGATATACGTCTTTGCGCGTGATCTTATTAAGGGCTCGATAATCGACGCAGAATCGTACGGAGCCGTCTTTCTTGCGAACCAGCACGACAGGAGACGACCAAGAACTGGAGGATGGCCGAATGATGTCTCTTTTGAGCATGTCATCAACGTTATCCGCAATGATTTTCCGTTCTGCGGAAGACACGCGATACGGGCGGCGGCGTACAACCGAACTGCCTTCGGTTTCGATGCGATGTACTGCGACGGAAGTGCGCCCCAGAAGCTTGGAGTGGACGTCAAATAAGGCTCTGTGTTTGTGCAGGAGTGCCAGAAGGTCTTCTTTCTGCGCAGTGGTCAAATCGGGATTTATCGCGGCCGTTAAAGCAGCGGCAGCAGTGTGATAATCAGTTGTGGTAGACAAAGGTGGTGATTCGGTGTGAAGCGGTACCAGCGAAAGAGGTTCGGTGTCAGTAAAGCATGTCACAGTAGAGCCCTGGGAGAGCACAACTGGCGAAGAAGTAGGGTTATGAACAGCGACTGAGGCTCTGCCGTCCTGAAACCGTACTAGGCTAGGAGTAAGGCTAAGCCCACCAGAAATGCAGTAACCACTCGGTGCAAGGAACACATCACCATTAATAATAGTGTCGGAAGTCAGCGTCAGAATATGCTCAGTGCCCGCGGGAATGAAACAGTCGGTAGACGTGACAAAACGCAGGCTGTGATCATTGACAGAGGACGAAGATTCAGTGTCTGTCATATGAATAGTTCGCTGACGGCAAGAGATTAAAGCTGAGGCGGAGGACTGGAAGTCCCATCCCAAAATCATCGCGTAAGTGCACGAAGACAGCACGACGAACTGAATGTGGTGGAGGATGCCATCAATGAAAACGCGCGCAGTGCAAACACTGGAGGGCTGAACAAGAACTGCATTAGCACAACGAAGGGGAGGGCCATTATACGGTGTCTTCACTTTTCGCAATCGAGAACACAAGTCAGCACTAATAACGGAAAGCGATGCACCTGTGTCAACCAAGGCTTCGATTCGGACACCTTCAACAAACACCAAAAGTACATTTGACGGGCGCTCCGGAGGCATTTCACGTTGTCCAAAAGATGCAGCTTCCCCTCCTGAAGCTGCACCATTTAGTTTTCCGGGCGGTGATCGGAGGACGAAGTAGCCGGTCGTAGAGGGGAAGAAGAGCGCCGCATCGGTGATGGAGAGCGACGACGCGGGAAACGCGATGAACTCGCAGTGTTGAAGTCCTGTGGAGATGGGGAACGTGGTGGATAATAAACGTAGTCAGTACGCCGACGTCGTGGTACAGGGCCAGAAAACTGATCCCTTTCAAAGCCGTCATAGCCACGTCTTTCATCTTGCTGACAGCGTCGGCAAAACCTGGAAATGTGGCCACGGATGCCGCAGTAGTAACAAACCGGTCGAGGTGGGCTCCATGTGTTATAAGACGGAACAGGCGATGGTCTTGCAGTGAGAGGATTCAGGGACATGTGCGGTGCAGGTGCCTGTTGTGGTGGCTGCTGGGGGCGTGGCGCTATAGAAGCAACCTGAGCGTACGTTGGCGTATGGATAGGGTGCGGGCTCGTGATTTGCGGGCAGGTCACTGCAGCTAGCTCTTCCCTCACGATATGGCGTAGGCCGCCACCAGGAGGCATCTGATGGACCTCAGGAGGGTTGGACGAAGCTTGGGCGTGCAGTTCCTCACGGATGATGGAGCGAATCAAAGCACGTAGCTCGCTGTCGTTGGACGCCTTGAAATCAGATGTGTCAGGGTGCAAGCGGAGCATATGAAGGTCATCGAGACGCTGACACGTACTGATGATGTCGGCGACGGTAGTGGGATTCAGCACTACAAGAGCATTGAATGCCGCAGTCCCAATACCCTTGAGCAGGTGGCGTACACGGTCACTCTCTGCCATCGAGGTGTTCACGCGGCGGCAGAGGGCGAGGACGTCCTCTATGTACGAAGTGTAGGACTCGCCTGAGTGCTGTACACGCTCAGCAAGCTTCTTCTTAGCGATATCGGAGCGGACAGACGAGTTTGCGAAAATCAGGCGTAGCTGGTGTTTAAAGATGCTCCAGTTGACCAAATCGAGCTCATGATTGTAAAACCATGTTTTCGCAACTCCGGTTAGGTAGAAGGCGACGTGAGCAAGTTTTGCTGATTCGTTCCAGTGGTTGAAGTCACTCACGCGCTCGTATAGCTCCAACCAGTCTTCAACGTCGTCACCTGGAAGCCCAGCAAATACCGGTGGATCCTTCTGAGGGGTGGTGACTGTCCAAGAAGGGGTTCCCGCAGGAGTCGGCAAGGTGGATGTCGAGATACTGGTCTGCTGGTCTTGCGACATGGTCGAGTGCAGGAGGTAGAGGCGGCGACCCGAGCGGAGCTCCAGGGATGTAGCGTAGGTGAAGCTGGAGAGAGACCGGGAGCGAGAGGGCGAAGGGACCGGACAGCACACTCCACCACTTGTGAGACGAGGTTTAGGCAGCCAGTCTCTTCTTTATTCTCCCGAGACAGAGCCCCACCACCAGGCCCCAAAACGGTGATGATGAGTATGTACAGGTGAGAATATGAAGCGTATGAATAATGCTCACAATATATATATATATATATATATATATATATATATATATATATATATATATATATATATATATATATATATATATATATATATATATATATATATATATATATATATATATATATATATATATATATATATATATATATATAGAGTACCCACAGCGCTGTGTATGTCGTCTATCACTGTCCTTGTCCTTTGCGCTGTACGTTATTTTTGATCATTAATTACCAACTAGCCCAAGCAACCACCCTAGTACCTAAATACATAAACGAAGGAAAGCCAACTCAAGAACCCACTAAGATAATCTGAATATAAAGGGGAAGCGGAATGCAGCAATAATGAAACACGGACCATTTTGGGGGCATGGTATGAGTGATATGTGGTGCGTGGAAAATGGAAAAGAGTAATGGTGCCACCGCTAACGTCCGCAAATGCCATTTCGCGCTTAAAATTGGATAACTTGCCGGGTTGAAAGTTAACCAAAGATCGATAGGCCGGTTGGCTTTGGGAGCCTACGTTAACACCACAAATGAGGCAGTGGCGGGTGACATGGGTTGGGCCTCTTTTGAAGTCAGAGAAGCGCAGAGCAAAATTAGTTTTGAAAAAAAAAAAAAACTCAGGAACATGGATGAAAATAAATGGGCGGCTAAAGTGCACAAGTATCCGTACCCGAAAAGCGCGGACACAGAATGGAGGAAAAGGTCAAGAAAGTTGGCAACCAAGTACAGGGTAATCGAAAGTGTAAATGGAAAACCAGGAGTCATCAGGAAGAAAGTGGGAGAAACAGAGACAGCGAACTGCACGCAAAGAATTGAAAAATGAAAGACCATGGAGATTTACAAGGATGGGAAGAAATAAATTGGAAGGGAAAAATCTGTACGATAACACAAAGGGAAGTGTCTCACTATTTGAGGCTCGAGTTGATTGCCTAAGGACAACAACGTACCGGAGCAAACATTCGCGACAAGATGAGGCATGCGTATGCTGTAGCAAAAATCCGGAGACCACGCAGCACATCCAAATGGAATGCGAAGGGATTCACCGAGTGAGAACCGTAGGTAACGTACACCTTCCAGAAGCGCTTGGATTTAAAGTAGACGGAAGCATCAATCGGTCAGCAGAGGAGATAAGCAAGAGGCGTTTAGAGTATTGGTGGAAAAGAAGCAGGAAAGAGACTGATACGATTGGATCCGTTACATGCATATATAGGTAGCGATTCAACGTAAATAGAGAATGTTTGAAGAAGAAAAAAGAAAGATTATGACGACGCATAGAAAAATGCTAGGATGAAAAAGATGCACAACATACCTGATTAAATCAAGCAGCCTAGGTGACTATTTGTCACCGCCACGTTTCTAAGAGGGTGCCAATAAATCATCCCCATCACCGGAGGTGAAACTAACCGATTGCGCCCGCAGTATCGTGGAAGCTTTGCCGTGGCGCGGTGACGCCTCGCAGTTCCCTTCGCGAGTCGGTGGCGGCGCGGGCGTTTGCTGTTAACCCGGTGGCGTTACACATCATGGTATCTTTCGACGGGAGCGCCGGCGGCGGTGGCTCCCTGTGCTAGTGCATACTTAAAGAGCCGGCGTGCAAGAAGCATAGTAGTTTAAACCAGCACGCTATAGAAGATAATTCACACTAAAGTGTCACGGAGGAAGCAGGAGCTTCAGACCCCCCCCGCAAGCCATTCGACGAGCTCGAGAGCGAGAACGCCTAGTCAGCACCTCAGCTAACGCTCAAGCATTCGCGTCACGCACTAGTATATAACCGTCCTGCGATTTTTTAATCTTCATTCCTGCTTAACATAGTCGCATCCTCTTTTTTTTTCTTTTGTGCCCAACTCCAAAAGCGTTACACATTAAAAAAAAAGAGTGTCATTGCCAACTGAAACAGCTGTTCAACGGTGAGAACGCGGACTTGTTGGCACACACGCCATAGTGTAGATGATTATCGCAGCGCATTTACACGAGGAAACAGGAAATAATTAGAAGTAATATCAACAAGACAAAATGATCACTGATTTGTCTCGCACATACGTGTATCATATGAATATCCTTTCCTCATGCACCTGCTCTACAGTAATTCTCTCAAGAAAGGTTGTTTAATGCTCCTCTGCCTGTGTGCAATGCGTTATGATGCACGTCTCCCTCACTGTCTCCTTCATAGATTTTTTTTAATTATTCTTTATTTATTGATACACTGTAATAGGGGAGGCTGGTGCCTTTAGGTGGCATCGACTATACTCCTCGTCGCTTGGCAAAGAAAACTGTTACCACAAAATGCGTCACAAGTGTGTTACAAAACACTGTCAGTCAGCATGACCAACCAAGTTCTGTACCTCATTGTTTTGATCTCTCCTGTTAAAGCGGACGGGCGTGGTGTCCTGAACCCTGCGTGTTTTTTTTTTCTTTTCTTTTTTTTTCGTTCAGTTCAAACTGCGGATCGACATCCTGCCGAGGCACGACGCTTATACGTGCACCGCGCCAGCTTCCATGACAGAAAGGAGAAGAAAAAAATGCATTTATGTCGCGCACGTCTTAACACGACGCATGCGTACAAGCAGCTGCCTTTGCGCTACAGCTGCGTCAAAGAAGTTCATTTATAGAGTTCAAGTCATTTCAGTGACTCGCGCCTCTTTTTACGCGTCAGTCGGTTCGGTCGTTCTCGTTATATGCAGGCACGTCCTCGAGAGTGTGTTTCATTTGCGATCGTATGCACATGCACATGCAACCAACATTTAAGGCGTTCCGACTACTCCCAGCGAATCTGTCGAGGTCTACAACTCTCTCTCTCAGAGGTCTCACTCTTTGTGTTCGGGATCCCTCGTGTGACCTCCTTATAACGACCGCGCTTCCTCTCATTTGGAGTCATTATTCCTTTCCAGTTCTTGCTGCCTTGTTCGGCGCGTAAAAGCAGGTCGAGGACGACCCTGTGTCTTGCCGAAGGGAGGTCGTTTTATTCTTTGCGCCGCAGTCAGCGAGGTATGAAATTGCGGGGGGAAAAAAAAGAGACAGAGAGAGAGTGGAGACCTTCGCTAACAAAAGAAACTTGATGCCTCGGGCAAGAACTAGACGCGAGTCGCGCAGCCGAGGGCACCTCCTGAAAACGACTGCAGTGCGTATACACACACACACACACACACACACACACACACACACACACACACACACACACACACACACACACACACACACACACACACACACACACACACACACACACACACACACACACACACACACACACACACACACACACACACCGAAGCTGCAGATATATGCTATGGGCCCGCTCCTCACAAGTTGCGGTAGAGGAATGCACTTATCGTTTCGTCTTACCTTCTTCTATTTCTTTTTTTTTTCTCTGTCGCGATCGTCCTACGCGCACGAACGACCATTCCTGAGCTGAAGTGTATACGTATAGCGTAATCGCGGAACGATTTTGAGAGAAAGGCAGTGATTACTTATGATTAGTCATATTTATACCTGCTTATTATGCGTCAAGTTTTTTGCTTTGTCTTATAACTTTGTCCTCACATGTACGACGCGGTCGCGACGCTCTTTTTTTTTTTTTTTTGCTATCACCTGGCGTCGAGAGTGCACAGGCAGGAAGCGCTTGACCGCGTGAAGTTACGCAGGAAGAAAAAAAAAAGGAAAAAGCGTGGATGAACCGGGCTACCAAGAGTCTTCAGATAAGCGAAGGGGCAAAGTGTACACAAGATGATGCGGCGTTGCTTTCTCTCGACATGGCTGCAGACTGCACTTTTATTTATTTTTTATTTTTTTGGGGGGGGGGTGGGGGGAAGAAAGGCGAAAAATGCCTTCTGAAGAAATTGGGGCTGATCATTCGAAAGTTTAAGCTTTTTCTAGATGCGCAGTGAGTGATTACACTTTTTATTTCGCAATGCCAAAGTGTATGCAAACGCAGCTATATAGATGTCACGTCACTGTGCGGTCATTTCTCCTTTTTCAGATCGAGATATACAGTTCTGTTGGGTAAGCGAGGGCAAAGTTCAGTGGTGGTCAGAAGAACGAGTTGGATCTTCTGAACCAATATGCATATACGTGGGATGCACATTATGGAAATGTTGCGTCCCACCGTCTATAGACACGTTACATATAGCTGCGCCGATTAGCTGGCTAGGTACCTAAGCAAACGCACGCTGCCGCACGAGTTCTGGTGTAATCAACGCAAAAATCATAAAAGGAAGTAACGCAAAAATGAAGTAACCAGACGAACGTAAAAAAAAAGTAACTGCGCATTCTCCTGATCCAACGCGTTGCGTACAAGTTGTATCACGACAGTATATATCTGACAGCAGATGATTCCGATCCCATTACGCAGCAGAGCGCGCACGTTTGCACGCACGTCGGTGCACACATTCAAAGCTATCGTTCCCGAAGCAGCGCTGTAGTACTTGCTGGCGTAGCCGACGCCTCCATTCGGTGGATGCTTCGGCAAACGGTGGGGTACACGTATATATACATCCATTTGCCTCGTACCCGTAGTAGCCGGGTCGGTCGGAGATGTACCCCTGCAGCTCAGGCAGCACGGAGCGTTTGCTCTGCAAGCGCTCCGGCCCGAAAGTCATGACCACCTCCTTCGAGAGCTTCCAGGCCGGTAGCGAATGCTACTCTGCTGTCTACGCCTTCCTCCAGAGCCTGATACGTCGATTAGTCACTGGATTCCACGTATTAGACGTGTGACAAGGGTGCGTCAACCACACTGTTATGTAGATGACACCTTTGGGATTGTCGAAAAGAAAAACCTGCATGCCATGCATGCCGTCCATCATGCCATTCAATTTACATGCTCGACGGAGAATAGTGACAGCCTAGCCTTTCTAGACGTGCTGGTACGACGGAGCGAAGGAGGTTCAGTGGAGACGGCCGCATATCGCAAGTCTTGCGATAGCGGGAGTGTGCTGAGTGTTGACTCTCACCACCCTACAGAACAGAAACATGCCGTGGTACGTACGCTCCTGTCCCGTTGCGATGCGCTCTCGTCAACGCAAACTTTGAGGGAGCAAGAATTAACAAATGTTGCCGCTCTTTTGCATAAACGGAGTTACCCTGAGCGCTTTGTCAAAGATACGCGACGCCGCATGCAGAGACCCCGCGTGAGCAAGACCGAAAGGCCGGCTTCCTTTGCGTGCATTCCGTATGTCCGCGGTGTATCAGACGCAGTGCGCAGGGCTTCACGGCCTTCGGGTGTTCGAACTGTGTTCAAACCCTCGTACACATTGGCAAACGTGTTCCCGAAGCCAGAGGACCGCACACCTCCGGACGAACAAAGTGGTGTCGTTTACAAGGTCGACTGCTCGGACTGCATGTGATGCCAGCTACATTGGCGAGACGGGGCGGCGACGTCGCACCCGTATCAAGGAACACTTAAGGGATGCTGCGAAAGCCACCCGTGCCACACGTGCCAAGACGGAATTGGTGGATCATTGTTTAACAAAGGGACACATGTTCGATTTTGATAATGTTACAACGTTAGCACGGAAACACCAATGGGGCCCAAGAAAATTTGTGGAATCATGGTTCATCCGTCGCAATCAATCTTGATGCAATTCTAGCCGTGGCCCCGTGCCGGATGTTTACGACAGTATCATACATATATAGGATGTATTTCTCATTTGTTGCCATTTGTGAACTGACGATGTCACCCGCATAGGTGGCGAAACGTCTATGTTTTTGTTATTTTATTGTTGAGTAAAGCCAGTGAAAACAACACGTTGAAGTACCTGGATTACTGGGCTGCCGAGCTCAGTCGTTGCTATCAACGACTCGATCCGGCCAAGGGATGACGCCCCCCCACCGAAAGGCCATCTGCGATAACTGGGTGAAATACCTATTTAGGAGTAAGTCAATCGATCTAATTTGTGCACCGGGAAACCCCTCGGACTTGTCTATTCTCCCTCTCCCTCAATCTCTCTCTCTCTCTGTCGCTTTAAAGGAACGCTCTGCTACTCCCTTGATTTGGTGTCTGTGTCTCGCAATTGCCGTGCCCGGAGAATACGTTACTACAGCGGTTCCAGCGGTTCTACAGAATTTCCTCCTCCCTTCTAGCAATCACCAGCCATGAGAGAAGAGATGTGGCCGCAGGGGAAGCAAGCGTTACAGTTGTCTTTCTTTCTTTCTTTCTTTCTTTCTTTCTTTCTTTCTTTCTTTCTTTCTTTCTTTCTTTCTTTCTTTCCTTCTTTCTTTCTTTCTTTCTTTCTTTTCTTTTCAATTGTTTCTCTCCCTTTTCTTGTGCTCCTAAATTACCGGCCCTCCAACACTGTTGGAGGGCCGATGTGTGCGTGCGTGTGTATGTGTGCGGTTGTGTGCGTGAACAGGCAAAACCACGTAAAGCATAGGGGAAGCGAACCATTTATAACTGAACAATCTAATTAAATATAGGTGAGGGACAAATTCTTTGATATAATCTTCATGTGTCTGATAAAGGCAAACGAAATATAATTGGAAGAAGAGAAAACATTTTTATGAGCATTACCCATGCACAGCCTCCACATGACGGGTACGCTGCAGTACCACGCAATTGAGATGTAGCGGCTGCTCTCATTCCGTTCTATTCCTTGGATACTGTGTACACCTTTTTCGCAAAATGGTAGCGGCGAGGCCTGGCCGCTACTCTTTTGCAATAATGTGCACAGTCCGAGTCACGCTCGCCTTGCTATCTGCTGAGCACGTATAGCCATGGCTTCGATTCCCGATCATACAGTGAGCGCATTCTGATGCGGGCGATGTATAAAAGCTCCCGTGTACTGCGATTTAGTTGCGCATTGAATAACTTCAGATGCTCAAAATATTTCAGAGGCCTTTATCACACGGCTCCTCTCGCATGCGCTTCGGCACGTTAGATCCCGTCGATCATAGTTCTTTATTATCACACATGTAATTCCAATGACTGCCTGCCGCGCCACATGCTAAACCATACGAAACAACCCCAGAGTTTCGCTAAAGTTTGTGAGCAGATGCGTCAGAAGGCTCAAGAAGGCGCGCGCTTACATGCCTGGAGCGCCGTCACGTGGGCGCTCCAGGCTTGCATGCAAAATACAAGCGCAAAAGTATCGCGTGCGTTCAAGAAAGTGATGTACGCGTAACGCTTTCTCTTCAAGCACAAAGCGCGTGCTGGCCACTACCTTTCGGAGACCGACAGTGTAGTCCCATATATAACTGCATCTTCGACAGTTCGCGTATACCCCAAATGGAGTACGTTCACTATAACTTGGCGTGATCCGAGTAGACGTACTCCGCCGGGGAGTGTAGTGTGACCTTTCTTTTTGGAAAATAGCGCGGGGCGGGCGGTTCCTCGCGCGTAAAGGAAACCCGGACCCTCAATCGCCTCCATAACTGTGCACCAGTGCTGCGCTACTTTGGCTGCTTCACCGTCAAATCACGCTAAAGGTGTAACTGACAAGGAAATAAAGCGGTGGCAGCTCACCTCTCGCAGGCATCCCAAAGCGCGTGGCGACTAACGTGCGCGCGCCTGAGCGAGTACTGCTGCACGTGGGGCACAGGCGAGGAGAGCGCGTTCGCTCCTCGGCGCCGGCCGCCCTGAACAAGCGCACGGTCTTCTGCGTGGCGTGCGAGCCTGCCCCACGCGGCCATTGTTGGCGCGTCGTAAAGAAAAGAAAGTGTCGCTCCCTAGTTTCCTTGGGGAGTCGGGGACAACTTGAGGCGCCTTAGGGACATCTGTAGCAGAAATTCGAGCTGTACAGCGAACTGCGCAGCGTGTAAAGGCAGGCATGGCGGCGTGCTTTGAAACGACACGCACCGCGCATTTATCTGTAAACCGCACCTGTTATATTTACGGTACTCTTCATAGCGCCTGCTTCTTTTGTTTCGCCGTCTAACCTGCATGGAACGGCGTATCGCCAGCATATCGAAGACGATGCAACCTGTCCGGTAGAGAAAAACTACACTGAACATCCAGTGCGCGCTGTTTGCGATATTTAAAAAAAAATGAAACAATAGGAGCATCAGAGAGAGAGAGAGAGAGGAGGGGGGGAGAACAGGACGAACGTGCTTTATCAAACAAAACTTTAAGAGAAAAGCTCATAACAAGTTAACGGAGCCGTACCAATTCGCCCAATTCTCCCCCATAATTCACCTGTAGGCAACCTCTAAGCTGTACGAATATGTTCTTAGAACGAACACGCTGCATGCAGCCACGCAAGTGCGTTTCTGTGAGCCCCTATTGTACGCACAGAACCCTTTCATATTATTTTTTTGTTTATTATATACCGTACTACGCCAGGCATTTTTTGGCGCCCGGAGGAAATCGCTCCTGGCCCACTGCACCCCTCCCGCCATCTATAGCGCAACCCCGGCCCGTGGGGCACCATCGGGGTGGAGTGCACACCGCGACCCTTTTGTCCTCTCTTCTGCAAAGCCAGAATGCACGCTCAGGTTGCCCCGATTTTCGGTGAAAGTTGGGTCACTCTGCATTCGGCTCCTTTTCGCCAAGCGGGGTAGCGGGAACAGAGAGAGAGTGAGGGAGAAAGGAGGGCGTTACGCGTGTCTAGAAGCAGGGGTGACGTACAAGTGGTTGGGGTCGGTATACATCTCTCTTTTTCTGGGAGGAAAATGAAAGTGCGCGGTGTTCTTACTCTACACTTGCAAGAAAGAGAAAATTATCGTCCACCTGACTTTAGCACAAAGCTACAAAGCAAACCAATACGCGGTTCCCGAAAAGAAAGCTTCGCCAGTTGAAGAAAAATTCGTCCTGGGTCGAACCCCGGACCGACGCCTTTCCGGGGCGGTCGCTCTGCCATCGGCAGGCTACCAGATTTTAGGGCGAGGCTGAATTAATCTAGCACTCGAAGCGCAGGCGCCGGCTACAATCAGGCGGATGACAACTTTTCATTTCATGAAACTTCACAAATCAGAACTGACTTGTCAATTATGGTTACCACTGCAGTCACGTAGAAGCGAAACCCGAGCCAGACGATTCTTCAAATGCTAAAAAGAAATTATCACTCGCCATTCCACTGCTGTGAAGGTGGATTACCAGCGAAGTTGTTTAGCACACGACATAGAGGTGACACAGAATTTAGATCAAAGTTATGAGCAAATTTTATTTCGCTTGAGCGGTGACGGCGATCATCCCGAAGAAAAGCACGCGCGCACGCACTTTTATTTTTATCGGTGGTCTTGATCGGCGGCACACGAACGCGCACGCACACTTTTTTGATGTCTGTGCCTTAGTCGGTGGTCTTAGTAGGACGATGTTCGTATCATTCGCTTCATTCTATGCAATAGCTTATACGTCTCATCACTCGGATATGCATTTATTGTCCTAATCAGTGGTTAGCATGGCGATAGGTACGTACACACATTCTCGTATCACCTCTGTTGTTAAATGCGTAAGCATTTCCATGCCTACCCAACGAGAAATTTGTACGTCACATAAGACAATGAATGGTTCACACCCCCTTAAGCAATGGCTAATACTCCCGCAAGGAAGAAAAAAATTTTCTTGGCGACGACTTCAGACGAACACCCACCCCGTAGCCTATCACTACTACTACCCGGACCAATACCCTAATGTAACCATTGTAAGAAAAAAAAGCGGATCTATTCCATATTACGTGGTCGTGCCCGGCGAAAATCACACAAATCACGAAATAAGTAATACTGAGCAGAGAGAGGCCGTGTTGCTCAGCTCCGACCCTGACCTGCTGGCCAAGGTCATCAAAAGAGCTGAAGAAGCCGCCCGGGCCCAGGGGCTCGTGGCTGCCTAACAACAAGGTCATCCGTCAATATTTTGTTTTCAAATAAAGTCTTTACTCACTCACTCTACCTGAGAGTCTAGTGATCTTGAAAATGGTCCATATTGATAACTAATCCACTGAAAATGCATATCCAAATGACAAGACGTATAAGCTTTTGCATAGACTGAAGCGATTTTGCATCGAATTCGGGAGCTGAGCTTTTGCACACGCAGATTTGTAGGCGGACATAAAAAATCCACAAAACTCTAGCCTTACACAGCTTCGCTGTAAAAGAAGATAGTGATCCATCCTTTACGAGCTTCATTTAAGTTTCAGTTCAGTTCAAGTATTCCAGCGTAAAATCTCCCATAACCCAAGCATAATCATCCGATTTTGTTGTTTCCTGGTGGGCGCACACGTGAACTCACCGCTGTGTAGAAGGCCCCAAGTCTTCATGTGGCAGTATTGTAAGTGTACTCGGTATTTGGATCTATTTCTGTGTATTTTTCAGCGCCTCGAAGAAGGAAATATAAACACTACTGTAGCCAAGACCATCCAAGCCAAGCGGCAGTCAGAGCTAAGCGTGTCATGCCGTGGACAAAGCCTTGATAACAGCCCTGCCATTGAAACGAAGCGCGACTCAAAGGTGCACGTTGGCTCCGACATTGTAATGTGCCCTACGACCGACTCCCCTGAGATCGCATATAGGACCACGAAGTAATATTAGCGTCAACTCGCGTAAGAAGTGCGCCAGACTTGTGCATTCAGCACATGCAGAGTTCTCGCCCTAAACCGCACATATCTCAAGCTGTCTAATGTCTTCTTCGAAATGTTTGTGGCTGCTTATACGTGTAACACGAACATTGTCAAAATGCCGCATGCATTCATCTTCTACGCAGCTCTCTTCTTTCATGCGCAATCTGGAAAGCGTCAATGAGCAGTACCGGCGTCAAGCGCTCAATTTCTTTTTGTGGTTATAGGGAACGAATGTTTCCTCTTCATTTCTTCGCGAATCATACAAAATGGTTGTGAGGGAAAATCACTTCACGAGCCACAAGTGCATCATGTTTACATTGCCTTCAATGAAGAGTCAATAGAGAGAGAGTTCAGTGTAGCGTTAAGTACAAGTGATAGTAACAGAAATTTCAGGAAAGAAGTATCGTTGAAGTCACTCTATCTAGTAAGTAGGTCTGCCAACACCATTATGAGGCAATTGAGCGCCAAGAACGAGCAGACCGTCCCTGCATATTTGATTTAAACATACATAGGCTCAGTCAACAACTGTGCTTTTAAATATAGCAAGTCGGCCAACCGATGACGCGGTCGTGCGAAGCGATCATGAAAACATCGACGGTGACAAGCAGCCCTTTGGAAGCCGCGCTAATGAGGCCCTCATTTTTTAGCCATTATGCTCCTGACGCCAGGCGGCGGCGCGCAGAAAATACATCGGAAATACGTCCCATGCAGTCATCGCTGAAGAGACTGCGTAGGATGCAAAAAGAAAAGTCTCACGTACATGCCAAACGGAAGACTCAAGAGAATTCAGCCATTCTCTTAAAACTGACCTTTTTTTTTCGCGCGGGATGGATTGCATATATAAGTCATGCAGGACTTGACCGTAACCGTTCTCGTTCGTTCTTGCTTCTGCCAACTGCAGCTTTGCACTTCTTTCAAGGTGAATACCTTGACTCCAAAGGGGCAATCGAAACTGGCGACGTAACTCGTATACAGTCCTTGAAATCGTTTAGTCGCGAGGGCTCGTAAGCAAGTTGAAAATGCGCTGTCAAATGGGTGCAACGCACAGCGATATACAAGGTGTTTCAGCGAACACTTTCAAAAATTCTTAAAGGTTGCATCTCGCAGATAGCGCAATCCTCGTTCATGAGCTGGTGTACTCGAAGAGGCGGACATTACTTACACAAAAAATTGGGATGGATAATCGAGTAATGGACAATAATTCACTTAATTCACTTAATTCACTTAATTCACTTAATTCAATTCACTTAATTCAATAATTCACTTAATTCGTTGTGCACTTCGTGTAATTTCTGAAGAACTACCCAGGAAATGGAGCGTGTTCACTGACTCCAAGGCTGCTCTTCATTGTTTGGTTTCTGCCCTACGCCGAGGACCCCACGAACAACTAGTTATGGACATCAGACTGCTGCTTCATCACCTCGTCGAGCAAGGACACGACATCACGTTGCAGTGGATTCCAAGCCACTGTGGCATAATGGGCAATGAACTTGCCGACGCAGCAGCACGATCTGCACACGAGGAAGGCTTACAAGACTCCATCCCATTCTCAAGAACAGACGCTGCAACGAAAATTCGTGTGCTTGCAAATGAAGCCATCAAAACTTTATGGAACACACCCAGCTTAAAGCATACACGTTTACACCGACTGGACCCATCCCTTCGACTTCGACCCCCGCCTGGACTCTCTCGACTCGAAACAGCCGTACTTTGCCGACTGTGGCTTGGTGTCGCCTATACAAGATCCTTCGCCTTCCGAGTCGGTATGGATGACAGCGCGGCTTGCAGACACTGCGGCGGCGAAGAGACTATCGAACACGTGCTTTGCCACTGTCCTCGATACAGCGCGCACCGGCTGTCACTAGCGACCGCGTTGGCGCGCCTTGACGACAGGCCAGTTTCAGAACAGTCAGTTTTGGAATGCCGACGTGACCTGTCGTCGCAGCAAAAGTCGGTCAAGGCTCTGTTGACTTTTCTACGTGACAGTGGCCTATTAGAAAGACTCTAATAATTCACTAATTAAGCTTATAACTAATTACCTTATGGCCCATATTGCAAATTACAAATTCTAGCCGTGGAGTTCGCAAGGCGGATCCACATGGAAAGAACTCTCAGGATGACACCAGTTTCGAGATATAAATTCCCGAACTTTGCGGAGAAATGAATTGGCGTTCCAGTTACTTGTGAGCTTCAGCGCAGGAAACAACGTTTTGTTAACAAATTAACTCGAACGCCAATACATTTCTATGCAAACTTCGGGAATTCATATCTCGAAACTGGTGTCATCCTGAGAGTTCTTTCCATGTGGATCCGCCTTGCGAACTCCACGGCTAGAATTTGTAATTTGCAATATGGGCCACAAGGTAATTAGTCAAAACAAAATTAGTGAATTTTTATTATTTGGTCGATTTTGCACCTCAATTTTTTGTGCAAGTATTGTCCGGCTCTTCGAGTAGACCAGCTCGTGAACTAGAATTGCTCTACCTGCCACGGGCAACTGTTAAAGATTTTTGAAAGCGTTCGCTGAAACACCCTGTATATTTGCGCTGCACCAACCATGTTCTCCACTCTTTTTCCTTCACTCCTCCGAGAAAATTTGACGTGCAACCGTGGGATGCAAAAGAAGGCGTGAAAATAGTGTTCATTCAGTGACTCCACCGGCCTGTATATATGCGAAGCGTCTATAGGACGTGTCATGGCAGCCAATAAGGAAGGTTGAGCGCACCGCAGGCCCAAAACAAAGGGCGCGCATTTTACGTCGAGGACAACGCGTTCGATATAGGCGAGGTTAAAGACCACATTTCTGTGCACGTGAACAAAGTAAACGTGCTGCTTTCGATAGAGGAGTTGCATGCCGTCTCGATAGACGAGATCCCTATTATCTCCGTATACAATCGTACGAATCGACACCGTCCACGTCGCTGCACGTCGCGGCAGTCACAATAGAATTAGCACATTCGTGCACCGCTAAGAGCATAGAAAATTACCATGGGTTATGAGTTGTTTAAAAATTGGTTTTACATTTTCTTAAACTACAGTAGCGACACTTGTAAATACTCTAGTTACTACATAGTATGTGCTCGGGTTGTAAATAATTATCATTTACAACAACGAGCACATACTTGGGTAGTACATATGCTCGGGTAGTAATACATAATATATACCCCAGTATGGGCTGGTTTCATTGTTTTCTGTCTCAACTGTTATATGTCCTGCTATAAATGGGGTGTTGTACGTGTCTCTAGAGACGGAGGTAGAAACAAGGAGGCTTTACGAAAAATTCTGGAGTGGCAACTCCCGCAGATTCTTACCAGCAAAGGGGAGGAGGAGGAGGAAGTAAACTTTATTGCCCTAGAAAGAGTAATTCAGCGGTCGGGCCGGATGTCTTCATCTTCTAATGGTTGATGCCGATCTCCGGCCTGCATGGTTGGCGCCCCTATTCCAGGGCACCACTGAGCGTGGCTGCTCGTCGGGCATGATCCACCAGCCTCCGTTGGAGGCTAGGGTCGCCGCTAGAGAGCACGCTCTCCCACTGCTCCGCACTCGGATTTTCTATTTTGTGGAATGCCTTATTCGTATTGCACTCCCATGTGATGTGATAAAGTGTGGGTATTGCGCCACACCACGGGCATGTGTCCCTGTATTGACCTGGGAACATTTTGTGTAGTTTATGTAAATTTGGGAAAGTTCCTGTCTGCAGCTTTCGCCAATAAACTGCCTGTTCTTGAAGCCAGCGCTTTCCCTTACTTCATCGTTAAAAGCGTACGTGCTTGACTAGGCGGAGAATAGTGGCAGCGCAGCTGCTCTTGCTCTGTGATAATAAGTTCTGGAGTGATTGAAAAATAAAAGCTTGTTGTTTCGGGCTAGAATATTGCCGTTGGCTTCGTCGTCATATCGCGATCTCCCATAACAAATTGTCAGGACGTTCAAATAATTTTGATCCTAAAACGAGCGACACAGACAGGCATATCAAGAATCACCTGCATGGCAAAACTGGCCGTTTCAAAACCGCTGAAAGCGAAAAGAAAACGCTTGCTCTACGTCGCCACGTATTAGCGTTAATCGATTCCCCAAGTAAGATGGCGGCGGTCGGCTTCAATTTCAAGGCAGCATCTCCACTCCAGAATTATCTTTTAAACCTCCTTGGGTAGAAAATACCTCAGCTACTCCCTTTATCTCTGTCCACTTAAAAAAAAAAGGGAGAAGGAGAAAATGATGATAACCGCTAGACCGTATCGTCACGAGCTCAATGCCGACTAATTCTTTTCGAAATTATGGCGTTGGTTTG
The DNA here is from genome assembly GCF_038994185.2 of Dermacentor albipictus. Taxonomy (NCBI): domain Eukaryota; kingdom Metazoa; phylum Arthropoda; class Arachnida; order Ixodida; family Ixodidae; genus Dermacentor; species Dermacentor albipictus. Next base: position 185,061,424 of record NC_091821.1, read on the forward strand.
GGGAATCCAATGCAGGATCTTTCATTTTTTTTACGTGCAGTAGCATTTATTCGCAATTTTCGAACACTGCTCCTTGTTAGGTGCATGCAAGCGCAAACTGCCAAGCTCTCGTTTGAACATGACCACAGGAACTAGGCACTTAGAGAGTTATTAAGGCTAATCACTAAGACTAATGTTGTCTCATCAGGCACAAAGGCTTAAAAGAAACGTAGAACGCAGCAAGAGAAGCGCCCGATGCGCCGCACTCTCTTATCATATACATCACCCGCTCTGTCCCGCCGCTTGAAAGACCGTGCCACCGTGCGTGTCTCGAAGCTATCAGTGTGCGTTTTACAATATCAAGTCAGGAGTCGCAGTAGCATGCGGATTCGTCGTGCGCAAAAGCGACAACAAAGGCGGGCCGGACATTCACCTATACAAGTAAAAATAGTGCACTTCCACCCACTCCACCCTTACAAGAACGTTTCCCGCGTTTCGTAATGCATTTGCGTTTCCTTTATACTGTTAGCTGAAGTTTGATTCAATGAACATCGGGATTTTCTACAATGTTGCTGTAAAAAACTAAGGGCTCTTTGCGTGAAACTGCTTCTGAAAGCATGGGCGATAGCAATTAAGTTCAGGTCCCTCTTTGCACATGGTTCCGTTGACGTGTTTGGTCGAGCGTAAAAGTTTCCGGAGTATACAGAATTCGAGAAAGAGCAAAATATTCTGGTGACCTGTAGGCTCTCAGCCGGGAATTTAGGTGAACGATGTGGTAGTCGTAAGGAGAAAAAGTATCCACTGCGCGTTTCGATTAGAAGGCGGGTTAATTATTCTAGGGTTTATACGGGATCTTGTTCATCAATTGCCGCTTCAGGTGACGCGCTGAGAAACATGCGGTATTGCGGTGCCACTTTTCATCCACTCTCAAATGACAGATATTACCTCTGAGATATTGGTACACATTCGTGTTTTGCTCTTTTTTGTGTGTGTCTGTGTGCGTGTGTTGAGAAATATGACACATGAGAGGCATCAGACAAGCTAACACTAACCAGCCCGAAAAGTAGGCATAACTCACTACTGCAAGCACACTTCTGCGTGATCCCAAATATCTGAGGCACACGCGACACGCAAGAGGAGTAGAGGCTTCACGAATCAGTGCAAGCACTAAGTACAGCTTGCCCTAGCAAGTAAAACGATATGGCCGCACACTTTCGACTGAAGCTCAGCATATATGTCGAGCGGCAGCTGGAATGTTATATGCAGTTAGGTCAGTACATTTGTGAGTTGCAGGATGGTGGCTCGAGCGAGGAAGGTAGAGAGAGGGGGGGAGAGAGGGGGTGGAGAAGTCATAAAGGAAAGGCAGGGAGGTTGCTGGACCCGGTAAGCTACACTGCACTGGGCAAGGGGAAATGGGGATTGAAAGAGGAAGGTAGAATGCGCTGAGGCAAACCGAGAGTTAAAAGACAACTCTTCCCTTTCTTTTCTGCATTATGTCTTCATTTCTCTGAATGATAGGTAGAATGGCATTTCAAGTCGTTCTCCGGTACAGGGTTGAGTTGCTTGGTTATGGTTTCCTTGACAAATCAATATTTTCTTGAAACGTTGCTCTTTCCAAAGCCATTAACCATTTTTTAACAGGGAAAAAAAAGTCCGTGGGAGCCCTGAAGCCGCGGGAAAGGGCAAACAAACGAAGCACTGCAGGGCGCGAATATTGTACTATATACTACACCGGATGTTTCAGCGAACACTTTCAAAATTTTCTAAAGGTTGCCTGTGGCAGATTGCACCATTCTAGTTCGTGAGATGGTCTACTGTAAGTGGTGGACACTACTTGCGCAAAAAATTGAAATGCATGATCGACTAATTAACAAAAAAATAACTAATTAAGTTTCTAACTATAGTCGGATACAACTTTAGAAAAAAGGGGAGGCCCCGCCCAGATGACCGAAGCGGCGAAGTCACTGGCCGTCCGGCGCATGACTTCGGTCCAGAGTGCACGCCCATTGGTGGATGCTCGTGTGCATCCGCCTTGGAGGAGTAAACGCCCCCTTTTTTCTAAAGTTGTATCCGACTATAGTTATCCTATTGCCCATATTGCAAATTACAAATTCTAGCCATGGAGTTCGCAAGGCGGATCCATTTGGAACGAATTCTCAGGATGACACCAGTTTGGAGATATTAATTCCCGAAATTTGCGGAGAAAGGCATTGGCGTTCCAGGTACTTTTGTGCTTGATGGCATAAAACGACGTGTTCTTGAGACAGTAACTGGAACGCCAATGTATTTTTCCGCAAAGTTCCCGAATTAATATCTCGAAACTGGTGTCATCCTGAGAATTCGTTCCAAGTGGATCCGCCTTGCGAACTCCATGGCTAGAATCTGTAATTTACAATATGGGCCTTAAGGTAATTAGTTAAAAACTTACTTAGTGAATTTTTGTTCATTACTCGATAATCCAGTTCAATTTTTTGTGCAAGTAGTGTCCGACGCTTCGAGTAGAGCAGCTCATGAACTAGAATTGTGCTCTCTGCCACAGGCAACCATTAAAAATTTTAGAAAGTGTTCGCTGAAACACCTTATATATGCGACCTCGGACACTAACAGTGTCGCGAAGCCGCTGAATTTCACAAAGAGGGATTCCACTGCCATGAAGAATGCGGTGAAATTTCTTTTCCCAATAGTATCTGCAGTAAGAATAAATCAAATGGTGCAATGGTCGATGTAATTTTCGCGACCCACACCTCACTAACAACGAGGGCGATCGTGCAATCGTGTTCCCTTTCGTGAGAACCGTTTGTATATGTCCTCTCACTCCGTGCAGAATCTAGCATACCATTCAAACTCAAACTCAGAGCCACTGGATGGGGCATACACAGCCCCGAAAACAGTTTCTGTACATTTGCTCAGCAGCTGCTGATTTCTCGCTCCTGCTGCAAGCGTGATGTTCACAGCCACACTGTAGACGCGAATCCCTGACCGCGTGCACGGTTTACCAGCAGGACACATCGGGGAATCGCTGACTGTGACATAATAAAGGGAACAGTGTGCGGGCTAAATGTCAAAGAGGCGGCATTTCTTACCTCAACTACTAACGCAGCGACGTGCAGCAACAGTCCTTATACGGCGTATACTATCGAACTTTTGTCCAATCTATTTGTCGAGGTGCAAAGAAAGTTCAGTGCACAGCTTGGCTACCACCAAGTCCGCGGGCGTTTGGAATATGTATACATCTTCACCGCATCAGCGCGAGCGATATTACCACGATACGCGCTGATACTCTTCACTCTATATGCGCTTCACCCCAAGAGCTTCCTCGGAGCGTGGAGCCATCTTGGTTCCATCATAGATCCGCGCCATCGCGTACACGAGCCATCTGCTCCCGTCGGCCATCTGTCGGCGCGTTGCGCAACCTTGCAGCCGCACGGTGCATATGGCTATGCGCGGCGTCTTACACCTTCGCAAGACGCATTTCCACAGTGTGTACTTCAAATCGACTACGATCTGCGAGCCGCACGCGCTGTGATGCAGGAGGATCGGTATGCCACTGCTGCTGAAATTTCGAAATCACTATACATGTGTGTGCTAATATTCGACTTTGCTTGCCACTCGCTCGTCTTTCCCCTTTCGCGAAACGACTCTATAGTGTGCCGCGCGTGGTTATAAGCGGCGCATTGGCGAGCGCTTACTCATTCCTCATCATAACGGCCGACAGCACCGCCCCAGAATAGTAGTCAACATTCCCTCCAGACCTGCCGCACCATCGAGGCCCAGCACCGCGGCGGCATGCCAATGAGATATGGCGGTCGCTCCATCTCGTATATTCGATTCGAAAGTCGCACTATTCGAACACTCCTGGAAATAAATCACTGACCGCTGGCTGCGCATTTCGAGGCTACGCGTGTGGATTCGTGGCCCTCGTGCATCTCACACAGACAAAAACACAATAACTAAAGCAGGCAATCACGGCGCTGATGTTGGTCGGGAGATTCAGCACAGATGTTGGAAGATTGAGCTGCTGGTATCCGGGCTCGCAGCCCAGCGTAGCGTCGCCTTTGTTGATTTTGGTGGGCTTCAATGTCACGGGTTGAGCGCAGAACGTCGCAGTCGAACGCCGTGTACGTACGGTGTTCCCGAACAGATTGTCCGTGTAGTACACATGACAACGCAAGCCGTAAAAGAGAGGAACTAAACGCGAGATAGGCAAGAGGCAAGTTGTGCCGTAATAAGCGCAGCAAGTGATTTCTTTTGCTTTCATTCGTCCATATTGAGAAAAGGCTCACACTGAGCAGACATTTAAAATACGTAAAACAACGAATACATTGTCCACGCAAAGCATGCATGATGTAAACAAGTGGTAAGCATGTGTAAGCAAGCGGTAAAAACCTAAATGAAACGGTGATCTGTACATCTCCAAATTTCAGTATTGAAAAAAAAAAAGACAGTAAGTTCGAGTGCACTAAGCATGAGGTAAAATGAGTTGGTAAGCTTACAAAAACAAAGAGAAGAAAAAAATGATGTCTGTGGTAGATAATACAATATAGTAACTTAAAAAGAAACACGAGCAAGCTTTACCAGTAGCCATTTGAATTTTCCTCCAATCAACACAGTACAAGATGCACGCACGCACTATACACTTGCACTCGAAGCCGCAGAGAAAACGGTTTTCCCTGAAGTGTTCAGTAAAGTCGTGTCATAAGTTCAATTGGAGCTTAAAGACTTAAAAAGAAACCTAATTAACGCTCACTTAATTCTAAGATCCACGTTTAAACCTAATTTCGGTGACCCCGTTATAAAATGAGCCTGCAATCGCTTCTCGTTGTTCAAGGAGCAGCTTCTCGAGTTGGTAATTAAGTGAGCTCTGAACTGCGCGACGTGGTTGCCCTCGAGTCGTGCAGTCGGTCTTCGTATTCGGGCACGACGTATAACATACGCTAACTCGCATCCCGTCTCACCTCCGCGATTAAAGTACTCGTACCGAGAGAGTAGCTTTGAAAAGTCTCTCCTCGCCCCCAACCGCAGACTCCACGCGCGCTGAAAAGAAGAAACAAGAAACGGTGCCGGAAGCGGGAAGCAGAAGTGACTGTTTATTTTGTATGTTTCACATGAAAAGAACGACGCGAAAGGCGTGCCCTGTAATTACGTCATGGACACTGCGGAGGTGCTGCGTTTGTCTTTGAGAGGCTGCCGTCAGCCTGACCGCGAGCGCTCAATATAAGGCGCCCTTTGTTGCGTGTACTTTAACAGAACTTCGCGGTGCGCCTTTGCTCCGGAATACCTTTCTTTATATGGCTTTTATTTCTCTTTTTTTTTTCACTCTTTTTGAAGGCTCTATGCGCCTTTTAGTTCCCCGCTTCGGGACCGTGCCAGCTCGCCATTTCTTTTCTCAGGACTTGGCGCTCACGCGAATTAGCGGCGCGGCCTGACCAGCGCCGTCCTCGAGCTTCCGTCCTCCCTCGTGTGCGGCGCGGCCGCACCGCGCACTTGCGTGCACGCAACCGCCGCGCGCGAGAGCGTGCGATGATGTATTTGACGCCTTTGAACAACGTGTCATTTCCTACTCTCGGAGTTGTAAAACGGCGAGTAAAAGAAAAAGGAAGAGGGGGACACGGACCTGCCGGCTACGCGGAGACAAAAAAGAAAGAGTAAGGAAGAGAAAAAAGAAACACATTACGAACGGCGGAAAGTAAAAGGCCGACGAGACCCGCGAGGCAGGTTCATTCAGCGCGCGCTCTTTTACACGCACGCGAATATCCTGCCAGTTTTTCACTGGCGAGAGCGTATAAGTACTTTGGTTTGCTCGTCAAGGCGCGGTGTCTCGAGGCGTGCGAGCCGTCCGTCCGTCCGTCGGCCGCATGTGCGTTCTCAGGCGCTAACGATACGCTGCGAAAACGGTTGTCGTTGCACTGCTCTGGAGGTTCCCTTTCTTTCTCCCCGTCGCTACTGGTTTCCTCCCTTCGTTTTTCTTCCCCTCCCCTTCGCGTGAAAGTAAATGCGCGGATGTCGGACGGAACCAGCGGACGTTTAACGGGGCTGCAACGTGATTTCCGAGCGCCGCGGGCCTGTCACCAATGCGTGAGTGATGGCCGCGCGCGGGGCCGGCCACGCACGCCCACCGCAGCCGCGGCACGCACCGAGTACGCGCGAATACGCTGCAGCCGGAAACCCGCTGTGCCCTTCGCGCTGTCCCGCCGCGGCTTTGCTCGTGTGCGAAGAATTAACGAGCAAGTCGAATGTAAACACGTTCGAGGAAGAGGATACAAGTGTTGCAAACGCGGCAGGACGGCGCGAAGCGAGCGATGGCTGGCCTCCTTCGGCGGCGGCGCGTTGGCCGCTCGTGTTTGCGCCGACGTGTTGCGCGGGATACGACTCGAACGCGACTCGCGAGCGCTGAGAATTCCGGCATCGGAGACCGAGGCCGCTATCTTGTACACGTTCGAAAAGCCGACGTTCGCCTCACGCGATTGGACTATAGATTGGCCTAGGCCGCGATATCGGCGCAGACTGGACAATCGCGCGAGGCGAAATCGAACGTCGGCTTTTCGAACGCGTACAAGATAGCGGCCCGAGTGCGGCATGTCGGCTGCATCTTGCTAGAGACGCGTGCGCACTTTGCACCCTTTCAAACGGTATTGTATGTCAACGTAATTACCGCGGGACTCATTACTGCACTTCGCTATAGAGTGAGCGAACAATGGCGAATAAGTCCGCAGTGGGAAAGAGCCTCAAAGAGACAGCAAGAGAGTAAGGTAGGAGTAGGGAAACGTAAACCGGCGCACAATATTTTTGAGGCAACACGTCACTGTCCTGGCCTGTGGACCGCAGGACGCGAATTAGCGCTCTACAGCTGCGTTCAGCGCGTCCGTCCGTTGGGACCACTGTCCTGCACATTGATTTCTAATAAATTGGAATGTATATATATATATATATATATATATATATATATATATATATATATATATATATATACGTGCTGTGCAAGAGAAAGCAAAACTGTAGGACTGACACAGACCAGGCGCGGGGAGATTTTTCGAGCACTACATCGGGCGAAATTCCGCAACCGGGCAATCCCCACACATTCAGTCGACCCTATAATCTAAGCTCGTGGTCAACACGTCCGCAGAAATATAAAATCTCAGGGTCACACGCAAGCGCTGCGCTCCGGTGCAACACAGGTCGCTGTAGCTACACGAGCTCGTCATTATGACGTGCGAAAGTGACTGAAGAATTTAAGATTTAAGAAAGAAACCTGCAAAAAAAAGACGCACACAGGAAACATACAAGAAGATAGGAAAGAGGCTGGACTACCAACGTTGTATGTTTCCTGTGTGCGTCTTCTTTTCGCTGGTTTCTCTCTCTCTCTCTCTCTCTCTCTCTCTCTCTCTCTCTCTCTCTATATATATATATATATATATATATATATATATATATATATATATATATATATATATATATATATATATATATATATATATATATCGTCATTTGTCAGCGCCTGTTTGTTTAGCCAGTTTATATACGAGTTATATATATAGTTTATATACGCAGTTATATACGATAGTCTCCCTATAAAGCGAGCCCGCAATTAAGCCGAGCCTCCAGCCATGCCGAACGCTTGCAATGTGTGCTTGGTTGGCTTTCCATATATGAGCAATGTAAAAAAATATAAGTCGTGGATATCACCGAGTCATTTACCCGCGCATTTCAATGAACCCGAACATTCGCGACGACCGCCGAAACCGTCTCCAACGTGGCATATCGAAACGGTCGTGGTTTATAAGTGCGTCTCCTATACTGGTGCCTCACAGTTTGGAGGAAAAGCGATGACTGTGATACAAGAACCGCGAAATTTATCCTAATTCACACGAAAAAGCCGGTTTGGGTGCTCAACCGTCTTCTGAGGGCACACGTTTTCTTCAAGTTGTTCAACCGAGGAATCCCGCCATGCAGTTTGGCCGCCTTGAATCGCTTGTAAACCCCGCCGTCGTTGGTAGTGGGAAGCGTCGAACGCATACAGTTATGTAAATTTTTCGTTATGTAAAAGCTATGTAAAAAGATTCGGTGTCCGGGGCACGTCCAGCAACTTGCCTAACAAGGGTGAGAAGTTGAAATCCGAATCTGAAAGGTGTGTTGCAGAAGCTGTGGATGTTTTAACGCGTTGCAAACCTTCCACAAAGGTACTCCCGATCGGATATGTTACATCGTTTCTGAAAGCGAACTCGTTATCACTTTTGCCCTCTGACAAAGAAGGTGGTTTTGCTGTCCTGCCGTCGGGTGACTTCAATGCGAAGGCCACCGTTGCCATTGATTCAGTTTTTAAACGTAATAACAGTGTTTCCCTTGCTAACGTCAAATTAAAAGCAAAAAAACTATGCAAATCCCTTAGCCTTGACAAGCTAGCAAAAGTGATTGAACAAACTAAAAAGCTAAGCCTAGACATTTTCTTTTCAGCTAAGGCGCATAAGAATGACTGCCCTCTGCGGGTTATCGTAACTGAAGCAGCGACTTGGCAGAAAGCCGTTGGCTTGTTTTTGCAAGATAAACTAAACCTTCTAATCATTGACGATCCTTTCCTCGTTAGAGATTCTGGTGAAGTTATTAGTTTTTTAAAAGAGAATGAAAAGGGACTCAAGATGTTCTCGATCGACGTTAAAGATCTGTACTATTCACTTCCGCATGACAAGTTGTTTCTGGTTGTTGAAGAATGCATTGATGACTTGGGATCAGTTGCCTTTCAGAATGCTGCAGGTGTTTCTGTTAACGGCTTTCTTGAATTGCTCACCTTCTAATTGAAATCAACTTACATCTCATGGAAAGAACAAAATTACATACAAAGGAATGGTGTTTGTATAGGATCATGTCTGGCGCCCGTACTAAGCGATATTTATCTAGCTCATGAAGATCGCAATATTCATGGTCACCTAGCCGCGTCCCCTGTTGTGAAGGTGTGCAGGTTTGTGGACGACTACCTGATATTTATTGATTGCACTAATCCCGATTTTGAGCTTGCTGTTTCTGAAGTCTTGGAGATCTTTAAGAAAGACCTGGAGCCTCTAGAACTTACGCAGGAGGTCCCCAGTGATGATTCCTTGCGCTTTCTAGATCTCAGGCTGAGCCTTGCTAACAAACATGTGTGCTGGTGCTTCGAACCGAGAAGAAGCCACTCTTGCCCTTTAGCTCCGCACACTCAAAGCTCGTTAAACGAGGTATTATAAGGTTATGTCTCGTTAACAGCCTCAATAAATCGTGCCCACACCAGATGCAACATAGTCTTGCTGCTCAGATTGATCGCCTTTCTTGGGCTGGTTACCCCTTGGCCTTAATTTCAGCCATAGCGGAACAGCTTATGAGGCGCACAAAACGTGATGAGCCCGCTCAGTCAGGGAACCAGCTGGCTGAAAGACGCAGGTTTGCAGTGCTACCATATGTGCATGATGTCTCCCATACGCTAAAGAAAATTGGGCAGCGTGCAGGAATCACAGTCGTTTTCTCAGCCCCGGAAAAATTGGCAAGGCTCTGTAAGCGTGTAAACGCGCCTAAATCGCATCAGAGTTGTTGCTCTGTCGGGCACAGAAAACGGTTTGTGACGTGCGCAACAAATGTAGTCTACCGAATTCCCCTGTCTTGCGGCAGTAAATATGTTGGACAGACAGGCAGGTGCTTAAACGATCGACTAAGAGAGCACTGTAACAACGTCCACAGCACTGTACAAGGCCACTTGGGCATCCATTGCCGGGACTGCAGCTGCGTGCCCCTTATTGAAGATACTGAAGTTTTAGCGAGACACAGCTCCCAGCTCACCCGGGAAATTGTGCAAGCTGATTTCATCAGAAAACTTGGTAGTATTTGCGTTAGGTGCCCCATCTATCGCGCTGACCCCAGTGAAGTCACGTATCTAAACAGACAAAAATCGCAATGTTTTTTTTTTTATTTTTTATTTTTCTGGTGACCATGCTCTTAGTTCAGACTTGCTGTTAGAACACCCCATGTGACTGCCTTTCATTTTCTGCGAATGCCCTTTCTTGTATATATACACACGATGTGGCAACGCAATTAAATATTGTTGGAAGTCAGCGCTGTGTATGTCGTCTTCGCAGTCCCTGTCCTTCGCGCTGTACGTTATTTTTGATCAAGATGTATACTACGTGACAGCCATCATTTTTCCACCCAATCTTCACACGAGCGGGTTACTTGTCTATAGAAAAATTCTGAATCCTTCGGGTATGCACGTTAAACAAAACGGGTGGCCAAATTAATCCGAAGCCCTCAACTGTGCAGTGCCTTTCATAGCCCCCGTGTTGCGTATGGATGTAAAACCCCACGAATCGATACATCAATCAACCACTCAATCAGAAAATGTTTAATGACAAAAAAAATGCGCTACCAATTTGTCTCTTACTTGGAAAGTTTGCCAACTTTACACTCGCTACGCGTTTGGCATCCGGAACGTTCAGCTCCGAGTCCGAGCAGGCGTTTTGAATCAGCTGGCGGCTCCGCGTCCGGCGACATGCCCTGACATTAGCGGGCGACTTTCGTGCAGATGCAACCCACGTGAGAAGCGTTCGGTGCTACGATTGTTGCGCCGAAAACTGGCCCCTGTATGCGCGCGCGAACTGCCGAGAGCGATTCTTATCGGCGGACTATGCGACACGCTAAGACTGGAGGCGAGGGGGGGGGGGGGGAGTGCGCGCAGGTGAGTGCATACTCAAGTCGCGCAGTTTTCCCCTGGAGGACCGCGACGCCGGCCTGCAGTGCGCGCGCGCAGGTCGGGCTACAGGCTCCTCCCGAGGGCCTCCTCGCCAAACCGTTTTCATTGTAACTTATGGCCGCGCCGACGTTTTCCAATTCCACTCTCGGCTGCTCGTCGGGCCCATCTCCTCTAATTGGCTGGGCCCCCACCTGCGCCTGCTCGCGCTCCCTCACTCAGTGCGCCGACTGCTCGTGTGTTCGCCTCGAACGTCTTTTGGTTCCATTTCTGTTTTCCTTTTATGCCGCCAACAGAAGAGAAAAAACCCCGGATGGGTCGACACGGCTTCACTGCAGACTATTTACTCGCAGATGCATACAGCGCTGGGTGCGATAAGGCCGTCGCCATTCCACTGGCGTCGGATGCCCTGTCTGACGAGGTTCGACGCTTCTGCGCGCGACGGCTGACGAGAGCACGGCCGTCTACTGGTGAAGTTCACAGCCTCGACAAACCCGCAGTTTTACAACACCACCGGGCGTTCTTCGCGTGGCAGGAGCAACAAATATACACTCGCCGTTGTACATAGCGCCCCGTAACAACAATAATTTTTAAAAAAGTGTTCTACAGAGGCCATGCAAGATTATTATTACGTTCTTTCTTCCTTTTTCCTTTCCCTCTAGTCCTGCTGAAATCGCAAAAACGACTGTCAGCAGCCGCAAGCGACAGCGGTTCGTTTGGTCACGTGCAACAAACGTCCTGCGCAGAACGCACACGGCATACGATGCGGCGCGTCGGAAGTGTGGCTCGAATCTGTCACCCGAATGAATGTTGGAAGCTGTTGGAACCTGTCAAGGCCTGCTGGAAACTTGCTACATGGGGTCGCTAGTACGACCAGTGGTACGACGACTCGCGGATGGAATCGTATACTGTGTGTCTACATATACCACCACCTATAGGGTTCCGAGTTGGGAAGCGAGGGGCCGCATGTAGAGAACTGCGCATGTGACGTCAACGTCGGGTGAGAGGTGAAACGCTTCGCGCAGTTGTCACCCTTTAAAGCAGTTGCTCCTTGGAGACGCTGGAACACATTCTGTGCGACTGTCCTGAATATAATGTTCAGCGACAGTCCCTGGCATCCGCTCTAGCGCACCTTGACACTAGACCATTGTCCCCCGAAACGGTTTTCACATGCCGCCGACAGAAGACATCGCAGCTGAAGGCGACGAAGGGACTACTTCGGTTTTTGAAAGAGATGGGATTGGACAAGCGGCTGTGACAGTGATATCAAGTACCACGCAAGAGTGATGAACTCTAACGGACGATGTGTGTGCTGTGCTATGTGCTCTCTCTCTCTCTCCTTTCCGAATCTTTCATCCCCCCATCCCGCTCCCATGTGTAGGGTAGCAAACCGTTTAAGCTAAACTGGTTAACCTCCCTGCCTTTCCTTCTCCACTCTTTCCTTCCTACGAGGGGAGTTTGTTACGAAAGGAAGATTTAGCTTGCTGAAGAAAGAACCCTGAAGTGTCAGATCAATATGTAGGCTTCGCCTGCTCTCGTCCCGCAACTTGTTGCATCTCGCACGTTTCTCGGGACGCCTTGAACGACCTCAACGGTACCGGGATCTGTGCGGAAACAGTCATGGCCTCTGCGAATACTTACAAACTATTAAGTTAATTTTTTGCGCTTCTCGAGTCGCTCCTTAGACGAACGACTTCTGCTCGAACTTTTTTTTTCGGTAGAGCACAAGATTAGTAATGTAACTATTGCATGCAGCGCAAGGCATCATCCACAAATCAAGTGGCCACATCAACGTCCTCAAACGAAATCAGGCACTGAAGGTTTTCGTGTAAGCTTGCGTGGTATTATACGCCGAACAATGCACATTTACGCGCATACAGGCTCGAGCAGAAAGCTCAAGAAATTATTTCGCATATTCGGGATCAATACATAGCCTTACTGATGCAGCATAATTGGTATACAGCGCGGGAAGCACACGACGAACGTGCAACAAAAGCCACGCTGTGCATCGCCTCCTCCTCCGTTTTCCGCGCTGCAGCAAATTCCGTCTTTGGTTGAAACCTCAGTCGGGTTTACAGCAAGAGCCGTTTTCGTGTGCGTTTTTCTTGTTTCTATTTTTGGAATACCGCCAATGACACCGCGTTTAACGATGCAAGTTACCTTGACGTCTGTGTGGTATAGCAGTGACAGCTTCTTTTTTCGGTCTAACACATGCGCGGGCACGTAGCTGACACAGAGCGTCGCCGATACAAGAAGCCATCATCGACCTCACCCACCCAACGCCAGATATAATTCGAGCTGACAGCCACCAGGCAGCATGCAAGACCATTCAAGCAAGGAAACTTTTCTTTCATGTATTCTTGCATAAACCTGCCAACTTTTCTCCGTAATGCCACACACATCCCCGCATCTGGATCTCTATCGAATGGAAACGTGGGACACCAAACAAGCCGAGCTCGTTAGCTTTCTCGAAGTGAAGATAATCCAGTATGGTTAGCTCTTGGGCCACAATGTACATAGTGATAATTTTGTAAAGTTTTATGGAATATATTAAAATAGCCTATTGCATACTAACATAACTCTAGTCCTCGAGCTGGCTTATTCAGAGAGGCGGACATTCCTTGCACACGAAATCGAAACAAATATTAAGCTAATTAAGAAAATCCACTAATTACAATTCGAAGTAATTACCTTACGGCACATATTGCAATTAACGAATCGTAGCCGGCGAGCTTGCAAGGATGCGTATCCACCTGGAATGAATTTCCATAATGACGCAAGTTTTGACGTACGCGTCATCAAACTTATCGTAAATATGCACTGTTGTTCTACTTACTGTTCTAACACAGCATTCTTTTATGCACTGAAGCACAAAACTAGCTGGAACGCCCATGTATTTCGTTCCATACTTTTCGTTTCGAACTGGTGTCGTCCTGGAAATTCAAGTGGACACCATCTTGCAAGCAGACCGGCTAGAATTCGTAAATTCCAATATGTGGCATAAAGTAATAAACTAAGAAGTTAATTAGGGAACTTTCGTTTGTTAGTTGAATATGTGTTTCGATTTCCCGTGCTAGCAATGGCCGCCTCTTCGAATAATCCAACTCAAGGACAAGAATGATGCTATCTGCCACAGGCGATTTTTAAAAATTCAAAAACAACTTTAAAAATGATCACCCTGTATAGGAACACAACTATCCAAATAGGCAACCGCAAATACAGTCTGAATTAAATTAAATCATATTCTGGGGTTTGGCATGCCAAAGCGACGATATTATTATGAGGCACGCCGTAGTGCATGGGGGACTCACTTGGGTCACTGTATGCGTGTCACGGGTGGTGTGGCGTTCTTCATAATAATCATCGTAACATTGATTTTGACCACCTAGGTTTCTTTAACGTCGACTCAGCGTAGGGTAGGCGCGGTCTTTTTTGCATTCCGCCGTCATCGGAATGCGGCCCCTGCAGCTGCGGGATCGAACCCAGGACCTCGAGCTCAGCAGCGAGAGGCCATGATCACTGCATGGGCTATTGCGTGACGAGTGCAAATGCTGTCTCACACAAAACCTTCAAGAACAAAAAAAAGAAGAAAAAAACGACTCGGTAGACGTAAGCGATCTTGCAGGCTCATCAACCCAAATTCCAAGAAAACAGACTTTCAGACGAAGGAGCCGCAGGGCCCGGCCAACGAGATCGTTCTCCTCGTATGGAGAAGAAAGAGAGAAAGCGCTTTATTGAAAAAAAGATAATAATAAAAATTAAAAAATCCGCGTGACTATAGCCTGGCGCTCGCGTCTCTACGTGAGCTGTAAGTACGGCGGTGTTTAGCCAGCACGAGAATGGTTATCGGGACGTGGATTTGGCCTAAACTTCGTCCTTCTTGCTTCAAACGGCTCTGTGACTCGGCAAACTTATTATTTTCAACTAAATATTCCGCTAAAAGTGCAACAATTCGCAATTATTATGCACATGCGCAGAGACTTGCTGTGTTTAGAAGTTCGGGAGTGGTTTAAGAAAGCTCTCCACACCTTCCACCCACCCTCACCGTGTTTCCTCATTGCTAGTAGTCCCTGTAGCCCTTTGAGAACGTTAAACAAAATATATGTCACTATCATTAATATGACATCAACGGACCATTAAAGAGAACGGCGCTAGAAGTTACTGGCGTCGCTTTTCGTAATGCAGTCACGTCCAACGTTACGGCCAGAGGTGAATTTCAGGTTACAATTGGTGCAGACGAGGCGAATTATGCGATAAGTTAGGCCCTTCGAATTGGCCAGAGAGCAGCTATCCGCGCACAACGTGCCAGCAATCTTGCGGGTGCCGTGCGTGCGGCGGGCACTCGATTAATCTTGCTCGTGCGGAAATTGCCCGCTCGTGGTGGACGCCCGGCGAGGATCCGCGCCTCCGGCCGGGACACCGCGCAGCGACGTAGTCGTACGACTGCTCTCGCGCAGGTCAAGGGTTCGGGCGTCGCGTATGCAAATAGCCGAGGCACCTGGCTTCATTATACACGCGGCAGCGCGCCCTCTTCCAGAACTCGGCTTCATTCCGCGACGACAGACAAGAGGGCGGTGGGAAGCCAAGAGCGCCAATTAGAATCCGCGCCGGGCGGCCGACGGCGAAAAAGGGCAGACACCAGCTAAGTGGGCCCTAATCGCATCTCGGCTCGCCCGGGACAGGTGTTTCCCGCGCGCCAAGGCACGGCTTGGCCGTCTCGCCTTGGCTCTTGCGTTTTGCCGCGCGTTTCCCCGTGGCAGCCTGGCTGTCTGTTCGACGCATTATTCATTGCTGCTGGTGAAAGCTCCCGGCGAATCTTGATAGCCGCCGGTAGCCGCACCACCTGCTTCTATGTAGGCCGCTTACGGCGCCGGTCGCGCAGGCAGCTCGGGTTCGTGTTTCGAACGTGGCCGTACGGCGCCCTTGGCACCGGCGCCGGCTGTGATCGCCGCCGAACTACGCGCGCTGTCACGTGGCGTCCGCCAAAGGATCAAGCCGAGAGCGGAGGGGGGGATTCTGCTTGCCTGTAATGCAATCGCCAATATCGGCCCGTCGATCATGCCCATGCAAACCGCGTCTCATTGCGTACATTTCTTTTTTCTTTTTTTTGAGGGGGGGGGGGGGGGGGCAGGCTGCCTGCCCGAGTGAAAACGCTATACCGTATTATATATATATATATATATATATATATATATATATATATATATATATATATGTGTGTGTGTGTGTGTGTGTGTGTGTGTGTGTGTGTGTGTGTGTGTGTGTGTGTGTGAAGCCAACGAACAAAGAGCCGAAGGACAGCATAGGGAAAATTACTTGCACTTATTAACTGAACTAAATAAATTATACATTAATGGAAGTGCAAATTGATGAAAAAACAATTGGCCGCAGGGTGGGATACCAACTCACGTCTCCGCATTAGGCGTGCGATGCTCTTACCAGTTAAGCTACCACCGGCGCTTTCTTCCCATCCACTTTCTGGGGTATTTATGTTTATCTACTAGAACTAACCCTGGGAGTGTTCAGCAGCGCCACCACTCACAAGCCTTGGCGGCGAGTGGGGAACATCCTTCTACCGCAGGCGTCACGTGTACGTGAACATTTTGGGGGAAGGCAACTGGTCAATAAACCCATACTTGCTACCTGAAGGCATCAATGCTGCCGGATTCGTGATCCTCCCTCGGATCCGGCAGCATTAAAAAAAATGATAAATTGATGGAAATGAAAGTGGATGAAAAAAAACTAGGTACCCACGACTAACAAGGTGCCTTCAGGTAGCATGTGTGTGCGCGCATGTGTGTGTGTGTGTGTGTTTGTGTGTGTTTAATGGGCACGGGAGAGCACGGAATATTCATTGTTTGGTTCTCGTGCGCGGAGCTTACCCCGTCAAAGTCAAAATATGGACGTATGAGAAAGAACGATTGGTGTATTGTACATCAAAGTGGGCAAGCTCAACCTGGCATGTATACGCTGTTCGGAAACACTGCGATCGTTTATATTAAATGCTCGACTATTCGGACGCGATATCATAGTGCGGCGCGCCGGTGTGTACGTGACCTCCGCGTGGGAAACGTGGGCACGGAAACAATTTTTGAAGTAAAAATAGCAATAAAGTAAAGTGATTTCAGGGCTCCGGTTCATTAAATCTCTCGGACTCTGAAACCCAGCGCCTTAACCACGTTCGGCACCGAGTTGTGTGAATTAGCCACGTCCGAGGGTGAGCCAAAGGTGAAATTATAAACTGTCGCCTCACTTTCGCTAGAGAGTATATTTGCATTATGCCACATGTCAGGAATATAGAGGCAGTATAACCGAGACATTCTAATCTACGTATGCAATGCAGTTTAATTTTGGTTGAGACCTCGTCAGGCGAGGGTGTCGAAATTAAAACGAGCCCTCGCCTAGCTAACTATAGTACTACGACGAAACAGAAATAAACATATAATTGGCGCTTTTGGGGCAAAGCGGGTCCCAAATCTTCATATTGGGGAGCAGAACGAGAGGGTCCAGCTACTTTTAAGTCAGGTCTCTCAGAGAGTGGGTGCGTATCCCGAGAAGAGCATACCTACGTTCGGTTTGTGACGTGGGCTTTCTATTAGACCCAACCACAGCATTGACTTATGGCAAATTCGGCAAATCGCACAGGGGCGGCGACGCGATGATTGGTTGAAAGGGCGCCCCGGTGCGCACCGGTGCGATGCACCGAACTCGCCTACGTTGGAGTAATCGCGAGACAGAAGCGTCTACCTCCTCATCTACTAGGGATCCAAGCAACGAGACGCGTAGTAAACGCCCGCCGATCTTCCCGAGGTATACGTCCTGAACCACCAGCATGTAAATAGTCGCACCCTTTGCTCTTAGTCTGTGAACAAGGGAGCAGCGCCGAAACATCTGTTATTATGCTTATACTATGCCATAGTACTTAGGCGGGTGCTCGTTTTATTTCGACGACGTATGGCACCTGTGCCCACGAGGACGAGAATGTTCGACAACTACTATACTAGAATGTTGATGTGTGGTGTTTTGTGGCGCAAGGGCCAGGTTTGGCCAAAGAGCGCCATATACTAGAATGTGTTCTATACGATTCTTAAAGGCACCGGCAGATAAGTTAACCAAATTCATGACGATAGATTAGACAACAGATGCTTGTCTCTCTTTGAAGCAAGCATCCTTCCTGAAAAAAAAAAATAATCAATTATGCTGTACCTGACTTTACAGTGCTACTTATCTTTGGATATATTTCTAAATAATGTTTTTTTTGTGGTCTTTATTTTGTTCAGTTACCTTTTTTTCTTATTTTTTACCAATTACGTATTCACTTTTTGTCAAAATGATTAGCCATATAGCCAGACTTCTAGGCGATAACAGCTCTTGATGATCGTATATAAAAAAAAAATCCGACGCATGATGTGGAGTGCTTCTGTCAGTCAAAAACCTCCGTCCGTCCGTCTATGCGCGTAGAGGTTTTCCTGTCGGAGCACTTACCTTACACTTCCAGAGAAATGCGACGACTGCACCGTATGAAACGATATACGCACAGGATGCACGGCGACGGCACAACGTATACTCTCGGGCACACATGCAAGTGTAATTAGAGAATCCCGTCAGGGCCAGCGTCTCGCGGGAAATTTAAATGCACCTTCCTTCGTAGCGCAGTAAGTACAGGCGGCGCTGGACCATCATCGCCCAACTACGCTTCTTGTTTTTTTGTATCTCAAGTCATGATCTGGGAGGATATATATATATATATATATATATATATATATATATATATATATATATATATATATATATATATATATATATATATGTATATATATATATATATATATATATATATATATATATATATCTATATATATATATATATATATATCTATATATATCTATATATATCTATATATCTATATATATATATATATATATATATATATATATATATATATATATATATATATATATATATATATATATATATATATATATATATATATATATATATATATATATATATATATATGTATATATATATATTTGCACAGTGCGGTTCTGTGGAACGCAAAGCGGCTGCCTAAGATTGGTTAAGTGCACTATATATGTGAACGCTGCACTGAGGGCACAGTGGATGGTAAGCAAGGCTCAGATGAATACGCTGCGGACGTGCACCATCACGCGTGCCTCAAGACCACACGGCATGCGCAGCTCGCACGTTGCGATAGAGTCATTTTGTTATCTTCGCTTTCAAGTACAACTCACTCGAGAAACGGCGGTGTGTTGCTATATGGTCTGCGTTCCTGAAAGTCTCAATCACATCCTCACCCTCGAAGAAAGCTGTTGTCAGTGTATATACATAATTCTGCCTGACAAATTAGTACAGAAGCAGCACGACGTCACCTCGTTGCTGCGAATTGGCCAGGACCGTTAAGTCTTGAAGTGGGTCGGTCGAACTGAAACTCTCACGAGGCACTCGCGAAAAGCAGCTGCCAAAGTACAGTAGGCTCAAGACGAACTCGAAGGGACAGCGCAAATTTATTCGTCTCGTCATAAGTTCGTCAAAGTCCGGAAATAGAAATGAGCCCTGTAACTCTCGGCCAACTATCTCACAAGCACCGCGTGTAAACTACTTGAGTACATCGTTCTTAAACACATAAACACTTACCTCTAACAAAATCGCATTTTATGTCCGGTTCAGCATGGTTTTCGTTAAGGTTCATCCCCAGTCACTCAACTAATCGAATTAGTACATGATATTTCCAGTGGCATAGACAACCAAAACCAAACAGATCTTATCATCCTCGATTTTTCAAAACGATGAGCAAAACGAGAACAAGGTGAAACCAGGAGCCAACGTTTCGACAAGTGGACTTGTCTTCTTGTCCACTAGTCGAAACGTTGGCTCCTGGTTTCACCTTGTTCTCGTTTTGCTCATCGTCTGGAATT
Source organism: Dermacentor albipictus (assembly GCF_038994185.2). Classification (NCBI taxonomy): domain Eukaryota; kingdom Metazoa; phylum Arthropoda; class Arachnida; order Ixodida; family Ixodidae; genus Dermacentor; species Dermacentor albipictus. The sequence continues at coordinate 185,081,048 of NC_091821.1, forward strand.
TCCATCTCCCACCTTCCCCGTGTTTTCCCTCGATTTTTCAAAGAACGAAAAAAAAAAGGGTCAACCGAGGGGCCCGATTTTTATTAATCATATCATGAGAGAGAGAGAGAGATAGAGAGAGAGAGCAAGGACAGGAAAGGCAGGAAGGTCAACCAGAAGAGCACCCGATTTGTTACCCTACCCTAGGGGTGGGGGAAAGGGGAATAAAAAGAGGAAACAAGGGAGAGAGTACGCACTGAGTACGTGTGGGAGGGATACTGCACACAGGGACACTATAAACGGTCTCTTAAGCCGGTGCATTTCAAGTATTGTACTAGTGCACGAATCGCTTTTCGTGCCAGTGACGGTGTGCCCACGGTCCGAGTATCTTTGACTCGGTGAACGGTCTTGAGTCCAGTCGGTCTAAAGTTGCCCGCAAAGAGAGGCGTTGTACATCATAGCGAGGGCAGGTACACAATAGGTGCTCGATGGTTTCCTCGCACCCACAGGAGTCGCACATCAGGCTCTCGGCCGTTCCCAAACGATAGGAATAGGCGTTCGTGAACGCCACTCCCATCACAAGCGACACAACAAGGTTGTTTCGCCACGGGAAAGGCCTAGATGGCAGTGGTAGCCGTAGCGTGGGGTCCAGTTTATGTTATCGGCACTTGAAGGCACTTGAACTCCAGAGATCTTGTGACTTTTTGCGTGCAAGTAGGCCAAGTTCCCTGGCAATGTCCGACCTCCCCAAAGGTGTTGGACGCGTCTGGGTATCTTCGTGGGCAGACCGGGCAGCCTTGTCAGCAAGGTTGTTGCCGACGATGCCACAGTGAGCAGGAATCCATTGAAAGATAATGTTGTGCCCTCTTTCCAGAGCATAGTGGTGCACTTTCCTGATGTCAGATATCGTCTGCTCGTAAGTTCTGTGATGTAACGCAGACTTGATACTGCGAAGAGCTGCCTTAGAATCACAAAATACGACCCATTTCTCTGTTGGCTCTTCTGTGACGTACGTCATAGCGGCATGGAAACCTGCAAGTTCTGCCGACGTAGGTGTAGTCATGTGTGACAACTTGAATCTAACTGTAACCTGCGTAGCTGGAATGAGGTCGAACCATCGGTATCTGTATGTATGTGGTCATGATACGTCTGGTGCAGTAATAGGAACGTAAGTTGCTTCAGAACCGGTGATGGATGATTTGACTTTTTAGTAATTCCAGGAATAGCAAAATTCACTTGAGGCTGTCGCAGGCACCACAGGGGAGATGAAGGCTTTGCCGCCGGTGTAAAAGATGACAGTATGCACTCTTGATGAGCGCTAATCACTCTTGAAAAGGTCGGTTGAGGTCTCTCGGCTGGTAGGGAGGCCAAATAATGGTCGGGGATCCTTGACAGATGGCGAATGTGCGCTCTGAGAGAGTCGACAGCTACATGTGTCTGGATCACATGTAGGGTCTCCCGTGATGGCAATTGTTGCTGCTGTTGAGGTGCACCGAGCCAACAAACAAAGACACCAAGGACAACATATAGGAGAAATTACTTGTACTTACTAAATGAATTAAAAAAATGATAAATTAATGGCAATGAAAGTGGATGGAAAAACAACTTGCCGCAAGTGGGGGACGATCCCACGTCTTCGCATTACGCGTGCGATGCTCTTCAAGCATTCGATCGCGTTTCACATCAGAAACTAATGTTAAAATTTGAGCACGCTTTCAGGAAGGGGTTCATTAGCGAATGGATAAAGGACTACTTAACTAACCGGACACAATTTGTGCAGATTAACCAATCAAATTCTAAACTAAATCAGATTACCTCTGGTGTGCCTAAAGGCAGGATCCTAGCACCTGCACTATTTTTAGTTCATATCAACGACTTGCCCACTGACGTTCACGTCAACATAAGGCTCTTCGCTGACGGTTGTATACTGTATAAAGAAATTACTTCGCGAGATGACCATGTAGTTCTAAACAATGCACTGAAATTAGTCTCTGCGTGGTGTACGGAGTGGCAAATGACTGTCAATGTTAAAAGTGTGTTCTTTTGAGAATGACAAGAAAACACCATGTACAGGAGTTCCCTTACACCATAAACGATGACCCCATAACAGCAGTCACAGAGCACATGTATCTCGGTCTAATTACTAACGACTGACCTTAGATGGGACTCCTATGTTAATCATATTGCTTCAACGGCCCTAAGTCGACTTTTCTTTCTTAAGCGGCGCCTACGCCGAGCTGCGCGCGAAACTAAATTACTAGCTTATGATACACTCGTGAGATTAACCCTAGAACACACTACCTCAGATTGGTTTCCGTCGACTAACAAATTAATTAACATGCTGGAGGGGGTACGAAGAAAAGCAACCAGATTCATCTTCAGTAAGTAACGACTTGCAGATTCTACGAGTGCTCTACCAAGAACTGCCGGAATACTCACAATCCAAAACCGAGCCACACTCGCACGGTTAAAATTACTACACCGGTTAATTCACAACAAGTTAAACGTTAATAGTTCCAAGTACATTACCATCGCCAACACCGGAATAACACGACTTAAGCATTCGTACACAATAAAGGAATATTGTTTTTCAAACTGACTGCTTTAAATACTCTCTTTTTCCGCTAGCCGTAAGACAGTGGAATGCTTTTAACTCCCACTATCACCAATAGTTTGTCGCTTACACATTTTTTGTCACTTCTTGAAAGCTACTTACTGGGTTCTCAGTTATGAAATTTAACTGTTGCGCGCCTTCTTCACTTGATGTTACCGCACTTAATTTGCTAACCTTCTTTGCAACATTTTTGTAAATACTGCTAGAATGTTTAGATATACATAGTTAACCCTTCTTTATATTTCGCACTTAGATGTTGCTACTTAATATGTTTGCTGTTCAGATTATGTATTTGCATCTCATATTCTTTTCGCAATTTTACTACGACTTTATTATGCTTATGGTTTGACCTTGTGCCCTTCCTGCAATACTCTCATATGGGATTGGAAGTATGTTCTAAATAAAAATTAAATAAAGAGGATTAAAACCAAAAAAGGGATTGGATTTACACGATACAAGAGAGAGAGAGAGGAGGCATAAGGGAAAGGCAGAGAAGTCAATCATGCAAGCTGAGTCCCGTTGACAACCCTGCACTGTCCATGGAAATTGGGAGAAGGAACTAAAAGATGAGAAGGAGGGAAGAAGTTAACGCTTTGCACGGATGCACACACAATAAAGCGCCCATCCTTCTGTTCATCGTTCAGTTCATTGTTCGGTTCATCCCAATTAAGCGGTCATATAGGCTGCGTGGTAGCTCTCAAGAAGCACCGCAGCGCTTTTGTGGCTTCGCACATCGCAGAAGCACGAGGCCACGGTCGCGGACGCACGATACGAAGTACTACTTTATGAACTCTTACTTAAGCAGTCGGGTAATGGTCGCCTACCGGTGCTGTACAAATCTGAGCGCTGCCACAAAGGCTGACATTTCAGCTAGCTTGCTTCAAATCTTCTTAGTGCACTCCCGTTGTTGAAGAAATGCACCAAAGTATTCAGAGAATCACCAGCTGCAACATGCGCTAACAACCGTGGTTCTTGCACACCTCCTCAGCAGTGCATGTCCTAACCCACTACTCAGAATTGTCAACCTGTGGAGGCATCTCGAGGCCCGCGCTGCTCAATTATTGTTTTTGTGGTGTAATCAGAGTCTTTCGATACTGCGGTGTAGTCATGCGACGTCATCATCGAGGCTGAAGTAGCTGTTTATGTCCACATGAAACACCAAATGTTTCTCGAGTCAGAGCCGTATCCATCTGGGCATTTCGCTGGGCCGAGTAGCAGGCGTCACCGTTAAGCCGCTGTTTATATATAATGTCACAGCTAACTTTAGCCAGAGTTTTAAAATGTGCGAATGCCAGGTAGCTGAACAGAACCAAAGTAATGTTGTTTGCCGTCACTTGGAGATACTCGAACTACTTTTTTTTCCATTCCGACTGATTACTTAATTAGGCGGAATGAAAAAAATATAGTTTGGGTATCGTCAAGCGACGGCAAACGACATTACCTTGGTCCTGTCCACCTACGTGGCATTTGCATATTTTTAAACTCTGTCTAAAGTTAGCTGGGTCACCCTGTACATGTATTTGCAGTGGGTCTATGGGAAGCCAACCAAGCATACACACATTGGTCCCCATATCTGAAAATTTGCTTTAACCTGGTTCGTTTTAACTGGAGTCTACTGTATACGAACCTTAGGAAGCAATGACGGGACATATTCGGCTTTTAATGCGATTAACATTCTTAACCCGCTTCCCCCACTTCGGCGTGTTGCTGCTGTCTGCTGTCTAGCCCCTGAAATGTCGCTCTCGTTCGCACAACAAAAAAATTAAGTTACATATGTCCGACTGATAAAAGTGACAGCGCGCGCTCTTCTAGCTGACAATGAAAACATTACAGTTTTACGCCTGAAAAAGACGCCTGAGTAATTGTACCGTAGTTCACTCTAAGTTAGGCACGCTGAACTCCAAGTCTATAGTGCCGGCGGGACAGAACTGGCTGCGGTTGGGAGGCCGCGTTTATTGACGCCTTCTTTGGGGCCTCCGAAGGTGTAGAGACAGTGGTCTGTGGCAGCGCTGTGGCGCGTGGGTGTATTAATGCAGTCTTAGCCTACTCGCCTCCCCCCCCCCCCCCCACACACACACACACATTGTAAATGAAGGTGTTTCAGCAATACGGTGTGTCGCTACGTCGGTTGAAAGCTAATGGCTTTAACATCGACATTCATCGTGAGATGTGTCCCGCACGATATTTTGTTAACATGCTCTTATCAGCGTTGGGCTGTATTAACTAAGAGAGTAGCACATTGTCTTGTATCTACACCGCAGTGTTTCCATTGGGCATGCGTTACAGTGGCTAGCTCGGCCGCATTCACATCAACAAGGTGTCGGCACGACCCCTGCCGTTAGGCAACGCATCACAGCGCAGTGAAAAAAGCCACTGAATTTGTTAGTTTCTTGCCACACATATATGGGCCTATATATGTCTTGGAAGCCGGGACAACGCACGTTCACTGGTCCACCGATAAGTCAGTCGAAGACACATGTCTGACTCGATATGCCAGCCTAGAGTCATATCACCGTGTGAAGTAAGCTGTTCACGAAATGAGAGGCGAACACTCCCCGCTCACTGCGAAGAAGGGCGCACAACGACCTCCTTGACAGCGTCCCCCGCGACCGGCACAAAGAACACGTGAGAAATGAGCCAACGGACGCTCCAAGCGCTGGCAGCTGAAGAAGCAACTGGAACACGTGATAAACGACCTCCAAGCATCATCCTCCGTCATCGGCCCCCAGCGCAGAGTCGTCCGGAGGCACATGTGTGTGACGAAAGGGTTGAGCCTGGCGCCCAGATTCGGCGTTCGTGGCTCGCCGCCGTTCCCACGAAATCAACCTCGGCGGCGTAAGCTCCTTTGCGATGAATCGTAACAACGCCAAGAAGCAGCACGCATCAAGATCAAAAGGGAAGAGGAAAGGAGGGCGTCCTCCCCCCGAAACCCCCTCACTGCATTTCCCCGCACCACTTTCCCGGCATGGCCCCTTAAACGATCGAAATATGCACGCCATAAAGGAGCCTCACCTGTTTGCCGCGCGAGAGTTTCATCTTCGAAGCCGCACTCCAATAAGCGAGGCTATGTCTTTCTTTACTTTCTTCTGCCGTTCCTTAAAAGCGACTCGCATCGTTTTCTTGCGCATGCAAAAGTGTGTTGCTGCCGTGCATGCGTTTAAAAATGCCGTCCCCGTCGCTCATTTTGTGTATGTGTGTGTCACTTTGCGCCAGCGTGCGGGGTTCGGCAACCTTGACCCCGCGCCGGCTCTGCGCAGCGAACGAAGGCGCATGCGAAGGCGCATCGCCCCGAACGCCATCTGCCGAAAGAAATAGCTGGCCCCAACCCCACCCAGCCACCCGCCGCCCTTCTGAGACACTTGAATAAGTAAATGAACAAGGCACACCACGCCGCCGCGAAGGGGTTCTGCTTTTGAACTGCACGCTGCAGGCTTCCCATCGGCGTCTCCCACGAAAGGTGACAAAAAATAAATTAAAATAAATTAAACAAGATACTGAGGAAGGAAAAGGTGGGATAAAAGCGCGCGCCCTCTCGGAAGGGAGGGTGCTGTATAAAACACCATAAGTAACAGATGCAAGAGCAAACAACATACAGAAACTGCAGAAGAAAGGCGGACCTGCAACAGAAAGCGCGACTAAAGCTCCGTGATCTCTCCCGGCCCGGGTTCTCACACAAACCCTAAGCAATGATGCCAAGATGCTCTCGTCAGCTTCGTAGCTCGGTGTATGCTAAAAGCGGGGAGTGGGCAAAGAAGCGGTGCCACTTCGTTTACTGTGGAAGGAAAAAACCGCGCAAAACTACAGTGCGCCGCGGAATCGGCGCGTTAGGTGAGGAGGAGAGAAGTACTCTCTAGTTGCCACTTGCGCCAGAACAGGCCGTGTAACCTTGATAACTATACTCCAACGGCCGGTGCACACGGATGCTTGGAATTTCTCGAGGCTCGCGTCAGCTATTCGCGACCACTGGCAGCGCCTCTGCGCTCCCTCGTCCTTTTCTGGCCATCTTTTGGTTATTATTATTATTATTATTATTATTATTATTATTATTATTATTATTATTATTATTATTATTATTATTATTATTATTATTATTACAGAGTGCGCTGACATGTCTCTCGATACAATCGTGACGCATCAAAAACTGCTGTTTTAGGGATTTATTCAGCACAATGGTCCGCGTCAGCCGCTACTTTACTTCACAGAAACGGAGGTAACACACTCGTTGTGCCTAAATAAAAGAGGTGTTGCGCTGTATTTCACATTTATAAGTCAGTTCCTGCAGCCTGCGATGTTTGGTGTTGATTTCCGGAGTGGTGGTGCTCATTCCCGCGTGTGGTGCACCAGGTCATGGACTGGATGCCGTTGGTCAGTTGCTCGTAATCGAGCAGCGCGGCGTTCGTGTGCCTGCGGTGGAGCGGCGTCGCAAGGGTCTCCCTCCAGGGCCTCAATGCAACCGGCCGATGTACTGGCTCGTTGTTTGACCAGCAGCTCGAGCGGCCAGGCTCCAGCCTCAGTGACGCTACCGATACCATATATGGAAACAAAGCGCTGCATGAGCGGAGTTCTGTCTGCGGCGGCTGCTGTGAATCGCGCCCACGCGTAACCCACGCGCTGCCTCTCGCTATCTGCCGATTAGCGAGGCAGTCGCGCCACACTTCGCTCCGTTTGCAACATGGCGCACGAGACATATTATCCGCGCCAGCCAATACATCGCGAAATGAAATAATGTATACAGCTGCCTTGCCTTGCCTTGCCTTGCCTTGCCTTGCTTTAGCTTGCTTTGCTTTAGCTTGCTTTGCTTTACCTTTCTTGCTTGCTTGCTTGTTATGAAGGAGGGATAAAAAGTGGGCAATGTTGCTTTCCGAAATTTTCGCGTAGAAGGTCTGAGAGCAGACGTTGAGCACACAGTCAACTACAATAAAATACCAGCTATGGTATAATGGAAGCGTATAGTGTGTATATGTACGGAAGGATGGCCGGTTCTGAAATCTTTACACACACACACACACACACACACACACACACACACACACACACACACACACACACACACACACATATATATATATATATATATATATATATATATATATATATATATATATATATATATATATATATATATATATATATATATATATATGCGACCAAAGGAAAAACAATACGAACGGAGACCAACGTTACCGTAATCAACTTTTTTACGATTCTTTAGGTGTTGAGGATCTTTTTCTATTGCTTGCACAGCATTGTCAGAACACGTGTTTTCTTACCTGCTGCAAACAGGGAAGGGAAAGTCGCGTTTCCACCTCGTTTGTTACATAGAGCGATGTGCAAAAGGGTATCCGGCATCAGCCGAACGCCTTAATATGTCTTTTGCATTAGAACTTTAAATAAGAATAAATATCTACTCTGATACAAACAAGTGAAGCTTTTCCGTCATGCATTTTTCATTACGATTGCGCAATGCGCGCCTGTGGTAATAAACGTTAAAATGAAAGTGCATAAAAAAATGGTGCACTTTTTAAATCAAGAAACAACTGGCTGTCACGAAGGTAAAAGTAAAGTAACAAGAAGGGAACAACGCAGAGCAAGATGAAATAGGTCCAATGCTTCAAGCTAAAACATCGTAACAGCAGCGTTCAAGGTAGCCGTTGTGTAAGAGGCATGTTAAGTCTTGACAATGTGCAGAAATGTAGCGAGTCACAGGAATGCAGGAAAAGAAAAGTGTAGATGTAAATTTATGAAGAAGAGTCGCGAAAACAAAGAAACTTGGTGCCCCAAGAGAACTTGGTGTCCCGGCTGATCAACGAAACGCTAGGAAGAAGGTTCGCATGCAGCGGCCTCGACGAAACGCGAAGACTCGTGCACGCTGACAGAATGCATCAAAGTTTGGCACTACAGTCGAACTCGGACATATCGAACCCACATACAAGAATTATTTTGTGCATCGAACAGTCGCAAAATCCCCTTGAAAATGTTTGTATAAAATATTTATTTCATATAGAATTACCTATATATCAAACTTTTTTGTGATCCCTTCAGATTAGATATATCCGGGTACGCGTGCGTGCGTGCGTGCGTGCCTGCGTGCGTGCGTGCGTGCCTGCGTGCCCGTGCTAGCGCCGAGAGCCAGGTCCTACACAGGTACGCCAGGTAAGCCAGGTTCTACACAAACGTCCACTATTAGATCAGGGAGTTCTAGGCCAGTGCTCCCAAGGTAACTTCGCGCAGAAGGCTCTGCGCAGCTCAAGTTCGGAAGGTCTACGGGCCTACACAATAGATTGTGAGAATGCTGCCTGCTGCCGCTGGATAGCGTACACGGCTTACTTCGCTCGTGCTCCTCTCTCTTTATACGAGATTCGAATAGAATGTCGTTGCCCCCCTCCCCCCCCCCTTTTTTTTTAAAGCCAAATTACGGCTGTAAATGTGAAGTAAACATATCCATTCTCAGCGCTGGACGTTTCTTCGCCCGGCCCGGCCTTATCTGCCGGTAGCTCCGTGGCAAGGCGCCCCTGTCAGTTGTCGAAGATGGCGGTTGTGCTTCACACGTCCACAGCATACGAGCAATGAAGTAAGAATCGTTTTCTGTGGAGCAAGGGACGAACCGCCCATCGAAGTCTACAGGGAAATGCAGCCCATGTATGGGAAGAGGTGTCTCGCTTTGAGAAGTGTGAGGTGGTGGTGTTGCGAGCTCGCAAAAGGCCGTGATGACTTGCATGACAATGAGCGTTCGGGGAGGCCACGTGCGTCGCTGACTGACTGCATTTCCCGCGTGGATGCAACGGTGAAAGCGAATCAACGTGTGTACCTCAAGGACATTTCCCGGTAGCTTGGCATTTCGTATGGGTGTGTTTACGACATCGTTCACGGGTCCTTAGGGTACCGGAAGGGTTCATGTCAGTGGTTGCCAAAGCAGTTGGATGACATGATGAAAGACAAGCGAATGATTGCTTTAAAGAATCATCTGCAACGGTATACCGAGGAGGGTGAAAGTTCCTGGACCGCATTGTTACTGGCGATGAAACGTGGATACTGCATTTCACGCCGGAATCGAAGCAGCAGAGCATGGCCCGGAAACATCCGGGTTCGCCGGTGACAAAAAAAAATCCGTTCAGTGCCATCTGTTCGGAAAGTGAGGTTAACTGTCTCCTGGGATCGCCGAGGGCCGCTCCTGCTGGATTTCATGCAATGCCGACAGCAGGATTCTGTATTTTGTCCATAATGTATTGTTCATGCTCGAAAAGACATTTTCGCGCGAACATTGCGAACTCGGGCTAGATTTCGTGGCAACGCCCATGCACCGGGAGTCACATAACGCAAGGAGCCCCATCCGAGCACAAAGTTTCAGGGGCGTTTCGATGGCGAGCGGACTCGTCGCGGCATCTCGCGGAGACCGCGGGATCTACAGAGCGCATGGATAGAAATTCCAAAACTTTATGGGCATAAAGTTCTCATAAACTTTTGATGCGAAAGGTGCATTAACATGTCCAAAGTCGTACATCGGACCATACAATGAGACAAGCGAAATCAGTACGCTATCAGGCAAGCTGACAAAGCATTGCAGTGAGGTACGATGAGACGAAGCGTTGTGGTGGCTCATTTGTGCCGTCATGTCAAAGAAAAGAATATGATTTTTTCCCCTGCGCCAAAGCATCCATGTCAAGGCAGTAAAGTCAGCAAAGGTGTGTGTGTGTGTGAAAACTTTTATTGTACTGAGGTCCGGAGGCTCGACTTCTCAAGCCAAGGCGGGCCGCTCCCACGTTGGCACTGTCAGGCCAAGCCTTTCAGCGACATCATGGGCCCTCTGGACTGCCCTTAGTTGGTCCTGAAACAATGGGCTTTGAATCCTTTTCTCCCACTGTGTCCATTCTTCAACGAGGTTGGGGAGAGTCGCGGGACACCCCGCCAGCATATGTCTGATTCCAATGATGCCATTACAATCATTGCATTCCATCTTAATCTCCCTCTCTGGATATATTTTATTAATGGTGTACGGTGTGGGATATGTACCCGTTTGCAATAAGCGCAGTGAGACTGCCTGAGCCCTGTTCAGTTTTGAATGTGGCAATGGGAATTGTCTGCGTCCTAAATAGTAATGTTTGGTAACATCATTGTATGTTAATAAATGATCTCTGGATTCCCTCGCTTGATGGTGAACGGCTCGGTTGTGACTGTCACGGTTAGCAAGTCCTCGTGCCAAGTCATGAGCAACCTCATTGAGGTTTACCCGAGTCTCGTCCACTTTCCCCATATGCGCAGGAAACCATCGGATTTCAGTTGTCATAATCACAATGTTTTCAAAAAGTTTAGCTGCAACTCCAGCTACGTAGCCTTTATCAAAACACTTTACAGCGGTTTTCGAATCACTGTAAATGAAGGCCCACTTATTACTCCTGATGGCTAGAGCAATTGCCGCTTGTTCCGCCACCGTGGGGTCCTTGGTAAAAATTGTGAGAGCGTCTTGCACCTTCCCTTGATAATTTGATACAATGGCCGTATAGGCTTCTTTACCGTTCACCCAGGCGGCATCAACTATAGCTGCCAGTTGGTTCTGCTGCTCTATTTCCTTCAAGAGTGCTTTAGCTCTTGCCTTTCTCCTTTCGACATTATATTCTGGATGCATGTTTCTGGGGAGAGGGTTGGTTCTGATCTTGCTCCTAACTTCAGTCATTAATTCTACTTCAGCCTCTATTGGACTCCTCGATGTATTCAGTTCTGCACCTATTGCCTGTAATATGTTCCTGCCAGCTCGTGACTTTGTCAATCTTTCGTGTTGCGCTAGCTGTTGGGCCTCCGCAATTTCTTGCATTGTATTGTGCACCCCTAGACTCATGAGTTTGTCGGTTGCAGCGTTACTGGGTATACCTAGGGCTACTTTAACGAGCTTCCTGAGCATCACATGAAGTTTGTTAAGTTCTGCCTGCTTCCATTTGAATAATCCAGCCACATAAGTGAAGTGACAGAGAGCAAAGGCATGTATTATCCTCAAAGCGCTGTCTTCTCCCAGGCCTCTGTGTCTATTGGTAATTCTCCTTAGTAACCTAATGACCTCATCTGTTTTATTCGAGATATGTTGTATTGTTCTGTAGTTAGTATTGTTTCCGTCTATGTGATACCCAAGAACCTTGATTTTTTCAACTTGCCTGATTGCGGATCCTTCATGAGTATATAAGCACACTCTTGGCTCATCTTCCGGAATGTAACCTCTTGGTTTACGACCTTTTCTGCAATGTTTAATGACTAAGAGTTCTGATTTGGCTGCCGAGCATTTCAACCCCATGGCTTTCAGTGTGTTCTCTACAACGTATAAACTTTCCTGTAATCTGTTCTCTGTCTGTCCTATATTGCCCTTGGCACTCCATATGGTTATGTCGTCGGCATATATCACATAACGTATACCCTCAATTTTCTCCAGATTTCTTGCAACCTTGGACATTGCTAAATTGAATAGCATGGGTGAGAGCACAGCCCCTTGTGGAGTGCCCCTATTTCCCAAATTCTTAGCTTCTGATTTAAGCTCACCCAGCATGAGTTGTGCAGTTCTATTTCTAAGAAAGTCCTTAATCATGTTAAAAAGTCTCTTACCCAAACCCATCTCCGAGAGAACGTCAAGTATTGCCTTATGCTTTATACGATCAAAAGCTTTTTCCACATCCAATCCCAAAAGAGCTTTCGTATGCGCTGGGCTAGCCTGTATAAGTTTATGTTTGATCAGCAGCATAGCATCCTGAGTTGACAGCCCTGGACGAAAGCCGATCAAGTTGTATGGGAGGATCTCGTTCTGCTCAACGTATTTCGTGAGTCGATTTAGGATGACATGTTCCATAGCTTTGCCTAGACATGACGTTAAGGAAATAGGACGGAGGTTGTCTAGAGTGAGTTGTTTGCCTGGCTTTGGTATGAGGATAGTATTGGCCACCCTCCATTCCTCTGAGTATACCCCTTTTCTCCAACATTCATTGAAGTGTTCAGTTAGATAATAGATTGATGCATCATCTAGCAAAGGTAACTATGTTCTTACTTATTTTCCTACTTTGACTTTTATTCGCGAGGACACATTGAGTCTCTTCAATTTTCTTTTTCTCGCTACCCGCAGACTGCCAGAGCCATCCACAGCGCATGCGTTTTTCTCGTGTTGCCCCGACTACCGCGTGGCGCACTACGATGTGCGTTCGTTTTTCTCTGGCCGAGTGGATTTTCGCCTGGCAGAGTTTTGGACGCTTTCCGGCTAGCAGACGAGAAAAAATGGCTGTGGCTTAGCTAAGGTTAAGCCGAGGATGCGAAGCATACTAGCCTTTATTTTAGTTGTTGAACCACTGTTTAGCCTCGTGAACTGCTGTTGCTTGGTTATATTTGGTTCGGCTAGACGAAGAAACAACTCATGCAGGCGAGCGCACGAGCTGAGACCCGGCTATGTAGCTACGCGGCCGCAAGCGAGCGCACGAGTTGAGCCTCCGCTTTTGCAGCTGTTATGACGTCATATGGTAGCTACGCGGCCGCGCGCGGCGCAGCAAGGAAGAGCGTGGTTGTGCGGCTAGTATGCTTCGCATAAAAAGAAACAGTGGTCGCTCACCGCCGTCACTGTGGGGACTCGACGGATTGCAACGCGTTCGCTTGAGGCCATCGCCTTCACTTCGATGTTATTACAGCCTCCTTCGGAAAGTCTTTTATCTTGCCGGTGTAGGAGACTGAACAGTATGTGTATGGTTCTCTGTGGACCGAGCATCTCACGTTTACTTCGATATTCCTTCGGTAGCCACATAGGTGCCCAAAGTAGGCATTCGATTGTGGCCAACACGCATACCTTTGCGTTCTTTTTTTTTTTTCATTACGGTGCCCCCGCTCCACAAAGGAAAGGAAAAAAAAGACATTGCTGCGGCGCAGCGAATTGTCGCATGGTGAAAGTTCGATTTTGTTACTTCTTTTTTTTTTAATGAAAATAAAAGAAAGAGACGTAGTCACCTTATAATGGCGACGGCTACTCTTTTACTTCTTCTTTTGCAGAAAGTAATGGGCCACGGAACTCTTCATTTGCCGGATACTCTCATTATATTATTGAGATAGCCATTATACGGACACTCCAGGCGTATTCCTGCCGTCGCCGTCACGTTCCGTATAAACTCCAAGGGCGATAACATCGACACCGCGCGCCGCATGCTGTATGCGCGAGTGAAAACGGTGGGGGGGGGGGGGGGGGGGGGGGAGGCGACGATGGTGGCTCAGTCTGGTGTGCGCAAGGGAGAAAAGCGGGAAGGAAGCGCGCCGCCTTCAGCCGCGTGCGATGCATCGGGAAGAGTGGATGGAGAGGGGGTCGTGCCTAATGATTCCGTGATCTGTGAACCTTTGATTGCGAAACATGTTCATTTGCCTTGTTTGACGCATTATATGTAGTGACTTTTACTTAGATACGGGGATTCATTGGATACTTGCACTTATATTTAAATATCTTGTTGCGAAGTTCTGTGTATATATGTAGTGAACTTTGTTTCCAGTGACACTTTTTTACGCTTTATGAAGCTGTATCTTCGCATTTATATATTCCATTGTATCTTCGCATTTCTAATGTATATATTGCAGAACTGCTGCTTTCTATATGTGCTCTCTGTTGCGACTATCATTTCGGTGCAATTACAATACACGACCGATGACAGCTACTCCTGCGCAATACATTGGAATGAAGAATAGCGTCATTGAGGTTTTTTCCTAGCCGTTGCATATGTACAAATATGTAAACAAGGTTCTTGAATTACAAAGTTTCATTAAAATATTTGTCCTCAGTTTCAAACGTGAAGGCCATTTCATGGCCTTCATGTTTTTTTCATATCAGTTTCATGCACTGCTTTGCTGGTTTCGAACTGATATAGTTCTAAACTTCATGTGATACTTTCTTTACTTATTAAATAGACAAAAACATGGAAGCATTGATATCACTTTTTTCTGGCACAATTTTTGGGGACATACGAATATATTCTTTTATGAAAAAATACATATTTTGCATGTCTTGACATTGCGTAGCGTTCAAGAATTCATTTGCAGCATCTTTGGCAATGGCAATGCAGTTATTATTCATGTATTTGATTCCTCGACAAATTCTATAAGGAGCAGGTCGAGCTGGAACGTGAGCCGTCCCCCCCCCCCCTCGAACGAAATTTCTGGCTAAGCCACTGGCCGACAGTTATTGTTCCACAGAGTCACGTCTGCTGGCTGCCATCAGGCGAAAACGCCGAGAGATTCTCGATGTCGACAACGCGGTTATCTTCCATGACAATAGGGATGTTAGTGTTAGAGTATCAGATGAAGACCTAATGAGATTGAATGAAGAACTCCTGGATGGATGGAAGGACCAAGGCGTAATCCATGTGCAGCGCATTAAAATCAGATGAAATAACAATGAAATCCCAACAAAGCATTTAATACTCACTTTCAGCTCAACTACTCTACCCGAGACTCTTGAAACCGCCTATATATGTAAAGCTTCATGTTCCACCCTATATTCCGAACCCGCGACGTTGCTTCAAATGTCAGAGATTTGTTCACGCGTCCCAGAACTGCCGAGGACAGTTTATGTGCGCAAAGTGCGGCACAACCGGTCACTCTGCTGACGACTGCAATAATGAGGTACAGTGTGCGAACTGCGACGGCAGTCACCCTGCATACTCCAGAGCTTGTACAGCTTGGAAGAAACAAAAAGAAATAATTACTGTAAAATTTAAGGAGAGCATAGCATTCCGTGAAGCCCGACAACGGGTTTCTTCGTTATTTTCACTGAAAACAACTTTCGCTGAAGTGGTACAACGGGGGGCGGCACCTCAACAGCCTCTGGCGGCAGCCCGGACCACGCCTAGCGTGCCGAGGCTAGCGCCACCCGCCCCTACGGCGGGAGCAGCCAGCGCTGCTCTGCCATCTCTCAAGCTGTCCACACCAGTGGTCTCTTCAAGCTCCGGCAGCAGCCAGGGCACCGCAGAGGCCACAGCGGTCTTGTCGACCTCCGGCCCAGTGGGGACGAAGACTTCGTCGCTTGAGATGAAGTCTACGCGACGCGCACATCGCTCTCTGGAGCGGGTGTCCAGTGCCTCGCAAGAGGATATGCAGGATATGCAGAAATCTGTAGGTTTCTGCTGTGGTAGATGCATTAAAAGAAAGCACCTGCCTCCCAGCCTTTGGGCTCAAAGGCCTCCAGGAGGCACGGATGCTATTTCCATATTCTTGCACTTTAGCCCCATGATCACTTATCACGCGTACTATATCCATAGACCACTACATGTATCAGTATCATAATTTTATACTATATATTATTTTACGCTTTCATGATACTGATTGATTTTAGGCCACCTTACAGCCATGTTATATCCCACCATCGCAACTCACAAATCAGCGCTTAACACAACATTATCAGTCATGACGCTCTTTGGCTATACCTGGCCCTTGCGTCACTAAACAACACACATCCATCCATCCATGACAATACGAGGCCACATGTGGCAGTCATAACCGCCGACAAGCTCCGGTCATTTCACTGGGAGAGTCTGGACGAACTACCATACCGTCCGGACCTCGCCCCTAGTGATTTCCACTTTCCCGGTCCGCTGAAGAAGTTCCTGGCAGGACAGCGATTCACGTGCAACGATGAAGCCAAGACAGCAGTTCGACGGTGGTTCTACAGTCAGCCGGACAAACTCTACCACAGGGGCATCTCAAATTCAGTGCTGCGATGGGACAAATGTCTGAACCGGTGTGGGGACTATGTGGAAAAAAAGTGTAAAGTACGTAGAAAAGCACGTATAATTGTAATTACCTTTATGTACCTTATTTTGGCTAATAAAAAATATGGGGCAAAGTCTTTCTGATTCGTCCTATGGTTTGTATCTCGTACCTGCGGTTTGACCGTGTAAGGAAAAGAAAGGAAAGAAATATCGACAAAAAGGCAATTATGATTGACTCAGGCGGCAAGAGGAAACAAGGTCGGCCTGAGAACAGGTGATAAGACAATGTAGAAAGATTTCAACACAAAGAAAGATTTCAACACAAACAAGCAGAAGTCGGAGTGCGTTACTTGTACAGCTAAGTGGAAGAAATATGTCAAAAACAGCAACCGTATAGAGAAATGGGATATATCTGACAATATACCTTTTTCAAGAGCACCTCTTGTGCTCCTGAACCGCCGTGCTGCATTACAGAACGATTGCAGCCCGAGCCGCGCTTGGCATTGCTGTGTGCATATTATAATCAGATAAAATCATCGAATCATTTGAGGCCAGTTATTTCTGTTTACAGGGCTATATTGAAATTTTAGAACCTGGAACTGGACTTTTATGAAGGTCTTCTTCAACATCTCAAAATAAACGTGCGCATGTGTAACTAATATTAATGGAGTTAATTAATGTAATTTGTTTAATTATTGAATAAATAGCGCTGAATTTTCTTGCAGATGATGTCCGCTTGTGTAGATAGAGCAACTTTTGCGGGCTTTCTTTCGTAAGTGTTCGAAGGAATCTGTGAATCAACGTTTTTCCTGCACAGATACCTCAACAATCTCCCAGCCCATTTACTTTCTTCCATATTTCTCAGTCGTTCTTCATGCTCAATTTTACTGCGAGCTTCCCTCACTTCAAAACTAGTCCAGCCCATATCACCCTGCACAGCTGAGTAGCGCTGCCGCCATCTGGTGAGGCTGAAATGAACTCGCTTCGGCGCGAGCCGTGTCCGCGGTGATGCGGCAGCCACCACGCCCCTTTCAAACGTGTTCTAAGGGCCCCCGTAGAGAGGCTAGGCGCTTTGACGACCAGTAAAGTTAAGTTTCAACTTGCTGGAGTAAAATTATAGAAATATTAGTAAAGCGCTACATGTGGTTATCTACGTGAAGCTGAACTTTAATAAATGGGTAATGAAATATCTTGCAACTACACTCTAAGCCGAAAACGGATAAAAGGGGACTAACGGCAGCCGTTGGACCTTTGGATCAACGGTTAATCCACCGTGCGTGCCGTGTGCAGAGGCAAAGTGTCGTGCGCAAATTTGTGGGACTAAATGTTCGTCCTTGCAAGGTAACGGTCGACGGTGGGGATCAACGGCACAATTTAGTCCTCTGACTTTAGTCCCTTTAGAGAGGGGGGCTCCGTGTCCCTCTCCTCTCTGCCTGGACGGGGTGGCAGCGGGTCATAAAACACTGTCGCTCTGCTGTCATCCCGCCCACACGAAGGTCAACAGGCTTTCGCCATTGGCTAACATTTTGGCGGGATTCGGGCCCTCACTCTAAGCCAAAAAGGACTAAAACGGGATGCGTGCGTACAATTGCATT
This sequence comes from Dermacentor albipictus, assembly GCF_038994185.2. Taxonomy (NCBI): domain Eukaryota; kingdom Metazoa; phylum Arthropoda; class Arachnida; order Ixodida; family Ixodidae; genus Dermacentor; species Dermacentor albipictus. Next base: position 185,098,939 of record NC_091821.1, read on the forward strand.
CATTTTCATCCTGTGCAACGTGTAATCTCAGGCAACGTTTATGTTTATACACCGAACAGGTCACAACATGGAGCACATGCAATGTTTATGTTTATGCTCTCTGTTTACAAGTTGGGCCGAAATGCTCCCACCACATCAGGTGGATGCACAGTGTGAGACGCCGACGCAGCGATGGCACGAGGACGAAGGCGATGTGTGATGTTTGTAGAAGACACGTGTGTAAATACAATCAAGAATTATATACCCTTTGACCACAGTGACACACAGCCATTCTGGAGGATTGGCTAAGAATGGACACGTACCCAACGGAAGTCGTACGCAGTAGTCCAAGAAATGGGTTGCACATACATGAGTAAATTTAAGAAACATCCAAAATTCCGTTGAACATCATGCTTCATTCCATTAAGAGGCCTGTTTCTTAAGAAATACCTTTGAGCTGACATTTTATGTACAGTGTTTACATAATAAATTATATTTGACTACGCGGACCAGAGGTGCGTGGTACCATACTTTGTCGGCCAGCAGGCAGTGCTACATAAAGTGGGTTTTTTGCCTGATGGGCTGGCGTACCATCAGGTGAGAAACCGACGCCCCATGCTAAATACCAGGACTCTAGGCAAAGAAAACTTGGTTTTGAAAAACAAGTATAATTACGCCTGAAGCAGCTCTTGTAGGCCTCCCACATCTCTTGCTCTCAGTAGTGAGGCTCAGTAGTGAGGTCATAAAATAGCCGGATTCTCTGCATGCAAATGCGTGGCGATGTTTCCATCCCTAATAAATGTTGTAAATTATTAGGTTTATTTTTCATTTCTTTTTTCATGAGTCGTGTATCCTTGATAGTGTCCGGGAGAATCCGAGGTGTCCAGCGGTCGGATCGTCATGTAGAGCGTGCTATACTTCTGGACGCAGCCCTGAGGGGACAAAAAGAAGGTAGTTGGCGCGGACTGGTGAGAAGTTCTCCTTTACGAGTAGGTTGTTTTGAAGCGAGAACGAAGACAATCCTCGCCTAAATGCCCTAGGGACAACGTCGGTGTGCCCTTCCAAATACTCGAGAAGGTTTTTCAGCTCCGGGTCTGCTCGTTGCTGTTCAGCGAAGTCTTCCGCGCTTAATATGCCAAGGAAGGCGTCGTTATCCTCGTCATCTTGCGGCGGCGAGTCAATGGGGGCGCGTGATAGGCAATCAGCATCAGAGTGTTTCCTTCCGGACTTGTAGGTTACAGTGATATCATATTCTTTCAGTCTTAGGCTCCACCGCCCCAGCCATCCTGAAGGGTCCTTTAAGTTCGCTGGCCAACACAAGGCGTGATGGTCGCTGACGACTTTGAATGGCCTGCCGTATACGTAAGGGCGAAATTTCGCTGTAGCCCAAACGATGGCGAGGCATTCCTTTTCGGTTGTAGAATAATTGCCTTCCGCTTTTGACAACGACCGGCTAGCGTAATCTATCACGCGTTCAAGTCCGCCTTTTCTCTGGACTAGGACGGCACCGAGGCCTATAGGCTACTGGTGTCAGTGTCGATTTCGGTATCGGCGTCCTCGTCGAAGTGCGCAAGTACTGGCGGCGACTGCATGCGTCGTTTGAGTTCTTCAAATGCGTCAGCCTACGGCGTTTCCCACTTGAACTCGACATCACATTTAGTTAGATGTGTCAGCGGCTCAGCAATGCGTGAAAAGTCCTTGACAAACCGCCTGTAGTAGGCACACATGCCAAGGAATCGACGCACTGCCTTCTTGTCGATGGGCTGTGGGAACTTTGCGATGACAGCAGACTTCTGCGGGTCGGGGCGAACTCCAGACTTGCTGATGACGTGGCTTAGGAGCAGAAGCTTATATCGTCAGCGAAGCGGCACTTCTCTGGCTTCAGAGTGATTCCTGATGACTTGATGGCCTCTAGTACTGTCGCAAGCCGCCTAAGGTGATCGTCGAAATTTCAGGCGAAGACGACGACGTCATCCAAGTAAACAAGACAGGTCTGCCACTTCAATCCTGCTAACACAGTGTTCATGACGCGCTGGAACGTTGCAGGTGCCGAGCACAGTACGAATGGCATGACCTTGAACTCGCAGAGGCCGTATGGCGTGAAAAAGGCGGTCTTTTCGCGATATCTCTCGTCGACTTCTATTTGCCAGTAGCCATACTTGAGATCCATCGAGGAGAAGTATTTTGCGTTGCAGAGCCGATCTAATGCGTCGTCTATCCGTGGAAAGGGGTATACGTCCTTCTTCGTGATCTTGTTAAGTCGACGATAATTGACGCAGAAACGTAGGGTTCCGTCCTTTCTCTTCACCAAGACTACAGGAGATGCCCACGGGCTTTTCGACGGCTGGATGATGCCGTCGCGCAGCATTTCGTCGACTTGTTCTCTTATAGCTTCACGTTCTCGCGTCGAAACTCGGTAAGGGCTCTGGCGGAGTGGTCGAGCGCCCTCGTCGGTGATTATGCGATGCTTTGCGACTGGTGTTTGCCGAATCCTTGATGACGTCGAAAAGCAGCCTTTGTATCGTCGGAGCAGACTTCTGAGCTGTTGCTGCTTAATCATGGAGAGACTTGGATTTATGTCGAAGTCTGATTCGGAAACTATGGTCGTCGGGGTAGATGCGGCAGAATCCGAGAGGACAAACGCATTGCTGGTTTCCAGAATTTCCTCGATGTATGCGGTCGTCGTGCCCTTGTTGCCGTAGCTAGAACTCCTGGCTGAAGTTTGTTAGCAACACTCGTTTTTCCTCCGTGCAGTCGAGCGATCCCTCTTGCGACGCAAATTTCACGGGGTAACGGGGTAAATTTCGCGTGGGTAACCCTCGATGACGCCTTCTACGTCGGCAGGTGTTTTGGTGCCGACAGTAATGACAATGCTGGAGCGAGGCGGGATGCTGACTTGACTTTCGAGCACGCTTAAGACATGGTGACTACGAGAGCTCTCCGGCGGTATCGCTCGATCTTCCGACAGCGTTATCGACTTCGATTTCAGGTCGATGATTGCGCCGTGTTGGTTCAGGAAGTCCATGCCGAGAATGACGTCTCGTGAACACTGTTGGAGATTAACGAAGGTGGCAGGGTAAGTCCGGTCATGAACGGTAATTCTTGCCGTGCAGATTCCAGTCGGCGTGCTGAGGTGTCCTCCAGCGGTCCGAATTTGAGGGCCTTCCCATGCAGTCTTAACTTTCTTCAACTGGGCGACGATGGGCCCACTCATGACGGAGTAATCGGCTCCTGTGTCTACTAAGGCAGTGACTGCGTGGCCGCCGAGAAGCACGTCGAGGTCGGTGGTTCTTTGTATTGCGTTACAGTTAGGTCTTGGGGTCGGATCACGGCTGCGTCTTGTTGACCTGTGGCTAGTACGTGGCGTCGTCAGGTCGACTTTCGTCGGCGTATTCTTTGCTTCCAGACTTCGTCGGGACGGCGGCGTGTCGTTATGTTGTCGAGGTGGTTTCTTCGGTGTCTTCGTCGGCGGGGGAGGATCTTCGTCAGTTCGACGAACAGCAACCGCACCTCCATCGGTTGCTGCTTTTAGTTTTCCGGATATGGGCTCGCAGACCGACCCCGGGCTGGGCCAGTGTATGGTCGGTGCTGCGGCGACAAGTAGCGGCCGGGTGACGGCGAATGGGACGGCCGTCGAGGGCTCCACTGAGTCGTGGTGAGGTAGTCGGCGATATCGCGAGGTCCTTCGCCAATCTGTGGTCGCGGCGCGTTAACGGCGAAACCTCGCAGTCCCATATCCCGGTATGGGCATCGGCGGTACACATGGCCGGCTTCTCCGCAGTGATAGCAGAGCGGGCGGTGGTCGGTGGCTCGCCAAATTTCCGTCTTCCTCGCGTAGGTGCGCTGGGCGACGGGTGAGCATACTGGCGGCGGCGGACGACGGAATTGCGGCGTTGCAGGGTCCTGGCGCGGTCGCGGAGGGGGACCTTGACGGCGTGCGACGGCGGCGTATGTCATCGCTTTTGGCTGGGGCTGCGGTAAATGTGGTTGCATCTCAGGAACTCCAAGCGATCGCTGCACCTCTTCTTTCACGATGGCGGTGATCGAGGCCACTTGAGGCTGCGACGAAGGCAAGACCTTGCGCAGATCTTCGCGCACAATAGCCCTGATGGCCTCTTGCAGATCCTCCGTGGTCAGTGATTGAATTCCTGCATAGTTGGTACAGTTCGCACGGCGGTTGAATTGCCGGTTCCGCATTTCGAGTGTCTTGTCGATGCTGGTGGCCTCGCGAAGGAAATCTATGATTATCGGCGGGCTTCGTATCATTGCGCCGAAAAGTCCTTCCTTCACACCACGCATGGGTAGGCGGACTTTCTTCTCCTCGAGCATATCCAGGTCTGCGTGGCGGAACAGAGGGCTCATTTCTTCCGTAAAGATGGCAACGTTCTCGTTAGGTAGCTGCACTCGGGCGTGCAGCATAGCTTCAGCCCTTTTCTTGCGCACGACGTTCGTAAAGGTGCGCAGAAAGCCGCTACGGAACAGGTCCCTTGTTGTCATGGTCGACTCCCGGTTCTCAAACCACGTTCTGGCGGCGTCTTCTAAAGCGATCGAAGTATACATGCCGCAGCTTGTCGTCGGAGTCCCATTTGTTGAAAGTCGCGATTCGTTCGTAGGTCTCCAGCCAGGATTCCGGGTCTTCAGTAGCTGCTCCATGGAAGGCCGGTGGGTCCCGAGGTTGTTGCAGAATAACGGGGGACGCTGGGCCAGCCATTGGGGTCGTCTTGGCCACGATCTGCTTTGTCGTCTCAGGTAGAAGTCCGTGCTCTGGGGCAGTCCTTGCAGTCTGCGGCTAGCACGCTGGTCTTCGGCGATGTTGGTTTTGTCGTCGGGCTTCGGGCTTGGATCGCGGCTTTCCGGGGCGTTCGGTACATGAACGCAGAAGCACCTCCACCAGATGTCACGTGGTAGCGACGGTGAAGAAAGCAGCCAGACTGAGAAAGACGAAACTAGCGTTTTATTGGGCGAACTTGTGCCCTCAAAAACTGGCTACACTCAAAGAACGGCGATAGCGGCGAACACAGTCGGCAATCGTCGAAAATCTGATCAGCGGGTCAAGCGCGTCGGCTTTTATACATCAGGCGTCGAATGTTCCAGAGTAATCGCTGGGACCCGCGTGCCTTCCAAAAGTTCTACATTCTTCCCGTCGCGCACACATGCGATCAGATTACATATTATAATGTTCGGTCGCAGACAGCGGATGGAAGCATCGATAACATTCCAGAAACTGCCAATACATGCAGGCGCGTCCTGCGCTGTGCGATAACATTTGTTAGGCGGTGAAACGTGTCGCCCGATGAAGACAAACAAATACACGTGTCAATATATATATATATATATATATATATATATATATATATATATATATATATATATATATATATATATATATATATATATATATATGTGTGTGTGTGTTGTCAGGATTGGGGGCTCAATCCCATCGTCCGTGGTCCTTTGCCAAGATTGGAGTACGGCATGAATTCGAAGGTAGCTGGCCCATGCCGTCGTCCAACTTATTTACGCTGAGATCGTTGATGGAGTGAAGAACTGCTTCTCATCGAGAACGAGGAAAAGGGTTTATTTACAGAAATTAACTCAGTCTAACATGACTGCTTGAGAAAAAGAGTATTAGTCCAACAGGACTGCATGAGAGAAGTGAACCAGTCTAACATGACTGCTCAAGAGAAGTGTGTCCTCAGCATTCGCACAACCACAGTTTTTATACACTCGATCCGCCGGTCCTACGACGCGGCGACTCTTCGTTTTCACATCACCAACTCGCAGCTGCTCTGAAGATCAGTTTACGTACACAGAGGCAACCGCACGGGGTGCCGTTCCGGGAAACTATCGTTGCCGATCGAGCGTCGCTCATTGTTCCGTGCCACTCCGAACCGTGAGAAGCACAAAAATACGTCGTCCCCACGGCAGCTTGACCAGGCGTGTCAAATCAGCTCCGCGTTGGGGAACTCTGGAATCATTGTCCACACACCGAACTCGTCCCGTCACAATGTCGATGGGGCTGGAGGAAGGAAGCAGGTTCCAGCGCAAAGGCCGCTTCTTTGAACGCCTCCCAGCTGCAGCGACGGAGAGGGAGAGGTGCGCGTCTTGCACCCCTTGTCGTAATCGGGTGGCAAGGTGGCAATCTTGTTGCGCAACTCGCCATTCTTGACAGCGCCTCCATGGCCCGAAAAGTCTCGACTGTCTAGCGCTGACAACCGCTAGGCAGGAAGAGAACGGCTGCTGGTCAGGGGGGGATTGATGTCTTGGCTCGCAGCGACCACTTGTGCATTGATGTCACCGCCCCAAAACATCCAACAAGGACAGGCAACTGCAAAATGACCCCCACAACACGGCTCTGCGCCGAGATGACGTGCATTGGCTCTCACTTTAGACTCGCTAGGCTTCAAAAAAACAACAACAACATAAGTGCAGAAACAAAAAAAAATGCTGCATTTCACTATGCCAATTTCTGAAGCAAATTCCTGCTGACAAATTCAGCAATCATGGAGGGAATCCTGCTAAATGAGAGGGGATCTTCTCCGCTTAATAAATTTAACACTAGTAACCCTAAAATTTAGGCGGGACCCCCAAACGCAGAATTCAAATTAGCCTGCTCAAACCATCCGCATTGCTATGCAACTTTCCCTTCTTATATCTAACGGAGAAGTTGTACTCTTGGAGAGTGAGGCTCCATCGGAGCAAGCGGCCGTTTTTGTGTGACATTTGATTGAGCCACGTCAGAGGACAGTGGTCGGTCTCGAAGATGAACTTCGCTCCGTACAAGTAACACGACAACTTCTGGGCGGCCCAAACCAAACAAGCGCATTCCTTCTCTGAAGCGCTGTAGGCTTCCTCTCTTACATTTAGTTTACGGCTGGCGTAGAGGATAGGATGCTCCTCGTTATCGTCGCCGACCTGACTAAGTACCACGCCCATACCTCTGTCGCTTGCGTCGCATTGAACTATGAATTCCTTTGTGTAGTCTGGCGCGCGAAGCACAGGGCGAGAAACCAATAGCCTTTTCAAACTTTGGAAAGCGTTCTCTTTGTCCTTATCCCAGTGTACGTTACTCGGTGCTCCCTTTCGGAGGGCGTCTGTTAATGGACTTGCCAATTGCGAGTAATTCGGAATGTACCGTTGATAGTACCCCACAAGTCCCAAAAATGAACGAACGTCCGTTTTCGTGCGCGGCTGAGAAAAATCTCCAATCGTCGCTATTTTCAGCTCAGCCGGCCGTCTCATGCCCTGACCAACAACATGGCCCAGATAAGTAACCTGCGAACAACCAAACCTACACTTTTCCGCTTTCATCGTTAAGCCGGCTTCCCTCAACCGTGAGAACACCTGTTTGAGGTGCGATAGGTGTTGTTCCCAGCTGTCCGAAAAAATGGCTACATCATCAAGATAAGGTAAGGCGAACTCCTGTAAGTCTTTTAGGACAATATCCATTAACTTAGAGAAGCTAAACGGCGCGTTCTTCAGCCCGAAGCTGAGTGCGAGAGGGCGAAAAGTGCCTACAGGCGAGATGAATGTGGCATAGCGGCTGGCACTTTCTGAAAGGGGAACTTGCCAGTACCCCCGCACGAGATCTATAGTTGAAATGTATTTAGCAACGCTAACTTTTTCAATTCGTTCCTCAATGTTGGGTATCGGGTACAGCTGATCCCTAGTGATGGCATTTAACTTCCTGTAGTCAACACACGGACGAGGGTCCTTGTTAGGGGTTTCTACGAGTATTAGCGGTGACGTGTAGTCACTCTCAGCGGGCTCAATAACTCCCAACTCTAGCATGCGCTGTATCTCTGCCTCCATAATCTCTCTCTGTCTTGGAGACACCCTGTAAGGTTTTGATCTTACTGGTTCGGTAGAGGTCAGCTCAATTTCATGCGTTATCAGTTCGGTTCTACCCGGCCGATCGCTGAATCTGTCGAGATATTCCCCTAACACCCCTTTTAGCTCATCTAGCTGCTCGGGTCTTAGAGCATGAGAGCTTACCGAGTGTTCTACTACTTCTTCTAGGCCGATTTCAGAGTTGGAGGTTGCCCTATACTCCTTAAACTTGGTACCAATGCCATCCGGCTCTTTGACGGTATAGTTAACGACTCCGCTCCGCTCTACATACGGCTTCATCAAATTACAGTGATATATCCTCACTTCCTTCCTGCGACCGGGCATTCTCAAAGCATAGTTAGTTTCTGAAAGTTTGTGCAACACTTTAACAGGCCCGTCCCAGTGAACTTCAAGCTTGTTCTTTCTTGAAGGTTTGAGGATCATTACCTGGTCTCCGGCGTTAAACGTACGAAGCCTCGCATTCCTGTCGTAATAGAATTTGGCGTTCTTTTGAGCTAGTGCCATGTTCTTTCCGACTAGTTCTTGGGTTGCGCTTAGCCGTTCCAGTAAATTTAGCACGTATTCAACCACGGTTGGACTCTCCCCTCTTTCCTCCCACATCTCTCTTAACATTCTCAGTGGAGAACGGAGTGTCCTCCCATACACTAGTTCTGCTGGTGAGAACCCTGTCGCTTCATGTGGAACCGTTCGCAAAGCAAACAAAGTTGCCGGCAGACAGTTCTCCCAGTCCTCCTTGTGCTCGTAACAGAGCGCACGCAAAACTCGCTTAAGCACCGAATGCCACCTCTCTACACTGTTTGACTGAGGGTGATAGACAGAACTGTGTATTAACTTTACCCCGCACTTTTGCAAGAATGTGGAAGTCAGTGCGCTCGTGAATACTGACCCTTGATCTGCCTGAATTTCGGCTGGAAACCCAACTCGTGCAAACACTGTCAAAAGCGCGTCTACTACTTCGGTGGAGCTGAGCTCTTTCAAAGGGATTGCTTCTGGAAACTTGGTAGCCCGACACAGCATGGTAAACAAGTACCTGTAGCCTGATTTTGTTTTTGGAAGAGGCCCTACCGTGTCTATTACAAGCCGTCTGAAAGGCTCTGTTATTAAGGGCACTACCTTCAGTGGAGCTTTCCAAGTCTCTCCTGGTTTACCAGAACGCTGGCAGGCGTCGCATGATCTTACAAAGTTTTCCACATCTTTGAAACAGCCAGGCCAGTAGTATTCCATAAGCAATCTTTCCTTTGATTTGTTTATGCCTAGGTGGCCGGACCACCCATTTCCATGACAAAGACTCAAAAGGTCCTCCCTATACTTAGTAGGTATGACTAACTGATCTAAAATCCTACCCTTTCGATCTCTGTAATGCCGATACAACAATCCTCCTCTCTCATGTATCGTTACGTTGCGCCTAGCAATGCCTTCTTTAGCTGTGTCACGTAATTTAGCTAAGCTCTTATCATTCTTTTGCTCTGCTGCCAGTGACTCTCTATCCACGCGTAAGAGTTGATCAAAGTTCTTTGAGGCCGGTGATAATAACGACCCTGTCTCGCTTGTGAGCGCGTCTGCTTGCTCTTCCTGCAGGCTAGAACTCTGACACTCTAGTGCTACGCTCTCATTGAGCTGGTCAACTGGCAGGCTCTCCTCAACTGTTCTTTTGTCCTTCGGGCCTAGCTCGGATTCGGGTACTGAAGTTATTCCCTTTTCTGCTTCCGCTGGAGGAGCTTGAGCATTTTCAGCCGAAAGCGCCGCGATCTTACGAGCTTGGCCTTTGGTCAATGCCTGTACTATGCCCTCTCCCAGTTTGAGCCCTCTGTCACGCAGTAACTGATTCGAACGATTCGAAAAGATGTAGGGATAATGCAGTGACAAAAATTTGGAAACTGCAGCCTCAGTCTCTAGCTCCCCGAATGGTCCACTGATTTTGACTTTGGCCATGGGCAGACACACGCTGTGTTCTTCTACAACCTGTTTTATCCATGCTACTTCTCCGGTGAAGTCATCTACCATCACGTAAGACGGATGGACAATGTCCAGCGTGGCGGCACTGTCTCTTAGCACTCGGCATGGTTTTCCATTAACTTGCAGGTCGTGGAGATATGGACTTAAAAGTTCCATATTCTCATCTTTTTCCTCCACGTAGGAAAAAACTACGCTAGACTTCTCGCAGTTTACAGCTATATGTCCCAGTTTGTGGCATTTGTAACAGCGAATTGGTCTAACGGATTCGAATTTTCTTTTCTGTTCTTTTTGTGCGGTTTCTCCGTTAAGTTTCTCCACGCTCTTTTCTGCGGGCTTTTCCGCCATGCCTACAGGCTCGGATCGTCTAGTTTGCGCACCCTTTTTGAACGGAAATGGTTTCCGCGGTCCATTTCGACCGTCCCAGTTTCCCTCCTCGGCGTTCAACTTTCTACGGGTTGCGTACTCTTCGGCTAATTCAGCCGCCCTTTCCACAGTGTTTACATTACCTCTGTCTTGCACCCACAGTTTCACAGCTTGGGGGATGGTTGTGTAAAACTGCTCTAGACACATGCATTCAATGATCATGTCTCTGCTGTCGTACGCTTCCGCGCTTTTAAGCCACTCGACTAGGTTGGCCTTTAAGCTATATGCAAACTCCGGATAGCCCTCGCTATCTTTCTTGCCTGTGCTCCTAAACCTTTGCCGAAAAGCTTCGGCTGAAAGGCGGTATTTCTTCAGGAGACTAGCCTTAACTTTTGCATAATCATATGCATCATGCGCACTCAATCTGGCGATTACTTCCGCCGCCTCATACGGCAACATAGACAGCAACCGCTGTGGCCATGTACTCGGGCCGAAGTTCATCTTCTCGCAAGTCCTTTCAAAATTGCTTAGGAACAAGCCTATGTCGGTCCCGACCTCAAATGGCTTTAATAGCCTGTCCATGCGGTACGATTCTGCCTCACTTGATCGACCCAGAGCGCCTTCACTTCCTTGAGGCAACTCCAAACGTTTGCTTTCAAGTTCAAGTTGCATTTTCCTTAACTGAAACTCGCGATCTTTATCGCGTTCCTCTCTCTCTCGGTTTTCTCTGTCCCGTTCTTCTCTTTCTTTTTCCCGTTTCTCTCTCTTTTTGAGAAGTTCCAATCCCATTTCAATATCTTGCTCACTGGCCTGATTGGAAATTAGCTCCAATAATTCCGATTTGAGCATTTCCTTGCGTACATCTAGGCCCAGTTCCTCACCAACAATCAACAACTCGTCTCTCAGCAATGTCCTTAACTCCATGACTGCTGCTTTACTGCCTTGATTCTGCTCTCTAAATCTAGCTAGGAAAACACAACCTAGCTAACACACAACAATCTAGCTTCCCTACTGTTCTAAACAGAACAACCACAAAATGAAGCCTAGAGAGTCAAAGCAAAAACCAAGCACTCACCGCAGATACAGCACCATGTCGCAAAGTCCATCTCACCGCTGTCAGCCAGTTGTCAGGATTGGGGGCTCAATCCCATCGTCCGTGGTCCTTTGCCAAGATTGGAGTACGGCATGAATTCGAAGGTAGCTGGCCCATGCCGTCGTCCAACTTATTTACGCTGAGATCGTTGAAGAAGTGAAGAACTGCTTCTCATCGAGAACGAGGAAAAGGGGTTTATTTACAGAAAATTAACTCAGTCTAACATGACTGCTTGAGAAAAAGAGTATTAGTCCAACAGGACTGCATGAGAGAAGTGAACCAGTCTAACATGACTGCTCAAGAGAAGTGTGTCCTCAGCATTCGCACAACCACAGTTTTTATACACTCGATCCGCCGGTCCTACGACGCGGCGACTCTTCGTTTTCACATCACCAACTCGCAGCTGCTCTGAAGATCAGTTTACGTACACAAAGGCAACCACGCTCTGTACACAGAGGCAACCGCACGGGGTGCCGTTCCGGGAAACTATCGTTGCCGATCGAGCGTCGCTCATTGTTCCGTGCCACTCCGAACCGTGAGAAGCACAAAAATACGTCGTCCCCACGGCAGCTTGACCAGGCGTGTCAAATCAGCTCCGCGTTGGGGAACTCTGGAATCATTGTCCACACACCGAACTCGTCCCGTCACAATGTCGATGGGGCTGGAGGAAGGAAGCGGGTTCCAGCGCAAAGGCCGCTTCTTTGAACGCCTCCCAGCTGCAGCGACGGAGAGGGAGAGGTGCGCGTCTTGCACCCCTTGTCGTAATCGGGTGGCAAGGTGGCAATCTTGTTGCGCAACTCGCCATTCTTGACAGTGTGTGTGTGTGTGTGTGTGTGTGTGTGTGTGTGTGTGTGTGTGTGTGTGTGTGTGTGTGTGTGTGTGTGTGTGTGTGTGTGTGTGGAGAGAGAGGGAGATAAAGCAGTATTAGTGATATATATAGCGAAGTATAAGACAATTACTCGAAGGAAGATTATACCACCGAGAGACGCCAGATTTTTGGTGGCGCGAGATAACTCGATCAGGCTGTGAAATTGAACTTTCTCTACCATGAGGTCTTGTAGATCCTCATATAAGACACACACACAAACACAGATATAAAGCCATTTCGGCTGCTTAAGTGCAGGTTGGCTGGGCTCAGGTACCATTAAATAGGAGGCAGGCGATCCCAGCCAGTCTCCTCCTTACTGATGAAGTTCCAGCCAATTAGCGGTGGCCGAAATAGACGGTCCACTAGGTGGACACTTACAGAATAACTCCCTCTCCTCAGGTGTCACGAAATCCATGAGGAGCTCTGCGAATGTTTTGGGATGATGAAAAAAGTTAGTTTCGCCCGATAGGCGAAACTTTCATTGATTGCGACAGCAAATTATTAGACACCTATACGGATTAAGGTTAGTCGCCTTATCAGCTGCATAAACTGCTGCAAACATTCGATTACTAAATAAATTAATAAGCACGCTGTCACGCGCGCACACGAAGACACGAACGCATCTCACTCGATGACCGTGGACATCCACTCGGAAGGCTGGCATATAATAAATAACGACAGCAGCAGCGAGTGGATTACCCTTCATGCTACCTTTCTCTTCAATGCGAACTAGGCGCGCGAGAACACAGCGTATACGAAGCCATCACCTATCTCGACCCGCCTATAGCTTCGAACCCACCGCAGGTTGGCTCCAAGATAGCGCGCGCGCGGATGCATTCAGCCAGTCTAGGTGGCGTTGACTCAGCCGGAACAGATGGGGCGATGCGCCACTAACCTGCTCCCACCCCAACTTCTAGCGCGCGCACGTCTCCCCTCTCCCCACATTTAGCGCGTGGGAAGACGGCGCGCCTTCCTCCCTCGAAAGCGCACCATCCTTCTCGGCTCACCCTGCTGGCAAGTTTTCTCTCACGCCACGGTACGACTCGACAGGCTATCTCCTCCTCGCTCCACGGAGGAGAGAGCCTATCGAGTCCGACCGTGCTCGCACCTACAGCATACGGCGCTCGGCCGCGATGTCATCGCACTTGCGAGTTTGTGCGGAACATCACGGCGACGCCGACGGCGGAAATACGCCTGGAATGTCCATGTGATTGGTATCGCAGTAAAACTCCACCTGTCGTTGGGATATTCGTTGCCAGAAATGTGCCTTTTGTCGCTCCGATGCCGAAACTGGGCGCTCACACAGCGCTGGAACACCGCCCACGTTTTTCTCGGCGCTCTGGTGACGAACAGCTCGCTGCGATGACCCGCTGAAGCGCCCAATCCATCATCGCGCGTTTGTCGTCGGCCTACCGCAAGCGTCGGTAAGACGCCGAGACACGATTTTCGCGAGATGATACGAGGCGCGCACAGGCGGTCAACGCGTTGATGTAAATAAATCAAATGGGGCGGGAAGCTTCACCTGGGTAGTCCTTCGTGCGCCCAGTTTCGATATTAGAGCGGTCGGAGTGACAGAAGGCAAAATTATGTCAACGAATATCTCAACAATGGATGGCGTTTTTAAAACCGCGCAAATTGTTTTTGCCTCCTGCGGAGTCCTCCTTCAATACTACCATTGCATCAGTAATGTTAAACTGAGTAATCTGTCAAATCCTTCTTTTTCAAAATCTGTTTCCATTAAAGTAGTTCACACGTATATTCACCAATGATATTAGAGAGCTTTAGAATAGGGGCCCCAATAGTTTGGGGCCCCAAATAGCATTACGGGTGTTAGCGTTGGGGCACGCAGGAGTGAAGAGTTTAGAATAGGGCTTTGCGTTTGCGGATACCGTCTTGCGCTGACAGCGTTACTACGGCGTCAAAGAAAAGCTATTGGAAATAATTAAATAAAATATACCATTTTATTATAGCAATAGTAATTTTGACTTGCGTGCATTCGCGTTTAATTACAATTTAGAGGTTATTCTCTAAGCAGCAAACAATTAGTTGCGTTTAGTTTTGAGCTAACCAACTTTACGTGCCTTCACCAGCCAAGCATAGCCGTGTTAGGCCTATGATCCATAAGATCCACAATCGAATTCGGAATCAGCGGCGTCTAATGAATCAATCAACACGCTAGCTGAGAGAAACCGATAACCGCAGTCACTTCTCGTAGCTTGCGAACTTCACGCGTTACCACGAATCGAACCCAGTTTGGTGCTAGGTTAGAGCCGTCGCTTCGATGGGTGCCACCATGTTTGCTGACGCAAAGCTTTTGGAGCCGTTATTTGGGCTCCCGCAAAATCGGTGAAATAGCGTTCCCAACGCGAAACCCAAACGCAGTTTGCATCTCGCGCATGCGCAGTGACTTCGACACTATTTCTTTGGGGCCCCAAAACTTTTGACCAACCAAACATGGAATCACATAGTATGTTCTAGCCGCCCCGATGATTTGACTGATTAGGCCACAATCGCACGCATCGTCACGAGCTCTTTGAGACGTCTGGCGCGCGCGTCACGTGTCAGTTTCTCGCACCCCTCGCGACAGCTAGCGCTTTCGCTCGCGCGTACAGCATAGGGCGCGCGGCCGCGATGTTATCGCACTTGGAATTTACGCAGAATATCCCGGTGACGCCGACGGCGTAAATTCGCCGGGAGTGTCCATATAATTGCTATCGCAAGAAAATGAAAGTGCTATCAGTCTTCTATGGCCAATACAGTTGCTAAAAATACTCGCCATCAGGTTCCATTAACTTGTGCAATCTGGTAAACACTTTTAGAGACACGTTTTCTGTTTATTTTCTCTGAGTGCTGCAAGATAACTCTCGTAGGAATGAATAGCTTCTTCGGGGCTTGAAAACATCTTACCGTACGTGCATGCAGTGTTTCACTGTAGGGAGCAGCTATAGGAATCAATTGTGCATGGCCATGTCAGGACTGTAAGATGAGTGAGTCGGTAAGTTTTACCTCTGTCGGCTCCAAAAACTTAAAGGGACACTAAAGTGAAAAATGATTTCTTCTGCATCAGTAATTTAATTACCTTCTACAACACCAAAAACACCACTCTTACAACGATAAGACGTTTGGTAAGCCAGAAAAAGCGCAAGAACAAAATACGGGTGGCGACGCCTACTTAAGTTCCCGCACCTGGGGGCTGTGACGTCTTGGATTTTGATGGCAGCTTCTAGGGCTTACTAATTATATATAGCGGTACAGATCGACTACATTGTGTTCTAAAGGAACCAAATATTAAAGATGGCAAGTTTCGGGAACCTTTATTCAGCCAACGTTGCCCAAATGCGAAAACATACTTTGGAATCCCTGACGTCACGCTGACGTACCGGCGCTGGGGTTTCGGCGCGAAATTCAAATACTGATACTTGTACCTTCATTTTCTCATCTAATAATCAAACTATTTTTTTGAAATGACTGCCTGCAGGGTTCTCAAACAATGTTTCATTAGTCTAAAGTGATTTATTGTTTTGCTTTAGTGTCCCTTTAAGCATGGAGTTGGGTGTGTGCGCAAGCGCAGTGTCACGGAACAACATGATCTCCCTCAGTCCTGTCCTTCGCAGCCATTCTTGCAGCTTGCTGAAAACTTCGAGGCGGCACTGTACCGCTAATGTACCGCTTTGCGGTTACATTATACTTTGTTCCTCAAGAGGAAAAGTCATGACATGGCCTGCTGTTTCCGAAGAAAGACGTCCCCATTCTATGGCTGACAGTTTGTAGCCACTTCGCTTTCATTGATGGTCCTACGTTGACCTGTAGTTATTCTGTAAATTGTTACGGTTCACTTTGTTCGGTAATGAGTGCAACGGATTCCAAACGCCTGAAACACGACGTGCCTAATCGTCACGCTCATCAACATGAAAAGACTTGCCCGTCGGGTGTGTGCGACAGGATTATGAGCGGAATGTGCAAATCCTACTCTCCCCTGTCCTGCGTTCACCCCATCTAGGCCAGGGAGTGGTTTGTTTCCGAAGTCCTCTGCGTGGGTTCACCTGACGTAACCTACGTTCGCCCCCTCTACACCAAGGAGTGATTTCCCTCCGTGTTCCTGTGCGCAGTCGAAGACGGCAGAAAACTATTGGCTTCGAGCTCCACCACTGGAAAAGCTGGCGCCACCGTAGACGTGACGTCCTATAAGGGATCACGTGGACATAGCGGCCACGTCGGCTGCTTCGGGAGCGCCGAATCGAGCTGAAAACGAGAGTTTAAATTCCCTCGTACGCTGCGGTCCTCATTTAGTGGCGAGATTTTCCCGCTTCGAGTGTCTCCTTTACAACGCTTGAAAGCACTACAATAGGTAGTGGCTGCCTTTGAAGGCGTGCAACATGGCACACTACTGCTCGGTGCCGCAGTGCCGGACGTACGTAACGGAGCCCGGTGTGAGCCTTCACACGTAGCCGCAGGACAAGAAGCTGCGTGAAGCTTGGCTCACGAAACATAAAACCGACAAACAGTCGTCGGCTACAACTCGGGTATGCAGCAAGCACAGAAGCGAGGAAGACTTCTGCTACGGCGCCGGGTCTGCGATGTTCGGAAAACGCGCACTGAGACGCTCGCCCGAGTCCACTGCCCGACTAATGTCATGGCGGTTTGGTCTATGAACTTGTCAATGCTATAGATATATACTGGCAAGTTCACTGGAGTGGAAAGGGAGCGGTAAGAAGCACATTAAAAGAAAGCAGGGCATATGGTCATGTTTGTGTTATGAATTAATACACTGGATTACAAAAAAGAAGCAGCGGGAAATCGCACGCTCAGAACACCGATAAACATACAGTGCGACGCAACTCGAGAAATAATATTGAAACGTCCAAGAATTCAGAAAAAAAGAACGATTGAATCGTCGCGACGGCACATGACAGTCCCCATAGGCGTCAAAGTCTCTACAATGAAATTATTTTTGAACAGCTCTGATAGCGCCCACGCAACAATGGTTGCTTGTATACTGTCAAATGGTCATATTCTGCGGCACGGTGCGAAAACGCGCGCGCGGCGAAAGGGAAACAGTGCGCGGACAAGCATGCCGACGCGCAGTCGGTCGCTGCGAATCTGTGCGATCGCTGCATTGAGGCTTCGTTCTATTACACTCCATTTAGTTACACAAACACTATAAGAACGTATTTCAGATAGTTTGCTCTCAGCGTTTACCTATACCTTTCATGCAGCAAGAAGCCGGTTCGGGAGACTCCATCGCGGCGACCGCGCGCAGTGGCGTTTCACTGTACGTATTCGGTAAAGAGATAACGTCTGTAAACGATTCTGTGCTTTCAGTTTGCCCAAGATTATTGTTTAGACAGTAAAAAACTTCTCTCGTTTCGAAAGTACTTACAGAAATGTCCGGGAGAGCTCGTGCGTGGTGTTTTCAGTTAACGCTGGTAGCAAAACCTATGAGGAGCGCGCCGCATGATCCCTCATACTACGCAGCGAGGCGCTTCCGATAGATGGCGACTCTGTAACTAGATACAAATTTAGAAAAAAAAAAGGGAGTGGCTATGGTGTTGGGCTGCTGAGCACGAGGTCGCGGGATCGAATCCCGGCCACGGCGGCCGCATTTCGATGGGGGCGAAATGCGAAAACACCCGTGTACTTAGATTTAGGTGCACGTTAAAGAACCCCAGGAGGTCGAAATTTCCGTAGTCCTCCACTACGGCGTGCCTCATAATCAGAAAGTGGTTTTGGCACGTAAAACTCCATAATTCATTCAAAAAATGGGAGGTCCCGCCTAGATGACCGAAGCGCGACAGCGGATTGCCTCCGCGACTAAAATAGTCCGGCTCAAAAAAACGTGCTTCGAAAACGCGTAATTCTCGGTATAAATAACGACTTTTGTACTTTGATGACTGGTTTGGTAGAGCCCTTGTAATTTGAATGCTACAGCACATGCCGGATCGCGAGAGAAAAATAACCCCGAGCCTTCTACAATGATGCGCGTCGTCTACTTTTTAGCTTCATTGGAAGGGACGAAAGAAGAAAGAGCAGCTCGGCATGGCTTTTGCGCTGGCTTACATGTACACGGCACATTAACTACTCGTTTTCCGAGCTTACAATGAATCAGATGCTATTTAACAAGTACTTAAAAAAGAACCGCATTTATCGAACCCATTACAAACCTGGGGCAAGAAGACGATCGAGGCGCTGCTCAACAAACTTATTTTCAAGCATATGATAGTTACTTTTTCCCGTTCCTTCTCACGTGTTTTTTTTTTATTTTTTATTTTTATTTTTTATTTTATTTTTATTTTTTTTGCAAGCCTGCAGTCTAGCCAGTTCGCGTAGCGTATAGCGTCAGTGATACTCGCTACTATCTTTCGTCGCCGGATCACGGGTCAAAATAAACGCACGCGGCACAAGTGGTGCATCGTGAGCTCGCAATAATATCTCCGGCAGTACAGACCGCGTCTTCTACGGGGTACACGGTTCTGTGAGATGTACTGAAGTGGTTTAAGTCAGTATGGCCGGACTTTCTGCTGGCGTTGCGCCAGCAGAAAGATGTGCACGCAGCGCGATGCACATCTTTGCACGCAGCGCATTTGCACGCAGCGCGATGCAAATACGCAGCGCGATGTGCGCGCGCACATTTGAGCCTACAATCAGCCTCGGAGATCAGTTGTGTATTTCTGAAAATGACATTCACCAATGTGACCTTATTGCAGCATTATCCTCTAGTTCTAAGCGGCGGTTTAGGAGCAATGAAATATGTGCGATGATCGTAACAGCGTAAGAACCGTTCTGCAACGATAGGGGCTCTGCTGTTATACTTTGACAAGTTTTCAATCTGTATGCTGGAAATTACATTGCATGACTACTTGGTTCGGTGGATAAGGTTTGCACCCATGAACAAAATAGTTTTTGTCTGTAATAACAGCATACCTAACAGTGTGGATTAAGCTTGTCCAGCAAAGCGACTGTTTACGAACTGTTCGAGCGTTCTATAAGCAGTGGTAAGTGCTGGATTACAGATATATTTGTCTTACATAGCGCATGGTCCAAGCATGCGGCATCAACGTTTATGGATCTATAAGCGTTGTGTGGCGTGACTATGCGAAGTCGTATTGCGGCGTTAGCTTGTTTTCTCTTCCTTTTTCGAGAAAGACGATGATAAACGATTTTTTTTTCGGTTGTGTTCGTTCCGTTCTCTACGATGCACTCGCACGTATTACGGAAATTTCGTCCTCAAAAATAGCCATCGCATTGTTTTTATGCGATCCATGTCATATATTATGAATTTACAAGGCAAAATGGCTATGCTAAAGCACATAGCTTTGTATGTATCGTGCTGGTTCACCAACCGCAGTGATCGCTGTGTTGAGCAGCGCCATCGGCCTCATGCAGGAAGGCTATAGCGTAGGCATATAGTGATTTCAAGCCTACTAGACTTGAAATGCGTGAGAACGTCGCCGGTGTATCACAAATATTTGATAGCGCCTGCCGCTTAGAAGTTTCGTAGTTGCCTTAGGTTGGCCGTACCATCGCTACTAATCTAGTAACGTTGGGCCGTACACGAGCATGCGCTCTTATGTTTTATGTTTTACTCCCTATGCCACGCGATCATATAGCGAGCAGATTTACCATGCCATGCTGGTAATACAGAGACACCGGTTCTCTTCTTTGAATTAAAACCGATATACGTAAAAAAGTTCACAACACATACACACACCGCGGCTGATAATGCGCGTCACGTGTATGCGCCCCCCCCCCCCCCCCCAAGGGATATTTCCGCGTACTGTAGTTACCGATGCACCGAAAGGCTTCCCTGACAACCTTATATGAACGTACATTGCGTAAATTTCGCAAAGTACGATCTAAAACATCTCGAGATCGTTCCGCAGCACGCGACAGCAATACTTTCAAGCAGCGCCGCGCCGGATCGCCCAAGCCAGAGAGGAGGAAAGGCTCGCCGCGCGCACTTTTCTCCTCGCCCGATGAAAAGGTCTATACCGTATGGTCCAAGCATACGGCATCAGCGGTTATATATCTATAAACGTTCTTGACTATGCGTGGTCGTATTGCGGCGTTAGCCCGTTTTCTCTTGTTTTTTCGAGAAAGAGGGTGATAACCGAATTGTTTTTTTTTTTTGGGGGGGGGGGGTGTTGTGTTCGTTACGTTCTCTACGACGCACTCACACGTATTACGGGAATTTCGTACTCAAAAATAGCCTTCGCATTCTTTTTATGCGATCCCTCTCATATATTATGGCTGTATACAGGCCAAAAGAGGCAATGCCGAAGCGCACAGCTTACATGTGTATCGAGCTGGTTCTCCAATCGCAGTGATCGCTGTGTTGAGCAGCGCCATCGGCATCATGCAGGAAGGCTAGCATAGACATATAGTAATTTCAAGCCTACTAGACTTTAGATGGCTGAGCACGAGGTCGCGGGATCGAATCGCGGCCACGGCGGCCGCATTTCGATGGGGGCGAAATGCGAAAACACCCGTGTACTTAGATTTAGGTGCACATTAAAGAACCCCAGGCGGTCGCAATTTCCGGAGTCCCCCACTACGGCGTGCCTCATAATCAGAAAGTGGTTTTGGCACGTAAAACCCCATACATTAAATTAATTAAATTAGACTTTAAATGCGCGAGAACGATGCCGATGCATCACGAATATTTGATAGCGCCTGCCGCTTAGATGTTTCGTGGTTGCCTTGGTTGGCCGTGCACGAGCATGCGCTCTTATGCTTTGTTTTACTCCCTACGCCAAGCAATCAGACAGTGAGCTGATTTATCATTTAATGCTGGTAATACAGCGACACCGGTTTACTTTGTTAAATTAAAACCGCTATAAGCAAAATAGCTCACAACACATACAGACACCGCGACTGATAATGCGCGTACAGCGCGGCTGATAAAGCGCGTCACATTTTCCCGCCCCCAAGACATATTTCCGCGAACAGTAGCTACCGATGCACCGAAGGACTTCCCTGACGACCTTATACGAACTGACATGGCGTAAGGTTCACAAAGTACCATCTAAAACATCTCGAAATCGTTCCGCAGCACGCGACAGCAATACTTTCAAGCAGCGCCGCGCCGGATCGCCCAAGCCAGAGAGGAGGAAAGGCTCTTGTCTCCGCGCGCCCTATCCTCCTCGCCGGATGAAGGTGAAACTAGGAAATTTGCAGGCGCAAGTTGGAATCAGTTCGCGCAGGACAGGGATAACTGCAGATCGCAGGGGGAGGCCTTCGTCCTGCAGTGGGCATAAAAATAGGCTGATGATGATGAAAGCTAAGTGCACGGGCGTTCTCGCATTTCGCCCCCATCGAAATGCGAGCGCCGTGGCCGGGATACGATCCCACGACCTCGTGCTTAGCAGCCCAACACCATAGCCACTAAGCAACCACGGCTGGTAAAATACACTATAGGCTGACACTCGTATACAACTACCCCCTGAACTGCATCAATGACCATTAGCAGCCTAAATCTTTCAATGGTGAAAATAAGAAAAAAGAAAAGTGATAGGCTTCTGTAATATTCTGTACACTGTTCCGGATGCACTGTGTAAACGATGCGCATCATATAAAATATTTTGTGGAACTATTATGATTTAATATATATTGTACAAATAATTTTCAGAACTGATAGCCCAGTTGAAACCCAACACGAAAGCTAGAAACACCTATCACACCTATCACACAAAACGCATACATTATGTCGCGATGCATGAGAGGTTACAAATGAACTGATGAAATGGTAGCCCAAATTATTCTTTATTAATGAAAATAGAAACTGCGCTAAGGTGAGTGCCTCGTGGCTAACAAAATTTATAGCAAGAAACGTCAAATAACAAGAACAACCATGTTTCCTAGGATATAGTCTATACACATACGGAAGGTTCAAGAAAGAATATCCTCCAATATGCAAGCCATGTTGCGTTTTCCAGGGTATAGCGTACCCCACCGCGGCCGAGTTGTTGCGACGCCTGTTTCTCGAAGCTCGACCGACGCTACTATTAGGTAGCGTGGCGGGCTGCAGGCATCCGGTAGACCATGGCGACCAGGCAAGGACGAGACGACTTCTACTGCGAAACTTGCACGGTTTATTCAATGGTTGGTGAAAGATAAGAAGATGAGAATGACGTAAAAAAGTACATTGCGGGACCCTTTAAATATGCCCACTAAAGTAGTAGGCGGGATCTGTAACGGGAGTGAGTAACGACACGCACACCAAGGCGAGTGCTGAACAAAGACTGGCTTTATTGCAACGCACGCCGACGACTCGAGAACGCGCAACAGCCCCTTGGGAGCTCAGGGTTGCCGGCTGGGCAATGGGCTCCCGCTAGGCTGGGCTACGTTACACCTCCCTCACTCCCACGTGAGGGTCCAGGTTCTCATCGTAAGTTAGACGCACTCGCGGGTTCCTTGCCCGCACAGGGCGGCGCATGGGAGTTGCTGCGTCGTGCAGGCCAGAGGCTGGTGGACGTTCTGGGGTGCCTGCAGGGCTTGTTTCTTGGCCGCTGCCATTAGCTTTCTGAGGATGGTGGGGGCTGCCCGCTGTGTCACTAGGCGAGTGGAACGGCTCTGCCGTCCGCAGGATGTGCTGCCGATTTCGACGCAGTAGGCTCCCGTCTTCGGTTTCCATCAAATATGATCGTGGTGTGACCTGCCGCGTTACTTTGGCTCTGCTAGTCCAACCCTGATCTTCTAAAAGGCGGGCCGTGTCTCCTGTCCTGAGTGGCGGTAGTTCCGGCCTTGGCCGGTGCCTTTGTGTCTGCTTCTTCACCTCGGTTGCCTGAGGGGTGGAGAAGTCTGGAAGACGGCCTCGAAGTTGTCTTCCCATCAGCAGCTGCGCAGGGCTCCTTCCATCCTCTAGTGGCGATGACCTGTAGTTTAGAAGTCCAAGCCACAGAGGCTCATTAGCATGTTTTGTTTTCTTCAGGAGTCTTTTGAACACTTGCACTCCTTTCTCGGCTAGCCCATTTGCCCTTGGAAACCTTGGACTCGAAACCACGTGTCGAAAGTCGCATAGCTTGGCGAACTCTAGGAACTCCCTCGAGGAGAACTGCGGTCCCCCATCCGTGCACACTTCTAAAGGTATCCCATGCCTGGCAAACCACATTTCCAGTTTCTGGATGACTTGGTGGCTCGTTGTTTGAGTCAGCTGTTCTACTTCTGGGTAGTTTGAGTGAGCGTCATAGCCCACTAAGTAGTGCACTCCCGCATACTCACACAGGTCCAACCCTATTCTTGACCACGGCAACAAAGGGACAGGCTTCATTAGCACTGGCTCTGATGGCTGCCGATACGCGTAGCGACAGCAGGTCTCACATTTTGACGTTTTTTCCTCAATGTCCTTTTGCATAGCCGGCCAATACATTAGGGATCTAGCTCTCGCCTTTGCCTTGTTCACCCCGAGGTGCCCCTCGTGCACGCGGTCCAGCATTTCTTTCCGTAGCTTCTTAGGTATTATTACTTTAGCGCCTCTCATAAGGATACCATTCACAACCGACAACTCTGCTGCCACCGGCGATAACTGCCCCTGAATGGCCTCATGATTCTCGAGAGCGGTCATCACTCGCCTGAGGTCTTCATCTTCAGCCGTCGCTGCCTGCAGCCTCTTTACCATGGCGTCACTGACGAGGGTTGAAAGTACGTTCACAGCATGTATGGCTACATCTTCGTATTCCTCTGCCCGAGTTGAATCTGGTGGGATCCGCAGACGCGACAGCGCATCCGCCAGTAGGAGCTGCTTTCCAGGCACGAACTGCAGGGTGAAGTCGAACTGCATCAGACGCAAGAAAAAACGCTGAACACGAGGGGGCATTTCATTCAGTCCCATTTTCGCAATAGCTAGAAGGGGCTGATGGTCTGTTTCTATGGTGACATGAGACCCCACGATGAATTCTCTGAAGCGCTCGCAGCCGAATGTTATTCCCAGTGCCTCCTTCTCAATTTGAGAATACTTGGTTTCCGCTTGCGTTAAAACACGCGAGGCATACGCCACCGGTCTCCAACCCCCCTCATGTAGCTGGAGGAGAGCAGCACCCAAGGCAAAGTTGGACGCATCGGTTGACACTTTAGTGGGCCTCTGAGTGTCGAAAATGGCCAACAAGGGGGCAGAGGATAGCATGCCGCACAAGTTTTTCCATTCCTTGTCATGCGCATCTGTCCACTCGAATTCACTGTCCTTCCTCACGAGGGAGCGTAGCATGTGTGTTTTTTCAGACAGACAAGGCAAAAACTTTCCGAAATAGTTGACTGCGCCTAGGAGTCTTTGCACCTCCTGTTTGCACGTGGGTGAGGGCATGCTGGCTACGCATCGCACCAGATCCGGATCGGGCCGTATTCCTTCTTTAGAGAGGACATCACCTAGGAACTTGATCTTGTCAGCGGCCACTACACACTTCTCCGGGTTAAGGGTAAAGCCTGCAGTCTCAATTGCTCTGAGCGCCGCCTTCAGTCGGGCGTCGTGCTCCTCCCTGGTTGCTCCCCATACCAAGATGTCATCTATGTAGACTCGCACCCCTGAGAGGTTGTCCAGGGCATCACTCATGGCTTTCTGAAAAACCTCCGGCGCTGAACTCAGCCCAAATGGAAGCCTCAGGAACCGGTACCTGCCAAACGGTGTGCTAATTAAACGTGCAAATGCAGGACGTATAGTCATCTAGAGGTATCTGGTAGAAGCCTCTATTAGCGTCCAGTTTGCTAAAATACCTGGCTCCGGCCAGCTCTGCCTCAATATCCTCTCTTCGGGGCAGCTCGTAGTGCTCGCTTCGGATACCCTCATTCACACGCCGCGGGTCCATGCACACTCTTAATCTCCCATTTTTCTTAGTTACGATGACAAGCGGGCTTACCCAATCAGTTGGGTCCTGTATCCGAGTTATAATGTCCTCCGCCTCCATGCAGTCCAACTCCTGGCGCAGGGGCTCCTTCAGTGCGTGCGGCACCCTCCTCGATGGTAGCGCTATAGGTCGCGCATCGTCTTTCAGGCTGATCCTGTATTTCTGCCTCGTACATCCTAGGCCACGGAAAAGAGCGGGAAACTCTTCAATAATCCGCTGCTTGTCCATTCCTTCCTCTTCTGACACTGACCGGACTCGTGCTATAAAGCCGAATTTCTCACATGCCTCAAGGCCGAGTAATGCCTGTTTGCCCTTCTTCACCACATAGAAAACCAGCTGTTCGCATTTATCGCCCACTTGAAGAGGCAGCACCGTTGTACCAACATGCTGTATAGCATTGCCTCCATAGCCTGAAAGAACAGTCGGGCTGGGGCGCAACGGTGGCTTTCGCTTGAGTCTCCGGTATAAAGATAACGGCAACAAATTCGCCTGGGCTCCCGTGTCGACCTTCATGTGCACTGTATCTGTGTCAACTTTAACCGGGACGATCCAATCGTTCGAGCTGGCGACGCCGGCTATATGCACGTCTAATATTTCAAAATCACCTTCAGACTTTTCTTCAGGGCACTCAACTTCTTGAACGCTTCTCTTCGCTCTGCAGCACGCCGCGAAGTGGTTCAGTTTTTGGCACACCACGCACCTCTTACCCCATGCCGGACATTTTCGCGGCGGGTGACAGCTGCCGCAGAAGTTGCACCGCCGCAAAGTCTTGCTCCGAGCCGGCCCGTCTTTCCTTCCACTGCGCCGATCACCTGTGCCGTCTCTGCCTGCTCCCATACTCGCGCCTGGCTCGTGGCAGCCTCCGCCGCTTTGCAGAAATCAATGGCCTTCTCGAGTGTCAAGTCCTTCTCGCGCAGCAGCCTGTTGCGCAACTTTTTGTCCCGAGTTCCACAGACTAACTGATCACGCACCATGGAGTTTTTGAGATCGCCAAAGTTACACGACTGCGCCTTGAGCTGCACGTCCCGCAAGAACTGTTCAAATGGCTCACCTTCATTCTGGAGTCGCATGCGGAAGACGTATCGCTCAAATGTTTCATTCTGTTGTGGTGCGCAGTACTCTTCGAACTTGCTCACTAGCGCATCGTAGTCCTCCGCTTGGGCAGACGTAAGTCGAAAAGTGTTGAAGACATCAATGGCCTCCTGACCGGCCACATGTAAAAAAATGGCAGCCTTCTCCGCGCTGGTAGGTTCCTTTCCCGTGGCTACGAAATATAACTCGATGCGTTGCCTGAACTTCTTCCAATTGGCCGCCGCGTTCTCAGCGAGCACCAGCGGAGCAGGAGGCGGTAGGGCTTCCATGCGCAGGCTTGAAATTCGAGCTTGCTATGCAACGGTCGCTTGCGCGGGAACGGCTATCCCACTTCTGACACCATGTAACGGGAGTGAGTAACGACACGCACACCAAGGCGAGTGCTGAACAAAGACTGGCTTTATTGCAACGCACGCCGACGACTCGAGAACGCGCAACAGCCCCTTGGGAGCTCAGGGTTGCAGGGTGGGCAATGGGCTCCCGCTAGGCTGGGCTACGTTACAGGATCTTGCTCACGTCAACGTCACGTGATATGCACTGAGTTCCACGGTGCTTGGCGGCGGCACCCACTCACCCGGCGACCTTTCACGAGCCCGCCTCCGCAAGTGGCAAGCAGCAGGTCCGGGGTCGTAGGCGCTTATCCTTTCTTCTAGGCGACGTTGGTTCGCGGAAGTTCTCCTGTAGAGCTTGACAGTTCGTGGAAAGGGCTTCTGGTTGTGGATAGGCGGCTGGTTCATTCTCCCAGTTGACGTCTTCACGAGCGTACCTCTGCTGACGGCAGCCCGGGGGTCCTGTGTGGTTCGCGGAAATTCTCCTGTAGAGCTTCACAGTTCATGGAAAGGGCGTCTGGTTGTGGATAGGCGGCTGATCCATTGTCCCAGTTGACGTCTTCACGAGCGTGTCTTCGCTGGCGGCAGCCCGGGGGTCCTGTCTGGTTCGCGGAAGGGGTTTTCACGCACACACACAAAGGGGCCTGTGAACACTGCGGGGCGTCCGCCAGACCGGCATCCACTCGAGACACCCAAAGCAAATTAGGAGTCCGTTCTTCGTTTCACGTAGGCATGCACACACACGAAGGGGCCTGTAAGCATTGTGGGGCCCTGCCAGACCGGTCATGCACTAGAAACAACCATGGCAAATTAGGAATCCATCTTTCGTTTCGATGAGGCATGATGGTAGAGCACCCTTTTTGCCCGGGGTGTTACACGCTGTTAGGATTGGGGGCTCAATCCCATCGCTCGTAATCAGTTGTCAAGATTGGAGTCCGGCATGAAGTAGAAGGTAGCTGACCCATGCCGTCGTCCAACTTATTCACGCTGAGGACGTTGATGAAGGGAAAGACTGCTTCTCATCGAAAACGAGGAATATGGGTTTATTTACAGTATTTACATGCAGTTCATTAGTCTAGCATGACTGCGAGAGAAAGTACGTCATTTTAACATGACTGCTTGAGAGAGTGTACTGAGCATCCGCACAACAGCGGTTTATAAACACTCGGTCCTCCCCCGATGCCCAGGTGACGGAAACGGGCGCCTCTTTGCGCGAGGGCTTACACACACACACACACACACACACACACACACACACACACGCACGCACACGCACACGCACACACACACACACAGGTTCACGGAGCCCGCCGCCGTCCGACTGTCTTCGCAGAACTCGGGGCTTACTTCAAAAACGGTGCGTGAGAAGGGGTCTTCGTCGACGTTCCCGCGGCACTTCCCCGCTCGCGGCCAACCAGGGCGGCGGTGGCGAGTGCAGGCACAAAGCCCGCTTCGTCGAACCCGGCTCCAGCGACGGAGAGTGGAGGACGCGCGTATTGTTCTCGACACAAAGTCGACTTACTCATGCCGTGGCTAGAGGTTTGCGGCGACGCTCCAGGAAAAGGTGACGCCCGCGGTCGCAACTGGTTGGCAAAACTTGAACGTCAGCGGGCCGTTCTTAACAGCGCCTCCATGGCCCGGAAAATCTCGACTGTCTAGCGCTGACAATCGCTGGGCAGGAAGAGAACGGCTGGTGGCCAGGGGTTGATGCCTTGGCTCGCAGCGATCACTTGTGTAATGATGTCACCGCCCCAAACATCCAACAAGGACAGGCAACTGCAAGACGAACCCCACAACACGGCTATGCGCCGAGATGACGTACCTTGGCTCTCACCTTAGACCCGCTAGGCTTCAAAGAAAACATAAGTGCAGAAACAAAAAAATGTTGCATTTCGCTATGCCAATTTTTGAAGCAATTTCGTGCTGACAAATTCAGAAATCATAGAAGGAATCCTGCTAAATGAGAGGGAATCTTCTTGGCTTAACGAAATTAACACTAGTAACCCTAAAATTTAGGTGGGACCCTCAAGCCCCCCCCCCCCCCACTTCCTCCCGCGCTCCCTACCCACTTTCCTCCGTTTCGCGCGCGAGATTGAACCGCGATCATCAGTTCGCCTTGCGCCCGGTCGCGAAATACGCAGTTGCTGCCGGAGCACAACGTCGCACTCCCTACGTCCCTCCCTCCCTTCCATCCCCCCACGGCCTTTCGCGCGCCAGATTCAATCGCGATCGTCGACTGCCCTAACATGCGGACTCACGGATACAGCATGCGGCGCGCGGCGATGGTGTTATCGCCCTTGGACTTTATACGCAACATCACGGCGACAGCAAAAATGCGCCTGGAGTGTCCATATAATTGCTGTTGCAATGAAATATGTTGACTTGATGCGCTCCATGGCCATTAGCGGCGAGAATTAGGAGTGGCGCCCTCTCGCGTGTGACGTCACGGCCAGGACGCCGCTCGCTCCGTCTTGCTCGGCGGCCGCGCGCGCTCGTTCCCTTCGTGTATGCTTGGGGCATAGGTGGCTCGAGCCGCACTTATTAAATGATACGTCAGCTTCTTTCTGCTGCCATGCCTGAACCACAGTTTCTTCTCCTAAAGCACGTGAGTCAATAAAATTTGGGGCTTGGATATCGCAAGCTATGTAGCGTTGAACGGGGCTACTGGTTTTACAATGCATATATGCGCCGTGTCTGTCCATAAATTTTGCGTAAAAATAATGTCTGCTAATTCTATACGCGAAGTTGTGTACGATGCTTGGCTAAACACTTAACATTCCCTTAGAATTTAGCTATGCGAGACATTGCATTTTACATGAAAGAAAAATCTTGGTAATTGGCATCAGCATGTTATCCGAGTTAGAAAGACATTGCCCAGCGAAGCTGTCATCATGATTCTTATTACTCTGGTGAGTTGATCTAGCCAAATATGGCCATTTATTGATACGTAAAAGAAAGAGTTAGACGCCCATTTTTTATGAAAAAGTTTGCTGCTAGTTTCACCCCTCTCTTAAACAGGCTTCCAAAAAACGAATCGCTCATGGCTGCTAACACGACGGCGCGTCATGTACAGTATTTACATAGTTAATTCACAAATACCATAGTAGCAATCACCTGAGAGAAAAGTTTCGTTGTTAAGATGGAGAGCCAATCAATTGCAAGCGATGAAATGTTTCATAGTGGCCCTCAGTAGCCTTTACCGACAATATGGCACACCCGTCACGCAACGGTAGCAACCGACTGTCGGTATGGCGAGGCACGCTTTGTTCGTGAAACCCATCAGTTCACTACAATTTCGAATTGAAAACATTAGCATTTTTTTACAGCTCCAATTGGTATGGCTAAAATATTCTCGAGCTACTACAGCACAGCTTAGATTGCCCAGAAAAGCAAAATTCAAGCACTTTCTGTCTCACCATGTCTCGATCCAGCGTTGTTTAATTGTGCAAACGGAGAGCTATTCGCTTCGTCGGTACATAAAAGAGAATCTCGCCCAACTGCTGGCAAAATAAGGTTTGCTCCAATCCAATCGCAAACATTCATAAAGAAAACACCACACGACGTGCATATATATTCACTTGATTTTTGACCCTCCGCAGGGGAATTATATCTTCAATATGTCCCATACTACTAATGATTGATGCTTTGACTTCTTTCTGGCTGCAGCATGCGGTCCAACAGGCATATTTCACTAAAAACTTTTGGCCGAGTAGCCTGTGTCAGTTCGCCAAACAAATTCGTCATGTATATTCCTCAAGCAACAAGCACCAGTAAATTTCTCAAGTGAGTTAAACGTGTAGCACAGAAAAGGGAATATATATTGGTACATTCCATTTTGTATTCTGTAAATAGACGTAAGCCTTCATTATAGCTTTACTTCAAATTGCTGCCGCTTAAAATAAACACGTGAAGAACCACCTAATTTTAAGAAGCAGTCAAAGAAGCAAGTTGTACTTGTAGAATCTAACTGCAGTATTAAGTCCTCGTGTTACCGCCGAGCGTTTCTGTGAAGAAACGCAAAAATTCGATATTACACCATGAACTACTCGTCGTGAGCAAACCAGTTTTAGCGGATTGTAACTGTTGTAGAAGTCATATACAGCCAGCGTCTGTGATATACCTGTTGCACCGCGGCAGGTATGGTATCATAACTGGATTCTTATTTTCTATATTTTTGCGGTTGTCGATTGAAAAACCCGCAATGGGCTGGTCTGCGCTCCTTCGGCTGGCACTGTAGCGTTGCCTTCGAGAGCTGCATTGTCATCTAAGAAATAAGCTCTTTGAATAAATTTTCGCAACTGAAGACATCGTAAAAATATATTTGAGACGACCGCCATAAGTATACAAGGAAAGAGAACGAGGGCGCGCAAACGAAAACACCGCCGAAAGCATCCGGACTGTAGCAGACGACAGGCGCGAGTCCTTGCCCTGACGTCACGCGAGCGGCGCTCGCAGCGCCCCTGTAGTTCGTTCTCGGGGCTAATAGATGTACCACCACCTACTGGGTTGTGCTACCAGAGTTGTTAGACTTTACGCTAGAACGTACGTGGTCGATGCCGCGCTGCCCAACGGCCAGGCCAGAGAAGGAAAGCGCACCTCTAGCCATTAGCCCTACCGTGGTTGGTCGTGGCTACCGGCGCGGCGAAGCGCCGCATGTTGGAGGTAGCCTGCTGCGGGTACCAGGAGGGCGAAGTGCGAGTATGCACGGACGAGCCGAAAGCGCTGGTGGCTTCATGTGCGCTGTCTTCCCGCGCAAATAATGTTGGAGGTCGCGCAATTGTGAAAGGGGCATAATTCAAATGATGGAGCGAGCAGAGGCACGAAACGTTCCCTTTGCTACCAGCCCGCGCGCTCCCCGCTGCCGACACTCATCATGTCGGATTTGCGATAACGAGTACTCGCTGTTCTCGAGTGAGATCTGGTATGTTTTACTGTGCGCGTGTGACACAAAGCTTGTTTAGTTAGTAAGCGCATGTTTACTGAAATTTATATGACCTATACAACTACGAACCTTATTCGTGTAATGGATCTTTCCAGATAATATGCGCGCACCAGTAGCGGCAGCCGCAAAGCAGTATGGGAAGTAGGAGTGCCGGCCGCCAAGCCCGTAGTAGGAGTGACTTGTACAGTAGGAGACTGAAATGTGCAATGCCGTAGCTGTCTCTCGTTGTGAGGACACCTCAACAGCACTGCAGAGGGAAGGGGTAAGGCGAATAAAAATTGGAGGACGGTTAAGCTTCGCCTTCAAGAGTGGAACGCGATAGCGTTTCCGTCGACCCGCAAAGGGGTGTAAGACAATGCGCTACGGCGCAGCGATCACTTACGAGGCGCACCGCATCGGACTTTGCACCCACCAATCACGCGGTGAGCGCCGAGCAACGCAGCGTTCGGCGCGGCAACGAAACGTGCGCCTGAGCAAGCGGAACGAACCAAAGGACTCTGTCTCGGAGGGAGAAACGATCTACGCGAGCCAAACGTTGTGATCGGCACGGACAGCCGGGCCGCGACGCGCCTCGCATCGATCCCCGCACGGCCGGCCCCAATGTGCTCAAACGAGACGAGGGCGAGAAGCGGGCGAGTGGCGCGCCACCTGTCGGGGCAGCGCCGTACATTGCGAGGAGGGGGTCTTCTGTGTTTACCGCAAGATGGTTCTGCGTGTGCGGCAAGCGCAGAAGAAATGTAGCGGAAACGTACTTCGCTACGCGTTTAACTGCGACTTCTGCGACTTCACCTGCTCTAATTTTTCAACTGAAGTTTGATTGTGAATACAGCCATAAAAAGAAAGCAAGAGTGTAAGAGGAATAAGAAAAAGCCTGTTACAATCTAAAAAAAAAAATGGCTGTGGCTTAGGTAAGGTTAAGCCCAGGATGCGAAGCATACTAGCCTTTATTTTAGTTGTTGAACCACTGTTTAGCCTGGTGAACTGCTGTTGCTTGGCTATATTTGGTTCGGCTAGACGAAGAAACAACTCATGCATTACTTCTTCGCCTTCAAGAGTGGAACGCGACAGCGTTCCCGTCGACCCGCCAAGGGGTGTAAGACAATGGGCTACAGGGCAGCGACTACGCGCCCCGCATTGGACGCGGTGAGCGTCGAGCAAAGCAGCGTTCGGCGCGGCAACGAAATGTGCGCCTGAGCAAGAGACGCACGCCTTAGAAACAGCGCGTTTCTAAGGCAACACCGCATTCACTAGAGGCGCTTTTGTACCGCTTTGAAGCGTTGTACTCGTGGCTCAGTGGTAGCGTCTCCGTCCCACACTCCGGAGACCCTGGTTCGATTCCCACCCAGCCCGTCTTGCAAGAGTTGAGCCAAAGCCACTTCTCCTCTGTCGTGACGTCACGGTGTCACGTGATTTCATGGTCACCGCCGCGCCTGAGGAGCTGGGTTGAGCCCTCGTAATATGCTTCGCATAAAAGGGGCAACACCAATATCAGGAAAATGTCGCATAATGGGTGCTTACACACAAACGTGCACGCAAAGAAGTCAAAACGATCAAGTTTATAAGCACTGCATTAATTACCAGGGCCAAGTCACATTTCTGAACATTTCCCAAGTTTATTGTGCAACCTATCCACTCTTCCAACCTAACGTGCACGTATCATATTTTCATTCCTTTGCCTAATTTTTCTTTGTAATAACATAAATGGCACAACTGAAGATCTACACTGTGCAACATACCATACACAGAACTTCTGAACAAGATAGGCTGCAAATGAAAGCTGCATAGGAGCTCACTAAGTGGTTCATGAGTGCTCTCATACATTTCATATGGCAATAACTATTTGAGACATTTATCACTTTGTCCTTTATCACCTTAGCCCATTATCGCCTTATTGCAAAATTAACTGCACTTCGAATTGACTCCTTCACACTATCATGACTTTGTAATTTTCTTTTGAATCGTCAACAGTTCACAGTAGTTAACAATATTGCTTCGTCTCCTTCTTACATCTGGAGTGCCTCGGGGCAGCGTTCTGGGCCCTTTACTCTTCCTAATTTACATAAAAGATTTGCCACTTAATGTTTCTTCTCACTTGCATATTTTCGCTGACTGCATTATTTACAAATCAATTAATGGTACTGACGGCCACCTGGCCCTTCAAAATGATCTTAGCCGAATTCATAATTGGTGTAATACCTGGTTAATGGCTCTAAATGTATCAAAATGTCAGGTAATTTCTTTTAGTCATAAGCGTGGCAACTCACATTTTTCATACAACGTCAATAATAAAGAACTGTTACATACAGTATCATATAAACATTTGGGTGTTCACCTAACCGAAAACCTCTCCTGGATATACCATGTTGCAGCCATCTGCACAAAAGCTTCAGGGACATTAGGTTACCTATGTCGTAATCTGGGTAATTCACCTTCCAAATTGGCCTATCAGACATTTGTTCGTCCACAGCTCGAGTATGCATCATCCATTTGGTCCCCACATCCAACCTACTTAATCGACATGCTTGAATCAGTCCAGAACCGAGCTGCTCGTTTTCATCTCACGTAATTATAGCCACCACTCCAGCGTAACGCAAATCAAACTCGCTCATTCCTTCCAGCCTTTGGTTCTTCGCCGTAATATCGCTCTGTTATCCTTGTTTCACAAATATGTTTATAATGCCACACAATCCACACTGCATATCTAGATCGCCTCAAACACGTCTCGCCGATTAAATAACCACTTAAGTTTTGCGCGCAGGTACGCACTCCCTACATCCATTCGCTTGTGGAACAATCTTCTTTATAACATTGCTTCAGAGTCAGATCAAGCAAAAATTCGTTATCTCCTACACGAGCATTTTTCACAATAGCACTTACAAATCACTTTATTTTGTTTCTTTTACTAGGCAATGTGCTTCGAACTTCTTGCGATGTTTTTATTTCTATTGATGCATTGCTATCTTGCTCTTATCAATTGGTATTTTATGCTGCGTCATGTGTTCAGTTGTATGCCCGGTATATATTATTGCTTTTTTTGCGTCTTTTTCATGAAATTTCTCTTGAAGCATTGTATTCCTTGATCTGTTCATTTTTCCTGTATTGTACTTTCTAGTATTAGTACCTTATGTTAATTTTACTCGTTTTTTTCCTTGAAGTGTACCTTTGTGGCATTTTATTACTTCAGTCTTTCATGTTTTGATTTTTCCAGTAATGTTGAAGAGCGCTCATCCTGTGTTCCTGCTTGTCCCTGTGTCATTTTTTGCGCTATGTTTCTGAGTCTGTATGTATCTCACCAACACGCCCAAACTTCTTCCCTGCTAATGTTGAAGAGCCCTGCATTGGAAAGTATCTTTTGTACCATACTTCAGAAGGCTGCTTACTCTTTTCTTTTTTCATGCCTTTGATTTGGTAACCCCCCTTACACAATGCCCCCATAGGGCCCGTAAGGTATTTTAAATAAAATAAAAAATATCAGTGTGTTTCAGCCTCAACTTGACAAGACATCTCAGTGATAAATTCAACATAGTTGAAAGTTTGTTGCACTGTCAGAAAAATAAAATCCAATGTTATTTCCATCTTGTATGTGGCAAAGTAAGGTTTGCTGCACAAGTTTCGAGACAGTCAGGATGATTCCTATACTAGAGATATAAGTACATAACATTTCAATGTTGTTGTTAAAGCAAAAACAGACCAAATCTTGCACATCTTTTGTTACAATTTCTCTTTTTCTTAATGTGCACTGTTTGTATGCTTCTTGAGCAACAAATTGACTTTGTTAAACTCAGCAACTGGTCTTGCAACATTCTGTATGAAGACAGAACAAAACAACAAAAGCAAATTAGAAAACAAGCTCACTGTAAAATACAGCTACTGACTGACCTTTTGAACATATCCATAACAGTACCTTTACACTCCCGAAAGAGTCAGTATGTAACGACAACTGAAAGTTCATATGTCATACATCCTGTCCAATTTTTCAGGCATGATTTGTTCAATATAGCAAGAGACCAGAAAGATCAGATAGCACTTTTGTTTTTTGTGAGTCATAAACACGCTAGTTGTCACTATGCCTCACTAGTGGCACTATGTACTACCAGCCAACAGCAACCGAGCTAGAGATTAAGCCCATGTAATCAACTAGAAATCAACAGCCAACCAGCTGACAGTGGCGAGTGCTGAATCAGAACTAGCTTGCACGGGAGCAGTTCTCAGTCCATCCTCAAGTGCAACGCATATAGTAACAGCAAATAGCTGGCGAAGTATTATACAGTGAAACTCACATTGCTCCAAGCAGTATCGATGGCAGTAAACATTTGCAGCAGTATGTGAACAATGTGCACATCATTTTTCATACGAAGCAGGGCCTTATATGTAAGCTTCCAACACAACAATACTTTGGCCTAAGCCCTTTCTAAGCTCAAGACAAGGGAGAGTTGGAAAACAAAAGCCCAGGCCATAGGTTAGGCAGGACAAGGCCTTGGGTCAGAGCACATTTAGAAATGGGCAGAAGCAGAAATAGCCACTGTAGAACAAAAATATTTAATAGGCAGATTAATCATTCAAGAAGAAATCTTGACAAAGAAGTGCAAAACTTTGTTTCACGGACAAAGTTCGCTGTTATCATACCTGCAATAAGTTACCGTAATACTCATAGTTGTGAAAGCACCTGGTTTCATAGCTCACTTGGCTAAATTTGATAGCAAGTTGGGGCTGCATTCTCGGTTGCTATGGTATGGCGGAGCTAATACTAAAAAGGCATAAATCTAGAATACAGCCTATAGGTCATGTTCTCACCCGGATAACCCTATGCAGCAGCATTTTGAAATCACTAGCATTGTATTCTAGAAGGCTGGGTGTCGCATGCAATTCCCACCCCAAGGAGCATATTTTGGCAGTAAAATTAGTCAATTTCAGGCATTGCTTCAACCTAAGAGCCCTGCAACACAACTCTGCCTGCACATATCCTGTTGGAAAGCATACAACTGCCCCGTGAAGTGACAGCCACCTGCCCGACACCAAAGCCATAGGTTTGTCAGCCTTGCTTATTGCTTTTGTCACCAATTAACAGTGTTTATGAGTGTTGCTTGCTTTTATTAACACTTAAGATGTTAGGAATAACTTGCATGTTCTTCAGGACTTTTCATTAGCAGAACAGGCCTTCCTAAGAAGCAAGGACTACTACCCATTGTTGCTATGGTAATAAGATTACAAAACCACAGTGTTCTGCTATGGCCAGACTTGCATGCAATGAATTTCATGTGATTACTTGCAATCAAGCATATTTTTTGTAATTTTTTAATTGATATGTTATATATTGTACATGGTAACATGCACTAATTTAGCTGTGTTCATGAGCAACCACGTAATATTGATGAGCCATGCTGCAACAAGCGATGCCAGCTTTGGGCACATGAATAAATAAATCTGGCCACACTCGAAGCGCATGCACAGCAGCAGCTTGCCAATGCCATGATGAATGTAGTCCTCACCACTTTTCACTGTACTTCATTCACAACAGCATTAAATGGTATGCCGAGGACAATGCAATTGTGGACTTTTTCCAGTGAATTTTAGGGAGAAGTTGCAGGGTGTATCTCTTCAACCGCACTCCTATTGCAGAACCTTTTTATTCTCAACCCCCAGCCTTTTCATCTCGAGCACTAAGGATGTTTGTCATGGTAGAAACACAACATGCTTCTTACCACAGTTTCCCTTCAGCCCACAAAGTACTACTACTACTACTGGCATGCTTTGCAGCAGTGATGGCGTAGTGAAGCTCATCGTGAAATCAGTCTACTTGGCAGTAACTAACATGCCTGTGGTTATGTCATACAGCAGCCTCATGGATATTCATGTTCAGACAGGCAAGCCTGGGCGCTCATCTTGACACCAGGTCATGTGGCCTGTATCGCTGCCACCTCATTGGGTCTTGATGCTACACCAGTACTGCCATGTCATAATGCTCGTGTTTCACAAGTTTCCACTTTGCTTTTTCCATCCTCAAGGAAAGTTCTTGATGTTGGCTCATAAACTGGCCCCATCTGTGCCTCAAACCGTCAGGCACAGGTGTTCAAGGTGTTCCCCCTTCTCTCCAGCATGTACAGTTTTTAGTGTTGCTGTTGAGGTTTTCATAATGACAGACGATGACCGCTGAAAATTTTTTAACGTGTGAGGAGCAGAAGAGAATGCATAAAGAGCCAGGCCAGCTTGTTCTATTCACTGTATTTATGCAATTTCTGTAAAAATCGAGGACACTAAAGTAAAAATAATAAATTGCTTTTAGTTACCGCTCGGTTACTTTTGTGGTGTAGTAATTTGTCACTGCAATCAGTTAAATCTTTAAAGTAATTGTAAATTATAATCAGTTACTTTTTTTCTGTAGCATGTACATGTCTGGATATGGCGCTTATGCTAACATCTGGTGGGCTTCGACTAAAGCAAGTGGGGTCATGTGTCACATTGTTGTTGCGGGCTCTGCCAATATGTAAATAGGCACGAAGAATTGCTCGCATGGTGCTATGGATCTCCAAAGCCCAAGAAGACAAATTATATGGGTAGGGTAGTGGAATAAGTTGGCAGTTAAAATTATCTTTAAAATTTGCATTGCATATGGCAGGACTACAGAATTTCTGAGTTATATTAACAATTTTAAAGAAACCACCACTGTTAGCTGCAGCATGGTTTTCGCTAAAATATAAATATATCTCTTTGGAGCGATAAATGCAAAGAATCTGCCGCACTGCCAGTGCCTTTCCTTTTCTATGTATGCCTATTGCACACATAGAAAAGAACTACACAGTCAATAGTGGGACATTATCATGGCTACAGTGATCCCACAAAAGCAAATCGAAAGCACACATACCAGATACTGCTGCAAAAGTGTGCATGCAGCCAGAGGGTTTTTAAACTGTGCTGCCATTAACTTGCAGTCACAGCATATATGTGATTCATGCATGTTGCCACATCAGATAATTATAGAACTAACTGCATGCCATTTGATTTAAAACACAGCACATCAACAACATTTTATTAAGATTAAACTTATGAACTGCCTGATTTTTCTGACATTTTTGTGATCCTTGTGATCCTTTCATTGCCCAAAATAGTCGGTCACTACCATCCGCCTGCATTCCCCGCCTAGTTTGCTTTTTCTCCAGACCACCCCCATATTTAAAAAATCTGTGCTAAGAAAAAGTAATGATTATATTTCAATGCTATTCCTTTTCATGCTTGGTCAATGGTTCAAGAAGAGCTTGGACCACATAAGCACCAGAGTTTGCTGGCAAAAGGAACCTTTACACTAAACCAGCCCTGGTCACATTACCCATAAAGCACATTTGCTAGCTCTGAAAATAGACATCATAAGGGAAATTAAAGCACATTGCATTGGCAAAAACGCAAACTGAAAAAAAAAAACGCATCTCTAAGGCAATGGCGTCCAGGAGGGCAAAGACAACATAAATGCTCATATCAATATACTATACACTCCTGCAACAAACCAGACATATACATAACGATTGCTAGAGATGGATGAATCATCATCATCATCGGCCTGGTTACGCCCACTGCAGGGCAAAGGCCTCTCCCATACTTCTCCAACTACCCCGGTCCTGTTCTAATTGTGGCCATGTCGTCCCTGCAAACTTCTTAATCTCATCCGCCCACCTAACTTTCTGCCGCCCCCTGCTACGCTTCCCTTCCCTAGGAATCCAGTTGGTAACCCTTAATGACCATCGGTTATCTTCCCTCCTCAATACATGTCCTGCCCATGCCTATTTCTTTTTCTTGATTTCAACTAAGATGTCATTAACTCGAGTTTGTTCCCTCACCCAATCTGCTCTTTTCTTATCCCTTAACGTGAGTGTGAGACGGAGGCGCTACCACTCAGCCACGAACTCGATTATCCCTTAACGTTACACCTATCATTCTTCTTTCCATAGCTCGCTGCGTCGTCCTCAACTTAAGTAGAACCCTTTTCGTAAGCCTCCAGGTTTCTGCCCCGTACGTGAGTACTGGTAAGACACAGCTGTTATACACTTTTCTCTTGAGGGATAATGGCAACCTGCTGTTCATGATTTGAGAATGCCTGCCAAACACACCCCAGCCCATTCTTATTCTTCTGGTTATTTCAGTCTCATGATCCGGATTCGCGGTCACTACCTGCCCTCAGTAGATGTATTCCCTTACCACTTCCAATGCCTCGCTACCTATCTTAAACTGCTGTTCTCTTCCGAGACTGTTAAACATTACTTTAGTTTTCTGCAGGTTACTTTTTAGACCCACCCTTCTGCTTTGCCTCTCCAGGTCAGTGAGCATGCATTGCAGTTGGTCCCCCGAGTTACTAAGCAAGGCAATATCATCAGTGAATCGCAAATTACTGAGGTATTCTCCATTAACTCTTATCCCCAATTCTTCCCAAGCTAGGTCTCTGAATACCTCCTGTAAACATGCTGTGAATAGCATTGGAGAGATCGTATCTCCCTGTCTGACGCCTTTCTTTATTGGGATTTTGTTGCTTTGAGATGGATGGATAGATGGATGAATAACGACTTCCAATTTTTCAATGGCATGAGTTGCTTACAGAAAGCTGTCAGCACTTAATACCACAATCTAAAGGTTTCATGAATGAATTAATCACATAATTTTCAAAACAGGGAGTGTGAAAGGTCCAAGCAGACAGGGATATAAGAGAGGTGGGGGGTGAGCAGGAGAAGTGACCAGTTGCATTTTGTGTAGAGTTAAGCATGGTGCACCCCCACATGAGCTTCTGAAACCAATAAAGAATTCTGGACTAATTGGTGCAGGATTACTGCGGCATACAGCCTGCAAATACAGACATATTGTTGAAATGTCATGTCTGCAGTCCTAGGCTGTATGCTACAGCAGCTTATCACAGCACTTTTCGCAAACCTGCTCAAGCTTCAGAATTGCCAGTAACAGAGCCGCAATGCCCTGCGCAAAGTGAGTTAAGCACAAGGCATGTTCCTGCATCATCTTGGCAGACAGTGAGTGGTGGCAAGTAACTGCATGCATAGCCAATTACAAAGCATGGCAAAATGCGGTAGAGCTCCAGGTATGGCTTTACACTACAATTCTTCCACATGATAGAATAGAGAAGCCTCAATTTTTACAGTTTTTATTAAATCCTTTGCACTTGTATAGCCTTTTAATGAGAGGGAAGCACATAAGGAAAAACCAGAGTAATCACAATCAAGCCAAAAATGGTACAGAGCTGAATGAGGACTGCCTCAATAACCAGTCTTTTTCTAAACATGAACATTTTCTTGAGCAAACAAAACATAAAACAACAACAAAAAAGGCCAAAGTACCAGTAAAATTTTTTTTCATGCAAGTCAAGTGACAACCACTTAATATTCGTTAAAAAGTTTCATATTGCAAATTGCGTGCGCTATTTAGACAAAACACGCATTCAAAAAAAGTGAGCTCTATCTCAAACAAAGCATGAGATAAAAAATAATGCTTACAACGAAATAAAGGAACCCAAAAAGTAACCATGAATTTTCATGTGTCCCTTGCTTAAACAAAATTTATGTAACAAAAAAGCTTGTCACCCTCCAAGTTGCAGGTAACAAAGCTCATCATTAGCACAAACATAGTAAAAGGTAAAAGGATGCCTATGGTAAAACACGGGTGCTCTGATAGCAACAAAAACTGTTACAAAGGAATTGAGTATCACAGCACTACAAAATGGCATTCAGGTTGTAAAAACTCAAAGCTCACCACAATGTACATATAACAGCAACAAATTCACATAGCTGGCGAACAAGCTGGCGACATGAAGGATATTAGAAAGCTGTGCTTATTCTTCTAATATACTCATTCACCAAGTTTCTACACAAAATGCTGCAAGCTTAGACAGCCCCATAATAGCTTGCAAGGTCTTCGATTTGGCCACAGAAATGCACACAATTTCACATGATAGGGAACCATGACCACGAGAGAAATAATGACAGCAACCTGGTACCAAACAGGAACCTCATGAACTGCAGCAAACAAAAAGGCGTTCTTAAATACCAGCACATATTCGGTGACTTCAATAGGTGCAAAATGCCCTTTCACATCACTTTATTGAGATTTTTAATTTTTGTATTTGCATTTTTTAATTACAATTATTTTTATTTTTTGGTACTGACGATTCATATTCATGCAACTGTGGAGACACAACTAGGCATGATGGAGAAAAAAATCCTAAATGTTGTCTCAATCTTCCCACACCGCAATTTCGGTGCGTCATGTACACATGGCAAAATACTTCACTTACGTGACCACAGTTGCATGTTTTATCAACCAAACAAGTTTAACTTCACTTTACAATAGGCCAATTCAATGTCCCTTCAATACCTGTACTTAAGCCCCAACACTAGTAAATGTTTACAGCTAACCATGCACATCTAAAAGCACAAATGTAGCAGCACTATGTGCAGGCACGAGTTTTTAGGCCAATGTTGGCCTGCACAGTTCCGATCACAGATATACACACAACTGACAGTTTTCAGATTGTGATGGTAACATTTACAAATTGGCTTTAAGCTCAAAAAGCCTTT
Source organism: Dermacentor albipictus (assembly GCF_038994185.2). NCBI lineage: Eukaryota > Metazoa > Arthropoda > Arachnida > Ixodida > Ixodidae > Dermacentor > Dermacentor albipictus. The sequence continues at coordinate 185,140,810 of NC_091821.1, forward strand.
TGTTAAGCATGTGCTGCCACATACAGTGTTTTTACAGATAGAAAGGTATATCGAGCTTGAAGGCATTAGTACATGTAAATTTTCAGTTGAATCTGCACAGCTGATGTGTTCTGTACGAGTGTGACTGGGGCTGTATGCATAAAAGCACAGCCATTAGTCTTCCTTGTTTAGTACGTTCACTCACAATACCAAACAATAAAAAGAAAGAACATGGCTAGACGTTGCAAGAGATCATAAACATCACACTATACGGCTGCTCACAACCACAAAAAATATATATGTATATATATATATATATATATATATATATGTATATGTACGTATGTATATAATTATATTTATGTACACATTCTTTGTCTTTTCTCCTGACAAACATGGGTCTGCAACAGCAGACAGCCCATGAACAACACTTCACACAAACTACCACAGGCTTCTAGTAACATAATTTCACCACATTGATTTTTGTGACATGCATGTATGCGTATCATTTATAAAACAAGCAAAGGTAAGAATGATTTTTACTAAAACCCGGAATCAATGGCTCAATGCTCTAAAATGATCTCTGTAAAAAATGTACATTGTATAGCAACACTGGGCCACTGTTCCTGAAGGGGATCTCACGAGTGCAAAAAGCACACAAACACTCATACACGCACACACACAACATGCTATGCTCCCAAATGTACTCTCCCCATATTGTCTGAAGTCTGAATGGCACTACCCACCACAGTTAGGATAGGCAGGTGAAATCAACAGACGACCAGAGTTGGTTGAAACCACAGGTGCAATATGTGGCATTGCACACATGAACAGGGTATCAGTAAGGCAGTGCCATTGCTTTCTGAGCACTACATTTAACACTTGACCTTTCGTAACAAGGCAAGAACTGCTCACTGAATGCCAGATTGCGACACAGCTCCTAGCAATCATAGCATATCAGTGGCACCAAGCTTTGCGGTATTCCCATATGTTCGGTACACCAGCACTGCATGGCCGCTTAACAGCATTCACAATGATGACTTTGGTAGGGCAGCTCTGGCACCAGTTCCTTAGCGGCTTTAGCAAGAACACACACAACAGCCTAATACCAAAACAGGTCATTCCAGCATTTCGGGTGGAGGAGACTTCCTAGGCAAGGTCCTCCTTTACTCTGTGGTACATGCTCAACGAAAGCAGCTCCAGCCAGAGGAAGCCAAAGAGGTCCTCGCTGAAGACAACCCAGTGACCCCGTGAGAAGGATGGATTGGTGTAGCCATGTCCAGCTACCTGGCCCAAGCCATGGTACCTGCACAGGCAGCAAATCACACATCAGAACTTGGCATGCCTTATTAGCGGATTCGGACACAACACCAAAGCCATTAAGGCAATGAAGAGCCACAAGCCAGTCACCAGTGCATAATTAGATGGCTCGCTTCTCGGAGGAAAAGTTGCAGTGGCCGCCCAAAGAAGTGTGCCGACAACAGTTCACTCATGACAGAGGGCAGTGGTGGGAATGCCGCCCACTGCTGCGGTTTACCACCAACTCCTCCAGGTTTACCTCTAGCCTGTTTGAGGGAGTACTCAGCAATTAGATGATCGACTTGCTCAAGATTTCTTGTATTTTTCTTTTTTTGATCTTCAGGTGTGTCTTTATTACGTGTGGAAAAATTAGAAAGTGACGCAGAACGCAAGAAAAAGTGCACTTTTCTAGTGCACTGTTGACATAGATCTGGTAGAAATCAGGTGTCAGGAGGTAGCATCGCATCGCAGAGTGCACACCTTTCCATTGCATAATGACACCATTTTGAAACCATTGCAAAGAGGAGAGATCTTAGCTTCAGTTAGCCACAGCGGTGTATTTCACCATGCAGAAATAACAGCAAAATAAGCTAATGAAAAATGGAAACACTAGTGTCACGATTCATCACTGCTGCCAAGCGGACAGAGGAAACACTCCCATTGGCTGACGCAGATTTGAATCGTCGGCGTACGTTCTGCATCCATTTCAACAGCGACGAGCTGTGCATTTCTCAATCCCAGCGAAGTTTGGCGGTTGCTGTAGGATGCGTCACTGGCTCGTGTTAGTTTCACTAATTCGTCCAAAATGCAAAATCGCTGAATATACAAATCAAAATGGTGGGAAGATGCCAGAAAGAGAGAGAGAGAGAGAGAGAGAGGTTTAGTTGTGTGTATAATCCCCTTATCCAGTTACAATATGTCCACCACACAAAAATTTCTGAAGAGAACCCTGCATAAGCCCCAAAACTATTGTGGAAAACCTGAAGCTCCACCAACACTATGCCAATGTTTAGCTGTATAAACTTTGTCCTGAAGTTAATTGGAAACAATACAGGGCTGAGCAATCCTTTAAAACCGATCAACAGACCAATCTGGAGTTGCGCTGTGTCACCGCTTCCGCAGTGAACGCCGGTAGTTGTAGTACTCCGGCTGCATTGGCACATGAAGAGCACATGAAATGCAGAAGTCACCCAGCCTTTTTGATCATTTGCAACATTTCTTTATTAATGCATCGTGACGGCGCAGTAAAGGACTAAACTCTTACGTGTCTGTGTGCTGCAATAAAATCTAAAGAATGCCTTTAAGAGGAAGCTTTAGCTCGGGGCCAACTCCGATTTCCCGATTCAAATAGATGTAAAATGCAGATGCTGAACCGATTTGAAGGAAATTGGTTGCATTTGACACAGAAAGCTAAATTTTATTGACTACAGGAAACAAAATTTCGATTTAGGGTTAGGCATCTTTTTACAAAACTCACCAAAATTGGCAAGTTAAAAAAAAATTGAAGTTCGAAGGTTATAAATGCTTAACTCTGCACTGCAAATAGATATCACAGTTCTCTGAGCAGCACAGTTTAGAGCATCTAAAGTGCACCAATTTGATATATAAATTTACAGCTTATGTGAAACTGCTGCAGTGTTTACGAGGGTTGTGCAAGAAACGCCAGCTTTCCCGGCGTTCGATTTTGCAAACTTCGGGCAGCTTTGGGTTGTCTTGGGATTCCAGCCCATGTGACTTCCTATCAGGACCGGAACTTGTTGGCTGCAATCTGACTGCCAGCAGGCTGCCAGAACTCCGAAAACCGAAGAGGCCCACTGACAGCACTGGGCGCTGCTCTGAGATTGCTCACTGACCCTCATGCTGGTCTTTGTTGGTTGCGTTGAAGTCATTCCTGGCTGGTTTCTCAGCCTCGTTTGACTCACTGCCGAAATGGAAGATGGCTGATCTGCCTGCTAATCATCGGCATTGATGGTGAAAAGAAAGCGTGCAGCTATACATTTGGAAATGAAGTGCTTATAACCAGTGAGGCAATTGCCAAGAATGTGCTTACATCAGATAGCAATGACGGCAGCAATGACGCGGCAGGGTAGGCTGTCTCAACATTGATTTTGCGAGAGGCCCTGCAGATGATTCAGTCCCTCTGGGGCTTCGTTTTCACAAGGGGCCTTCCGCTGCACTACATTGAGCACCTGTATGCTTTGGAGAAGCATGTCGGCAAGCTTCGCGTAAAGCAAGCAAAGCTGATGGACACGGGGTTTTCTCGTGCAAGCCAGTGAGAAGTATGTGGCGAGATGCTTGTGGCAATCTCGCCCCAGCATTTCTTCTGGATTTCTCAAGCTGTGAGGCCGCCGCGGCAACCTTCTCGCATTTTTTAAAAAAGCCCCTTTTGAGACCACCAAAGCTATGCCTCGGCGGAGCTCACATGTCACTTGCCACCTGTGACTCCACTTTGCAGTTATAGCAGCGCTTTTTTTGAACGCCGACAGCCGCACCTTGTTACATGCGATCAGAGCGTGCAAGGAGCAGAGTTAAACAGTTAATGAGTCAACATGATCAGCAGCCGGGTGGAGGAAGGTGGTGGGGAGGGGCACGCCCCACCATTATGGTTTTTGCACAACAGTTCTGCCATTCCCCATTTTGATTATTTTTTTTCATGCAACCCGATTATAACAATTATTGGTTATAACAATGGAATTTTTGTGGCACTTGAATATTGTTATAAGTGGGATTGACTATATATATATAGAACCTCCAGAGCTAAAGCTTCCTCTTAAGCGTTTATATCTTTAGAAAAGACATGACAGCTGGCCACAGGAATGTGCGTTCAAGATCAGTAAGGCAGATAAAAAATGATTGTGTCGTAGGTTTATTTTTCTTCTTGAAAGATTGCTGCGGCTCCTAGTGCATCTTGTAAAAATTTAGCGAATGGTAAGAAGGCATGAAATGTGGCAATGAGGCATTTGTGCCACAGTAGAGGCAGTTATGCCTGCTGCTCTGGATGAGTGATGTGCAGTGAATTCTAAGCAGATTTCTTTAGTGAGAGAGGCAGTGACGAAATCCAACAATAGAAGATACTATTCAGACATTCTAGACACACAAGAATTCAATCTGAAGCACTGCTGATATGGCCAGTCACTTGCTTGCCACTTTATAGCACTAACCAAATCTTCGACCGTAGAATATATACTCAAATTGTAATATAATGGCTAGATAAGATGGTTTCTTGAACTCCTGGTGTTGTTTATAGGCAGCGCTTTGGCTGCAGGACCGCAAGTGCATGTTAGGAAGCATATCTCACGGCATATACAAATAGAAATCTCTCTGACACAACAGTTAACTTCGTGCTCGCATATCACTATTCTGTCCACACCTATTCCCATCGATAGCCTACTGTCAATGGCTGCAAATTCATATTTTGCTGCTTTCCGAGTGCTCTCAGACAGTTAGTGCCAATTATTGGGGCATGGTCAGTGCGATGAGTGCTTGTAGTTTCAAAAATAGTATCGGCGTCACGCACTGCTCATGCACAGAAATGATGCATTTCTACTGATTTCAATACATCTGCAAGCAAGTTTTTGGACTTTGGAAGCAGTACTGATGTGAAAGAGAACTTTGGCTTGTCAGATTTTTGAAGAGAGTTTCACTTTCTTTGCCAAACCGCTTCAAAGCTGCCGTGTACCGATATAAACATATCCTGCATGTTACGAATGCCACAGTCATTATCTGCAGGGTGTTAACAACCTTCTGTCGGGATCCTTTGCCTGCGGACGCGCAGCGAGTTTTGAGCAAAAAGGCAGCCGTGAGTTGACCTTGGTATTGTGCTAGGGCTAGTCACTCGGGTTGACATTTTCTTTTATCTCTCTAGATAAGTTTTACACAGAAAAATGATGTTTGCGGGGATATTGCACAAATTCTTTGCGTTGAAAATTTATATTCTGAGAATTTTAAAAAGTTTTTCTGTGCGAAGTAACATGACGTTTTTATGAACTTTTTCCTTAGAGTCCTTTTTTCAAATTCTTTTTAATAAGCATGTTGTATGGGAATAGTACCGTTTAAAAGAAAATTTCTTTTTTTTAACTAAAAAAAAATTTTTTTTTTAGAGAAAAGAAACGTATTTACTAGACTACCCAAAAACTGCTGCTTTACCCACGGGCAGGAAAGTGTTAATGAACGAAACAATTATTACATGTCTACACTTTCTGCAACGAATGAAAAGTATACAAGAAAGCATAACCAATGTTTCACATAATTGGAAGCAAGCATATAAATCTGTCATTCCTATGAATAGCACATTCAATTGGCCATTTCCCAGAATTCTTACACATCTTTAATGTTGTTTACAAATCTACTGAGGTTTATCATGAAAACAAACACTTTGTAACAAAATGTGTACCGCAGCTTTGCTGTTTCATAAAACTATCAACGTGCTCGGAAACGACCAGTCAAATATGCCATAAGCTTACCACTTCCAAGGGCCATGTAACGTCTATGATATTAACAATTGTAAAAACATGCTCATCTGGACAAATAAACGTCCTCAGAAAAATTTCAACACATGCCAGTATATTGTGTTGCAATATGTGCACAGATTAGTTCCTCAGTCGAGGCACTGATAAAATGTAAACACATGGGCACCACTGCTTCTATATGCAAAATGTAGTAATTTGAGAATGTCAAGCACAAATATTATTGAACAGCTACAAAAAGTAAGGATAGTAGTTTTATTGGCCATATAAACTTGTGAACATAGGCATACTAACTAAATTAACAAGCATGGTTTCACGTGCAAACAAGCAAACATTAAAAATTGTGGGGTCTTGCATGCCAAAATCACTATCTGATTATGAGGCACGCCGTAGTGGGGGACTCCGGAAATTTAGACCACCTGAGGTTCTTAACGTGCACCTAAATCTAAGTACACGGAACAAGTAAACATGAAGACATCTCCCTTGATGACCGCGGAAACTCGCTGTCAGAACGCTGGAGTGATGATGCGCGCTAATTGACCTTCATGCTGCATCTAGCATCAACGAAAATCGCAGATACACAGTGCACGGTGGACTCTGTCGCCGTCGCAGATGGCTTTCAAAATACAGTGGCCCGGAGTAGAATCCTCCCCCCTCCACCTGGAGCCTTGCGCGTAACAGAAGACAGTGAGCCGCGATCACCGGCTCGCCCTTGCATGCTTTCACTCGTATATACAGCATACAGCGCGCGGTGACGATTTTGTGACCCTTGGACTTTATACGGAGCCTCACGGTGACGGCAGAAATGTGCCTGGAGTGTCCATATAATTGGCATTGCAATAAATTTTGCTTAGCTAATTATTGTTAAAATGTTCATCTACACAATCTGCATGCTCTAATAACCATTTACTGTAGGCCTGTACAACCAGGTGCTAGAGTGCATGGTGGCTCCTGCAATCCTGCAAATATTTCGGGAGCTCACTTGCAAGGCAGCAATATGCACAAAGAAGAGAACACTGCTGTGATGTAGAGCTCTAACACACTTTGCACCTCTGAGAAGACTAGAGGGAGTCGTCCATGCATTGAAGTGAGTATAGGCACTGAATACAGAGGCGAAGTAAAACCATGAAAGAAATGCTCATGCAATTGCACTGAGGTCAATTTTATTGCTTCGAAGGCTCGTTACCTGCACAGGCACTTCCCTGTTGAGTGCTCATGGTCGAGCCTCTTTAGGGCCCCTCCAGGAATATTGCTGAATTGATGTATTCATTTCCAAATCCTCTATTGTCACTCTCTACAAATCAGAACCTAGTTTATGCCTCATTTAGTTCACCAAGGAGACTGTGGAAGCCAAGAACTACATGTGTGCCTTGTATTGCACATGAATATGGGCAGAAAATGGTAATTCAGGAATTCATTTGTGACGCGCAAGACCCGCGACAAGCGAGCCCAAGACCCGCGACGAGGAGCCGCGGTTCTCGGGGGCCAGGCGCGGGATCGACGGTAGTTGACTGAGCGACGAACAGGTGGCGTGAGTGTGGAGAGGACAGCGGCGAGAGCGTGCGAGCGTGCGGGGAGAGAGTGCCAAACGGGAGAACTCGGAGTGTGGTTATGTGGTGCGGAAGGTTGGCGTTCGGGAAATAAAGCGGTAGTTCGGGACCACGTGTGGCGTGTCGTCGATCGTGACAAGTGGGGGCTCGTCCGGGATCTACGTGGACATGGAGACAGTGGACGTTCCCGAACAATTGGTACAGCATCTGCTGGGGCAGACGAGCGGATCCACCATGGAACGCGAGCAAATCGCGGCAGCTGTCAGACAAAGACTGATGGCGGCCGAGGCAGCGCCTATGGGTTCTACGACAACGGCGGCGGCGGTTCAACCGGCGAGCGACTGCGCTCCGCGCTCCACAGGAAGTCAGCCTCCAAGGTTTAAGGGGTTCAACGACCATCAGTCCCCCGAGGAATTTTTGGACCGGCTTGAAACGTTTTGTTTGGTCAGCGGTGTCGCAGCTGACAAAAGGCTTACGCACATTGTGCCTGCTGCGCTGGAAGGTAGCGCGAAGTTGTGGTGGCGTTTCGTGAAATCGTTTGCGTCGTGGGAGGAGTTCACTGCGGCGTTTATTGCGGAATTCTCCTCCATTGACGCGAAGCGCCGCTTGAAACAAGAGCTGGAGCACCGGACGCAACATCCCCAAGAAAATTTAAAGGAATTTATATATACCATCGCGGCCTACTACGACCGGATTGGCGGCGAAGTGCCCGAGTCGGAAAAGGTTGACCGCGTGCTGCGGCAGATGCACCCGCAACTCCAGGATTTGGTGGAGGGAAGACAGTTCAGCAGTCTCGCGGAGTTGGCGAAGGCCGCTGACGGTCTCATGGAGCGTTTCTGGAGGCGCATGCAGTACAAGCCACCACCACCCCCGACTGACCAAGTCGCGAGAGACTTGGCCTTCCAATCGACTATAAACGTGGCCGGCGTGCCGGGAACACAACCCGGAGGGTTGATCACAGCGGCTGCCGCGCCGTTCCAGTATCCGCCGGCGGCATCCCCCTGGCCGTTGCACCCCGCGGCGATACAGCCCTCCTACCACCGAGACCAATTGCACGGATTGGCCGCATTCGCCACAAGGACGCCGCATCTCCCAACGCCGTCACAGCAGCAAAGGTACCAGCCGCGTGACCAGAGAGGATTCAACTGCCATCGCTGCGGAGGCGTCGGTCACATGGCCCGCGAGTGCCCTACAGGTCGGCGTGGCGGCCCACCCCGCTGCTACCAATGCAACGGGATCGGACATATCCGCTCTCAGTGTACGGGAAACGGGGGACGGTAGGTGCTGCACCGGCAAGCACCTACGAGACTGCGCTGCAAGTAGCGGCCTTGGCCGGCAACAAGGAGCCTCTCCTGGAAGTGCAGATCGGGAGGACGACGTTCCAGGCCCTACTGGACACAGGCTCGAGTGTGAGCTTGCTTGGATTGCCGGCGGTAAGGGTAGCGGTCGAGGCGGGCGCCAAACCAAAGACACAGGAACAAGCACTCCGCCTGGCAACAGGTTGGTCTCAGTCAACGACTTCCCTCAAATGCAAAATAAAGTGGGCCACAAGCAGCCGCAATCAGCGCTTCCTGTGTGTGCCAGACTTGTGTCGGGACATTGTGCTGGGCAGAGATTTTTTAACAGCAACAGGCATCTCTTTACATGTATCGCTGGGTGGGTGGACGATTGGAACCGATCCACAGTGCATGGTGCCATTTGCTAAGCGCGAAAAGGACCCAGCGACAGCACTTGCAATAGAAGATGGAGAGTCGTACCACTTGCACAGCCTCTTTGAAGAAGTGCTTGTAGTTCCAGGCATAGAGAACATGCATCAGGCTGGCACCAGGGAACTACACCCAAGCATGAGTAAAGTTCTCGATGACTTTAGCCATCTGTTTACTACAGTTGCGGGATGTACCACCCTGGCTCAGCACCGCATTGACACGGGGGACAGTGCGCCCGTGAGATGCAAGCTACGTCCAGTGAATGCGAAGAAGCAGAAGATCATTGAGGGCTGTGTGGATGACCTCCTACAACAGGGCCTTATAAGACGAAGCACCAGCCCGTGGACTAGCGCCCCAGTGCTCGTTGCAAAGAAGTCTGGAGGCTACCGGCTCGCTGTGGACTACCGTCCGTTAAATGCACGCACCCGAGTACCTGCCTACCCAATGCCTCGAACAGACTGGCTGCTAGCGCAGTTGGGCCGAGCAATGTGGTTTTCCAGCTTTGATCTCTCCCAAGGGTTTTTCCAAATTCCTGTTTGCAAGGCTGACATAGCTAAAACGGCCTTCATTTGCCATCAAGGTACATTTGAATTTATGAGGATGCCCTTCGGGGTGGCAGGCGGTCCAGCAACTTTTCAAACCCTAATGGACCGGGTGCTGCAGGGAATCAATCACCACTTTGCTATGGCATTTTTAGATGATGTCCTTGTATACTCAGAGACACTGGAGAAACATGTTGAACATGTAAGGGAAGTGCTACAACGCATTGAGGGTGCTGGCCTTACGATTAATCCAGATAAAGTACAGGTCTGCCGTCAGTCCCTCAAGTTTATAGGTCACATCATCTCCCCTGGGCAGTGCAGACCAGATGAGGACAAGGTGCGTGCAGTGCTGGACTACCCAAGACCCAGTACAGTTAAGCAGCTGCAAGCCTTCCTGGGACTTGCCGGCTACTATAGAAACTTCATCCCTCACTTTTCACTGACGGCACATTCACTGACCAACCTTTTGAAGAAGAACGAGCCATGGCAGTGGGAGGAGTGCCAAGAACAGGCTTTCACTGCACTCAAGCAGGCCTTAGCTCAGGATGCTGTTATAAGCCTCCCAGATCTAAATCGACCCTTTGTGGTGGAGACAGATGCAAGTGGCATTGGCATTGCAGCTGTGCTACTGCAGGCTGGCCCTGATGGCCTGCAGCCTGTTTCCTTCATTAGCAGAGTCCTTACAGCAGCCGAGAGCCATTATACTGTCCAGGAGTGGGAATGCCTGGCAGTAGTCTGGGCAGTAGACAAGTTCAGGGCATATCTCGAATTTACGGAGTTTGAGATACACTGTGACCACTCCTCCCTGGCATGGATGTTTAATACCGACCAAGCTTCACCCAGGGTTAAGCGTTGGGTTCTTCGGCTGCAGGGCTTCAACTGCCGAATCAAGCACAGACGAGGGCTGGCAAACATACCCGCTGATGCCTTGAGTAGAGCCCCTCTCCAGTGTGAAGACAACCCAAGTGAAAACCTACATGAGACGCTGTTCCCCATTGCTGCTCCAGAACCTGAAGGCAAAATTACATTTGAGGAAGTAGCTGTGGCCTCGGAGGTTGACTCTTCACTGCTGAGTGACACAACACAGCTGATACAAGAACAGGCTCGTGATGACCGCCTCTTAAAGCTGAAGGCAGTGGTCCAAGGGACTCACCTCCCAAGTTCGGACCCTGATCATCGCCTCTTTCGTGATCTGGCCGAAACAACAGAACTGCAGCCAAGCGGATTGCTGGTTCAGCAAAGAGGCAACCAGAAGGTAGCATGGTTACCTAATCACTTGCGGCAGCTGGCACTGAAGGTGGCCCACGACCATCCCACTGCAGGCCATGCTGGATTTTTCAAAACTCTGAGGCGTGTGGCTGCACGATTCGTCTGGCTGGGCATGCGAGCAGACATATCAAAGTATGTGCAATGCTGTACTGTCTGTCAGCGCACAAAAGCTCGGCGCAAGAAACCAGAGGGCCTCATGAGCAGTCAGTGGGCAACATCACCCATGGAAGAGCTCAGTGTTGACATTATCGGGCCCTTGCCATCTACACCCCGGGGCCACAAATACTTGCTGGTAGTTATTGACAAATTTACGAAGTTCCCAGAGCTTTTCCCTCTACGAGCAGCAACAAGCGCAAAAATACTGGAGTGCATGGTGCAAGTTTTCTGCCGCCATGGCACACCTGTGGCCATCACCAGTGACAATGGCAAGCCCTTTGTTAGCACACTATGGCGCAACCTTTTGAAACACTGGGGCATCAAAGATCGTCACACAGTGCCTTACCGGCCGCCTGGCCAAATGGTGGAGCGCCACAATGGAACAATTAAGCAGTGTCTACGGGCATACTGCTCCAACCACAAAGACTGGGACCGGCATATACCTGAGATCGCCCTTGCCATGCGTACTGCCGAGAGTGTTGTCACCGGATATACTCCAGCATTGTTGTGTTACGGCCGCGAGTTGCGTACCCCATGGGAACCTACAAGTGACAAGGAGGACACAGAGCCTCCAAAAGCAGCACACCATGCACTTGCTGCAGAACTCCAGCGGTGCCTTGGAGAGGCCCTCCAGTATGCTCGGTCACATCAGGCAGCTGCTTGGAAGGTGCAGAAATCCTGTTACGACCGTCATCGTCGGCCAACAACCATCAAAGAGGGTGACCTTGTGCTCCTGGATTCCCATACCTTGAGTGATGCGGCCAAGGGCGTTTCGGCGAAATTGGCACCGCGGCGAAGTGGACCTTATTGTGTAATCAAACGATTAGGCGACAATAACTTTGTTTTGAGTGATCCTGCTACAGGACGTCATCGAACTACTGCCCATGCTGATCAGTTGATGCTCTACCATGAGCCATGGCTCCTCCCTACCAGCACAGCTTCACGATTCGAGGGGGGGGAGAGTTGTGACGCGCAAGACCCGCGACAAGCGAGCCCAAGACCCGCGACGAGGAGCCGCGGTTCTCGGGGGCCAGGCGCGGGATCGACGGTAGTTGACTGAGCGACGAACAGGTGGCGTGAGTGTGGAGAGGACAGCGGCGAGAGCGTGCGAGCGTGCGGGGAGAGAGTGCCAAACGGGAGAACTCGGAGTGTGGTTATGTGGTGCGGAAGGTTGGCGTTCGGGAAATAAAGCGGTAGTTCGGGACCACGTGTGGCGTGTCGTCGATCGTGACACATTTAAAGATTCATATTTAACCCACACACTTCAAACTTTTTATGCATATTGCCCATAACAGGGTGCTTATTCATTCCAAATAAAGAATTCCCAACACTTTTGGTTCTCCCAGGACAGTGGGAAAACTTTGTAAGTGTTTGTGGTATAACACATTTGAACAGGCAGAAAACAAACATTTACAATTTAGCATCCAATCAGCATCCACACGTCATAATTAGACCCTTAACATGTCCCTCATGTCTGCCAAGTATAAACTCTGAATAATCTAGTTAGTTAGTTAAATGGGGTTTAATGGCACAAAAGCGGCTGAGGCTATGCGGCGCCAAGCACGAGGTGTTTTAAAATCCAGTTCACGAAGGAAAAGGCTTTGTTAATCTATATTTTATGTAAAAAGCCAGTGTCATCTAGAAATTTATGGATGTCACATAATGGTACTAGTGGATCATCACCTAAAGTTAGAGCAGGGTGTAAAGGTATGTGTAGTTGATATAATTTGTGCAAAAGTGTTCGTCTGTTAGTTAATTCGGGTTTAATGGCGCAAAAGCGACTAAGGCCATGCTGCACCAGTCACAGGACAGTATAAGATCTATTGTTACTGTAGCATTGGCTGTGGTATCTTAAAGTCGATGTAGATAACCGGTTTCATCTAAAAACTCGAACAAGTTAGTGGATGGCACTAGTGGATCGTTCCCCAATATTAAGGCAGGGTGCAAAGGTATATGTAAGTGATACAAATTTTTGAGATGTTTCCGCCTCTGTGTTTCAGTGTGTGGACATGCTATAATGATGTGGGTTACTGTAAGCGGTTCATGACATTTCTTGTATGTTGGTGGGTTTTCGTTTCGAAGTAAAAAATTGTGTGTTAGATGCGTGTGTCCAATTCGAAGTCAACATAACATTACTTCATAGAACCGTTCTTGGTGAATGCATGATTTCCACTCGCGAAGCAGGGGTTTAGGCATATGTAACTTGTTATTTACGCACGAGTTCCATTCTTGTTGCCATTTTGACGCCAGGGCCTTACGAACCGCTCGGATACTGTCTTTGTATGGAAGTGTTATGTGTGTTATGCTTTTGTGAGCTGCCATGGATGCGCTTCTATCTGCTGCTTCATTCCCTGGTATCCCAACATGGCTTGGAACCCAGCAGAATCGTATGGTTCCTTCGTATTTCTTGTTAAGTACTATGTTTAAGATATCGCCAAGAAGGGGTTCAGACACAGAGTTTAAGTTTAGGGCTCTTAGAGCACTTAACGTGTCGGTATAAATAATAGCATTCTTCTGCTTGTCGGAAGTAATTTTCTTAACTGCCATCCATATCGCATAAACTTCGGTGGTAAAGACTGAAGAAAAATTATTTATGCGAATGCTATTTTCTCAATTTTTTGTTACGATCCCGACACCTACGTATTCTTATGTTTTAGAGCCGTCAGTGTAAAATTCTGTGTAACTTCTATATTTTTCTTGGACAGCTCGGCATTCTTGTATTATGTGTTCTTGTGGAATGTCTTTTTTCTTTTTATATGTTAATGTCCAGTCACACAGCTGTGTAAAATTGCACCACGGGGGCAATCTTGGCGGCCTTTTGGCAACCTGCAGGGCTTCAGGAGGAACATCATAAGTCTGACAATATTGTTCGTGTCATAAGATGAGTGGCCGAATCATGTTTGGTTTATTTATGTAGTGTAGTCGTGATTTGCACTGTGTTACGATGTTGTAGCATATATGTTGTGGTGATGACCGAATTCTTAATACATAGCAAAGTTTAAGTTGTGCTCTACGTTGCTCTAATGAAGGCTCATTAGAGTCAACGTATAAACTTTGTGTAGGCGATGTCCTGTAGGCACCACTCGCCAGTCGTAGGCCGAGATTATGAACTGGATCAAGTCGTTTAATATAGGACTGGTTAGCTGCACCATAAACTACACTGCCGTAGTCGAGGATGCTACGTTCAAGGGACCAGTATATACATAGTAGACATGTTCGGTCAGATCCCCAGTGCTTATGCAATAACACCTTGAGGATATTTAGTGCTTTATTTGCTTTAATTTTAGTTGTGTTAATGTGGGCCAGGAAGTTCAGCGTTGTGTCAAATGTTACGCCTAAAAATTTGTAGTGTTCTTTGACCGGCAAGGTTGTACCATTCAATGTGAGAACTGGATTGAAGTGTAACCCTCGTTTCTGGGAGAAGAGAACTGTAACAGTTTTGTCTGTTGAAAAACGGAATCCATTTTTGTCAGCCCATTGTGTAAGGTTATTTATGGTTATCTGTAGTTGTCTTTCGCAAGTGGGTAGACTTGAGGCGCGGCAAGCCACTTGCAGATCGTCGACATATATGGAGTGCATAACAGAGGATGGTATGATCTTATTAACAGAGTTCATTTTGATTATGAAGAGTGTTCGCACTCATAATACAACCCTGTGAAACGCCATTTTCCTGTGTAAACGTGCATGAAAGTATTGTGCCGAGACGCACCTGAAATGTTCTATTTGCCATAAAATCAGATAGACAGTTTAGCATTCTGCCACGCACTCCCAAGTCAGCCAGGTCTCTTAAAATTCCATACCGCCACGTGGTATCATGCGCTTTCTTTAGATAGAAAAATACTGTGAGACAGTGTTGTTTGTGTAGAAACGCGTTACATATTTCATGTTCTAGTCGTACGAGGTGGTCAGTTGTCGAGCAGCCCTTTCTGTATCCGCACTGGTGCACGTCTATTAGATTCCTTGATTCAAGGATGAATGTGAGCCTTATGTTTATGATACTCTCGTAGGATTTGGCTAGACAGCTTGTTAAGGCAATGAGCCTGTAGCTGCTTGGGGACATTGTGGATTTACCCGATTTCAAAAAAGGCACTATTACTGCATTTTTCCAGTCTGTGGGCATTATTCCAGATCTCGTTGAAAAATTTAAGAAGTGTTTCTGCTGATGCTTGAGAGAGGTGTGCCAACATTGTGTAGTGGACACGGTCAAGACCTGTTGCTGTTTTTTTACCGGCAGAGAGAACCCTGTTCAATTCTTGCATTGTGAGCACGTTATTATAAGGTTCATTTGAAGCCCCAGTAGTGGGCAGTCTCTGTTTCTCCGCCGACATCTTATATTTTAAGAAATCACTTGAGTAGTTTGCCGAGCTGGAGACCTCGTAAAAATGTTTGCCTAATAGGTTGGCCTGGTCCTGCAGTGTTGTTTGTGTGCCTGGACATGTGAGTAGTGGTATTGTGTATGATGTGTACTCTCCTCTAAACTTCCTTGCCTGGTCCCACATTCGTTTTGACGTGACCATATTATTAATTGAAGATACATATTTCTGCCATGACGATTCCTCTGCCTGCCTTCGAATAAATCGTGCTTTGGCTTTGGCCTGTTTGAAATTTAAAAGGTTGCTGTAAGTGGGGTACCTACGTAGGATTCCCCAGGCCTTATTTTGTTTCTTTTTGGCTTCAGTACACTCGTTCGTCCACCAGGGATTTAACCTTTTGTGTACAATACCGGATGACTGGGGTATTGCCTTTTTTGCTGCAGAGATTATGACTTCAGTGATTTTTTTTATTAAGTTCATCAATGCTTAGTTTTTGTGAACAGACAACTTCCAGTCTCGCGTTTTCTGTAAAAATCGGCCAGTCAGCGAGCTGTAATTTCCACTGGCGTGGCCTAGTGACTAAGGTTGGTGGTGACGATAAAAATTTGATGATTGCGGGCAAGTGATCACTGCCTTAAGACTTGTCGATGGTTTCCCATTTAAGATCATTAAAAAGAGACGGTGAGCAAAAAGCTAAATCTAAACAACTAAATGTGCGGGAAGTCGGTGAAAAGTATGTCGGCGCACCTGAATTTAAAAGGCAGATATCATTTGATAGAATAAAACCCTCAACCATTTGCCCTCTTTGGTCAGTTCTGATACTGCCCCAAAGAGTACTGTGAGCATTAAAATCCCCCACTAAAACAAATGGCTCCAGTAATTGCCCTGTTATATATTCTAAGTGTTTAGTGGTAAAATGGGTGTGGGGTGGGATATACAGCGAGCAAATGGTGACGGTTTTGTGAGTTATAACAGTGACAGCAACGGCTTCTATGTGATTGGTAATCGGAACTTCTCTAACTGCAATACCGCCCTGCACAAGAATGGCTACACCACCCGAAAGCCAGTTCATCTGAGTACGGTCGCGCCATACAACAGTAATAAAACCTTTTAAAATATCTTTGTGTTTTTCACCTAGGTTTGTTTCCTGTAAGCATAAGGCCACAGGAGAGAAGTTAAATAACAGGTCTTTAATGTCACCTAAGTTATGTAAAAGACCTCTACAATTCCAGTGAATAATAGAAGCCGTTACGGAATTGAAGGGTAAAAAATGGCTTTAACAGTTGAATAGGAGACAGGAAACATTTTAGGTGACGTAGATCTCAAGAAGGGTGATACAAAGGAGCGATAACCTTCAGGTTATCGCCTTCTTATTTTGGGTGGTTATTGGAATCTTCTCCCTCTTACCGCGCTCGAGAGAGTGCTTGTCCTTCGGTGTCAATGACACCGGGGTTTTTGTGTCGACCTTTATTGCTCTCTCTGAGGCGCTGGAGCATTGAGAATTTGGCGCCGAGACACGTGTCTCGGGCCTTGGAGTACGCTTGATCTTAGGGAACTGCGGGACTGGTGTCTGCAGGGTCTGTGAAGACGATGGAGCAGCGTCGGCTGCTTCCATCGCGGGGGCGGGAGGAGTCACTGCGGCAACACTGCGGCAACACTGCGCGTGCGCTCGGAGGACTCCGGAGGCCTCTGTGAAGCTGCCCCCACCTGCGTCACATCGGCATAACTTCTTCGCGGAAGGTATGATAGCCGCTTTCTGGCTTGAAAGAACAAAATTTTTTCTTTCACAGTTAGTGCAATGACTTCCTTTTCCTTTTTCCAGCATGGGCAAGACCGCGAGTAGGCTGGATGGTCTCCTTTGTAGTTAATACAATGTGGGGAAAAAGTGCAGTTTTCAGATTGGTGATCGTTGGAGCTGCATTTAGCACAGGTTGTTTGGCCTCAGTATGCATGTGAAGCATGTACGAACCTTTGACACTTGAAACACCGTCTCGGATTTGGGATATATGGTCCGACGTTTACTTTTACGTACCCTGCATCCAGAGAGGTAGGCATTATGCTTGTTCCAAATGTAAGTATGACATGTTTTGTTGGGATCTCTTGGTCATTTCTGCGGATGACTATTCTTTGTACTTTTGTCACTTTTTGCTCCTGGAAACCCTCAAGGAGTTCCTCATTGCTCAGGCCAATAAAGTCTTTCTCTGATATCCCACCCCGGCTTGTGTTCAGTGTTTTATGTGGTGAAATTGTCACTGTTGCGTTGCCAATACTGGTAAGTTCAGAGAGCTTCTCTGCTTGATCTTTATCATTCAGTTCTAGGAGGAGGTCCCCGCTAGACATTTTGGAGGCTTTGTATGTCGGTCCGATTTTATCTTTCAGGCATTTGGCTATAAGGAATGGAGATAGCTTTCTTACTGGCATGTTGGTTTCGCTATGGACTACATAGTACTTGGGGAAAGATGGAGCATTGCTTCGAAAGGAAAATTGGAATGGTACTTCGGTGCGGCATCTCTTCAGACGCCGATCATAAATAACAGAGGCTTGCACTGCCATAAGAAAATGTGTATCTTCGGCAACAGTGCCGACCACCCACCACGGAGCCCAACGAGGGGACGCGGCAGAGCTTGTGTACAAGCCTGCACGACGCCAGCCGTACGCCATCACTATAACCCAATATGGTGTACCCAAGGTAGGATATCCACACAAGGTTAACCCTTGCCGCCGTGGAGAAAGGAAGTAAACGGAAGAGAGAAGAAAACAGGAAAGATCAAAAAGTGAGAGATAAAGACAAAGGTTTGAGGAGAGACAGGAAAAGGCGACTACCGATCTCCCCCGGGTGGGTCAGTCCGGGGGTGCCGTCTACGTGAAGCAGAGGCCAAAGAGGTGTGTTGCCTCCGCCGGGGGGCCTTAAAGGTCCGAACACCTGGCGTCGGCTCAACCCCCAGGATCCCCCTTTTCCCGGACATGGCTAAGCCGCGCACGACTACACGCGGGAGGGTCCAACCCTCGTGTGCTCAGGTACGTGGTATCGCAACGCACCAAATGCCTGATGACGCAGACGCCCCTGCGGGGTCTGAATAATCTAGTTACCTCAAGACACTGCAAGACACATATTTTTGAGTGTTTCCATATAGAGGCACTAAACTCTTGGCTGTAAAACACAGCCCAGCACAAAGTTATTAGATTGGTCCAGTGCAATGCTTCAGCATGAAACTGTAAGCCGAGCTAAAGCAGTCTTTTAACTAAATGCAGTTACTGTGAGTTCACTCTGACTCATTCATCACTTGGATGTGCCTAGACATATCCTGGCGACCTCGCTCATTGCCTGTAACTGCCCATAATGGCTGCCACTATGATTAGATTGCCTGCCAAGTGACCAATTCACCTACATTTGCTCATTTTTTATGTGCATGCCAACTAAGCTAACCCTCAACAACATTGGCACTTGAATGCAGTAGCCATTTCTTCATTTTTATGGCACGCATAATGCCCGAGAGTGACACCGTATGAACTCTGCAGTTTATAAGGAGGTCAATATATGCGACATGATGTGTATGAATGCATAACTGTACCTTTACCACTCAAACAAATGGCACGACAGTGACATGGCACTGCTCGCCCTTTGTATAGCTGTCACGGAAGTTGTGAGAGCGGCACTGCTAGATCCAGCAACCATCACTCGGGAGAAGTTTTCTGGTGGAGCTATGGAACTGAGCTGATTCTAGTAATGTTGTGCCACACTGCAGTCCTTTTTACCATCCTTGTCCATTATCCCCATGACCTTATATTTGGACTCTTATTTCTCAGTGTATTCCGCCCCTCACTGATTGCTCTGCCTGCACCCTCTAACTCAAACTTCCTGCTCCTTCCCGATTTTCTTGTCACGCCCTTGAGCAATCTCAGTACTACCGGCTTCGTCCACCTGCCTGCTTAAGCCGCAACGTTCGTCTAGTTCCTCTCCTCTTCTGTCGTGCCCAATAGTCGCTATCAAAGTTGCAGACTGGTCACTTCGGAGTTGGAATGATTCTGGAATCATTCCATATCTTTAACACCTGGAATGGAATAGGAATGGAATGATGACACCAGTCGGACAGTTGGAATGGAAATGGAATGGGAACCTGAGATTCCAGAATGGAGTTTGAATGGAATGGACACATAGTCCTGGACTGCTAAATGTTGATTTTAAGCGAGACTACAAAACTGGTAAATTTGCCATTTAGACTAAACTAGACTTGGCCAATATACTGTATTTCTCCTACGAGCTCTTTCAATACCTACCTATAGATGCTTACCTCTGCCACAATAATTGTAAGCAACACGGTATTCTGCACATTCTAATTTTCTGAAAACCCAGAAACCTTTCTGCGTTACAAGGTTGAAGTGTGTTTATATATAAAGCAACTTCTAATTGTCAAGAATGATTCAGTTTAGTGAGAGCACACCTGACCTATGACACAAGGATGGAGGCCAAGAACGACGTCGTAAATGGTTGCACCCTGTGTGCGTCCCCGGTGATTTGGAATGCGTGCCATGTTTTTTTGCCCATTGCCGAATATCCAGAAAGTGCAATAAATGGAGGTCAGAAAAAATGGTGCTCGTTAAAAGCCAGTAAGGGTGAAAAAAGGATAGTCCTGCTAAACATATCAATGCGTTTCGCTTTAATGTGTTAGTCATCAAAGTGACAGAATAATCTACAGCTGGATGCATGGCATGCACAATGGTGTGAGATTTGGAACTTTGCTTTAGTCGAATAAAAACAGTTTCTGAAGAATTGAAGATGGTTAGAAATACTGGATTTTCTTCAGAAGGCAAGCCTTGCTTGTGTTGCAATGTGTGATGTGGTTGTGAACTGCTCAACACGTGAGCAGCTAAAGTGAAGCTGGATTCAGCAGTCGTAAGCAGGCAGCTGTAGGCTAGTTTTTGAAAAATTTGTACACTATGATGTGAGAAACTAGCATCATGTCTGGCTTAATTTTATATTGAAGAAAAACTGCATAAACATGACAAAGCGTAATTTCACTGGTGAAAGCCTCAATGAATACAGACATTTCTTTTATTATTGTGGTTTCCAAAAAGCCTTAAGAGTGAGCCCTTGCTCTGTCTCTGCTGTTTTCATGTAGGGACTAGGAAGGTACTTCGAAAGAGCAGACCACATGACAGGCTATCACCACAAACTGACATGTTTTCGAGATTTCTTGATCACAAATAGAACTGAATATATTTTGCAATCACATCACATATTCGCGACTTCCAACCTGCACAGCTAACATCTGTTTGTTGACGCTATTTGACAAGCAAGACAATAAAATTTATGTACAGTCGAATCTCGTTAATTCGAACATCTGGTTTATTCGAACTGACGCTGTGCTCCCTTCAAGGTCTGTGTATTCCAATGGGTGAAAATGCCCGGTAATTCGAACGCGCAAGCATTTGCGATGGTTAATTTGAACATACCGCACTCCGAGAATGTTCTCAGCAGCACGGCAAATCACGCAGCGGCGCCTCTGACCAGCATAGAGGAAAAGCTTCCCTTAACGCTGCGCATGAAGAAAAACGTAGCAAAAATGTCACCCTCTCTCAAATGGTAAGGTCGCCGTTTCTGCGTCCCGCTGCAATGCTCCAGCCGCATTAGCAGCAAAACGCGTGCTGCAGGAGGGATCGGTCCTGGGCCGATTTTTCCCGGCTCGCTGTGGTGGCAAGCGAGCCGCGAGTGGAGGACACTGACAAGAGTGGCCCCTACAGTGACGTACTCGCAGAAGACTGGTGTCATGCGGACCTGTCTGATCACTCTATTTGTACTCACGTCTGGATTCAGCCGGATTGCTTTTTTCGCACTGTCATCTGCTTGTGTCAGCTCTCGCTCACGCTTGTTTTGGTTGGCTTGGTTTGGTCTCTTCGCGCTTGTTTCTTTACAATGACACGTCTAATCCGAGACGCCCCGATGAAAACGAAAAAGCGTGCAAGCATGCAGACGGAAGTAACGGTAACGGTGGAGGCCCAGTTCGGCCTCGGCAACTCCGCTGCTTCGGTGGCAGAGGAAAGTAGCGCCAGCCATCAACCTGGCAGGAAAGCAAATCCATTTCCCTTCCACCCTTCCTTGCAAATATGTTCTCCTCGCCCTCCCTCTCAACTCCCTCATAACTCCCTCACCTTCGACCGCGTCGGTGCCGCCAGCCCTGCCGGCCCGGCACCAGCTTTCCCCTGGAAGTTTCGTTTTCTGCCGTTATCGGGAAGCGAG
This sequence comes from Dermacentor albipictus, assembly GCF_038994185.2. Classification (NCBI taxonomy): domain Eukaryota; kingdom Metazoa; phylum Arthropoda; class Arachnida; order Ixodida; family Ixodidae; genus Dermacentor; species Dermacentor albipictus. The sequence goes on from NC_091821.1 coordinate 185,162,328, forward strand.
CGTTGGCCAGCGTGGTCAGTTTTGTGTTCCTCGCTCGCTGTGTGCTTGCACACCATGATATTTCATGACTCGCATCATTTGACTCGCCCGAATACTTCAAGAACAAGACCTTTTTTAATTCAAACTTCTATTATACCAAACAAATTTTCAGGCCCCTTCGAGTCCAAATTATAGATATTAGACTGTATAAAAATGTTTTCTGCATTTCTCTGTCTAGTCCTATTACATGTGTGATTGTCTTGAGTACTCACCTTGCATATGTGGTTGTGAAATAAGGTCCCTCAAGTATGGGTACTGTATTGACCACACGCATGTCCACTACCAGGAACAGGCATGTGCTCTACCTATCAAGTGTTTGTGCAATGCTTCTCTTGAGGGCTGCAAAAGTTGATTGATATTACCAATTGCCAAGTTACTTGGGGTTGCAGGCTCCCGGCTGCCATAGTGTGCGCTAAAGCGTCTCCAAAAAGTAAATATTTTTGGATAAAGCCAGGCTTTTAAAGGTAAACCTTTGCATTTTGGGCTCTTCTTTCTTTGGCATGTCCCTTATTTAAGCTCATGTTTTGCTGGATATCAGCCTGTAAGGCCAATTTAGTATGGCGACCTGCTACCCTGCATGACAACAATACTAAAGCAATAAAATTACAACAGCTCAGGATAACCAAACTGTCTTGCAATGAACAAATTTGTTACTCTTGTGCATGAGAGTCAAAGCATTTATCAGTTATGACTCTTTCCTACCATTTGTAATCTTACTCCAGTATTCTCCACGTAAGTTCGCTACGTCAAACTAACCACACTGTTTTAGTAATGTTTATTTCTTATGAGCACAAAAATAAAAGACACAAGTGAGTCATCAGAAGTCCCTTGATGTCACTTGTCGTGCAAGTAAAAAAATTATGCAGATCCAATGCACATGTTAAAACATCTGAAGCGAAGCTTTCGTGAAGCGGTTAATGAACTACAGTTAAACCTCAAGATAACGAAGTCAGTAAAATCGGCAATTTGCTTTGTTATATCAAAATTTCGTTGTATTGAATTCGAACTTTTATGCAAATAAGTACAGTCACCGATCGGTTTCTCTTACACGGAAAGGGGCCGCAGGAATTTGCAAATTATCGGGCAATCGAAAAAAGCAACTTTGAACAAGAAAACAATTTTGATAAATTTGAGAGTTGGCGACGAATGATACAGTTTTATTGCACATACGTTGACAATATCTTCACATTGGTGGTACAAATTAAGTAAAGCCAGCCACGCTTTCGCGTGCACTTCGCCCCAGCGGCTGATAGTGTCGCTCTCACTGGAACAACGCTATCAGGAAAAGCGCTGGCAGCTGGGAAGGAATGCTTCGTCTGCCTCTCACTCCAATCGGTCCTCGAAACTCAAGATTACGCAACCTCATATGTGCTCAGCCGTGCTTACAGCCGTGGGCTGCCATGGCCGAGACACGCACCAGCTTACACCCACCCATTCGCGCGCACTTGATCACATTACCGCAAGCTCGCTCCCCTCGCTGTTTTCCTTTGCTCACACGGGAAGGCGTCACTCGTGAAGCCACCATCTTTTTTGTCTCATCCTCGCACACCTTCATTTGCACCTAAGGCACACAGTGCACAAGGCTTGGACATTATACGGAACATGATGCAGCTCCACTTTGGCAGTCGCTCTGTTAGCGCAAGCCCACGATTTGAGAAGTGCGTTTCCAAGCAGCCACTTGTAATTCAATCAATTGACTATCTGCGTCTCTGGAAGTTTCCATTTATTGTCTCGGTATTCCTTTGCGGCAGCAGTGAAATTTCGTTATGTTGAAATCACATACAAATACACTTCGTTATATTGAGGTTCTAAAATCATGGTGTTCTATGGACAACAGGTTATGAAAAGTCAAATACTTTGTTATATCATGAATTTTGTTATACTGAAGTTTGTTATATCGAGGCTTAAAGGGAAGCTGAAAGGTTTTCCAGAAAAAATGAGTGAACATGTGTACATAATGGTTTTCAACCCTCCGAATTCGAATATCGTATCGAAATTGAGCGAAAGAAAGCGCAAATATATTTTATTTCGACGAAAAGTGCAGCAGCGGACACGCCCAGCTCGCGCGTCTCGTTTCCGCCTGTGGTTGGTCGGGCGACCCGTGACGTCAACTTTAGCGACCGACCGCTGCCGCTCCACATGAAGCGCGGTGCCAGGTAGTTTGGTGCCGTAATGGAAAATTAAGAGGTAATAGAAAATTTAGAGAGACTGCGTTTTTCTGAAGAGTTCGGCGTTGCTCCCTACATGTACGAGCCGACTGCAAAGAGCCGGCCTCTCGAAGAAGCAAACGATGCTGGTGCGAGCAGTGCTTTCGACGAGAACGAAAGCGAAGTCTTGGGATCTCCTCGTGTTGGAAATGCTCTTTGGTGAGTATGTTTTTTGCAAAGCGATCTAGTGATCTCGCCGATCTTTCGCCGATCTAGTGAGCTCGTTTCCGGTCAAACAACTGCAGTGTTGTGTTCCTGCATGCCTCCTCGTGGAACGTAAGCGGGGATGCGATCGTCGGCATTTGTGCGCTGTCCAAAGCTGTCGGCAACCTACAAAGACGGTTCAAACGCGTGAAAAGCTTCCCGGTTCATGCAGTACGTGTAGTGACCTTCATCTGTGCGCCATCCGCACACTACTCGTAACCGAAGTCGTAAAGGCGGCGAATTCCGTCGGCTACGTGAGACGGTCGGTTTCTCGCTGTGCGCGAGAGACGGGGGGAGCGTAGCGTCCTGGCGTGCGCCGGCTTTCCAGCACATGCAAACTCTGCATTTGCACTGCGTTATGCTATAGCTGCATGCAGGCTGTTTTACAACACACGTGCAAATAGAAAATTCGCGGCGCTTTGCGACGAAACCTGCGTCGAGGGCGGGAAATAAACATGCACCTTCCGTTCAGCGTGCTAACATGAAGGAGCTCGCAGTAAATCAAAATCCAGGTTTGGGCGAGTTCGTGTATTCATAAGGCCTTCCAACACCAGTTATCATCAGTCAGTCCGCACTCGTGCCGTCTTTGTTTTCGTTGCTCCGATCTTTTCGCGCTGCGTTTAGAAAGCCTGCTAGTGGAAATTCTGGTGATAATCGTCGTCACGGAAGTGGTTGGAGCACAGCAGTGTTGTTCTTGAGGGCTTGAAATTCTTTCGCTTTACAGCAGCCTCCCACTTCCTTAAAAGCTTCTTGTCTTGTGGGAAGCAATGGAAGACAACATCGTCGCGGCCGCTGGTGTTCGTGCAACCGTAGGCTGCACAGAAAGAAGGCATGATCGGCCCACCACATCAGTTGATGCTGCGCACGTTGACCACCACTCTACATACACACAGACGCACCAACAAAGAAATGCAGGGTCGATCGAAGCAGATTACGACGGCACGCACGCAGAAACAAGCACGGTCAGGCACGGTCGGGCAGGCTGCGAAGGAGCAAAACACTAAAATTGACGTCACAACACCGCGGTTACCGGTCTCCGCTCGCATCGTCAGCGTCAGCAGCAGCGCGCGGCATTCGACGGGGGGCGGAGCTACAGCGCAATTTCAACCGACGATTACGTCGCTCCTATTTGAAAAAAAAAACCAAAATTTGACCTACATGGTTTATAAGGTTCCCGCATCCGTATATGAGCGTCTTATTGAATTCGACAGACTCTTCAGCTTCCCTTTAACTGTACTATAAGTTTGCCCATTTCATTGCTGTGTCATTGGAATGAAGGAAACTAGTGCGCACATGTGCTCTTGCACAGTCGTGCCTAGCAATGTGACAAACCTTATACAGTCTAATCTCATTAATTCGAACACGCTTAATTCGAAATTCCGGTTTATAACTGATGCTGTGGTCCCGTCAAAGTTATGTGTATTCCAACGAGTGAAAATGCCTGGTACTTCGAACACACAAGCATGTCCAACGGTTGATTCAAACATACTGCGCCTCAACAATGTTCTCAGCAATGCGCCAAATCACGTGGCGGTGCCTCCGACCAGCATTGCTCTGACCCCGCCATAGAGGAAAAGCTTAGGAGAGACCCCTCAATGCTGCATGCGAAGAAAAAAAAACTGTTGCGGAAATTTCACCCTCTCTCAAATGGCAAGGTCATCATTTCTGCGTCGCACCGTAATGCCCCAGCCACACCAGTGGCGAAACGCGCACCGCGGGAGGGATCAGTCCTAAGCTGATTTTTCACAGATCATGGCGGCGGCACGCAAGCCATGAGCGGAGGAGACCAATAAGTGGGAAACTGGGGTCATGCGGACACACCCAACCGCTCTATTAGTACTCACGCCTGGCTCAGCCGGGCCACTTGTTTCGCACTATGATCTGCTCACGTCAGCTCTCGCTCGCAATTGTTTTGGTTGGCTTAATTTGGTCTTGTTCGCGCTTGTTTTTTAAAAATGACGAGTGTAAACCAAGACGTTCCAATGAAAAGTTTCTTGGAGACAGTGCGCCATATTCGATTCTGTGTGACAAGACAGACTCTGAATACAAGGACACGAAGGCAACACCCAGTACCTCATTCTACTCGTTTTTTTTTTATGCGATTCTCCTTTTTTTTTTTTGAGCAACACCTGTCCCATCGGCCCAGTGCCAGCTTGCTCCTTGAAGTTTCGTTTTCTACCGTTACCGGGAAGCAAGCGTTGGCCGGCGTGGGCAGTTTCATGGTCCTCATTCGCTGTGTGCTTGCGTGCCACAATATTTCACGACTTGCACCGTTCGTGCATTGTGCTATGGTGCCCGAATACTTCACAAGTCCTTCTTTTAATTAGAACAAATTTTTGGGCCCCTTGAAGTTCTAATTATCAAGATTCAACTGCATTGGCTTATATTTGTTCTTCTTACTTATTTTAAATGCACTGGCAGCTTCTTTGACCAATTCCACATTGTGGGTATGCGCCATAGTATGGAAATTATAATCGTCATCAAGACACAGCAATCATCTCAAAGAGCAAGTTGGCATTGGCATGACATGTACCGCTTGCTTCTTGGCCAACCCCCTGTACGTATGTGCCACTTTATGAAAATCATAATCATCATCAACACACGAGGATCATCTCAAAGAGCGAGTTGGCATTGGCACAACATATAATGCCCACTTCTTGGCCAATCCTCTGTTGTGGATATATGCCATAGTATGGAAACCATCTTTATCATCACCAGGCGGACAGGCTTCTCAGCAGATCCCCCGGTTCTGGTTATGTGCCATAGTATGGAGATCATAATCATCATTGGCATGCGGCGATAATTTCAAAGAGCTAGTTGGCGTTGGCATGAGTTAAGTACAGTTAAACCTCGATATAATGAAGTAGGTAAAATTGGCAATTTGCTTTGTTATAGAGAAATTTCATTGTATTGAAATTCTACCTTTTACCTAAAGAAGTACAGTTGCTGACTGATTCTTCTTACACGAAAAGAAACCACAGAATTTTTCGAATTATCAGGCAATTGAAAAAAGCAAATTTGAGTCAGAAAAACATTCATTTTGCTGAATTTGAGAGTCGGTGGCAAATGATATGGTTTCATGCCATGTCGATGATATCTTCACATAGGCGGTACGAATTAAGTGAAGCCAGCCACGCTCTCGCGTGCACTCCGCACCTGCGGCTGATAGCGTTGCCCGCACTGGAACAACGCTATCATGAAAAGCACCGGCAGCAAGGAGCAAATGCTTGGTCTGCCTCTCGCTGCAATGGGTCACTGAAACTCTAGATTGTGCAACCTTCAATACTAAACGCTTGGGAAGACAGCTTACATGATGCCATGCCGTCTCGCCAGGCCCACTCTTTGCACACACGGCAGATTACCTTTAAAGGTGTGCAGCTGCAAATGCTCCCAGTCGCACTTACAGCCATGCACAGCAACGGCAGAGACACGCACCAACTTACCCCGCCCTCGAGCGCGCTTGATCGCTTACTACGAGCTCGCTCCCCTGCCCCTCTTTCCCTATGCTTACGCGGGCAGGCGGCATTTGTGGGAGACGCCATCATCTTTTTTTTTTCTCACCCTTGCACACTTGCACCTGAAGCACAAAGTGTGCAGGGTGCGACAGGACCTTATCGCACTTGGACTTTATACGGAATATGATGCGGCTTCACTTTGCCGGTCACTCTTGTAGTGATTGCATGATTTGAGAGGTGCGTCTGCAAGCAACGGCTTGTAATTCCATCATTTGACCATCTGCGTCCGTGGAAGTTTCCATTTATTGTCTTGGCATTCCTCTACGGCGGCAGTGAAATTTCATTACATTGAAATCGCATACAAACACACTTCGTTATATTGAGGTTCTAAATACATGGTGTTTGGACCACAAGCGTTAGTGTGGCAAGGTTTTTAGAGCTTTTATCATTTTATTTGAGGTCTACCTTTGTTCAATTTGACAATAACATTTACCTGCAAAAGCAGGGTGTTTGCATAGGCTCTTGCATAGCGCCCAATTTAAGTGACCTGTTTTTAGCTCGTTGTGACAAAGCTTTTGCTGTGCGGTTGGGTGATTTGGGCGTTTTGAAGGTTTTTAGATATGTAGATGATTTTTTGGTATTTTTAGATAGATCACTACTTGTTCCGGCTGCCAGTTCTCAGGTAGACTGCCGTTTTGACTGTTCAAACCATGCTGTTAGCTGTATTCTTGCCTCTTTCAATTAGTATTATAGGCAACTTACGTTCACTACTGAATTTCCAGCGCAGGGCAATATCAGGTTTTTAGACTTGCGTTTGCATTTCAAAGCCGAACACGTGTGTTGGGTATATGAGCCCAGAGCTAACAAGCCGCCCTTGAGGTACAGTTCTGCACACTCTAAACTCGTAAAAAGAAGCATCGTACGTTCTTTCCTGTCATGCGCTCTATCTAAGTCATGTGCTCACTTGCTAGATGAAGGCCTTAGTAAGCAGTTGGCACGTCTGGAAGCAGCGAACTATCCGAGACATATCATTATCTCGGTTGCTGAAGGCCTGCATCGTCAAAAGAAACTAACTTCACGCATGAGCGATGAGCAGAGAGTGGACTACGTAAGAGAAAGGAAAGAAGAAAGGGAAAAACGTAAAGTGGCGGTAATTCCCTACTTTCATAAGGTTTCCCACAACCTAAAGAAGGTAGGGCAACGTTCTGGTGTAAACGTTGTGTTTACAGCACCTAACAAACTCTTGAGGTTGAGTGTGATGAGCTGTCCCATGAGGAAACCAAAGCCTGGTTGCGCTACCGTGCACAAAGATCCTTTTGTTGCATGCACTCGTAATGTTGTGTATAAGATCCCACTCTCGTGTGGGAAGTACTATGTGGGCCAGACGGGCCGATGTTTAAACGTGCGTCTGGCGGAGCATAGCAACGAAGTGGAGAGCATTGCAATAGATGGGCATCTGGCTGCCCATTGCAGAAAATGTGACGCGAAGGCTCCATGCATCCCGCTATTCGAACGAACCGTTGTTGTCTATCGCCACAGGAATAAGATTACGAGGGAAATTGTGGAAGCAGCTGAGATAGCCAGAGCAGGTGAAGAGTGCGTTAGCACGCCGTCTATATTTTTATCAAGGAAAGAGCTTGAATTTTGGGCATAGTAGTCACATGACTGTCTTTTCCTCCTTCCCTTCAGTCTGTTCTATTGTAGTGGCGTCCCAGTGAGTATATATATACTCACCAGCTGCAATAAATCAATTGTTGAAAGTTAGCGCTCGTCCTGTGTTCTGCTTGTCCCTGTGTAATTTTTTGCGCTATGTATCCCAGTCCGAATGCATCCCTCCAACACGCCCAAACTTCTTCTCTGCTAACATGGTGTTCTATGGATAACAGGTGACGAAAAGTTAGATACTTCGTTATATTGAGAATTGTGTTATATTGAAGTTCATTATATTGAGGTTTAACTGTATACGTGCGACTGTGGCCTAATGGTTAGAGTATCAGGCTGTTGCACTGGGAGGCCGAGGTTGAAATCCTGCTGCCCGATGCACTTCATCTTTCTTTCTTTTTTAAGAGTGAGAATTCTACTCAGCGAGAAATCGACCGACCGACTGACCCGACCCGACACAGGCAAAACAATGGGATGGTAGGCAAAGAATGTGTAGCTTTAAAAATCACAACACTAGTACGCAGTAACTAATTAACAAAATTCATTTGATTTGGCAAGTTAAATTGCATGACCAAAGTTGGACAGGACTGTAAGGAAATTTGGCATGTTAAATCGCATGACCAAACTTGGACAGGACTGCAAGGAAAACACCACCAAATGAAGAATGCCAAAGAAGATAAAGTCTGAATCCTTCTCACATACCCTTGACATTAAATTATCCTGTCTGAAAAATTTGTGCAGCATCAGATACACAGATGCATTGGTGTACACTGATAAGGAAAGGTAAAGGTAACAGACCAAACGTTCATTCACACAATAAAAATGGTGGGTCAGCTAGCACACGACAAATAATTTATATGCAGTGGCAACATTCAACTGCTCCAGAAATCTGCTGCCTTGTAACCTTTTATTCTGCTCTACCACAAAACCAGAGTGATATGGCAGCCACTGCTGAACTGATGCATATGCTCAAGGTACAAATAGCAAATAGCAAATGCTTGTCATGGCCACACTAACCTGGCAATGCAAGTCCTGGGAATCTCAAGAAAACGTTCATGACAGTCCACAGGGACACGGAATGGCTGGGGTGTGGTTGGCACAGTGTTGTATGCGGTGCCACTTGCACGCACCTCGATGGCATCCAAGGCTGATATGGACGCTTGCTGCTGTGCTGTCAACACCATTGAGTACTGCAGCACCACCTCAAAAGTCACCTGGCCAGATGGCACATTGGGGTCACCCTGCAGGATACAACCCCTTACGAAAATCAGTCATGCCTGAGTGCGGTTCTTGCAGAGAGTACAAGTACGAACAGAGAGTACAAGTACGAACAGCACATAAACATGTTTTTAATGGTTGTCAGCTCCTTATGCTAGGCAAGGTGTAAGTTTGGCCTGATCAGTACAATGCAACCAAAACCATGAAAAATACTATCACATGAACGGTGCATCACTGTTCAATATTGTCACGTAGTGATGGTCAAGAAAGCAGCAAAACTGTGAATGGCGAAACTAGTGTTTTATTGGGCGAATCTGTGCCCTCAAAACAGGCTACACTCAAAGCACAACGATAGCAGGGAACACAGTCGGCGATCGGCGAAAATCTCATCAGCGGGTGAAGCGCAGCGGCTTTTATACATCAGTCATCGAAGGTTTCAGAGTAATCGCTGGTGCCCAGGTGTCTTCCAGAAAGTTCTACACTACTCACGTTGCGCATACATGCAATCAGATTACACAAGGTCATCGCTAACATTCCAGAAACTTCCAATACATGCAGGCGTGTCCTGCGCTGAGCGATAACATTTGTTAGAAAATTCGGTCACCTGGTAAACAAGTACACGTGTTATTATGGTAGATAGTGCAGATGATGAGACGAGAGATAAACAGGACAAATGTTCTCTGTCCCATGTGCCATCATCTGCATTATCCATTCTGTTGAACACAGCCAACAAGCCCAACTAGCACACACAATGGCACCACTGCTTCATGCGTCCCCTTAAGGTGGGACCACACATACGCTTGCCGACGAATGCAAGCTTGCACCTGCCATGCCTTGCGAGGAATGGCAGTTCACATCTACAAGAGACTCGCGACAGCATGCGGTAACTCAGCTTTCATAGACGCCTTGGTAAACACCACTTTGTACCTTATTATTGACAGTGTTTCAAAATGCTTCAATATCTATAAACGTAATTGTTATATGTTTAGAGCTGTTAGATCAGCACAAAAAGAAAAGAAAAAGCACTTCCTCTCACGATATATATCTGCATCGCTGAGCGTTGATTGTACCATGCCGTAGCTGCGTAGCCAGGTGCTTGGGTGCGAGCTTTTGCACGTCCGCAAGCATACGTGTAGTCTGGGCTTTATTTCTGTTTCACTTCTTCCATGCTATGAATCTCAAGTCTCCTTACGTTACTCCCTTAACCCTGTTGCCTAATCAGTCGGCGATTTCCGCCAAAGTTATGAGACGATGGTCCCAAATAGAACAGTCAACATAGGTTTGAATGGTGTAAAGAATGCATCAATCCATTGCTGTTAACAGTTCCGAGTTATGCACTTCCCAACCGTAGGCTTTGAAGCAGCTGAGCAATTTGTAGGCATCAATAAAGAATAGTTGGCCTCATATATAACAGTTGGACACCTTTAAAGATACAGAAGAACCACACTGATACGATCCCATTATGATCGATTTCCCGCCACCAACGTTTATGATTGAGAACACAAAAGATGACCCAATACAGATATGCTTATTTTTTATCAGTTCCTACTTTCCCGGAAAACGCAATCTTTCGGCACCAACGTTCAGCAGACTGCCACACTGCGATCTTATTATATGTTTTCTGGCCGCTATATCCCATGTATTTAATCAAAGGTGCAAGGTGTGAGCGATCCAGAATAGTAGCAGCCCCCAGCAGCATCTTCCCCAAAATATTCGCCCAAGCATCTCACGTGAAACTGCTGGTGCTCACAAGTTTGTTATTCTGGTACAGTCAAACCCACTTATAACAATATTCAAGTGCCAAGAAAATTGCATTGATATAACAGATAATTGCTATAACAGGTTTGCATGAAAAAAGGGGGGGGGTGGCAGAACTGTCATGCGAAAACCATAATGGCAGTGAGGCCAGTGCCCCTCCCCACCATGTTCCTCCACCCGGCTGCTGATTATGTTGATTTGTTTAAGGGGGTATGGTAGGGTGCATGAACTATCTTGGTTTCAGCTTTATATCTCAACAACTGTTCCATATATTAGCGTGAAAACCTGCATGCTCAATAGCAATAGTGTTGGCCTTAATTGGTGTAATTTTTTACTGCAGGCCTTTTTTATTTTTTGCGTATTTGAGAACCAAACTTTAAGCTATGATGTAAAATAAAATGTACCTTTCCTCAGAAACAAAAAACAGCATGACCGTCAAATTTCGCACAATAATTCTGTATGATGGTGGGTTTAACCGGAACCTTTAAAAAATGCTTTGCTACATTTACGTCAAGGAAAAAAAAATATTGCCGTCACACGTCTCGTACCGTGGAGAGTTTCTCTAATATTCTTTTCTTTTTTTTTAGTTATACCTGAGTGATTTTTTCACACATTTAGGTTCAGATTACTTGCAAGGGATGTGCATATATTCTGGGAAAATTTCAGCGTAATGGGCTGTATAGTTTTCCAGAAAAGGTACATCAAGTTCCGAAAATTTTGAAAAAAGTGATTTTGAGAAAAACGCATTTATATGTTTGCACCTTCACTACAACCGTTCAACATGCACCAGCAGAGTACAGAAACTTTCTGGCTTTTTTTGGTGTCTTCCCCAAAGCCTTTCTTCATGTTTACGTTTACGTAAACATGAAGTAAACATAATTACGTAAACACTGAAAAAATGACGGAAAACAACATGTAAACAAACCCTCGCGTCTGTCACGTTTAAATACCAGGGGGCGCGCTTTTTGGCACCATTTTCAAATGGCTTAGAGCGCTTTTACGCGCTCGCCACTGCACTGTTTTGCTCCCCACAGTGTGTATTATTTTTATTGATGAAATCAAAAAATCAGTTTTTTGGTCGATTTGCCCTACTATACCCCCTTAACTGTTTAACTCTGCTTCCTGCACACTCCAATCGCGTATAAGAAGCCGCGGCTGTCAGCATTAAAAAATGTCACTGCTATAACTGCAAAGTGGGGTCACGGGCGGCAAGTGACGTGTGAGCTCCGCTGAGGCATCACTTTGGTGGTCTCAAAAGGGGCCTTTTAAAAAATGCGAGAAGGTTGCCATGGCAGCCTCTCAGTTTGAGAAATCCAGAAGAAAAGCCAGGCGAGATTGCCACAAGCATCTCACTCATACATCTCACTGGCTTGCACGAGCAAACCCCGTGACCATCAGCTCTGGTTGCTTTACGCGAAGCTTGCCGACATGCTTCTCCAAAGCATAAAGGTGATCCACATAGTGCAATGGAAGGTCCCTCATGAAAACGAAGCCATGGAGGGACTGAACCATCTGCAGGGCCTCTTGTGAGATCAACCTTGAGGCAGCCTGCCCTACCGCATTATTGCTGCCGTCGCCGCTCTCCGATGTAAGCATGTTCGCGACGATCGCCTCATCGGTTAGAAGCAGTTGTTTCCAAATCTTTTCACCAGCAACATCGTGCAATGCCGATGAACAGCGGGCAGATTAGCCATCTTCCATTTCGGCGGCGAGTCAAACGAGGCTGAGAAACAACATGGCCAGGAACGACATCGACGCAACCAACAAAAACCAGCACGAGTGGCATTTAATCCATTGGCAGAACTGTGCAGCATGAGGGTCAGTGAGCAATCTCTGAGCAGTGCTCAGCACTCTCAGTGAAGTTGGCACCCCCCATTCATGTTTCGGAGGGTGGGGCGGCGTAGTGTTATGGGTGCAGCCCATTCGTGTTCGCAGGAGTTGAAGGGCGACAGGAGAGAGGCACGCGAGCTGGTGATGCGGAGAAGGCTGGAAAACGTTGCGTGGTGGCAGCAGCAGCTCGAATTTCTTTTTTTTCTTTTTTTTTCTTTTTTTTCAAGAATTTCACATTCCATTATTTTTCGGCATGGACACCTAGTAGCCAGACTTCATCACTATAACCAATAATGTGGCATTGGGGCATTGTAGTCAGCAGGTTATTTCCCCATAGAAAACATACAGAAGTTGACGGTACAGCAGCTTCTCATTGTTATAACCGATATATTGTTAAAACCGTGTATCATTATAAGTGGGTTCGACTGTACCAGCAAACCTCCTACTGGGCCGTTGTAAACCACATTCACGACCATCGCCACCAACCCTATTGTGACAAGCATCTCCATTGATATGTTTCACAGCACATGGGCAGTAGTGCCATTGGAAGCGTACTGCATGTTTTTAATAGTCGACAAGCCAAACATGCTGCGCCGCCGTTTCCTGCTGCAGGAAGCGCAAAGGGAGTGTCACGTATTGCTTTGGCAGTATAGTACGCACGGTATTCTGGTGTTGCCCACCAGCTCGATTTCATTTATATTTCCCATCGCAGTCTTAAGACACTGCCACTGCGCAATAGGAAGACACACACCGCACCCAGGCCATACTTGAGGAGCGTAAACGTAAGCTTGCCAAAGCCGTAAAAACTACAATGCGCGTCTAGGGTAGCTTGAGCTCCCCAACCTCAGCGTCTCGTGCTGCAACAATTCGCACAACGCTTCGCTTTACGTTGATGTCAACTACAGCTAAGTATCAATTTTTTTTGGTAACTTCCGATCGTACGTTTTTTCAGTTAGTTTTTTTTTTTTAAACCATCTTTTTTTAAAACGGTTGAATGAGGTCCTACTGTACAGGTACAACCGTAGTGAAAAATCCATCAGTCACCCACTCAACATGCGATCATAGCCGATTTCCAAGGTGCATCTGACTCGAGCCTTTGCAGTCCTTGCACTGGCGTACAGAGACAACACAGAACTGGCAGAAATACGGATGGACTTAGTAGCACGTAAGCGGAAGTGCATGCAGCGATGAATCGACCACTTCTTCCTGCCATAGGGATGTTAAAACGTAAATAAAATAATCTGTTTTTTTTTGGGGGGGGGGGGGGATACATTCATTTTTTCAGACAATCTACAGTTCGGACTAATTTACGTTCCCTGTGGAGTCTGAATTATCGGTCATCAACTGTATAGGGTTCTCTTATCGCACCTCCAATTTATAGCATCGATGCTCTATAACGTGACTTCTGTGATTGTGAAATCTGCAATTTTATAGCATTGAGAATGAGACAGGAAACTCGCTACTTGTACTGTACTCAGCTTTGGTCATACATTGAGTAAAGTGTATATTTTCGAAAAAGCTGCATATTTGATGTCATCGCAAAGAAAGCTTATATCTGACAGTGCTTAACAGAGTGTGTACAAGAGTTATGATATCACAGATTCTAATTTCAATGTAGTAGAGTATTTTCATTCCCTCGTGTTCTGGGAATGCTAGGACATGGAACGGTGTAAGCAAAATAACAGGAGAAACACTAGGTAATCAAATGCTTTCACTGCAGCCAGAGGTAAATGATACAAAGAAGTTAGTAGCAATCAAGCAGTCCAGCTTCAGAATCGTGAAACTTTTTAAGTTTACTTTGCTGTTACCTCAGACGTATGGCATACATTCCAAGCGCGGCATAAACTTCTCCAAATACTCCTATGCTGCAGCGATGTTATTGGCTGTTTCAGCTGGTAAACAACCATTTGCTACTATTTGAGCAACCTAGATAGTCCATGAAGAATATTGTAAGCAAAAATTAAGGCCAAAGTTGTATGCTTAACATACACTATCAAGTGCAACATGTGTGCCTTAATTTTAATATACACTGCGCACTTAGAATAGTTTGATAGGGGCTAACAAGGTTGGTTCGATAAGGCTCTCAACATTGTCTCTCAAACATGTTTAGCCCACTGAGAGCCAGATCCAACAACCAGCAGCAAATTGGTGAATGGCTGTTTGGCTTAAGAACACAATGTATTCGTATACTGCAGTGAACTCTCGTTAATACGAGCTCAGTTAAGCCAAATTCTTGCAATAACAAACAACATAGGAATGTTTGGTTTTCCATAAACTCAATGAAAAAAAAAATCCACTTGAGATGAAACGCCTCAGACATGCTCTTCAGTTAAGCCGAACATTCAGAGAGACCACCACCGCTGCCGATCCTGGAGGCTAGGGTGCCTCGATGCGCCGCACCCGCGGGTGCACACATCAAGGCACCCTACAGGAGGCCTGCGGCGCACATTGCCTATGGACAGAGGCAAAGACAAGAGGAGGAAACAAAAAAAGACAGTGAAATTTAACTTTGTGAACGCGGGTCACACACAAGCGGACGGATGCTACAGTGCATACGGAGCTATTGGCCTACGGTGCACCTAGACTGTCCGCATCGCAGATCATTTTCAAGACAGGGCTAGTATGGCCGCGCAATACACAGCAGGCGTCAGAGTAGAATGCGCCTTTGCAAACATTCGCTGACGAACTACATTAACAAGCATGGTGTCAGCATGCACAGGCAAACATGAACACTTCACACTCGATGACCACGGACGCTCACTGTCTAAACGCTGGAATGAGCAATCGCAGCAGCAGCAGCGAGTAAAGTGAGCTTTACGCTGTCTATCGCTTCAACGCAAACTGAGAAGCGAGAACACAGTGCATGCAAAGCTACGAGCCATTGGCCCACCTAGACTGTGCCCCCAAAGCACATGGTGTTCAAGGTAAAGTTTGCGCAACAGCGTGCGGCCGAAGTACAACACCCCCCTTCTTCCTCGGTGCCATGAGTGCTACTGAAGACGATGCCCCCCTCCTTCCTTCTTTGCGCACGGGAGATTGAGCTGCCATCATCGGCTCACCATTGCATGCTTTCAGTCGCACACACAGCATACGGCGCGGGAGGACGATGTTATCATGAGATGAACCCTGTACGTCCATATCGCAAATAAAACCTGTAGCAACTGCCAGAGGACATCAACCCAGCAAGCCTCCACCTTCCTCCTCCGCAACGCCTTGCCTCGTTCCTCCTTCCCCACTTCGCTCAATGTCACCTAGACTTCCCTCTAGGTTGCACTGCTTTGCCGCGTGTTCAGTGCGCTCCTTCCTACTTTCGTCAGCTCAGAGCCTGTACCGATGACCTGTGAGGTTGCAGATGCCTGCTTTAACTCCCTAGTGAACTTTTTCCAAGTGACAAGTGACTCATTTTCTATTACATCAATAAAATTACAGAATATATTTCCATCATAAGCTCTACATCATCATTACCAATTTAAAAAAATGGTAGCAAATTTCAAACTTACTTGTATTTTAACTTTTTTCCTCACCACACTTCAATGAATAACATATGTTCCCTCATACAGTTGTGTGCACTAAATTGCTCAAAGCACTTCAATTTAAAGGTCTTGCAGGTTCAAATTTTATGCACAATTTATGCCAACCTCAAAGCAATACAAGGAAAATGCAAAAATGATTGAGCCCAAAGATAATAAAACGACACCAGACAAAAATCTGAGGCTCGGAAATTGTGGTTCTACAAAATGTTTTGAGCTCACAACCATGATACTCCTTAGCATGTCCCCTCCTTCCCCACTATAACTACACCCCCTACACCCCCCCTCCCAAGAGAGAGATTTAAATGTGCAAATGTTACCGAAAGTTTGGAGGCCCGGAGCTTCGTGCAGTTGTCAATGTACTCTAACTGGATCAACTCGAGACCATGTGTGCCGTAGGTGCCCTTGAATACGCCAGGCTGAATGGGTACGCCAGTCAATGGGGCTTGCAACGTAACTCGCTTATACTGAAACGCATAGCTGAAATGCACATAAAGGATAGCATACTGTTAGAAGCTACACACAAGCAAGTGGCCCGTGCTCAATGCAGTACACACTGTGGGCATCACAAAAATGGTCCAATGCATAGGCACAGACAGCAGCAGAACCTTTGCCTCTAGCATGTAGTCCATCATGTTCTTGAGTGCTGCCACCACTGCATGGGAACTATTCCTGGGCCGGTATTTTGTGGCGATGTCTTTTCCGATTCTATGCTTTTTCACGCTTTTCGCGCTTCGCCACTGGTCAGAGCGACGGTCCGCCCACATTATCAACGCGATCAGGCGGCCGTGTGTGGTGGATGATAAGAATGGCATAGAATAAGGCATAAGGCATCGCTAGAAAATAGCGGCCCTGATCACTTCAGTCGGTCTCCTGATTTATCCAGTCATTTGACTTATCCAATACTACAGTGATTCACAATAGCAGCATACAAACTAAAGTCACAGTTACTTACAAGCTTTGGACACAGTGATAAATGCACAACAAAAAGACATTTTGTAAACGCACCACCCAATTACCATTCATCATGCTCCTCATAACAATTCACCGCCCCCACCACACCTTCGCCTTTGAGAATAGTGCAGTAGTGTTAACATCCACCTGGAGAACCTTCTTGTATAACACCCACAGCTAAAGAAAGGTTTACTATGCCTTCTGTGGCACATTACGCTGTTGTACATGAGAGGCATGGTGAATATATATATATATATATTTTTTTAAGGGCCCCTCTCATCAGGCCACATAGCGAATATTTTGTTATATGGTGGAAGTTGTTACATGCCCTCTTGGGATCGGGAGCATTCTGCTGCAAGGATTTTTCAAATTGGTTGATTATTAGCCGAGATATAAATATTACAGTGCAACAAACCCATGATTTCAGGAGGCGAGCATCATGGCCAACAAGGATACTCTCTTTACTTGCCCTGTCTAGCCTCCACAAGCGAAATTTTTTCCCTGCATTCTCCCATACCGGAGCTGTAGGATTGCGTGACGCATACGTCACGGGCCCTGCCATTCTTTTTTCTCTCTCTGGCTTTTTTGTTGCGGGTAGCACTTACGCTGATGGTTGCACGTGTGAGCTGCTGTGTTTGTCTAATTTTGAGCAGCGCACGAGAACACCTGACTAGCAGTATAAGTCAGTGCTACAGGAACACTGAGGCAGACGCAAGCAGATCACAGAGCACGACTGCGCACTGAAACATGGTAGAAAATGACATAGTTTCGCTCTCAGCGCACACGACTGCATGACGTGGGAACAAGCAGACGAAACGAAAGCACACTCGGCCACAAAATATTACGGACCACTGAATCTCAGAAAAATCGGAATATCTCTGCAACTTCACAACACAGTCTGGTATTTGCAATACGCTAACAGCATTATCGTATATAGTTTTAGTGGCTACTGCTGCAGGCTACTTGGGAATTGAAAATTTTCTGAGATACCGCAGTCTGTAAGCTTTTATGGCCGGGTGTACATCTCTTGCAATGCGAAGTAAAACAAAAAGACGCAGACATTCAGGTTGTGTGTTTTATTATTTCTCTAAACTTTAATTTGTCTATTGAAGCAACAGTTTATACAAATAACAGATGTTGCCTTGAATAATTCTCGAAGGGTCGCGTGTCACTATGAGTGAGGTCACTGCATATACATGTACGCAGGCGTACTTGCTGATATACGTCATCCCCCGGTCTTGGAGGGCGATGCCCGAGAGGGGAAGGGCAAAGGGTGTTTAGTTTGAAATTCAGCTCTTTTCGCAGCACACAGCGATGTATTCTTAGTGGACACGATCGTGAGTGCGCATTGTATGCCCTGCGCTTGTCAGCTCAAAATGGCCAGACCTGGTGAGGGGCACTTTAAAGCAACGTTAGGATAACCACCCCCTTGATATCCCTGCAAAATTTCCATATTCTAGTGCGTTAGTGTGTTTGTTGCAAGATATCTTTGCACCTGTGACATCTGGCTGTTTATGTGTACAGTGCGTGGCAGCAGTTTTGCTGCTGTGCCCCAGCAGTAGCCTCTATTTATGTCAAGGTGAGCTGTAGGAGAACTATTTCTTGTAGTGCAGAGGGGTACAAACCAGGCACAGCACAAATTTGTTGCAGTTTCTCAACTCCTATCTTTTAAGCTAGTGCAGCAATAGATAAGCCAAGCAGTCAAAGAACTGGCTCAGGTGCCCAGTAAGGTAGCAACTGTTCCAGCTGCAGACATGATAAATACAGCAACAGGCAACACCTATTCTACCTATTGATTCTTGCAACAACAGTTTCCAGAAGCACAGACAGCCAATTCATGAAGTACATGTAATAAGCTTGAGTTCCTTTAACGGGACACTAAAGAGAAATGCAAACCAGTTTAAACTAACAAAATATTTGTTCAAAGGTCTGTTGTTAATTTTGTGCTAAGCAGTTCGTTATTACAAGAGAAAAGCATGGTCAACGTCAATTTTTGGAATTTTACACTGAAACCCCAGCAACAGCATGTCAGTGTGACATTCAGACTTCAAAGTATATTTTTTGTATTCTGGCAGCTGTGGCTCAGTAAATGTTCTTGAAAGTTGCCAAGTTCAGTCTATGCCTCTTTTAGAATACAATGCAGTCAATTTTTACCAATAAAAAACTAACTATAGTCGGATACAACTTAACTCTGCAGTGAAGCCCCACCCACACTCTCATGACCACCAGCCACTGCTCCTCCGCGAGGCTGCAAATAGTTCGTACTTCAAAGTTTCCCTGTTACCTAAATAAAGTGGTAACCACAAAAATAAAGTTATAAGCGCGTAATTTTATACGTTTCCACTCGCCTAGTATAGTGAAATGGTGAAAGCCTAATTCTTTATTCAACTGAAATAAGACTCTTGCTTCGCTGCAACTATTTATTGTCAAGTTTCACTTCTGTTGGTAGTGAAATTTCACTAGTAAAATGGGGTCAGCAGTGAAATGATCTGTACCACGAACTTTCGAAGAGTGAAATGCTCAGACTCGATACACTTTCTCCATGTCTGTTGCACACTTGATCACTTCCACTGATGAAAAGACTCTTCAAAAACAGCAGACACCCCGGAGGTATTAAGTACGGCGCCATTTCGAAATGGTCACATGACAACAATTTTGTTTGCTTCTGTGATTGGCTGGCCAGTAACAACCCCGCGCGGTCTGTGTGCCTCGGTTGCCAACTGCTGTCTTTTCAAGTTGTATCCTACTATAGACCTGAGCACTGTCAAAATCCACGTCATGATGAACGGACGCAGGAACTTCAAGGCGGTATATTTCATTTTTACGTCTTTTCTGGTATACCAAGTCTCCTCTCACAGTAAGTATGGCTTTTTGAGCTTTGTATTAGGGTAATTCATTATTACATCTTAATATTTTTTTTTATCCCTCAACCACTTGCGTTAGTGCTAGAAATGTGCTGATTCTCAGTGCTTTTATGTTCGAACATTTTATTTCAGAACATAGTAGTCGCAACATATACTGCGATATGTTGCGATCACTGGTGTTTTCAATGGATGTAAAGCAGTAATAATTGTTCCAACTGTTTTTCATTATTATGCGAAACTTCAAAGGAGCACCTCAAGGAACACAAATCAAATTAATAATTTACTACTTTAAGTATAAGTACTGTAAGTTAAAAAAAAATTGGAAATATACAGTAAAAGCTCGTTAATTCGAACCGCAAGGGGAAGCCGCTTCAGTTCGAATTAACGAAAGTTCGAACTAACGAAAGTGAAGGAGGGCAACAGTACACTGCGATTTGGAAGCAGTAGGGCATGTCAGAAATTTGGCGCGTCAGAAAGTGATGGCGTGTGCCGCGGGCACACGCCATCTTCAAGTCGAAGCTCTGGGTGCGACTGTGCCACACCACCGATGTCCACCGAAACGAACGTTAGCCGAGGCTTAACACCATCACAATGAATCGCGACGGCCGATACCTCCTAAGCTGAAAACAGAGGTGCACAACCGATGAAGACTGCCGAGACAAAGACGCTGAACATGTGAAGGTGGCGAAGGCCCTGATTCGTTGGTTCTTGATTGCAAGCGCAGCTGCGACGTACTTGATTCACCGTGTTTTGGAGCTTGCCGTGCCATCTCCGCACAACATTAACAGCTGTACAAGATTTGCAAAGCCTCCGAGATTCGCAACGGGCAAGAAGTCTCGGAGGTTACGTAGAACGGAGAGGCGGCAGCCGCGGCTGCCTTCTGGCTGACCCCGCGTCGGTTAGATTTTATTCCTATTTTGCCTTCTCTCGCCGTTCTCTCCGTTTCGGAGGCAATACAGCCTTGTGTGTAGGCAGTAGGCGCGTTTTTCTGGCCGTGTGCCAGGCGAGCGTAGTTCGAATTATCCGTGAGGGAACCTTCTCGCGTTCGAATTAACGGACTTTTTTATACATAGACTTCTGTGGAGCTTGGCCGGACCAAATCGTACAGTTCGAATTATCCATTAATTCGAATTATTGAAGTTCGAATTAACGAGCTTTCACTGTATAAAATATGCACCTGGTTCCTAGATCCCAACTTTTGAAGTCAGATCATGCAAAAAAATTATAAAGGTTTGCCGGTGTCAATACTAGCTATAATGATGCCCATGCTATGCGGGAAAGCTGTTGCTACACAAATGTGAAAATGGGTAAGTCCCTATTGTACAGGAAGCACTTGTTTTTACTCATTGCAGCAGGCACCTGGTTCGTTTTTACTGCTTTTTTTTAGGCTCGCGAAGCAATGGTCGTCATGTCATGGAGCATGCAGAAGCCTCCTCAAACTTGATTATTGCATTTGATCAGCTTTCTGTGCAAGCAAGATGGTCTAGCGTGCGTTCAACTGTAACTAGAGTCTCCACATACTTTGTTTAGCTCCCGTACAGCGCTGTACAGCAATGTGAATGTTGCACAATATTGTACAGTAATCAATAAGGGCACTTGCACAGGTGGTGTTCAAAATGTAAGAGATTAGACTGCTAGTCAAGCTTCGGGTGAAGGTTGATCTGAAATCAACTGCATGCGCTTCTATGAGTGAAAAGCCCACACAATGGGAAGTATTGTTCGTAATAATCTGCACATACGCTGTCTAAATGCGTATAAATGCTGAAGGATAAAAACAACCCATGGTGGGAAAAACAAAGTTGCACTTGACATAGTTGACATCACTTGACATAGTTGACTCATTACAACGGGCCCTGATAACCCGGCAAAATATGCCAGTTTTATCCAAAGTGTCTCACTTCCAGAACTTTAGTCCCGTTGTCTAACAACATTACTGCAAAGAATGAGTGACGAACGTCCAAAGTAAAAAATGAACAAAAAAATGTCACAGTTCGAATGCAATAGCAATTCACATCTCGCTCTATGACTGCAGAAAGTCGCTATACAAACAGAGTGAGGAAGAGCGGCAGCAGCAGCAAGCGAATGGACCTTCGTGTTGTCTGTCACTTAAACGCGAACTAAACGTCAAAAGCAGAGCACATGTGAAGTGACCAGCACTAGGCACACTTTGTCCACATCGCAGATCGCTTTCAAGATACGGCAATGTAATCAGCAGCCGCCAGAGCAGAACAGCCCTTGCCTTCCCCTTGCCTACCCCATGCCTACCCCATGCCTACCCCTTGCCTCACACGAAAGAAGACTGCACGTTTCCGCCCTGCCTTTCTCGTTCACGGGCGCAATATTAAGCCGCGATCGTCGGCTGACCCTTGCAAGACAGTTGTCAGCCTGTGTCGACACGACAAAAGTATGTTTTATACGGCCAATTTTGAAAAAATTGCCGTTACTTTCGTCTGCTGTAGCCGATAGTCCATTGTAGCATGGTCCGTTAAAGGTGAACTTCGTTGCATTAATAAAATAGGTAAAGTAAACTAAGGTTGAAATATGGTCTGTTATATCCGAAAGTCTGTTGTACATGGGTCCGTTGTAGCAAGCGTAGACTGTATTAGTCAAACACAATTAACAAAATAATATGCACTCATGAGCATCTACCATTGCTTGAGACATCGTTAAAACAGCCCAGACGTCGTGTCACAAAATTAGACAAGCTGAGAGGAGCTTGCCCTGACTGCTGCTGTCATATAAACATGTTGCCGAGTCGACCAAAGCACAAGTTTTGCGTCATTTTAATGAGGAAGGTTTATTGAGGAACATTCGAGCCTAGCTTCGACGATACCTCTAGTCGAAGTTTTATTTTTTCTGACTCCCCAATCTGCCAAAAATTATCAAATCTGACAAATAGTTAAAAGTTCAGTTGTCATTTCAGAAGGTGCATGATGCTGCTAGTAGAATTCCAAGAGAAATGTTTAAAGCGCATACAAAAAAACTCAATCAAATTGATCGATTTCTACAGGCGAGCCAACGAAAAAGTTATGCAGTTCACCACCATGCACAAGTTCGTAGTCAAAACTGCACATTCTACAGGGTCCCCAAAGTTAAACTATTAGTAATTTTAATAAAAATACTATGGCAGTGACACAATGCCCCTTGCACAGGTGGTCTGTGTGCTTTGGTGGGTAGAATTTTCGCAAACAAGTAGAAATAGCAAGTACATAATTAAAAAAAATTTAATGAACTCCTAAAATTTCGAGATTTTGGAATATGTTTATGCTAGAAACTTGAAGACAATTGTATTCAAAGACAACTCTATCTTATTTTACATTTTGGAAGCGCTTCCGTTCCACCATATTTATAATCAAATTTAATGTGCAGTATGCCGATTTTGCATTTGGAGATGGGAGTTTCAATACAAAAACAAACCCCCCATGTGAAGCAGCCAATTTCAGAGGGAGTGGGGAAGCCAGCCTTGCATTTGCCAGCCAATTGAAGGAGTGCAGCTGCTATCAGCTCCGCCTGGATTCTAGACTGGTGTGCAATACTAACGCTTTAGAAGTGTCAAACAAAATGGTATTGTCCTCGAGTACAGCTGTCTCAAGGTTTCTAATATACACACACACTATATCCTGAAACGTAAAAATTTAATAAAAGTTATTTTTCCTTACGTACTTGCTGACTCTACTTGCTCGCCAAAGTGCATAAACCACTTGTGCAAGCAGAATTTGCACAGCTATCATAGCGCTTTTATTAAAATTGTTGATAGTTTAACTATGGGGACCTTGTATAATGTGCAGTTGGAAATTAGGTGTAGTAACATCAAATTCATAACATCAAATGCAAAGTGTTTGCTCCCCTCTGCCTGCATTCATCATGATAGCATTGTCCAACTGTGGGTGACACAAATGTAGCTAACAACACCATTTATTTACCTAACAAAACTAACCAATAATTACTAAGCTATCTAACTAAACTAATTATCAAACTAATATCTAACTAAATTATTCAGTAACTAAACCAACAAACCTACTTAACTAAAGTAAGCAACCGTAACTAACTTAAGTAACTAATCAACTAATAAATAACTTACTAAACTAACGAAATATAGCTATCTAGATTACTAACTAGAGAACACTGTAAAGATAGACAACTGACCGAATCACTTTGTGTGAGGAATGCTACTAGGAAGGGAGACCATGTAAATCACACAACTGTGCTGTGTATAAGCATCACACAATAAATTATTTTTCTAAAAGTTCTTGTTGCATGTTCACTCTGCAAACATGCTGAAATAAATGTGGGAGAGGCGCCTCTTCTCATGAAACATTTGCATGATCATCCAACCTGGCCGCCTGGCACGGCATATTGATCTTCGTCTACTTATGCCAGGCCAGCCCCTCTTCTGCCAACTTCTGTCCCCATATGAGACTTTTGGGAAACATTCGCGATCAGAAGGAGGGTATAAAGAACCGTGACTGTGCTCTCGTGATTTGTCAGCAGTCGTCAGGGTGACGAGGCAGGAGAATAAATTCAATGCCGCCTGCTAAGTGACATAAGAGGCGAAGTTTGGAAGGCAAGATGCATTCTGCAAGATGCATGACAGGGTTAGTGGCTGTACGAACCCCTTCAGGTGCCAATTAATGTCGCCTATTGAAAATTTAGTTTTATCACATTTCTTGCATCTTCAGGATTATTAAAAGCATACAGTTGTAGAACGGATTAAGAATCTTCAATTTTTCTGCCAGTTCTGTAAAATTTACCGAATGTTTAATTCCTACACGGACAGCCAAGCTTGAATAGATGATAGTCGGCTTCTTCCGGAAGTACATAAATATTATCGAAATTCGAAAGCAAATTTTCGCTTACTTCAGCCTGTTTATTAAACTTCGTCAATAAATATACACAGTAACAGTAGCAAGAAGCGCACTGACCCAAACACACTTCTTGATTGATGTCAACTATTGGCCAGTAGCAGCCATTTATAGGAATCTGCTACATTACAAAATAAAGCCTACAGGAAAGGGTGAGGAGCAGGCTTCTGTTAAAAAGAGCGTTTGAGAAAAGGTGACTTTGCACTCAGCTAGCGAGCTCCACGCGCCACGCACAACTACAAAACTTGGCTGAGATGTTCACAGCAGCATATGCTATCCGCGGACTGTTTTTTCACCAAGCCTGAGGGGTGGTTTAGGACCCCTTTAACGTTGCAAGCGCCACCTGTCAAGAGGTGGCATTGTGCATTCGTGCCCTATGCCCACTTCTTGCCAGCATGCCGCCGGAATCGCGATATGTGCAGATTACGCTAGGAGAGCGGTGACTTTCGTTGATTGTGACATGGCAAGGCACTGAACATTAGGGCTGCCCACTCTCGAGTAGACGAAATCTAAAGGAGGAGGAGGGCAGTTGAGAGGATGGTGGCAGCTTGTAAGGACCAGCGCTGACAATTCCAGGAGCCACCAGTTCATACGTGCAACAAAGATTAACTATTACTTTTAGCTCTACTGTATCGCAATTTAGAACACGATCAAGTACATTCTTGTGATCAAGATCAAAAGCTATAGTTGTCTGACTAACACAGCTACCAATACGAATGGAGGTACTGTCAATGGTTAAGGCATATAAGAGAACTGTAAACAAAACCAAAATGAGACCGCTTATATGTTTATTCCAATGCTACAGAACACAAAAAAAAGAAGAATGTGTAAACGAGCTGTCAGGCATTATAAAAAGAATACCTGGTACTATAATTATTGTTATTCAGTAGAAAAAAGAAAGCAAAAGTCTGGATACTTGGCCACCTTGATTGGGTCAAGTATGGACATGAGGCATTTACTCAGAAGCACGGTGTAAGAATAGGATAGGTGTGCGAACGGCGGCCGCTAAACATGGAGCGGCAGTGCCCAACACTGGTGCATGTTTTGTTCACTCTCCGACAGGTGGCGCGACATTGTTAGGGGCCTACATTGGTTATGTTAGCGCCGCTCGCTCCTATCCCAACGCGGCTCGGCATTTCTTTTTCTGGTGTCAGGCGTGCACATGTGAGTGTGATGGGCAAGAAATGTTTTGTTCCCCGCTGCAGAACGGGTTACAAAGGCTGTACGGAGAAACTGTCTCTCTTTTCTCCACCGAAAGACGAAGAACGCTTGAACCTTTGGCGTCGAGCTATCCCAAGGAAGGATCGAGTCCTTCAGCCGAATGATCACGTCTGCGAAAAGCACTTCGAGCCTCACCTTGTGTCCAAGACCTGGACAGCGCACTACAAAGGACACGTCTTGGTGAGTGCTCCGCGAAAGGCATCGCTGGCGAGCGATGCTGTTCCCACAAGATTTCCCGACTGCCCGGCTTACCTATCTAAAACAGTGAAAACAAGGAAGCGCCCGGCGGAAAGACAACCGTGGTCGCAGTCGAAAAGAAAATGCGCTTCATCAAAAGATTGTAACGAGCAAGAAGCCTCGTGTAGCAGTGACAGTGGTGGCGTTAATGGGAGCTCGTTTCAAGCGTTGCCGAGTGCACCGGAGCACGACATGGATGCGTTTGAAGAGCAGACATGTGATAATATGCCTCAATCTGCTGGACCTAGCTCATCCCTGGAATCTGCGTTCGCAAGCTTGTTCGGCGATTTACCACGGTCGTTTCTTCCGTCAAAATCATGGGGATACCACCTGCTCGACTTTGGAGAAGTAAAAAGCGTCGTCTTCTCCCAACTGGAGCGCACCAAAGTACCTGTAAGCCGTTTACTGTCAGATGCAGGCCTATCGCCAGTGAGCACCGCATCTTCGTTCGTAACCACTAAAATTGTTGAAATTCATGAAGATATGCTGGCAAACATAACCGTGATGGGCAGGTCAGTTTCAATGGCAGATGTGCACTTTGAAGGTACTTTAACAACTATGGATGACGTTAAGGCTTTCTTAGAGCACGTTGATAAGACAAAACTGTGCAGTGGTGGACCGAGCACTCTGGAGTACCCGCACGCTGAAACAAAATGCGCATATCTGGACAACAACCAGAGATGGCGGCACAAGAGATGCTCTATTGTTCTTGACCCTAGTGACTCGAACTTATTAGTATGTCACAAATGTTCTGGCCTTTCAAACGTCCTGCGAATGCACCAGAAAAGAACAGAAGAAAGAAAGCGCAGGCTTAGGCCTTCAGGTACGCGTCCGTTGACTTCATACCAGAGCAAGGACAAAGTTGCAGCACTGCGTCGGGCAAATTATGCTCTGAAAAGGTCGAAAAATCGTCTGCTCAACCGCTTTAAAAAAATGTCGGCGGAGCTTGCAGAAGCTCGTATCCACATGCAAAAAATGTCAGAAGAAGAACTGGGTGAGAAACTACGCAGAATAGATCTCCCTAGTGCTCAGCTGACTGTGGTAAAGGAGTGCGTAGCAGCAGCGAGGTTCACGAACAAAAAAAGCAGACGGTACACAGAGGATTGGCTTCTGATGTGCTTGCTGTTGCACATACGCAGCCCATCTGCATACTCGTTCCTGCGAGATAATGAGGTGCTCCCCCTTCCTTGCGTTACGACGGTGCGCAAGTACCTGAGCATGATAAGAGTCAGGTGTGGCTTTGACAAGAGGTTTTTCACGGCCTTTAAGAAGAAGATGACCACTAAAGACGATTTTCAACGCCACGGGATACTTGTTTTCGACGAAATGCGCGTCCGAAAGGAAATTCGAGTTCATTCGAAGACGATGACATACAGTGGCTTCACTGATTATGGAGACTCTTCAGAGGCCCCCGACGACCTTGCTGACCACGGGCTTGTATTTACCTTTCGGTCATTTGGCGACAAGTACTCTCAGCCGATAGCTGTGTTTGCAAGCAAGGGCCCCACAAAGGGAGCTGTACTCGCTCAGCTCGTCTTAAAAGCAATATTTTTGCTTGAAGATTCGGGAGCCTTAGTCGACGCAGTCGTCTGTGATGGCGCAAGTAGGAACCGTGCGATGTGGAAGGAATTCGGCGTCACTGGAGCATTGCAACATACCCGGAACTACTTCATCCACCCCGTTGATGAAAAACGCAACGTATATGTGTTTTCTGACGCACCCCATCTTTTGAAATGCGTTCGGAACCGTTTGCTTTCACAGAAAGTGTTGTGCGTAAATGGCGATCGTGTTCACTGGGCACATTTTGACAGGCTGTTTATGGAGGATTCTAAACAGCCGGGAAATTTGCGTGTTTGCCCCAAATTGACTCTGTCCCGCATCAACCCTTCAACGACCGAAAAAATGCGGGTGAAGTTGGCCACTCAATTGTTCAGCTTGAGTGTATCGAAAGGCTTGGAATTCTACTCGAAGAGAGGCACAAAAGGGCTCGAAAATGTCAAGGCAACAGTAGAATTCACACTAAGGTTTAATGATCTTTTTGATGCTCTTAACCGAAACCATCCAAAGGAAAGCATCACTGTTGGCAGCCGAGATTTGAGGGTCCTGGCCTCATCGTTGCATTGGTTAAATAAATGGGAAAAAGAAGTCGTATCAGGAAAAATCTCAAGAGCAAGTTTCCTAACCGAGCAAACCGCTGAGGGCCTTCGTGTGACTATTTTGTCCGCACTGGAACTATCAAGATACCTGCTAAAGGAGTGCGGTTTCAGATATGTTTTAACAGGAAAACTTAACCAAGACGTGTTGGAACGCTTTTTTGGCATTATCCGACAGGCTGGTGGCCAAAATGACCACCCATCTATGCCCACATTTCTGCAGCTTTACAACATGTTATCAGTTTACAGTTTGATTAAACCCCCTAAATTCGGAAACTGTCAAGTTGAAAATGAATCTCGGCAAGGTGCACCTGTACTCACGCTCAAAGATTTGAAACTTGCTTTTGACGACAGTGTCAAGTCAGAAGGACACCTTAAGCAACTCAAAGAGAAGCTAGATGGCCTAGTTGCTGCTGAAGAGGAAGTTGACCATGTGTTCGACAACTTGCATGAAGCACCGGCAGCTGCAGATTGCATAATTTATTATTTAGCTGGTTTTATATGCCGCAAGTACTTGAAAAGCACAACGTGTGCAAAATGCCGTGAAGGGTTATTGGAAGAAAGCGCACTTCATCATCAGCCGGAAAGCAGCCTTGTTCTGTGTAAAACCAGGGGAGGTCTTTTGCACCCAAAGCGAAGTCTTTTTCAGTTGCTTCATGCAACGGAGATGGAATTCCACAAGCATGCGGCTCTCAGAAATGCCTATGAATTAACATTGGAAAACATGCTTGATAAGTACAAGTTTCAGTTCTCCTGTGCCGACCATAAAGAAGAAGTTATGGCTGGCGTGCTACACAGTTATGTAGCCATGAGAATGAGGCAGTTCTGCAAACAACAGAAATCTGAGGCAAAAAATAAGTCGAAGGAGCTGCGAAAGCTGTCGAAGCTTCAGTAGGTGAAAACTCTACGTTTAATGTGCTGAATTAAATGATGGGCGTCATGAACTTACCCGTGTGCGCGACATGTGTGCCAGTGTCCGGTTTGTTTATGGAACATTAACGCTTGTACGAATAATTCAGTTTATGGCATGTTCTCTGTACATGTCAAATAAATGTCAATCTGCTCAAAACTTTACTGCTTTTGCGTCCGTGGTTTTTAGATGACAGTCGTCCATATGATTGACTCACGCGGAGGAAATGCCGTCAAACCAAGGCTAGGCCATCCTGCACACTAACATCACAACAACCTCTACCAGAACATTCAACTTCAGTTATTAAAAAATGCGGCCTTCGAATAGCCACATTGGAAAGTTGTTTTGCAGTCCATTACAATTTAACTGCGAGCTTATATAGGTTACAGTACACGTAAAACTAGTTTTCGTGCGGACGTTTTGGCATTTCATCATGGTAAGGTCTGTGGTTGGGTCATGTATCGTAGCCACTAATATTTCACAAAGTTCGCTGCAGCGTCAAGGAGCCTGATCAGTATTGCCAACTACCGTTGCGCTGGACTCATTGTGCCATGCTCCTATACCGGCATGGATGAGCGCGTGCACTACATAGCTCCCGGAGAACGCTTAATGTCGTGAAACGTATGCTTCGTTCATCGCAAACAAGTTTCCGTCTCAAGCTCGAATAACATACGCATCTAGTTTACCGTAAGAAGCGAATTCGAACGTTTTATTGACGCTTTTCACATCCGCAATGACTCTCGTCCTGCTTCTCTGGTTCAAAACCAAGGCCCTTGTGTCTGTGGCGCCATCTGCCGAGGGCAAAGCGATACATGCACGACTTTTTTCCGCCGGGACGGCCTTCGTTCAGCCACCTATCCTATTCTTACACCGTGCTCAGAAGCCAAGACTGTCCCACTAAATTCGGGACAGTTGGCAACCCTAATGCACACCCAACCGAACAAAAATAACAGCCCTCACCTAGCGTAACCTTCTGCAACCATAGCGATTCTGACAGCACACTGGCAAGAAATGAGCGTAGGGGCAGGCACACAGCATAAAAGGCACATGCTCTATGATAAAGGGCTCAAGAATGCAGTTTGGCACGTGCTCACAGATTTTGTATTATTTTGACCCTGCCTGTACAAGTGGGCACAACGATTACTAAGAAGTGTAGAATATACTTATTAAATATCTAACCTTCAATCATGCAACTATTTAACTGTTCTTTCTTTATAAAGACAAAAAAGATTGTGCCATTTACTACATAAGCCAGTCTAGCATAGAATAAGGGCCTTCTATGCATTTCAAGGTCACATTTTATGGATTTCAAACCATTCTGGATGACAGATCAACAGTAACACAAAAAACATGTAAACTTATGCTTACTCTAATTGCCTCAATATCAAAAATTTCATGAGCAGCAGCTCCTGGCTGTGTGGAAACTGGTGCATATCCAGAGGCACTGAAGTCTCTTCATGAATCCAGTCACGAAGTTCCTGAAAAGTAATTTCAATGCTGAGTAAAAACATTCACGACAATTACTGTAGCAATTTCAACAGCACAGCACACTTTTATAAGCTGAGTGCATGACTGAATAAATAAGCAAAACTTTGCCTACATATTCCCACAAAAGAAAGAGGTCAGATCTGTTCTCCTAATGAAAGCACTACTGCATGTACAGCATACACGTCACAGGGTTGTGATACACGAGTAGTTCAAAACATTGTGCAAATGCTTTACTCCCAAATTTGATAAAATTGCTCGTTAATTAAAAATTCATGGGGACAGCAAGAGAATACAAATTAAATGCTCCTGTTG
This sequence comes from Dermacentor albipictus, assembly GCF_038994185.2. Lineage (NCBI taxonomy): Eukaryota > Metazoa > Arthropoda > Arachnida > Ixodida > Ixodidae > Dermacentor > Dermacentor albipictus. Next base: position 185,193,232 of record NC_091821.1, read on the forward strand.
GGCTCAATCACACTGGCTACTAAAAGATTGTGCGACCGATCGTGGCTAGTGACCAACGAGCGACTTACTGCAGCCGATGTCCACAAAGGCAAGCACGACCTACTCGTCGCCCCGCCAACATGACCCAAAATATGCGCCCTGGTCACCTTGCTTGCACAATCATTGCAGCATAAAATAGATGTCACCATATACTGATGTCCTGCTCCTGTTCTGCTGATTGGTTCAATAGGATTGAAACTGCAATCAGGAGACTGAAAAATCAAGCAGCCGAGTGATTGACGCAAAACAGTCGCTTTTCAACCAGACGACCACTTGGACCAACTTTGTCGTGCAACCACTGCGAGCCGCCAGTGTGAATGAGCCCTTAAATTACAAAATAAATTGTCAACCACAAGCAGATATTTTTTTCAATTATATGGAAATCTGAGGCGTATTCGAGCCGCCATCATAACCATGCTGTTCTGGTATAGACAGCGCATGCGCAGCCTGTGCAAGGAGGGTTAGAAGGCATAGAGTTTCTAAATAAACACCCTAGAGGGAAATGTGGTGCTAGTGTCTATGGTGGTTCTCCTGAGCGTTGCCTCAACCTACATGGGAATGATGGGAAGTACAGGCTTCGGATTGACTTCGATCTTCAGACTGCATTTAGACAGCGTTTGCTCACAGTGCAATGAACAAAGCTACACTCAAATATTATCGCGCAAAATCTAATTTTATTTCTGCAGCGTCTTATATAATGCACAACACGTTACATAAACTTTGTATGACTTTGAGATTGAAGCACGATATACTATGGATTTACTATGGTTTACTAGGACACACCAGGGTATGCATTCTTGTGATATTCCGTTCCCGATTTAACGCCAGAGACTAACTATTTATTTATTTTTACAACAGCAATAACAACCATGCATGTGCTTATATAAAAATACTCATCAAGTATTTATGGAAATAAGAATTTTGTATTGTGAGAAAGTGTTGCACCTGTAAGGTAGCTCTGATTGTTCGTGTTCTTAAGTCTCACGAATCGGCCACGTGCTTTGTGCATAGAGAGGGGGTTCACTTCCCTCCTCCCCCCCCCCCTTCCCATGTCAGCGGGGCAACCGTTTCTGTGTTATGAGGGGTCACAGGGACCGCGCGGTGTTGGGTGACGCGTCGCGGCAGGCGCCAGGAGGGCGAGGGCCAATTCCGGGAAGTCGGTATTGTGCGCACGGGCAGTCCGCCGACGGTCACACGAGTCCACACAGACCAGCCTTGAAAGGGACCGCTGTACGCAGTATTGTGGTTCTCGCTCTCGAATACCTGACTAATTGGAGGCGCCGCCGAGGTTAAGAAGGGATTAGCAACCTTGACCACATGCCGCATATATGGAGCGGGGATCTATTCTTCTACGCGTCCGGAAGGCAATCGGCAGCTTTGGATGTTGGGTGCGATTGCCTGCGCGGTGCGCACGTGAGGAGTGCATTCGGACGGCGGCGTCTTGTAAACACGCACTCGGAGAACTTTGTCCTGTACACAATAAGTTTGAAGGACAAGGACAGTCTTCAGTCTCCCACGCGGACAAACCTTGAGTGCAGCTGCAGTACGAGGTGTCGATGCCCCTACTTCCGAGACGTTTGCGGCCTAGAGACGCCATTGGGCTTTGAGGCGGCCTAGCAATAACTTGTATGAACCTGGCATGTTTTTCTGAGGCCATCACTGACTACGAAAAAATAAGAGGGCAACGGAGTTTTAGGGAAGAAGGAAAAGAGTGTTGTTTTCCAATATGTTTATTTTTAAGAGTAAGCCCATCCCCTTGGGTTGTGGCTTAACAAACTGTTGACTCTGATTGGCAACTGAACTTGTGGGACGGGCCAACAGCCCTACCGCCTTGTTTTCTTTGAATATTTGGGCTATAAAAATCGGGACGACATACTGTCCCTCAGACTTGGCTGAAATCAGGATTACTGGTAGATCAGTGAGGCTCCGTACCAATGCTGGGAGCGGCAGGTGCTCACCTCACCGCGGTCCGCATGCACGCTCCCTCCAGTGGCTCGAGCCACCATTAAGAGTGCTGAAATACCATATCGCTTGAACGCAGTCATGTGTTTTCCTGATCGTTTTTTTTTCATATTTCATGGAGTTTATTTAAATGCTGGAAAAAAACACCATGCAGGAGGCATTTTACCACAAGAAACTGGATTGGTTGTTTCTGAACCACTTCTACAAAGTAACGAAATGCACTTGGCCCTAAAATGAACATTAATGCTTACTTTCATTTTCTTTTGCTCTTCTTGAACATGAACATGAACTGTGCTTCAATTTCAAAGTCCTAACTTATCTTAGTTAATTAACTTATTAAGAAAAATATTAAACATACTCTGAGGAGTGCCACATAATGGTAAACAGTACGTCATTGCTTTCACCCAGCTGCAGTTTACTGGTTTTTTTTTTTTTAAAGTCCTTGGCTCAGGTTACGTGAAACACCCGGTATACATTCTGAACAATAGTTTGGGTCATCACCTTTTGCTCCTTGAACCCAAATCCTTGCACCTTCACATAAACAAAAAATTTTCTTTTTCTGCAAGCACACATGCACTTTCCCCTTTCCTAGTGCACTGTTGACTCCTTCACACAGTGCTACCACATCTTCAAAGTCCTTTCTTTTTTCCTTTCTCTCCATTATTCAATCAGCCACCCATTTAACTATGTCCCCTTTTGAGCTTCAACAGTTCCTTTCCTTTGCTTTGCTTTCAAGGTCACTTTATTAAATGTGGCTTCATTTACTCACTAAACTTGTCTTACATACCAATAGTGCACACCCATTTACACATAACATGCAAAAATGCCAAAGCTGCAGTCATGCAGAAATGCAACATTTCAGAAGAATGCAACACCATTTTGTGAACTTTAAGCAATGGGAAATTGTCTGATGTGTGATGGAAACCTTTACATTGCACAGCATGTGCAAATTCTGCAGAACCCCACCTTCCCCTTCCCCCCCCCCCCTACACACACAGTAAACCATGAACGAAATTTAAATTGCATTTAAAACAAAAACTTCATACTTGGTGTTTTCCATTTGGGTGACGATGGTGGCTTGAGTCGCAACATTTAAACACAAACTCATCCTTGGAAATCTGAAATGCAAATATAAAGAAGGCTTTACCCATGGGCTTTCTGCCAATTTTCAGGCTAGGTAAACACTGTGGAAATTAGTGATGCAAGAAAAGTGCTAACTCAATGCAGAATTAGTATAGACTACAGCAATGGCTGTTGTAGCAGATTTCCGGTTGCATTTGTCAATGCCATAGTATGCAGACACCAAAGGGTAAATCTCCACAATATACTTGCTATTGCCCCAGTGCTCTTTTAGAAGGCATTAAAGATTTATAAAAGCTGTAGCAGTCAAAATGCTTACTTTCATTTTCTTTTGCTCTTCTTATCTGTTAATGTTTTAGCCAAGTTCGAAGTGATGCCCAGACCATAAACTTATTGAATGGTATATTTTTCTTTTTCTCGTTCACTGTTTCCATGCAGGGCCTACTGCCTCCATTCTCTTCAAAGAGCAACCGTCTACAATTGCTTTCCTCCTCAGTGCTCTACTTTGTTCAGTGCACATAGCCCAAGATATTAAAATTGTCTTTGACATTACTGATGTGGCTTTGAGCACACAATGTTTGTGTTGAGAATTGTCAAGAAATAAAGGTGCAATAGGATGCAATTCCGAAATGTTTATAATTAAGAACATAAGAAAAATATTTTGCACAGCTTTTTCAGATATTGTAGCACAAAAAGAACTTGTCGTCACCAGATGCTCCAACTCATCGCCACTGCAGGATTAGTGCTGTAGCTGAGCTTAACAGCAAGAAGCAGGTTTAAATTAAATTATGGAGTTTTACATCCCAAAACCATGATATGATTATGAGGCATGCCATAGTGAGGGACTCCAGTTTAATTTTTACCACCCGGGGTTCTTTAACGTGCACCCAATGCATGGTACATGGGCATTTTTACATTTCACCCCAATCGATTTGCAGGCGTCATGGCTGAAGAAGCAGATTTAGCAAGTGAACACGTTATTCAATGAGTACTGAAGATGCTAGTACAATGAGCAACACTGAGAAAAACTATGCTTCAATGACAAAAAATTGAGAAGGGTCAATGTAAACAAGATAGAGCCATAAGGCGTGGTAAAAACAGCCTTCTACGTCAACCAAGTTCAATGAAACCTTGATATAGAAAACGCACACAAGTGAAAATTGTAGTCATGCAGAAAAATAAGCTTTCTGCCTTGACTAAACACAATGTACTAAGCATATGCGGAAACATGCTCAACAAGAAAATGTAAATATATTTGCACTGCACCTCTAAAATAACAGCTTGGTGGGGTCCCTTGTAGCCACCAACACAAACAACGTCATCTTCATTTTCCCGGTCAAGCGAAACGGTAAAGAGCAATTTCTTCCGAAGTGGCTCGGTGATGAATGGGTCCCGTGGAGGTAGCAACTCCTGCCCCACTATGGCTGCAAGTTCAGGGTCAAACTGCAAACAGCAAAGCCCACTCACCATCTATAATTTTTCTTTTAATGACTTCTGGATTTTTAATCTCCTTTCCTCCACACACACACACACACACATGCGCACGCAGGCACACTCTCTTTTTCTATGGCACTAACCACTTTGGTTTCAAAACATTTGCTGCTAGTGGCCCAAAACCTCAATGGATGTGGCAGACATAACCACTGGATTCAAAGCCTAGCCCTGCCACACAGCAAGAGCAAAAGAGGAAGAGAGTATCGCTGTGTAAAAGGTATGTATGGCTCAGGCACTTTGTCTCAAGGGCCAGCTGAGGCTAAATGCAACTGCACCAGATGTCTGTTGCTCTTCTGGACATGTCTGAACAAGCACTTGTTTAGACTCCTTTAATGAGCCACTCACAAGGTATGGGCAAAGTACAGGCATCACAGCATAAAAAATATAATAATAATGAGCTTTGTGCATATATGACTTGATGATCATGTCAGCAAAGTATTACACCAATGAATGCCATGAAAACAGGAGAAAATTAAAACAAGAGCCTGTCCCTCTTCTCCTTGGAAAAGTCACTTGGAACACAAGCTTCTACATCACGCGCGCGCCTCCTGCAGCACACAAATAGCCAGCACCAGTGGGAAACTTGGGTGAAATGTGGAGTGCACAGAACTTGGAAATGCACAACCCAACAAGAAGACAAAAAAATATATAATAAAAGAGGAGGCAGGAATGGAGGGAGCAGGTGCCATGACAAAAGAGAAGGGCAGGGTACCTTGGCTGGCAGAAGATATCGGAGGTGAGAGAGGAATGTCACTTGCACGTAAGGTCTGACGCAGGAGGAGCGCGCCTCTGCTGTAGGGAGGGCAACTCATCTCCATAAACAATAGCTTTATTCGCTTCTATTTCAGCTACTAATAAACCCTCTTTAATAATACCTGCAGTAGAATGCTTCCTAGGTGGCACTTTAAAACTTCTAGCTTTAATGGGGCCTGGTGAGGGGCCCTTTCAACTAGGATTTGTGCCTATCTTTGGCACTCATGTCATTGAGCTAGTTTTATAAAAACATGCCAGCCTCTAAAGGCATACTTCAAATAAGCTAAGATGTTCTCAACTGATCTGTTCCAGGAGGGGATACTCTTCACTTTCACGTGACACAGCATAACATGCGACACCTCACTGGAGCGACGGACATTCTGTCCACTGGCTCAGCCGATCAGCGCACACTCAAAGTGATGTACCCGAAAGTAATCAACGCAGAATTTGGACACTGCTTTTACCCTTTTTTTCAAATGTGAGAATTATGAATACTAACCAAGACTTGGAAAAGGCCCCCGTAAGAAGACACCTGTGGCTGCCAGAGGCCCAAGTAAAACCGGTACTTGTGGAGTACTGTCACATGACAAAGAAAAAAGAGCAGGTCATGATGCACTAAGAATGTATGCACTAAGCATAATAACAGTAACATAAACTATGCCCCCAAAAATCTTATCTGGCAAAATAAACAATGGCAAGAACTGCCACCAACTCATATACAGTTTATGCGTATGGCAAAAATAAACTATATAAAATAAAATAGGGTTGTGCCCCAACTAAGCACATTTAAGTGAATGTATATGTACTCCAATAAATAATCTGGTTTATAAGACAATAGGATTGCAGATGCTACCTTATGTGTACATTAATATGTCCATACCCAATTTATAAGGACATGTACAACAGAAAAGTACCTTATATGAATTCACTAAAGAAATCTCAGCCCCACGAATGTTGAAACTTCTTCCACGATGGAATCTGTAAGCGTGACTTAACGAGGACGTATAAATAAACAGATACACAGAGACAGCACTTCTTTCACCTGCCTAGCAGACAATTCGTCATCATCTCTTCCAATAAAACCAGTGTGCCGTATGGCAGTGCCATCACTTCCTTAATCAAGACAGCATGGTAGCCTGCAGACCCGGAGGTCCATCACATGGTGACGAGAAACCCAGGTCCTTCAGGACGATGTCAACCTCATCGACACATGGTATCGTACTGCAACGCGCAGCAACGAAGGGTTCATGATTGCAGCAGACCCATGGACCGGCGACTCCGGCAACACCAGAGCCTGTGCTTGCGACTGGATGGCATCTTTAACAAAGCAAAAGGCCCACTCTATGAGGGCAGCAAGAGCACTCAGCCTCTCAGGCGAGCACCCTGCCTGACCGGATCAATACGCCCTATTTGCAGATCAAGAAAATTAATGAAAGCATTAAAGACTATACACCTGATGAGCTGATTGAGAGTGAGACCTGAGACACAAGCAAATATGGAAACAAGGCTGTCACAACAACATTGAAACTGTGGTTCGAGCTTCAAAACAACCGCACGTCTCTAGCTTCACGCCCAGCGAGCAGTCAAACGTCGATCAGCATCAAGTCTACACCGCTGCAGCAGCTAAAACTGATGAAGTTGGATGGAAACCAGAAACAATGGCAGCATTTTTGGACTCGGTTTTCAATGGCTGTGCACAATAACAAAGAGCTCAGCAGTGCTGACAAGTTTGATTACCTGAGCACTGTTGTCTCTGGAGCAACTGGAACAAGATGCAGTGAAAATCCTCAAGAAATGCTTTGGACATGAAAGTACTATTTTTTATGAGCACCTCCGAGATCTTCCATTCTGAGGCCGGTCTAGTCATCTTCGAACATCATACAACCTCGACACCTACATACCAAATCCAAGTGCATTTTAGGAGTTCCAAAGCCTTTGGAATGAGCCCCACTAATTATTGTTCCATGTTATGGGAGATTCTCTTGCGAATCCTGTAATCAGACTTGGTGCTGAAGTATCACAAGTTTACAAGAAGTAGACTGCGTCCGTGGCTGGGCCAACGACTAAAGCAGAAGATGACGCAACACAAGAGATGACAATAGCAGAGAAAGAACTAGAATGCATGTTGGAGTACTTTGATCATCAACTTCAGTGCCGAAGAGCTTTCACTCAACAGTAATCTCCGAAAGCATCAGATGCCATTAAATAAACTAAAGAGAACCTAAGGTCTGTTCTGCAGCACAGTGTGTCATGAGCAGTGGCTCTACAGAGCGTGGTGGATAAGCCTGACCTGTGCCTGTTGTGAATCAAGCAAGCATAGTGCCAACATCTGAGACAACAAAGACATGAGTGCGCCTTTTGGACGTGCTGTCACTTGATCAAGACAGCGGGGTAGCTGGCGGACCTTGAGGTCGACAATAATGTATACACAATAAAGTTCTCAATTGTAGGTGCTACTTAAAACAATTTTGATGGCTACATAAAAATGCAATGATTCGTAAAAGTGACTTTGTGTTATGCATAGTTCTGGTGCAAACAATGGATAGTGATGGTTCACCAGCCTTCATTCAATTTTCACAGGTGCTGAATGTCCATCCTATTATTCACTGCCGTCCAAGACAGCATGTTTTTATTAGAGGAATACTTGCAGCAAAGTTTATGAGAGAGAACCAGTTTGAAAAAGAAGCTGCTTCAGGAAATAAAGTGGTAAAGTCACCAATAGGCAGTTGAGTGTGCCTCAGACACCCTAGCCTACATCGACACATGGTGAAATACTGTAAACAAATAAAGTGCACTGGGTAGGTTTCCTAACTAAAAGTGAGCTAAGCAGGAGCACTGGCCTCACCACTTATCTCAGGGGCACACAGTAACAGCAAATTCAAGGTGACAATCCTGTGCAGTGGCCAGTTATCCACAAGCTTCATCAATGAAGGCACCATATTAGCTACAAGTCCTTCCTGGCTGTCTTGCACAAACTTATAGCACGTGGGCAAATGCGTGGGTGGACGGAGATGCTATAAGAGGGGGCCAAGAATTGATTTTGAGCACCTACCTAGGGTTCTTTAATGTGCACCAAAAGCTTGGCAGATGAGTGTCCCGACATTCTGCCTCTGTCATATTGTGGGTGCCATAGCCAGAAATTTAACCTGCAACCTCAAGCTTAGTGGCACATCACCATACATAGCCACTGAGCCACCAAGGCAAGTGAATTTGCGAGACATTAAGTTATAAAAGCAGAAAATAAAGTTGATAGTGCCAGTGGACTGACTTTCTCACACAGAAATGCCTACAGACAATGCTTATAGTAGCTCCTGGAGGACAAACAAACAAGGAGAGCAGTGCAAGGCACAATGCTATACGCCTAGAGGTACAGTAATATGTATTACAAAATAAAGAATGTGACCTTTGAAATTCAGGTTGGTGCATGAAGTATGCAAATGTATTCATGGGTAGATGCGTCTCAAAGCTCGGTTCCAACAATGTAAAAGTGCAGCATCATGGAGTAAAACAGAACGCAGTATGAACTCACACTGAAAAAATATATGCAGACAACTTACACTTTGTATAGATGTCCTTGAAGACAAAATTCCCGTGTTTCACTTTCACAGAAAATTCTAGAGTGGATTGTAAAGAAGAAAAAGATTTACAAACCAAAACTTAGGCACGTGCTAGAAGCTGAAACATCGCAACACTGTCACAGCCACAATGTCATAAGCCACTGGCACAGTCAGTGTGCCCCCAATTTCTACTGTACATAAAAATCGATCAGTTTCATTGATGGCTATTCCCCCAACACACAGACAAAAACTAACTTCAGAATTCTTCGCCAAGCAATGCCATGCACTGTACGAACTGGAAACCACACATTTCTGATCACATTTCTCAATCTTTCACACTTCAAGACTACTTAAAAATAAATCTTTACAGGAGTCGCTATCAAAATAAACGTTCACCACATGTCACACTTCACAAATCGAACAGTAAAAAATAAACTGCAAAAGAGTACGCATTTGGGCTGGTTGGTTCATGATTACGAGCAATAAAAACAGCGCTAAATGACGGGACGAGTGAAGGGACACAGACAACGGCGCTGACTAACAACCAAAGTGTGTTTATTCCGTCAGTCAGCATATATATGCTCCGCCGCTATCTGAAACCACAGAATCTACAGGATATGGCATGCGCAGGGGGAATTGCAATTAATGTGATAAGAAGGCAATCTCCTTCGGAAGGAGAGAAATGGAAATGGTTTCAGATAGCGGCGGAGCATATATATGCTGACTGACGGAATAAACACACTTTGGTTGTTAGTCAGTGCCGTTGTCTGTGTCCCTTCACTCGTCCCGTCATTTAGCGCTGTTTTTATTGCTAGTAAAAAATAAGCTCTTCAGCCAACTCAGCTGCACAATATATATATATATATATATATATATATATATATATATATATATATATATATATATATATATATATATATATATATATATATATATATATTAATAGCAGTTCAAGCCTTATGTTGCCCAACTTGCTGCTTCGACACCTACACTGCTTTAAGCATTGGCACATACTCTAGAGTGTGCATTGTTACAATTCTGATGATCTGGCATACTGAGTGCAATTTAATTTCTTCAAGCCAGTTTATTAATCAGTGTTTTAACAGTGTAAGTACAACATGTTATGAGAAATGCAACTCCTCATGTGCAGTTTTCACTGAGACAAAAGGACACAGTCAATTTCAGCCCAACCTTGTGCAGCAGCTAGGCTAGCGGTATGTCCTCTTATAGCCTTAACATAGCCCAATCCAATGGCATTATTTTTACTAGGAATGCCAGATTTAACAGAGACCTTGCCGTCAGTTCAAGGTGCTTGGCTATGCCAGCTTGTTACCAGAGAAAAACAAAATGAGCCGATTCATTATAGTGCAAGGCTAGCAGAGATGCAATTTACGTAAGGAATTCGTGACAGCTATTGTTTTAGAAGCATCAAAGAATGCAGGAAAAAAGGAACCTTCTAGAAGCTTGCTAATAGGAATGAAAGCAAATACTTCCTGCATGATTAGTGACATACAGCTATTTTTATCACCTCATACAGCATCAATCTAAACGAAATATACATTAAATTTTTTTTTTAATGTGTAGTCTAACTTATTAGATATAAGCACAGGCTTATTGACTGTCAGTGATGCTTGCATTTGTCGTTTTTCAACATTACGGGGCCGGCGCAAAAGGCCTGTGAATGTTCTAACAATTATAAATTAAAAAACTTTGGAAAGTGCATAAATTCAAGAACTTGAATTCTGATTCAGAGAAAGAAGTTGATTATGAGCTGTCTTCAAGGGGCAATGACGAAGAGGCCTGCTGCCAGTTCCTAATAAGCATGTCTTAAATTTGTTTGAATTTCCAGGTTAAAGAATTTTTAGATGTACAGCAATATATCTAAAAAAAATCAGCATTTCAATTTAAAGCCTGCAAATGTGCAACTTAGACATTGAATTTGTTGCACTTCAAAAAAAAAAAAAACATCCGGCCCCCAAAGAGTTAAAGAACTGATTTAATAATCAGCCAGGTCATCAGAAATTGATCTCAATGACTGGACCAGAGTAATTCCACAGCTTAAAAGGACTAAATGTGGGAAAATTTCAGAAAATTTGCAACACTCCCAACTTCTTTCTATTACTGCCCCTCCTTTCACCTTGATCAGGTACTGCCAGGCCTTGAACCATGAGGTGGAAATTGCGTTCATTAGATGTAAATGATACATCTGTCAATAAATAGATTTACTGGCAGTTATGATGCACCGCCCCCCTCACCCGCTCCTAATCCCTTTTCAGAGTTCCGTGTATGTGTGTGTTAGTCCTCGCACTTGCCCATCTCAGCTGTTCGTGTGCATGGTACGAAACAATGGAATGTTGTTGCTAAACCCCAGGGTCGCCATCTCTTTGTGCGTACGGATTTTGCAAGATTACTTTCCAAGAGATCAGAGGCACAAAGGCCAAGTGTGGCGTGCTTTTGTGGGAGCAGCTTCTGCATTCTTGACCCATCACTGACTGTAGCCATCTTCAACAATCTTTAGATTAGCTTCAATATGCACCTGGCTCACCTTGGTATTTCAGATAACACCTGAAGTAACTTGTCTTCACTCTGTCTGCTATGCATTCAACACAGCCTATTTGTCACGCCATTACCCCAGATGTTACGCTGCAAGTCCTTCAATTCATTCAGCACACCTATGGACTCAATGTCCATATGGTACAACCGAGTACCAGACTCAGAATCCAGAGGACCTCCATTCCATCATTTAAGTAGGGTGATGATCATGATTATGGGAGTTCATTGGCACCTTTAACGCCCAAACTCTGTCGACTGAGGCTAGCTTAGCAGGACTCTTTCAGGAGCTATCAGGCAATGTTTGGGATATCATTGGCCTTAGTGAGATTAGAAGAACTGGTGAGGCTTATACAGTGCTGACTAACGGTCAAGTCCTCTGCTATAGAGGTCTCCCAGAAAAGAAGCAATACAGGGTAGGATTCCTAATCTATAAGCACATAGCGGGCAATATTGACAAATTCTACAGCATCAATGAGAGGGTAGTAGTAGTTGTGAAGAGGTATAGATTAAATGTAGTACAAGCCTACACTCCAAGATCCAGTCATGATGATGATGAAGTAGATCAGTTTTATGAAGATTTTGAATTAGCGAGGAAAAAAGTGCGTGCCAAAAAACACACACAAAGGAGAGGAACACTGACAGACATGGACAATCGCTGCTTTTGTAAAATGAGTTCTTGGGCGAGTTGGTTACTTATCGCAGGCACAACAGCAGTGCCTTTACAACTCAGTATACTGTAGTAATGGGTGACTTCATTGCAAAACTGGGGAAAAAGCAGGCTGGCGAACAAGTAATTGGCAACTACGGCATCGATTCTAAGAATGCTAGAGGAGAGATGCTAGTAGAATTCGTGGAAAGGAATAAGCTGCAAATAATGAACACCTTCTCCAGGAAGCGTAGCAATAGAAAGTGGACCTAGAAACGCCCTAATAGTAAAACAAGAAATTAACTAGATTTCACACTTTCTGCCGATCCCAGCATGGTGAAATATGCTGAAGTGTTAGGTAAAGTCATAGGTTGGTGAGGTCTAGAATTCACCTCAATTTGAAGAAAGAGTAAAATTGGCCAGGAAGAAACAGGCCAACCTAGATGCAGTAAGGGTAAAAGCAGACCAACTCAGGCTGCTACTTGCAAACAAATATGCAGTCTTAGAACAGTGAGATGAAGATGACATGGAGGTAATGAATGAAACCATAACTAGGCTGGCTTCAGAGGCAACAACTTAAGTGGGAGGCAAGGCACCAAAGCAACCAGTAGACAAGCTCTCCCAAGTAACAAAGGACCCAAACAAGAAACAACAAAGAATGAAAGTTGATTAGATTATGGGGTTTTACGTGCCAAAACCACTTTCTGATTATGAGGCACGCTGTAGTGGAGGACTCCGGAAATTTTGACTACCTGGGGTTCTTTAACGTGCACCTAAATCTAAGCACACGGGTGTTCTCGCATTTCGCCCCCATCGAAATGCGGCCGCCGTGGCCGGGATTCGATCCCGCGACCTTGTGCTCAGCAGCCCAACACCATAGCCACTGAGCAACCACGGCGGGTGAAAAAGAATGAAAGTGTCCAACTCAAGAGATAAGATAGAATTCACGGAACTGTCAAAACTAATCAACAAGGAGAAAATAAGGGATATTCGAAATTATAACGTGAGGAAGTGGGGAAGCCATGAAAAATGGACGCAGCATGAAATCAGTGAGAAGGGAACTTGGCATAGGACAAACCAAGTTGTATGCACTTAAAAATATCTTCAGCAATCTCAAAGGTATAGTAAAACCAGCGGAAGAATTCTATACCGACCTGTACAGTACCCAGAGGAGCCACGATACCTCCATTCGAAGCAGTAATGAACAGGTTGCAGAGACTCCTTCTATAATTAGCAATGAAGTTAGAAGGGCCTTGCAAGACATGAAATGGTGAAAAGCGGCAGTAGACGATGTAATAACAGTCAATTTAATCAAAGATGAAGGAGACAATGCTTGAAACTGGTGGCTCTCTATACAAAGTGTCTACCGACTTCAAGGGTCCCAGAGAACTCGAAGAATGCAAACATTACACTAATCCACAAAAAAAAGGAGACATTAAAGAATTGAAAAATTATAGGCCCTTTAGCTTACTCCCAGTATTATACATAAAAAAAAGTCACCAAGATCACTTCAGATAGAATAATGGCAACACTGGACTTTAGTCAACCAAGGGAACAAGCTGGCTTCAGGAAGGTATACTCTACAATAGATCACATCCATGTCACTAATCAGGTTATTGAGAAATCCGCAGAGTACAATCAGCCTCTCTAGATAGCTTTCATAGATTATGAAAAGTCATTTGATTCAGTAGAGATACCAGCAGTCATAAAGGCATTACATAATCAAGGAGTACAGGCTCATAAATACCTTGGAAAATGTCTACAGAGATTTGACAGCTACCTTAATTCTACACAAGAAAAGTAGGAAGATACCTATAAAGAAAGGGGTCAGACAAGGAGACACGATCTCTCCAATGCTATTCACTGCATGCTTGGAAGTATTCAAGTTATTAAACTGGGAAGGCTTAAGAGTAAGAATCAGCGGAGAATATCTCAGCAACATTCAGTTGGAGATGACATTGTCCTGTTCAGCAACATCAGAGACGAGTTACAACAAATGATTGAGGTCCTTAACAGAGAGAGTGTAAGAGTGAGGTTGAAGATTAATATGCAGAAGACAAAGATAATGATGAATAGCCAGGTAAGAGAAGAAAAGTTCAGGATCACCAGTCAGCCTCTAGGGTCTGTGAACGAGTACATTTACTTAGGTCAATTACTCACAGGGAACCCTGATAATGAGAAGGAAATTCCCAGAAGAATAAAAATGAGTTGGAGCGCATACAGCAGACATTGCCAGCTCCTGACTGGAAGCTTACCATTATCATTGAAAAGGAAGGTGTACAATCAGTGTATTTAACCAGTGCTGACATATGGAGCAGAAACTTGGAGACTGACAAAGAAGATCGAGACCAAGTTAAGGACCGCCCAAAGAGCGATGGAACTAAGAATGCTAGGCATAACGTTAAGTGACAGAAAGAGAGCGAATTGGGTCAAAGAGCAAATGGGTATAGCCAAGATTCTAATTGACATTAAGAGAAAAAAATGGAGCTGGACAGATCATATAATGCGTAGGTTAGATAACCAGTGGACCATTAGGGTTAGAGAATGGGTGCCAAGAGAAGGGAAGTGCAGTTGAGGGCGGCAGGGCGCCAGGAGACTAGGTGGGGCAATGAAATTACGAAATTTGCGGGCAGTAGTTGGATCGGTTGGCACAGGACAGGAGTAACTGGAGATCGCAGGAAGTAGCCTTCGTCCTGCACGGTCATAAAAGATGATGATGATGATGATGATGATGATGATTTGTCCAAGGGCCAGATGTGGCGAAAGAGTACTAAAAAGGCCATGATAATAGGCTGTCACTGGTATATGAACTATGAATATCGAGAGGTGGATGAAACACGGCTGTATAGATGCCTATAAAATTCACTGAAAAGTGCATAAAACCTTCCACTCTGTGAAGAAGGATGACCAGCGAAGCTGTGTGTGTGGGCCCCTTAATGGCGAACTGCACCTCTGCCAATGGGTCGCATGGTATTGCACTATGTTCGGAATCGTCCCACGTAGGGGGAGTGCTTAAAGCCTGCTTCACCTCCGCCGCGGGTCGGCCCGGTAGTGCATTATTGTCACGTGGTAGTGACGGTCAAAAAACAGTAAAATAGCCGATGAGCATTGGTGTACGCAGCTACTCGGACAGTCCTGAGCCAGTCCTGGACAACAAGGGTGCGATCTTGTACGCGTTCCAAAATAGAATGGAGGCGGTTCGTTCCACCAAGCCAAATACGATTCGTCAATTTGAACCGTGCCGAACGCCATGACGTCAATTGCGGCGTGATATCTGCTATCAATCATTCCGTGTCGTCTGCTATCGGACGAACGGAACGGAACATACCGCCTATTTCGTGACGTAAAGAACGAACCGCCTCCGTTCTATTTTGGAACGCGTACAAGATCGCACCTCAAATCGACGAGCACCCACTGCGAACTACATGTGGAGGACATACAGGGTGACGGACATAAACGTTTAAGGTGGTGGCAACGGTAGGTTGAGAGGTCTGCAAGCACCTGTGTCGCTGAGACAGCAGCAGCCGATGCCATGTTGCAAAAGTAGTGATGGCGGGGGAGGCGGCCGTGGGCGCTGCCGCCGATTCCTTGACCACATTCTCTTGGAAGCTCCCGCTGGCGCTCAGGACGAGCGGATTCCACCTTTCGAAACGGTGCACCGCACAGAAACACATGCCCAATGCCTCTCCTCCTCACGCACTGCACGGCCTGTCATTGGTCGCCTTCTCCGCCCCCTTTTCCTCCTCCTTCGTCGCCTTTCTTCTTCGGGAGAGAGCATCTTCCTAGGTCTGCCCATCTTATCGGTGGATCGGACACTGAACCGCCGGCGCACGCCGCGTCTCTCCACTAGGAGTGCACATGCACGTCAGAGCATAGGTCACCGCTTGGCGCAGCCAATCCCCCACTGCGCACCTCCTCACCCAACCACCTGTGCTGTGACGCACGATCCTAGCTGTTGCCTATGTCTCACCTAGCCTTTCCTCCTCTCCACTTCCATTTGCATAGGTGCGCCCGAGTTTTGAGCAGTCGCCAGGCACGGCTGGAACTCAAGCTTAAACAGCTCCGCAGATATACGCATTAAAACTAGACAATGATACATGACGTGCTATCAAGACACACTGTATTACGAAAGGTGATATACTAAGATATTTAGAACAACGGAAAGCAGAGCTAGTTGGTAAGAATTCATTATGCAAGAAAGAGGTGAGGCGTGCAGACAGGACACAAGAGTAGAGAAGTGGACAACACAAACGCATCACCTGCTGCACACCTCACCTCTTTTTTGCATAATGATTACGAAAATACATTGCTACAAGTCGCACTAATGCCTCACCAGGGCAGTGGCGTAGCCGGAAATTTCGTTTGGGGGGGGGGGCTCACCTTGCAGCTCGGCCTCCTTTTCACAGAAATTGTCGAGGGATCAAATACATTAAACATTAATAACTGCATTACCATTGCCAAAGATGCTGCGACCAAATTCTTGAACACTACGCACTGTCATGACAAATATATATTTTTTCATAAAAAAATATACTCGTATGTCTAAAAAATTCTGCCCGAAATAACTGATATCAATACTTCCATGTTTTCTGTATATTTAACAAGTAAAGCAAATATCACACGAACTTTACAATTATATCAGTTTGAAACCAGCAAAGCAGCGAATGCCGCTGCTATGAAGAATGTAAAGGCCATGAACAAGCTGAGGACAAATATTTTAATAAAACTTTGTTAGCCTCCCTGCCTTTCTCTCATTTGCAGCTCCCTCTCTTTGTCATTCAAGAACCCTGTTTACATTTTTGTACATATGCAACGACCAGGGAAAAATCTCAATGACGCTGTCCTTCATTAGAATGTATTGCGCAGGAACAGCTGTCACCGGTCGTGTATTGTAATTGCTCCGACATTATAGTCGCAACAAATGAGCACACATAAAAAGCAGGTGTTCTGCAACATATAACAGGGTGAATCAAATGAAAGTGAGTCAATGCGAATATATGACAAAAGGGGCACTTTATTTAAAAGTAGTCTCCATGAGCCTTTAGACATTTGTCCCGCTGACTACCGAGTCGCATGATTCCCGCCTCATAGAACTCCTTGGGTTGCTGCTTCAAAAAGTCTGTAGCTGACTCTTTCACGTCATCATCCCACATGAGTCTGGTTCCCTTGAGTTGTTTCTTCAAATGCTCCAAAATGTGTAAGTCCCAAGGTGACAGGTCTGGGCTGTATAGCGGATGTTGCAGCGTTTCACACTTGAACTTTGCCCGTTTTGTTTTGACCACATCAGCTATGCAAGGACGGGCATTGTCGTGGAACAAGATGACCCCATTCCTTAATTTTCCACTTCGTTTGTTCATGATTGCAACACGCAGCTGATCTGACGTTTCACAATATCGGATACGATTGACAGTCTCTCAAGGTTTAGCAAATTCAATCAATAATACGATCCCCTAATTCTGCCGTAACATCTGGAAGCGTCCGTTTTGGGCCCTCTGCTCTTCTTGATTTATATTAACGATTTTCCTACTTGCTTTTCTTCCTCAACTATCCAACTGTTTGCAGATGACTGCGTGGTTTACCAGAAAATTACTAAACATGCCAATTATCTCAACCTGCAGCGTGATCTAGAGAGGGTATTCGAATGGTGCAGTCAATGGCTCATGACACTTAATACAACTGAATGTAAAAGTATGCAAGTTTCTCGCCACAGCGCTAATCATTGTCCGCGTACTTATTGTCTCAATAATATTCCATTACCATCTGTTGACAGCTATAAATACCTTGGTGTTCACATTTCCTCTAATCTTTTGTGGAATACGCATGTAGAATATGTAACGAACGCCAATCGCATGCTTGGTTATCTGCGTTGAAACTTTTTTGATGCCCCATCATTCCTGAAGTTAACACTTTACAATACCTTGGTACGTTATAAATTAGACTACCCATGCACCATATGGGATCCTACTCGCTCGAACTCTTGAAGCCATCGCTGAGCATGTTTCATCTTATCGAATTATTCACGTCATTCTAGTGTCACATCTATAAAGAAAACCCTAAACTTGCCTGACCTTTCATTGAGTCGAAAGTCATCTCGCCTTAACCTTTTTCATAAAATCTTTTATTATAACAATGAGCTGAAGGATGTTCTGTTTCATCCACCTCATTGTATATCTTCAAGGACCGATCATCGCTTCAAGGTGGGTATAGCTTCTTGTCGCACAAAATTGTGTAATGGCTCTTTTGTTCCTAGAAGAAGTGTCGCATGGAACCACCTTCCCTCCACAATCACCAGCATAACTGATGACCACAAGTTCAAGATCGCTTTGCAAGATGCCCTGTAATTTTTTTTTTTTCTGCACGCCTTGCCATTTTTCACGCACTTCTTTCTATAGTGCCCTTGGGCCCTGAAAGTATTTTAAATAAATAAACAAATAATGGTCCCTGATGATCGAAAAAAAGGTCAACAACACCTTTCCAGCAGAAATGACGGCCTTTGCTTTTCTAGGGGGTGGTGAATTCAAATGTTTCCACTGTAAGCTTTGCCATCGTGTTTCAGGCTCGTAGTTGTGGCTCCATGATTCGTCCCCGGCCACAATTGCAGACAAAAATTCCTCACCCTCAATGTGATACCGGATTAGATGAGTCAAGGCAGCCCCGAACCTCTCCGTCTTCTGTCAGCGGTTCAAGATCTTGGCTATTTATTGAGCACACATGCGCCGATAACCGAGATGTTCATGAATTATGGTGTGACCGGAACCGTGACTGATGTTCACACGCCCTGCCAATTCATCTATGCTTATCCTCCGTTGTTGTCTAACCGGCCTTTGCAATTGTGTTGGGGGTGATTGCACGGTGGCTTTGTCCCGGTCTTGGATCATCTTTGCAACTTTTACGTCCTTCTTTAAACCGTTTGCTCGAGTGCTTCACAACGGCCAATGAAATGCAATGTTCAACGTACACGGCAACCATACGGCTGCCATGTACGTGCTTGAACAACATATTGCACAAATAACAGATGTTGCCTTGAGTGATTCTTGAAGTCACGTGTCACTATGAGCGACATCACAGTGCGAACACGTGTACATAGGTGCACTAGCACATGTACGTCCTCCTACAGCTCGGAGCGGAGCAGCCGTGAGGAGAAGGGAAAACGGCGTCCCGTTTGAAATTTCAGGTCTTTCTGCGGCACGTAGCAACGTAATACTCTGCAGACACGATCGCTATCGCACACTGTATGCTCTGCACTTGTCACCTCAAATGGCCAGACCTGGTGAGGGGCCCTTTAAGCATAAGGGCCTGGAAGCATGTGCCATACAAGTCGCTACTACCACAGCAACAGCCCCTGGTGAGAAGATGTGCTATGAATTGCATGGGCTTATAACACACAATAAATCAACATCTTGCAAAAATTTTAATCTGATTTATCATCATAAAATGGTTCTGCTTCAAGAAACAATACTGGGTGAAGGGGAATGTAATATTGGTGGGCTCGAGGAAAGTGCTTTTTTCGTTCTGCTTCTGCTTCCCAACACTCCACCAAGACGGAGAACGGTCAGCCTCTCACCACATCTACCACAGAGGGGAGATTCCGCCCCAGTAAGCAGGTAAGAATGGGTACCATATGGTTGTCCTATTCTCAGTCCACAGAACATGACATCAGTTTGTTGTGCTTTTGTTACCAAAGGCTAATTTCCTAGGTGCAGCTTAATTAAATGAAGTTCATTTGAGCTTTTGGCATCCCAGATGGATAGCCAGAAGTTTCTCAGGTTTTTGGGCAAGAAAGGCTTCAAATCTGTAGGCGGGGTAGCTATGGTAGAGTATAGGCTCCCGTTGTTATGGATGTAGCAAGTTTGTCTGCAAGCATTTTGCCCACTATGCCTTCAGAACAGAATTATGCTTTCTCAAATATTCAAATTACAATCTGAGAGCTATCATGTCTGTAGGTTGTGCATAAGTCATAGTTTACGATTTTTTCAAGTAATTTAGCTTGAGAAATTCAATTAGTTCAGTGAATTCCTTGCGTAACATGAACAGCCTGGGTATGCATGGTTCAAAAATATTTTTACCGATGCGATGTCCGACGCCCGATTTTCTGCGACACAGGCTCCTTAACGCTATTGCATCAAACAAGCAATCCTGCTTGTTTTAGTAGATATTCTTGCAGCCGCTTTGCAGCAGTACTTTTGTATAATACGGTTGGGTGCACCCGTGCTTGGGGCAAAGCTTCCTTCCAGCATACATAAGGTCGACCGCCACTGGATCCACTTGACTGGGCCGCCCAGCCCAAGCCGTGTGCAGCGAGCATGCACGGACAGATGTACATGTAGCGGTACATTCATTTCTCCATTCAGCTTTCTTACATGTAGTGAGAAAGGTTCTCTCATTGAAGGTCAATTTTGAAATAATGTGGCAGATGTCAAATCAACAGTTTTACAACACAGGTGTTCAGGATTAGAGTGCGCTTTGAGGAAATATGTGAAGCTTATATATGGTCTTTGCCGGTGGAATGACCACTCATTGGATTCTGTGTATATACTTTGTATAGGACTTGTTCTGAAGGCACCTGTGGCCAGACGAATACCTAAATGGTGAACGGGATCTGGAATTTTCAATGCACTCGGAACACCTGAGTGATACACCACGGAACCATAACCCAGATGTGACCATACAAGGCTCCTGTACAGGTTCATTAAGCATCCCCTGTAACTGCACCATGTTGTCTGTGCAAGAATTTTGAGAATGTTCATTGTTTTTAAACATTTGGCTTTCAGATACTTTAAATGTGAAATGAATGTAATTTTAAATTCAAGTATGAAACCTAGAAATGTGTGCTGTGTGATTAAAGGCAAGCGCTGTCCATGTGGATACTCAGCTCTGGGGCAAGGCCCCTCTTCTTTGAAAAGAGGACACAGGAGCTCTTCTGGGGATTCAGTTTAAAGCCTATCTCATTTGCCCATATTGAGACTTTGTTCAGCCCAAACTGAACAGACGCTCGCAGACTGTGATGTTACGCGATTAAAATCCAATCTGTGCATCATCGACATATACAAAATAAAACATGTTTTGTGGAATACACAAACGAGTTCATTTTAACAATAAAAAGAGTACAGCTAAGTATGCCACCCTGTGGTACCCCAATTTCCCATGTGAATGACCTAGACAGAGCATTACAAATTCTAACATGAAAAGTGGGGTGTGAGAGAACTTTCAATTATGCTAAGCATGTTGCTACAAACACACATTCATGATAGATCTCTGATAATACCGCAGTGCCATTTGGTGTCATAGGCCTTTTCCACATCTAGAAAAACTGACAAAGTATTATTTATGGGCAAATGCATCACAAATGCTAGCCTCAGCGCGCACAAGATGGTCGGTTGTGGACCGACCTTAAAAACCCCATGGGTAGGGATCAAACACTTTGTTTGATCCTAGGAAATGCAGAAGATGGCAATCTATCGTTTTGTTGAAAAGCTTACATAGGCAGCTTGTAAGTGCTATCATATGGTAGCTTGTTACCAAGGGTGGGTCTTTACCATGATTCAAAACTGGGACAATGATAGCCTCCTTTTATGTAACTGGAAGGTGTCCGGCTGCCCAAATGTTGTTAAAAAGTGCAACCAATGTAATTTGTTTGTCCTTGTGACAAATACCATGACAAATGCCATGACAAATAACTTGTCCCTGCAAATGCTGTGGCAGCCACACAGGTGCGCAAGCCACAAGACACATGCACAGCACCCTTGTCTATTCTTGATGATTAATGTTGTCACACCTAACATATTGCTACACAACGATAGCAAATTTTGCTCTGTGCCATGATGTCATGATAATGCTGACGGCCCCAAGGCGGCATTTCAAAACTAACATTACTATGAAATCAATGTATTTTACAAGTGCTTCCCAACTTTTGTACTTCTTAAGTCTCCTCCTTTTACATGCAGGTAGTGTGTGGTATAGTTTCTACAAGTTCGAAAATATGTGCGATTACTTGTTTTGTGGTAAAGTGAATTCACAATGATAAATTTCACACAAACACTGTTACTATGCCAGCTTGCAAGCACTTGTACAATAGGATGGTACACCTTTTCAATGAACCCAACGAAATTCACCATCGATGCCTGTGAGTGTAGCATATAGCAGGGAGCTTTAGAAATAGTGTACCCAAGCGGCTTAGCGTATGCAAGAACCCAAACTCAAATGTAGGACCTTTGCGCTCTTTTGTACACCCGGCAGTTTGCATTCGCAAATTTTCGGTACCCTCTTTCTTTCCCTATTATCAAACAAAGTGCAAGCAAATCTTCCAGTACCATCAATGTGACAGACCCGAACTGTGAAAACTATAGCTGTTTTCATCAAGTAGAACTGCATGCAACACTATAAAAACATCATTGATCGATTACAACTAAAGTGAAATTAACTGACCAGTTTAAATGGGACATCTCAGTGGCATAGGTGACACATTTCTGCTAACACAATTAAGTGCACAAATAGACACACATCACACAAGGAGCCATCGGACAGGATGAATGCAAAACGGGCCACATTTTCTACAGCTGGCACTTACTTTGTCCATGTCCCCTTTTGTGATGTGTTGACCAGATTAATTTTCGGTGGGCAATAGTTTGTTTTGGTGGTTTCTAATGATTGTACCACCTGATCATATATGTAAATACAAAACCACACAAAAAGTTGAACTATCAATAGCTTCAGCTCGGAACAGTCATGCCTTCTAGATAAGCCATTTATTTTAACACTTAAACAAGCGATAATGTTTCTCATCCAGCTTCTATTAGACAAAAACATTTATATGCATATGTCTGTCCGCCGAACACAGACATCTCAAAATGCAAAGTGTACTTCAATTTCTCGCTGCTGGAAACCATACGGTCTACCGAAACAACAACAAACTCAACAATTCTATCTGCACAGCTGTTGTTACATTACAAATACGTCAAAACTTGCAATTGCCACAGTCAACGACCTATTGCAAGTGCGCACACCGAAAGTGAATTGGTACAGGTCGTTTTGGTAGATAAAAATGCAACACCAAGGTGGTTCTGTTTCAAGGACCTCTGTACATGGCTCCAGCATACGTGAAAACAACCGTGTGCAGTTGAAGTAAACTACGCACTGCATTTATGTGGCGAGATGAGTGTTTATATAGACAAAATGTCATGTTAAAGAAGAA
Source organism: Dermacentor albipictus (assembly GCF_038994185.2). Lineage (NCBI taxonomy): Eukaryota > Metazoa > Arthropoda > Arachnida > Ixodida > Ixodidae > Dermacentor > Dermacentor albipictus. The sequence continues at coordinate 185,216,507 of NC_091821.1, forward strand.
AAGAATAATGTCGGAGCCATGGCAAGCTTTGAAACCGTTTGTGCCTTTTGCCATAAGAACGCACAGACAGAACAGAGTTTTAGGAGAGTTGCAGTATCTCTTCAACTGCCCACGTCGTTTATGGGCAAAACCTGCGAAACCTGACAGCTCCGGGATGTTCGATATGCGAAGAGCGCATGTCAGCGCTGAAAAACTTACCTAGGGCACATCGTGTTCGCCAGATGTTTTCAATAAGACTCGCTTCATAAAATGAACGGCACACTTGAGCGATAGAGGCGATGTCTTTACCACTTAAAAAACTGAAGATTTTCGCCAAGAGTTCAGGAGGAAAGGACTCCATGGCGAATAAATTGATAGCACTAACGCTAACGCTACATTGGTGAACAAAAAAAAAGCATTTTTGGTTTCGGTCTCTCGATTACAGTGGTTTTAGTTTGAATTTAAACTTTTCTCGTATTTTATGTCATATTTTGCACAAATTACCGTTACTGTTATTAGACAGATCAAAATTATTCAAACAATTTTATTTTCGAACGAAAGTGTGCACAGAGGAACCTGGGGCCTCTGCACGTCAGTGCAGAAGTTTTTTTTTCTTTTATAGGTCGAATATGGGGACATAAATGCATTGTACTTGTTTCATCAGAATCAAAAGTGAGTTGCTCAGCAAAAACACTTTTTTTTTCTTTTGGAATGAGTGTTCACCTATTTGGTTGATTCACGTGACACGACACTCCAACATGGCATATATTACACTGCACAGCATGCGCAGTCAAGTAAAGTCAAACGCCAACGCGCCAAAGAAACTCATTAAATCGTAAAAATGCAGTGTTGACTCATGACAGTGATTCGCCTACGTGTTGTTTTCACACCAAAACAGCGTCAGTTACTATGTATATGTAACTTCTTTCAACAACCTGTAGGCATAGGTCCTATGCAGAAAAAGAACTTTACGAAAAACAAATCCTTTTTGCGCGAAATACGGATGCCCGCGGGTAAGCGCCGTAGTACTTATACCCTTCATTCATCATTTTCAATATTTTCTACGTGATTTACGTTTCATAAAATGGAACAGCATACCACTTTTGGCCGCTGAGACTAATTCCAGGAGCTTCCTTGGAAGAACTCTAAGAACCACATTGTTGACGTCTCACCATGAATTCCACCTGCTCTTATTGGCTCAAAAAGCGCAGTCTTCTCTACGATTGGCTCTTTCAAAGGAACATGGCGGAAGGACAAATTTATAGAATGACACAGTTGCACACTTAATGCACAGTTTCATTTTTTTGCGAACATTGTTACCACAATATTTATTCGTACAACATCAATATCTGAGCTTGCCATTTACTTAAGTATATAAGACTATATAAAAGGACGGTGAGTCAAATACTTCACCACGAAGTGTAGGAGCGTTTTCGGCTCTTAGGAAATGCGAATATGCGAAAGCTAACGCACCGCGCATTTCGCTTAGCATGTTCGAAAAAAGATTTTGCGCTTACAGCTGCACTGTTCTCGCTAAAATTTTGCAGAAGGATCGCATTTAGGAGTCTACGTATGTCAGTGTTACTCTTGCCACAGTTAATTGGCTGTCTTTTTTTTTTTAAAGAAAAAAAGTGGAAATTTGCTTTCGCTTATGGGGATCCAAGCAATGAAAGCTGCTGCCGCAACAGCGTAAGCATAAAAGTGTTTTGCCACCTGCCGGTGGCTGCAGAAAGCAGCGTTTCAGGGAGGCGTGCCGCCTGCCGCGTGTTACATGAGCGGGCAACACCTCCCCCTCCCCCCCCCCCCCCGAAAACCACTCTGGCCAGCTGTTTTCTGTAGTTGCCGGCAGGAGGCGAAACAAGTTTATGCTTGCGTTGTCGCGTCAGTGTCTCGCATCGCCATAAGCGAAAGCAAATTTTCACTTTTTTCTTAAAAACCTGTGCCAAGTGTTGCGCTGAACAATGTGGACTCCAAAATGCCAAATTGCAGCAAGAACTGTGCAGCGATATGCATAAGATCTTTTTTTCGAACACGCTAAGCGAAGTGTGCGTGTGTGTTTATTTATCTTTATTTTTTAATATTGAAGCTACTGATTTCTACTTTTAGTACACATCAGTGGGTGAAACAGATAATTTCTGTTAGTTTAGCTTACTTTGGGGCCGCCGACTATAGCTTACTTTGACCCCTCGTGTCACTAAAAGCAGTCAGGTGCTCCTTATTCATCAGTTATTCGCTGCACCAGTGCTTCAAAATTTTTTAAGCAACTCTATGGTGTTTCCGCGACATTTAAATGTGTATACGTGCACTCGGTCATGACGTCGTTGGCGTGATCATGACTCTGTCGCCTATCGTAGCAACTGTATAAACAGCCCGTTGCTAACGGTGTGGGAGATATGGATATGGGTTCGAGGGTATTGTCGGTTGCTGCATGGTTGCTGTGTGTAATTCGGCGGTTTCGGTACGCATGCGTGTGTGATTGAAGGTGGTGGCAGAGTATCCTCGCTCAACATGCAAAAGACAGGTGAGCATTCATTGTTTTAGCTCTTCACTTGACTCCTGTATGTGCACGAATGCATAGCATACTGATGGCTCAAGTATTTTAATAGCAAACGCCGTTCGGGTGTCGCGCGATTTTGAAAGATGCATTTGAGAGGCTATTAGGCTTAGTTTCTTTATCAAGTCGGAGTAGGTGCGAAGTGCGCACACTTTGAAGCTTCTGAATGATGGGTTGCGCCGGTGGTTGCATGAAAGTAAGTGCGTTGAGAGCATCCGCTGCAGTTCAAACGTTTTCTGGTAGCTTCCTGTCACGAAGCACGCCGTAGGTGTGGCTCAGCACGGTGCAAGACCCCGGCTATTGTTTGAAATCCGGGCTTTTCCACTGAACACTGCGCCGCCGCCGAGATGTGTTGATTCATTTTTATCTGATTTCTGCCACTTCAGTTTGAAATTGCATTTCTGCATGTTACGTCGCACTTAAAGCCTTCGATGCGTAAAGGTGAAGATAAAAAAAATGCTGCTGTTCTTGTGTTTTTGCCGTTTTTTGCGGTTCCTTGGAGTGGTTTGCTACCGAAGGACCGGTGCATTGAACGTTGGCGGAGGCTCTCTGCGCTCTCTTTCGTAACCAGAATCTGAAGGAGGGGCGCGCTGCGCGATCGTAAATGAAGTTCCCGCCTTCCGATGAACATTACCTTGCATTTATTATTTTTCTTCTGCTTACTTCCTTATTATTTTGTCTTATTTGGCGCGATTGACTTTGGTTGCGCTCGCTGTGAAATGTGAGGTTTTCGGTAAGCGTAAGATTTGTGCGAATTATGTAAGACAAAAAGAAAAAAGTGGGGAGAGAAACGAAAAAAAAAAAATAGCAGTGCCAAGCGTTAGGGGAATTTAGTAGCGGAAGGACCCTTATCGGCGCGTTGCCGGCGTAGCTCATCTGTGGACCGGACGTTGGCTGAGACCGGATGGGCACCATAAGCAAAAGGCGCCGATGTCTTATTGTTTACGGAGTCGAGGAAAGTCTGCGGGAGCGGATACTGTTTAGGGGCGAGGCATTGCCCACATCGGTGACTCGGTGCGTGCTCCTCACTCGGCGAGGCCGGGGCATACGATGGTAGCCTAGTTGTCATGGCGACGAGCGTCGGTTGCACACCGACTGCTCGAGCATGATTCACACACCCTTGTCCTGTGAACGATAATAATGAGGATGGGAGCCTGCCGTCGCAGGAAACTGGTAGCAGTGAGCACGCAGTGAACAGCACTTGCAGGGAAAACGGGGCGAAATCGCAGCGGCTACGTTGTGACAGCATGCCCTCAGCTACGACGCGTCTCTCAGTACCGTAACGGGACCGTGAGCTAGGCTCGCCTGTCGCTTGTGTGCAGCGCGCGCGCGTCATATGCGAACGAGCTTGATGTGCATTTAACCGTATACTTCCTGTCTCGCTGCCTTATGTTCTGGCGCAATATTTCATTTTTCTGTGCCTTTCTTTCTTGCTTATTGTAACTCATCGCAATCTGTGTCGGCTCGAATGAGTACATCTTTATATTGCTTGTTGGGAAGTGTCGAAACATCGTTCGTTGCAGGGGAATTGGCGTGCGGTTTACATTTCTTTTTTTTTAAACACTATAATACAAGAAAGCATGGCGTACGCGTGAGCTATGATTAACGTTTACTGTCTTACTAAAGTAGGCAGTCGTGTGCACTCGTTTGGGTGGTAGCAGTTGTATTTTTTAATATGGGTGGGGCATTACCTTCATCTCTTGTGTATATGAAGCGCTTAACATCTCTGTGACTCACGGGTGTAATGTTTCACTTAAATAAAGCATGGTATTTGGATGCGTCCATGTTTTGTTAGAAGTCAAAAGAAATTTAAGCTAACCATAGTGACTGGTAAAAGATCAGAAAAAAAGTTTACTACTGGGCCGCTAATATTCAAACCTTGCATAAAGACCGTATACTGCATCCTAGTTTAATAATGCATTTGTTGCACTGCTGAGCTCGAGGCCATGGGTTTGATCCCGGCACTGGCTACCGCTTTTTGACGAGGGTGAAATGCAAGAATGCTAATGTACACGTAGATTTAGGCGCACGTTAAAGAACTGCAGGGGGTCAAACTACGAGGGTGAATCGGAAAGTATTTGCCCCTCTTTTTTATTAGCCAAAATAAGGTATATACCGGTAATTACAAATATACGTACTATTCTACTTACCTTACAATATTTCTCAACATAGTTCCCACATTGGTTCAGACATTTCTCCTATTGCAGCACTAAATTTGAGAAATGTTGTTGCCAGTCAATGATGTACGAGGTTTCCACAAATGCTCATTGTCATGCAAGTCTTCACGGCCTTTTGCAAACTCGCAACACCACCACCTCACTCTTCTCAAAGCGAGACTCCTTTCCCGATACGTGGGCTGCATTTCTCTGGATTTTGATGGGCATTTGTCCCTTACCCCATAGAAAACGAAGCACACTTTGTTGCTCGTACGCTGTGGACGTGCGACGCACAACCACGATCTTCAACAACTGACAGCAGCGCCGTGCCTTGGAGCTACTGGCAGATAAGGCCTGGCCAGTCCAAGAAAGGTCTTCCACTGGGAATGGATATGTTGACTTTGCGTTAACAGCCCTAATTTGGCTAAAAAAAAAAATAAGGACAAGGACTTTCTCATTCACACTCGTAATTCGGAGTTCTCCACTACGGTGGGCCTCATAATCAATTGTAAAACTCCGTCATTTTTTTTCTTTAATAATGCATTTTGAATGATCGTTCTTATTCATCTAGCGTAAAAGAAAAACTGCTGTTGTCCACAATATTGGAACTCAAGAAAGTGGAACTAGTTCAGTGCACTGAGTGGACTGGCATAGTCACTGGCCTATCACGCCTGTGCTGTGATTTTTGTATTGCTTCTTTCACTTTCCCGACTAAACCAGTAGCATGAGCATCATTGGTAAAGGAGCTTTACAGACAGGTGTCGCAGCCAGTCCACTCAGCTGGCTGAACTCCTTTCCTCGGATACCAGAGATGCAGCTGACAGTACTTCCTAATTTGTACCAGATAGATAAAGGACATACTCATGCCAAATGTGTTATGATACTCAATAATTCGCAAAGTGTTGGTGAAAACTTTCATAATGGCATTTGCTTGTCAGCACATTGGCCACTGTGCAGTCATAAAACTGCAATATGACAAGTGGTACAGCCCCTGATCTCATAATTATTGTTGTGACTGTGGGTATAATTATGTGAGATATGTCATCAGTTAAGCCACTTAATATACATAGCAGATGCATGAGACATTTGAGAACTCTTTGCTGACTTCAGGTACAGCTACCATATCTCCAACAAAAATATATTCCCATCAAAACGAGATAACTGCTTGCGATACTGTTTATTTCGAAAATTGTTCAATGAAGCCCCCCTCAGTAGCAGTCGCGATCCAATTCAGTTCTAAAATGGTTGCATGCTCGGGTCAGGTGGCACTTGGAGATGTTCACTATTGAGTTAGCAATGGTGTTATGTGGCTGTTTGTTGGTCTCCCTCTCCGTGACGCCCCAGAAATAGTAGTCCAATGTAATTAAACCTGGAAAAGTTAGAAGGCCACAAGTTGGAAGTGAATGGTCGTGGAAGTTCTCGGTCAGCCACTCTTGGGTAATGCAGGCAATACGGGTGGGAGCCAAATCCTGTTCAATGACATGAGGCCTTCCTTTGGACACACCCGCCACGTACACAGCTGCCTTTACACAGAGCCCTTCTTAAAAGAAGGAAGTGCGGAGACGTGACATCACCTCCTTTGCTGACAACGTCTAACACTATAATAGATGACATAATTTTTGTGCGCATCACTTTAGGCACCTCATCATGGCTTGTATAAAGCCACCTGTCGATATGCTGGTTAGCCTTTTGTTCTTGGTTGAAGTTTTTTCCATACTGAAAAAAAAAAAGGAACAACCCATATTCAAAGCATTTTACGCTCTTGGGGTGATTCAGCTTGCTTAGTGGCCTCTTGGACTAGAGCAGACGATTCTGTGGAGTTTTATCAGGCATGAATTGCAGTCTCCTTGTGACATAGGAATGGCACCTCAAGTCCTCATGCACCGCGAGAACCACAAGTCTGACGTTGACTCTGACCTGGAGCTCTTTAGAAATGGACCTCATTCACTTTCCTGGGTCATCATTCACGATAGCTTGCAGCTCCTGGGCAAAATCAGGCATTCTGACATCTGACCGCTGGCTGTGCTCATTCCTCATTGCCACAGATGCCGCATCACCACCAGATGACATGAGTTCTTTTTTAATCTTGTAGACGAAGCATCTTGCCATGTTCAGGAAGGTGGAAATTTCCAGCCCACTGTGGTTGGTAGCCAGGGCGACGAGGACTGCATGATGGTTCATTACCTGCATCAAACTGCACACTGCCTTCATCAGTGATGGAAGTGCTGCATCAAACCGCCCAAAATTGTCGTTTATGGCATGTATTGCGCTTCCAACACTTGCCTTCTCCGAATTTAGCAGACAAAAAAAAGATCTCGTTAAACTTTGTCAGTGCTCAAGTATATGAGCATATCTTAGGCAGGGCTTGGGACCCCCCTCCCTTTCTGGATCCACTATGTCTGTGGAGAATGTGACAGTGCCGTGGGGAAATTTGCATAATCAGAGCAGGTGCAAAAATCTGTCAGCTGTGGGCATATTGCAACAGCACTGATACTTCGTCTGGTTGGCTAAAATGCAGATTGGTATTGCTTTTCTTTCTTTTTTTTACCATTACACCTATTCGTCACTGTGTACACTTCTGTGGCACATGATTTCTTGCTACAAGTGCTAAATATTTGCAGTTGCTTCGTGATCCATTAGTGGTATCTACACGCCTTGGATTAGTGTTTTACATCTGCAGTTGTGTAGTTTAGAAATACTTATTTTATGTAATTATAGTGACGCACAACTGTGAGGGCACAGCTTTTCTACATGCCTTTGCGTACAGCACATTTTATTATGACTAGGCAGCCCAGACATGGAAAAAAACATGTGAGAACGGGACAGAAGGAAGTAGACACAGACGCTATTCTAACTGTCACCTGTGCCTGCAAGGACAACAGCAAAAATAGTGTCCTTGAATTGGGAACAGCAAAAATAGTGTCCTTGAATTAGGCGGCTGTACGTTTCAACTTGCGGACATATGTTTAGCAAATGAAACAAATTAACAGATGGAATGTATAGCAGATGAACCAGATTGCTGAGCCAGTGACGGCTTGGGAAGATTGAACTTTGTATTGGAATGCAGAATTAACTGCGAATTCGGATTAATTCATCATGTATCATCTTTTTGTGAAATAAGACAATGGAACAGCGAGTTTGAAGAAAAAGTTGCATCTTAGTTTAATACATAATGAATGCAATTTTTCAGAAAGTTCTAACTCGTACAGTGTCACTTTTAAAGTTCTTGCTCCAAAGCATTGTATCCTTGCTCCAAACAGCAAATTTTTCTGCTCCGAACTGCGATCTTTTGCTGCTCTAAAAACTACTCCAAAAGACCAAGTGCAGCTTCCATCACTGCTTCGTGGAAAAATATTAGTTACATGCCTAGACAAATACATTGAGACTGCTGCTGGCATCTATGGCAATGTGTGATGTGTTCTTGAATACCTTGTGCACCCCGTATTTTTTTAATGTATTGGTAGATGGTAATTGGCACATGATGACAAAGTTGCATTATAATGTGGCAAAGTTGTGCTTAGTAAGGTTGAAATGGCTCTAGACTTGATTCTGCAAGACCTTTTTGGAGTTAAATATAGAGGTGGGCAAAAAATCAACTTTTTTGAATGCGTATTGAATAGGAATAGTCAAGGGCAGACACATATATTTACAGCAGGAATATGTATTCCGGTATAATTAGACACCAGGCCTATACTGACTAGTGTAAAAAAGTCTGCTGTATCAGGGACTAAGAATCACTTTTCAACACATCACTAATTTGTTATTAAAAAAGCTGTGCGAATATTTCTTCAGCCACTTTTAGAGCTTGGTTGCAAGCAAGCTCTCCGATAATAAATGGATCCTGTATGACTAGCTTTCCAAAAACCCCAAATAAATCATAGCTGAAAAATCTGGAGTTGTGGAAAAAGAAGAAACAGAAAGCTGTTAAGTCTTGTGTGCCTTATAACACTGATGTGTCTAAAAGGGCCTGTTGCAAGAAAAATGTCGCTGGTTGTAAATAGAAATCAAAACTTGTACTTGCCAGAAACACTAAATGACGGAATACAGGTAAAAATCACCAGTGTTCATGTAGACTTCTGCTGCAAAGCCTTAGAGAACTTGCATTACTTGTTTTGTTTCTGCATTGCTTCAAGAGCATTTGTGGTTGCTTCACTTCTGATAGTTTTGGTGCTTTTTTTAGCAGAGAACACTACAAAATATTTGGTAAATTTTGAATGTTTGAGAAATGCCGACTAGTTCCTCTTTGAATACAAATACTTAGTGTGAAATATTCTATTTGTATTCAAAACTTTGAATATTTACCCACCCCTAGGTTAATACTTTTGGCTTTGATCTTCCGCGGCGACTCGGCAGCAACCTGCTCCGAGCATGACGTCACTGGTTTGATTCCAAGCCTTTCCGGCCACATTCAGATAGGGACAGCATGCAAAAGCGCCTGTTTATCACTCTTTGAATGCATGTTGAAGGATCTCAGATTATTAGAATCAACCTGGAGCCCTTCACTATGGTATTCGTAGCCTATGTGCAGCTTTGGGATATGTAAATTCATCAGTCACTTTTTGGCTTTGGCAGTTTTGTGCAGAGATGTTACAGGTATACAGGCACTGCCAGCAGCCACCAAGAAAAAGGCGTATCAACTATCTCCTGAGTTTGGTGAATTATAGGCGGAATGACAGAGAGGGGAATCGGATCTTATCTACGTCTCAATGGTACAATGGCATGTGCCTGATGTGATAGACACAATGAAATGGGAGGACAGCTACTATTTGCCATGTAGCACTTTTGAAGTTGTTAAAATTGTCAAGTAAACAGCTTTTTCAAATGCTGGTTTGGACTTGAGAGTGCTTTAAAGTGATGGCACTACAGAGTTTTAGGCATTGCCTGGCTTAAGCTTTCTATATTTGAAGCCAGTGATCTGTTAATAAATGTACTAAAGTAAACATAAACATTAATTGGTGTGTGTGTATTATCACACAAGCTTTCAAGTGCGTGTTAAAGAATCGAATGGGGTGAAAAATAAACTGGAGCCCTCCATTACAATGACCCTCATAACCCACTGCACAGTTTCAGGACATTAAGTAATGCAATTTAGTTTTAAGCTTTGTTGTGCAAATGTTTCAGTCGGAAATATATTTTAGAAATCTCATTGCAGTGCTTGAAAAGGTGTGAAATGTTGGTACAATTGGTTTATACTAAATCCCTACATTCACCTATAATTTGGAAATACATGGTCCTAATGTACAACAGGCACAGATGCCGGCATTGGGAATACATTTGAAATATTGTTTACAGTGTAGGTAAATTTCATGTTGGCACAAAATGAGCCAGTGTTATTTATTTCATTCATAAACTTTCACTTTGAGAGGTTTATAGTTTGGAGAGCTCCAAGCATGCATTAGCTTGTGTGTCAATAATCTTTGTTTAACACAACTTCACATTCTTTTGGTGTATTCATTCATTGTATGTGTTGGGACTGGCATTTAATTCACAAGATTTGGATTGATGTGTAATTCAGTGGAATCGGTGTTAACTTGTCTACAGGGCATTTCAGCTAAGTCGTGCCGAACTTTAAAAAATGCACATGCGAGTTTTGACTATGCAACCAACTTAGTATTATTTGCTGTCCTCTTGGAGCAACTCGAAGTATTCTCTACTATGAGCTTAGGAAGTAATGAACAATTATTGACCAACTTTCAAAGTATTGATTTAAACGCAAAATCTTCAATGTAGAAGTTGTAGAGTGTGTTTAGAAATATCAAAATTTCTTACCGTGATAGCTGCCGTGTGTTAAATTTTTCCGGACTGCAAAGAAAGCGCACGAGATTTTAAACAAGAGTACCACGTGACTACGCGCCGACGCGCATCAGTATTAGTGCCCTCACACATGTCACCAACGAGGGATCGACGCTGCGCGCAGACCGAAGGCGTGAATAGGCCGCAAGCAAAAATAATAGGCGATGGCCACATCCGTCGTCTCTGGTGCATCGCCAGTCTGCTCGCCCTTTACGCTGTCTACCAACATCAAAAACCCTGGCAGAGCCTCAAGGATTGTTATGCATTATTTATGGCATAACCCATCAGTATACCATCGGATCACATCGGTTTTAGTTCTCGGGAGGATAAAAAAAACAAAGGGCGACCAGAAAATGCGGAATGTGCTTCGTGTTGGCGCACTCGGCACTGCCTCGTATTTGTGTTGTATTTCCACATGAGATATTTTAATGTTTTTGTGGTTTCTAGATGAAGAGGCTGTAAAACCTAAAACGGACACTGAGGAGGAACAGCAAGTTGCACTGGAACGACGTTTCCAGAACGCTGGAGTATTGTGAACCGATGCCTGATGGGCCGGAAAAAATTATTGGGGCCGCGACATTCATGTGGGGGCGGATTATCAGCGAAGCTGTTTAGGCTACATACATCGCGAAATCATACATATTTTTTTCATGCGGCACCGTACTACGCCGCCACCAGCGCCGCCGCGGTCATCGCTTCCATGCATCATCTGTCTTGGCAAAGGCGCTGTCGCCGCACTTTCTCCTCCCTGTCATCATTTGTCAAACAGGGTTTAACGCAAAATAAAGCGCATGAAGGCCAGCTTTACACTCGGCGCACTTTACACGCACGCACGCGCGCGCGCGCGCGCACACACACACACACACACACACACACACACACACACACACACACACACACACACACACACACACACACACACACACACACACACACACACACTGTGTTTCTCTTACAACGCCGAATTTATGTGGTACTATTAAACTTATTTTTGGAAGTTGGCGGAGTGCTTGAAGCCTGCTTCACCTCCGCCGCGGGTCGGCGCGGTATTGCACTATGTTCGGCATCGGCCCACGCATGATGGACGTAGGTCTGACTTAGGTCGTGGTACGGACTAGGTAAACTGCTTCGCTGTGTAAAAAAAAAATAAAAACTCCCCCATGGAGTTCCCACACTAACATCCTGCCAAGTTTCACAACGTGTGCTGCGGTTTAGCTGACTATTTATCAACGAAGAAATATAACATTCTAGTAATTTGAAATTACCAAACACTCGACCTGGGATGCGTGATAACTTTTTCCTTCACTAAAACGGCCGTAACGCGGGAAAGCATCTTGAAATTCGTGACGTCACGCTGACGTAACGGCGCTGTGGTCTGGGCGCTAAATTCACAAACTTTGTGCCTTCATTTTCTCCGCTATTAATCAGCAATTTTGTGTCGTTGGAATGAAAATATTGAATTTTCAGAGAATATTTCACCTGTCTAAACTAAGTTGGTGCCCCTTCAAGCGCATTGCTTCATTCTTTCTCCCTGTTTTTCTTTTTGCTCTTGTTTGTCGCGTTTCGTGAAGGGGTTGGCGAACTGTGCGCCCAACCAATCACACTGAACAGTATATAGTGTGAGATCCGCTGCCAGAAATTCCCGCCGCATGCTGCGATCGACGAGGTTACGCATTTCTGGGGCAGATTAAGATACTCGGTATTCTGACGTCGGTGCTCAGTCGAGACCGCCAAGACCTGCAGCCTATGCCAACTACGAAAAAAAGCTGCACGCGCAGTCTGCATCGCGGGGCCCACTTAAGGGGCCGCCCGCACGACCTTGCTATTAAAAAGATATTTCAAGTGAACCCGCGCGCATTGCGTGCAGACTGTCGTTATGATCGTCTCTGCCTGGTGTCACAGCGCTCGGTGGTGGCGTTTCGTGCAGACGACGCTGGCAGAATGAACCTGCCAACAGTCTCAGGTCGCTGAGCAAGGACATGGCACCGACTTCCGCAACGGTAGCGCTTGTACTTACGTTTATGTGTGCTCAAAATGAAACCAAAGATCCTTAAGGAATTCTGACCCACGATCCCCAGCTCTCGGCGGCGACCCACTCCAAAAATCATATATTTTCTCATTGCGAACACTATTGAGTTTGATTGAAACCACAATATGAACTATCAGGTTTTTTTTTTTTTTCTGCTCAAGTTACAGTTGTAGTTTCAAACAGTGTACCTCGAGTGTATCTGTCCGATTTTTTTTAGGTATTTGTATACATGTTATTTTTTAACTAAAATAATAATCTGTATCGCGACACTTGATTTGATTTCGGCATGTCTGTGTTGGTGTGCTGCGTAGAGCCTGCGTGCCGAATTCTTGTAGGAACAGAAGCCTTCGTCTGGCCATATGACCTTTAGCATCTGCCTCTTTTCTGTTGTAAACAGGATAAATTCATTCATTAATTATTTCATTCATTTATTCGAAATTCATTTAAATCTGAGCCGCTTTTCGCGTCCAATGAAGGCTAGGCCCAGCGCACCTGCATTCCTTCGTCGTGTATCCCCGATACCGCATGAATCGGGGCGAAAGGTTAAGCATTTAGAAGGAATAAGCGGTTTAGCGACTTAAAATCAATCAATCAATTAGACGCTCTTCGCGTAATGGGTTGTCTTTACGTACAAGAAGCTGTGAGCGCCGATTCGAACTCAATGGGCGTCGTGAGCGGCTGCTATCAAAAGTGCACCTGCTCAAGTGGCAGTAGTCAGCCAAGGTCGGTAAGTGTTGCCCGCCACTCTTCAGCGCAATGACCTCAAGGTTGTCAGCTTACTGAGCAGCGTGCCTTAATGTAGTCGCGAAGGGGTGTGAACGGGCAGTGGGACAGTACACCGACGTACATTCTTTGATGTTCGTGGATATCGTAAAAGAACAATTGTTGTGTAGCCCTGTATTGGGCGCACATCTACCGACTCTCCTTGCTTCTTTGCGCTCTCGTTTGTCAGGCGCCTTCAAATATGTTTTACTCCTTTAATTTTGAGAGAAAGCCTTTGCTCGGGCTCAACTTTAAACGCTGAAGTTGTCTCACGAGGCAGCCGCCAAACCGATTTAAAGGACATCTGTTTGATTTAAGAGAAACCGCTGAAATTGTAGCCGATTTAGGCTGTCCAAATTTCCGGAGTCCCCTACTACGGCGTGATACGATCGCGACCGGGTGAGGTGGGGCTTCATCGCAGGAATCGGGAAACGACGACGAAGCCGGGCATCGAGATGATGAAAAAAAGTAGAAAAGGTTGTATTCATTTCATTGCTACATGGATGTAACTGTCATCCGAGTCTCGAGCGGTGCTTCTTGACGCATAGGCCAGCACGGCCTTAAATAACTTCTGGCGGTCCTGTCGTCGTCGCCGTCTTCCTCCGGAGCCTGTCTTTCCTTTTAACGCGACAGCGTTAAGGAGCTCGTGTCGCAGAAAAGTCGGCGTCGGCGGCGTTGGCCGTGAGCGATAAATCCCAGCAGGCACTTCATGAATAAAAAACAACTCTCAAGATGGGCTGGGTGGGAATCGAACCAGTGTCTCCGGAGTGTGAGACGGAGACGTTACCACTGAGCCACGAGTTCGATGCTTCAAAGCGGTACAAAAGCGCCTCTAGTGAACGTGGTGTTGCCTTAGAAACGAGCTGTTTCTAAGGCTCAGGCGTGCGTCTGCTCAGGCGCACATTTCGTTGTCGCGCCGAACGCTGCGTTGCTCGACGCTCACCGCGTCCGATGCGGGGCGCATAGTCGCTGCGCCGTAGCCCATTGTCTTACACCCCTTGGCGGGTCGACGGGAACGCTGTCGCGTTCCACTCTTGAAGGCGAAGCTTAAGCGTCCTCCAATTTTTTTTCCCATCCTTGGTGTCAGCTCGGGGAAAAGAGGTGGCGTCGTCTTGACCTTCGGTTTCTTTTTCTATCCTTTTGCGTCAGCTCGTGGAGAACGAGGTGTCATCGATTCGGAGAAGGGTGCAATTCTGTTGGCGTCGGGAAACCCGTTTGAATGCTTATCGCACCTGACAGGTCGGTCATAACAGGCGTGCCTCATAATCATATCGTGGTGTTTGGCACGTGGAACCTCACAATTTAATTCATACACGAGCATTCAGAAAAATGCTCCTCTACTTGGGATTTTGGTGCACGTTGAACAAACCCTGGTGTGTCAATTTGATCCGAAGCCCTAAATTCTTACGAGGCTTGCCGTAGTGTGTGTGTGTGTGGGGGGGGGGCTCATGATTAATTTTGGTCACGCGAGGTTAGTTACCCAATGCGCGGTACACGGGCGTTTCTGCATTTCGCCCCCCCCCCCCCCCTTATCGAAATGCGTCTGCCGCGGCCGGGAATCGAACCCGTTACTTCGTGCGTAGAATTCCGAGCCCTCCACTACGGCTTCTTTCATAGCTCCGCTGTTGTTTTTTTTTTTTACGTTAAACCTCGCGAATCGATTCAACCGACCGCAGTAGCAGCACTTGTGAGCAATACAGCAGCCAGACATAGGTGTAAAAGCCTATAAAAAACGTACTAGAAAGGAAGGTCAGAGGTGCTCGGTGTTTGTTACATCCGTTATGAAGTTTGTTGTTTTATTTTGCTTAAAAGCAGAGTACAAAAAAAAGTTTTGCGTGCGCGATGTAGAGGGTAACTTGGCTATACACTGACTGGTCTGTCATACTTGGATTTGACGGTACTACTACGTCAATTTTGTCCGCTCTAGAGTTTGTGTACTCGCGGACAGCTTTCTGTGGCTATGAAGGGAAAGCTACGTACAGAGGCATAGCGCGCGCAAGTGAGAGCGCTTTTGAAAGGAGACCCGCGTTATAATCCACGTTAGTTTAGGCTGGGAAAGAGAAAACATAAACACCTTATTAGCAACGGTTAAATAAGATAAAACACACCACTGAATATAAAAGTTTACTTATTTTGCGGCTTTTTCCTTCCGCGCCTGGGCAAACGCGAAACCGTCGCGCGTGGAACTGCGTCGATTCAGCGTCTGTTCCGAGTAACCTAAAATCACTGTCAAACGCTGCCGGACTACTTGGCGCGGTAACACGTGTGCAGCAGCCGCGCGCCCGTAGCTTTCCCTTCATTGCCATTGCCGCGAGTTTTGATAGGTGCTGTTTGTGGGATTGGTAATGTCTGCCTCGACCCGCCGCGGTAACCCAGTGGATATATGGCGTTACGCTGTTGAGCTCGAGCTCGCGGGTTCGATCCCGGCGGCCGCATTGCGATGGAGAAAGAAAAAAACGCCATTGTACTTAATTTAGATCCACGTTAAATAACCCCAGATGGTCAAAATTAATCCGGAGTCGCCCACTAGGCGTGCCTCATAAATGCATAATCGTATATTGGTTTACCGTGACTTGATTTTTTTTTTTTAAGATACGAAGTTCATCGAAGTTTGGTAGAGGCACTACCTCGTGGCGCGCGTCTTCATTTGGTCAGTGGCGTCGGCGGGGCATGCCTCCGATTGTGCGGAGCAGATGTTCAAGCGCTTTGCGAATGGCTGGAAGTGGGCACACGCCACTGCCATGGAGAGGAGTAGCTCGTTTGCGGACGATTGGTGGTGGCGCTCAACCGTCTCTCCCTGCCGACGCATATCGCGTTTCTCTTTGGCAGCGTGCCATACGCTTTTTTCCCCCTCGGAGACACGCACCGGTATGTGCATATGCTATACACGTGGGCGCCGCTCGGTCTGCATCCGAGGCGGAGGAGGGGATCAGCGAGGCCTTTATGCGGCCACGCTCTGTTTGCGGAGTAATTTCACGCCGCGCACATTCGACCCGGGCGCACTGGAGCCGCGGCGGGATCCGGCGGTAATCTGGGCCCCCAGTTGCGCCACGCGATGGTCTCGCGTGCTGCTGCTGCACCCAGCGGAACCAAGCCGCAACCCTCTTGAAGTTTTTTTTCCCCCCGTGTTTTCAAAAAAGCCTTCGGCGGCAGTTCATTTGCACAAAGGTCAAGCATTCAACGAAGCGATGCGAGATTCCAGAAATTGGCTTTTTCAGTTCCAAAAAAAAAAAATGCTGGCTTTCTGAAGGAGGGGAGAGAAGGTTTAAAGCTCCTCGCTGGAGGGCGTCCAACCGTTGTAGATGGGTCTGGCGTGCGCGAAGCCACACTCTAAAACAAAATGTACACCCTTTGGGGCTTGTCCCACAACAATAATCGTCATCTGTCTTTCCCGCGTTTCCTTGCTTTAACGCTGCGAGCCCGGTACTTGCTAGTCGCGAACGGCTTGTGCCTTATCAATGTGACGCAGCATTCTCGACAGGAAAGTAGCGAGTGCCGAGTTTTAAAGAGAGGAAACGCAAGCAAGGCAGATGACGATTATCGTTTGGGGACAAGCACCAAAGCGTGCACTTTTAAAATGGTTGTACCCTTTAGGGTGTATATTTGTCCCACAACAATAAGCGTCATCTGCGTTGCTTGCGTTTCCTTGAAAGCTCTGCGCTCGCTACTTTCCTGTCGAGAATGCTGCGTCACACTGATAACGCGCATGCCGTTCGTGACTGCGAAGTACCGGGCTCGCAGCTTTAAAGAAAGGAAACGCGGCCAAGACAGATGACGATTATTGTTGTGGGACAAGATAAGCCCCAAAGGGTGTAAATTTTTCTAAGAGTGGAGTGTAAATGACATTGCACCCTTTCGATGGTATCTTGCCACACAACGGCAATCGTGATATGTTTTGCTTGCGTTTCCTTTCTTGAAAACGCTGCGCTCGCTTCTTGTCGAGAATGCTCTGTCATGCTAACACGCATGCCGTTCGTGACTTGCAAGTACCGGGTTTGCAACGTTAAAGAAAGGAAATGCGGACAAGTCGGATGACGGTTGTTTTGTGGCAAGATACAACCCAAAGGGTGTAATTTTGTTAGGAATGTATAACGCGGATAAACACGGACTTTTACAGCGAAGCTGTACATGGCTAACCGATTCGTCCGTCCGTCGGTCGCCTGTACGCCGAAAACTCCGGCGCAACCCCATGCGCATGCGCGAAAAAGAAAAAAGGCGCGTGGTTGGCTGTGCCAGTAGTGACGCCGTTGCTCTCCGTCGAAGCCGAGCGCTCGCGCATCAGTTTCTCTCCGGCTCCGAAATGGGAAGTCCACGCGTCATACGTACTCTTGAGGAGCAGGCAGCTTTCGATTAACGCCGCGAGCAGAACCGGGTACGAGCTCGTCTACGCCGTGCCGATGCTGTAGCCCGGGCACAAAACAGGCTCGTGCAGCCGAGCGCAAGCAGCAACTGCGTACCGAGGATCCGGCAGCCTACCAAGCCGTCGTTTAATGAACTTTTGGGATTAACCCAGTGATAAACACCCGGGCTGCACGTTTCAGCTTCGCTGGTTAACCATCTGTACATAGTGCTTGGGCGGTGTCTTTTTTTTTTTTGCGTAGCGGTTTTGCTTGTGGGCGCTTTGCCCTGGTAGCTTTCGCTTCATTGCCCCAGAAAGTTGTCCGCGAGTATAGCATGTTTGACGCTTTTGCGATGCTATTCCTTTTTATGCTTCGTCAGTGGTCAGAGCAACGCTCCGCCCGCGCTAATAAGTGGGACGAGCTGGTCGTGCACGGTGGATAGGAGTAACATACAGTATACAGTGCGAGGCATCACTACAATACCGGGACCCAGTAAATACGAATCAAGTGCTCGCGCCCAGACCTTGTCCCAGGTCTCGCTGGGTCGTCAGCATAATAAAGGTGGGCAGCCCTCATAACTTGACCGTCTTCAGTGGCAGCAATCTGCAAACATAAGTCACACTATACTGATCATTGCACTGGTGAATCACAACGTGACCTGAACAGATTAGTTTCAGATTAGGAGGCGCAAGCGGGCTTGCGAACGCATGCCTTTTGCTATCCCCTAATATAGGGTGTCTTTTTTTTTTTTAGCTGCACCAAATTTTAAAAAAAGATGTCCGTGGCAAATAGCTCACTGCTAACCCTTCATATAAATTACTCGATGAGGCGTCATCATTTCTACGAGAAATATAAATCCTTAATTGAATAGTTATAATTGTAGCTAGCTAGTTTGCAAAGCGTGTATGGAGTTATAACGAATTTTGAGGATGGTGCTGGTTTCGAGGTACGCGCCGTCAAAGTTGCGGCCAGCATGCACGGCTGTTCCACTTAGCTTCTAAAGAAAACGACTGTTTTATACATTAAAGCACAAAAGTAACTGTAACGCCAGTGCAATTCGTCGGACACTTTGAAGATTAATATCTCGAAACTGGAGGAGTCATGAGAATTCGTTCCAAGACTCAACTCGCCGGCTACAAGTCGTTGGTTGAAATATGTGCCGTAAAATAAATTAAAATTTAATGTGTAATTATGTTAATTATTCACTTAGGCATTTCGATTTCGTGTAGAAGTAATGGCCGCTCTATCGAGTAATTTAGATCGAAGGTTAGAATTGTGCAGCTGAAGAACAGCCTTGCATAAAGCTTCCTATAAATAGGACGGGTCGTCGAAGCGGCCTTCACGTGGCGCTTCTGTCTGCGTTCGTTCTACGCGGCGACAGCCCCCCCCCCCCCAAAAAAAAAATAAAAAAAAATAAAGAGGGCTTCGCGATCTGCACTTTCGGTATCCAGTCGCATGACACCCAGCACGCGCTCGAAAACGCATTGTGGTGCGACCCCTGCTGACGCCGCGCTGCGTGCGTCGTGCAAGTTTTCGTCTCGCAGCGGGAGGCGTGCGACAGCTGTGTGGGGGTTGCCCTAGGGGCATGCGCGTAAGAATGTGTTGCATTCGAAGTGCTGCTTACCTTGCGTGCACTAAATTGAGAAGTGTGCCGGCCAAGAGGGTGCGTGGTCGTCCTGGGTGGCTACGAAGTCCGGCACATTTGTTAGCGACCACCGTTTCCGACATTATTTGCGTCCTTATGTTCTTGTCTGTACGCTCTTGGGTAGAGAATTCCCGTTTCGTGCATAAAACAGTAAACAATTTTTTTTTAAAGTTATGTATGCACATTGTATTAAATTCTTGAGTTTTATGTGCCAGAACGACGAAACTGAGGCACGCCACACTGGCTGAATCCGGTTTAATTTTGACCACCTGGGGTTGTTTAACTTCCACTTAAGTACACAGTCGTTTTCGCCCCCGTCGAAGTGCGGCCACCGCAGCCGGGCTCGAACCTGCGACCTCGAGCTGAACAGCTCAGCGCCTTCGCCACTATGCTATCGCGGCCTGACGCGCAATAGCGCTTTCTTTGCGCTATTTCGCAGAAAGCTCGAAACAGTTAACTTTTGGAAGTTCTCCTGTATAAAACAAGGCTCTCGCGTCAGCAGTTGTCAGATGTAGCGAGAATTCTGCAACTAGCGCTACTGCGGGCCTACGTGTCTCGTTCATGCTGCTCTCGAATCCCAGCCGGCATCTTCAATTCGATACGTGCTGCCCCTGTTCTTGCGTCCTGCAGAGGGCGGAAATATTTTCCCCTTGAGTGTTGCAGGACGTTGCGTTTGCCTCTGGTGAAAATGATGTGTATGCCGATGTCCAGCTTTCGTTAACCTCTTCTGCCGCGGGCTGTCAAGCGACGCGTTTGTGATCAGAGCGTGCGTGAAGTGTAACCGTGGCTTGTGGACTGGTTGTACGAGCGGGCGCGCAGTTTCGTCCGTATTCCGGCACCTTGCGTTCTCTCAGACAGTTGCTGTTCCTGGACACGCGCAACCACGGCAGATGGTTAGCATCCGCTGCTGAAGCTGGTGAAGAGCACGTGGGGAAACTCGACGTCTACGGTATTCAGGTGCCGAACCCCTGGGCCTCGGTGAAGGAAAGTGCGAGAGGCGGCTGCCTGAAGTCTGGGGAAAGCGACTTCGTCCGCATGAGAAACACTGAGCAGGAAAGGATAATGCATGTGGTGTCGGCGGAAGGAAACTGGGCGATCTGATCCACTGGCTAAATATACTGAACGTTGCTTACATAAGAGCCCCATGCATTCATGCATCTTCCAGTTATAAACTGCTCGCTAGCTAGCTCTCAAATTTCGCATGGAAATGGCATGTATCGGTGCACGCAGCTTAGGTGCATTGATTTTAAGTCTCTTTCGTGCTGAATGAATCTGTGGCAATAAAATAAAATAAAAATATCGCTGCACCATCACAGTGGACACCGGCTGTCACTGCACCTCACCCCCAAATATGCGCCCGGACGGCCACATGGCAACTGCGCGTGTGGTAGCCGAATCGTTGCGCAAGCGGCATGGGACATTGCGGTTACGAGCTTCCACATGCCGCCTAAATCTCGGCTCATTTTTGGGCAGCTGCGTTGGTTGGCGAGCTTGATTCGTATCTGCAAGCTCCACCGCGACGCCCTTTTTGGCCCGCTTATCAGCTTCAGTTTGTCGCGCGTGTGTCACCGAGGTGACATCCTGCCCATATCGCCGTTGTTCGCGCTGTGTGCGTACGTAGGCGTGTGACGCAGCTTGCCTGTGCTTCTTTCGGGGGCCAATCGCGGCAGTGAACACAAATACAGGGTGATCATTTCTATTTTTTGCAATTTTTAAAGATAGCCTGTGGCAGATCGCGCAATTGTTTTCCTTGAGTTGTATTATTGGAAACGGCGGACCTATGCTAGCACGATAAATCGAAACACATGTTAAACTCGTTAACGAAAATCGGCTGATTAACTTAATAAATATTTACTGTACGGCACATATTGCAATTTACGAATTGTAGCCGGTGAGCTTGCAATGACGTCTCCACTTGGAATTAATTTCCAGGATTAAACCAGTTTCCTGATATTTCCCCACGCGCCGTGGTTGCTCAGTGGCTATGGTGTTAGGCTGCTGAGCACGAGGTCGCGGGATCGAATCCCGGCCACGGCGGCCGCATTTCCATGGGGGCGAAATGCGAAAACACCCGTGTACTTAGATTTAGGTGCACGTTAAAGAACCTCAGGTGGTCAAAATTTCCGGAGTCCCCCACTACGGCGTGCCTCATCAGAAAGTGGTTTTGGCACGTAAAACCCCATATATTATTATTATTATTGATATTTCCCAAAGTGTGGGACGAAATACATGGATGTTCCAATTACCTATTCTGGAAATTCATTCCAAGTTTATATGCCTTGCAAACTCGCCGGCTACAATTCGTAAAATGTCATATGCACGTGCCTTAAAGTAGTTAATAAACTAATTAGTGAAAATGTCTTAATTAGTTGAATTTGTGTTTCGATTTCTCGTGCGAGTGATGTCCGCCTCTTCTAATAATACAGCTCCAAGGACTGTAATTGTGTTATCTGCAACAGGGAATTAAAAAAAAAAAGAACATTCCGTAGAACTTAAAAGCGATCACCCTGCGTATTGCAGTGTGTACCGCCCCCTGCACACGAAAAGCTCTGCCATGTGACATGTTTGTGCGGGCACAGTGATATATTTTTTTTTCTTTAATGAGAGATACCGCGACGTCTGATAGGGGATGTTCGACGTGTCGCTTGCCGTCGGTGCCGCTAATCGGTGCTTCTTCCTGTGTGAAAAGGCCATGAGCTAATTAGGAACATTCAAACCGCCTTTCAACGAATATATTTTTATCGTGAAACATCGACGCGTCGCTAACGGCATGATATCATGGTTTAATTACTTGCCATAAAGAATGTGACCCATAAATCGTTCAACTGTTATCCCAGTTTACATGTAAATGTAGAAACGAGCTATTTACCAACAGTCGGTGCAGTTATTCTTACCTTCGCCAGCGACAGCGGCTGCTACGCTGCCTACTCAGGGTGCTGCGTAACCAGCCATTGTACAGTGATTCTGACCCAATATTTGCTTGGTCCTAACTTGAACCACAGGCGGCCGCGGCGGCCTCATTTTTCATGGAGTCGAAATTTAAGAACGCTCATGCACATAGATTTAAATGCACGTTAAAGAACATCAGGTGGCCAGTATTAATCCGGAGACCTCCCTGCTCCACTACTTCCCTATGGCGTGCCTCGGAGTCATAATTAATAAAAAAAGCGCCACATTAATCCTTTTTTTCTTCTTGTATGCTTGTTTTGTGTTAACTGATCTAACCACGGTCCTGTGTCATAGTCTTTTGGAGCCTTGCAGGTGCTAGCGCAGTTGGAGTGTAAAGTAACTCGTTTCCTGAGGAAATTTTCCAGTTGATTGCGCTTGTGTTGTGTATACGCCTTCCTTCGCCGTCATTTTCAATGCGCTGTTTATTAGCCATCGCTCATAACTACTAGTGATCGTGGTTTCGGCTTGTGAAATTTCAGGATTTCTTCACAATAGTTACTTGAACCAAAGCCCTGTAGCAGGCTTTGAAATGAGAGCTTTCATTGCTGTGAAATATTTATCAGTACGGATGTGTTTGAAATGCTAGTGATGTATATATGTATTACAGCTCGCGTGTGTTAGTCTATTTGTTTAGTCCCTCTCTCTCTCTCTCTCTCTCTCTCCATCGTA
Organism: Dermacentor albipictus; assembly: GCF_038994185.2. NCBI lineage: Eukaryota > Metazoa > Arthropoda > Arachnida > Ixodida > Ixodidae > Dermacentor > Dermacentor albipictus. The sequence goes on from NC_091821.1 coordinate 185,239,383, forward strand.
CGTCTGTGAGTGCTTAGACTCCGTGACGCGTTTTGTTTGTAGCTGCTGTTTTAGTCTGTGTGTGTGTGTGTGTGTGTGTGTGTGTGTGTGTGTGTGTGTGTGTGTGTGTGTTTTTCTCCTGCGTAGCCGTACGCTATATGGAGCAGCCGGCAGAGCATGCTACTTTGAACATTTTCGTGTGCACTGCAGAAGTTAAATGCAGTGAACATTGTACGAAACTGAAGGTTTCTTGCTGCTGGATCAGTAAAGCAGTATCCAACGGAAATACCGCGTGTTTTTGGTGGAAATCGCGCAACTGCAAATGGCGTAACCTCGAAGCGCGCTGCTCGCAAATAGTATTCGTTTGCACGGAAATGAACGCTTTGCTTCGTGCTCTTACTTCCTCCGTGATAGTCACAAGGACTTGCTGTCTGGAAGCTGTGCTTTGCCTTTCGTGAAAAAGCGTTCCTCAAGTATACCCGAGTTGATCCTGAGCACGTTCTTTTTTCTGTACTGCCGAGTAATGAGCAGCTCCTTGTATCGTGTAAGAAATTAGAATTTGTGAACTCGACTTGTCTGTTTCTGGACTTTTGCGTGCAGCACGAAGAAAGCTTTCAGTACGGTGGTTTGTAGATCGCTAGAATGAAGTCGAACTCTCGCGGTCCTCGCATTGGATGATCACCTACGATTTCCCAACCTCGGAGTGCCTTCCGGGTTTACTGGGCTACAAAAGTCGGGTATAGCGTGTCGCATTGTGATTCCGTTGTGATGACCCGCGAGTGTGTGTGTGTGTGTGTGTGTGTGTGTGTGTGTGTGTGTGTGTGTGTGTGTGTGTGTGTGTGTGTGTGTGTGTGTGTGTGTGTTGTACGGCTGTCACCCTGCGGGTCGGATGGCATCGTCACCCGAGCACTGCAAAACCATAGGTCGGCAGAATAAATAAATAGTCGCTCGCTCGCACTCGTGGTTTTTTTTTTTTTCAGAATATGTACTCGCGCTCATGTGCTCACTCGCGTTCCTACTTGCACGCACTTATACCCACCAACATTCACTTGCGCTCATAATCACTTTGTCACACTTAGCTGTACGCAATCACGCTCAATTTGAGTGCGGAGTCAGTTGGTGCACTCGTGAGTGAATATGCCGACCTGTGCTGTGAACCCGCAGAGAGCACCGGCAGCCACCCCCTCCCCTCCTTACCTCGTATATGTGTGTGTGTATGTGTGTGTGTGTGTGTGGCATTAACGGCGTCTTTCTTCCCATCGGGGTGTCCCTCCCCGCCCTGCCCGCCCGCCATGATCCTGCCCGGACTCGATTCATGTCCCCCCGCTCGTTACCCTGGCCTGTAGATTACCCCAGTTATAACTCCGGTCGCAGACACGGTGAGTGGCACTCATTGGACGCACGTCTTGGGCGCATCGGCTGTGCCCTGGTTTGGTCTCTGGGTGCCTGCGAGTGGTTTGCCTGGTCTTGGGAGTGGTGTGCATGCCTGAGTTTTGGTGCATGGGTGTGGGTGCTGTGGTGCACGCCTAGCGCGCCCGGCACGGACAGCGTCTTCCGGCGCAGTTCGTGCCCGGCACTTTTTTTTTTCATTCATTTTCTATACAGTCTGGCTCGGAAAATCCAGCGGAGACGCATGTAACTTGCATTTATTTGTCTAAATTAAAGAAAAATCGCGGTGCCTTTTACTGCTGCGTGTGGTGATGTGTACTGCTTTTGTTATAGCGTCCTCTGTTTGTGCCTAGCGACTGTCCCTGCTTCGCGTCTTTGGGACGAGGACAGCCACTGTCACCGTGTATGTGTACGGCACAGGCAACACTCTGTTGCTCTGACCCCGAGGTTAACAGGGTTCGGGTCACGTTTTTTAGCGTGTTTGCCGTGTACGTTCTTTAGACTGTTCAGTACGAACAGACGTCATATATATGGAAGAACTGTGGCAAGAAACTCGAAGCATACATTAGCTCTTGCGCGAACGCACATGTTTTATCGTTCTCAAAGCCTTAGCACGTAAACAAAATGCGAACAAAAGACACCAAACACAAGATCATGCAGAAAATGTGTCTGCAAATAAAATGAAAGAAGTCGTCAACCGACCGACGTCCGGGTGTGCGATTCGTGTGGAAAACGCGCCTTGCGGGTCCATCCGATGAGGCACCTGCTACGTATTCGCATTTGGAGGCACAGCACGTAAATTCTCAAAATCTCGCGGCGCGCAATGAGAGAGAGAGAGAGAGACAAAGAGGAGGAAAGACAGGGAGGTAGGCGCGCAATGAAGGCGTTGCATTAATCGCATGCGTGGTGCGGTCACATAGAAGTATGTTTACGCGCACTAAAATATACTCGACTAGCTCATTTGGGTACTCTTCCGCCCATATTGCCACTTCGGTGATGGACGACAGTGGTGATGGTGAAGACGACGACTATGATTTATTGGCGTCCCCTTTGAAATGGGGTGGTGACAAATAGTCACCTGGCCTGCATGATTTAATCAAGTATGCTATACATCGTTTTCATCCTAACATTTTTTTTGTATACATCTCTTTAATCTTTTCTTTTTCCTCAAAGCTTCTCCATGTACTTTGTACCGCTACCTATGCGGTTACATGACCCGGCCGTATCAATCTCTTCCCTGCTTTTTTTCCCCACCAATACTCTAAACGTCTCTTGCTTAGCTCGACTGCTAACCGGTTGATGCTTCCGTCCACTTCAACTCCAGGTGGAAAGAGCGTACAGACTGCCGTCTAGATGACCTCATGCAGTGCGGCGTTCTCTCTAAGTTTACGCCCTTTGGAGTGTATAGGTATTCGCCACACAACAATAATCGTCATCTGTCTTGCCCGCATTTCCTTTCTTGAAAACGCTGCGCTCGTTACTTTCCTGTTGGGAATGCTATGTCATGCTGGTAACGCGCATGCCGTTCGTTACTGGAAAGTACCGGGCTCGCCGCGTTAAAGAAAGGAAATGCGGACAAGACAGATGACGATTATCGTTGTGTGGCAAATATACACCCCAAAGGGTGCAACTATATTTAGAGTGTTGCTTTGTGCAGCCGTAAAGCTCGCTGCGCCTACGCTACTTCTTTTTTAAAACGATTTTAAGCGAAGCTCAAATTGAATACGGTGACGTTTGACGTAGGAAAACTTACTTACGCGGTAATGTTACCTATATAAAAGCGCCAATTAATGTTATCTACATAAAAAGAAAGATGGGCGCTTCGTTTAAACTGCCGTACATTTTTCAGGGTCGCGATAATGGCAACTTCCAAGCGACGTGAAAGCAAAGCTTCGGTTGACGCGAGTAGGGAGCCTGACATCAGAGCTCTATGTAACCTCGACGAGCGACAGTTCTTGCGCGTTGATAGGTGGGTGTTTGGCGCCCGTCTGACGTGCGATGCCCGGAACGTTGATGCCACCTTCGCAGGATTCAAATGTAATGGATCCTCAAAAAATAAAATGTACAGTGGTACTCGGATAAGCGACGCGTCGACGTGTAAAGCCCACACCACACGCATGCTTGCGGACGCGCGCAAGCTCGCGTCCGCGCCGCCGCGCATGCGGAGACAGTGCGGCACGGCTCGTACGCGTCGTAACGCGGCGCGATCTCGCTGAACAACTGCTCCTATCGCGCGCTTGGGCTGCCTCGCGTCGGCGCGCCAGGCTACGCAGCTACTGTGCGGCAGATTCAACTCTCAGTGAAGCAGATTTCTATCATGCAAGAAAGGGCTGCTTCGTTACTTTTTGTGCTGGTCTAACAGCTATGAAATATAGCAATTGCCTTTATAGAGATCGAAGCATTTTGAAACACTGTCATTAACAAAGTACGAAGTGGCGTCTTCCAAGGCGTCTATGAGTGAGCCCAGTGAACGCGCGCATGGAAGCGCGTCTTTGTGGACGCAAACCACCATTCCTTGCGAGGCACGGCAGGCGCAAGAGATGCGAGCTTGCGCGCGTCCGCAAGCGTACGTGGTTTGGGCTTAATGGGTTTGTACATTTGAGAGCGTCCTTCGAGCTAAACATATGGCATCGCACATTTGCCCACAAAATTAGTATTCAGAGCAGTGTGCCGAGCCGGGAGAGAAATAAAGATAGCCAATGCGGTTCGGGTTCAGGGTGCTTCGTTTTTTTTTTTTTTCTTGTCCCTTCGTGTATTCCGGGTAGTCGCGCGAAGCGGGTACATACAGGCTTGAAATGACCAGTCCCATGCGTAAGAGGAAAATATCGGAGATGATCCCGTTGGAACGTGGCAGACAGGACTAGGGTGCCTTACATGGTTTGAAGCTCAGACTATTCTGTTTACGTCACATTACATATTTTGTCCAGGTGGTAACTTGATGTAGCTGGCTTTAAATGTATTTCAAATTGAAGACTAAGATTACTAGCGTATTAAGGGATGCGCACGTGTCAGCGTTCTGTGTTTTGAGGCGTGCAGCATGTAAATCTTTGCGTACGCATCATTAATATGTTTGAATATTATTTTATGACAAGCATGTGAAATTGGGTAAACGTGAGAATGTCCGGTCATGCATGCTGATTGAATGCTGATTGAATGCTGATTAATTGATTGAATGCTGATTGAATGGCAATGTGAGCGCAGCGTGAAGCGACTTGCTGGCAACGCGAGTAGTCGCTGTCGCTTCGCCCGTTGATTGCAATTGTTCTCTTGCTCGGTCTACAAACTGGATCGGCTCATGAGGAGTGCACGCTGTTGGTATGAACCAGTGATTGAGCGTTTGTGGAAAGAAGACGGCGCGTCGACCTAATCATTGAGAAAGAGGAGATCGGAAAAGGCTGCGTCCGTCACAGGTGCCGACTCAAGTCTCGGCCCTACAGAGCTAATGCTCGAATTCTTGTCCACACTAGGGTGATCGACAATGGATGTTCGCGTGCAAGACGGGCGTAGTGAAAGAGGCGCCCCGTTTCTGCCTGCGTTGTGCACCGATTCGTCGCCTCGTTACACTTCCTGGCAGCGTGGACACTTTTCTCTTTGGTTCGGGTATTCAGTGCTGGATATCTCTCATTCAAGCACCTTCAGAATGTAATGCTCTCTCCTCCCCTTTTATCGGATAGTAATATGCGGTAACATTGGTCCACGATTGTCAGCAGACACATTGTTTTCGAACCTGAACTCTACTTGTTAAAGCCGATTTAGTTGCCAAGCACGAGAAGGCGCTGTTGCACACGTTCTCAATATGCAGAAAAGCAATTGTTTTAAAGCTACCTATAGGTGGCAGCAGTGGCGGCGGACAAGGCGGAAGTGAAAAACGTTGTTGGGTAACTTCAGGTGGCTGTAGTGAAGGCGAAAAAGAATATATTCGCCTCGTGATATAATTTTTCGAGTTCAGTGCGACTTTGTGATCTCCAAAGTGGAAATTAATGTTGTTACGAACGGCCTGCGGTGGCTTGTGAACTAGAGGAGTAGCGACAGACGAAACTTGCCTGGCCCGCTGCGATGACTCACTTTGTGAAAACAATGCGCCGAGTCAACAGGCCTTCGGCGCCACTATGTCTGATGCGACGACTCGCTTTGCAAGGACCACAATGCGCCGCGTCTCCAACCGACTGACGCCTGGATGTATAGACGTAGTCGGCGGACCAAGTATTGTTTGTGGAGTCGCCGTCGCCTTCACGGTATGATTGGAGCGGGGGACCTCCTGGATTAAAAAGTTGTGTGGCGTCGTCTCACGGTTCTTAGAAGCCGTCAGTCAGTGGACAGACGCGGCGACCACTGTCTGCGCAGTCAACACTGGGATCAAGAGGCGCCTGCTCAGGGCAAGACCCCTGTCTGCGAAAACCCTCTCACCTCGGTGTGGTCAGTGAAACCTGTGCGGATGTGAGTGTGTAAACCCTCCCCCTCAAAGGCGGGTCGGCGACGATGACTATGGATGCTCCGATCAGTCGAAGGTTGAACGGCCGTTTTCCCTCACCTAGGGATCTAGGGAGGGCAGAGTGTATTTAAGCCGCCGTCTTCGGCTGTTTGGGGTGCATTCCTCTTTCAGTCATGCTAGATCGATGAACTGTAACGTTCTCATGTAGATACTGTAAATAAATCCCATATATTCCTCGTTCTCGATGAGAACAAGTCTCACCCTTCAACAACGTCCTCAGCGTGGATGAGCTGGACGAGGGCATGGGCCAGCTACCATTTAATTTATGCTCGAACCCAACCATTACAATGTGCGCATTTGATAGCCCGCTCCTCGTTGTCGGGTGTCCTCCGCGAGCGCGTCTTTCGTGGACTCTGCATCTGCCATCTTTGAGCTTTAAGACATCGCTAGTTACCGTGGTCAAAGGTGATCTCTCTCTCTCTCTCTCTCTCTCTCTCTAACGGCTGGTCTTTGAGCTCCATAGTTTAACGAACCATAAAAATACAGCACGAACGGCAGTCTTGGCTCCGAGACAAACGTATGCCGAAGGTCTCCAAGTCATCATCATGGCCCTGTTTGAAACTGCAAACGTCTGAGCCTAGGTGCTCGTAGATTTCGGCATATATGCACCTGCACTTGCATAAAAAAGGATAGAAACCGCCTTGCCAGTCGCGTCGTTTTGCGAGGCTGATACGGACGCTAGTTTGTCGAAAATAAGACTTGTACAAATAACTCTCGATAGTCCTTACGTGAAACCTACATCTGAAACTTGGATCGGTTGGGCTTCTAATTATTCGAAATAATGACTCGGGCGTTTTCACTTATACCTCATGTATTCTTAAGATGACACGAGGGGGAGGGGGGGGGGGCACGAAAGCGATCTGTTTCTGGGACGAGTGTTTGCCTTTCTTGAAATGTTTTATTATTTCGCTCAACGCCTAGGGCATTCGGGCCGCTGTCGCGTGCCTGGCGCATGCCCTGCTCACGGCGAAACACCACACTTGAGCCGCTTTTCCGCGCATGCTGGCATTCCCGGTATCCTAAACGCTTTCTCGCGCTCGAAACCACCTGCCAGTGCCCAAGCACCGCCGCGACAGGGGCAGCCCCTGGCAGTAGCGGAAACAAAAGATGCGCCGGGCCGGTGGAGAGCCGTGATCCTTTTGCAATGGAAACGCAGTACGGATGAACGCGCGGGCGTCGCAAACGAGCTAGCGGGCGGGCGGTTTGGTGGGTCGCGTTTTATGGCACATCTCCTTGAAGAAGATTCGGAGATGGCCGAGTGGCGAAATGTTTGGGCAAGAGCAACAGCGCCGAGAAGAGAGGGAAGAGAAAACATTGTCCTTGACACTCGGCGCAGTGGGGGAGCGTTTTATGAAGGCTGGTGTCTCAACGGATCCAAGTAGGGAAACGAGTCGTGACTCTGCAAGTTGACCGGAAGAATGGCGACATGGATCCTGCATTGGGCGAGGGAGCCGCTCTGCGCATATCTGTGGCCAACTGCGTTGTGCAGCGGCGAACGGAGCCAAAGCGCCAATCGGCGTTCTCGTGCAACTGAACTTGACGCATTTTTTACCTTGGTTACACCAGTTGTCAATCGCATGGGAAAAGAACCGCCATCATGTTTCTGCATGTTATCGCCATCAGGCGATAACATGCAGAAAGAGGCGGACTCGGAAGAAGAATTGGAAGACCAGTGGGAGGCTCTGCTGGTGACGCAAGACCCTGACAGCCAGCTGCGGTTGGTGAACAGGGCTCGGGCGGCGGCAGCGAGCCATGGCTACCTGGACTGAGGAGGCCACCCACCTTTGGGCTCAAGAAGCCTGGTCTCAAAATAAAGTTTATTTCTCTCTCTCTCTTGCAGACTCAGTTCATGAGCTCACACCGGCTATGGAGCCATCCGCTGTTCCGCGAGGTGGCAAAATGATCGCAGTTGTAAGCACGTATGTGTATGGTTGCAGACAGAAGATACACATACGAATTTAATAACAAGCATCGGGATGCATTGTTTATCAGTTTGCATGAGTCGTCACCCCATTTGACAACGCGGAAGCGTAGTGTTCTGTTCCCCCTCCCCCTTTTTCTTTGTACGAATCTCCCGACATTCTAAATCTAATATGGAAGCGATTAATTACGAAATTTAAGCTGGGTCAGGAACGCTTAATGAAATGAGAAATACATTCTAGCCTCAAGATACTCGTGCTACGGTGCAGCTAAGCGAAATTTCGTTTGCAGCGCGGCCTTCTATGTTCCAGAACTTCCTGTTCTTCGCTCCTCCCCAGATGCCAGCTGACATATTTCTCTTCGCCGCAATTTTTATGACCCGTCGCGCGCAGTTTACGTTTTTAACACAGAATTGTGTTTTCCCGGTTTTCACGCCAAATTCATTTTGAGTATTTGTCACCGAACCTTGGTCACCACGGGGCGCATTTGAAATATTATGCTGGTTCCGAATAGCACACGAATAAACAACGTCAGGCGCCCTGAAAGGGTTCATACGAGCCCGCAGCTACTGCGTTGACCTTAATTTGCTTCCGAAATTAGGTTGTCCTATACTATTTTGCACTATATACGCCCGATGGTCTTGAGCAATAAACTTTATGCGTCCGCGTGTGCGTCCGCTGACAGGAACGTATAGGATGACTCGGATGGAATCGTGGAGGCTGACGCTGAAGGTTGACAATGTATCTGCGTGAAGGAGTGAAGTGTATCGAAAGCGACGTATTTCTTGGCGAGGCACATAGTAGTAATCATACCATTTGTATGTGTTCGATATTTAAGCTTTAGCAGTCGTCATATTTTAACACGTTCCGGCTTGCGAATGAAATATGGATGTGTAACCAAGTTTAGTTTTCTGTAGGTTCATATTGTCAGAGCCAAATGTGAAGCATTTGAGAATCAAGATCTCTTGGCAGGATGAGCTGACTATTGACCGCACGTGAGAGGAACAGGGCAGCCAGCGGACATTTTCCGAGTCGTGAACTTAGTTTTTTACTGCAACATAGTTCAGATCGACACAGTGGCTGCTTAACGAAAGCATGTGCGTCATTTCGTATTATAATGCCGTTAGATAATCCAGGGGCCCTATTTTCTAATGATACATTTAATTTCTCCATTCATTTCGTCATCGACTCGGAGACGCCCCCGTTATCGCTGCGATCTGACACTCCGCGTGACGGAGAATGAGAAAACGGAACATTGAAGGACTCTTTCGAAGAATACGACCCCAGATGTATTTTCGCAAAAGCAGTCGGGAAGCCATGAAGCGCTGATGGCGTTTTCCGACGGCAGCTTGAGGTCAAACGTGTTTCGTGATTGCCGATAAAAACAGCGCCTCTGGCCATACACCCCTGACAGCAGAATGAAACACGGGCGTCCGTGCTACGCTACTATGACCGAACTCGATTCGACCGCGTTCTTCATCCGTGCCCGGCATGTGACGCACCTAGGCGCGTGCGCTGGGACGGACCATCTTCGCGGTCGGTCTCTTTTAATTATTTTCGCGTGACGCTTCTCAGCGCCACCTCTCACTCGCAGGGTCGCACGTCCTGTCAGTGAGCTCGAGAACTGCGACATGAAATTAACGGTGGTACTTGTGTCGTTCCCAGAGTATTTCTCATCCCCGCTATCCTATAGCCAATTAAAGCGTGCTGAAAGGGATATCCCGGAAAGGCGATCGATCGATCGGCCATTTAGTTCGTCGCTTCTATAGATGCTCCTGTGTCTCGAAGCATTGCCGCCTTCCTCGTTTTCGCTAGCATATCCCCCTGTTGACATGTGCTGCAAATGGATGCAGTGCTGTTTTTCTCCAACTCTCGAGCCCACAAGAAATGCTCAGAATGCGACGCGAAACTCGGGAAAAAAAAAAAAAAACGGGGCCTCATCGCTTGCAATCTGGAATGGGAAGCCATGCGTTGTTCTTGCGCAGGCAGTCGTATTCGCCGGTTTCTGCCACAGCCGGCACCTTTCCAGTCTGGAAGTAATCGTGAATCTTTCCTTTTATCGGAAGCTGGGCTGTTCTTTTTTTTTTTTTCTTTTTAAGCTCAAATTGAGTCTCAGTTTAGCGTTGCTGTGGTATCTTCACCAAGGTTGCTTTTTGAGCTGAAGCAGCAAAGTCGCGTCAGCGCTGTCGGCGCATTGTCGGCGTTCCTGCGCATCGCACCTGTTTACCGAGGAAGAAATGAGATTCTGTGCGCGAGCAGCGTAGCGCTGCGGCGGTACCGTACGGACTGAACCTGAGTCACCTGCGTCGCCCGCTGACTGGTTTCGTAGGGCGTCAGCTGTGCTGCGCCACACCTGTGCTGAATCATGTGGGTATGTGTTCGGGGTGTGGATTACTTGCTTTGACCTATTGAGTTGCTGCGGATCTTTTGATTTTTCCTTCTTCCCCGAGTTCGTTTAACGACGACTAATGTTTTGGAAGGAAAAGACCGTGATACCGCTCGTTCCGCAAGACAGCCCTTGTAAACACACATCCGCCCTCTCAGAATGTTGCGATGCTGCAGCCGAAGTAGACACATTTCGGCTGGAATCGTCCTTGAAATGAAAGGATACCGTTTGGCACTACTTGGTGCGAACAAGCACCCGTACTAGACAGCCGTCGGCGGATGTCGTTATAGTTAATGCCGTTCCACTTCGGCGCGCTTGGGCGTTTTATGAAGTGTGCCACCTTTGTTTTAACCGCAGAGACGCCCCTTAAATGCGGCTTTCGCGTAGGCGATCGACGACACCGTTGGTGGGTATGAAGTGACGGTGATCGGCGCGCTGAGAAAAGTGAACCGCATTTCTTTGATGCTATGAGTGTCATTCTGTTCCATCTTAGGATTCAAGTCAAAGCGTCACTACCTAACCATCTCGCGCCAGAAATCAAAGTGCCGCTCGTGGAATTGTTGCGCGAAACACGGTGCTCCGAGATTATAGGACAGTTGGTTGGTTGATCTTGCGTGATACGGCGCAACCCACTAAGGGTGGATAGGCCATGAATCGTATGGTAGTAGAAACCAAACAAAAGCTTTTGTAACAGTCTACTCGGTAGGGTAGTTTTCCTTTCTCTTTACCGAGGAGCACGTTGTGTCCCTGTCAGACGGGCAAATAAGTGTCACTTTGAGCGAGTGTCACTCGGCGTTGTGTCATTCGGGGGCTGTCACACGAGTAAGTGTAGTGACACTCGATAGCTCGAACTCTCTTCGCCTAGCTTTTTCCACGTGTTCAATCTTTATGCAGCAGTTTTAAGAGAAAGCGAAAAAGAAAAATGAAGCGTCTGGTAAACATGACGAGTAAGTCCAGCTGCGTTTGTTTCTATCACCAAAAACAGCCACCTTGCGCTTCAAGGGTCAAATTTCAGCGGCCCCTGCTATTGCGTCCGTCCCGTGTGTGTATTTCAATTAAATTGAAAATGTGCGCTGTGATGTCGGTTGTCCAAGCAGTCTCTTGCAATGTTTTTCGTAATAACAAGAAAGGCAGCATTAGCGACCCTCTTTAATAATTTTAAGTGCTTTCTATAGACAACAGTTGTCACTGCTTTACAGGTAAATGGCATCCAGTAAAGTACACATCGCGCTCTCTCAGAATGACGCCAGTCAGGGCGTGGTATTAAATGTCCGTGGCGTCGTTGTTGTGCGGTCAGTGGGGAAGGCGCGCCGTTCGGTGGCGATGCCTCGCGATCCGGCCTCCCCGTAAACAGCCGCGTAATGTGACCGCCAGCAGCGCCTGCCTGCCCATCGGAAGGGTCGGTCGGGCGCGCGCTCCGCTCGAATCTGGGCGTGGCCGCCGGAGGCGCCGACGCGCGCGAGCATTTCGTTCACGGTCGCTGAGATCGGCTCGCGATGCCGCTGGCCATGTTTGCTTTTGCGCTTGGTCAGACCGCGCGTGCTTTCTCGTTGGCCGTGCGGCGCTAGATTATAAACTGACCGGAGCCAGGCAGGGTACCGCAAGAGCTGCCACTTTGCTGGTCGCTGATCTCTCTCGGCTCTTACCGTTCTAATTTTTTTTTTTGCCTTCAAGCCTGGACAAATTGTGCACGAAGGCCATGAGCGGACGCTTTATGATGCTGGGGTTTTCTCTGAAGTCCTTGGGATGGTAGCGCCTGCCCTCCTGCATAGCCGTGTGCTCTCTGGCTTTGCTTGCCCACTGCATTTTCTATCGCCCAGTGCTGAGTGCCCTACATTCTCGTTTATTGGCGGCACTTAATGAACGCAAGTCACGCCCTGTCGGAAGCAGCTGGGAAGGCATTACGCGCCGCTGACTACTACTGCTGCTGCCGGGCTGCGTTCTTGGTTAGAAGTTTGCAGATCTCGCGACAGTGTCGCTCTGCCGTGGTGGTGTCTCGTCACTTCCGCGAAATCTGCAGCCGAATCTTTGAAGCCGGAATCGTGCCCCGGGAGAGCAATGGCGGCGGGGCGTGCTTCTGCCGAGGACTTCTGGCGATTCCAGCTGGCTCCACCCGTCGAGTTCACTCGCCGCGTGCCGCAGCGCTCGTGTGTTCTTGCGTGTCGTGAGCGGGGGGGGGGGGGGGGGGGGGAGAGGCTCAGCCACCCGTATGCGTCGTCTGACCTTCGTGGTATAAGCCACTGCGGCCACGCGCGTGTTGTTCTCGGCGTAGTTGCTGTTGCACGAGCCGCGGCCGCTGCATGCAAATGCATTTCGCTCACTCGTGATCTTTCGGGGTCCTTTATCATCGGTTGTCGAAGGTTTCGAAAATGTGTGGGGCGAGATTGACATTGACAGCAGCGAAACGGAAGCGGGCCGAATGGATTAATTTAATCGAGGCTCGCTGCTCCATGGCCAGTGCTCGCTGATGCGGTTCTTGGCAGCTTTGCGCGCATTTTTCTGAGGGCGAAGTACGAAGCTTACAGGGTCGCCCAATATGAAACGTAACACTAGCTAATCGCCATTCACGCAATGAGTGCATCGGAAGCGTTAAATCTAACCCCAGACTTGGCGCGTGATTCTTCTATTCAATAATGCGCCCATGGTATTTGCTTAGTTGCGGTGGGAAAACACAAGAAGTTTGTCTTCAATGCAGATCAGTTGCCTTCCATATTGGCTAGCCACGGGAGCTCGGAAGTAGTCGTCGTACATAGTAGTGTGCCCGCTATGCATCAAGGCCAATGCTACTATATTCTTCTCCATCGTGGCTGAGCTTGTTTTGTGTCAGCTTGCGCAGAGAGTCTGTTTATAGGTTAGTATTGCAAATGAACGAAATTTGCACTAGCCCTCGATTCACTAGACTGAGTAATGCGTCATATAGAAGCTGCAGCACTTTTTGAGCACCGGCGTGCAACAGTCCGTAGATTATGATATCGTGAGATACTTATGCTCGCCTACACGCAGCGTGGTACCTGCAGCACAGTTCTGAATACTGTCTGGTGCTTTCCTGCAATTCTATTCAGTCTCTGCCGCCCCTCGCTTAGCATCGTGACAAGGCAGCAAACGAAGGCTTTCGGTCGAATTCCTTTATTAAATGGAGTCAGTTGCCCGATTCTTCAGTGGTTAATGCCAGCCAGTGTCAGACCAAACGTAGCAGAAACTACGTTCACCGATCAAGGCGGTTAAGGAAAAGAAAGCAAAAAAGAACCGTAGGGGCTATTTTATTGGGTTAACTCACTGTCTGCGAACAGCATTTCGGAGTCCCTGGCTCCTGGGTAGGTCTAAAAGCTGGCACGTGATCTCGAGGAGCACACCCTCAACCCGCCGCGGTGACTCGGTGGCTCTGGCGTTCTTCTACTGAGCGCGAGGTTGCGCGTTCGAAGTCCGGCTCTGGCGGCCGCATTTCGATGATGGCGCAGTCACTCGGGCAACGACATTTTGACTGCGGCATCTCTCATAGTAGCACCAGTATTACTGGTGCTACTATGAGAGATACTATGCTACTACGATACTCCCACGCAATCTTGAGAAGCATGCGGCAGCAGACGCACAGTTTTTTTTTATTTCTGTTGCTTTTCTTCTTTTCGCACATTTCTGTCGCAGACCCGCGAATATCGTAGACAGCACCATCAAACAATGCGAGCGCCGGTGGAACGAAGGACGAGCGCGCGACAGTGCACAGGGAAGAGTGGAACGTTCCGTAGGCCCATTTCGTGAATTCATCTCTCGTGCAGGTGCACCGCTAGTGAACTTCCCCCGTCCTCCCCGGCAGCTCATGTGCCTTGCCTGCGCTCATAAAATACCATTAAAAGGTCAACTTCAGCGAAGTTTCACTTCGGCTAAATTTGTTATACGTGAGCAGTGTGTACCACTAAAACAATCTTGCCGGTGCCACAGGGCTGGTAATTTTATAGCTTTCTTGTTAGCAGCCTTTAAACAGCACCTAAACAGACCACGTTTGCGCAGGATCGTTGTCGCTATACCGTAAGTCCCAGCGCGCCGTCTGATCTCGGAGCTGCGCGCATAGGTCATGCGTCACTTCCGGCAAGCGGTAATGGCTTTTTTTTTTTTCAGTTTCGGTATCAAAAGCAGCTACTTTAGCGAAGCTTTCGCGGAGCCTACCGCTCGTATTTCAAGCGTCAAATTTTGCATGGAGGTTCCTCTATGACTGCACTACCTTAAACTAGGCTTCCTACGCTGTCTAAAATTTCGTTGCAGTTGACGTTTAAGTGTGCGCTCATTGTTCTACAACGGGCGCCACTTCGGCGTATTTGCACAATCGCACTTGAGATATATTCTGTCCAAGAGCATACGCGCGAAAGACATTTTGCACGGAAGCGAGTGAAGCCACTATGTTTAGTGTTACGAAGGGGATATGACGGCGTGAGCGAGCGAAATACGGCGACTGAAGTAGTGGGTGGGAGATGATTAGATGGCACACCCTGTGCTCGCACCGGCTGCAAGTTGTCCTTTCGTCGACCGCTTTCGTTTCCCTCGTTATTTCAATGAGGGCGAAATGCAAAAACACCCGTGGGTGCCGTGCATTGGGGCCACGTTAAAGATTCCCCGGTGGTCAAAATTAATCCGGAGCGCCCCCCCCCCCCCCCTACCTAGTGTGTCATAATGAGGTCGTGATTTTGGCACGTAAAACCCCAGAATTCAATTCAAATTCCCTCATTATTTGAACATTTCAATCAAGATGACACTGCATGTACGCTATGCTTTCCTTGGCTTCATTGTCAATGTCTGCTGGCTTCGTGTAGTTTCCGCATATACTGTTATCGAGACCGAAACTTCGGCGTGCGCGCTTGCTTGCGTCGAGTTGTGGCACAAGGGTGGCAGTTTGGGGTGCGCGTTGGTATTCCTTGAGGACGGCTCAAGAAGCGCGAACGGGACACAGGCAGGACAAAAAAAAAGAAAGGTAGGTACACGCGCACGAAATCGGCATTCGAGCTCTGTGTGAGAAGAGCACGTGCATGTGCTGCGCCGTCCACGGAACCGGTAATAAAGGGCTGCTGCTTATCTCTGCCGGAGCCCACTCGACATGGTGTGGGAGCTTCGTAGACTGTGCCCACGGAACGAGATTCTCTCAAGGACGTGGCACAGTGAGCGACCCGTGGTCGTCGTCTTCGTTCCGGGAAGCGACGATACGTTGGAAATTGTGGCGGATGCCGGAGGCGGGTTCGCGCCCCTTTTCCGTTTCCCACTGCCGGGGTGTTGCAGCTGCATTGGTGGGGCCAAACTTTCGAGCGTGGGAGGGGGCGCGCCCCTTCAGGTAAATTGAGATGTTCGACGTGATTTCTAGTCGCCGTTGTCGCGCTTGCCTCTGAGGACTTGGACGGAATCCCGTAGCGAAAAAGTGACTGCGAAATGCGTGATTACAACGAAGGCGCCTAATAAAACGGGCGAAGGAAGGCAACACGGGACAACCACGTAGTAATGTATAACCAACTCGCCCACCAGCACGTGCTCTGCGAAATGCGGTTGTGTTGTATTTCTGCGGATTTGTTCCGCCTTCGTTCGCTAGCTCTATAGCACCCGCATACTGTCGCTTATCCGACTGTGGAACGGCTGTCGTACGTACTATGAGCGGGCAGGGTGCTGTCCTGGTTTCCGTGATTACTGGGGAAGGTGCACCGCTGTAGCCAGCTCAGAGGCTTAGAGAATTGGGGCCCCAAGACTCGGGGACCCCAAGCCGCGTTGCGTTGATTGCTGTTGGGTTCGGAGAAGCGTCAGAGTTTTAGAATTTGGACAAGAGCAGCCTTGTGTTGCGCGCTCGGAACGCGGCAGTGGTGAAAATAAAAAAGAAAAGGACTTTTTTTTTTTTTTAGCAAGTGAAACCCAAAGGAATGCATTGTTAATTTAAAGGAGGCTTGGAATAGTTCCTAATTTTAAAGAGGGGGCGGGGGTCGAAGGACGCCGACCCGAGCTCAGCTAGCGTCTTCTTGCGTTGCCCCGAGTCTGTTGCCTCGAAAAACGCCGGAAATCACCCGGAACATCGGAAGTGTGCTCTGCAACCAACTTGACTGAGCGATACTAGATGTGGGGGTGACTGCGGCTCGTATGTCTCGCTTGGCCATCACGAGACTGCGCGAGCTACCCAGGCGGCTTGGTAACACCCGCTGCTTCTCGAGCCCTTTGGGTTGACGCAACGCAAAGACCCAAGGCTGCCTTGCGTTCTGCGCATGCTCATTTGTGACCCGCTAGTTCCTTGGGGCCCCAATCACCCTGGGGACGAAATTCTAAACCTCTATAGTCTGTGCTCCTACTGAAGCGTGTAGCTGTGCCGCTGGATGCGTCTGATATCCGTGCGCGTTAGCCGTGTGCAGCCCGCAGGGAGGATGTCGCAGCTTGTATATGCATGTGCACGCTTTCGACATGTGCATGGGACACCGCGGCCGTGGCGGCTGCGCTTCCGTAGCACAAAGGCCGCAGCAGCGTTCACTGCGGGCCGTGTCCGGTAGTGGGAAAACTTTGGCAACAAAGCGGCGCAGAAGAGCCTCTCGCTGGCGCGACGAGTTTGCCAACCGCGCGTGCCGAGCTAGCTATTGCAGCTGCGCAGCCATTCGCGCGTGGCTGCCGTTATGTATAGCGGCCAAATACGAGTCAGACACCCGCGAGGTAAATGTGTCGCAGGTGTGTTGGAAGCTGGCTGACGTCGCGAGCACGCCTCTGGCTTCCACACGACCCCTGCGGGTATGCATGCCTTGCGCCGCTGATATGCAGCGGCACGCAGTACGCGCGCGCGCGCGCGCAGCATTGCTTTGGAAAGCGCTCTTAATTGACACTCTCTCCCGTCACGTTTCTCCCATTCTTTTTTTCCTCTCTCCCCGGCTGTTGATGCCGCCATTCTGCACGGCTGACCCCTTGATCGTCGTCGCCTGTGTTGCTGCTGCCTGGCGGTGAATTCTGCGGTGCCTCGGGACCGCGATGCTGCTCTCGCCAACAGTCGTGAGTACACGCAGTCTCTTTATTCTCGCGCTTGCCTGTGTAAATGGGCCGTCGGTGGCATCTCGCTCGCTGCGACAATGGCCGCTGCTCTGACGCCGGCACCCCCCCACCCCCCACCCCTTTACGCGCCCTTGAATCGCTAGGGACACGAGCTGAAGCCATGCGTACAAAGTCGGCCTCCTTAAAGCACGCGCCAGCCCCCTTTTTTTCCCGACCCGCACCCATATTTTTATACCGCGCATAAAGGCTTATCGTTGAACACGCCTGACCCATAGTCGAACTTTATAGGTGCCTGTATGTTGTCTTTGCTGGCCAAATTTTTTTAGCGTAGGAGGAACAATGAGCTCAGTGAGCTTAAACGAGCCCTTTTCTTTTTTCATTTTGTGCAGTGTACGTTTTGTATTTATTTATTTGATTAGTCTAAGTCTGTAATTGCTTCATTCGTAAAAGGAGACAGCGTCATAAGCATGCGGAAAGGTAGGCTGACGATACACGCACGCGCGCGTTCTGTTACCACTATACGATCCATAGGCTTGCGTTACTGAATGGCCACCTTCGTTGTGACGGCATAATGGCGTCGAAACTATTCACCGCGGTTTGGGATAGCCGTGGCTGCCGCTTGGCGCGAATTTCTTTAAGCAAGAGTTCATAAATATGGTGATTGAAGTGGTACCACCTACGGACGTTGAATATATATATATATATATATATATAAAGTGGCCGATGTATTCAGCGGTTCCTGCCGAATGCATATTCACCCGCCGCTGTGGCTCACTGGGCTGGTTCGATTGCCGGTCGCGGCTGCCCCATTTAAACGCTCGTGTATTTAGATTTACGTGCATGTTAGAGAAACACAGGTGGCCAACATGGATGCGGAGCCCTGCACTACGGCACTGAGAAAGCTCCAGTGTTCCTTTCGAACGTTAAACCTCAGGAATCATCTTAAGACATTCAAACCAACAGGCAATGTATGTATGGTCAGCTTGAGAGAAAAAAAAAATGGCTGTGGCTTAGGTAAGGTTAAGCCCAGGATGCGAAGCATACTAGCCTTTATTTTAGTTGTTGAACCACTGTTTAGCCTGGTGAACTGCTGTTGCTTGGCTATATTTGGTTCGGCTAGACGAAGAAACAACTCATGCATTACTTCTTCGCCTTCAAGAGTGGAACGCGACAGCGTTCCCGTCGACCCGCCAAGGGGTGTAAGACAATGGGCTACAGGGCAGCGACTACGCGCCCCGCATTGGACGCGGTGAGCGTCGAGCAAAGCAGCGTTCGGCGCGGCAACGAAATGTGCGCCTGAGCAAGAGACGCACGCCTTAGAAACAGCGCGTTTCTAAGGCAACACCGCATTCACTAGAGGCGCTTTTGTACCGCTTTGAAGCGTTGTACTCGTGGCTCAGTGGTAGCGTCTCCGTCCCACACTCCGGAGACCCTGGTTCGATTCCCACCCAGCCCGTCTTGCAAGAGTTGAGCCAAAGCCACTTCTCTGTCGTGACGTCACGGTGTCACGTGATTTCATGGTCACCGCCGCGCCTGAGGAGCTGGGTTGAGCCCTCGTAATATGCTTCGCATAAAAAGAGAAATGCTTAATGTGATTCGTTAGGTGGCCCTGTAGTGGTAAAAAATTACTACCGAGACCTCCGCGTCAATGTTTAGCTGTAATCAGTTCCGAAATTCCAATTTGGCGTAGCATAACAGGTACTTCTGAAGCACGCTCGCATGTTCGGCCTGCATGGAGCCTTATCTCAGGATTTTATGCTTTCTTTTTTCTATTCAATGTACAACTCGTACGTTCACGCTCGATATGTTCGTCGGATGGCCGTGATTCGTTTGCGACTGTTGTATCACTGCATTGGTAAGGGCTAAATGCTTGGTGCCTGCTCTTCTTGCGGAGGGAAAGCGCGTCCGTATGCTATCGAAGCCGCTCCGCTGGTTCCCTCGTTCTCCTATTGTGAGGCTGCTCAAGCTTAACCAGATGTGTCGTCGGGCTAGCGTACATACTAGTTTATTAAAACTATTCTCGACAGCAGCCTTAACGCGATGATGTGGATGTGCGGGTGCCCAAGCGAGCACGGCGGGCACCGCGATGCCACTGGCCCTCTTCATCGAAGCCAGTCTGGCCGCTTTTAATTCGGGAGAGGCGTGCCTGTGGCACAGTGGCGCCTAAACCCTATCGGATTCTGCGAGCAAATTCCTTAGGGGCGACACACCTGCCGTGGTGGCGTTAGAGGCTTTGGCGTTGCGATGCTGAGCCCAGGGGCGCGGGATTGAATCCCGCCGCGGCGGCCGCATTTCTGTGGGGGCAAAATGCGAAGATGCTTGCGTACTGTGCATTGGGTGCGCCTAAAATGAGCCCGGGGGGGGGGGGGGTCAAAATTAATCCGGTGTCCCCCACCACGGCGTGCCTCGTAATCATGTCGTAGTTTGGGCACGTAAAACCCCGGAATTTCCTTTCACAGCGAAGCTGGCTATGGCTAGGATCTGGCGGATCGCGTCCGCGCGTAGACCAACAATTTTTCATACGTGGGCCGATTCCGAAGACAGTGGAAGAGCACTTGGTTTTTTTTTTCTTTTTTTTTTCCAGGGGTACGTGATTTTCTTTACGAAATGTACACCCGTGAGCAAAAGTATACGGACCAGGGATGGGGCGCGATAAAGCCGCTTTTTTTCCTCAGCCTGTGAACGCAACTTGAAATTGGAGACTGCAGTCCAAACTTGGCATTGCGAACTTTTCAGTGCGCTCGTTAATTCCAGTTTATGTTTGTTAATTACGAAGAAATTCAGTTTCTTCGGCGACCCTGCGGTCTGTATACTTTTGCTCACGGGTGTACGTTGTTGAGTACGCCGTACTGGCCGCTAATTCGCCGTTCTGTGTGGGGGTCTGGCTTTCTAATTATATAAAACGCAGAAAGAGGACACTGGGCTGGCGACTTCGGCGTTAGCGTGAAGTGTGGCGATCTAGGAGCCAGTTGCACTGATGTTTGTTGATTGATAGCGTCACATTTTTGTTGACCACGCTGAAAGGTAGCGCAATCGTTTTTCATTGCTTGTATAAAGAACACGTGCTTATTCATTTTTTTTTTGCATCTGTGAGGCCTAATAAATAAATAAAAAAGCAACAATTGCCAATTCGTGGTACCATACTTCTCCAAGTAGTATGCAGTTCTACCTGCCAACCTTTACGATTTTATCGTAAAAATCTGAACATTTAGTGCTTGTTTGCGATCTTTGTATTCGCACCAACATTTTCCGACATTTATATGCGTCTAGTTGAGAGCAAAGTTGACTTCAAGGTACCTACGAATACAGTCGGTGACTCGATTTTTCACGGACAGATCTCTCGGGCCTTTCGGTTATTCAAACCTACCCGCCGCAGCGACGTATACTTGTGTATATCGAGAACCAAAATTTCCGTGCCATTACGTGAATATTTGATTGATGCTTCATAAGCATTTCGATTTGTGTATGACAAAGATAATTCGTGCTACAAGTATAAATGAGATTGCCGGTTTATATAAAGTTTGCGAATCCTTAATGAACAATCACTGTTGAGTAATCGAACAATTTTCTAGTATATTTCACCACATTTTAGTTTTTAGGGGTTTTTTTTTTTTTTTGACTGGGCTATGTTACATATTCTAAGGTTTGCAGCTATTTCATGCGAAAGTCTGGGCTACTTTCATGCGGTTTCATGTGCTATACAATCCGGACTTAGAGGCACCCCAACTCCACGTCGTCGCGGCATGTCGCATTATCTATCGGGTGGTAAATAAGCCGTAATTTCTCTGTCCGTATTGCGTATAAACTCCAGAACGCCTTCAATCCCGTTTATAGCACAGATGAAAAGAAGTGCTTCTGGGAGGACTAAGCAAAACTGGACAAGGGCGTCGCAGGTCGGGCAACTTTTTTTCTCAGGCGCCATTTTTTAGTCCCGGAGCCGTGCTCCTTCTTTTTCCCTCTGGTCTGCTTTTTTTTTCTTTTTTTTTTCGCCTGCGTCCACCTTGGGCCGTGCCCTATCTGTCACCAACTTCGCGGCCTTGAATGACAGCCGCTCGTCGTTCAACTGGGCGGCGGCTTTCCATCCGTTAGGGACGGAGAAAACTGCTTTTATAGTTCAGGTTTGTCTATGGGTATTTGAAATCAATTCTTCACTTCGTGGAGTACGCACACAAAAAGCGAGAAGCGGCGACATGGCGCACTAATAAAACATCGGTACGTTGCCGCTCTGCCAGTCGCACTCGCCGGCGCTTCCCGAAATGAAATGTCACTGCGTGCGCATGGTTATGTCCGTACATATTGTTATGCTGGCACATTAAATTTTCGAGATGCACTGTTTTCCTCATCTCTCAAACGGGTAGCAAGTGGTGGCCCCTTCTATGCAGCAGCATAAGCGAAGGCCTGGTTCAGCTGCCAACGGTGTCAGTATTAGCATCGCCGTTCCCTCGATAAAACTACGCGTTCTCTAAATGAGCGATCATACACGCAAAGTCTTAATCGAAGTCTAATTCATCGAAAACATGAATTGTATGCATAAAAGAGTATTTATCTATTTATTTTTATTGCCTCAGGTTGCAACATCAAATGCAACGTCACTAGTACCAGCAGTAAGTAAAACTACATCAATTAGGTGAACAATCAAAGCAGGTGGAACAATAAAACATGATGATCGTGTTAACATGGCTTGTCAAGGTGGAAATGATGTGTCGATCTTGGGTACGTACAGAACTCCGAACTAGTGAAGATATTCATCGGCGTATAACCAACACTCGTAATCATAACTGAAGAATAATGATAGTAACAGCTCCGACTATACGTATGTCTCCCGGTCGCCGTTTTCGTTGTTGTCCGCTCGCTCATACCAGCGCGACGTAGCGTGATACCACGGAGCAGCTTACATGGGCAATCCAGTGGGCTTTGCCAGGTTTTCACATTGGATGTCACCTACAGACAGGATATTTCAAGCAAACTATGAGCGGTCGCAGTACGCGTGCCGATGTAACAAATTTGCACGGCTTTGTACTGACATCGGCGCTTTTTGGTGAAATTATCTGCTCTGTAAATCGACATGTATATGCAAGTGCGGAAAACAGTTCTCTAAGCCATCTGATAGCGAGTGCGAGAAACGCTTTCTTGGGAAGCGGTAACACACCTAATAGCAAGCAGGACGCATATCAAATCAGTTGCAGCCGTGTCGGAGCAGGAATAGGACAGTTGTGTCGTTGCAATGTAACAACAAAATCAACTCGGTGCCCAAAGCTTCTATAGACAGTTGTCGTCGCCCGATTTCTTGATCATTAACGAATAAAGAAACGTACTTGCAGCGCTGACTTGGTGACGTGGTTACTTTTGACGTCATAAAGGCGCAGCTACAGTGTTCTAGAATACTAGTACACTATATTATTGCTAGTACCCTGTTGTAACCCGCCGTGGTTGCTTAGTGGCTATGGTGTTCGGCTCCTAAGCACGAGGTCGCGGGCTGGAATCCCGGCCACGGCGGCCGCATTTCGATAGGGGCGAAATGCGAAAACACCCGCGGTGTACTTAGATTTAGGTGCACGTTAAAGAACCCCAAGTGGTCCAAATTATTCCGGAGTCCCCCACCACGGCGTATTCTTGAGTCCCTCAAGTTACAAAAACAACCTAAATAAAAATGAGGGAACCACGCACCACCAAGCTATAACAGGTTTAAGCCAATCGAAAATGAATGAAGAGGGGTAAAAACCCAAAGTGTAATTTGAGAAAAAGCGAATTGCAGAAAGAAAAAAAAAACAAACGAGGTAAGCCGACATAAAATGAATACATATCAAAAGTAGGGAGCAGGTATTACCGTCAAAGTAGAAGTCTGCATTGGCACGGCATGTGTCGTCTCGAGATTCCGACCAGCATTTTATTAAGGCACAGAGCAGAAGAAAGGCAGAAAGAGGGAAATAGAGGTAGAAAAAAATTACCGACGATTACGTTACTTCCTAATGCGAAATTTGAGCGCAGCAAATAAGCTGTTTCACCTTTTCGATAGATTGAGGCAAAGAAATCGAGCAACACATGTATGCGCTATCACAGAATTTTTTTTTTATTTTTCACACGTATTCCTTTAACAAAGACATCTGATTGAATGTTGTGCTTCAGCCTCGCTTACTGCTGGTTGCTCTCGACGGCGGCGATGAGCCTCCGCTTCGGCGGCGCGAACGGCAGGGTCTTCTCGGCGGCGGCGCTTAGCCTCTGCTTCGGCGACGCGTACTCCTGGATCATCTCGACGGCGGCGACCGTAAGCTTCTGCTTCGGCGGCACGCACCTCTGGATTCTGACGGCGACGGCGCTGGGCCTCTGCTCTGGCAGCTCGTTTAGCAGCAGCAGCAGCAGACGGAGGACTTCCATCGGTCGTCTCGCTCATGGCTCATAAAGAACTGGCAGATAATTTCGCAGTGGCGAACGGCAGCGGCAATTTCGGCTCGGGCGGTGCACATATACAGATCCGCCGCCACCGATCTGGCTCTCTGATTGCCACCGCACAGGGGTTGCATTGGAGGAGGAGCGAAGAAAGGAATTAAGTTCGAGCCGGCGCTTTGACAACCGGAGACTCGCAGGAAGAGGGGGGAGGGGGGCGGCGTGTACACCCAGCGGCAAACGATGGGGGCAGAAGCGCGCGCAGCAAGCGGACAACACGATAAAGGGAGGAGGGAAGAGATAGCAGCGACTGACTGATGCCGCTGACGCCGATAGTGAGTCAACCCCAGCTGCGGAGTTGGTTTCAGGGACAACGCCGCCGATGCCGTATGCGTCGGCAACTGAAGAGCACCCTATCCGCCACACAAGAACAGGGGGGGGGGGACCCTTTCCTCCTCTTTCTGCATGGCGGCGACGGTGTTCTATGCAGTCACGTTATCTTGACTCTCTAGCGGCGTCAGCGGCATCCAGCGGTATCAGTCGGTCGCTGCTAGCGCTGGGGGGATGAAAGGGGGGCGGAGCTGGTTACGAGGCCGACGACAACGCCGACGACGACGCGAAACCCAGGAACGGACGCCAAAGAGCTGCGCTCTAAAAGAGACAGCAGAAAAAGGGAAAGAAGAAAAAATCTGGTAGACAGGAGAGGGCAGGACCAGAGGAGGCGTAGGCAGGTCCAGCAGGATGCCGGACCGCAGGAGCAGATCTTCGGGTGAACCGGACTGCAAGAGGCTGGAGACGGGGACTGACACTTGGTAGGTGGCCTCCCGTTGACTAACGCAGTGGTAAATGCGCCGAAGGCTCGTGGTGCGGCGCGCATCTTGTGCATGTTATCGGAGGTCTCAGGTTGGTCCGACAGTGCGCCGGGCATCAGAAGCAGAGCGCAGGGTCCACTTGACTGCAGCGCGACTGCATAACTGCGAGAGGCTTGAAAGCGGTATCAAAGCAGTTTCGGTAAGTGTATTATGGTATTATGAACATTCATCAAAGGAGACAGACAGGAGATGGACGGAAAGCAAAAAAGGGTCCGAGTCGGGAGGCCAGGCATTCTGTCTATAGTGCCCAGGAGACGAGCTCCACCTTAGTTGGCATAGCTAAGGACACTATAGAGCTAAAGGCGAAGAGCAAGGTGGGAGGAAGAGAAAAGGGAAAATGGAAAAAGAAGAAGAAAAAAACCCGATGACGAAATATGGATGGCTAAAGGCAAGATCATATTAGGAGGGGTCAGGAAAAGTGAACAAAGAGACGACGCGATAAAGGCGAGTGAGGAGTGCCCGTTTGCGCTGGTCGGTAAGAAGAGAGTGATAAAGGGCAGGTGTCACGGTAGGCTGGCGATTGTCTTCGAGGAGATGAGCAATATGAGAAGTGAGAGGACAGTCGTTGAAATAGTGTAGCAAGTCCGAGCAAGGGGGGCCACTTGCGCAGTTACTGTGAGATAAAAGATGAAAGCGGAAATAGTAAAAAGGCAAGCGGCCATGAGCGGTGATGAGGTGAACGATGGGTCTTTTCGGCGGGAAAAATGGAGGAATGCGAGTAACGTTTTTAATCCATTGAAAAAGTGCAGTGTCACTGTTTTCACGCGTCCAATGAACATTCCACTGGGCGAAGGAAAAGGCGCGCACCTTAGACTTTATGGAAGAAGGGGTGGCAAGGAAAAACCTAGAAAGTCCATGGGAGGCGGCGGAATTAGCAAAGAGGTCCGGCATCTCATTGCCATCGATGCCCTGATGTGCCGGCACGTGAAAAAGATACACCCGTCGCCAGGTAGAAATGGAAAGAAGGAGTTGTTTGATGTCCCGGACATATGTATTGGTAATTGTGAAAGTGTTCAGTGCAGTAAGCAATGACAAACAATCCGAGTAAATATGCAGAGAAGTGGTATGAGGCAGAGCCCGTGTGTAGGCTAGTGCCTCTAATAGCGCGACAGTTTCAATGGCGTAAGAAGTGGCACCGATGAGTTTAAACTTGCCGACCTTAGTGATATGGCCATATAAATGAAAAGGTAGGAAAGCAGCGCCAGCAGAGTGAGAAGTATAGGAGCCATCAGTATACAGGTGGTATACCGGCAGAGCGGTTACGGAGGGTACCTCTTGGAGTTGAAGGCGATGATGAAAAAAACTGTTTGAGGCGGGGATAACAGTCCCAAGGGTTCAGGGGGTATTTGACAAGCGACGGATGGTAGGTGGCAGAGCCGTAAAAAGTAAGAGCCTTAAGCGCGAATAAAGAAAAGTGTGCATTTAAACGGTCGAAGTCAATGGGGAGCGGTAGAGCATTAGTCAAAACCTGGAGAGACGAGGTACGCGTCGTACGAAAAGCGCCGTTGATTGTAGGAAGAAGAATACGTTGTATAGAGGTAATTTTTAGTTTAAACTGTGACGTGTGAAAATTCGGCCACCAGACAGGAGAACATATGTTATGGAAGGAAGCAGAACCTGATTATAGAGGAGGCGGGGAGAGCAGAGTAAGGCATCGAATAGTGCATTCTAAGGAACGGGAGAAGACTGAAAGAAAGAAGGTCTGCTTTGGTACGAAGATATGTTAAATGCGATTAAAGGTAAAATGTGTGTCAAAGATGACACCAAGAATTTTAGTACTGGACTTTGAGAGCGATTTCGTTAAGGCGAACAATGGGAAGACGGGTGCGCGAAGAGGAGTGGCTCTTGGGGAAGTAAAGGAAATATGATTTGTCAACACTGATAGTGAGTTTAGTGCTCTTTGCCCAGGTCGAAATGAGATTGGGAGTTAGAGATGCCTTAGATTCTTAGGCGCGACGATTGGCTGCAGAGAGCACGATAACAGTGTCATCGGCCTAGGCCTGCGCAAACACGTCCGGGCGAAAGGGGAGGTCAAGTAATCCGTAAATAACAATATTCCACAGCAGCGGACTGAGGGGTGACCCTTGAGGGCTGCCCAATGTAGGCGTGGCAGACGCCTCACCAGCCTGTCATCGGGAAGTGACCGCGCGATTCTCTAAGAAGGATTTTAGGAGATAGTACAGGTTAGAAGGACAATTACGGGAGCGTAAAAAGTGGAGAACGGCCGGGTGCCAAACACTGTCGAAAGCCCCTTTGAAATCTAGGCAGATGAGAATGGCGTGCAGTTTCAAGTCCTTATAGGTGTTTAAAGTTTTTCGAGTGCGGTATAAAGCGGTGGACGCTCTCTTCCCATGCGTAAAACCAAATTGACGTGGATGAAGTAGGTTATTGGAATGAAGAAAAAAGTAGAGTCGGAAATTTAGAAGACGTTCGAGAATTCTGCTAAATAATGAGTTCATAACAATAGGTAGGTAGGATGAGAGAGAGTCGGGAGGGCGGTTGGGTTTTGCAATAAAAATGACACGTCTTTTACGCCAATGAGCAGGGAAATAAGATAGATTTAGACATTGATTAAAAATAAAGAGGGAAAAGGTCGGGTGGGTGACGGGGAAAAAATGTGTTTTGAGCATGGGAAGAGTCAGTCCGTGAAGGCCTGGGGCAGCGTTGGTGTTGCCTGAATTGAGGGCACGGTTTTGGCACGTAAAACTCTATAATTACTATTTGGTAAACCCTGTTCTAGTACACTGTAGCGAAGAGCGTCGCCAGCGCCCCATCCGCGACTAGCAGGGTGCGCACAGCGGCAGCCGCCCTGCTGCCGCCGTTCTGTGGCGCCAGATGGCCGCCCACTCCACATGGTCGCGCTCGAGCTCCCTCTCCTGCCGCTGTGCTCCCCGTTTGCTTGTGCGTCTTAATCGTCGTTCTGTCTTTTTTTGACCCCCTTCGGCTCTCGGTCGCCTGCTTCGGTCGCGCTTTGTTTTCTTCTTGCCTCATCAGCCGTGTGGTCGCCCTCGTCGCGCAAGCGAAGCTTTCGTTCCTTGTTGGCATCTCGCTGCTGTTATGCCCCGCTCCGAGCGTGTTTCTCCCGCGGCAGCCATTAGGCTAATTGAATGTCAGCTGTCGAGCAGATCGCTGAGCCCATACAGGCCCTGACTTGTCACCTAGAGCTCGTAATGGCCTCCCGGCTTGAAAGCTCTGGCAACTGATTATTCCGTCTTGCGGCTCGCAATCTTTCCTGTCTGCGCATTGCTGCGGCGACACAGTGACCTTCGTCGCACAACACGGCTTGGGAGTAGGGGCGCCATATCCGGGACGTCCGTCGACACGCTAGTGGTGCCTGCGATATTTCCCGGGATGTCGGCGGCGCGCTGGTGCCGCTCTTGGTGCCTGGAACCTCGCGATACGCGCGCCGCGTTCGCGTGCGGCTTCGTTTTCGTACCTGCCGCTTGCCTATGTCGAGCCGCGACGGCGCCACCGGGTGATAAGCGCGCACTGTGGGCGACCTGTGGTAGAGTACTGTTGGCAGCCGGGCAACGTCTCCCAACCGCGCGCAGCATAGTGTTGTGTGCATCGGGCAAACACACCAGCTCAAGAGCAGCTCGCAGCAGGCCCGCTCCGCGTGGTGAGCTGATCCTTGTCGGTCGCCTGGACTTCGTCACTTGTGCCCCTATGCGGGCCCAACTTTGACGAATGCATTCGCGCGCGGCAAATGGGAATGCGTCGGCAAGCCGAGAAAGAGCCGTGCGCGCTCTTTGCGGGGGGAATGGCCAGGTTGCGTCCTGGGACGGGCCGTTTTATCGTCCTCGGCGGAGCGCTGCTTTTCGTTAGCGCTTAATCCTGGAACTGAGTGTGCTGTAGTGTCCCGCCGGGAAGGCACACTGTGCGCCGTTCCGCCCCATTTCGCATGCATTTCCACTGCGTGTCAAAGACTGGCGAGCGTTGAGTGTTCCCGCGACGACATCGTCTTCAGAGGCGGGGGAGAGGGGCTAGTGGTGCTAGGAGTGTGGCGACCTTTGAGGGGCTTTGTTCGTGACGAGAGGCATTTTCACTACACATGCGTGCCACATCGTATTGTATGCGCAAATAAACTCCCATTGTTCCCTCCGGTTGGCCGTGGTTTCGACGTGGAACGCGGTCGCGCCGCCTGTCTCTGCACGCAAATGCCCGATGCGTTCGACCCAACGGGTGCGCAGCGCCCGATGCAGCTGCGCAACGATATCTGTGACGTTACAGCGTGATTCATTCAGCTGCGGCTCTCGATTCGCCAGCCTTTGCGGGGGATTAGTTCTTGCGACGCGACGACGTTTTCTGGTGCGCAGGAGAGGCTGTCCGGGTGTTCGTTTCTGCGTTCCGCGTGCATCCTGCTCGATGGTTCGCGAGTCCCGTGGAATCGAGAACTGAGCATTGGAAGCGCGTGGCGTGATGTGCCTCTATACCATGTTGTTCCTCGCATCCCCAGCTGCTTCGTCCACCACATGGAATGTTTGGAACCTGGCCCGCGTCTCAGCGACGCTGGCTTTTATCATGTTTCATGTGTAAGAATTAAAGAGGCTGCATTGAATTACTGCAAAACTTGCCTCATTTGGCAAGTGAACAAGTAAATAGTGCCTTTGTTTTACGGACTTGTTCAGCGTTCGCAAAGTCAACGAGACGTTTTACTGTCTTGAAAACGAATCGTTTGTGCCGTTGCTTTGTCGCCGCTTTTCCTTGTCTCCGCTCGCGCGCCGCGCAGCGTCGAGTTAGCATACTGGTTACAAACGATCCTGAAATAACAACATTTGGGAACGGTGGTTGCAACTACAACCGGATGGATGAGCGAAATGGGATCGCCGCTGTGGAAACAGCTTTTCACGTTACCCATGCTACGTGAGCCAGAGGTGGAGCTTCAGCGATGGTTTACGGCCCTCGCCGAAGCGGCGCCTTCGTGCTCGCACTCTCCCGATTCCTTGTCCGCACCACACGCTCGCAACGAAGCCTCCAGCGACGTCCTCCTAGCGGTGGACCGACGAAGGAATGCGCCTTGTGGAGCGGCCAGTTCCCACGGTTTCAGGTGCATGCAGCGTCGAGCGAGTTCAAATGGCCTGCAGTCCGCAAGAGAGGCTTCGGTTGCCTTTTTCAACGTTATTAGTTCTTGTGTCCCCAGAATTCAGGCGTACTTTCCCGGTATTTATTTCTACCAGGAAATAAATTCTTTTTTTTTCTTCCAGAGAATATGTTTTACCACATGAACTCATCGGATCTTTTCTGTAGATAGTTTGTCGCGTAAGGCTTAGTCTTTTTTTTTCTCTCTCTCTACTATTTGTGCATATCTAGTTAAGTGATTTGGTTGACTGAAACATGCTGTATGAGTGCAGGTCTCTTTTCGTCGCTGTAGTTTTATCATTATTCACAGATCAACAGTTTTCGGGAAACGGTCTGCAAGCGCACGAAACTACATCGATATGACTATGCAGTGCATTTAATATTCGAACACCAATAGGATGAGGCTTCACTTGTAACATTATAAGGGTATATAGCTCCAATGAAGAACACAGAAAAAAAAATATTGGGTAGATACGACCCTGCGGTGGTTATCACCGGTAACTTTCCCAGTTAACTCACCTCAGTGGCTGCAGCGCGGAGTCTGAAAATGTCGGGCTCGGGCCTGGGCTTTCCCGAGTCATCTGCGTATCCCCACCTCCTTCTCGTTTGTTTTCGTCGCATAGGCAGGCAAAACGTACGCTATTCAGGAAAAAAAGTATAAATTAATATTTCTTGGGCGGCACGCACGCTCAGGCGCGTGGCCTTGGCCTCGCAGGCTCCTTGAATCGGAGCCTATGTAGTCTCGCAGCTGCGTAATAATTGCTGTCTTAGCTGTTTGATAATTTGTTTTCGCTGATGTTTCTAGCTAAAGCGGAATTCCCCTTCCTCCCTCCCCCCTCCGCCAAGAAAAAAATTAGCTTTTTTATTTATTTTATTTAGAAACACTGCTTGTGGGTGGTGGAGTGTTGTCGCTAGGCTTTAATCGGCGTTCCTTAAAACGTCAGAAAGCTAGCAAGTCGGCTTAAAGAGGCCTCTAAGAGTCGGAGACAAGATGAACTAAAGGCTGCTAAATGTAAATGTTATACCGTAGAGTAAGATCATTAAGCACTCTTCATCAGCTCCTAATAGCGACACGACACCAATCCTGAAACACTGATAGCTACGCGTACTTAGGCCTACTTGGGTATATTCTGGCGGTGTTGGGACCGTCGTGTGCTCGTGGCGCGCCTCCTAGGGCGGCGTCCAGACCTTGGCCCCTGGATGCGTGTTTCTCAGACGCGGTTCGTACTCGCTGCGTCCCAGGGATCTCTGGATAAACAGCGGCTGCGGTCGCTGACAGCAGTTTTCTGTTCTCTGTCAGCGGCCCCTTCTGCTGCTCTCGGACGCCCCCCCTTTGCGCAGCAGTCGACAGGGCCACCACCTATGCCGGCTGTTTAGCGGGTGCCCCATAATTCAGTGCCGTCGTATCTGCAACTTCTCCATCACAGTTTGTCAATTTACAGGACAGAAAGTAATATGCGCTCCACGGCAGCCCGCGCAGAAACAGTTTTTTATTCAGCTTAATTTTTTCTCCCAAGACTGTATGATGTGTAAATTGAATTTTTATGGAATTTTCTTACTGAGTTTCATAAACAGATTGGCCACCATGTTCTAATTGAAAATTTATTTCTGTGCGTCATTTGAACTCCTCTTAATAGATCAAAAGTTTGTAGGCTAGCTTCACTCTAATCAAAAAGAGATTTATGGAGAAACGGCGATTTTCCGTATGTTCGACCTTACTTAGAGTCCTTTTCCTACGGTAATTTTCCAAAACTCGGCAGCGGTTTTTTTTTTTTCTTTCTCGCTCTCTCTTTGATTATGAGCCCGCCCCAGTTCACAATGGCACTTTTACATATGAGCACATCGTACGTACACGAACAACAGAGCAACCCATACACAGAACAGATACGCACTACACATTGACATACAGAGACTGCTAACGCTACCATACTCGCAAGACGTTTCAACCAAATTATAAAGCCATGATGTTCCGACCTACAATGTAGTGCCAGTGGATGCATCTGTGTTCTACGTAATTAAACAATAAATTTCGACAGCATGCTTGTATGGTTATAGTAATCTTATAGGCAACTCAAGAGTACAGTCCTGTTACTATAAAACCTCATTACAATGCATGCCTTTAGATGAGCGACTAGCGAATCGAATGCCTTTTGATTTTTCACATTTTGAGTGTTCGGTAACAATGTGTATCGAGCGCGGCCCTATTGAAGAAAGCTACGGGGACGGAGCTTCTGCACGCGACTGTATTCGTACGCAGTGTAGTCCGGGCGAGGTCTGCACCGGTTTCGGTTTCTCCGACGTCGCGCAACTTCTTTAGTGAAGGCAGAGGCAATTAACTCGGCGTGAATCAAGTGTTTATACGCTTCCGATATGCACCGAGTTTCAAACAGCGAGCAGCACAGCCTGCTTCGGAGCCCCGGCCATTTGACCTCGGCGTCGGTTGGAACTTCGACGCACCGGCGGCGTCGGTAGAGCCGACGATTTCCAAATGGGTTCGCTTGGTTTTCCACGTAGACGCTGCGAACACTTGTGAGCTTCGACGGCTTTTTGCTGCGTCAGTAGCTACACGGGGCAGTTGATGGGCGGGACAGCAAGCGACGAACACTCGCCCGGAGGCGCGAGCGGTCGCCGCCTCTTAGACCGGTTACATATTAAACACGACCACCATACGATGGAAAGGGTTCGAGTGCACGAACTGTGGAGACGCGCCCTCTACGTTCGACCCCTTCCAACTAAGATGAACAAGGAGGACCATAATGACCGGCGCCAGGCGCGGGCGGATGCCCTGCACAGCCACTATGGCTCTAAGAAACACGTCTTCTACGTCGATATTGCAGGCCCCAACCACTCCAGGGGAGGATGGTACACGGCTGCAATCACACGCGAGGAAAGACAAGTGGACGGCCTCTCGTTCAAAGCACCCAGCTCAACGCATGCGGAGGAGGTGGCGATCGCCCTCGCAGCCTCCCATCCCGACTCTAAATTCATCCTCACAGATTCCCGTGGAGCCTGTCGTAACTTTCAATTGGGATGGATCACTCCTCTCGCTGACAAAATTCTTCGCCGCTGTATTGGCGACTGCGATCCAACTCATCGCTCAATAATATGGGTCCCCGGCCACCAAGGCATGCCAGGTAACGAAGCCGCCCATGAGGCAGCCCGCGGACTCACCGGGCACCAGGCATCACTTGGGAGGACCTTGACCCAGATCACAGCCCTCTTCTTTCTTTTAAAGACATTACTGAGCACTATCGTGCCGAACATCGCCGTTACCCGGTTCCTATGAAGGGACTGGGTAAAGCTGGCGAACGAATTCTCCTTAGGCTCTTTACAAACACCATGCTGTGCCCGGCGGTTCTCAGGCACTTTGACCCTTCTTTTGACTACGTCATAAACAACAACATAAACAATGACAGTGACGCCCAAATTGCACTAATTCTATGGTAAAGTTCAGTTACGTAAATTTTAAATGTTGCTTTCAGAGCGTAAGCTGTATATGGAAGAGTTAAAGGCATGTTCAGAAACACCCGATTAAGTTGTCTCTGTGAAATCTACACTCATGTGGTACATTATTTCGCGCGCTGGGCCCGTGTTTGGCAACGTTCCATTTCGTTTTCCTTTCTTTTCTTCGCACGCGGCGCGCCTAGTGGCCGATCCCAGCGAGCGAGGCATGTCCGAACCAATGGCTGGGATGGAAGTGCTGCGCCATCTTGCGCCAAAACACCAACTTCGAATGAAGTCGCCAAATTTAGCGAGATGTTCTTGTTCAGTGACAACCAGACAGCCGTGTGTTAGCTAGCATATAGCCGAAAAAGCCAAGCTAAAACAATCCGTTTGAGTGTCGGTGTCTTCGCAGTGTGGGTGTGCCTGGCGGCGCGTTGAAACTTGGCCTCAGGAAAATGAAAATCCTTTGTGCTATACAATGCATTACGCATGTTTTATATAAGCCTTGCGCGTTTGCGTATTATGCGGACCAGCTAAAGATAATTTGAACTGGCGCTCATCTTATAGGGCAGTCGGAAATAAAGCCGCGCTCTCAGCCGAATACATTAGTCGTATGATCTGTCGTCATACAATTAAGGCTCGCTTGTACGCCCTAATCGTAAATCTTCGTCGATTGCCGAAGATTGCCGTTTCACATTGTGACTGTTCTGCTGATTTGCTTTTGCGTTGTGTTCAGTGTGCCTCTTGGCCTTTTTCTTTGTTTTATTTTCTGTTCTCATACGAATCCGCAGGCTGAATTTTGTAGGAAATTTTAACCATATCTTTGTTTCTATTCTTATCTTCTGTAACCCCCCCCCCCCTTATGTAATACCCCGACTGGGGTCCTTAAGAGAAAATGGTGATGATGATGATTAATGGCAGAACAACATGCGTGTAACGTTAAACTATATTTCCCACGTGCTCGCGCTTGGTTACCGGGATGGTAGAGTGGCACGCTGACAAACGAGCTGCTTGCTTTCGTGAAACTTCTTGACAAGAAATATCTCATAGCAACCGTAATCGTAACCCAAATTTGCACTTCGGGTACTCTATATTCTGCACAACCACACCCTACAAATCAGACTTTTGCGGCCGCAAAACGCAAACCGACGATTAAGTTTCGGTTTTAGTCTACAGTAGCAGCCGCGGGGCTGTTTTAAAGGGTCGGATAATGTGCGATCAACAGAAATTGCGTTCGCAGCAATCATGTTCACGACGCGACTTGTGCAGATCAAGCCCGACATTTTTAAGAAACCATTGTTTGGCATTCAAAATATTGGTCGCAGTTTTACATTGACTCAATGGGGCAGCCCTAGTAATGGAGCTTATGCGAAAGATTGGTGGGTGACCCTGATCGGAAGGCCACTGCACACTTTTTCTTCAGTTTTTTTCTTAATAAATGTCAGTTGTTGTTGTTTTTTTGTTTTTGTTTTTTTCTCATGCCAAGATTTATGGAATACTGGCAAACATGCAATGACCAACTAATTATCAAGGCGGCAAGTTGAGCCAGTTGGTTAGGATTCATTGTAAGGTTCGTTACAGCGCAACACAAGACACGGGCAAAAGAAACACAGCTGACAAAAGGACACAGCGCCGTGTCGTCGTTCGATACCTTCCCTTTGTCCGTGTTGTTAGATATGGAGCTGTTTCCTGCGATTACTTCGAGTTCCCCAAACCACTTCGAATCGCAGCACAGCTAATTGAGGAATGCCGAAGCAGGAAAGCACATTCCAGAGGAGCGGCCGAGCAAACAAGTTTAAGGCAACAAGTTCACATGCCAACAAGTTCGTGCGCCGCCGGGATTAGCAGGTGGGCCTCGGACAATGGAGCATGAGCAGCCCTCCCCTTCTCCTCGTTAGAAGTGCATTGCCAGTCTGCGAGGCAAGACCGCAGAGAGCCGCCAGGTGTGACACCGCGACACGGGCGCCTACCATTGGCTGAAAGTGGCGTCATCGGAGCGGACTCTCCCATTGGTCAAACATGACGTGACTTACAGTGCTCGAAGGGTTTATAAGAAGCGTTCCAGAGAGACCAGAGCTTTCCCTGATTCCCTGATTCACCTCTCTCGAACTTCTTGCCGCGGGCCGCAGCGTCCGAGTTGCTGCCGGCCCGTAATGACGTACAACTGTTACTTGTCTCTCACCTCTTGTAAATAATGTAGAATAAATCCTCCCAAGTTTGGGTTTTCATCCCGAAGTCCCGTCCCTCAACCCCTACATCTGGTTGGCAGCGGTAGGATCGCCTCCGAATGCATCAGCTGGTGGCAGCGCTACAGATAAACCTTCGTCGAGAGAGATCCTAAGGAACCAGGAAGAGCGAAGAAGAGAGAGCCTTCGTCGAAAGAGGTCCGAAGAAACTGAGAGTAGCGAAGAAGGAGCGAGCCTTCGACCCAGGGAGTCCGGAGGAACCGGGAACAGCGGACGAATGGACCGGATGGCAGGGTGCTGCAACCGTAAGTGAGCGCGTGGTTTTTTTCCTTATGATTCGCCAGACTCAAATGTTGTGTGTTCATTTTGATAGTTCTGGGAATCGGGAGTTTGTTGCATTGTGTGTTTGCACAAATTAATTAAGGAAAACAGTTTTAACCACCTGTCGGGGCAGCTGCCATGGATCTTAGAAGGTTGACGAGGTTAGACTTGTTGTTGGTGTGCGACGATTTGGGAGTTGAGGTGGACGAACGGATGAAAACGCCAGCTATCATAAAGGCGATTCAAGATAGTGGCAATGATGAGAAAAGCATTGAGGTTGCTTGGGAGGTAATACAGGAGCCACGGGAGCGTGCGCGTCGTGTACGTGTGCGAGAGCGTCGTGAACTTAGGAGTGAGCGTCAGCGTGAAGAACGCGAGAATGAATGGAAGCATGAGCTTCAAGAACTTACTCTTAGGTGTGAGCGTCACGGACGTGAGAATCAACGCGAGCTTGAGCGTGAGGAAAAGTATGAGAGAGAGAAGGCAGCACTGATCAAAGAGATACAGCATTGTGATCAGTTATTGGCACAGAGACAACGGCTGTCTGAGAATTCTGTAAGTAGTACAGAGCGAAAGAATGAGGAAGTGTCTAGATTTTCGCCAAAAGCCGAGGAAAAGAGTAGTGCCTGGGAGATTGGCTCCAGATTCATAGGAAAAGGGAAAAGGCTAGCTGCTAACGATGCCTTAGTGGCAACAGAGGCCGTTAAAGGCCGTAGTGAGAGCGACGAGGTGCTGTGCCAACAGATGACTGTGGAGACAGCTAGGCCAGCTGCGAACAAATTGGCACAGTTACCGAGCGTGTGCGTCGCTGGTAATGTTAGCGAGGTTGCTAGCGAAGGAAAGGTACTGCTGACCCGATAGACACGAGCAGCCATGTAGAGCCAGATGTGCGTGCAGAAGTGAAGTGCGAACTGGACGATGCAGTTGAGAGTAGTTCTCGGGACGGCGAGCTCCGTAGTTCACGAGAGAACAACTGCATTGTTCAGGGATCAGTGCGGCTCTCCGCCAGTCTAGATAGCCTAGATAGGGATGATTCCGTTGTTAATCATTCGGACTGTGCGCGTGAGACAGCGATCGATACCGACGGGCTGTGTGCCGATGCACAGCGTGCGCTGGGCAATGTAGCAGAGGGCAGTTCGCAAGAGTGCGAGTTGTCTAACTCGAGTAAAGCCTGCTGCCTTGTGCCAGAGTCGGTTGAGCTGTCCGCCAGTCGAGGCAGAGAGAGTGTTGATTTAAATGTAAATCACTCAGACTGTGCGGGTAAGAGACCGATCCGGGCCGACGAAATGTGTACCGGCCAGCACGAGGCACGAGAAGGCGACATGAAGGCGAGTGCAAAGAGAAAGCGCCATAAAAAGAAGCGCGGTAAAGACCGAAAGACGGCAACTTTTGTAGCGCCGCCAAAGTTGGCGAGAAACCCGAAAGGGCAGGGCGCGAGGAAGAAGGTGCGGTCGTCACTGACGATGTTGACGCATCGAAAACGTTCGAGCCACCGGTCAAAAGGGGACCGCGAAGAATGTTCTGCACGGACGCGGACAAAGGGCACGAGGCTGTTAAACTCCTCGTCGTTCCGTAGTTCTTTTCATAGCTCAGCGTGCAGTTCGAAGAAACGCAAGGTGGCAGGACGAGACCAGGTGGGGAGTAGCGACGCGGTCAATCGAGTTTGTGTTGAAAGCGGGGCGCGAGGACGCAAATTGGCAGGAGACCGTAACGTCTTGGGGGAGCTGATAGTTAGTCAGCCCTTCTGTTGTCTCTCGGCAGCCAGAGTAGCTTTCAAGCCGCGACCACCGCGAGGACGGCTCAGAGTATGAGTCAGACATAAGCGTTTGGAAAGGGAGGCGAAGAGCCCTTCCGTAGAAATGGAGTGTCTTGTTTTTTTATTTTGAGCATCGGAAAGTTTTTCGCGATTTGAGACTAGGATTTCTTTCAATGTGTAAGGTTTGAGCTTTGTTTGTGTTTTCGTTTGAGAAGCTCCGTGATTTGAAAGATGAGGTTTATGTAAACATGTAGTCTCGCGAGATGCTCATTAATAAGTAGATAGGCTTTTTTTGCGTGTGTGTATGTGAGTAACCTGAAGGTCAAGGTTATCGTCGAAAGGCCTATGGTAAAGCGCGTGTTATTTAACCTTCTTTCTTTTTAAGCGTGTTTGAATTTTGTAAGGTTAAGCGCGTAGATTTTCAGTGAGTGCATGATTTGCACGGAGAAGCGTTCTTAGTTCCATTAGCGCGTGTCCTGTGTGGACGGAAGGAAGCAGACTTTATGACTGGGTTGCTAGTGTGTGTTGAGGGCAGCCGTATTCTGACTTCTATTATAAGTACGCGTGGAACGAGTTATTAAAAGACGCATTAGTTTAAGGGTTCTGTGGAGTGTGTAAGTCCCGCAAGTTTAATTGTTCGTTTACGTCACGTGTCCTGTTGGACTTTCAGGGAAGAAACGTGAGTAAACGTAAATGAAAAGTTTGCCTACAACGCAAGTACGCGTTTTTTTAGTGACCACAAGGCTAGTGCGCTTGTGATTACGTACTTGTGAGGTTGACCAGATTGTTCAGTGGCACCAATACGTGCGATAAGTACGCCACTGCGATAGATTGGAAACATGCTGTTCGTGTAGTTAGGCCACTTAAGTTATGTTCGGCTGTTTTCATTTGTTGTTTGCATCGTCAACGTCCCTTTGTTTTGCAACAACAATAGTACTCTGGTCTTGTCGGCGATCGAGGAGAAATGGATAGCTGTTTGGAAGGGTGGTTGGAACTGTTTGGTCAAAATTGGGGGAAATAAAAGATAAGAGTTCATTTTGACTCAGTAATAGCCTGGCGAGTCAGGGGTGAAGAGCCTGCGCTTACGCGTGGTGCAGCGCTGTGTTGTTTGGTTTGTTTGACGTATGTTCTCCAGGGCCCAGGATCCCGAGGGTTGTCAAACGAGGCTCGACCCCAGTACCCTGCAGCTTCTTTCAGCGTTCCTCATGGCCAGCGAATTGAGTTCACCGGCCATTCAGAACAACCGGGGCGAGGACGAGCTGTTAGATATGGAGCTGTTTCCTGCGATTACTTCGAGTTCCCCAAACCACTTCGAATCGCAGCACAGCTAATTGAGGAATGCCGAAGCAGGAAAGCACATTCCAGAGGAGCGGCCGAGCAAACAAGTTTAAGGCAACAAGTTCACGTGCCAACAAGTTCGTGCGCCGCCGGGATTAGCAGGTGGGCCTCGGACAATGGAGCATGAGCAGCCCTCCCCTTCTCCTCGTTAGAAGTGCATTGCCAGTCTGCGAGGCAAGACCGCAGAGAGCCGCCAGGTGTGACACCGCGACACGGGCGCCTACCATTGGCTGAAAGTGGCGTCATCGGAGCGGACTCTCCCATTGGTCAAACATGACGTGACTTACAGTGCTCGAAGGGTTTATAAGAAGCGTTCCAGAGAGACCAGAGCTTTCCCTGATTCCCTGATTCACCTCTCTCGAACTTCTTGCCACGTGCCGCAGCGTCCGAGTTGCTGCTGGCCCGTAATGTCTGTACGACTGTTACTTGACGCTCACCTCTTGTAAATAATGTAGAATAAATCTCCCAAGTTTTGGGTTTTCATCCCGAAGTCCGTACCCCAACCCCTACAGTGTCTTGTGCTGCGCTGTAACGAACCTTACAATGGACCAACAAAGTAACTACGCATTTATTCTGCTATGCCAAGTGGATGTCACCAAGAATTGAAGAAATAACTGAGGTCATCACGCGAACGGCGTTCACTTGTTGATGGGTATTGTTCATGGTGGTCACAGTATCCTTGTTCATTGTGCACGAATAGGTCTAATTAGTGAACTTTATAATACTCACCTAATCGACGAGATATCAATGAAAAAGGTGTGGAGAATGATGAAACATGTGCGATAACTGCATTTAAAGCAGCTTAGGATTTGCATTATCCAATATCCTTATCCAATAAGTGATTTACCCGCCGTGGTTGCTCAGTGGCTATGGTGTTGGGCTGCTGAGCACGAGGTCGCGGGATCGAATCCCGGCCACGGCGGCCGCATTTCGATGGGGGCGAAATGCGAAAACACCCGTGTACTTAGATTTAGGTGCACGTTAAAGAACCCCAGGTGGTCAAAATTTCCGGAGTCCTCCACTACGGCGTGCCTCATAATCAGAAAGTGGTTTTGGCACGTAAAACCCCAAATATTATTATTAATAAGTGATTTAAATATTCTTAGCTAAATAAATATTAATTGCTCGTACACAATGAAAAAGAACCTATTTACTAGTATTAACAAAAGCCTATCAACGTACAATGGGTGCTGTTCGCGTAAGTTCCTTTGTATCTTTTTTCTGAATTTCGTTGGCACGTCCGGTATTTAACTTAATTGGGGTTTCTGAGGAACGCATATGGGTTTCCTTTGTCGGGTGTATAAATTTTTTTTTTTCCTTTAGTGAACTTTCCTTCACCTTGCGGGCTTCCGCAGAACTGATTCACCGTAGCCTGACAGTGTTCTGCGAAGTCAACTAGAGAATAGCTTTTCTTGATTTGTCTGTATTTCACTCATGCTGAGCTTTACACAGCCTGCTCCAAAACTCGTATCTTCTACTCCAAAACTAAAAATTCCTGCTCCAAACCTGCTCCAATGTGCCAAATTTGCTGCTCCCAAACTCCCTTGGCCGTTCCCATCCCTGCAATGACGAAGGGCGATAATAATGGAAAATGAAACGGAACGATACTAAGCTTGGTTCGAGAGTCCAGCTTGGTTGAACTTCACCCGGCCCATGTCGACGCGCACGATACAGCGTGAAAAACGTGTCAAAAAGGTCAGCCGCGAGTGGCCAGCGAGGAAAAGCTTCATCTTGACGTCATTTTGAAAGTATTCAGCTTGAAATCTGCCGCGATACGCTCTCGATAGCCTCCCAAACACTGCGGTTCGCGCGCAGCTGCGTTGGCCACTGCTTTTTCCATAAACTCGCTGTCCTGTGCCCATCGCGGATAAATAAATAGTTGCATAAATAATTGCGGTGGCGGTGTGCCTAGCATCATTTTCATGCTTACACCTACTTCAGTGGCGATCATTTAGTAGTAGGCGATCATAGTAGGCGATCGAAGTAGGCGATCATTTTTATTATTACACGCTCAAGTGCATTTCGCGTTTCAACCCCTCCCCCACACACAATCGTCACGGCCTCGCCACGTGGTACTGTGAAGGGCCCTGACATGACGTGGAGCGGTCGCGCGTTGAAGGGCAACCTCGCACTGTTTTTTGTTTTTTTTCGATCCAGTATCTCGACGAGATTTTTTGTCATGCATTCGCCAGGGCACTTTGGTCAACGGGACGAGTATACTGTTTATCTCCTTATATTCGTATTAAAGATTGCCAAGCGCGCTCCGGAATTGTTCTCAAACGGTTGATATCGCTGGCCGCCTTGTTCTTGCTGATGTCACGACCTTAACGGGTCGGAAAAAATCCTAGGAACAAGTTTTTAAATTGCAGGGAGCGGTTGTCTGATATCTGGTTGCGTAAATTCTTCAGTAGTTTCGTATTTTTCTTGCCATGACGAGTTGTGTGGCACGAATACGTTTAAAAATTGGTAGTTGAACGTTTTGTCTCATGCTGGGTTGCCATGATTAGCGCTCCTGTTCCCGGTTCATGCGTATCACAGTGGCACCGCTTGACGTCACGTTAAGTGGTTCTTTAGACTGCCCTGGTCCGGTTTCATGACAGATCAAGACAACCAAGACATGACAGGAGGCGTAGAGTGATCGGCCGCAACAACCACTTCTCTTACATAATTAGCCTGGAAGAAATCCCTTCAATGCTTTTCGCTTTTCCTGGGAAGTCGGCATCAGGTTAGATTAGACGATTTTAGCTTATCGCCCCTGCGATGTGCCATCTGCCCCCGTGCGACGCTGTGTAACAGCTGGCACCAGGTTAGGGCGGTAAGCTCATATAGCATTGTGCCAAAACGATCTAAAATAGCATTCTGCGGCGGAACGACTTCGGCAGGTCCCCTCACCTCTATAGGTGCACTGCCAGCCACATCGAGACGCCGGGTATAGCACGCCCCGGCGCGCAAATAGAGCCGGGGCCCCATTTCGACACGCTGGTGCGCTTGGCCAAGCGCGTCGCCGCGATGGCATTCCAAAGGGCTGTCGTAAGCGACGCGAACAGAATGCTGTTGTGCGGCGGACGCCGAGACTCATCGTGCAGTTACCTCGCGAGAATTTAGCTCGTGCTTAAAAAAAGAAAAATGCTTTGATGGCGTTTGCAGAATATTCCTCGCGCGAAGTCATTACCAGGCGGAACAAATAAGACATCAACCGAGGCATTATTTTTTTTTCATGACATTAGCATTCTTTGCCTGCTTCAAACATCTATCCATCTAATCTTCTTGCGCCAAGCCACTGGCCCAAGTTGTCCGTCGGCGTGGCTCGCCGGGTATGTGCTCGTGATGCCGTCGTGATCGTGCCGTCGTTGTCATGCCTCTTACGCCGACCCAGTGGCCAAAGTTGTCTGTTAGCTTGGGCCACTATAGGTATCTATTTACTGCCGCGATGCCGTCGTGCTCGTTACGTCTACGTCATTCCAGCTTCGCACTCCGACTGTCGTCGGGATCGTCCCATCGTCGTCCGATTCCCGTCGTGCCGGCGTTGCTATACAGTCGTAGTCATGCACTCCTTTTCACGCCATCGGTGCCGTCGTCGTCGTTATACAGCCATTAATTTCCTGCCATACGTCGTTGTTATGCCGTGGTGGTCGTTCCGCCATCATCAGTAACTTCGCACCCCTCCCTCGCCATGCCGTCGTCGTCACAGTCGAACGCAATACCTGTCACTTTGTCATGCGATACCCATGCCACCACGCGTTCCGAGTGCGACTAAACGTAGGCCTATCGGCTTTCGGCGAAATTCGGCTCCCGTCTGCAGTTTCCAAAGCTCGTTTGCACAATGGCGCATAATGGCTTGGTGCCGGTGAGCTTTCTTTTTGCTCGTTTCCGTAGTCTAACGGCAGGCACCGAGTGTCACTTCACCTTCTCCCCCGTAGTCCTTGTTTGTCTTTACGAACACTATACCCCGTCCTTTTGCGGGGCGTCGTTCGGCTGCGACCTGCGCAGGCGCCGTTGCCTGCCCCATCTGCATGATGATGACGACGTCTACGATGGAAGAGAGCGTTCGTTGTCGGTGCGAGGAGGTTCTGGGAAGACTTTTCTCGCCGGGGCGGCGGCGGCTTCTGCACGCTGGGCGGCCGTAGGTGTGTGCGCTTTGTCTTTTCGCGTCTGCCAGGGCAGAGGGGGAGGCGCTCGCCCGACTAGCGGCTGCGCCCAGATGGGAGCGGGTCCGATGTGCGTGCTCCGTGGCACGTGCCTCTTGCTGTAATTTTCGTTGCAGTGCGTGATGTTTGTCCTGTATCCTCCGCTCCTTGCGCGCGGGGTCTTCGTACTCGACCATTTTTGAGGCGAAGCTCGTGTCCGCCCTATTTATTGCCACCATTGACCCTGGCCTCCTGCGCGTACTGTGCGGGCGAATTTTGCTTGGAAGGTGTTGCGCTGGTGGGATACCAACGCGTGGGCGACTCTTGTGCCGACGTCGAAGGCGAACGAACTCACCCGGTGTCGGCTGTCTCAGAACCGTGCCTCCGAGGTGTGACCTAGCCCCCGCACTCTGAGGCCGGGAAGCGGCGAAACGCTCCTAGACGTCTGGGCCGCTTGCTGTGTGTGGAAGCTTTCGCTGTCGAGCACTGTCGGAAGTCTGGTCCTGATGGTGGAGGGGGGGGGGGGGGCGGAGGGGCGGGGGCGCGCTCTTCGTGCTCGCCGCATGGCCGGGGTCGTATTTTCGGCCGGGTGGCGTGTGGTGGGGGCCGGGTGGCATGGATGCTGCTCTCTTTCTGCTCCCCCTCCCCCCCTTCCCGCCGTTGTCTCTCCTCGCCCATTTCCCCGCATGGTTTCAGTTTTTCTCGGCCCCTCCTTCGCTTCTTTTCTCTGTGTTTGGCTTAGCGCGGCTCTCGCCAGCTCTGCCAGCCGCACTGCACTCGGCGCTGCTGCTGCAGGCGGCGGCGTCCTCTCTCTCCGTGCACTCTGACAAATCATTTCCCCCTGAAGCACCGCCGG
Organism: Dermacentor albipictus; assembly: GCF_038994185.2. Lineage (NCBI taxonomy): Eukaryota > Metazoa > Arthropoda > Arachnida > Ixodida > Ixodidae > Dermacentor > Dermacentor albipictus. The sequence continues at coordinate 185,282,901 of NC_091821.1, forward strand.
GTAGTGTCGGACCGTCCTTCGTTCCCGTCCATCGCCCATCGTAGTGTACGTTGAGCGCGCCCGCGTCTGGGCCTGCCGATTCCTCTGATACACCTCGCCCGAGTCTCTCGTGGTGGCACCGATGCCGGCGCTTCCTCGCCGGTCGGCGTCCTCGGGCGCAGCCGACGTGCCCAACGCGCGGTTGGGCTACCGCTACGCGGGCCTCGAGCGCTTCTCCGGTCGACCGCGCGTCTACGAGAGTCCGTCGTCGTCGCGCTCCTCGTCACCACCGCCGCTGCCCGACAAGCAGCCGCCGCCGCTGCCTCCGTCGTCCCAGCTGCCATCCTTTGCGGCCCTGACCTTGACCAGCTCCGTGAGTGTGTATGAGTGTGTGTGTGTGTGCGCGCCTTCCCGCGGGGCATCATTCTGTCCAAACGGCGGCACGTCACGTCGCTCGCTTGGTGAGCGGGTGCCTTCCAGTGCGGACAAGGAAACGGCAGTACGTACGCGTCGCTCTCCGCCGTGGCGCACATTATTGTGCATGCACCGCCTCCCAATCTCTAGTCTGAGAAACGCGATTCTGGAGTATATGCGTCTCTACCGGCTGTCAATTCAACATTAGCATGCGCACACTGGTGCCGTGCGTGCTTGCATAAGCATCGTTCGCGGCGGCAATTTAAAGAGCGATTTGTTCAGCAAAGGTTGGACCGCTCGGCATATATACTAATTTCGGCAGGCTGAACTTTTCTGATCGGCCTGCTTTAAAGCCGGTGAATGTTAGTCGTTCGTTAGTCGATTTTAAGGGTTTTATGCACGTGGCAAAAACGAACACAGCGCGGGCTACAGAAAGGCACACGCGACGCTGGCTTCCAATGAGGTCCACGTCGCGGGTGTGTGTGTTTCTGTGTCCCCGTCTTCTGCGCTGTGTTCGTTTTGCCGTGAATTACCAACTCGCCCAAGCCTCTACCCTTTTAGCTTTAATCGCGTGAACCACGTACAGCTTTGCCGAGCTAACCATAAATTTAATGAGAGTGTTCTTGTAAAAAAGTAGCGTTATAACTAAATGCTCCATGTTAAGCAAACGGCTGCACGTCGGCTTCGTGTCGCCCCATTCATGTTTCTCCGTGCTGAAACTGCGTGGGAAGCGCCGTGCCCCTGCGCTCGTTCCCCCCGAGCTCCTCTTGTCTGTTGGGGCTGCCTTGCATCTCCTTCAGCCGAGGTCGAATGTCGCGTTGTGTATTTTCTATTTTACCTTTTTTTTTTTCCTTCGCGATACGGGTCTTTGAACCGTGGGCCCGCCGGCTGCTGCTCAAGTTGCCGCGGTGAGCCTCTTGTCTCGATAAGAAACGTTTCGCTGAAATTTCGCAGGATGCCACTGAAGTGCAACGTTCTTCGGACACTGGTTTTTGTTTGTGCGCGTCCAAGTCGTGCAGGTGCGAACATCAGCCGCCGATCGTCATTTCCCCTGTGCCCTTCGTGAGCTGCCTTGTCCAAATCATGCGCGCTATCGCACATCACTCCACGAACGAAAAAGCTTCCTGTGCTGTCGCGCTCGATGTAATGTATAAACCCCATGCAAGCGATTTCTTGCGCGACAAGCGACGCGATGGAGATGGCTGTCGCGTTCGCTCGTCGTCCAGAAGTCAAACTCCAAGCGAGCGACCGCTTCGCGCGACAGCTCTCCAGTGTTGCCGGTATTAGGGGATCGAGTTAGCGCCAAACCTGGCGTGGCACTTGCTACAATTGTTTAAGGTAATTTGTTTGGCTGTACAGAGCAACATAATGTCTTCTGAAGGCCTTGCAATAGGTTTATTTTGTTTACATATAAAAATCTGGTAGTTTGCTCGTTCCGTTTGTATACCGAGAAGCGCGCACGTGCGCAAACTCGTAGTACGTCACTTAAGGCTAAACCCCATGAGCGCGATTTTGTGCGCGACAGCGACGAGCGACGGATCGGGCCGTCGCGTGAACAGATCGCTTGGTCTTGTCGCGCGATCGCTCGGTTCTTCAAATCTAGAATTCGTCGCTCATCGCCCGGAAGTACTATGAGCGACTAGCCAATAGCGCAAAGCCGGAACTGGATGTACATAACTCCAGCACTTCCGATTGTCGCACGGAACGAGCAAACGATTGAATTTTTATACGTGCAAGGATAAGAACCTACTGCAAGACTTTCAGAAATATTTTATGCTGCTTTTACAGTAATATACATCAACTTAAGTTAATAAAGCACGCGTCACGCTAGTTTCGGCGCCTATATTGCTGCCCTCATACCGGCAACACTGGGGAGACGTAGCTGGAAGTCATCGCTCGCATGGGGTGCAACTTGTAGGCGACGAGCGAACGCGACAGCCATCTCCATCGCGTCGCTTGTCGCTGTCACAAATTGTTGCGTGGCCTGTATGGTGGCGGATAAAGAAAGCGCGAAGGACGCTAATTTCAAGATTAAATAGACCCAACAGGCGCTGTTTCTTCTCTAGTCCATGTCCTTCTCGCTGTCACCATGCAATTATACCAACCCGCTCAACCGGCCGCATCCACGTGGCCTGTACTGCTGTTGTCTGCGCTTATATATAGTCTCTTTCTTTCTTTTTAAACTAATCTTCCACTTTTAAAGGGACACTAAAGGAGAACATTAAATCGAGCTAGATTGAAAGATTAGGCTTCTGTAATGATGAAATCGTCATTCGTAGCGAGGACAGAGCTTTTGTGAGCGAGAAAACTATGATCATGTGTAGCTCTACCCTTTGAAACTGGCGAACTGCTGTGCAGCGTCCTAGCCGATGCAATATATGCCCATAAACAGATGAACTTAGGCACAGACCCTGTGGAGTCCATTGCAGACTGGAAAATCGCGAGTGACACTACCTGTTGTAGACTATGGTAGCTTTTCTGTGACGTCAGCACTGGCTGATTCGCGAAGGACGTAGTAGGGAATGTCGCGTGGAGATTACGTCAACTCGTCCGTTTCGGCGGGGGCGGTTCAAATTGAGCAGCCAAGAGGGGCCTTCGGCGGCAACTTTCTACGGAACGCTTGCATATTGGTACGCAGAAAACGATGATAGACTTTAGAGGAAGAATTTATCGAGACAGCTGGAGTTAATATTTTCGTTTACTGTGCCTTTAAGCACTCTTTCCTTTCTTCCTTCCGTTCTATTTTTTTTCCGCAGTGTTAAGATTAATAACAAAAAGATAGTCACTGTTTCGCCCCAAAAGCGAAGCTCTGATTGCGATAGCAAATTAGTAAATAGCTTTACGAAGTTAGGATGGTAGATTTATTGGCCGCATAAACTTGTAAACACTCGCTTACTAACTGAATTAACAATATGTGTAAGCGCAACTGAACGAGGACGTAGAAACAAAGACAGCGCTGTCTATGTGTGTGTTTCTACGTCCTTGTTCAGTCGCGCTTACACATTCTATCATGGATTCAAACCAACTAGCCTGCCAACGTGTCTAACCCAAATTAACACGGTGTCACGCTCGCGCAGGTAAACATCAACACATCTCGCTCGATGAGCGCGGAAACTCGCTATCAAAATGATGGAGTGAGGAATCGCGGCAGCAGCAGCGATCGAATTGACCTTCGTGCATCTCGCTTCAACGCGAACGAAACGTCGAAAGCACAGCGCATACGAAGCTGCCGGCACTACGCGCACTCTGCAAACATCGCAGATCGCTTTGAAGATAAGGTACCCGCAGGCGCGCTCTTTGGCCACGTCGCTAGATCGCTTTCAAGATACGGCGTCCGCACGACCGCACCATCAGCAGCGGCCGCCGGAGTAGAGCGCACCCCCTCCGTCGCCTCACGCCCGTGCCTCGCGCGCGACAGGAGAGGGCGCGCTTCCGGGCCCGCCTACCCAACACCACCTAGATAACACAAGGCCTGTTTACTCCGATCCATGACGTCACGCTACCTGGCCCCAAATTTCCATTGACAAGGCTGGCGTGCTGAAAGCGGTGACGTCAAAATCACTTGCCTAGTCGGCAGCGTCCCCATTTGATTCTATGGCAGTCGGGCCAGGTAGCATGACATCATGGATCGGAGTCAGTGGCGTAGCTAGGTCGTCTGGCACCCGGGGCCCATAGGTCTTCTGTACCCCCCCCCCCCCCCCCGGGTGTAGCCGGCGGAAAGAAGGGTGTCTTGTGCTATCTAGGTGGTGTTGGCCTACCTCGCTCGCACACACGAGATTGAGCGGCGCGCGGCGACGATTTTATCGACCTTGGGCTTTAAACGGAACCTCACGGCGACGGCGACTCCGACGGCAAAAATGCGCCTGGAATGTCCATGCAGTTGCTATCGCAGTAATAAAGCTAGGCACCGTTTTATCTTCCTCGTGTATTAGCATCCTCCCCTGCATTGCAGGAGGCCCGGATCTCGCAAGTCTTAGGAACGTTTATCCTCTCTGCGCTTTACTCGTGAGCGTCAAAATAAAGATGTGGTTGGATTCCAGTAAGTACGATAATATGCATCAAATGAGGGCGGGAGCGAGATTTGTGTCGAGTAAGCATTGCAGTGGTTTGTGTTGGACCCGTATAATGTAGCGAAGTGATTCCTTTCGCTTCTATTCCACTCATTTTTCATCGTCTGCCGCTCACGGCCGGTCGATTCTGGTGATAACGTAGGCCATTAGGATCGCTGAAGAAGCGCCGGAAGGAAACCAATTCGGCCGGTTGTTTCCCTGTGGCTTTGTTGCGCTTCAGTGCGTGTAAGCATGTTTGAATACAAAATATTTGCTGGGCGAGCTGCTACATGGTCAGTAATTTGCTGCGAGGCTGACAGGGTGTGTATCAACTGTTCTGCCTCAAGTCAGGTTGAGGGACCAGACGGTGAAAACGCCTGCCGAAGTTTACGAAGGTGTGCTATTTGGTTCAACTTCAACATTGCAATAACAGCGCAACTGACGGCTCAAAGTAAGGGGGACGACAAAGTGCCTGTTTACAAAGACGGCGCCGAATAAAACAACACATGAAGGGGGACACGAGCCAGCACGTAGGCGCACTGACAACTGAGTGTTTTATTTCTTGACATAGTAATATATAGCTGCTGTCAAGGATCAAAACAACAAGAATAAACAGGGCAGTCATCTGCATCGCACAAGGAAGCCAAGATACAGAATAACTTTTAAGTGTCACTCTCAAGATACGCCAGTTCCTTTGTCGAAAGCGAAACTGAGGCTTCACTGATACAATCAACACCACGCTTTTTGATCTCAAACGCTTCCAATATCTCCCTTGTCAGTTGATGGTCAGCTCTGTACAGAACGCTGGTTCTATCGAAATCTGGGATGCACTTGCGAGCCTTACAATGCGCACTTATATGACCGGAGAGCTGGTTTTCCATCTTATATCTATGCCCATGTAATCTGCCATTCAGACATCTGCCCGTTTGGCCTACATATGATGAACCGCACGACAAGGGAACCGAGTAAACTACTTTCTGTACACATCCGACATGTTTCTGCCCATGTTTTTTTTTGCGCACACCTGTTTGTTTTCCCGATTTCCTGCGTTCACTTTGGCACACATCAAACCAAGACGTTTCGGAGCGGAAAATATAACACGAACACCAGCTCCCACCACCACCCAGATTTCGATAGAACCAGTGTTCTGTACAGAGCTGACCATCAACTGACAAGGGAGATATTGGAAGCGTTTGAGATAAAAAAAAGCGTGGTGTTGATTGTATCAGTAAAGCCTCAGTTTCGCTTTCGACAAAGGAACTGGCGTATCTTGAGAGTGACACTTAAAAGTTATTCTGTATTTTGGCTTCCTTGTGCGATACAGATGACTGCCCTGTTTATTCTTGTTGTTTTGATCCTTGACAGCAGCTATATATTACTATGTCAAGAAATAAAACACTCAGTTGTTACTGCGCCTACGTGCTGTCTCGTGTCCCCCTTCTTCGTGTGTTGTTTTATTCGGCGCCGTCTTTGTAATCATGCTTAACCAACTAGCCCACCAACACATGCAAAGTGCCTGTGTCGTCCGTCATGCATTGTTTCGTTGTTTTTTTTTTGCGCTACTATTACAATGTTAAAACCTGTGCTTTTCTCCTTATAATGCGTTTCGAATTTTGGCTGCCATTAGACAGCTATATACAGGGTGTCCCTCGTAACTTTAGCCAAACCTTAAAGATATGGAAATGCCACTTAGCTGGACAAATCAAAGTAACGTTGTTTGTCGTCGCTTGGAGATACTCAAGACTATATTTCGCATTCCGCCTAATTACCTAATTAGTCTTAATCATTTAATCAACTTCTCAAATACTATAATTCGACGAAAAGTGTCATTTGGAAAATAGTAGAGCAACATGAAAAACTCCCGCAGCAGCTTTCTGTTGCTCAATACGTGCCACATAGTGTTTTTCCGAGCGTGGAAGAAGCCCGCGAAGACACTCAGAATTGCCGCGCGACTGGCCGCTCGAGGCAATTTAGCGTGTGTTCACGTGTATTCGCCGTGCTCCTCTCCCTGTGCGAGCCCTGCACTGCCTCTCCCACAAGATGCTGTTAACGCGTTCAGCACGAAGCCTGCGCGAGGCGCAGACGGGCAGATTACGCCGTGTTGCAATGGTGAAACGAACAGCGAATGTGCACGCTAATCGAATGGACCCAGAAGCACGTCTACGCGAGCAACAAACTATCTCCAACTATGCAGTGTTCGGCGCAGCCGTACCAACAAGGCATCCGTAATCTTATATAGCTCGCTGGTGGCCAGTACAATTCGTTGGCGTACGCTAAGTGATGGTGAAGATGACTTGCTCGTAATTTTGTCTTTATGTGTTTTAATTTTTAGCGATCCTAGAGATCCTAGACGTCTTCGTTATTACGGTACCTTTATGATTATATTACGCTTAGTGTTACACTGACGAACGTAAGGAACAAGACGCGGACGTACTTGCGCCACGTACACTCGTGAGCAAAAGTATACGGACCACAGGGTCACCGATAAAACGGAATTTCTTCGTAATTAACACGCATAAACGGAAACTTAAGGGTGCACTGGAAAATTGGCTATGCCAAGTTTCGGTTGCAATCTTTACTTTCAAGTTGCATTCACAGACAAAGGAGAAAATTTGTTTTATCGCGCGATCCCTGGTCCGTATACTTTTGCTCACGGGTGTACGTCCGCGTCTTGTCCCTTAAGGTTGTCAGTGTAACACTAAGCGCAATATAATCGGGAACATCCACCAACCAGCCCCGTTCATTGCTTTACTAAACGATACCTTTAAATTACCTCCTGTTGCGATGACTAAACGGTCGAATGCAACAAGGCAAAATAAACCCCGATTTGCTAAAACAGTGTAAATGATTTCAATATTTTGCTTTGCCTAAAAAAAAAAAAGCAGCTTTGAGGCACCCAGATGGTTCACTAATTAGTTCTTCAGTATGACCTTAGAAGTGGCGACAAATGAAGGCGCATATACCATCTTCCGAATAAAATAGGGCCGAGGCAATGAACATAGCCGCAGTCCGTCGAGAAATATTACCAGGTCAATTCACTCGCTATTTGTATAGTGCTTAATTCTATGTGATTGACGCGACTCACTTAACAATAAAACATTAAGTCAATTTATTTCACTTAACATGTCCGTAAGACCACTTCATTTCAGCTGCGTCTACAGTTGGCATTTTCGATGATCCGAGTTGCAGTTACTCTCACAATGCTGCCGGAAATGCTAAATCTGGCCAGCAAGAAGTCGCTGCGAATTCAAGAAGGCAAAATGGTCACTAAAGACTCGCAAAATTTAGCGGCTTTCTCGCTTAGTTTATCGGTCCCATCTATAGACAGATCAGTTAGGTGCACAGTTCCGAGCATCATTCTACGTCCCACGATGCACGCGTGGAGATTCTCCAGCCATGGTTCGAGCAGTCGCGGAGGATACCCACCGCGTCCTGTCATCGGTGTGTGGCTCTCGAGAAGAGAGAGAGAGGGGGGGGGGGAGAGGGAGGGGTACTCTCGAAGACGGATCGACCCGTGGTCGTTTCCTCGTTGTGCCGAGTTCTGTGGTTTCCTCATTTTCGATTTCCTCTTTTGTTCGCAGTCCTTGCGATTGCTCGCGTTTGCGGGTTCGCGGCGCCGCATGTTCCTCTTGCAGAAGCGCCCACGCTCCTCCCTCCGGTCGCTCCTTCCTGTTCGTCTTTTAATGTTATCAGAAAGCGCTTGAACCATGAAGGCTGTGGAACAAGGAAGTAGCTATGGAAGAGCGCAAACAGGCGTCCAGGGATCACAGAGAAGAAAAAAAAAAAAACTGGGATTACAGAAATTAAACAAGCTGTAGAAAAGCGTAAACAGCCGTCTAGAAATCGCAGAGAAGACAAAAAGTTGGGATTACGCGAATAAGAAGTGCTCTTCAGATGAAACCAGTGCCGAGAAAAGCAACCGGTAGGGAGTAAATTAGTGCAAAAAAAAACAAAAAAAAACAGCTGAACGTTGGGCGCATAACATTCGCTCGAGAGATAACAGACGGGTCGAAAAGATTCTGGAATCATGTTAGGGCTCTAGAACTACCAAAATTGTGCGGACCCTCATCAAAGGGGTTGTTAGTTACATATTATTCCGAAAAAAAAATGAATGGTAGTCCAAGCTCGGACTTATCCAGCAACCGATGAGCCGGAAAGCTTTAAAAAAAAAACGCTCAATGTTTATACTGGAAAGGGGGAAAGAAATTTTCTCAAAATATATGGCAGTGTAGTACCCGAAGAAATCCCAATACAGCTTGCTGTATTGGGATTAGTTGCTAATCAAACAGCTGGGTCCAAAGAGGAAGACACAGCTAACTTGCGTCTTTGAGCAAGTGAATAAAGCAATTAAAATTATAATTGAGCAGCGTGAAAGTTGGTTGTGTCCAGTTACAAAGCCAAAGAAAATCAGACGGATTCATACAGACTAGTTAGTCTTAAGTCATCAAAATCAACCTGCTAAAGTGTGTAGAGAAAAATGGGACATAGGGTGACTTGCAGAATGGGCTTAGGCCAGGCCGACGCTTTGAAAATATTGTATACTGAGTGCATAGCGATTTCAATTCATCAAAGCCGTTATGGATGACGGATCTAGATATCGAGAGAGCTTACGCCAGCGTAGACAAGAGTTGCGGCCGGTGTTTTTCCTTTTTCTTTCTTAAAGAATATCCCACAGCTGCTTCAGGCGGCTGCTAACGACATACAATTTATTTCATCTGCATGTAGTACCTTTTTAGGAGACTTAACTGGTGCATGATAGCTGGGACACCCTGTGTAGGGACAACCGAGAACAAGGCCGCGATTTTGTAGCGATGCCTTTTCCGATACTACTCCATTTCGCGCTTCGTCAGTGACCAAATGGACGTTCGGTCCGCGCCATTAATTGGATAAGCCGGCCGTGGACAGTGGACAAGAGTAGCATAGAATCGAGTGGAAATCATCGATACAAAATCGCGGCCCAGATCGCCTCCTGGGAAGGCTGAACATGCAGAGAACTAGTTCACCGATGACAAGCAAGGATTCGCTCTACCCCGTTCTTGTTCCCACTTTACGGTAAGGTAACAGGGGAAAGAAGAAAGGACAAACAGGAAAACAGCAACAGAGGGTCCCTGGGCTAATGAATGCAGTTGACTTTAGTACCACTAGGGTACCATGTAGGGGATATGGGCTTGCAAGGGGTGGACGAATATTCGAAGTTTCGAATACAAATGGAACACAACAGACTAACCAATCGTATTTGTACTCGACAAGGAACTATTCGGTATTTTCCAAAAGTGAAAAGTATCCGTGTATATATATATATATATCATTAGAAGCCAACAAACACTGACACCAAGGACAACATAGGGGAAATTACTTGTGCTTAATAAATGAAATAAAGAAACGATAAAGTAATGGAAATTAAAGTGAATGAAAAAACAACTTGCCGCAGGTGGGAACCGAACCCACAACCTTCGCATTTCGCGTGCGATGCTCTACCAATTGAGCTACCGCGGCGTCGTTTTCCCATCCGTGCACTTTCTTGGGCATTTGTGTGTGTGGTGAACTTTCGTTAAGATGAACTCGCTTAAGCCGAATTCTCGCATATAACAAACATGGGAACCTTTGGTTTCCATAGACTCAATGCAAAAAAATTTCGCTTAAGAGGAAGCTTTAGCTCGGGCCCAACTCCGACGCGGCCTATTCAAATACGTGTAAAAACGCAAACGTTTTTCTGAGATAACCCCTGGACTGATTTCAATGAAATTTGTTGCATTTGAGAGAAAAAGTTAAATTCTAGTGACTGTTGGAAGTGGAATTTTGATTTAGGGCTTGAATTTTGTTAAAAGGATTTTCAAAAATTCAGACGTTTGAAAAAAATAGAAGCACGAAGTTTACAAACTAATAGCTCTGCATCAAGAAAAGATATCGCGATTCTGTAAACGGCATCCATTAGACCATTCAAAGCGGACAAATTTGTTATGTCAGTTTACATCTTACGTGAATTTGTTACGTTGTTTACGAAGGTTCTGCAAAAGTTGTAATTACACATTTCCCCATTTTTTGAGGTTCATGTGTAACATATCAATTTTGTCCGCTTTAGATCTGCTATCAGGTACAATTCACAGAATTGCGATATCATTTTTTCTTGCTGAGTTACAGAGTTGTAAACTTGATAGTTTCGTTTTCTGACAATTTGCGATTTTTGCCAAATTTTTATAAAAAATTGACGACCTACATAAACTGTGCGGCCTACATAACCTGTGATTCTCGCTTTAGTCTGTCATTTGCTGTTTTTACTTGCCAAAACCACAATCTGATTACGAGGCACGCCGTAGTGGGGGACTCCGGAATAATTTGGACCACTTGGGGTTCTTTAACGCGCACCTACATCTAAGTGCGCAGGTGCTTTCGCACTTCGCCCCCCATCGAAATGCGGCCGCCGTGGCCGGGATTCGATTCCGCGACCTCGTGCTTAGCAGCCCAACATCATAGCCACTAAGCAACCACGGCGGGGGTAGTGTGGAAAGCATTTATTTAGAAAGAGAGGTGTGAACTCGCGCAGGAGCCCTACATACTAGGTGGAGTCCCTAGTCCGGGACCCCATTGGTCGAAGCCGCCAGCCTGGCCCTCTTGACCAAGTCCTTTTGGGCCTGAAGGTTGCATACGCAACTATGTGTGATGTTTTCCTCGCAATGGACCTTTTAACACAAGTTTCGCAGCAGCTTTTTTTCCCCCTCCTCCTCCACAACATTTTTTCGGCAACCATTTATTTAGTGCTTTTCGGAAAGCTAGTCATACAGCAGCCATTCTTTCTTGGAGAGATTGTTTGCAACCAGGCTCAACAGTGGTTTAGAGGCTGTTAGTGCAGGTTTTGTAATGACAGTTAGTGATCTTGTGTTTAAAACTGATCTTTCGTCCCTGATAGTTAGCTGTATTTTTTACACTATTCGAGGTGTGGTACCTAATTAAATCGAAATTGCTGTTGTAGAGACATGCGGCTGCGTTTCACTGTTTGATAGTTACATTTTTTTCGTTTCGTATTCGAAAAAGTTGTCATTCGTCCACCTTTATTGCAAACAGATGTGGCAATGAGGCTACATATCAGCCTTAATTTTAGCACATATAAATTGGGAATGGTGGTCTTTAATGAAGAAACATGTAAAGACGTAGTATCAATTCAACAGCAAGTTCCATACCTATAGTCAAACAATAGAAATTTATGAGTGTACATGAACGAAGAAATAACAAACTCACAAAAAAAAAAGAAAAGAAAAAGCCAAAGTGTCAGGAGGAATGGAACGTGGCTGTAATGAACACACGGAGCCGGCTATAATAAATATGAAGTGCTACGAGGAATTTGGGAAGGAGTACTGGTGCCAGGCGTTAACATTTACAAACGCCATTCTGTGCTTAAAGTTTGTGATCTTGTCGGGGTTGCATGTTAACCAAAGGGTGGTAGGCCGATTGGTATCGCAGACCCACGGTAAAACGACAAATGAGGCACTGCAAGGTGATATGGATTGGGTCTCTTTTGAAGTCGCAGAACTGCAGAACAAGATGAGTGTTTTGGGACATGGAAGAAATGGGCAGATAGAAATAGCTGTTAATATCTGTGCATCAAAACCGCCCGTGTAGTTAGATTTAGGAGCACAATAAAGTACCCCAGGAAGTCAAAATAAATCCGAAGTCCCCTGCAATCATAACGAAATTGTACGTAGAACCCTAGAGTTTAACTGCCCACGTTGCTACCGCGCCTGTTGTCTTTTTTGGAAGAGATGTGGAGCGAGGCGGTGAAAGATTACTGCGCCCATGATCACGTGCTTAGCGGGCATTTTCTGGCTTCATTTTTTTACCACTTACCTGATGCTCTCTCCTAGTTCTTGCCTCCTCCGCGGGCTGGAAGTCTAGTTGTCGCCACCCGCTTCAAAGGGGATGCAAACCCGCTTTCATTGCATTCAAAGTGGATGCAATTGGAAATCAGCTGCGCTTCCGCGCTTAATCGCCGTGCCTTGGCTGTTGACAACAAGACGTCCAAAGCGATCGCGAGCAGCAATGTGATCACAGCGCTTTAGTTAGACTCTACTATAGCTTTTATTTTTGCTTCTTTCGCCCGTTTTCGGAGTCGGTCGGTTGTCGGACTCGGCAAGGAAAACGTTCGCTCGCTGGGGCTATTCGCTTGCATTGACAGTCATCGTCGATGACTTCTGCACAATTTTTTGCATGCGTTACTTGTCAGCTTTCGCCAGTTTTCCATGCACCGGCTCGTGTTTTGTTGTCCCTTGTGATATTGTATTATACCTGCTATAAAGTATTCTGCATGATGCGTGAGCGGATCCTTCACGGCGGGCTTTTCTTTTCCGATTCTTGCAACTACTTATAATCTTTTGAATTTGTTCTTTTTGTCGTGGAAAACCAAATAAATGGCCCTCTGGGGCTAAAGAAAGGGAGGGTTTAAAGGTAGCAATTGAATATATTGCATATGACACGTTAAGGTATAGTGGTGAAAGCAATCAAACGATTCGCGTGTCATTCGTCTCATTCCTGCGGCATTGTCTTTCAGCACTGTATACTCAAGCTGTTTAAGCGATTCGCTCAAATCTCCATCTGGGAAAGTTCTAGATCCTTCTGCGTGCTCTGTGGTTGGGGAAGTCGGTAGGACAGTCGGCTGTAACGCAGACTCCAGCACTGCCGCTATTCGTTTTAACTTGGCAGTTACGTTTTGGCATAAGTTTGTGCAAGGCAGCTACTTTGCCGCGCACGTAGATAGTGAGTCAACTTTCGTTTTTCTGCTTGCATGCCGTAAGGATTACGGTGATGCCTTGCCGCAGCCGAGAACACCACAGCCACCCGAAGTGAGCAGTCGTGCTGTTCGGCGCGGCAGCAGAGCAACTGCCGTGCCTCCGTCGGTTAGAGTCTGCAGATTGCATGCTCGCGGGCCCTTCGGGAAATCCGTGCTAGTTCTGCCAGACCTTCGAGTATAGCGTCGTCATGCGCGTCTGTCAGCCGCTGCTTGAATGCCTTTCTTCTTCCCGTTTCCCACCCGGCGCAGCTGTCTACCAAGCGGGAGCTGTTCTTCCGCGACGGCCCTGTGCCCCCGGCGGCGCCCAGCGCCGGCGGCCTGCTGGGCCTGAGCAAGGACTCTGCCGGCAGCCTGACTTCGTCCGGAGGCGGCGGCGGGTCGGCGCCGCCGTCGTACACGTCGGCCACCGGGAACCGCGAGCTTGCGGAGGGCTACGTGGGCTTCGCCAACCTTCCCAACCAGGTCTACCGCAAGGCGGTCAAGAAGGGCTTCGAGTTCACCCTCATGGTGGTCGGTGAGTGCGCGTCAACGCCCTGTCGACAGAGTGCGTCACCTGTTCATGGGGCGACCAGTAGCACTCTTTGACTTGCGTCTATCTGCTCTAAATATTATCGCCCCGACACCCAAAATGTGCAGCTGTGCCGGTTATTTTACACGTGCACAATCGCTGCGCGCTCACAGGCACGCGCGCATTTTCCGTGTGCATTCGCGCTGTTTGGCCTCTGTTTTATTAGCGAGCTTCGTTTCAGTCTCCCTGGTAAATAGTGCTAACACTCGCTGCCGTTGTCCACACGTGCCCTTCCATGAATGCGCAGATGTTCTCGCGCCTCTCCTCTCCCGGCATCTTGAGACGACATGGCGCCGTTGTTGTCCGCGTTCTCTTGTTCAACGGCATCGCTCGGAAATAACGGTGGCCGTTGTACTCTCGTTGCCTTTTCTGCACATCGCCCGGGCCCGCCGTGCTGGACGCGAGTGGGGAGGGACTGCCCGCTACGCTTTTTTTCTTTTTCTTATACATCTGATTTTCTGCTCGAGGGCTGACGGGTCGGGGTCGGCGCCTGTTTACAGCTGCCGTCGTCCCTCGAGTTTCGTACGTCTCGCCCTGCGTCTGTTGCGCACATGGCGCTGTTAGTTGGCAGCGGAGCAAATAGTCCCAAGAGGAGTGGTAGCGTTTCCTCACGCTCATTCCCTAGTAGGCTAGGCATGTTACGACTTCAGCTGGTCTTGTGTGGTTTATGCATTTGTATTCCCTCTTAGGGACATATGTCAGTGTGCTTGAAAGTGTCTTGATTTATTGTGCGCAACTTTTGTTTGGGAGTTAACTTTTTCTTCTTTATTGCAAAATATTGATCTAAAGAGGCATTTTCTGCTCCTTTGATATGTCATTTATGTGCATTTGTGGGCCAGGTTTGCTTTATCATTTTTGTTTTTGACTGCACACTCATGCACATACTCTCTCTCATGCTCTCTGAAAAGAGTTGTCCCTGCTTATAATATTACTGAAGTAAAGCTGTACATAAAGATTTATTTAATTATACTATGTGTTTGTGCACATAAGGGCAACTTCCTAATGTATAGTAATATTCCCACGCAACCTTTGCACGAAAAGTATTGTAAAAAAATTATAGTCAAACCTCGATATAACGAACACGGGTTTAGCGAATTATCAGATATATAGAAGTAAATAAAATATTTCGTTGGTCAAGCTCTAATTCAGTGCTATACTGTTTAACGAAATAAATATATGGGATCCAACACAGTATCGGCTGTAGCGAAGCAAATATTTGTTTGCGTGCCTGTGAAAATAAGTATTCTGGTAGCAAAAAATGTCGCACTTTCGCCCGAAACGCGAAGCACAGATTGCGATGGCAAATTGGTAGACAACTATACAAAGTAAGCATAGTAGTTTTATTGGCTGTAAAAACTTGTAAGCATTCGCCAACTAAACGAACAGTTATAATGTGTAAGCGCGATTCAATGAAGACGTAGGAACAGACAGCGCTGTCTCTGTTTCTACGTCCTCGTTTAGTCGCGCTTACACATTCTATCGTTGATTCAAACCAACTAGCCCGCCAACGTGTTTCAACTAAATTAACAAGCACGGTGTCACGCTGGCACAGGTAAACATGAACACATCTCGCTCGATGAGCGCGGAAACTCGCTATCAAAATGATGGAGTGAGGAATCGCGGCAGCAGCAGCGATCGAATTGGCCGTCGTGCATCTCTCGTTTCAACGCGAACGAAATGTCGAAAGCTCAGCGCATACGAAGCTACCAACACTACGCGCACTCTGCAAACGTGGCGCTCGACGCCCCTGCAACCGCTGTGAGAATACGCCGCGCCACCCTAACGCCTTTCACGCTAACATAACCTAACGTTAGCCTAAGCTAACGTGGCCGAGAAGAGAGAGAGAGAGAAACGTTTATTAAACGAAACAGTGTCCCGAGCGAGGCCGGGTATCACCCTAAGGTGGGAGGGCTCCTTAGTCCAGGAACCCTCTGGCTTCGACTGCCCTCTTGGCCCTGGCGACGAGTTGTCGCTGGTCTTCCAGGTCCCCGAGGGTTAGCTTGGCCTCCCAACGTGGCCGAGACACAAAGCCAATAATCCTCACGACGTGATACCAGGCAGTGGCGTTGAACTGCGGTTGCTGAGGCGCTGTGCGTTCATTTCACTCAAAGGGGACCACTCAAAAATGCTCCTGAAAAGTCGCGGACAGCAGCATACGAAAAGCCTGCCAAGAGCGAAGATACTGCACCAGGAGAGCAGGCCAGGCCTCTACTACCCATATACTGTACTTCCGGAAAAATCAGGTTCTTCAAGGTAGAGTGTCGTAAGGGACAAGAAAGGTTTAATGCGGCATGACCGACTCAGTACCAGCGCCGCAGGAGCGAGAAACGAGAAAGTCTGTCTGGCGTACCCTCATACACAGCGATCATCAAATGGGGCGTCCGGGCCCACTGCGCGGGCGGGCAGCCAGCATCGGAGCGTAAACTCGACCTCACTCCGCAATGCCGGCACGCCTAGGGGACAAATGCGTACAACGCGAGCAAAGAAACTTCTCCGTGGCACCTAGGCAAAGTGGGATATTCAAAGCGCAAAAGCCCCCAGATTTTCTATCTCGCACCCACTTGTCCTTGCGCCTGCGCACAAACGGCTGGCGGTCCCTCAAATGCACGTTTAGCGAGTTGACTGCAGCGCACCAAGCCGCCGGCATTAGTACCTGAACAACACTTCCGGTTTCGGTTTTGCGCACGCGAGTTTCGAACTCTAGCTGGAGCACATTATGCCAGCTGCGCTGATCGGCACATTCTTTTTTTCTGCTCCGTAATCGCGCGCGGTCTTAATGCGGAATTGTTTATTTAATTAAAATGATTGGAAAATATATGTACAAGCCTCCATCGAATCTATGCCACGTGTAATTTCAGAAAGTAGACGCAAAACGCCTTGTGAAATGAGGGAATGTTTATTTTGCTCTATATGAATGCTCGTTCCGGGCTTTTTGGTGCATTCATCGAACGTTGGGGAAACCGAGTAAGCAGCAGTAGTTCCCGTACGACGCTCCACCGGACGACGTCACCTGAAAAAAGTAAATGACTAACATGTGTCATGTTGGTGTTAAAGGGCAGGTCTGGCCATCTTGAGTTGACAAGCGCAGAGCATACATTTCGCGATAACAATTGTGTCCGCAAAGTATTGCATCGTTACGCGCCGCGGAATGGCCTGAAATTTCAATCCGAACGCCGATTCCCTCTTCACCCGCGGCGAATCCGCCCGGAGAGGGACGGTGACGTAGTCGGGCTCCTGCGCCTACGTAATCGTGTGCTGAGTGTGACGTCGCTCGTGGTGACACGTGACTTCGAGAATTATTCAAGGCACGATTTGTTATTTTTGTGATCTGTTGCTTGAATTGACCGATTGAAGTTAAAATAAATTATTGAAAGTACTGGTATATCTGAATAATTACCTATAACTACAGCTTTTGAATTTTATAGAGAAATAATAAAACACACAAACGGAATGTCTGCGTGTTCTTTGTTTTACTTCGCCATGAAGCAAGAGAGGTATATTTCAGCTCTGCCTGTTCCCGCAGTCGTGCGGTCACGTACCGAAACTATCCCATTTTCTACCCTGTTCCAGCGCGTGATCACGCTCTGCGATCCGCTTGTTCTGCCTCAGTATTCGTGTAGCACCGAATTATACCGCTAGTCATGTTTCCTTGTGCACAGCGCGCAAAATTGTGCGCTGCGCGAACGAGACAATAGCTCGCGCGCGACGCCGTCGACGAAAATGCGTAGCGCCGAAGAAAAAAAAACAAGTAAGGAGCAAAAAAAAAATGGAGGCTACGTCACGCGATCCTCGAGATCCGGTACGAGAGAACGCAGGGAAGGAATTTCGCTTGCGTAGACTAGACGGGGCGAGTGGAGACAGGGTGTCCATAGAGAAAGAAATTTCAACTATGGGGTGTCTACCAAGTTGACATCTCCAAATTCACTGAGTTTTCCAGGTTTTCCCTGAGTGCCTTTGCAAAGTTCCATGAGTGATACAGAACTTTGTGTTACATCAAGACAGGCTGACACCATGTCGCCCGATGCTGTCACTCTCTAGTAAGCATGCTAAAAAACAAGAACAAATTAATCCGGTTAAAATAGTAAGGAGTCGCATTTATTTTATTCAAAAAGAAATCAGAATGGAGGGTTAGTAATATGCACAGCGAATAAAATATATTTAAACATGGTAAAACTCATTCCAAATCGAGTCGAACATTCTCAAATACGAAGAAAAAGGAGATGCATACAGAAACAAATGTTTTCGAATATGAGATATTTTTTTTATTTGATAGCATGCTCATTGGTATGAGGCCCGAACTTTGTCACAAGTGAGATTCTCTATCAACAGCTCGTAAGTCAACCTCAACTGTCCTGCCATACTCTCAGCCCGCGCTCAACGCCTCAGTGTTGCGTTTCACTGCCTTTAATAGTTTATTTTGGTTTGGATGAAGGACACCTGCATCTTGGCGTCAGCCCACACTTCGTTTTTTGAGCTCAAGCTCCTTGAAAGAAGCGGCGACACGCTTCCTTTCCCATACATTTCTCAATGCGTAGTTTTTTTTTTCTGTTCTCTTCCTCCTTCCACCGCGCGTTCGCCCCACGGACTATTAGAAGCATCCTCTTCGTCAGTTGCACAATCAACGTACAATTTTTTTAACGCCGTGGGGGCCGCGAAAACGTCCGTAAAATCGGGCAGTTCGAAAAAATGAATTCATGTCTTTTACTGCCGTTAAGGGCTCAGATCGCCACAGGCACATCCGAAAAGGCCTACCAGTACACTTATTAGGCATATCGGTTCTCGTACTGTGACAGGAGATGGCGGGTGGACGCGTGTGTAATTAAGGAATACCTTGACCCGTGACAATTGCCCCTTCCCATGCTTGTTATACTTTACTGCAATACTTTTGCGTATGTTTCACCGCGTAACATTTCCGTATTGAGGCGAAGCTGACTTTCGGAAACGAGCATTATGTAACGCGCCGTGCTTTCCGAGCTTCGAAGCCAATTGCGAGGACCACAAAGGCAGAGTCGGTGCCATTGGTTATATCGGCGAATTTCTCTCAATGAAAAACACGGCGCCGAATGGCAAGAAGCTTAATAGCGAACGTTGAAGCAGCTAGGCATGGCGTTTACCGCGGCGGCGAGGTAATTAAACACGGTGGCAGTGGTGGCTTCGATTAATGTCGTTTCGGACCTGCGGTCACAGCAAGAAGTCCCGAAAATCGGACGGTGAAGGGTTCTTGCGTCCGAAATTTCAGACATTCTTATACATTAGAGAGTTTTAGTTTAGGGGACGCAAACCGCTTGCGTACGGAAGAACTAGGGGCGACTGCAGTGCGCATGCGCCAGACCTAGACGTAGGTGTCTGCGCATGCGCAGTACCGTTGCCCCCTAGTTCTTGCGTACGCAAGGCGTTGGGGCCCCTAGCGCTTGGGTGCGTTTGCGTACGCAAGCAGAAACACGTTATAGGTTAGCGGCCCCAAACGCAAACCGCAGTGCGGTCGCATGCGCTCGCAGCGCCACGCAGGTCTGATCTTTGCTGCGTTATCATTCCTTTAAAACATGAAATCAAGTATATGAAGTAAAGCAGAAGTAAAGCACATAAGGCTATTCTATTCTTATTAAAAGCAGTTAATAGAGAGGTTTAGCGTGTCCGGTATTCGGGTAAACGCAGGTGGACGGGGCGTTAGGGCAGTCGTAATTGGGAGCGGTCTGCATGGTGCAGCCACCTGGTGGCGCAAAGCTCAAACAGACAAACAGCTAGTATTGCAGTAGCCAAGTGTATTTTACTTTGCTGCGGGTGTAAATTTTTGGCAGCAACACGATTACGCCAGTGCCGAAAATTTACACCAGCAGCGAAGTAGAATAGACTTGGTTACAGCAATATTAGCTGTTTTTGTCCGTCTCAGCTTTGCGCCACCAGGCGAATGCACCATGCAGGTCGCTCCCGTTTACTCCCGCGCTCCAACCGCCGCCTGCGTTTACCCGAATACCGGACACGCTAAACCTCTCTCATATGTCTAAGAACGACGTCTGTCGACACTCGGTGAAAGATTTAACAGATTATCTACCCGCTAGCTACTCCGTAAGTCCTCGTACACCTCGAGAGTCACGTAGGTAACGTGACCGCTTAGGGGCAGCGATGTTTTTGGCCGCCCCAAGGACGCAACTAGACGTAGCGGTCTGCGCAGTAACGTCGCCTCTAGTTCTTGCGTACGCTATTGACTCTATGGGGTACGTACGCGGTGGTGCCGCGAAGCCGTCCGAATTATCGGGCGTCTGGAAAGTCGGTCGTTGACTGTACACGGGCAACTCCTCCAGCCGACGACATGGCGTCAAAAGACCTATTCGTTACGATCCCTCTCTGTTACGCGAGCCTGCATTACCGCGATTTTCGTTCCCTTTCTGTAGAATTAAAGCTAATTTTCCCTGATTAAGCACATATTTCCTTAGTTTTCCCTGAGTATTTCCAGGCTATTCAAAATCTCTGAAAATTCCCGGTTTTCCCGGTTGGTGGAGATACCCTGTGGAGAGAGCGTCTTGCGTGGCAGTGGAGCTCGCCTGCTGAAATCATGGGTTCGCGGCACTGAAATATTTCTATCTCGCGCGATTTGAAAATTTTTTCGGGGAATCGGCGGCATTACAAACAAAAGAAATTCGCGTTTACATTCATGGCGTAGAAAATACCCGACTCATCCCAAATCACACCGTGCATATCATGAAAACGTCCGATTTACAAGCATTCCCCCATTCCCGCACCTTGTTTCCTGCACTTTAAGAGCACAAATACACGGGCAACTGCACTTTTCCAAACAGTTTGGCTTAACCGACGCGATAGTACGCGCTACGTATGCACAGAGGCGGCCACAACACAGGCTCTCAACCAGACCACGCTAGACGCTCGCAGAATTACTTCTACTCGCACTCAAGACAAATGCTTGAGTGCAAAGCCTGTTTTCAGTCATTCAGAAGACAGAATTTGCGAGTTACAAGTTCTTGGTGTTTTAGCTCCTTGAAGTTATCTTTCGCGCGTTCTGCCGGCGCAAGCAACACTCTCCCATGTTCTCACTCTTGGCAATCGCTCGTCGCGTTTTCGACAAGCGTGAATACCGAAAGAAGCTATATGTGGTTGCGGGACAATAAAAAGCGTCACACGCTTGTCCCTCACTAATGCTATCTTCGGCCGGTCGCTTCCACCCCCGAAGCAGAGTCGGGCAGATCCGGCGTTACCCGAGCTCAGATGTAGAGGACGAGCGCGCAAGCCAAACGTGCGACTCGCTCTCGGAGGAGGCAATGGCAGATGCTAAACCACGTGACTACTACCAACGTCCGATGTTTCGCTTATCGAAAGCTCCCGGCGCTGCCTGGAAAACCGGCGGACGCGCCGGCGGGACGAGCGTTCGTCGCAGTGGCCTAGGTTGCCTAGGTTACGGTGGGCCGTCGCCAACAGCAGCGACGCGGCTCTGCGATGACGTTTCAATTTCGACGACTGCTCCGACGACAGGGCTCGGAGCGCCTCAGAGCGCTCGAAGGTGGAGGAGAGCAATCGAGAAGAACCAGCCGAACGCAGGGCGGGCACCCTCTTTCAACCAGCCGAAGACAACGCCGCTCGCGAGAGCGCTCCAGAGCGCTCAGAAACGACCAGTCGAAGATGGCATAAGATTCAGTACACGCCAAACTTCGTCACCACGGCCGAGCTGCTTCTCGCTGCGTCACGACAGGCGCGGCGAGTGTGCCTTAGTATCATTCCAAAATGTAACGAAATTTATATTCATGTTGGGGGTCAGAGAAAATGTCGAGAACTTGTCGCAGTGACATTCTGTACACGCGAAACTAACTACGTCACACGACCGAGCTGCTTTTCTCTACGTCACAACACCAGGCGCGGTGAGAGCGCCCAAAAACTACCGAAATTACTTACAATAATGTGGGACTTACACAAAGTGTCGCAAACATCTCCCAGTACGACTCATTAACTCAAATGAACTCGCCGCCATGACGGCCGGGCTGTTTTTCACTCACAGCGTCACAAGTCTCGGTTCCGTCGTTCCGTGCCGTAAAAGCCTAATTTGCTTGAAGTGCGGTGCAGACTGTCAAACAAAATTTCTCACCCTGGTGTAGTGCAAGAGTGCAGTGGTGCCGTGTCGAACTGCAGAAGGAACGCGAGAACACGCCGGGAGCCCCAAAAAACCAGGCTAAATTTAAAAAAAAAAAAAAACAGGCAGACGGGTGCCGAGCAGGCCAACGTTCACGTGCGCAGCTGGCCTCGCTCGCTTCGGCGGCATGTCGCGTGCATTTGGCGCGTCATTGGCCTATCGCTAGGTAACGCAAGTAAGTCGCAAAGTGTAACTTAACTAAGGCGTTGATATGTTTAGTTTTGCCGGGAAAGAATTAAAAAATAAAACATTGTTAATTTTATTTCACTTTCTGTTTTTCGATGCTCGCGGCAGCAAACGGTCGACACTGATACTAGCTTGACGTATTTCCTGCTGCCGCTTTTCGCCAAGCGTGCCTGTTGAATTTCTTTGATATTCGGCCTTTCTCAGCGCCATAAGCAGCAGCCTCCGGAGGAGACCCCCCCCCCCCCCCTCGCCTCACCCCCGTGCCTCGCGCGCGACAGGAGAGGGCGCGCTTCCGGCCCGCCTTCCTCGCTCGCACGTGGGAGATTGAGCCGCGGGGCGCTATTCTCGACACGCATGGCGGCTGCACGGCCGCAATTATCCGCCATGTTGACTCTGATTGGTTGTGGAGAGCTGGCGTGCCTTGAAATTTGTGCCGGGAAACGGAAGTTTTGCAAAATGCAATTTTGCGTTTTCATCAAGATGATGAAACGTGGCGTGGAGCTGCAAATTTTATCGACTAATGCATTTCTTCGGTCCTTGGCAGCTATATTACGACGTTAGCGCTTCAAAAGAAAATGAGCGGTAGCGTACAGAAGCGAGTGCGATGCATCTGCGAATATGTGGTGGCGTTCCAAGATCTGTGCCATGCCAGCTTGCTGATTGGCTGAAGGAATATGCTGTGGGGAGCGTCACAGGAAGGGACGTTTCGTAAACGTCAATTTGACGTTGCATGACATTGCTCTGGGCCGCCATTGCAGAGATTTTCCGCCATAATTTGTGGTGCGACGAGCCGCGCGAATTATGCTAATGAGCAGCCATATGCAATGGCTGCCGAGAGGAATGCGTATCGCCACATTTTCCCCGTCGTTTGGCGCCATGAAAATCTTTTGTTCATAACGCATGTTCATAGTATTTGCATCGCTCTTGGGAGGTGTTGGCATTTGTGTTTTGAGCCATCATTTTTTTTAAAGAACGCGTTTATATTAAATAATATTGGTTGAGCATAGCAAACTTTCTGCAGTGTTGTCCACTTTTCATTGCTGCGTTTGTATTATAATCAAGATTAATGCCTTTTTACACAATCAAGAGTTATGACAACGGCGTGTTTTTAATTTATAAAAAAAAGAAATGTTCGTAAGGCGGCGCCTTGAAGTTTCTTCCCACGGTGTAAGCAACCAGCGAAGTAAACAAGAGATGGCAGTGCCGGCGCTTGGCGCTTGCATCGCACTAGGAGAAAAGTGTGAAGGAAGTGACGTAGTAGGTTCTCCTCTTTTTCGTTGATTTTTTTATTTCTTTGCCATAGTGGCCACGCCTTTCGGGCCACAATGGCAGCTCTGTTAGGGTTCTGTGCGCTCACACGTGTTGCTCCGTAGGTTTCGTACCGTGGCAAAGGCGCCGTGCGGGCAGGTTTGTGTTGGTCTCCGAGTTTTGTTGCGCTGCGTTATCTGGACCATGCTCTCCCGAATGTTGCTGTGGCCAGGTGGGACAGGAGGAACTAAAGTTCGTGAAATGAACGCGCATGCAACGCTGTACGCAATGTACCGCACCATGGCAATGACAACGGACGAAGGAATATCCGCGGAAAATTTTGCCCTCTTTGGCGGAATCATGCTAACGTGCTAACGATTGTTTAGTATTGCTGCGGAGCGTGCGGGTCCGAGCAGCACGGCGTGGTTTCGCGAGAAATGTAAACAAGAGAGGAGAGCTGGCCCGATAGGCTGAGCAACGCCATGAACAACGCTAACTTTCGGCTTCACTTTAGCTTCATGAAGAGTGACGTCAGGGCCTCTCCTGAATTTCCTTCCTCCGTGGCTATCGGTGTTATTCGGCCTTACTCAGCCAGCCGAGTTGGGCTGAGTCACTTGCGTTTCACGAGATAGCGATAACGTGGCCTAGAATGTGCGCATCACCACTGGTAGGCCGCGTATGTTGTACCAAGGCAGAAAACAAGCACGTTTGCGCCAACGTGCGATGACTCATTCCATTTCCCGGTGACACGCATCCTAGCTAATGAAGCAGACGACGGCTTGTACGGCGACAGAAGCGAGAAGCGTTTTCGACCGAAGAATCATGCGCTTTGATCTAGCTGCTTTATTTTTACTGTGGAGGAAAACTGTTTTGCTTTACCGAGAACCTTACATTTAGTGGCTTCATTTCAGTTTCTTAGGCGAAACGTCAAGTTGGTGTCATGTTACGAAAGCAAAATGGGGCCATCAGTGCCATTTTATTCGTGTCGCGTCTACGTCGCACATCGAAGAAAATGGCGGAATGTTCAGGGGCCAAATCTTATAACGGTTTGGAATACGAACTGTTCGCTTCGCCGCTTACGTCACTAGATTTGCCACTCCCAAGCCGGTGGTGGAAAAAGGGGAGAACGCGACCAATAGATCAGAGGGTGCCACCTCTGAAGTGTACATCATTATATGACAAGCTAATTGAGGAATTGCAGAATGTTTCAGCTTGCTAAATAAATGTAAAATATTAATTAAATATGATACGCCAAGTTCTGAAGTATAAATGTGTGGTGCCGGGCGTTTACGCAATGCAGAAGTAATTTATGTCATTCTTTTTCATTCTCAGCCGACAGGTGGTATCGCAAACCTAAGAGTTGGCAGAGCGCAGCGCTATGTCGTCTGCTACCAGGAGCTCGCACAATGCACGCAACAGGAATGTACTGCCAGCACTTCTGAAGTAGTGAGCGCGACAACACCGTGAACTGGTTCTTAGGGATGCCTTTACTAGCCGACTATATCAATTTTCCTTCTTTTCTCGCCCTTTGTCATTGGCTCGGACATGACTCGCTCGCCACCGCGCTGCCGCTATCCCTGCGATCTGCTCCACTGCGCATCGCGTGATAGAAGCAATGGAACTTGAAGTCGAACATTACAATATATGGGCCCTGCATTGCCTGCGCGAAGTAAAATCGAAGTGTGGTGCTGACGGTGCGCGCTATGCCATGAAATTGAGGAACGAGATGTGGCACTCCCGAACTTGAAAAAGAAGGGCAGCCAAATAAGATATCTCCACAATATCTTCCCATCGTGACTGTATAGTTTTATCAGCATAACAAAGGAAGCGCTGAACCAGTCTAGGTTGAACCCTTCTGATTGCTGAACGGCGATCTGCGAGCTATTCATGCTGGCGATAGCACTGGGAATTCGATCTCGACGTGCAAATATCTCCTTGGCATTGGCTTTGAAGCGGAGGTCACGGGAAAACTGACCCAGCCCTTCTACCAGCCAACACAGTAATTGCGAGAGCAACTTTGTGGACAGTGTCGGCAGCAGAGATCTAGGCCATTCTGATTAATGCTTCGCGTCCGATCGACCTCTCGGAGCTGTAGGCCGGTGGCGATGAACCGCAGTGTGCAATATTTCGTCCTCCGCGTGGAATGATCACTAGTACGCTTGCACCTGAGTCTCCTCCATTTGATAGCGTAGCCTGCAAAAGGTCTACTTTGAAAGCCAGCAAGGGCGGTGCAACTCCTTATCCGTCACTTCTTCGAACGTGTGTCGCACTTCCAGCCGTGGTCAACACCGAAAGAGCACTGTCAAGCAGACGACGAAGGCAAGTAATAGCCTCCGAAGCAACCAACGCGCGTGCGTGCGATGCCCGCGTGACTCCGGGGTTGCACGACCGGTGCATGCGGCCAGGGTCGCAAGCCAACAGCCAAGCCACAGCAACAGAACCCAAAGCAGACTACCCCTTGGCCGGTTCCTACGACCGGTTTGCTTTGAAGATGATTGACAGATGTGTGACGTATTCATAAATTGCGATACCGCCCCGCTGCCTCTGTCAACCTGCGATGTAACCAAAATTTTCGCCAATCAGGTGAGACCAAATGAACGGTTCCCCCAACCGAACCTTTATAAGATTCGGCCCCAGAATAGCGCCCTTCGTTTGCTGGCTCACCCTCGCATGCTTTCACTCGCACATACCGCTTACGGCGTGCGGCGACGATTTTATCGGCTGTGGACTTTATACAGAGCCAGACAGCAACGCGATGGCAATGCTGACTGCAGAAGTACGCCTGGAGTGTCCATATTCATTTATTATTTATTTATTCTACCCTCAGGGCTGAAGCATTACAGAGGGGAGTGGCAAAAAACATTTGTCTGAAAAGATACACTTATACATGGAGTTATATGATGTACCAACACACATGCAATACTCTAATTAACAAATCAAATCAATACAAATCACCTAACTACAAAACAATGTAAAATGACAAGATGATACAGGTAAGCACAAGCAAACAAGAAACAACAAAAAATAACATGAAATAAGGGACTATTTAGTTACTGTTAGTTTAAACATTCTTGAAACGTGATGGTCTGTAATTTCTGCAGTAGTAATTGCTATTGCAAAAAATGCAAAATACATTTGTTGACAAACTTTCCAGACACCTGATTTTTCATACCTGCGCGATTCTTCTGTGCGGCACCGCCACCTACCCCTAGCACCAATGTATAGCTGCAATAACATAAATTTCAGACACCGTACGGTGTCTCAGGCATGAACAGTGCTCATGATGTCGCAAACACAACTGTCATGAACAAGGTTTCTGCCATTTGGACTTGGCACGAAACCGAAAGTTTGGTTGCCAACTCCTAAAACAGCGCTGGTTAGGCCTTGGGGGCCTAAGCAGTGTGGCCGGCAGAGTTGCTGGTGGCAAGCTGTCGCGGGAAGCTCTCGGTCATTATGTACACTCTAGACCTTATTGTCAATCGAGTGGGAGCTCAGATGCGTGGTCTAGACCAACAGCCGTAGTGGAGGACTATGGAGCCACTTGCAATCCCCTCCATGTGTGAAAAGTCTGGTGGTTGTGGCTTGGCATGTCGGAACACAGCAAGCAAGCCATCACACCGATCCCGTGTGATAACACCATTTGTGTGGTTGCGTGTTTGCGGTGGTGCAGAGCATGTACCCATGTTATTAAATACTGTTCCCTTTTCTCGTATCGGCACAACAAGATGCCAATTGGCCATCGAAATCTGGAGGCAACTTTTTGCTGGCTCGTCTATGCCGTCTTTATGCTCGTCTTTGCATAGACCTGATCACAACTTTTTTCGTCAATATTTGCATGTATGCATATAACGCATGAATTATATAACAAACATATTTTCTTGAACAGTGCGACTTCATAGTGGGGAGCCCAGTGGAACAATGCTTTGTGTGACACCTGCCCTGGCCAACCTCTTCGAGGTTGGTCAGAAATCATAAGGAGCTCAAGTTCGGAGATTGACGTTAGGCTAATGTTGGCCAACATTTGGCCACCAATAAAGGTCCAACCACTTTAGCCAACCTGGCCTACACTTTGCCATTGTAGTAGAAATTAGTTACTATATGTTAGGAACAGCTTGTCGCATATGTTCCCAACATGTCAGAAACCGTTATTTTAATGGTAACATTAGTAATCGTTACTGCTTTCTGTGTTTTGTAACCATTACCAATGGAGCTCATTTACTAACTCCAATGCACAGTAACAATTACTATTCCAGCTGCATTGTCATGGTTAGTAGCGTATAAGTGCCACTTACATGGCCATAATTAAGCTGTTTTTATTCTAAAAGCATATCTATTAAAAAATGTAACAAAATAGTTTTCACATTTTGGGTCATATTCATTATATATTAAAGCTGATCTACAAGTCACTCTACTGCACATAAATTAACAAACAGGGAGAAACGATAAAGAGGAACAGCATGTCACAACATAAACAACAACATAGTACTTTTGGGAGTGCAGTTTGCACTGGTAAGCACCTGTATATTTGGATAAACTGAAAGCTTTGGACCACATTTTTTATAAAATACTTTCTGCACGTCTGTCTACCTTGAGGTGGCTGTTAACCTATCAGCTGTTAATCCAACATTATGAAAGAAGGTACAATATATCTGTATGTTGCACCAAGATTGATTATGCAGTGTAATATACTACAGGCAAGACAAGGTAGCACCTTTTCTACTTAACTGAAATGCACATGTGAATTCCTTCCATCATTAAATTAGCTAGTAAAATGTTCATAATGGCCTACGAGAGGTAGTAGCTGCTGCAGGTGCTAGCTTGCACTATAATCCCGTCAACTTAGTAACAAGGTTTGCCTGCACTCGTGTTTGTACCTGCGGTAGCACCATTGGCAATGCATAAACCATGGTTGTTGAGCCAATCAATGAAGCTTGACCTTGTATCAACGTGTTCAGTGGCCAGTCACAAGCAGACCTTAGTCCACTTGGTCTGGCTGACTAAATTGACCAGCAACTAGTTACCTAATTTTATTTGTGTAACCAAATTTCGGGGGGTCTTTATGCAGGTGAAGCTGGGCTTGGAAAATCAACGCTCATCAATTCTATGTTCCTGACGGACATATACTCAAATGAATATCCGGGGCCATCTCACCGTGTAAAGAAAACTGTAGAGGTTGAAACCACTCGAGTGCTTCTAAAGGAAGGCAGCGTAAACTTAACGCTGACCATTGTGGACACACCAGGCTTTGGCGACGCTGTCGACAACACTCAGTGGTGAGGCTCAGTTCTGTCGCTTCTTTGCCATTTGTACTGCATGCTTTCTGAAACACTCATGAATGTGTTGGATATGTGTGGTGCGAAATGCAGAGAGCCACATGAAGGAATACCATACAGACCCGTGCAAGGGCTGCACCTCCATTTTGGCAGCCCAAAATGTGTAGAAAAAAAATTTTCCAATGCAAAAGCAATCACGTGTGGCGCCCCGATGCCATGTGCGTGCATTGGCGAATCTTCACTTACTGCGTGCTTTCGCATGCCGCTCCTAGATGGTGAGAGCTGCACGTTGACCTCTGATGCAGTGGTCCTGGGTGTGCAGAAGTGAAGGCTGCGCCGACGTCATTTTGACCAAAAGGTTCGGTCCCATGTGAGGGCTGCACCTCGTCAAAATTGGGGGGGAAAAGTGCTGCCCTTACACGAGTCTATACGGTAGTTTATGAAATATCTATTTCTGTTCTTTTACCTAAGCTGCTTCTAAACTTGAATGCACAGTTAATCCAAACTTGTGTGGTATTGTGTTTAGGGGTTCTTTTAAAGGGAACCTTGTGGCAAATTCTCGGAGTGGCTGTAGATTCACACAGGCACAACGAGTGCCCTCACCAGAGCTCGCCTTGTGTCATATGCTACCATGCTGAGTCGCAATCTGGATCTCCACGAAGAAGCAAGCCACTTGCATAATCCAGTTTTGTAAAGCCAGCTTGCTCACAGCCAGATGCCTGCAAAGTGCAGCTAAAAAGTTTTTGTGCACTTAAAAAAATTCTGGCAGAACTTATCTTACTGTGACTGTTGATGGCGATTAGCATTCAAGTCATTTAGCGACACCATATTGCCACCGCTGAAACACATCTTGTGTGAGCTGTGTACTGCAGCCAGGCTCCTCTCTCGTGCTTCACTCTGAACATGCTGCGTCATCTAACAGTACACGCCTGAACTCCCGCTTTTGGTGGCCCCTAAGTGCTTAAGTGTCGGGCAGCTCTGCTGAACACACTGTGCCATGTAGTGGTGTACTGGCGAGAGTGCGAAGTCCCACATTAAGTCCCCCTCCTCTTGCATGGCCTCCAAGATTGCACAGGGGGTGCACTGGTGTGTACTAATGTACTAATGCTGATGATTAGTCCCTCGCTCAGTGCGGGCATACGTGGCGCAGTGCATGAAAGCGTCATGCACGCTACTATGCTTGGGGAGCCCACATGACGGGGGCTGAAATCAACCCAACACTGGAGAAATTTTAAAGGTTTTTTTCTTTTCTACTGAAGAGTGGCATAAAGAGGCTAGATAGACAGATGTCGACGCAAAGTGGCCGAAGTAGGCTAATACTGGTGTCACAGGACCACTTTCGATCGCGATCAAGCCCAATCTGGATCAAAATTCTCGACTGCGATTGGCTCCCTCACACAGCTTGCTCAGACACCAATCGCAACCGAGAAATTCAATCCAGATCAGGCTTGATCGCGATCGAAAGTGCACCGTGTGACACCTGTATAATGCTCTTCGCATTAAAACCAACTGCAGGTCGTTGGCTTCCTTCAGGAAATACTGACAGTATGTATTTTGTGTTTGGCCTAATATCCTAAATAATCACGATTTTATCAGCTATCCTTGGACATTAATGTTAAGTTTAAGTGTTACGAGAAAAACTTAAGAACACTTTAAAAAATAGTAAGATTTAATAAAGTAGAAAATTGCCCCCTCAGTGTAGATTCTTAGTGAAAGGCCATAAAGGAACGGGAAAAAGAACATTAGAGATTAGCGTCAAATGACACCTTTATAAGGAGCAACAAAATTACAGCAAACATTCAAGTGACCCAAGACGACAAAAAGCGCTACCGAGCAAAATCACAATTTGTAAAAGGCTAAAATTTATTGCAACAAAAATGCTTATTGTGTTACCAAGGTAAGCTGTCACAGCAGTCAAGTGCAAAAAAAAATGGACAGCTTAAAGGCTAGTGTGTGTGTGTGTGTGTGTGTGTGTGTGTGTGTGTGTGTGTGTGTGTGTGTGTGTGTGTGTGTGTGTGTGTGTGTGTGTGTGTGTGTGTGTGTGTGTGTGTGTGTGTATAAAAGACTTCAGCAGCGTCCTTTGTACATGTGTCCTGGCAAACAGAATTGAGTGTCCTTTAGAAGTGGGTGTGGCCATGTTTTGAAAAGTTGGCAAACAAATGTGAACTAACTGAAGCAGCCTCCATGCATGAGCCTGAAGTTGCACAGGTATTCTTGTATTGGTTCTTGACTTGGTATTCATATTTGTATGACCATTAAATTTGTGCCAGCACCTGACTTCATGTCCTGCCCAAAATTGAATACTCACTGCATGTTTTGATAGCAGCAAGCAGATGGCAGAAGCTGCTGAATTCTCAGTGAGAATTGCAATATGCACTGCTCACCCAATTAGGCAAAGGTAATTGCTGAAATGAACATCATGGTAATTGTCAAGAAAAACAGCATGTTACATTTACTGGGCAGCCTGTTCATGTCACTCTTAAAGTTAAATTGTGTTCTTTTCAAGAGCAGCACTCCTGAGCCACTCAAGCGGGCTGTTGCTCGATTAAAAGAATAAAAAATTGTGTGCTTTCTTTTAGCTGCACATACATTTAAGAAAGCCGTAGCATGCAGGAAGTGCTGGAATCGTATGTTACCAAAATAGCTTTAGTATTGACAATCAAAGGATAAAATTAATATTGATGTATAATCAATTTTTCTGTGGCCAGCTTTTATTTAGGCGGGCTGCGGAAAACCCTGCAGGCTTCTTCAGACAGCTTCTAACAACACATTTAATTTAATCTATCTGCATAGATGACTTCAGTTTCTTTAAAACTTGCTTCATTTCAGGTGAGCCATCCTATGTAACCATCCAAACCTTGTATTATGTGCATCTGGTCCTGTCGTGTTCCTTAATTTTATTCTTATGATAATGGTCTAAAAAATTGAAACTGTGAGAGAGACATTGCATGTACCGTGTACACTCGACTAAAAGTCGTGTTCGTGTAAGGGCCGCTCCCGCCAACATGGAAGTCCAAATAAAAAAAAAAGAAAAATCTTGCCAGCAAACGGCAGCGTCGTCGCGTCTTGCGTACGGCGCATTTCGCGACAGCCACCAGATGGCAATAGCTGTCCTGCGGCTTCGTCACACGGCGCTATCTGGGAGATCTTGTCGCTTCTCTCGCCGGCGCTATTGACCTTTTGTGCCACCGTTAATTTTGACAAATGCCTATAGCATAACCGCTTGCGATGGAAAAGAAAAAACGCTTAACTATGTACAATGCTGCATTCAAACTTCAAGTTGTCGCATGCGCCAAACAGAACGGAAAACGTGCAGCCGGCCGGAATTTCCACGTTGACAAGTGCGTGCGTCGCTGTTGCGACCAAAAGGAAGAGTTGGCCACAACAAACAAGACTAGGAACGCATTCCGCGGCAAGCCTTGCGAATTTCCAACACTCGAGAAAGAACTCGTGAAATACGTCACGGACATTAGGAAAGACGGCTATGCGTTGTCAACTGAGATGCTCCGCATCAAGGCTCTTGCAATCGCACGCCACATAAGCATTTCACGTGCATATTTCAAGGAAAGTGAGGGATGGCTTCGGAGATTTATAAAGCGACAACAACTCGGCATCTGCCACCGGACAACACTCTGCCAAAGACTTCCACGCGAGTACGATGACAAAGTGATGAAGTTTCACTGCTTCATTAATGTGCTGCGAGCGGAGCACGAGTACCATCTACACCAGATAGAAAACGCGGACCAAACGCCTGTTTGGTTCGATGCTCCTGAGTACATCACGGTCAACCAAACAGGTGCGAAGAGCGTCCTTGTGCGCACGACCGGTGCCGAGCGTCAGCATTGCACTGTAATGCTATCTGTCACAGCAGACAGAAGGAAGCTCCCCCCATACGTAGTGTTTACACGAAAGACGGTACTCAAGGAGAGCTTACCGAATGGGATCGTTGTCAGAGTGCAAGAAAAGGTCTGGATGTCCGATGAACTAGTGGTGGACTGGGTGAAAACGGTGTGGGCTAATTGGCCGGGAGGGCTGCTGCGACGGAAGGTCGTGCTCATATTGGACAGCTTTCGTGGCCACCCCACAGAGCGCGCGAAGGCTCGTCTTGCAGAAGCTCGTACGCATCTGGCGGTCATCCTCGGCAGTTTAACAAGCATGCTGTAACCACTGGATGTGTCTATTAATAGGCCGTTTAAGGCAGAATTCAGACGCCAGTACTCTGAATGGATGGCAGCGGGCTACCATGAGAAAACGCCAACCAGACGACTAAGGAGGGCGTCACTTTAGCTGGTCTGCTCTTGGATTTTAAACGCGTGCCGTGCGGTGTCCACGGGCATTATTGTAAAGCGTTTTAAGGTCCCTGGATTTCTAGTGCCATGGACAGCGCTGAGGACGATTGGATACATGAACGTGCAGATGACCCGAGAAGCGGCGACGAGCCGAGCCCGAGCAGCGATACCGATGAAGACATCTAGCGAGGATGTCCGCAGCTAAATGCCAGATATCCCATCGTTAGGCATATATGGCACGATTAAACAGCTTTTTCCATACTTGGATCGAAAATTGAACAAGAATTTCACACTTCCGCGGAAGGGCCTCACCCCATCAAAATCGCGGAAAAAAACTGCGGCCCTTAGACGAGTATGTATGGTATTAGGAACCACCTATAATAACTGTTTATATTTCTGACCCTTCATGACTCTGTTTTCTTCTACTGTATTGAAGAAATAGAGAAACATCTTGTAATCAATGAAATGCTTAAAATGAAGTTTTAATGCATTTGTAAAGTAAATTAAGTGTTAGTACACCCTGAAGGATTGGTGTATCCCATATCAATTGCTTGCATTTAAAATATATACAGACTTTGGTCATCTTGCTTTTTGTGGTAAAACCTTGTATCAATAAAAAAAAATAATTGGTGCCATGTTCAGAATAAGGTATAACAGTGCTGCAAATTCAGAAAACTGTTGATACTTTGCCAGAATTCCTTTGCTAATTTCTAACTTAGTGTTCATCTCTGGAGAGTGCAGACTATGAAAGAGATAATGCAAATAACTGATCGCTTGCTGTCTAATATTATGCTAGTTATCTTTAATGTGTGGTTCAAACAGCAAACTGTTTCTTCAGAGCTGTAATGCAAGAATGTAAGCTTGTTTTTTTACACAATCTCGACTTATGTCACATTTATAACAATCTTTTTCTATTTTGCAGCTGGCAGCCTATAATTGACTACATTGAAGCGAAGTATGCAGAGTACCTTGATGCAGAATCACGAGTACATCGGACAACATTGCCTGATAACAGAGTTCACTGTTGTCTGTACTTCATTGCACCTTCAGGACATGGGTTAGTACTGTAGTTTTGCTGTTCACTTAGGTTGCACTACCGTGCAAGAAGCTTAATTTAATAGTTTGTGCTGCACACAGAGAACGCATTTAGGAGCTCCTCTTAGTGCAGCCAGTGTTATTCTTTCTGCTTGCCTTTGAATAGGTATTGCCTATTGGCTTTTAATGGATAGTATCTTAATATAAGGGTAACTACTGTCACGCTGCAATTACATTTATAGCATGTGCAACTCATTCCTATAGTACAATCTCTAGATGTCTTCCTATTGCAGGTTAAAACCGCTGGATATTGAATTCATGAAGCGGCTCCATGACAAAGTCAACATTATCCCTGTGATTGCCAAAGCAGACACTATGACACCAGAGGAGTGCAGTCTATTCAAGCGAACGGTGAGAATTAGCTGAAGCCTACGGCTGCATTTGGCTAGTCACTAAAATGCTTTCCCATCTTGGAATGCTGCCCTGCTCTAATAATGTAGTTTCTTGCTCGAATGTGCTGGCTAGTACTTGGAGGACCTCAGTGAGACCAATGTTATGCACTGATGGTTTTTTTCTTTTTTTTTTGCATACTGTGAATAGTATAGAAAGGTTGTGTACTGTTGCCGTAAAAGTTTGTGGGCATTGGTTTCGCAAAATAGCTCAATTTATGAGCAGTTAGGTCATGTGCCTTGTGAAAGAGTATGCGAGTATGCTGGCCAGACCACTCTTGAAACGGAGGCTGTGTGTCTAAGCTTTACAGAACTTGAACTTTCTTGCATGTCCTATACTCAGGAGACTTGTGGTGTGATACTAGTAGTACTTTTGTGTCAGGGCAACTAAGCAATTTGCTTCGCTGCATGAAAATTTTGCTATATTAAAATCAACCTTTTGTGCAAATGAGTACAATCGCCAATAGCTGTTTTACATGAAAAAGGCCACAAGATTTTCTGAATTAACAGGCAATCGGAACAGCAAACTTCAATGAGGAAAAAAAAAATGATTTTGTTGAATTTGAGAGTCGACGACAAAAGATACGGTTTCATGCAGTGTCGGCGACATCTTCACATCAGCGGTACGAAGCGAAGCCAGCCACGCTTTCGCACCCACTCTGCCCCTATGGCTAATAATGTCGACTGCAGTGGGATGACGCTTCAATCTTCTTGCCTCTTACTTCAACTGCTCCCTGAAACTTGAGATTACACATCCTCCAGTACTAAATGCGCGGGAAGACTGCAAATGATGCCACACAGTCTCTGCATGCCCACTCTTTACACACACACAGCAGTTTACCTCTAAAACAGGGCGCGCAGGCTGCGAATGTGCTGAGCCACGCTGACAGCTGGGCTAGAAGAAGACTGCCCCTTACCACAAGCTTGCTCCACTCCCCCTTTCCCCTTGCTTGCACTGGAAGGTGGCACTTATCGAGCCACCATCCTTCTCGGCTCACCCTTGCAAGCTTTCACTTGGTGCAGGGCGTGATAGGATATTAACCACCTCCACCTAGACAGTATAAGGCCTTCAGAATCGGTTGAGTGATGTCATGCTAAGTGGCCCGGCTCACATAGATTCAAATGGGCATGCTCAAAATGCGGCTGCGCTGATTATTGCATCGCTGCTTTCATCACACTGCGTTAAGCAGTATAAATTTTGGGTCAAGTATCATGACGTCGTTAAACAGTGTGAAGGCGTGCTATCAAAGTGGTGGTGTTTTATCGCACTTAAACTTTTTACGGGACATGACACTGCTCCGCTTTGACAGTCGCTCTTCGTCACCCAGCACGCAATTTGAGAGGTGCGCCCGCAAGCAGCCACTTTTAATTCATCCATTTGATCACCTGCACATGAAGTTTCCATTTATTGTCTCGGTATTGCTTTGAGACAGCAGGGAAATTTCGTTATATTGAAATGGTGTATAAATGCACTTGGTTATATTGAGATTCTAAATACAGTTAACCCTTGATATAACGAAGCATGAAAGTGCCGACTGCGAAGACATGTGATGCTGCAATTAAAAGGAAAGTGATCATGTGTGCAGAGACAGATGGAAATCGGGCCGCATCACAGGCGTTCGGAGTTCCCGAAACTTGCATGCGGGACTGGCACAAACAGAAGAGGTGTTCTACTCCAGTAGCTGCTGCATATGGCATGGCTGCATGGCCCTTATCTTGAAAGCGATCTACGTTCGAGACAGTCTATGCATCTAGGCGCACCATGCTGTGTTCTCGTCGCTTAGTTCGCATTGAAGCGAGAGTTCACACAAAGGTCAATTCGCTCGCTCCTGCTACAGCACTTCCTCACTCCAGTGTTTTGATAAGTTTCCATAGTCACTGAGTGAGACGTGTTCATGTTTGCTTGTTAATTTAGTTGGTAAGGGAATGTTTAAAACGTCATACGGCCGATAAAACTATTTTCCTTACTTTTCATATAGCTGTCTGCTAATTTGATATCGCAATCGATGCTTCACCTTTTGGGCGAAACTGCAACTTTTTCTCTTTATTTGGGTATATAAAACCTTGGAAACATTGGATATATTCTATTAAAAGCATTTGCAACTTCAGTGTATGAAGAGAGAGAATGAGAGAAAGTTGTATTTCTGCATGAAAGAATGAGGTGCGCAGTACTGTAAAGGTTGTAATTTTTTTTTTTTTAAGTCATGGCAGACGGGTGCACATTACAATTGAGGCTGGTGTTTTTTTTTTCCCCTTTTTTTTGTTTCTTCCTTTTTTCTTTCGCAGAAAACTGGTGTGCATTACAATGAAGGGCGCATTAGAATCCAGTAAATATGGTAGTGGCTTTGGCATTGCACTGCTAAGCACATGGTCGCGGGATCAAATCCTGGCCGTGGTGGCCGTGTACCATGTATTGGGTGCACATTAAGGAACCTCAGTTAGTCGAAATTAATCCGGGGTCTCTGATGCGGCGTCTAATTGTCAGATTGTGGTTTTTGGCGCGTAAAACCAAAGAATGTAATCTTCATTGAGTAAGGTAAGCAAGAACACTGTTGCCAGATGCTTCCTGCAGTTTACACACAGACCCAAAAAGATGAGTGGTTATTTCCCAAAGGATTCTGCCAGTGCATGCCTTGCTGTTTCACTTGCTTTGATGCTTGGACCACTTGCATCCTGCATTTCTGGTGTTTCGCACATGCTGTGGTCAAAAGATTTGACCAAATTAATTGATGCATGGCCAAAACCTCCAAATTGACATTTGACATTGCATTCTGCATACATTTGCCAGGACCAGATGAGGAGTTTGAATTAATGTTTAACTGTAACTGAGTGTCTGCAGCTAACACCTTGTGAGCATCTTCTTACTTGTAAACACTGGGGAGGGAGATGAATTCTTATGCCCATCTTCAATAGCTTCCTATTGCCAACAGTTTGCTCCACAAGCACGACACCACTTAGCTAAGACCCTTAGACACTTGTTGCTTAGATTGCTTTAGTTCTCTTAACAATGGCTATACATTCCTACATACATACAAGTTTCTTTCGCTCCAGTGTATATTGATATATTTAATCAGGAAAAGTTCAATAATTCACACCTTAAAAATTGGTATTGTGGATTACTTTAACCCACCACCATGGTTTATGCAAACGACATAGAAATTTAACAGCAGATCATTAAGCAGCCATTTTGCTGGGCAAGCAATATGTGTCACAGTTGGCACCAAGTGGCTCTTATAACTAGCAAGGTTTGTGCACAATCCATGTGCACATATATCATTATCTTTAACTGCACAAGACAAATGCAAATTCTATGTTCACTGCTGCCCATGTACATGCATGTTTGTTGTGCATATGTGGTTCTAATATGTTTACCTTTTGGTTTTGCGAACAGATTTTGAATGAGATCACGCAAAACAAAATTCGTCTATATGAATTTCCTGATCCAGAAGATGAAGAGGAGAGCAAACTACAAAAGCCACTTAAGGTGACAATCCTTCCGTAATATTCAGCTGATACCTGCACTCCAAAGTGTATCTACGAGTGATAATTAAAGCAAAAACTGACAAGTGCATGGTAATCACCTATCTACTGCATTGAGTAAGTTATAAGAACCTTATATATATATATATATATATATATATATATATATATAAACTTCTAGTGTGGTCAAAGTATTATTCATCACTTGCCTTAAGCAAAACAAAGCAACATTATTGCTTTGCATTATTTGTTTGTTGTTCTGCATGCTCAACTAAATTAGGAGTTTATTACACTCATAGTAAACACATGCTCTTTAAAACATGTTGAACATGTTGAACATGTTGAACAAATGTATTTATTCAACTGTAGCAGCATGCTGTGAAGCAAAGTGGCCTTTTGCATGAGCTAACCTGAAAAAAAGAAAGCACTGGGACACATTGTAGCATCATTTATGGTAGCGTTTGTCTCAGTTCATTTGTAAATATCCCTTCATCTGAAGTTTCATTTCAGCAACGAAAAACTTTAAATGTTGCTTTGTCTTAGAAGTGTCAACATTTGATACTGCTGGTAAGTGAAAAAAGAATTAAACTCATTATCTACCGCATTGTTTTAAAAAAATATGTTTTCGATGGCCGTTCATTTTGATGGGTTTCATTTCGATGGGCGTTCGTCCCTTTCTCCATAGAAAATGAATCTCACTTCATTCCTCATCCACCGTGGACGTGTGAAGCATAACCAACATCTTCAACAACTAACAGGAGCGCCGTGCCGCGGAGCTACAGGCAAATAAGGCCGGGCTGGTCTGAGAAAGCTCCACTGCTGGGAATGGATATATTGAATCCACATTTACAGCCGTAATTTGGCTATATAAAAAAAAAATCTGGGCAAAGACCAATTCATTCTCGTACAAAAAGAGAGTTGGCCTCATCAGCATTTGGAATGTTGAAGGAAAGGAGCCACAAAAAAGATTGCAAGCAAATATTCGCATCCTGAATTTGAGGCAGAGCTCTGGACTCTCATCCATGATACACTTATGCTGGAAGACTCAACTTCATGCAGTATATTTCAAAACAAGGTATAATCCAGAGCAGGTTCACTGCAGTCTTGGCACCAGAATTCATCCCTTCTTCTTTTTCTGCTTTCATATGTCTTTTTCTAATATTTCTGGATAAAACCAAGCAGCATCTTGTGAGAGTTGGTATTAAGATGGGGCAGGGATGTACCTTGGGAAATAACAAGCATCAAACGACACTGGTAGGTTGTCCAACTCGTTGAGAAAACTTCCCAGCTCGCAATTCCCAGCTCGCAAAACACCTTTCAAGAACAACAGTATTTTTCTTGTCGCCAGCATTAACAAATTATTTAACACAGATGTCTGCTTTACTTATTTTATTATTACTTTACTTAATTTTAGGGGTGTGTGAATATTCAAAACTTACGAATAATCAATCGTGTTCTGATTCTATCTTTGAATTGAATAATCACTATTTGTAAATGCAAATATTTTTTAATACTTTTTCATATTAAAAAAACGTCAACTGTACCCAAGCAAGCATAAATTTAGGGCAAAAGTATGGCAAGTTATCACTCCCGCGGGCATAGTATAGACATAAAACATGAGAACATACGAAGTGGAGCAGGCTACGTCACTTAGGTAGCCATACTTTGCAGGCTGTAAAGCAATCATTAGCACTCTCTGAAGAGCCCTGTGCATGCAAAGAAACTACTTGTTTGCTCCTAATGCTCCATTTGCACTTTTAATAAACACTTCATAATGTATGATGTAATGACAAGAACTTACTGACTTTAAGAGTACTGAGATGTGAACATCATTCTATAATTATTGCGATAACGGCTATTCATTATTCAAAAACTATTCTAAAAAATCTCAAAAATCGTTATTCACACACCCCTACAAATGAGCTACATTCATCTTTTCTAGCTGGTAAGAGCATAGACCGCTTATAGTGCAAGTCATCGGAGTTGCGAATATGTGCACTATAACCAAAACATTTTTCACTGGCTGCACACATGCAAAGCATGTAGACCAAGCAGCCGTGTGCATCTGAGAATCGAAGCATACGACAGGATATGTGCATCCATTTAAATTTACAATTGTTGAAAGGTTAATGTCCGAGAACCCATGACCTTCGCATGAAGCAAAGTAACAAAACAACAAAAAAAAGAAATCTTCATAGAGGAAATAAATTGCAGACTACATTTCCAGGCCCGCTTGTTTATTCAAAATTTCCCATGGCACCGCCACCAACTCTACAAAACTAGTGTAGAACAGCGACTGAAATTTCGGATAACGTATAGTGTCTTGTTCGATTTCTCTGTCTGGTCAGCATGTTGAAAACATGGTTACCGCGAACCAAGTTGCCACCATTCAAGTGCTGCCCATGCCATCTGTGCCCTCACTTTCGTTGTCAAGTTCCTTCACTTTCCAAGTGTCGTACAGGCACTGCGACGCGTTTCATTGCCTCAGCACCAAACAGCAACTTAAATCGGCTACTCCCGACGAGGTGTGCTCTCGCCAGCGGTGGTGTCAGGCAGCATGCCCTCGTGGGAAGCTCATTCTTGATAC
This sequence comes from Dermacentor albipictus, assembly GCF_038994185.2. Taxonomy (NCBI): domain Eukaryota; kingdom Metazoa; phylum Arthropoda; class Arachnida; order Ixodida; family Ixodidae; genus Dermacentor; species Dermacentor albipictus. Next base: position 185,323,377 of record NC_091821.1, read on the forward strand.
ATTCATACCCGTAGAAGATTGGGCAAGCAATCACGCGCACGGGCTGAACTGACAGCAGCGTGTGTGAACCGGAGTTTGGTTTTTCGGGCGATAAGGGGGCGCTGCAAGCGAACGCCCAAGTTTGTATGTGTGCATACTGGGAGGAATGGTGGAAGCTTGCATGTGGGCATAAAGCCTAAAAGCTTCAAACTAAATTTGCAGACCACCACTCAAATTGACAGCAATCACTATCACAGATGCTATATCCACACTTCATGATGATGCACACTGCGACGGGTTCACACGAACTCAAGAGCCAAAGTGCCAAAAGCCACCTAAAAGTGACAATGCGCGTGCATTCAATGCGGAGGGTGCACTGCTCACGTGCAGCCAAGCAAAGGTTTCTATCTCGCCTAGGTAACCCCCACGAACCCATATTGCGGATGCCGTGGTTCTTCCTTTTTCTTTTTCTCTATTTTTGCCTTTTTTATTTGTTCGCTCCACATCTTCTCCTCCGCATCACTCTCCCCTCCCGTCTGCTGGTGCACCTCCTTCAAAACTGTGCCTGCGGAAGCCGCATTATAACCAGTGTATTGTATCGTGTGACTCCACTGTGAGCTGTATGCGTATACATGGAGTTCTGTAGAAAAGTAAATGGGGGTCAGAATGAACTGCATTTCATCCAGTTCTCCACTATAAGCGGTTACGTCATAAGTGGTCTAAGTTGTGTGAGTTGAGAAGCCCATCTCGCCCATGAGAGGTAGAGGGCTAATTGTACTGTACTGCGATTTTCTTGGTCTATAATTACTCGAGGTATGTGTGCTAGCACAAAAGGTTGCCCCAGTATTCTTCATAGCCATTGTGCACAGGATCACTATTGTCTGTGTTGTGTTCCTAGACTTATGGCCTGTTTTTGCAGTCTCACTTTTTTTCACTTCATCACAGATAATTGTTTTGATATTGCCAATTATCAGAGTGAGGAGTGTCTTGTGTTGTCTTTTTATTAGTACTCGGTACTATGGCAACAATGATACAAAATTCAGAATTAGTAAGTTGGCTAAAGTGAACACTAATGAGTAGTCATTGACATCATATTTGGGCACTTATCTGATAAATTAGCTGTGCTTGGCTATTTAGTAGTTTAAAATTTTAGCATGGATTGTCTGAATGCTTCTATTCAATATGCTGTGTAACTGATTGCAGGAGCCATGACAACTTCAGCTACATTAACCAAGTTTGACAAAATAGGGCTCCATTTAATTGAATTTTGTTAACATCCTGCCCTATGACTAGAAACCAAGTAAACTTAAAGGCACTACTCTTCCATTATTGGCATCTTCATTTTAGGGTTTGTGCTTCATTTGGGATCCACTGTTTCTGTAAAAGGCATCAGCACTCAGTTTAATTTGTGTCCATCTCTTGTGCTGAAACAGTGATCGCATGTTGTATAGCGCAGCACTATCAAGAATGCTACTGTTTGTGGAGGTTCTATTTCTGAATTAATGCAGTTCTTGTTCAGTCTGTTCCACCTATTATCAGTCATTATTATGATTATTGTTCTCTATTCTGTACATGATGCCCCTTTCCACAAAAATACTTGGGTTAAATTTGCAGTATTTACGCACCTCTATCCAAGTTTCGTAAATAATTCTGCGCATTGTACACCTTGGCATGCTAACTGTTGTTAAGCTATAAGGTATGATGCAGTTGCGGCCTGTGGTACTATGTATCTTTTGGCATGCTTATACGTATTTATACTAGGTGAGACAACTGTTGCCACACTCGGAATAAACAACCATAGAAAGGGCTAGAAAACATTTTAAGAAATTCACTTTCTATAGTTATGTGCTATTCATCCTAGTTCATCCGACTCTTAGCTTCTCCATTTGAACTCGCAAATTCCGGCTTCTGTTCTGCTTAAGAGCAAAAATATTCGTTTATTTATAAAGAACGAGATAGTGCAAGTAAGTACAAGAAATTAAGAACAGGACAAATATTGTTGAATGGCTTTCTAAAAGCATTGCAGCTTTAGCTGCATTTTTTATATGCAGTTACCATGGAACTGTGCTTAATGGAGAGCATAACTGTTGTAGGTTGTACTACGGCATTAGGTAGTGGGGATGAATGGAACCATATCTTTGTTCGAGCAGTTCCCTTTCTCTTTACAGGAACGTGTACCCTTTGCTGTTGTAGGCAGCAATACTGTGGTTGAAGTAAATGGTCGGAGAGTCAGGGGTCGCAAGTATCCCTGGGGAGTTGCAGAAGGTGAGACTTCTGGATTGTGGATTACAGACACTATCACTTCAGTAGTTGTGTTTGACATGGGTGCTCACTCATCATAACCATGCTTTGGGCTTTTCAAGAGCTTGGCATCAATCTCCCAAGCAGCAAGCATAAAAACAAGCTTCAAATCATAACTCTGTATACCTTGTACAGGATAGTAATCACTTTGCCCTAGCTGTGTTTCTATGTAGCTACAGTTTTTGACTGCATCTGAATGTGGGTACATGACTAAGCATTATCCCGTAGTCGAGGCCACTGTCTGAATTATTTGGCTGCAGTTAGCTTTTCCTAATCTTTCAGGGGTACTTACAGGGGCTTACTTGCTCGGTGACATTTCCCATGACCGTCAAATCCATTAATCTCCCTGCATACTTTTGTGCCTTGTAACTTCTGCGTATTTTAAAATCCTTCAAACTACAAGTTTAAGAAAAAGTTGTCGTAGTTGGTGGTACGCATGTATCCCATTGTCTTGATTAGGGTGAAGTACAGACAGGGCTTACTGACAGGATTACTCAGACTAATTGGAACCAAGAAAGAAAACATGTATGGCATATTACTTGCTCTGTTCATTTTTTTAGGTTCCAAGCTAAGAAAATGCTTCACAAAAACATGTATAAGACATGAGTACTTATTTCTTATTGTCACCCTTGCCCTGTAGTGCTGTCAACACATTTGAACTTTCCCAGTTTTCCAGTCTTTTGCAATAATGGCAACTCCTGCATTTCTGGTCATCAGAGACTCAACTTCTGCTCTATCTTTCTTATTTCAGTTGAGAACATGGACCACTGTGACTACATTGCCTTGAGGAATATGCTCGTTAGGTATGAAATAACTTGCATATCTGTTTCTGTTATTTGATTTCAGTTGAGTAATTTCTGTACACAATGGAACTACTGTAAAATGAATAGGTGCATTGTTCATTGGTTCTGTGCTTTTTCACATGGGAAATTGAGGATTAATTAATAAAGTATTTTATGTACTGTGTGAGATGCCTTGCTGGTCATGACTACTATGAATTGACACTCCGATTATATGTCTATTTGTTTTTATTAACTCGAACTTGGTCGGTACGATTATTTTCTCCCTGTCATCCATTCATTCGTTGCTGTGTGTAGTCCAAAGCCCTGCATTATTGATGAAGCTGTCATTCAACTCGCCGTGGATGCCTCTGCTGTGATAAACTGTTAACATATTTGTGATTGCTCGTTTGTAACTTTCAGAGTCTCAAATTCAGAACTGTAAGTGATTGGTGAGGTTGCTTTCTTTGGCGGCTAATCCATTTCTGACAGCATACTCATCCAAGAGGTCCTGTAATTTTGCAAATAATTTAACCTTTAATTAAAAAATTTAAATTATGGGGGTTTACGTGCCAAAACCACTTTCTGATTATGAGGCACGCCGTAGTGGGGGACTCCGGAAATTTCGACCACCTGGGGTTCTTTAACGTGCACCTAAATCTAAGTACACGGGTGTTTTCGCATTTCGCCCCCATCGAAATGCGGCTGCCACGGCCGGGATTCGATCCCGCGACCTCGTGCTCAGCAGCCTAACACCAATTTAACCTTTAATACATACTATTTAGTGTTTGCTGTAACCGCTGCTAACGCCTAGTTTCATTACGACCTACCTGACTCATGGAAACATTAAGACTGCTATGAAACCTCCACTACGAAAACATAACATTCTGCTTGAAGTGACACACCTTATGTTGAGTCAAGGCCTCATGGTAATACAAAAACTGTGTTTTTATGAAAGCCTGGAAATTGAAGCAGCAACCGCATGCACACTACATTCAAGCAACAGCAACAAACGCACCCGGTCATGCTGTTGTGTCGCGGCGTGGAGCAACCACATGGACACGACGTCGTTAAAAACGTAGCCACAAATTTACATTTTTCGAATACATGCTATCATGTGCTCATAAAGAAATCTCAAACGTAGCACAAGGTCAATGTTTTTAATCTCAGTGTGTTAGATAGATCTCACTTTAATATGCTGTCATCGCCAGTGGAAATCTGTTCCATGCTGCCAGCATGAACTGCCATAGCTCCATCTGGTGAGCAAAACTTCTCAGGCCTAACAGCGTCAAAACAAGCATCCATTCTCAATATTAATGACAAGACAGCACCAATACTTTGTTCTCAGCGTTAGGTGAAATGGAATGCTTTTACAGTCACAGCAGAGCGCAAGTTCAAGTGCAAATTCAGAATTCGGGCAGACTGGTTGCTACTATTTTGTTGCGTAATCGCGCAGTAATCGACGGAAGCCACTGCGCAGGCTTCCGGACGAAAAACGATACCCTCCCTCCTCGTTTTTAATGCTTTACAGGACCTAGTCAACTAAGTAGCTTCATTCAAGTGATGTTTTACTTATCCATCTAGAAACCATGCAGCAGCAAAATATTAGTCTTGCTATGCTGAGAAGGTGTGAAAAGACTAAGCATGTGCAACATGGGCTTCAAACCACCTGTACAAACCCTGGGCAGGTTTGCGAGATCAAATTATTGTTCCCCCTAGGACTCACATGCAGGACCTGAAGGACATCACAAACAGTGTCCATTATGAAAACTACCGTTGCCGAAAGCTTGCTGGTGTTGGAGGTGCTGGGGAGCCAGGTCATGGCAGATCCAACAAGTGAGTCCTACGTAGTCGATTCTGAAAATCACGAGTGCGCAGTAACATGTTTTGTCATCAATGCTGTGTTAAAAGATTGAGGAAAGGTGCTTTTGTGTTTCTTTTGGAAGCATTTTAGAGAGGGGTTTTTTTTTTTTTTTTTAGTACTATGTTTTAGCAGTTCGTAAGGAGTAGAAAATTGATAATAAGATACAGTTGATATTTGCACTCTAAGCAGTAATAAGACTTGTTACAATAGTGAATATTTCCCATCATAATCACTTCCAGGCACATTTAATATTGATTATGTAGAAGGGATTTTGGATGTGTAAAAGATTTAAGGTCACACTTAAAAAAAAAAAATTGCTTGAAAGGAGAGCTATAGGAAGTGTGGAGAGCATTATAATTATACAGGTGGTGTACTTGATACACACTGTACAGTTTACAGCCCTAAGCATTTTGATGCGCCATCGAAATGACAGCATGAAGTGCAGATATTTTGTTGAGGTTTTAGGTCTAGTTTTGTAGCATCAAACTTTTAAGTGAGGTACCTGCAGTGCTTCAGCTAAGTGTTTGCCAGAATGAATGAGGGCAGGCGGCCATGAAGTAGCTGTGCTACAGCTAAGCTTGGCAATTTCTTGTAGCTATTCGTGCTTGAATTCATGAAAAACGGGAGTTAACTGAAAAAACTCATTTTGGTACTTGTTTGCATACCGTGGTACCAGAGCTCTCATCATGCAGGCTGTTAGTATTTACAGTAGTGGTCCCCGTTGCAAGATTACCCCCAGGTCTATGTTTTATTGGCATACATACCATGTGTTCAAAGTTACAAATTGTTCAAAAAATTGCTAACCATTTATAGCAAGAATACATGTGTATACTTGCCAGTGTTTTGTTCCACAGAAATATAACGCTTCAAGTCCTCTGAGGTAATTATTGTCAGATGTGTACATTTGCTAAATATGGTCTTGGGTGCTTGAGTCAGATACCGTATTTGCGCGCATAATGATCGCACTCGCGTAATGATCGCACCCCTGAATTTTGTCGTCAGAATTAGATTTTTTAAAAATTTCCCGTGTAATGATTGCACCCCGAACTTGCCGCAGCAATATGTCGTGTGCCAAGTCTAGCTAATATTGATCGCGCTTACCATCTGTTGAATGCTACACGAACAACTCTTCAAGACAAACCAAGTGGTCTGCACGCCCCAAACATTCTTAAGTAGATGCCTCATTTCATTACTTTCATCACTTTCCGCACTTCCATGACCAAAAAAAAGCGGCAACGAAACTTGCCTTTATTATGGTTAGGCTCTATAATGGTTGTGGTCAACAACAAGAAAGACTCCTTTCAATTCCATCTGCACTCATGGGTACGGAACAAATCGTGAGCGGCAACAATAGTAGCCACGTTTACACTGATACGTTAAAAGTGTACCCTATTCATACTCCGACGCCTGTAACACAGCTAAGATATTCACCCACCCTTAGCAGAAACGTGCCGTATTAGTATAGTAGTGAAGACAGATGCCGCAGTTTCCGCAGCATGCCGGCCATGTGTTTCTATGTCAATGGCAGCTAAGCGCACCCACCTGTTTCTGTCCTCACTAAGTGGACCATGGCGATGTTATTGCCGCAAACTTTCCGATATTAATGATATTATTCATTACTGATACGGAAGGAACTGTTTCAATGCATGTAATGTACTCGGGAGAAGAAGAAAAAATCTCGTTCAGCTTGCTCTGCCGACCGACATATTTGTTTTGGTGTCCCGCAGCAAACGTGGGCTGAAAAAAATTTTGTTTCTTTTCGTGGGAAATTTAACCCGCGTAATGATCACGCCCTTGATTTTGCGTCAATTTTTCTGGCAAGTGCGATCATTATGCGAGTAAATACAGTATATATTTCTAGCCTGTGTCAGAACATTACCCACACAAACTCCAACCTAAGATCTTAGTGGCATTTTGTAGGTTTTTGTTGATTCTGTGTTTTTTTGTCACATTGAGGGGCAGGTTCCTGTAATAATGAGCGCTTATGGAGCAGCAATGCAGAGGGAAAAGAATGGAAAAACAGTATAGCACTTCTATTACAGAATCAGGCCCTTGAGCTTTTCTCGCAGAAAGTGCCCTCAAATGAAGTTGACTGGGTTGCTGCTCTGAAGAAGCTTAAAATCACTGTAATAAAATATGATAAGCAGGTGTAGATGTTTTATCTTTTTCCAGGTAACTTGTATAAGCACTTAGAAATGTCTGAAGTCATGCGCAGTTAAAAATTTATTGTGACCACATATTTTGTCATTCATGTTTATCTGGTGGTGGTTTTAATGTGTGTCTGAGCTTTTTTGGGACATTCGTAGCTCTTTATTGTTGTTTCTGAGACGCAGTTTATGCAACTGTTACAAAGATACTGAAGTTTCCTATCAAGCGGCAATTAAAAAGATGTTTTTCTTCTTTGGTAAGCAAGTCGTTCTCCTCTGGTTAAATTGTGAAGTTTAATATTCTTTATTACAAGCACCTTGGCCTGTCTGTAATGTTTTGCTTTGTGCAAAATGTACTAAATGCTGGAGACTTGTATGCGAACAGCAGCACTGGTGGTGCCACCTTGCGACGTTGAGTTTAACCATATTACACACAGACTATTATGTAATGACTATGTCCTAGTTAACAGCTGGCGTCACAGGCATTGGCAGCAACATAATCATTACCAGATAGTAGCTTTTACACTGTGAATAGCAGTTATGAGCTAGGAAACAGATTCTCTTTGTTCATTCATTTTTGCCACGCTTTGGTTCAGGCTAATGTTGCTATTTGAGCATGTTGGCAATCCATAAGAGCCATAAGCATAGCATGTCGCAGACAAATACTAACAAGAAAGGAATTGGATACATTTGGCGCTGACAGATAACAACGGTTTTCTGTCAGGTACATCTCGAGCACCATGCTATACAGCATTTATTGATGTATGGTACCTGTGAAATCGGTGCATGTACTAGTTACTCGTTACTCGTACTCGGTGTACTCTTCACTCTGTCTACTGGTGTTCACAATGCGCTGCCCGTGCTCTCCGAGATTCACAGGTTCTTGAAGCAGATGTGGAGGGAACAAGAAGTGTTCCCGTGTGTCTGCTGCTGCATGCAAGCTGCATACTTGTTCAGTTTGTAGTGTAGACACTTAGCATTGTCCACGAGTTTCCAGTTGTTGAAGTGATCTGAAGCCAAAGTTTCAACAAGGGTACTTGTTTCATCAGGGTAGCAGCAAGTCCCCTTGTCAGGAAGTTGACCCAAGTGGCATTGCTTGTTCTACCGGTGTTCATTTCTTAAAACCTTCATCTTTTTATTAACTTCTGCCTCATTTACACTTATTTAGGTGTCACACAAGTTCTCTTGGATGTTTTCCAGGGCTACCATGTTGTTGTTGGGACCAATTTGTGCGTGTCTAATCATTTATATTTTTGGAGGCTCATTGCTGCTGTTTGCAATTGTCGAGTTAAAAGACTTGCTGGAGTCCTTGATACTTTTTTTATTTATTGCTTCAATAATCACCCTCATGATGCATCAAAAACATTTTTAATTCGTTGTGACTGAGCTAAGTTTCGCAAGATGTTGCTACCAGTGCTGCTGCTATCTTTGCCTGTAGTGTTTGGTACTCCATAAATAGTAATAGCTGTACGGACAGTCAAGAACTCTCTAGTATGTGAAAGGTAAATAGTGCTTCTTCTAAATTTATTGAATTCACCTCTGAGTATTGGTACTCTTGAATAACTTGGAAAAAAGAATAGGAAAAAAATGTTTTGCATATTTTTGATTGTGACCTTTCAGCTAGTTGATAATTGTCAATAGATAATTAAGGCCAAACATTCCTCTATCTCTCTCTCTTTTTTTTTTTTTCATACAACTGTTTCAAGCACCTTATAATAATGCACACAGTTGTGGTTAAAAAAATGAATATATAAAATGTTACAATGGTGCTGTTTAGCTTCTGTCTTGGCTTCGTGGCCTTATGTTCGAGAGAAGTGTGCTTTTTTTTTTTAACCTTTGGTTGGTGCTGCATGAATTGCACTACTTAATTGCACCCATCAGTTTCCACTTTATTGCTTTACATGCTAATTAGTGTAGATTAGTGGTCATTCTATTACTGTTCAGGTATCATTTGGTGCCTGTCTGCTTTTTCTATCATGAAACTTTTGTTTTAATAATTTCCTAATGAATATGAAAGCTGCCAGCCTTTCCCAATTTTATTTTCATTGCACTTTGAAAGGAGGAGTTACCTAGATCATACCCTGTTAACAGCATGAAATGTTCCTAGTTGCTGCGATCTACTTCTGGTGTTCATGTAGGAACTTGTCACACTTCAGAAAAACCATGGTAAACTATCACAGAACAGCTATGTAGTCATGTTCCTGGTCATTTGTACAGTGCAGTATTTAGCAAACAGCAAAATTGCACGTTGCTGTGTAATGCAAGGCTTTGCCACTCAAATGGCTTTCTCAGTCTTGTTCTCCTGCATAGGAATTACCTATGCTAGCAAAGCAAGGGTTTTTGTTTGCATATGGACAGCATTTTATGGAAAAATGAATCCTGGAAGTGCAGGACATAACAAGATCTTGAACTAGTTGCATCATTGTGCTGAAGGCTTGTTGCATTCTATTCCTTCTTTATGCTGGCTTGTATTCCTTTAGTTTTGCTTGTGTTTACTCAAGTCGCACTCTGCTTATGAGCACAGCTTGGATCTGTGTGCGTAGAGTGAAAGATGCTTCCTTCTCCTTTCCTCTTTCTCTTTCTCGACAAGTTTGCTTGTCTTTCCTCTCTTCGCTTGTAGTCTAACCCTTCATTCTGTTACCTTGTCATGTTGCGTGTTCCTCAGTAAAGACAAAAGAGGCAGTGGAATTGACACGCTGATTGTTTGCTAGTTCTTGCCCACAAAGGATACTGAACACTTACATGGTGTTCTGGTAAGTGCCATCTTTTGAGCTTGTGTTTGAGATTTAAAAAAAAAAGAATTATTAAATGCTCTAAGGAACGCTGTCTTTGTCTTTGTTTCTTTCTCCTCTGTCTTGGTGTACTGGAAACTCTTTTGTACTTGAACCTTGCATTATGCTTTGTCTTTCTGTTCTTTGCATATTTGCTGCTCTTTTGCTCTAGTGCTTGGAGGCATCACAAGCATGTGCAAAAAACTTTGCATGTTAGTCCCCTGTGATGTCTTGGTTAGTGTAAAGTTTGCATTGTAGCACCGTCGTCTGTTTATCTTTGTGGGCATGGTTGACCTTGTCCTTGCATTTTTTTTTTCTGGGGAAAGTACCATCATTACACTTTTTTTTTCTTCCAAATGATGTGCATGAATTAGAAATGCCTGCCCTAAGCCAGATCAGTTGTAGGAATAGCATAGAAGAGCTTTTAGAGTTTTTAGTATTAGTGGGGCTTTCTGTACGCTCGGCAGACAAAAACTGCTTCAGAATTGTTATGGAATCAAGGATGCAGAGATAGTAACTTCATAATGAATAGAAAGTTCATATATTATGCTGCAATACTATATTCCATCTATTTAAATGATTCTAACAAGATGAACAAATGTAGTAAGTGCTTAATTTTGCTGGAATCCATGTTTAGGATTTGGTTACATTACAGCTATTTATCTTGAGGACCAGAGTCTGTACAATGTAATACCACTATTGAAAGCTATGAGTAAATGAGTTTGTGTGCTATTTGTTCAGCCTGCTTATGCAGAAAGATTGCATTTCTTTGCAGTGCTTGTAGTCTTACAGCTGTAACAAATTTCTTTACAATCATGCAGTGAACGAAGCCGTTTAGGCAACTTGAATGGAGTCCATAGTAAAACAGGGCTTACAGGTTTCAATACTTGCATATCCTTTGCATAATGTTACTTTCATCAGTGTAGCACTAACACATAGTTCGTCACAATATTACAATTTTATGTGCAATAGCTGCATATGAGGTTATTCAAATGCCACATTTATTCGAAAATAAGGCGAGGTCATTTTCTCAAGACCTTTAGCCTTGGAGTCATCCCCTGCCTTATATACGATAATGATAGTTTCATTACTGTTTCAATATGGCAGCAGTAGTGGCAAATTTTCGCCGATCCACTTTTTGTGCTTGTGTCACACAGGCGCTTTTGATCGGAATCGAAGTTTTCTATCTCAATTGACTCGTTTGTGCAAGCTCGCAAAATTGTGCCAATAATGATTGAGGAAGTCAATCCTGCTTAGGCTCGTTCGTAATTGAAAGTGCACGTATGACACCACTATTAGATGGCAGTACTGATTCTGACAACTTTGGCAGGAAAGGCAGTATTGGCTATCACACCAGTACAAAGGGAATGCCTTTGATCACTGTTCTCATCAATGAGCCATCGAGATAATAAAGCCTGGTCTCGACAGCTGGTAGAGAGGTGTTGTGAAACATGCCAGGAAATGTTTTCCAGAATACACTCATTTTATTAGACCTTTTTCTATGTTATAGTATTGGGAATGAACTGAACTTTCCGTGTCAGTTCCAATCTACGACGAATTTCGGACATTGAAAATTCAAACAAGCCAAGCCAGAGCTAGTAAGCCTGCGCACACTGTGCCTGTCTCACGTGTCCAACATTTCTTGCTTACCTTAAAACAGTGTCATGGTGTCAGGCGGCTTTGTCGTCTTCTGCTAGGAATTTTTGTCATTCAGAATCATCCATCAGCTCCACCCTCGCTGTCTGTGCCAATGTTGGCCACGATGAAGCAAAAGAAGGGCTGCACAATGAAGGTTGTGAAACTGTGATTATCCTGTTAACAAAAACCAGACAACCTTTGCTCGAATTGCCAGGAGATGCAAATTTGGTGCCAGCCCTCTCCATACTTTTCTCGGCCTATATCAACAGCATGAAAATGGCCGAAATACAGACTGACATGTTCGCATGTAAACTTGTGTAAGTTCAGCACCACATTCACAAGATTGGCCACATGCGAAATAATTTTTTGCCTTGGTGAATCAGTTTTTCGAACTACTGATCATTCGGTCTTCCCGTCAATCCCTGCCCAATCTGAAAACTTTGTCAGCTACACTCTTAAACAAATGTACACCCTTTGGGGTGTATATTTGCCACACAACAATAATCGTCATCTGTCTTGCTTGCGTTTCCTTCCTTGAAAACCCTGCGCCCGCTGCTTTCCTGTCAAGAATGCTCTGTCATGCTGATAACGGGCATGCCGCGTTATAGAAAGGAAATGCGGACAAGACAGATGACAATTATTGTTGTGTGGCAAAAGGGTGTAATTTTGCTTAAGAGTGTACTTTATATCGCCTTATGTTAGTATGTATATTTTATTTTTATTTTTTCTTGAGTCCCTCTACGGCACCCTCACCTTATAATAGAATAAACACGGTGACATCTCGTTAAATGATCTTTCCAACATGTTATCAAGCATTCAGTAGAGCCATAAGCTGCAAACTTTGGTAGCCTGACCACGCTGACAGTGCTTCAATTTCCATTTTACTACAATGGCAACCTGGGACATTGTTTTTCATGGAACTATCTTCCATTTTGTGTATCCTCCACTTCTCACTCAGCATCACTCATTAAAAATTATATTTATCTACCAGGCTAGATAAGCAGGGGATAAGTAAAAGCTGGGCAATTTTTTATTGTTATGATGTCTGTAGTGTTTGCTAACTATACATGGCACTTTGTGTTTCACATGTTTTGGGAGTGAATCACTGCCGGGATAATTATCTACAGTGAAGTGCAGTGTTTCAGGCTATTCCTTATGATCTAAAGTGGTCTTCCCTTTGGCAGTTTGGTGTCAATGGAGGTTATAAATTATGCATAAATAATGTGCTAGCCTGGCACAGGCAGTTTTCTTGCATAAGAGGGACCAATATATTGAAAATTATGTGCAGGGAAAGTACTGGCATCTTGAGAAATGTACTGTGGGAATTACACTTATAGATTAACCTCTCGCAGGATCAAATCCCAGCCACAGCGGCCGCATTTCGATGGGAACAAAATGTGAAATCACCCGTTTACTTAGGTTTAGGTTCACATTAAAGAACCCCAGGTGGTCCAAATTATTCGAGTCCCCCACTACAGCGTGCCTCATAATCGGAACGTGGTTTTGGCACGTAGAACTCCATAATTTAATTTTTTTATTTAATACATTAACCTCGCACTACCATTATGCAGTTAACTTCTGTAAATTATACTTTGACAGGAGCGACATAATAGTTTTAATTAACCAACTGATCAAATTAAAAGACAGAAAAAAACATCCAAACACTGCGTGGGGTGGGTACAGAGTCTAGGTGCGCTGAGAACTGATGGCTTCATGTGTGCTGTGTTCTCGCCACGCTCGCATTGAAGCAAGAGGCAGCACAAAGGGCATTTCGGTCGCTGCTGCTGCTGCCACTCTCTCTCACGCCAGCGATCCTTGCTTCATCTAGTTGTCTAATAATTTACTATTGCAATTGATGCTTCACCTTTCAGGTGAAACTGCAACATATTTTATTTCTTACTAAAAAAAATGAATGTTCATTAGGGGCGCTATAATGTAAAGCTATTCCAAACTTTTCTATTCCACTTCTGCAGTCAATCCTCCGCGATTGGTCAAAAACATTTTTGGGCCATCCCCACTTCGCCTGTCAGTCACGCGATATCACGCACTCCGCGATAGCTCCCCATCTGATATGACATGTACTCTGATTATGCATGATTGAACTGAAAAAAAAAAGAAAACTTATTTCTGATTTGATGCCTTTTCGCCATAAGCCCTCGACTATTGGTCAAAAGTTTTTGGGCTGCACCCACTTCACCTGCCTATCATGCAATGTCACAAAACCGCAAAAACTCACCGGGTCAAAGTGACATGTACATGTTAGACGCATTGTTACGCCGAATGAAACTTTTTTTTTTTCTCTCTCTCTCTCTCTCTCTCTCTCTCTGAATTGCCGGAGACTGCCCCATTCCGAAAGGGATTGAAAAGGGCTGTCGCCGATCACTCAGGCACTGGCTACTCCGACCGGCCAGAGAGCATGGGTTTATTTCCGTACAATAAAACTTTTTGCGTGGCCATGTTTTCGAGCACTTTTGGCACATTTATGACCTCGAGTGAGGTCATAAACTTAAACTTGTTTCAGTGGAATGAAACTAAAACCAGAACGAAAAGAACTTCCTTCTGACACCCTGGTTGTAGCATCTTGTGTTCACAGGACTGTGCTAAAATGCAGTGTTACTTTGTTAGTATTGTCTTAGGTGCTTCCAAATAAAAGAGGGGCTTTTATTCAAACTAGGTTCAAGCTGGTTTTAATGTAGAAGTATAAAGAAGGGTTGCTCCTTATTAAAGGTTGCCTTAATGAATGTGTGGTACATAAAAGTAAAAAGTAAATTACCAATAGATTGTGCAGACCTCAGTGAGATTAACTGATGTACACGGAAAAAGAGAAAAGGCTCCTATGAAAATAATCCCTTTGTTTTGAAGCATTCGGTTTTGTGTGGGAAAAAAGATGCAGGCACCAAAATTATTTCATATTCTTTTCACTTGTGGCATGCTCATTTTCTGCATTTAGATGTTTCCTCGTGCAATTCCCATCTCGTAACATGCTGTGTTGCTCAAAGCCTCTGACTTTGTCTTACCCCACCATGTATATAAAAAAAAAAAAAAATACTTTTGTGCTGCAACTAAGGATGTAGATGCCATATAATATTGAGGCAGTTCTTAAAAGTACTGTTCGTGTTTTGTTTTTAACCATTCATCATTGGCATGTCAAAACCCCTGTGATTGTGCAAAAGTTAGTCATTTCTCTATTTATTTATCAACACTGCAGCAGGTGGCATGTATTCTGTGCTATTGAAGCTACAAAAGGAAGCCAGGAGTGGCTCGCTGCAAATTAAAATGGTATCACTTGCAAGGTTATGACAGTGAGGCAGCTTTTCATGCCAACTTTAGTATCGTTGAACACAGTCGAACCTCAATATAATGAATAATTTGATGTAACAAGAAACATATTAAATTTGGTTGGTCATGCTTTATTTTAGTGGAGTATTATCCTGCTGCAATGAAATAAAATGCGGGTTTGAATTTGGTGTAAATTATAGCAAAGCATATTTTTATTTGCACATGGCTAAAAGTATCTTTGCGGTAGCAAAAGTGTCAAAAACAATCGTCGCTTGTTTTTCACACGCATGTTTTTTCATACATGTGCACTTATTTGCAATTTCTTGTGGCATCACCACCTATCCTTAGAGCGAATGTAAACAATTTAAGGTTGCCACCATGTCAACTCTGCAGCAAACTCCAACTTTTGTTATGGACTTCCAACGAAGCAGTGTTGGTTAGGCCTGTCGGCAGTACAACTGTGACGAAAATTTGCCAAAGGCCGGTGGGGAGTTGCTGGCAACAATATGTTGCAGGAAGCTCACTCTAAACTGCGGACTTCATCGGCAGTAAAACATGAAATCACACATACCGCCATAGTATTAAGGTCTTGACGTAATAGTTCTGCGGAAGACCTCAAGGTGGAGAGAAGTAATTAATAAAGGGAAATGAGACATCCACCCAAACGTAGCAAATTGCTACAAAGGAAACCCATACAGGTTCCTCGAAAAAAACGCCTCGCAGTTGAAGAAGAAAAATTTGTTCTGGTCCGGGACTCGAACCTGGGACCACCGGCTTTCCGGGGCAGCCACTCTACCATCTGAGCGGCTGCCTTTAGTACCATCTCATTTCCGTTTATTAATTACTTCTCACCACCTTGCAGGCTTCCGCTGAATTAGTACGTCAAATTTTTGCCTTTGCTTCGAATTGAAAAATTTGACTTCGCCCTGGCATCTGCTAGCCACCTGGTTAGCTCAGAGAGCTGGCCCCGGGTTCGAGTCCTGGACTAGGACGAATTTTTCTTCAACTGCAAGGCTTTTCTTTTGAGAAACCCGTATGGGTTTCCTTTGCAGCATTTTGCTACATTTGTGTGGGTGTCTCATTTCCCTTTATTAATTACTTTTCTTCACCTGGCGGGCTCCCACAGAACTATTATGTCAAATTCTAGCCTTTGCTTTGAGTTGTTGACAAATTCGACTTCGCCCTGCACTCTGCTAGCCGCCTGGTTAGCTCGAATGGTAGATTGGCTGCCCGTAAAGGCAGTGGTCCCGGGTTTGAGTCTCGGACGAGGAAGAATTTTTCTTCAACTGCGACGCTTTTCTTTGAGGAACCCATATGGGTTTCCTTTGTAGCAGTTTGCCACGTTTGGGTGGATGTCTCATTTCCTTTTATTAAGTACTAATGTCCAGGTCCATGTGCATCCTTCTCTATGCCCAAAAATTTGTCAGCAGCTGTACTCGGCAAGAGCAACTTGAAATTCGACATTCTGGACACGCATGCTCGAATATTGGGTTGGTTGGACTGCAACCTTGGTGATTCAATGTGCTGATCTCGTGTTGCCGTGCTGATCACACAGTTGTGTATTTGCAATGGTGCAAAGTGCAGGTAATTTCTTATTGCTCTCGCACCATGTATCAGTGCAGCAAGCCGTCAACAGAACATAAAAATTGCAGGTTCTTTCACGTGGACCTGGTCCTGACCCCTAATGCCAATGTGTATGCTTAGTGTGAATGTATAGCAGATACTGATGGTATTTTCATAGCGGATGCGACTTCATTATGACGAGGTTCAACTGTATTGGAAAAGTAATTCAAGCACATCGTTTAGGGCAAAGGGCCTAAGGCATGCATAAAAAGTAGTGCTCACTAGTAAAATTTCCTAATCTGATTGCACAAGATGATGCAGGATTGACTCCTGCGTGTGCCCTCCTTAACAAATTTGGCCAAGTAATGCAATGTTGCATAGCTGCAAGATAGCATACCTATCACCTAAAATCTATATTTTTTCTCCTCTGCAAGTTTTTTGTGTGTGGGTGTGTCAGAAGCATTGAGACTGTACTTAATGGCTGTACATGCATCGCAATGTTTGTATGGTCGGCGTGAAACTGAATAATGGGGTGTGACCTTCATTGCACCTTGTGCCATGGCAAGGCATTGGAGGAATGTTATATCTGTAGTCTTCAGACTTCATAAAACCACTCTTAAATGATAATGAGAAAGACGAAAAGAAGCTGCCATGTTTATTTTAATGATTACACTGTATAATTCGAAGCCTGTTGCCATTTGTCCCTGTGGCAGGAGAAACAGGGTACAAAATACTGGGGCACAGTGGTTAATGCAGTGGCATCTTTAATGTATGGTGATTAGCAGAGATTGTGGTACCATTATGTAGTTCCAGCTTTAGTAAGTATATCAGGTTTTAGTATTTGGCTTACTTGAGGCTCAGCTTTGTACTTGCCCAGCATCTGCAGTGGCATGTCAGGCAAAACTAGGCTAAAATCTTCAGTATCTCATTAAAGCTTGTTTCTCTTTCTCAGCTTAGTAGTCTTGCTGCTGTGTTAATAGCATCTGTCCAATTTCACCTTCTCTGCAAGAGTTTCAGGTTTATACTGTTAACACAACTCGGATGAAATGGCACCTTGACAAGGTTTCACACTTAATTTCACGATATTTTAGCCTAATTTTTAAATAAGTGTCCACTTGAAACTATTCCATAAAAAACAGTGAAACATAGAAAGGTGTGTGCCCTAACTGCTGCAATATGGGCTATTATGCGTATTTGATAAAAGATTAGCATACAAACATTTTGCTAAAAAAATTTTAGAGGTTGTAATTAGTGTTCACTAGCTGTCTTTATAGTTCTCTTAGTAGCTGCTGTATCAGGTATTGCCATACTCCGACACAAAAATGGATGCTTAAGGAGGTAGATTACAATGTATATGGTTCTTAGGGCAATCTGTTATTCCATTGGTCAGCAATGCTATTCTAGAATATTGATAAATAATTGACCACAGCATTTTGGAACGATTTTGAAGGTAGCCGTTTATTTCCACTTCAAAGATATTTTATACTGTTTTAAGTTTTGTTATTTAAAAACGCAAAAATTGGCTCCTGCACTGTTTAGCATTTAACATCTTTTTTATGACACCTGCTTACTAATACTCTTGTTACTGTATATTGTGCACCATATGTTCAATGTAGGTAAATTTGTTTCCTGCAATGAGCAAGTTCATGTAGAGTGATGCATAATTACTATTTGAAAACAATGTTCGGTCTCCCTATGGGACCTTGAAAAACTCCAGAAGTTCGAAAGTGTGTATATGCCACTGCAGTAGTTACTTTAACACCACATGTTGCGCAAACAAATGTCTGATAGTCACTGTTATATATAAGCCACTATTCAAATAAGCATACTCTTTTTCGGCCGGAGTCGGTAATGCACACTGATACACATGTCATTATACTTCTTTGACTGAGAGGCTTGGAGTAGTATTTCTGTTATCTTTTGTGTATTACGCTGCCAAAAAATGTCAACTACAGTTAAGGGAGTGTGCAACCACATTGACTAAAATGGTGCATGCAAGGGTGTTCTCTTATGTGTGCCCTGCTTAATGCAATGCCATATTTTCTGTGAGGGGAGTCTGAGAAGGCCAGGGGAATACTTGGGCCTTTCAGATAAAAACAAGCATATCACTTGCATCAGTGTGCTATCTTTTTGACTGAAAAGAGGTGTGCTCACTTGAGCGTGGCCCTTGTAGCATTAGATTTCGGATGGGTATGCATTTGGGCTGGTTGGTTCATGATTATGAGCAGAAAACATCATCCTGTCATTTAGCGCAGATATCAGATATTTATCTGTGCTGGATATTGCATGCAGGGTAGCTGGTGCATTGGCACATTCCTTTAGTGGTTACATCTCACTGTTTTGTTTTTTGCTTTTCAATTGAAAACAAGCTTCAAATTTTTTATAGGAGCTTGAACGCTTTTCATAATTTCTTTTCCCTTCGTGAAGCTAGATGCTCAGATCGGTCTAAAGTGAAAAATTTTAAAGCATCTAAAATAAATCTGTTTTTCATGCCATCATTGAGTTAGATTATCTAATACAAAGCACTGGAATATGGTATAGACGCTGCTCCTTATCCACACCTATGCAACCGTAGGTAAGAGTTGCAGCCCGAACTGTCTAATCATTGTTTACAATATCGAGGATACCTCATTCATCTCGCATTGTATTGCATGTGGTTCATCTGCCATGTGGTCTAGAATTCTCTAGGACTGCATACCCAAAAGAAAAAGCGGTAACTTCTGGATTTAACGCAAACAAAAAATGGTGCTGCATTAGGTATGAGCTGTGCACCATGGATTGGAAAAGTTTGATCTAACATCACATACATTTAAAGGCCAGAGGCATATGGAACACAGTGAAAAGCAAAACGACAAGGAGTAGAAGGAAATGTGCAAGATTTCTCTTGAACTTAATGTGAGCCTGGTTACAAGACAGTGTATTCTTTTCACACAGTGTATTAAATGTTGTGCATAAATAACATCAGTTTAGCTTTGTGCACATGCTGCTACACGTTGCAACCCTCAATGTCATCGAATTTAGCAGCACAAGGCCTTCCGTAAATATCCTTGAATTCCTTTGTGAGAGACCTTTCTAGACCCTGAAAATTGCAGCAAGCAACCTTATACTTTGATTCTGTAAACCATCTTCATGTAATGATTCTGGCAGATTATCTTCACTTCTGCTACATATGATGTGCTTCTGTGATCACTGTCTACAAGTATTAAAAATAGGGGATTTAAGTTCTAATTTTTAAATAAGACTCCGGAAACTGTGCAATAAGCACAGCTTAACGTTGTAAGGCTAGACCCATAGAAAATTTCTATTATTCACTGAGTTCTAAAGCGCTGTCGAGGGAGCTGTCACGTCAATCTTTCACTAAGGTTTAGCAATATCAGACGTAGGAGTAAATAATGCAATAGGCAAGGTACCCTCTCCACAGCAGCAGCTCTCTCCCATTGCCTAAACTGGTGTCCACTAGTGACATTCCTCCTACACCTTCTCCCATATCAAAGGCAAGAGGCAGTGTCAGGTTTACACCACAAGCCGTTATTTCTCTTTCCCTGTCTTGCTGCACGGTGCATTTCCGATGGCGCTATTGCATACTCTTTCACCGGAATCGCCATGTTTTTCACGTTACAGCTGGATATTTCTATGCAGCATCCATCTTGTCGTGACCTGATGTTGCAGGCAAAAAGTGCGATCTTTAGGCTAAACCTTCAACGTTGTCTTTGTTGGTTAGAAAGATAAAAAAATAAAGGGGCACAGGCTCTCATTTAAATTTTTAGATGTTTTCATGACATACCTAACTAATATTTATCTGACACAATCATCACGACAAGATCTACACACTTTGTTTGCAATGCCGAGACCTAGTGAGGGGCCCTTTAACTTAATTTCACTAATTAGCTTTTAAGTTACTTGAGAGCACCTGTTGCAATTGTACATTGGAAGCCACAAGTTTGGGGTGCATATATTGCAACTTGTGCTAGTTCCTGGATTTCTACCAAGGGGACATATGTTGAGCATTGGTCAGCTTGAATTCCACAGTCGTGACATGTGCATTAAGTTAATGATTTCAGACTCAATTAGTGAACCTTAGCTAAGACCACAGCTGCAATTGCATGTGCAATTATCACACATTTTCTCATGTGTGCCACTGCTATGCTCATTGTACAGCAAAAATTGTAATTTCATCTTGCATGCATTTGTAACCATTAGAGACAGTCATCACTGAACTAACCGGTACATATCTAATCTGTGAGATTAATGGTTTTGTCCATTTCCTTCATATAGAAGGTGCAGTCTTCAGTTACTACAATGAGTGGAGATAAATGTGCATGCAGCATGTGACCTTGTATGTCGCGTTTGTAAATACTAAAAGGGCACTCTCTTGTCACCCACTTGGCCATTTCGGGGCTATGGTTGCCCTGCAGGAATCCACTGGCACAAATGGAAGAGGAAAAGAAAGACCATGAAGCTAAGATGCAACGCATGGAGAAAGAGATGGAGCAGGTGTTTGAGATGAAGGTTCGCGAGAAGATGCAGAAGCTTAAGGAGTCTGAAGCGGACGTAAGTCACCCCTGCATTTCTTATTATTATTACTCTTTCCCTACCAAGCATTTCTGTTTGCATGAAAACACTACTGCAGGAAGCTTATGGCAAATTTTACCAGCCTCAGCTATACTGTTCCACCGTAACTTGGAAAATGGGGAAGGCTGCGGGCGCAGTAGGCCAACAGTATCATGGTAGAACTCCACATGACTTCTCCCGGTGTATCACTCCGCCCACCACTGCAGCAGGCCTAAGTGAGAGCTGTCGTATGCTCAAAAAGAAAACTAAAAGCCATAGTGCAGACATTCCCGTGACGTGTGTCCAAATGACGTATGCTCCATGTGTGCGTGGGCATTTGTCACCTCCACCCCCTTGTCTGTTGGCCCAACTTTCGTGCTTCCAAACTGGAAAGCCAGGTAGCACCACATGTATGTGTCAGGAAAAAAAAAAATTCAAATGTATTTATATTTCTAAAAAAAATGCCTAATGATGACGACAAAAATTGTTTTGAACAAAGATTCACATTTACAAAAAAAGAAACCACCAACTATGTTAAGAAGTGGATGGCTCTTTTCAGCATGGAGTGTGGAGGTCCCGCAGCCTTTGCCATTTGCCAAAGTACAGTGAAACAGAGTGTAGTGTCCTTAACCCTTTCAATGTCAGGTTTTCTCCAAAGTGACGCAACCCCCAGCTTTTTTTTTTCCCCCTCAGATAATATAAAACGAACACAACGGTTTATTTTTGGCTGTGCAGAAATAAAATGACACAGATAATGGCAAATGCTCTCCTAATATGGTCCTTGCCTTCCTGTCTTACAAAATGAATGTCAAAAGGAACATGACAGGATGTAAATGTGGAAATATATTGGTACGTCAGTGATGCTGAAAGGTTAAACATTCCTCCACTCAAGGTGCTGCCTTGATTTATGGTAGTGCGATTCCCATTCACTGTGCTTCAATGACACTTGCCTGCCGCTGGCTAATTTGCTAATTTTGAAAAAGACAAATGGGTTGCTTACTTAATGTCAGGCACTCTTTGTAATACTTTAGAGAAGCTTATTCTTCAGTTATGGATTTTCGTGTTTAAATTTTACTTCACAAAGCAGTAATGTTTTTTAAAAAACAAAGAAATGTAATGTCCTGCTTCAGCACACACTTCAAATCATTCTCATTGGCAAGCTAAAGAAGATACTGAGATAATATATGGCACAGATAGCATCAATGAGCTGAAGATGAGATGTGCAACATTTTAGGGTCTTACAGTAATTTAGATACAGTTAAAACTCAGTCTAACGAAACCCGATTTTACGAAGTTCCCGATCTAACGAAGAAATTTCCATTCCCTGGCAATTACCCATAAGGTTCAGTGTTGTCATCAACCTGAATTAACGAAACTAGCTTGCATTAAACTCTATTTAACGAAGCTTTTCCAGAAATAAATTAGTAAAAAGAGCTGCGATTTCTTTTTGATTTTGACGCCGACAGGTTTTTTTTAGCTTTGCACTCACACTATCACTCTAACACTATCGCATTAAAACATCTAGGCACCCTAGTCACGGCCATAGCTTCATTTTTACGAGGCTGCACGTCACGCCCATGCTCGGAACAACGGACTCTGCAGTCGCTAGCATTCCTATGTACCAGATGACGCTAGGGGCGGCAGTAATTGGGCCGCCTTCACGGACTTTTTACACTTGTAGGCGTGGGTTAGCAGCAAATACAATGCCATGTTACCTTTTGGGTGTTGCTACATTACAATTTTAGATTTCGCAGGACTAAAAAATGCCTTACTCGATCATCCGAACTTCCCGATTTAATGAAATAATTCTAACGTGGTCATCACTTCGTTAAATCGATTTTCATCTGTAGTCAAATTGCTAAAAAGGCAAGTCTTTACATTTTTGGCCATGTGAAGCATGGTCATTCACTGCACAATTTTCAGTGCAGTATTCTCAGCATTGCTCTCACAAAGGTAGCTCTCCACTGTCTTAGGTGTCAGTCAACAAACTGTCGTAGGCCTTGTACCACTCTTGTACCACTCTTGTCATCACCGTTGTCGTCGTGCTATCGTCCTTGTGTTAGCCGTGCCGTTGCCATTGTGCTGTTAACTGCTTTTCTCAAGCAGGGAAGAAGTTTGGGCGCGTTGGTGGGATTTATACAAACTGGGATACATAGCGCAAGAACGACACAAGGACGAAGCAGGAACACGGGATGAGCGCTATCTCACTAAATCATTCAGGGTTGCGAGAAGGGCCTTACTCTGCTTTTCTTTCCCCAGTTTTTCTCTATACCAGACAGTAGTGCAACAAGTATCTGCTCTAATTCACCTAAATTACAACCTGTTTAACAATGTAATACTGTGCAGTATGGAACCTATTAGTAAATGTCATGCTTATTGAGGGGGTAAAAAACATTGTAGTCAAATAGTTTGCAGTGTTGAGCCATTATTACATTTTATATGCCCTGTTTATCCAATTCTAACAAGCACTTATGTACACGTTAGATTCAAGTACCCAAAATGAATTGGCTTAGTGTACTTTGTTGTTTGGCATTCCGGGAGAAGAGTGCATATATTAAACAATATCTGCTGTGGTTATGTGTGTGGTTGTTAATGAATGTTTCTTGTTGTAATAAGCTATCTCATCATCAGCAGCAGCCTATTTTATGTCCACTGCAGGACGAATGCCTCTCCCTGCTATCTCCAATTACCCCTGTTCTGCGCCAACCGATTCCTACTAGCGCCCGCAAATCTCCTAATTTCATTGCCCCACCTAGTCTTCTGCCGTCCTCCACTGCGTTTCCCTTCTCTTAGCACCCACTCTGTAACCCTAATGGCCCACCGGTTATCTAACCTATGCATTACATGACCTGCCCAGCTCCATTTTTTCTCCTAATGACTATTAGAATATCGGCTGTCCCAGTCTGCTCTCTAATCCAGACTGCTCTCTTTGTCTCTTAAAGGAGTACTGACACAAAATTTCAAAGTCGAGTTAATGTGCGAGATCAATTTATGTGGGCACACACAACACCGTCTGCAAAATATCAACAGCGAATACAGCTTAGAACATATTTATAATCAATTTTAGAGTATGTGTGCACAGCCAACCACAAAACACAGCACCTCGCGACATCGACGTCAAGAAAGGAATGTAAACAACTGAGAAAATGCCACGTCACGAGTTTTCACTGATGTCAGGGTGGTTCCTGCAAGCAAGTTTCTCGCCGCTTCAATCGTCGTCGTCTCTTTCCCCCCCCCCTCTCTCTATCTATCTGTCTCTCTATCTAATCTATCTAATCTATCCTCCCCCCCCCGTCCGGTCGTGATGCGCTGACCTCTTCTGCCGCTGACGGCGGCACAAAAAGCTGCTAAAATTTGTTTCTGACACGAAATAACTCATAAAGTGACCTCAAAAGTGGGCATGTTATAAAACGTGGTGCGATATAGTAAATCGTTGGCGTGATTTTGACTGGCAAGCACTCAGCGCAGCCGCCGCTGCAATCGTCTCTGTGAAGTGGCTCGCCTAGCTAACATGTTTTCTCATCACTACCAACGCTGTCGGGAAGACTAATTGTATTGTCACTGATGAGCGGCATAAATGTGCAGACGTTGACTGTGTTTACGAATATAGATGCTTTATTACTAGCTTCAAATAAGTCGCAAGAGCCGTCGGCCTCGGATCGAACAGCCTGCGAGCTAGGCCTTATACCGTTTCCCAGCGATCGTCAGATCACTTGGCTCACTCATTGGCTATACCGTCAGCGTGGATAAGTGGCAGAAGTGGTCCAAGCACGTGCGCGCTGCTGGACGCTTAGAATGGACCCCACTGAAGAGCAGCCAGGTTTGCTCGTTTCATTTCGAGCATGCCTAGTATAAACAAAACCTGCCGAGCTTAGAGCAGTCCGATGATCTTCCACCAAGACTACGTACCCCTAAAGCCTGATGCTGTGTCGACTTTTACCTCACCTTACGACCTGCTCCGGAATATGCTTCATTCCCAAAGCGCCCTCGATAAATGGCTTGTATTGCTTGTACCGATGTGTACGCATATTGATAGCTGTCGCTAGCCACACTTTCTGAGTCGCTGCTTTGTAGTGGATCAAATCAAATGTGGTTGGCCACATCGACGTCGTCTACCGCCTGCAGGAAATGGTCGCTGCTGGAGGACGAAAACGAGGATGATGATGATGACGAGGACATGGGCATGGCAAAGCACGTGCAGGCATAGCAAACGAACTAGCAACACGAAGCTCACGATGGCTTGCGCGCCGGCATGCGCACGTCACAGTTTTGTGCGATCACATGTCAAGCTCTGTTTACATTGCTTCTTTGGCCCATCTCGTTGCTCTCTCAAACTGAAACTTGGACTGGTCGCTACAAACGCGGCTCCAAATAATTACCTGTCACACTCTGAAGCTAATGATGTTTCGTGCCGTGATTACTGGGTCGGCTAATTATTGCAGCAGAAAAAAAGAAGATAGAAAATTTTTGTGTCAGTACTCCTTTAACGTTACGCCTAGCATTCTTCGTTCCATCGTTCTTTGCGCGGTCCTTAACTTGCACAGCTTCTTTGTCGCTCTCCAACTTTCTGCCCCATATGTCAGCACCAGTAAAATGGCACTGATTATATACCTTCCTTTTCAATGGTAATAGTAAGCTTCCAGTCAGGAGCTGACATTGTCTGCCGTATGAGCTCCAAACCATTTTTATTCTTTGAATTTCCTTCTCATGATCAGGGTTCCCTGTGAGTACTTGACCTAGGTAAACATACTCCTTCACAGACTCTAGAGACTGACTGGCAATCCTGAACTCTTGTTCCCTTGCCCGGCTACTCATCATTATCTTCATCTTCTGCATTTATGTTTTCTGAAATCATATCCTGTGTTCTTTGTTACCCCCAGAACCTGCTTTATGAAACAGAAAACTGGACAAAAAAAAAATATTTTCACTTGACACTTAAAGGAAGCACATCCTGCTTGTGGGACTGATATTGGGACGGTATGTATGCAGTTGCAGAGAAGGCACGAGCAGATGAAGAAGGGGCTGGAGCAGCAGAAGCTTGAGCTAGAAGAGAAGCGGCGCAACTTCGACAAGGAAAAGAGTTCTTTTGAAATAGCCCACAGGGATATGGAGGATGTCTTCCGCAAAATGGCTGTGGACAGCAGCTCTAAAGAGTGAGTGTTTTTTTTATATATATATATATAGAGACCATACTCTTCTTGCAGTATTTGGGGCTTGGAGTAGAGCAGTGCCAAGTAAAGTGTGGTGGGGGTGTAACCAACAGCAGAAAGGCATCCAAGCAGATTGTGTTTATTGTATGGAAATTAATGTGTGCTCCCCTGTCCAAACAGTGGTCATTGAAACGTGACAACTAGACAGTGCAAGTGCAAGAGACCAAGTGGACCTTTGCTAACAGTTGTTTTTGTTCCCTGTCCCTTCTTTCCTGCAGGAACCCTTTATTAACTGCCATTTTTCTTTCCTTCTTTATCGATTTCCTTATCTGTGCCGCAGTAATAACTATTGTTTGCATTCGTCCACTTGTTGCATCCATAG
Organism: Dermacentor albipictus; assembly: GCF_038994185.2. Classification (NCBI taxonomy): domain Eukaryota; kingdom Metazoa; phylum Arthropoda; class Arachnida; order Ixodida; family Ixodidae; genus Dermacentor; species Dermacentor albipictus. Next base: position 185,349,781 of record NC_091821.1, read on the forward strand.
GCTGTCGCAACGCTTGTAAGCTCAGATTTCTTGCATGATCGTTGCTTGCTTGCCTGTTTTTTTAAAGGTGCGCATTTCGTGCATTCTGCTTTCCAAATTTTGGGGTGATATAAATTTTGTAAAACTCCCGGCCAGAAGGAATTAAATGCTTTGCATGCTTTTTAGGGATGACTTGGGCTTTGCATTCTCTTTAGAGATGACTTGAGCACTCGCGAATGCTGGGCCATAGTGGGTGGGTGATGCTAATTTCTGAGGTGCCTGCAAGGTCTCTCATCCTCAGGGGAGTGTAGCTTCGGCTTGCATTTGCGAAATCGGAGGTTGCAATATGGCTGTTCTATGATTGTGGTGAAGACTCGTGCACTTTAAAGATACTCGCTGCGGCATCTAGTGAGCACTGACAACACAAGAAACAAGAGCAGTGCTAAACATTTCAAAATAATCCCCTCTACAACATTGACCGAAGAATCGTCCAGAAAGCCATTAATGATTTATTCAACCTAAAGGAATCGCAATGAATAGGCAAAATGTCTGACTTTCTCATTGGTGCTGTGGCTGTCATTTGTTATGAATCATATGAATTTCAGAAAAAAGTATTTTGAGTGGTCTGGAGAAATCAATATCATTGAGATTCTACTACAGTGGACTCTCTTTAAACGGAACCTCAAGGGATCTAGGGAAATTGGTACCATTTATCAGGAATTCCATTTACTTAGAGACAAAGCTGATTACAATTTCACGAGTACAAAACCAACCAACCATGAGGATGGTGTTTCATTTAAGAGGAAGTTCCGTTTAAGCAATTTCTGTTTATCAAGATTCCACTGTATATATAGATATTTTGTCACAGAAACAAGCCATGAAAGGTTCTGTGTTTCTAAGAAACAATGTGCACATGGGCATCAAATTTTCAGTGCTCTTGTTTTTATGGTGTAGTTTGTTAATTCAGAATGCACTGCAATGGAAGATGGGTATATCTTATCCAGATACACAGTTTTTGTCGGCTGTTACTTTTTGTTTACTATTGACGTGTTTCACATGTCTTGGCACACTGATGTTAAAGTAGGAGTCTAGGAAGCAGCTAGTGCAAATGTGGGAAATTTGCATGGTGATTTGAGGTTCTAAGATTGTTCTGATATTTTTGTGGTAATTGTGATTGGAGTGATCATGTATTTGTCGAGACAGATTCCCATGTGCCATTTTAGTTACCTGTTGGTTGCACATGTGTGGCACAAGTACATTAATCTCTTATTGTCATGAGTGTGAATGCTGTACTGATTGACTGTGATACCTGTGGCTGTGTTCTAAACAGTGTGGTGAAATAGCCACTTCATTAATATCCATAAAGTGCGGCCTTCCATATCACATTGTTTTCTGTGGGCAAGGGTAATATGCAGGAGCTCACAGCTATGGGCTGCAGTTTTTTCAAGTGAAGACCTTTGGTTCAGGTAGTCGGTAGTTTTGTCCAGAAATTTTTAAGAGGCAGACATTAGGGATAATGGAAGATCACGGGATTCCTAGCAGTGACAGATGTTCTGCAGTCAAGCCTATATTTTGGAATAATGTCTGTTTTGGACTGTGGTAATATTCCCTTACCAATCCAGTGTAACTGCACACAAACATTGTGCACCATTATCGAATTTTATCTGCCAGGATATTTGATGTGCCAAATGAAACAAAGCAGTGAACCCCTGTCATATCCACTCGCTTCCTGTATCCACTGTACTTCCACTCGCTTGCACTGGTTCAATTGACTGCAACCACTTTTCATGAATTGAGACTTCTGTTATAGGTACCATTCCAACAGGTTATCGAGGCTAACACAGTGCAAGTGATCAAGTGCCATAAGGTTGCATTAGGCTGAGGCAGACTATCGACAAAACTAGTCATTGTCCTGCCTGATGATGATGATATTTTATAAGTGTACACCTAGTGAACTGTCCATTTCAGCTGCTGCTTATGCGCCATAAAACCCAATACAATACAATACAATACAATACAATACAAGTGCTGATTGGCTGGGCTCGGGCATTAGCGGGAATGAGGCAGGTGCTCCCAGCCTACGTGCTTCTCACTCATACAGATCCAGATAGTCAGCAGCCCGCAAAATGGAGAGTCCACCAGGTGAACACGTGCAGAATACCTCCCATGGTTGCCCTCTTTACCGAGCAATGGCATGCAGTCACTGCAGAAGCGCCACGTGAATCCAGCACTGTCATACTGCTATATGCATGGGAACTTGTGTCACCCGCACAGCACACATCATTTACAGAAAATTATGCATGTTATGCGTCGCTGCTTTGTGCAACCACTGTCAATACATGCTGTGCACTGCTGCTCCACTTTGCATCAGCAGCTCGGTAACCACAATGCAAAGCCGTCATGGAGGCAAGTGAACATGACTGGGGAGCTACACTCAAACCGGGGGCTTGGAGGCTGGGCTATCATTTGGCTGCTGATTTTTGTCATTGTACAGTTTCAAAAAAACATGTACACATAGTATTGTTATTCTAATGTTCAGATTGGCACTGATGTCTGCTGATGCAGCTGTGGATGTCTGTCACAGAATAACTTATGGGTGTGCTCATATATAAGGGCAGTCATAGGGATGTCCAGCAATTTTTTCATTTATTTATTTGAATAAAATGTTAATATAACAAAACAGAATTACTCCATCAGAACTGCGCTTAGTTTCCAGGGCTGCAAGGGGCCGAAAACAGCAGCTTGTACATAACTAGTCATCGCTTTCTCTTGTACTCTGAACAAAATTATAGAGATATGGTTGGGACACCCCTTTGACTCTCCTTACTCCTCATCTGAACACCCCTTTGTATATTTTGTATACTTGCGATATGAGAAAAGCGGTCTGTGCAGCATCTTTGTTATCCATAAGCAGGAGAAAATATATTGGGGTATAGGCCAACCCACTCGCCCCCTTTAGAGCCATCCCTGGGAATGTGTCCGAGTGGTCCCGCACAGTCTGGTTTCTTGTGAATCCAAGTGAGCCAAAATCTGTCTGATTTTCAGGGAATCTGAGGGAACCATAAATATTTTTTTGTGTGTACCATGCTGCATAACTAAAATGCAAGCACATCCAGAATGTACGGTGCTCACAAAATGAAACATATCAATTTAGGGCTAACTAATGCCCATACTTTCATTTACACCATCTCTAGTTTGTATGGCATCGGTGTAATTTTGACTCGTACACTTAGATCAAAGTCCACATCGTACACTTGAGCAATTGCGCATATGGGCTGTTCTACTTCAGTTTCCCCATCGGGTTTCTTTCCATAAGCATAGTACTTCTTTGTGGGTCGTATCCTTCGTATCTATAAAAACTATTGTTTCAAGTTGCTCTTGCTGAGAATTCAACTTTTTTGGTGTCAGAATACATATTTTGACCTGCAAGTGAACAAACATTTGCATCACTGTAGCTGATATTATGCTGCATCTTGTGTTTTCAGTCTTAGTCATAGAAAAACCGTTGATGTAAAGCATGTCGGTGAAGTTTTAAATTGACTTTGTTGTAGCTGATAATTTATGTCAATGTTCTTTATATCAAGATCCATCTGTAGTTTCGGTTTATAATCCCTGAAAGTTGAGCTAGTTGGTAAGGATTCATTGTGAAAGAAGTGAAAGAAGGTAAGGTGTGCAGACAGGAACACAAGAGAAAAAAAAAACAGACAACTTCTGTTACCCGCCCTGGTTGCTTAGTGGCTATGATGTTCGGCTGCTAAGCATGAGGTTGCGGGATCGAATTCCGGCAAAGGCGACTGCATTTCAATAGGGGGAAATGAGAAAACACCTGGGTACTTAGATTTAGGTGCCTGTTAAAGAACCCCAGATGGTCCAAATTTTTGGAGTCCCCCACTACGGAGTGCCTCATAATCAAAGTGGTTTTGGCACATAAAACCCCATAATTTTTTTTTAACTGTTGTGTTGTCTGGTTCTCTTTTCTTGTGTCCTTGTCTGCACGCCTTACCTTCTTTCACAATAGTTTTATTTATTACAGTGTTATGGAGTTATTACAAAGTCCATGCAGTAGCTGCAGTGGTGAAGCATGCTTCATTTCACTACTTCACATCAGTTGGATGTAGCTTTTCTCGTTTAATTGGTACACAGAAAAGTGCCCGTAGATGCTAGATGCACATTAAACTGCAGATCCACCACTAAAGTTAGCCATAGTGACTAAATTTTCACTTGTGAAGGACCCCTATTTGTTGCCTTACCTTTTGATTCAGCTATTCACCGGTGAAAGTGATTTCCTGCAGAGTGTAATGTGGCCAACTACTGTGGCATTCCCTTGATAACGTGTCCTCATGTTTTTCCCTGGCTGTTAATGACACTTCTAATGGGACATAACATCATATTGTTCAGTTCTTTCATGTTCCATAGTTGATGTAAGCTGCTTATGGAATTAACAACTTTTGTCATTTTTACAAAAGCTAAGACTGGATATTATGACAAGTATTATATATAGTTAATTGGGACTGGCAAACACAACCTAGCAGAAGGTTCAGAGTATCGAACTTGCATTCAGAATCTCTATGCTATCCTCAGCAGGGGTTAGTTTTCAGCCCTCAGTAATTTATTCCAAAGCCAATATTCAAATGCATCAAAATGAGTTTCTGAACGGGCACAGACAGGAAAGCAAGAGGAAATTCACAAGGCCGACATCAATCAAAAACGAAACTCGCAAATGATATTTCAACATGCCTTGTATTCTAAGGTTATTGGGAGTAGGAACATCCCCTTGAGATCAATGCAGCATGGCACATCATTCAGTACAATAAAATACCACTTGAACGAACATCATTTAAATGAACTATTCAGTTGTATGAACTTATTTAAATCTCCCACCGAAGCACTATTGAACCCAATGCAAACGCCCTTCAGTTTAATGAAATTCAGTGCAGTGCGCATTTCAGTTCTATGAACATACTCCACGGCATCATCCTATGTCTCCTGGGTCCTACTGATCGCTTCAAGTACAGCCCCCCTTTTGTAGCATATTTTTACATTGAGAACCACAATTCATAATCGTGCGATGAATAATGGGCCTTATTTAGCTTTGAATTGGATCAGCCAAGGTACCTTGGATTGGCTGCCTAAATAAGCTCGTAGCCAGCTGAAGCCATAGCCACAGCTACAGCTTTAGCCCTACAACCAAAAAGAAGAGGCATTCGCATGCTGGTTAATCATGAGCACCAAACGAAAGCACCTGTCTGTAGACGAAAAAGCAGGATGGTTTGCATGGGCTGGACTCCGGGCAGCATCAAGTCGATGTTGCGCAGGCCTTGGGGATCCCAGCGTCGTTATTGTCTACAATTAAGAGCCAGCATCAAGTAATCGCAGCCGCGTCGGAAAGTGCATAGCTTGGCTCTGCACGCAGTAGACTGTGCACTGGGTATTTCAGAAAAGTCGACGATGCTGTTGAAATATTTCTAAAGGATTTATGATCTAGGAACATTCCGGTTTCAGGACCCATGCTTTAGAAGAAGGCCGTGGAATTCGCAGTGTTTTTCTATGTCACCGGTTTTCACTCAAGCAGAGGATGATTGCATCGCTTTTCGGCACGCTACGGAATTGCATGGAAACAGATCTGCAGTAAAGCAAGCAGCATAGACATTGCTGCTGCAAGCCCGTGGCAAGAAGAAAAATTTCGCGACGTCATCGGCGACTACAACTCAAAAGATTTATGCGATCAGACCGTCAGTGTACAAGTGTATTTTATCGACTTCTCCCAAACAAAACCATATGCTACAAAGACGACACGTGTAAAGGTGGAAAGCACTCCAAGGTCAGAATTGCAGCATTTGAATTTTGCTGCAACACATTGAGTATACATAACATGAAACCTTTAATGATCGGTTGCTACACCCACCGAAGGTGCTTGAAAGGGCTTACATTGCTCCCATTTGATTACACCCATAATTTAAAGACCCGGATGTGGCGTGAACAAGTGGAGCTTAGGCATGAACAATGACATGGCAAGAAAGAATCGCAAGGTTTTGTTAATTTTGGACAATTGCTCGGCCCACTTGGTTGACACATGTCTCAGCAACATAAGAGCTGAATTTCTCGCGCCCAACTGCACGTCAATCTTACTGCCTCTTGATCTCAGTATCATCAAAAGCGTAAAGTTGCACTACAGGCAGCAGCTTGCGTAGCGCATCTTGATAAATCTGAGACTGCAGAAGCCTGACCTAATTAACGTGCGACAGGCAGCTGAAATGCTGCCTGTCGACTCCATCCATCAACTATAGTGAATTGCTGGCAGAAAGTCAGTCTGCACGCTGCAAACTGGACCGCTATGTACGCCAATGTCAAAAAGGAGGAACATGACACTGATGAGAGAACTGAGCCCGGTGGCTGGAAGGAATTGTCAAAAATACTTGGTACAGACAGCCGTTTGCCTTTTGAGGACTGTGCCACCAGTGACTCTCAGGCTGAGACATGCGCCACACTGAATACAGAAGAGGTTGTAGAGAGCGTACTACCTCAGAAAGAATAAGAATCAAGCCTTGAAGAGGGAGCACCAAAAATTTAAGCTTAAGAAGCACTGCTGAGCTTGGAGGAACTGAAGTTCTGCTGCCCAGCTGACTCTTGTGCTGGAGAAGGTTCACAAGAATTTGGATACAGCGACTCAATTCATGACCACTGCAGTCATAAGTGCACAAGTGTAGCAAAAGATTACTGCATTTTACACAAGGTGCGAGTAGAGGAAATCCACTTGGAAATGAGCAGAGTGACAAATAAACGGGTTGAAATATCATTTAAATGCCCAGTGTTTGCTTTACCTTGTGCAGGGGTGGGACTCCTGCGTCAGTTGCACCATTTTGATACAAACGCAAATTCCTGTGCCAAACACAGAAAATTTATGGAAATTGCACCATTCTGCACCAGAACGGCTTCGGCACATGTGCTCAAAACTGCAAACAGTGAGCGGATTCGTTCTCCGACGAATAGTGCCGCCATTCACATGCTGCACACCGCGTGATGGCGCCTCTTGCACAGAATTTTCGTGCTGATAGCACTGGACTTTTCAGCGCTTGCGGTAAGTTGCCGGCGTGTGCACGGCCACTTGGGCAGCTGTATTTAGAGTCTACTAGAGTACAGTTGAGTGAGCCAAGCGAGGCGGCGCTCCCTATAGTTGAGGCACAAAACAAAAATAAAGTAGGCTGACCACGTTGTGAGCCAACTAGATATGATGGAAGCATGCACTGCAGCGCATTCAGCAGGCTGGCGTCTCTGTGCCCAGGGCCAGTATACCGTAAAACTATTCCAATCTGTTTTTAGGCTCATGTGGGCGAGACCCGAGCCATTTTCACCTAGTGGTGGATTTGGAATAAAAAGCCGCAGTTCTGTCCTAAAGGTCAAGCATCAATTATGATAGCGAATTAGTAGACAACCATACGAAGTTAAGATAGTAGCTTTATCGGCCATATAAACTTGTTAACATTTGCTTAGTAATTAATTAACAAGCATGGTGTCACAAGCAGACAGACATTAGCACGTCTCACTCCATGACAACGGAAACTCGGTGTCAAAACGCTGGAGTGAGGGAGCGAATTGACCTTCGTGCTGCCTCTCCTCTCAGCTTCAACATGAACTAAACCATACAATAAAGAACCAGACTAAGTGGCGAAAACGGCACACATGAAGCTCTCAGCACTCGCCCTCTGTCCCCATCACAGATCGCTTTCAAGATAGGGCCTGTGTGGCCGTGACCCCCCCCCCCCCCCATACAATAAAGAACCAGACTAAGTGGCGAAAACACGGCACACATGAAGCTCTCAGCACTCGCCCTCTGTCCCCATCACAGATCGCTTTCAAGTGAACCCCCCCCCCCCGGTGCCTTGTGCGCGATGGAAGATGGTGCACTTCCTTCCCAATTTGCTCCCTTGGAAGCTTTCACTCACACATGCTGTACAGCGTACAGCGATCGCCCCTAGACTTTACATGGAAGGAACATCACGGTGATGCCGATGGCAGAAATGTGCCTGGAGTGTCCATGCGATTGGGTCTGCAATCGCATATGGTGACCCAGAAATTGTTACCGCATCGATTGGACTACATAGTTTGAGAACATTTTCTGTTATCATCATGAGCATCGGCATGGGAATATATACTTCGAATGTAGTGCCACTGATGTTCATGGCTTTATAGGAAAGCATGCACCATGCCACCTCTCGACACCCTCTTCCATATTCTAGTACACTATAGCTAGAAAGCAGGCTTCTACTACTCCCTTTGTGTTGGTTTATTCTGTGTTTCACCGTGATTTTGAAGTGCCCTGCCTTATTCCATATTCCATTATTGCACCAAAGTTCAGATTGGCCTGCTCCAAACTGCTTCAAAATGAAATTTTATCTGCTCCAAATTGCCCCAAGATGGAGTTTAGTTTGCTGCAAGCTGCTTCAAAATGCAATTTTGTTTGCGCCGAACTGCTCTAAAACGTAATTTTACTTCCTCCAAAAAATTGCTCCAAAATGACTTTGGGCAATCCCACCCCTGCTTGTGATAACAAACTTATTTCAGTTGGGTTAACTTTCACTTTACAAACATTTTCCTGATGTCCTTTGAAGTTCGTTTGAGGTGAAGTTTCACTATAGTAAGTTTCTGTTCCTTCCAGTTATCATAATGCTTCCAAAGGTGATAAGGTTTTGAGTGGCAGTGATAAGGAGAACCACATCACATGAAAAATAAAATTTTGCCGGAAGCGTGACGGCATAGAAAAATACTCATGCCCACATTTAGTTCCTACACTGCAGGCTAGCCAATGCACCATTGTCAGTGTAAGAGTGGATCTTGTGTGATGTACAGTGCTTATCTGGTGGATATGGGTTGGCAAAATTAACCAAACTTCACTCGCTCTCTATCACAAATTGGTTATAGCTTAGTTGATGCGGTTTTGCCGAAATCAGGACCAGCCTGGCTCACTAATGAAATACTGCCGAGGTATACTGGGTGTATCAGCAGTGCACCTAGTAGCCCAGCAGCATGTTGTTAAAGAGACACACTAAAGGCAAATACTAAGTGAAGCTAAAGTGATTGATTAGTGCTCAAGAATCTCTAAGGCGTCAGTATTATTGCGAACAGAGCCTTAATAATGGAGAAATTGAGCTAAATGCAGGACATTAGACAGCTTTAATTTCACGTAAGAGAAGCGCTACATGCGTGAAGATTTTGCGGGATCTAAATGCACATGCGCTGAATGCAGGGAGGCCCGTCATGTCTGACGTTCACATGTGAAATCTGTGCCCTTGCGTCGTGCATCCCACATATACATGATGGGCTTTGCGAGCTACCAGGCAGAGAATGCAGCACAACGTAACACTGACGCGCAGTTCGCGAAGTGCGAGAAACGCACGATGGCTCCGATTGAACCGTCTTGAACGAACTTGGCGGGAGTAGCATTCCCATATGCCGGCAGGTGCCAATAGACCACGTGGAAGTAACGATCTAAATGTTTGGCAGGCCTACACTAGCAGACTCTTGTGTACGGGAAACTATAAGCATCCCGCGGATGCGGCGCATAGCGCATCTAGAACTCGCATGTTTACGTGCGCAAAACTTCTGCATGCGTGAAACTAAAACTACCTATTGTGAGAAACTCCCCCGGGACATTCAAGTTCTTGCCCTATAATGAAATCACTCCTCAGTTAAATTCTATCACTAATACTCAACCATTCATTGCAAAAAAAACATCCTTGTTTTATAAGATGAAATCAAATGCTGCTTGTCCAGTTCTGTTTCATTTTTTTAGAAAAAAGAACTCGTTGAAATTGCCCTTGACAACAATGCAGGCGGTCGAAAGGTTTCATTTTCGCTCAACTCCGCACTTCCCACGATTCGCATTTCACTAGTTTCGTTATTGCATAGTGCTGCGCTGGTTGTGTTGTCTTGCAAAATTCACACAAACAGCAAGTAGCAGAGAATTCAACCTCTATGTGATATCACGGGATGCCTGAACGGTCTACAGCACTTTACTAAAAAAGCAGCTGCAGCAGCGAATCCACCGCTCCTCTTGGCTTGGTACCACCGTCTGTCGGGTGCCGTTTTACTCGCCGACGGCAGCAAAGGGTGGTGATGGCTTATGCAACGTCGCCCCTCCCCTGGTTGGGTGGCAGGACATCTGAATTTCAAAAAAGGCATTCAGACCCTTCAGATGCGATTTTCTCGTAAACTACATCTTTTTTGTGGCACGAAACAAGCATTGTGAGTTTCCTGGATTGGTATTTAAACAGTCCACGTCGACTTAGTATTTGCCTTTAGTGTCCCTTTAATTAAGCTATATAAATGGCCCACCATAGTGGCTCAGTGGCTGTGGCATTCTGTTGCTAAACACGAGGTGGCTGGCTCGGTTCCCAGCTGTAGCAGTTGCATTCTGATGGGAGTGAAATTGCGAAAATACTCATAGTACTTGGATTTAGGTGAACAATAAAGAACCTCGAAGTTAATGCCGAGCCTTCCATTACAATTTCCCACATTACCCAACGTGCAGTTTAGGAACATTACATTCCGAATTTTCAATCTATATTAATGAAACAATGCGTATGCCTGTGAACTATGCCACCGAGCAACTTAGGCACTCCAACCTTAGGGAGAACACACACACACTACCAAGCATTGTAAGGTTGCATTTGATCCTCCATTAAAATTCACATTTTACAAAATATAGACCCAGGAAATTTACTGTATAAACTCGCACCTTACGTCTGTAAAATTTTTTTTATTTTCTTAGGGGACTTATACATTACACATGTACTCGGTTTGGCTGATTGGTCCAATGGACGTCACTGTGGATACAGTGTGAAGAGCCAGGCTTATTTGAGGGAAATGTATTACCATCACGAAATTTCAGAGTACTGGTTTGAATAAAGTATCCAAACTGCCCTTAGTAAGGAATTTTTTTTCAGATGATCTTATTTGTGTTTTACACAAAAGCCACAGTGAAACAATATTTCTTAACTTGTGCACTAGGTGCAGTGCATGGGAAATAAGGAGCACCCATATAGAGCTCCTTCAGGAAGGCAAAGGCCTTGTGACTTCCTCCAGTGCTTGTAGCATGATAGACGTGTCTACATCCAAAGCATGCTTCTTGCACTTGAACACATGGCCCATTTATTTCATCATCAGTTATCCAGCCAGCAATGTCCTCCATTGTGATGTAGTCGGCTTGCTCTCTGTTTACACTCGTATCTCGTAGTACATTTAATTCTCCTAGCTGATGGTTTCTGCAGCATTTTTAACGCAGCCGGCCTACCACTGAATGAAAATAAAAGAACTGCGTGGCATGTGTTCCATCCTACGTGTATGCCACATGCATGCCACATGCATAGTGACCTATGCATGATCAAGAGGTACACCTATACATAGTCTTAAAGCATTATCTTATGAGGTGCTTCACACTTAACTGCTCTTTGAGGCTTGTCCAAATAAGCCGTTATGTGGCTAAACCCATTATGTGGCCAAAACTAGTGAGGTTTTGTGGTGAAGCTCTTACTGTAACTAAAAGCACTCGAAAACATTAACGTGTACAAAGGTACGATAGCACAAGCGCACCCTTTGGCAAAAGTGTTAATGCGAATAGGGTGGGGGCATTGTGGGAAATCCTACCTTTTGGTATTGCTTGCATTAACCCATTTCAAGGCTGTATAGAAGTGCTGTGAGAGAATTATTTGGTGTCTCTGGGGGATGCAATGTACAAGAAGTGTATGTACCCTTGAGGACATGCTGGCAATGTTTCAGGACATACGAGGGAGACACGAGATAAGATAAAAATTGTGCTAATTATGGTGCACATTAAGGCTTGTTGGAAGTTCAGAGCCTGCTTTAAAATTACTGCAGTGGTGCCTCACATGAACTTGATTTGTTTCTTGGGCAGGCTCATTCTGAGAGACGTTCATTCTGCAGGACATGTTTTCTCGTTGCTTCCTATGGAAAGCCTACTAATTTATTCCCGGACTTTGATTACCCTTTTCTTTAGACATTTTTGAATGAGAGATGAGAGTGCCGTGAGAATGAGGCTAGGCAGTAGAGAATGGAGGCCAGGCAATGCTCAGGCACGCCAATGTGTAGACACGTCCTGGTTTATTCAGAGGGACTGAGTTTGCTATGCGAGTTAAATATTGTGAGTGAGCCTGCTTCCATCTGCAAAATGTTTCCTGAACAATGTACCTCATTCACCCAGCAAGGCACCACTGTACTAGATGTATTGGCTTGACAATTTGTAGGGATAGTGTGCACCATAAAGGCACCAGTATGATTTCAAAAATGTTGAGCAATTGTTGCAGTCATGATATATCAGCAAAGCACTGTGTAAATCACAAAAGCATGTTTTAAAGTAGACAATTTGAAAATTGTTTGTGTAAGCATTTATTCATAATGAAACTTTGCGTACGAATGTTTCAGACACTCTAGGCATTCAAGCATATATCAAAAATTTTTTGGAGTTTGGAAATGCTAGTTTAACAATGTTTTTTCCAAGATGATGTACTTCCAAGGTCACCACTACTGCAGGAGCCACTGGCATACTGAGGGTGCATGAGCTCGGTGTTTTCTGGAGATTGCCCTATATTCAAGGGGTTTTGCAGAGGAGAAAATAGGGTGGGGGTACTAGTTGCAGTGATAGCTTTGGGTTGGATATTGAGTTGTGGTTCTCAAAGGTTGCACAAGCCTGTCAATTTTTGTGTCACAGAGTGACACACTTGCTGAGATTGGACAGCAAGTCTGTGTGATCGGCACTAATTAGCAGGGGTCAAGTCAGCAACCTTATACTACGTTCAGGTTTTGTGATTGAACGGATGTACAATTTTTGTCAGTGTTTGTAGTACTTATGTGCAGGAAAACTAGCAAACTAGATAGTATAGTTAGACAGTTTTATAGCCAATGATTTCGTTCTGTTCAAACAGAGTGCGAGCATTTAACTGAGAAAAAATTTGTAAGGATGAAAGGTCAGTTCTTCTCAGGGGATGGAGGATTGGTACCTACAGTACACTGTATACTCCAAAGCAAAGGTATGTGGACACTGGTTCCATGGAAAAGCTTAATTGCTTGGTCACCTAACTAGAGCCTCGAAGCCAAATGCAGAAGAATGGGCTATGAGGACACAGTTCACTCAATTATTTGCGCATGCTTAGGCTGCTGAGAAGTTTGTTTTTCAACAGCCTTAGTCCGGACACTTATGCTCACGATAGTAGAGGCACTCGCATTTTTGCCCTCCAGTTTTGTTGACGTGCATAAAAAATGTATCGCTATTTACAAATGTTTGCTGCTGCTATGTTACACATTGCAGCCAGGGATCACCCTCCGTAGAAGTCCTACACTTTTTAAGTTCTTTCTGGTTGGCTTAGGAATGGCACAATTAGTCTCTTGTTAGCAAGGTCGTAAAGCCGCTAATTTATTGTGATATCCGTGAAAAATATTGCACCTTGCTGATATAATACACCATGATAACCTGTCATGTTTCTTCTGGCAATTGTTGTGAACTTTTCAACAGTTAGCTGGAAATATAGCAATGATACTCAATTCTTCCTTGCATAAGAAATAAGCTCAAAATAGCTTTAGATTGATGAGACTACATGAGCATAGTTTGTTTCGCAGAAGCACTGGAAAGCTAAGCACCTAGGAATTATTGCCACTAACAGGACATGGCATTAAAAACAAGCCAAACACAAACCAAGTGTGTATATCATTTGTCAAGTGAAAAAGAAAAATGGAATGAAACTGAATGCTGAAGTTACATCAGCATGCTCAGAACTGTCATGGACCACTTGGTGGAGGAGGTGGCTGCTGGAATGTACTATGCGTTTTTGCAGTAACACTGAAGGCTGGCTTTGTACTGGTCTTTGACTTCAAGCTGCCACCAAACCATAACTACAAATGCAGCCAACTGCACAGCAAGAAAAAAAAAAGAAAGCATGGACAAAATTCGTTACATACTACCAAAGATGCCCACAAGGCCTGCATAAAACTGCTCATGAATGAGCAACACATTAGGTGCACTTGCACAAGGTTCTGTCCAATCTTTAGGATCTTGTGCTCAGGAAAGCTATTTTGAATATCTTAGTTGTAGAAGGAATTTAGTACTGTAGCAGGTTTCATGGGAACATAACAGTTTCTGTTAAATTCCTAACTTTATTTTTCTGGATTTACTCAAAGACTGTACATTTTGGTGCCCTTGTCTGAAGTAACACTGGCCTCTTCACTACACTTGGCTACTTTCAAGATTTTTTTTTAGCACAGAAATGCTCTCCGTACTCCAGATGATTCAGTCAATTTGATCAGGAAAATGAGCTATTGTTGTGATGGCAAGCTGCACTGGGTTGCAAGAAAAGACTTGGTTAAACAGGATAATGGGTACACAGTAATCATTTGCAAGGTTAGCCATACGAGACACGGATGCAAGAGAAGTTAGTGTGGTCCTTTTCATTCCTCCCCATGTCTTTTACGCCTCACCTTTCAAATCATGAATAGCTCAGCCACATTCATTTTTGCCTCTAGGCAGTACACTTTGCCATTCTTTGAAGCTCTTCAAACTGTTAGCATAAGTGGTGCTGGATATTGCGGCAGCATACATTTAGGTTGATTTTACAGAGTGTTGTACACCTTATGGCTCTCGCCTAATGCTTGCAGTCCTTTTTATGGTTTCCTTGTATTCATTATCCAAATTTTCAACTTTTATGAGCACACAAAAAGTTCATATTGATCTTTGATGCTCACATTGTAGTGCTTGGCAATGTACACTCAATACTTCAAGCAAATTAAACACCATCTATCAAAACATTGTCAGCATTTTCACATAGTTGAGCACGTAGTCGAAGCCCTTATTGTGGTTCGTTCAGTGTCATCTTGTTTAACTGAAATGTACATCTACAAATAGACACTGCTTTTTTCCTTCTCTTGGCTACGTGCACTTCTGAATGTTGTCAGTTTCTTTTATAACTGACATTTTGACAAAAGAGCAGCACAAAAAAGGTAATTGTGCACCTTGGTCCAAATAATATTTTGGGATCACTGCAGAGAACCCTTTTAATGTGTACACACAGAACTGCCAAAAGACTTCTGGTACAGCCTCTGGAACCCTCTGGAACAGCCCACTAAATTTAATGGGTAACGAAGATAATCGCAAGTGGCAATAGCCTCCAAATGGGTGTTGCTGGCACCACTTTTTCTGTGCAGTTAAAGCATACATTGATAATGTAATTTAACTCGGAAATGCACAAGACAGTTACATATGTGATCTCGACGCAGGAAGCACGTTTATAATATTTTAACACATCAGGAACACATACCTATAGTCAACCAAAGGTCAAAACACTTGTTTTCTCTACAAATTTGGATGCCGAAAACATGCGACCACGAAGGCTCGGGTATCACAAACACACTGCTGCCACAGCGCCCAAACAAGGGTCCATACTCATTGCATACTTTGTAGATAATGGACTAGTCACTTGCTGAAATGCAGGTCATTGCTACCAAGCTCAGTTTGTGGCATTTGATGCCCAAACACTAATCATTGACAGGAGGGGATTTGCACTTGCATCTGAAATTGTGCACTCTTATGAACACAGAGTGCAAGTGCAGAGGAAGCAGCTTGTGACAGTGCCTGCTTGTACAGTGGCCCTTGTCGATGTTGTTGGGCTCTTTCAGATTGCGCCGTTCTGTCTCTGAGGACCACTTCAGTAGCCGCAAATGCATGCAGTATGCTGCGCCCGTCCGAAAGAACTGCAAGCAGATGTAGAGAGCGATGCACACCCCTACTACCACCCCTCTGCCGTCACCTCGGCACCCACCTTGCCTTGGGCCGACTATAGTTTCTTGCGTCTCACCCAGAGTTCAATGGACCGGCACATCCCCTTCTTTTTTTTTTCTTTTTTTTCTTTCTCTGTCTATCTGCGCTTATTTTTCTGTGTATGCAGCACACTATCAAGTTATCATTTTTCTGTCAGTGTTACATGTTTTACTTGAGTTCTTCACTTCTGTGATGATTTTTCAAAGGTGTGTGAATGCCTAATGACATGTGCAAGATTACTGCTTCTGATTGTGTTGGCCCCTTTTGGTTTTCCTTCAGACACCCTATAGAACCACTGTTTGCAGACTCTCCCAGGCATGCAGGTTCACTCACTCTTGTCCACAATATTAATTTCTATTTTTTACATCTCTTGCATCTCTTGAAAGGCACTTCTTTGATTGTACTTTCGTCATTTCATCATGAAACTCGTGACACTTTTCACAATTCTGCATTTTCTTGCCTGTTCTGTGCCACAGCCCTCCATGCCAGCCAAAAGATAAGGGGGAAAAAACATGCCTGCATAACTTGCAGTGCTATTCCACTGAGCATCATGCACATGATATTTATGACAAGAACTTCTTGCATGTTTTATTTTCTTTGCACTTTCGGTGGCATTATGTCAAGGTTGGACATTTCCCCCATGTTGGAGTCTTCATTACGTGTTACAGTTGAGCTCTAGTTATTTAAGTCTGCATTGTAAATAACACTGTAGCCCTTATTTCAGTAGCAGCACATCCTTGTCATTTTGAGCTAAATGATCTGGTCACAACTGTTTTTAAGTGCACATATGCTTCACACATTGTTGTTACTTTTATTTTTGTTTTCATCCTTTGTTGCATTGTTACATATTTTATTGCCATTACTGTTGTTTATATAGTATGTTCAAGTTTTGTGTATCTTGTTTATCAGCCCAGTATATGTGCATGTTAGTGACTTCCTTGTTCTCAAGCACTTTATGCCTTGGGTACTGTGTTGCAGCTTGAACTTATTTCCTTTCCTCCAGAAGAAATGCTAGTAACTTTCACTCCTTTTCTCTGCTTTTGTTGTAGCTTAACATATTTATACCTTTATTGTACATAACAATAATTGGGGCATGATCTTGTGATAACCAAGTAGCAAATTGTTTCTTCCTAGTCCAACACCTATTAGTTCTGAACCAGCATTTCAGTTACAAGTTAGTTTGTTTTGTCAGTGTTGGAAAAGAGAAATGAGATAGGTAATGTGTGACCTGATGATTATCTGTATATTTCCAAAGTCTACTTTCTTAACTAAGTAATAAGCACAAGAACTGTATGGGCTGTTTGTTATAGCTGTGACAAGTAGTATGTGATATGGGGAACTAGAGTATAGTCTGTGCATTCCACTGAAAGATAGCAGCTCACTCTAGAGAATGAGCTGTTCCTTGAACTTGACATTTTGTACTGTTACATTAGAACGGATTTGTGAGCAGCAGAATACACACTAGAGATTGAAGATGTCGGGAAAGCCAATACCTTCTCATCTTGCACATGTGCCTTTAGATTGCACCATGTAACACTTTCAGTCTACCACATAATCTGAATTCTCTCATCCACGAAGTGAGATTCAGCACAACCACCAGCACAACTTATATACGCCAGTGGTCATCAACAAACATGCCTAAGATTACGCACACATATTTGCTTCTGCAAACTAATGTACAGTTGAAGCAAGTGCCTGATCTCATTAAGTGGCCTTACACTGGTGGCCTTTCGCTTGGTCGTTTTAATAGTTTGAAGTGGTGACTGCTAGTATGCTGTCGCCAATAATCTTGACTGCAGTCTGTAGGAGTAAGAACTTCAAGCTTCACCTTGACAATAAGTTGTGTTTAGCAAAACAAACTAGCACATTGATATCAGTGTGTTGTGTGAAGTTTTATTTTCTAACAAAGAAAGGGGGCGTTACCTTTTTTGCAGATGTCACCCATTGCTTCAGCCTTGCGCACATATTGGTATGAAGTGTAATATGTTCCTGATAATGTGTTTCATCATTCTTTGCATTGCCATTACAACCTTTTGGTGGGCTTTCAAATACCAAAAAGTTATATTTTTATTTTGTTGATTATGTTATGTTTCGTTTTATAGTTTATGTTCTGTCAGAACAAAAACAATCTTAAAATGTAATGACAGGGTCTTGTGTTAGAAGAAATTGTAATGTGTGTCACCACTGAATTTAAATACATGCACCAAAGTGCTCAAGCTCGAGTAATGTGGGGTCCTGTGGTTCATTACGAGGGAAGTTCAGCATGCTACAGCTTGAAATATCGGCTGCATGTTTGCATCTTTTCTCATGGTATTCTTACTAGGCAGCAAGTGATGCTTCCTCTGTGCATGCTCTCCTTCAGTTTTGATGCTCATATTCTTGGCTGTATATCCTGTGCTCCCAAAAATTACAAATGTGCATTTGTTTCCATTTTGACTATTTGCATTATATTCTAATTCTAGCCCCTAGGCAGCCATTATTTTGACTTGCATCAAGGTTTACCTACAGCTCCTCTTCTGTTTACTTCGTAATGGACACTGCCTTCATGTCAGTAGTTCATGGCATAAACCTGTTTTCAGAGACCTTGACCACTCCACAAATAGTCTGCACATTTATTTTCTTCCACGGCCTAGTTAATACTGTCAGTATAGATAATTGACTACGTGTTTAGCTAGAGGCTCAGATAGAAAGTTTCACTTGAAGCGTGCTGTGCTCCTACCTTTCCATTTCCAATTGTTGTCAAGATAAAGCTACACAGAGCTATGATAAATTTTATGTGACATACACATCCACTAAGTTTAGATAACAGGGAGGTAATCAAATTTTATTTATAGCACTAAGTTTGGCACTCTGGGGGTATTGTCGAATAAATGATTGTGTGAGTGATACAGTTTCTATATCCTCTCTGCCTAGTTCTTGGTGTCATATTAAGAAAAGCACTTACTGTTGGCTTCATTAGTGCTGTAGCATCATGAATTGCTATGCTTTTCAGCTTGAACCACCTAATTATTTTAAGTTACCAATAACCCGTTGAAATCATTTGCATAGCATACAGGGTTGCAGTTGCTTTCACTAAGTGTGTGCGTGTGCGTGTGTGTGTGTGTGTGTCGCCTTTCCATTAGCTGAAGTTGAAGGACAGTACTGAATTTTTAATCAGGACTAGCAAAGTCTGGGAGTTCATATCTTTATGGAGAGCACACAGAGCCTGTGATTGATAATCAGAAGTTTGAAGTTTCTCAGGAAGGAAAAACTTGAGGTTAAAAAACTAATGAATGAGTATTCACGAAATTGTTTGGGCCATTTAAGGGTGTAAGAAAAGAAAACTAAGTAATCCTACCAAAAAATGCGCACATTCTCAGTTTGATAGTTTTCTATTCTGTTAAAAGATGAGAAAGCATAGAGAAAGAATAGCCACGCATTTCAATCAGTTGCACTTGTGTATGCACATGTGTCCTTATGGTTTCAAATCTGATTATATTCTGCAATCTGTCACCCATTCGCATTGTGGGCCACATCACCCTTTCTATACCAGAGGAAAAGACCAAAGTATACCCAATTTTTCAGCGATTTCCAAGAGCTTGGCCTCATGACTATACTCATTAGTGGTATAGAAAGGGCTAACAAAACAATTTTGATGTGAAACAGGCTCACAATCACTCAGCATTAATTCGCCAATCAGTGATGATAGCCAGCTATGAAAGTACCAGCCAATCTTGAAGTGTTCTCAAGTATGACCAGCTTTCTGAATATCTACTGGCATGAGCAAATTAAAGGTTTTGCTTAAATCCATAAATGAGGAGTGTGGCCAAAGGAAACCTGTATCCTCAACTACTTCATACCTGCATCATTCAAGGGTGCTGTTATTTCATGATTTGGTGAATAAATTGTAGCTGCCCTGGCCTGAAATTCACCACTAATGATAAAACCCTGGTGAAGGTCACACTTGGCTCATGCCTCAGGGGCTTATTTATTCACAACACTGTTAAATAACATTACCATAGGCACTGTTATTTTCATGTCAGACCTGGGTAGAAACTCGTGTCTTAAGTAGTGTTATATCATGTTGTCATGAATAAATTGTAGCTCCCTGGGCCTGAATTTCACATCTCTCAACATAAACTTGGCAAAGGTCACACATGGCTCATGCCTTAGAGGCAAAAAGCAACAAATTAATTTGTCATAGATCCTATGGTTCTTGTTCGTGGTCTAAAATAATAGCCAGCTGTCATGTTGGGCTTGTTGCATCATTATCATGCAGATTTTTTTCATATTGTAATGACTATTTTGTGAGTATGCCTCGGGCATTGTTTTGCTATCCAATGCATGCATAAGCAGTGGTGAGCAATCATGTATTGCAATTAAAAGGAGGGAATGAAAGTTAAGTGACTGGTTTAGTCTAGGCATTGAAGTTGCCACTGGAAGTCTTAAAAATAAACATATTTATATTTTGCTCTTGCATTTCACCATTGCATATAGTCATTGAAAGATCACATTGAAATATTAAGTTTTGCTCATTTGAATGCTGTTGGAAACATTTTGTTTCAGTTTGCCTTGCTTTATTTAAAGTAAGATGACGAGCTTTTTACCCAGGTACCCATTGCCAAAATGTATATGCCTTGAAAAATAAATTGATTTGGTAATGTAAAGCAGAAATTTCAAATGTGAATTTTGTTTTTCCTTTAATAAATTTGGGACGCTAGCAGAAATATTAGTCTGTTCCAATTAGTCACTAGAACATCCTGGTGCAGGAGGAAGGTTGATCAGTTTTTGTACAACCTTCGCATAATAACCTTGCTGTATATTATGTGCGTCTTTAGTGATGGAAACCAGAACTTCCTTTTGAACTCTGCTTTTATTTGGCAGCCACTATTATGGTTATTGCCACAGCTGAATTTCAATTCTTGGTACTGATGGTCTGAGTTTTGATTAAGGCTTTCAGTTTTCTCTGGAATGATACCAAAAGTTGCAATTTATTTTTTGTGTACTTCACGTACATATATTTAAAGAGAATTGTGGTAACATTAAATCAAATGCATCATAGCTCCCAACATTTTGTGGCTTTCGAAAGCCATGGTAAGAAACAATATATCTTAATGCTTCTGCCGAGATATCCCACTGCCACGGAAGGCCCTTTGTGAAAACCTGCAGGCAAGCTTAACATGGCTGTGAGTGCATGAATAAGACAATGACACTCGCACTGCAAGTACATACCGGGTGTTTCAGCGAACACTTCCAAAAATTCATAAAAATTGCCTGTGACAGATAGTACAATTGCAGTCCTTGAGCTGGTCTACTCAATAAGGCAAACATTACTTGCACGATAAATTGAAATGCATTAATGCCTAATTAACGAAAATGCACTAATTAAGTTTTTATCTAATTGCCTTATGGCACATATTTCAATTCAGAAATTGTAGCCAGTGAAACTGCAGGGCATATCCACTTGAAAAGAACTGTGTGGATGACGCTATCTTCAAGATATGCACCATCTAACTTGCGGTAAAGGTGCACGTTGTTCCACTAACTTCTTAACAGAATGTCATTTTATGCATTGAAGCGCAAAAGTAACTACTGCCAATGTATTTCATCACAAAGTTTGGGAATTAATATATTGAAATTGGTTGAAATTTAAATTGGATCCGCCTTGTGAACTCCACAGATAGAATTTGTAAATTGCAATATGTGCCATAAGGTAACTAGTTAAAAACCTAATTCATGCATATTTGTTAATTAGTCTATTATGCATTTCCATTTATCGTGCAAATAATGTCTGCCTCTTCAAGTAGACCAGCTCAAGTACTAGAATTGCGCTATTTGCCACAGGCAATTTTTAAGAATTTTCGAAAGTGTTCTCTGAAACACCCGGTATAAGCAGGGAGAGCTTGGACATGTGCCACTTTACCATTCTTGCTTGAAGTAATAACCTGTGAGCCTGAACTTGCTTACTGCGAGAGTAGCCACAATTGTGTTGGCGGTGCCAGGCCATGTGGAAAACGCTACAGACTCAAGTTTGCAAGTTCCAAAGTTTAAAATGTTAGGCAGTTTTCGTTGTTTATTTCAGTACTATTAGGCAGCCCTGTTTTCTTTTATTTGACAAATATTGCATTCAGCTCGTGGCATTCCCAGAAAGACTGTAGTGCATTGTGTGTGATTGTCAGTCTTATTTTAAAAAACATGGTGAGCCAGCAGGTGAAGGTTGAAGGGCGAGTTAATTGGCTTGTGCTGTAGGATTGGAAATTTGTTAAGGATGCTGTCAAGCACAAAAAATCATAGTGGAATGCTAGAATTGAGCTAGTGCAAAATTGTTAGTTGCTGTAAGATTGAAAGTGAGAAAAGGCAGCTTGTTTCCTGGTCGCTGCGTAGGTGGCTCGCGACGACAAAGATGGGCCTCTGAAGTGTTACTGACTTGAAGCACCCCTGTTTCCCTTCCCTCCCTGCTTGTGTTTTCGCAGACAACTCGACGGGAAGGAGAAGCGTAAGGAAAAAAAGAAAGGCCTCTTTTAGACGCCTGGAGGGAGCCTGCTCGACCGTGGGAAGGAACCGCCAGCCGAAAGGGACCCAACGTTTCCATTGCATCAGCTTTTCTCTTTTTTTTTTTCTGTCTGCACACCGGGTTCCTTCAGCCCTGGGAAGCGCTTGACCAAGGCGGCGGGATCTTTATTTTTATTTAATATTTCTGTCTATCTCCACCGTATGCGCACGCTTGCGTGAATGGTGCACTCTCAAATGGCAAAGGCGTCGGGAGGAATTAGTGGATAGCAGTCCTAACGCACGCCAGATAAGCTGCTTTGTGCGATCATTCGCCGTCAGTTCAAATGTGAGAACATGCGCACAGCTTTCGGCGAAAGGTCGTGCATGTGGGCATTGGTAAAGCAAATGAACTGTGCAGCACATGGAATTGTTTCTGTAACTGTAACTGAAAACAAGAAAAGCCTTCGCTTTTTTTGTTTCTACACGTGGAGGTCGGTACGTGTGTGGCAAGCAGGGGGGTGGGGGTTAGGGGGGTGCATTTGCTTGCGCGAGTTTCTTCAGCGCAGAATTCAACGACGTCATTGTGTGCCAACGCCGTTCGCCGGTTTATGCTCCTTCCTCCATATAAAACAAGAGCCGGGTTCGCACGCTGCTGTGTTCAGATCTCCTAGGCCATGTGCGGTTCAAAGGTGGCGAGCCGAGCACGCGACGCGCCTCGCTGCTCAGGCAGCGCCCCACTGCTGGACGCTGTTCTCGCTCAAGCGCGCCTCAGATTTGCTCTTCACCTCAGGATGCGCTGTCTGTTTTCTAGCTCGTCTGCTTTACGTAGTTCTACGTTGACGTTCGTCGCGGCCCGTTCAACTTGACGCACGACGGACGTGCAGTGCGCCTTTTCTGCGAGTGCGCGTGGTTTACAGTTCGGACGCTGTGTAGGTAGGGAGAGCGTCGATGCTCGACGCTGTATGACAGACTTCCTCCAGACGGTTGTGACCTTATCTGGCACAGGCGGTGTTGCTGCTGCGTGCTGTCTCCGGACAGCCGTGCGACTTTCGGGCCGTTGCGCCAGTTCGTCGCAGCGCGGCGCCGCCCTCGCACACTGTACACGTACTTCACTCGATGCTCATAAATGTGTGCACTTTTCGGGGTGCACTTCCTATATTCCAACGATGTGTGCTTGGTACTTACCAGCAATGCTAATGGTATCTAAAGGGGTAACCGCGGGCTACGCATGCCCGATTTTTCTGATGGGGCGAGAGGGCTGAATGTCCAATGGTAGCGTTGTTTTCCCGGCTGTAATGTGAACCACGCCGTTACCGATGAAAATGCGCAGTGGCCTGCGATCGCAACGTGGTCACCGCGCAGCGTGAGCTGTTGAAAAGACCTGGTGTGGTTTGCCGTGTCGAGCCCATAAAAATTGTGATTATTATTGCGTGGAGAAAGTGACATCCCCAAGATGGGTGTAGAATGATAGTGAACAACGGTCACAGGAGGAGGAGGTGTATCGAGGGGGAGGCGGTGGCCGAAATCAGCTCAAGCTTGTGTGTCGTTGCGCGCTTTTGTGTCGGCGCCTGTTTTTAATCGGCTGCGTTTCTTTTTCCCCGCCGGACGCGGAAACTGCCAGGGAGGGGAGAGAGCGTGTGCCATAGGCTTGCGGTGTGTTCGCACCTGTCGGAGGAACAGCCACACAACATTCCCTTCCGCAGGAGAGCGGCGCTCTTCCAATCCGCCGCCCGAGCCCTGCTTCGAGGCAGCGGCAAACGTGACAGAGCGCCGCGACCTGTACACCCGCGGCTTTTTCTTCGATTTGCACATACTATATATATATACAAATTATAAATATAGTAAATATGTGTTGAGAAAGAGACTTGTTTCAGGTGGCCAAAGAATTCTGCTTTGCTTCTCTGGTATTCGCGACGTTCGAACTTTTTTTTTTTTTACGTCTATGTGTGTGTGTGTGTGTATGTGTGCGTCTCGCTATTTATAGCCACGTGTAACTCGTCCACTATTTATACTCGGTGCCGCGACCGCGTGTCGTGTGGTAGGCGACTCGAGAGAAATGTGCTTCAAAGTGACCGATCTTTACTTGCTGTCAGCTTCCCAGACCTGTAAAAAATTTGCTTTGTTGTTTTTGTACAAATGAAACAAATAAACAGTATCTTAAGATTCCCCTTGCGCCTTTTGTGTGTGTCTTTAATCCGCCAGGCGGGCTGCATTGGTGCATTGTGGCTGGTATGAACAGATGACAGACGCGCCCTATTGTTGGGCTATCACTGGTGAAAAAGTGTACAAAAGGATAGACAGCTGGGCGAGTTGGTACGGTAACATGATATTGGCTTCTAGCGCGAAGTGAAACACGGACACAGAAAGGAGCAGACAGGACGAGCGCTAACTCTCAACTAAATTTTTATTGAAACGAAGAACATATATATAGGTGATTGCAAAAACCGTAGCATCAGAACATGACAATGTAAAAGCATCAGTTAAACATGTCAGTGGGTAAGGAAGTCAAAGAACAAAAAAAAATTATTTCAGATTAGTACACGTATTGCGAAGGTACTGGAATTCGCAATCTAACAGAGACAACGAAGCATGACTGACACAAGTGTCTCCTAATCTTTTTATGTGGAAAGCCTCGATAATTTCCCTCGTGGTTTGGCATCTGTGTCTAGAAAGAATTTTTGTGTCTTTAAAGAAAGGCTTGCATCCACAATCGAAACAATGTGCGGCTAAATGTGATGCGTTAGGGTTGTTTAGTGAATGTTTGTGTTCTTTTAGTCTAGCGCTCGTCCTGTCTGCTCCTTTCTGTGTCCGTGTTTCACTTCGCGCTAGAAGCCAAAAAGTGTACAGGTGATTTCGAACTTAGTTGACGGTCGATCAAACAATGTGTATGCCCGTGTGAGTTGGGGTTGACAATGGGGCAGAGTCTCGGCGCACAGCACTCTTTATCATGTCACCTCTCGCGTGAGTGGTATAGGAGGAGCGCCTCACCGCTTAACATTTATTGCAATATCAATTACATGGACACTCCAGGCGCCTTTCTGCCATCGGCGACGCCGTGAGGTTCCGTGTGAGGGTGAGCCAGCGAACGCGGTTCAATTTCGCGTGCGCGAGCGAGAGATAATACATTTTATTGTACGAAGGAACTCCGTGGGGTTAATCTCGGGTGGAGCCTTCTTGTAGAGCCCCACTGGCCGTAGCGGCTCGCCGGGCCTGGCCCAGGGTCGTCAGTTGGCTTCCCAGTGCCAGCTTGGAAAACCATGCCTCCCGAGACCACGTCGTGAGCGTTAGTGATGAGCTCACCAGCCTGGATACTGCCTGGGCTGGGCGCTCCATACACTCGTAAGTAATGTGTGCGTGTGTGGTCGTTACACCAGGGACATATCCCTGTTGTGTATACCTCTGAAAAGATTGCGTGCAGTCTCGATATGTGCGGGTATGTGTTTGAAGGCGGCGCCGGTCCCTGGCTTGTTGGCTGCTTAAGTTAGGATGGGGAGGAGCGCACTTCCGTCTGGTGAGGCGTTGGTACTCCAAAATCTGCCTGCTAGTGATGGTTTCCTCATGGTAATCTGAAGGGGACCCGAGGAGGGTTCTGCAGCTCGGCCAGCAAGTCCTCGAGCTACGCAGTTCGCCTCCTCGTTGCCCCCCCAGGCCCGTGTGCCCCGGGCATCAGGCGATGGCATGGTCCTCAGTCAATCCGGGGCCCAGGATATCAGTGACGCACCTGGGAAGTGTGCATCTGAGGTATAACCCAAGCGTAGTGTCTCGACTTCTGTCATTCCATCTTCTTGCTACTCTAGCTATGAGGGTTGTAATCCTCTTGACAGTATGTTTGAGTTTGTCTATTGCCGTCTTTACGTTATTTGTACGTGCATGCCCAGGAATCGCGCTGCCGGGGTCCTGTTGATGCGCTGTCCGGCAATCGTCAGGTGAAGGTTGGACTGGGTGTGCAGTGGTCTTATTTGCAGGTATTCTGATTTGTTGGGGGCGCAGGTCATACCTGCTGCCTGAAGGTAGCTTTGAATCTTGTCTATAGCGGTTTGCAGTATATCTTGCCGTTCTCCATAGGAGGCCTTGGTTGCCCATAGTGTAATGTCGTCCGCGTAAAAGGCACAGCCTAGGTTCGGTATATCCTCTAGTTGTAGGACTAGTTTTCGGAGGCCGATTTTAACGAGAAATGGGGACAGGATGGAACCCTGGGGCGTGCCCTTCGGTGAGAGGTCGTATGGTGGTGAGTTTGTGCCGGTCATGTCAATCTGTGCCTTGCGATTGTCAAGGAATGCAGAAACATAGTGGAATATGCGCTCCCCGCGTGGCTGTGAGACCGTCTAGTATGGTAGAAAGCGCGATGTTGTCGAAGGCTTTTTCGATGTCGAGCGCAAGGAGTAAGTTGAGGCTACCTGGAGGTGGGTTGAGCACCTATTCTTTGAGCAATAATATGTCCTGGGCAGACATCCCTGGCCTGAATCCGTACATAGATGTTGGTAGGAGCCCCCCTACCTCTTTGTATTGTTCGAGACGGGCGAGTATAACTTTTTCAAAAGATTTTGCCCATGCATGATGTCAGTGAGATTTGTCGTAGCTGATCAAGGCTTCTCCGCTTTTCTGGTTTGGGTATGAGTACAATCTGCGCCAGTGTCCATTCTGTGGGTAGTTTTCCACCCGGTGTCCAGATTTCCTGATTGAAGTGGTCCGTGATGGCTTGTAATGTGTCAGTGCCAAGGTTCCGTATCATGGCGTTTGTAATACCGTCCACTCCGGGTGCAGTGTTCCTTTTGAAGCTTTGTGCCACTGCATACACCTCCGCAAAGGTGATGGGTGCGTCCAGCTCGTGGTTGGGTGCTCCTTTGTATTCTTGACTTGGTATCGGATTTGCGCCTCGCTTGCTTTCTCCCGTGTACCGTTGTTTCAGTTCTTGTATTAACTGATCCTGTTGCCCTTTAAATTCCCCTGCTAATCGTTGGAGGGTAGCGTTTAAGTTCTTGTGGTAGAGGGGTCCAAAAAACTCCGTAGGATGTTCCATGTCTTTTTCGTGCTTAATGTACCTCTTAAGGAGTCGCCGAATGTACGCCAATTGTGGTAGATTTCTTGGGCGTATGCGTTTGCTTCCTCTGTGATTTCCGCTATTCGGATTCTTAGTTTTCTGTTTAGCTTCTGTCGGCGCCACCGCTTGGCGAGGCCCCGACAAGCTTCCCAAAGGTGTGTCAAGTGGTTGTCAATGGCGGAGGTGTCTGGCGTAGTCTGATATATTTTAGTGTTTTCCTCATAGATTCCCTTGATATAGTGAGTCCATTCAGTTATTGTTTCTGGTTTGGGCCCATTTCCTACTTGCTGTTGCTCTCGATACTTAGTCCAGTTAGTGAGTTTGGCTTTTCCGAGCGGGCGTCGTAGTTGAGCTGTTTCGCAGGTTATTTCCACTATATTGTGATCGCTTCCCAGGGTGTCGTCTAACACATTCCAGTGCATGGCTATGGCATTGTTGGTGATTGTAAGGTAGGGTGTGGTATCCCTGTTTACGCTGTTTCCCATACGGGTCGGTCTGCCCGGTGTCGTGAGGAGTATGTAGTCGCATTGCTGTATCGCCTCTAGGAGTCTCGTACCTTTCGGTCTTTCTTGCATATCCCCATGTCGTGTGCCATGCGTTGAAATCCCCTGTGATAAGCGGTCGCGTGGTTGAAGCACGGTGTTCAGATGTTGGACGTGGCGGGTCGACGGGAACGCTGTCGCGTTCCACTCTTGAAGGCGAAGCAGTAATGCATGAGTTGTTTCTTCGTCTAGCCGAGCCAAATATAGCCAAGCAGCAGCAGTTCACCAGGCTAAACAGTGGTTCAACAACTAAAATAAAGGCTAGTATGCTTCGCATCCTGGGCTTAACCTTACCTAAGCCACAGCCATTTTTTTAGCTGGCCAGATCGTGACGATGTGGTGTGGTGTGTTCGTGTGGTACCGTTGTAAGTGTTGCTGCCAATTCCTTCTGGCCGAGTGTCGCTACCTTCGGGTGGTTTGGCTCTATGTGTAATCTGTAGCCCGTAATCGCCTTGGGCCTAGCTCCCACGTCTTGCAGGCAGATTATGTCTGGAAGAATCAGCGCCGCCTGTATGTATAGTGTGAGTGAAGCGTGTTTGTTGTGCAAGGAACGATAGTTCCAGGACCATATTGTGAGATTCTCTTTTGTTCGAGGCCGCCTATTTGCCATGATGAGAGGTGGTGGTTGTGCCTTCAGCGTCCGAGGTTAGCATGCTTTTGTCAAAGGACTCCTGGGAACGCTGTTTCATGTGCTTGCGTTTACGCTCCGATTCTTTGTTACGGGTTTCATGAACGTATCACTTTAGTTCCTGAAATTCCGCCAAGAACTGCTGCACTTGTTGTTGAATTTGTTGTAGTTGTTGTACCGTGAGGTTTGCTTCTGGTTGTTGTGTCCCTGTGTGAACTACAGTATCTCCAGGTGGTGTAGGTTGTGGTTGCGTGTGCCCGTTGTCTGGTGGTTTTTCGTTTGGGTTTGCTGTTGGTTAGCCTGTACTATGGGTCTTGTGGTTCCCATAAGCTGGGCCAGCTGTCATTTTGAGGTAGGCTATTTTTCTCCCATATCTGTCTAGGCGTTTAAGTTGTTTGTTTTCTACGTTTCGTATAGTCTACGTTTTGTGTAATGGGTGTAGTATATGCAGGTTTGGGAGCCACAACCTCCGCCCAGCTTACCGTGACTGATGGTGTCTGTTGGGTGTGTCCATGGCTCCCGCCGATGCTTTTGCCATCTGCTGCTGGCGAATTGTTGTGGGTGGTTCTTCTGCTGAGTTGGGTGTTTGTGCCTTGTTCCTTGGTGGCGTTCGGGGTCGTCGGCGCGGGGACCGCGAGCGCGACCGGGAGCGGCGCTTGTCGTCGCCCGACTTGTAGGCTTCTTCTTTCTCTTCAGAGCAGAACCAGCGCATGTTCTTCGTCCTCTGTGGGTGGTGGTTGTTGTCCCGGGGGGTCTTATGGGCATGGTTGGCCTCCTGTTGTGGCTGTCGAGGTTTCAGTGGCTTAAGTCTCTTTGGGCCCCCTGTGGGATGGGCCTCCCCACACGAGGCGCAACTAACAGCACGTGGGTGTCCATCTGTTGGATCTGTCAGTCCACACAGCCAGCAAATAGGGCGGTCCGGATTTGGGCAGACGTCCGTGCGGTGTCCTTTCTTTCGGCAGACCTTGCAAACTTGAATTGTGGGCCTGAATGGGTAGCAACGGAGCTCCCCTCCATAATAAGACTGTTCGAGGTAGCGTGGGACCGAAAAAGGTGATGGCTGCGCTTTTGGTTGTGCTGATCATTCAGGCTGTGATGATCTCTACCCCTTGCGTTCTCACTCGGAGATGGGCCATGAGAGTGTCTGTCGAGGTGTTAATCGGTACACCGTGAATGCCGCCTCTTAAGAGTGACGTCTCCGTGTGCAGCGTAGGCGCGCACGGCGTGGGCCCTGCCATTCAGTACGAGCTTGCGTACGAGGCGTGTTTTGTCCGCATTTTCCTCGTGTTTGGTCGATAGGATCGCTATGTTTGATCCAGGATTAATTCTAAGGATGAATTGGTCATCCTTGAAGCTTGCTTGGCATGCCTCTATGATTGCTTGTGCAAGCGTGGGAGTGAGAATGTTCCTTAGAGGAAAGCCCTGGTTCGGGCGAATGACGATTTTGTAATCGTCCCTCGGCAATGGCGGTAATTTAGGCAATTTTTTATAGGTTGACGTGCTCGTCTGAAATTGGTTTTGGGGCCCTGCGTCGTCGCGTCTTGTTTACGTTGTCTGGCGGATTTCACTGCCTGCCAGTTAGCGTTCTCTTCTTCACGGGAGTGAGAGTTAGCGTCTTGATTCACCGAGTCATAGTAGTCTTGAGCTTGGTCCATGTGGTCGTCCGCTATCCCATCCTGTTGTAGGTGGCGGTATTCTCGCTCGGTTGCCGCGTCGAGAGCCATGACTCTCGGCTTTCACGCCTCTGACATTCGACACTCCACACCTCCGACGCGGGAATCTCCGGCGTCGGGAAAGCTGCCGTCGGCTCACCGCGTCGGCGTTGCGTTAGCGTTCACGTGGTGGCGAGCTGTCTGGAATCCCCCTGTCCTTCCAAGAAGTCATAGGCCCACTTGGGTGACGTTCAGGTGTTCCTAGGAACTTCGTGAAGCTGGTGGTAAAGCTTTCCGGGCGTTTTCAAGCGAAAAACCACTGAAAAATCATGAAAATGCAGAGCGCGAAGAGAGCACGTTGGTACTTTGCGCCCCCTAGCTGCTAGGGTGCCTCGACGTCGTCGCCCGCCGCTGCGTAGTGTGGGAACAACCGCAGCGTCTACTATGGCGTTGGCCACGCGAAGCGCGAACGCCGCGTTGCCGGCGCTCGTGTGTCTTGAAAGCTATCTGCGACGTGGCCAAAGCGCGCGCCCGTGCGGGCCCCGTGTTCAAAGCGATCTGCGATGTTTGCAGAGTGCGCATAGTGCCGGTAGCTTTGTATATATGCGCTGTGCTTTCAATGCTTCGTTGGCGTTGAAGCGACAGATGTACGTAGGTCAATCGGCTCGTGGCTGCTGCCGCGATTCCTAACTTCAGCGTTTTCACAGACAGTTTCCGCTGTCATCGAGCGAGACGTGTTCATGTTTACCTGTGCGCGCGTGACACCGTGCTGGTTAATTTAGTTAAAACATGTTGACGGGCTAGTTGGTTTGAATCCATGATAGAATGTGTAAGCGCGACTGAACAAGGACGTAGAAAGAAGCAGACACACAAAGACAGTGCTTTAAACTCTGTGTGTCTTTCTACGTCCTCCGCTAGTCGCGTATCGGCCCGCGAGAAAGGCTAGAAGCACATAACTGATACGAAGTGTGGGCAGCTCGCTAAGACTGATTTTAAGATCTCCTTCTGCTTTGGTGCACACCGTTGGCGATCATGGATGTGAATTGCGAGCGACATCCGTGTTGGGATCGCTCAAACATGTGGCGAGCAAGCCGGAGCTCGTCGATGCCTAGCCGGCGCGGGTGGCAGTGCATGGGTGGGTCTTTAGTGACAATAGAGAGTTTTGGAATGGGGGCCCCAATAGTTGGGGCCCCAAAGAGCTTTGCTGGTGTTAGCGTTGGGGCACGCAGGAGTGAAGAGATTTAGAATACGGTTTTACGTTTGCGGATAGCGTCTTGCGTTGACAGCGCCACTACGGCGTGAAAGAAAAGCTATTAGAAATAATTAAATAAAATATACCATTTTATGATAGGAATAGTAATTTTGACTTGCGTGTATTCGCGTTTAATTACAATTTAGAGGTTATTCTGTAAGCAGCAAACAATTAGTTGCGGCGTCTAATGAATTAATCTTCATAACACACGCTAGTCGCGAGGAAGCGATAACCGCAGTCACTTCTAGCTTGCAAACTTCGCGCGTTACCACGAATCTAACCCAGTTTAGTGCTAGGTTAGAGCCGTCGCTTCGATGGGTGCCGCCATGTTTGCTGAGGCAAATCTTTTGGGGCCGCTATTTGGGTTCCGGCTAAATCGGTGAAATAGCGTTCCCAACGTGAAACCCAAACGCAGTTGGCGCCTCGCGCATGCGCAGTGGCTTCGACGCTATTTCTTTGGGGCCCCTATTCTAAAACTCTACTATCGCGCGTTACGGTTTACTTTGGGGGCTTGTCCAGCGGTGCCCGAGAAGAAATTCAGTAAACTTGGCGAGTAGCACAGAGTACTTGAAGTCTGAAATATTACGTGCCAAAACCACGATTTGATTATGAGGCACGCCGTAGTGGGGGGCACGGGATTAATTCTGGCCACCAGGGGACATCTTTAACGTGCCCCCAATGCACGGGACACGGGCAATTTTGCATTTCGCCCCCATCGAAATGCGGCCGCCGCGGCCGGTATTGCATCCCGCGACTGCGTGCTTTTAATATCACAACACCATATAGCCCTTCCCCTCATCCCCTCCCTCTCATGGTCGGGGCCCGTGGGTGCTGCGTCATCCCCACGCTACCGAGGAGAGGTCACTCACCCGACTCTCTCCCCAGATTCGTCGAAGAGAGGTCATTCACCCGACTCTCCCTGGATCCGTCGAAAAGAGGATCGACATCCCCTTCACCAGTCTCTTCGGGGGCGTGGGTTCGAATCCCACCGCTGCCACCAGTTTGTTGCACCTCAGGACGATCCCTACGTTAGCAACCAGTTTGTTGCATTTGTAGGCGATCCCACTGCTAGCGACCTGTCTCACGAAGCTCCACCGACATTACTTATTGGGTAGCGTGGCGTTGTCGGCGAGCTGCAGGCCTCCGGTAGACCATGACGACCGAGCAAGGGCGAGACGACGTTTTGCTAGTGCGAAACTTGCACTGTTTATTCAAAGGTAGTTGAAAGAAAAATAAGAAGAGAATAAAGTATCAAGTCTGAAGTACAGTAAAAGCTCGTTAATTCGAACCGCAAGGGGAAGCCGCTTCAGTTCGAATTAACGAAAGTTCGAACTAACGAAAGTGAAGGAGGGCAACAGTACACTGTGATTTGGAAGCAGTAGGGCATGTCAGAAATTTGGCGTGTGCCGCGGGCACACGCCATCTTCAAGTCGAAGCTCTGGGTCCGACTGTGCCACACCACCGATGTCCACCGAAACGAACGTTAGCCGAGTCTTAACACCATCACAATGAATCGCGACGGCCGATACCTTTTAAGCTGAAAACAGAAGTGCACAACCGATGAAGACTGCCGAGACAAAGACGCTGAACATGTGAAGGTGGCGAAGGCCCTGATGCATTGGTTCTTGATTGCAAGCGCAGCTGCGACGTACTTGATTCGCTGTGTTTTGGAGCTTGCCGTGCCATCTCCACACATTAGCAGCTGTACAAGATTTGCAAAGCCTCCGAGATTCGCAACGGGCAAGAAGTCTCGGAGGTTACGTAGAACGGAGAGGCGGCAGCCGCCGCTGCCTTCTGGCTGACCCCGCGTCGGTTAGATTTTTGTCCGACTTTGCCTTCTCTCGCCGTTCTCTCCGTTTCGGAGGCAATACAGCCTTGTGTGTAAGCAGTAGGCGCGTTTCTCTGGCCGTGTGCCAGGCGAGCGTAGTTCGAATTATCCGTGAGGGAACCTTCTCGCGTTCGAATTAACGGACTTTTTTATACATAGACTTCTATGGAGCTTGGCCGGACCAAATCGTACAGTTCGAATTATCCATAAATTCGAATTATTGAAGTTCGAATTAACGAGCTTTCACTGTATACAGTTCAGAGCTCCTTAAACAGGCTCTCTACAATCGTGTGGGCGGGATCTTGCTTTCGTCGATGACACGTGACAGGCACAGAGAGAAGGCCCCTCCTCCTGCAATACCAGGCACGGGAAGGAGAAGTCGATCCTCTTTTCGACGAATCCGGGGAGAGCGTCGGGTGAGTGACCTCTCCGGTAGCGTGGGGATGACGCAGCACCCACGGGCCCCGAAGAGACTGGTGAAGGGGATGTCGATCCTCTTTTCGACGGATCCAGGGAGAGAGTCGGGTGAATGACCTCTCTTCGACGAATCCGGGGAGTGCGTCGGGTGAGTGCGTCTCTCTTCCACGAATCCGGGGAGAGCGTCAGGTGAGTGACCTCTCCTCGGTAGCGTGGGGTTGACGCAGCACCCACGGGCCCCGACCATGAGAGGGGAAGGGGATGACGTAGGACCCACGGGGCCCTCGGCGTCCGGCCATACCTAACAGACGGCGCGAGGATTTTCGTGTTGGGAAGCAGAACATGATTCTTCATTTTCGATGAGGGTGCAGGAGGGCACTTCATTATTTCCATGATGCTAGAGGGGGGTGATGAGGGGGCAGGATAAAATGCCGTCTGCCTCCGCTGGCCACTCTGTAGAGCCCCCCCCCCCCCCCCCCTGGACGCAGGTAGACCTACAGGAGGATGAGTGTCGAGGAATAGAAGGAGAGAGGGGACGCAACAGGAAAGGGCCGTTCGACAGGTTGAGCGCCGTGCACAGTATGCGCTCTCCGGAGCAGGCCCCGCGCATGGCATCGCGTCGCGCAAGAGTTAGCATCTTGTTTGAGTCTGTTGGATGAATGTTCACTGCCGCCTCATGAACTATACTTTCAAGGGAGGGATCAGACGGCACTGGATCCTATAGGACTCGAAGGTGGGGGAGCGTGAGGATGGTCCGTTGGATGTGCAGGCCCTACAATTCCAGTCGCCCGCTGAAGAAAACGAGGACAAGCTGGACAGCTGTATCGTGCCCCGGCAACGTGGTCTAGTTATCCATATAGTCGCTATGGCATACGAGTACTCAGTGATGGCTGGTGCCCTAGGGGCTGACAGGTTGTCATTTGCAGATGCCTGGCCGTCTACATGGAGCCGTGAAAAATATGGGAGAAGCCGCAGGGTCGGGAGGGACGAGAGTGTGTGGCATTGACCACAGCCTACAGCGCGCGGCGAGGACAGGCTCGGGGATCCCTTGGATGGCCTTATTGCGCACAATTGCTTCTCATTTAGTACGCGTACAATTCACCATTACTCGATACTCTTTAATACTGTATGTAACACTGTAATTTTCTTTATAATGTAACACTAAATAGCGATTGAAACACTACACAGATTATAGGACAGCCGGCACGAAAACAACCAGCAGTGCAATACAATTCATTTTGCATGACGCTTGAAATGGTGACCTTGCCGTTCGCTATTTCCATCCTCTGCAAGGCGCTGATCGGTCAACATTTAGGCAACGGGGCTTGTCCGAGGCTTCCCTTGCTTGCCCATTGTTGATCATGTGTATATATGTCCCATGGATAGAGATGCCGCAGTAAAAATGGTGAGTGACGTACTTCCACCAGTGACGCGGGACCTCGACAATGCACACGTGGTGACTATCACGATATGCGAAATGCCAAGGTGAAGCATGAGGCCCCGTCTCGTTTAATGTTGCCGTGACCTGTGTACAAGCCTTCTGAATGGCCGAAGCAAGTAACCAGAGACTCAAAGTGGTACGCCAAAGTACTTGTGCCACTGCCTGTCATTCCTTGGCGTCACTGTAGCGCGCCACAATGGTTTTCGCTGAACTGCTCAGACTCGTCAGGACAGCTGCTGGTAGAGCAAGAACAGATGAAGCTGGTAGTTTTATCGAGAAGGTGTTGGCTGCCTGCCCCAGCTGGTCAAAAAAGGCAACACAGTTCGGCTCCGCACAGCAGTGACCGTCCTTCGAGAAGCCAGGCTCAAGCTTCTCCTATCTGACAGAGAAGGTGGATTTGTCGTTATGCCTGGTGGTTTGTACAAGAGCAAGGCAGATTCGGCCATTCTAGGCAACTTCAAGGAAGTGCAAGGAGTGGCTTCTGCGAAGGTGAAAACAAAGGCTGTTCAGCTTTGCGAAAAGGCCGGACTCTCCAAGCAAGCCTGCTCCATAAAGGCCTGCAAAGGAGCCAGTTTTTCTGTTTCTCAGCGCCAAGACTCGCAAGGAACTGTGCCCTTTTCGCGCCATTGTTTCTGAGCGCGGAACCTGTCAACGACAAGTGGGAGTGTTCCTGCAAAAGTTTTTGTGCCTCCTCGACACCGATGACCCCTTCCTCTTAAAGACGCCAGGTACTGTCTCCACCTTTCTCTGCGAAGAATCTCCAAAGACTGTCCGAGCCTTTTCCGTGGACATCAAAGACTTGTATTACTCTTTGCCTCAAGAAGATGTATGCATCGAAGTTGGCCATTGCATTGACAAATACGGTGTTCTCAAGTTTTAGAATGCATGTGGTATCAATGTCGACAGGTTTTTGGAGCTCTTAAATTTTTGCATGCTTTCCACTTTTACCAGCATGGGGGATGAGCTTGATATACAAGACAGGTGTGTGTGCATCGGTTCATGTATTGCCCTTGTTCTAAGTGACATTTCGTTGGTCAGCTATGACCGTTATCTTAAAGCAAAGCTCAGCCAGACGAGCACTGTAAAAGTGATGCGACACGTTGATGACTTTTTGATGTTTGTAATACTAACACTAACGCGCAGCCATGCTGCTGCTATATATGACGTGTTCCGCACAGTTTTAGGTTCCTTTGAATTGACCATGGAGAATCCGTCAGACAATAAGCTGCGTTTCTTGACTTGGAGTTCTCGTTCTCAAGCAACCATGTATGTGTGGGTTATGTTCTTCCCTTTTCCTCCGCGCACTCAAAGATAGTTAAGCGCGGTATTGCAAGATCTTGCATGAAGGCGCCCCTCATCAGGTCTTGCGACTACCAAGTAGATGCAAGCTTCGAATTGCAAGTAGCCAGGCTGAAGCTCGCAGGTTTCTCGTTACTGCTTTTAACTATAGCATCGCCGAAAGACTCGCAACAAGCCTTTAAAGAAAGCAATCGGCAGCCGCTCAATCTGAGAATCACTGAAATCATTGCGGTTATCCCATATGTGCGCCAGGTTGCGAATAATCTCAAAAACGTTATCAGCAGGGCAGGCGTTAGGTTCACTGCCAGAAATAAGTTCGGTAGCCTGTGCCACCAAGTCGATCGGGTGACCGAGGACAAGAAAAGTTGCAAAAAGCAGCACAGGCCGAGGTTTGTTGTGGACTGTTGTGAATGTGTGGTTTATAAGATTTCTCTTTTCATGCAAGCGTTTCTGTACCGGTCAAACGGGGCGGTGCATCAATGACCGCATGCGCGAACACTCAAACAAGGTTCAAAAACAAGCTAGAGGCAGTCAATTATCGCAGCATTGCAATGAATGTGGCTGCAAGCCGTCTTCTAAAGATGTGACCTATTTGTCAATATACCGCGATGACCGCGCACGTCTTATTTCCGGAGCCTTTCACATTCATAATAGCGGCGAAGCATGTGTAAGCCTCCATTTCTCTCCTTCCGAAGGAGCTAGCCTTCCTATCTCATTGATAGCAATTTATTGCCCCTGCGCATTCTGAATTTTCTGTTGCTTTTGTGCTTTGAGAGAGCGGTATAGTAATATATATGCTGACTGACATGCGCCATTGAGAGCTCATTGTTAAAGAGCGCCAAGGCTATGGCAATGAGATGTCAATGGCGCATGAACTGTGACTTCCGAAGGTTAGATGTAACACGGCTGTATAGAGGCTTAAAGAGAAATAAAGTGCGTGAAATATATGTGTGTTAAAACTATGATAAAGACACGTGAGGTGTGAGCTGTGCTACGGTCATAAAAGGTATGCAACGAGGCGACGGCGTAACTGATCGCGCAAGGAAATGACAGTTGTAGTCGGGGTCATTTGATGCAATTGCATCAAATGACAATTGGTTGTTAGTCAGCGCTGTGGTCTATATCCCTCTCTTCGTCCTCTTTAGCGCTGTTTTCTGCTCGTGATCATGAACCAACCAGCCCAAATGCGTACTCTTCTGCAATCCCATGGTATGGTATGGTATGGTATGGTATGGTATGGTATGGTATGGTATGGTATGGTATGGTATGGTATGGTATGGTATGGTATGGTGAAGTCCTGCAGATCGTGAGTCTTCACAAAGCGGGCCGCTCCCACGTGGGAGCCGGAAGGCCGAGCCCCTCGGCCGCATCGTGGGCCTGCTGGACAGCGCAGAGTTGGTCAGCCAGAAGAGGGCTGCGGAGAACCGCCTCCCATCTGGCCGAGCTGTCAGCGATGATAGAGCGTGACCGGGCACACCGCCAGAGCATATGGTCTAACGTGGCTATATCTCCACAATCGTGGCAGGTAGCGTTGGTGTAAGTATCCGGATAGATTTTATGTAAGAGCGACGGATTCGGATAGGTATTCGTTTGTAGTGGTCAAAATTA
This sequence comes from Dermacentor albipictus, assembly GCF_038994185.2. Taxonomy (NCBI): domain Eukaryota; kingdom Metazoa; phylum Arthropoda; class Arachnida; order Ixodida; family Ixodidae; genus Dermacentor; species Dermacentor albipictus. Next base: position 185,387,759 of record NC_091821.1, read on the forward strand.
ATCCATAGTCCCCCACGACAGCGTGCCTCATAATCAAATGGTGGTTTTGGCACGGAAAACGCCAGAATTGATTCAAATAATAAATAAACATTAAAAAATTGTTCGACGGCAGGGTTTGAACACAGAACCTCTAGCACAGAAGCACGACATTGAAACCACTATACGCCACGGACGCATGCGTCGGTAAGTGTCGTAGAACGCCTTTAAATATTTCTCGCGGGCGAACCGGTGGTTGAAACGCTTGGCATGTTGTATTTGGCCACCTTGACAGGGCGAACTGCTGGAATTAGTAGCGATTATCCGTTTTCACAGACTTGCTGCCTTCTGCATTTAGAGAAGTATAGATTATTTTGAAAGGCCGATCAATGAAGGTATGAAGTTTAATAAAAAAAAAGGCACAAAAACGTCTGAAGCCACAAGCACTAAAATCACTTGTCCTAACCTTCATTGCCATGGTGGCTGAACGATCGCAGCGCCAGAGTTCTCTGTAGTAACTATTGTAGGAAACTATGTTCTACATGGTCACTGTCTTCGTGGGCACCGGCACCAATAGTGTTACTATAGTTCGTAACTGGTAGCCGAGCTTCTGAAAGTCGCGATACCGTGGCATTTGCTAGGGCAGTAGTTGGTCATCACGTTGCGGCGACTGGACGATCCACCACCAGTCTTACTTCGCTGTCGTTTGCAGCTCATATACGGTATGACACGAAGGCCTGCACACTTTATTTGTGTGCATAGATGGCCGGTTGATGCTTCATGAGTCTCTTCAGTATATGGTGTACTATAGTGCGCTAATTTCATAGTTTTACCCGAGTTAGTGCTCCCGGAAAGCCATCCTGGTGGTGAAGATCTTTTCATGTGTATATAGGGTTTGTCATCGATATTCTGTAGCTGACCGTGACATTTTCCGGTAGCCTGCCGCTATAATTAAGAGGGAGCCATTCGCGCAAGACGGCGTGGTGTTTTTTCGATCACTCGGGCACTGCCGCCCCGAATCTGGGGAGCGACCGCAATCATAGCAGTGTCGGTGCTGCTGAAGGCAGCGGAATCGGTGCTATAGCTATACAGAGAAACGTCGGGGGACGGGGCACACGGAAGGCACAGACGAAACGCTAATGACTGTACCTTCCGTTTGTCCCCCCGCTGTGCTCTTTCTCCATTTAGACCGTGTCAGCACTCTGCCAAAGTCGATACGTCTGCCCCGCCAAGCGTACGTCATCTGAGGTGTTATTGAACTGAACAGAAAGGTGACTGAGCTTTCGGTTACGAATTTTAGCAGCGAGTACTATAAAAGAGCAACGATAGCTCAATATATTTCAACCGTCGAGTGGGAAGATCGAATGACCACATTTCACGAAATTACGCAACACTGTAGATTGCAGAGGCGTACATTCCCGCCGCCGCCCCCAGAATTAAGCAGAAATCGGTCTGTCGAATGGCGGCAGTTGCAAACCAAATCCTATCCGAGTCCAGCTATCATGTACCTAATGCACCCAGATTTATACACGACTGACAAGTACAGACGTTGCGACTCTAGAGCCACCCTAGAGCATATCCTATGGGAATGTACGGGTATAATGCACAATAACGGTGATGCAGCCTCAAACAGCGACAGCCTCGGCGCGCTGGGACTCTGCGTTGCTCAGCTCGGAACTGCAGCAACAACTCTGGGCCGTCCAGCGAGCCAAGGAAGCCGCCAAGGACCAACAACCGTCGTCCGAAACCTAGGCAGGGTCCAGGTCTACCCCAGTAAATCGCAGGGCACTCGATCAGTAAAGTTATTTGAATGAATGAATATTTCAAATATTTGTCAGAAATACTAATTAATGCGATGCGTGACTTAAATCTATTTTACCCCTATTATCGCCTGATTTCGAAGCACGATCGCGTTTAATCTCGTAATTGGGCAAATCTCGCCCTTGCACCGTGCGCGCTATATCGATGATAGGAGCAAAGGGAGAAGTCTGTGTCGGAAGCCGGGTTAGTGACCAAGACCACGAGCGGAAGTTTTTATACCATGCAGACAGCACCCCCCCCCCCTACACACACACACACACGGTGTTTAAGCATTCACAGTCTATAGGGTGCCTCAGTTAACGTTAGCCAAGCTGGTAACAGCAAAATATATATATATATATATATTTAAAGAATGCGGTGAAAGATATGAATTTGAGGCCGACAGTGGTTCGGTACTCGCACCTCTAACGGCCGAGCACCGTATGCCTTATAATTGTTTCTTGCACTGTCTTTTTTTTATGTATTTTTTTCCCTTAAACAGCTTGTCTAACGTTAGCTGGGACACACGACATACCCACAAAGGTGGCGCACGCCGATTTCTGGGACTATGGACATAGCACAGGCGCCTTTCGATCAACGTTTCCAAGATACCAGAGCCCGTTATTCGTTTAACAAAGGATGAAATCGCCTTTTCTTCTGGACCATGCTTGAGCAATGCAATGTATTCAGCGAGCTTCTGTTGTTAGCTAAAAATAAAGGACCTTTGAGAACGTCTCGCCATAAGCACTCGCGGCGCAACCATCGTGTACAAGTGACGCCTCAAGCGTAAATGCTTTTTGACTTTCGCGCGCTCCAGATGCAATTGCATCAAATGACCCCGACCACAACTGTCATTTTCCTTTGTGCGATCAATTACGCCATCCCCTCGTCGCATACCTTTTATGACCATAGCACATCTCACACCTCACGTGTCTTTATCATAGATTTAATACATATATATTTCACGCACTTTACATCTCATTAAGTCTCTATACAGCCGTTTTACATCTACCTTTCGGAAGTCACAGTTCATGCGCCATTGACAGCTCATTGCCATAGCCTTGGCGCTCTTTGGCCACACCTGGCTCTTGCCCCAATAACATCCAAAATCAATTATTTATGCCAGTTATGACCATTTAACGGCTATCTTGAAAGTCACAGTTGGTGCTCTCACGGACGTTCGCGTGCCTCCGAAACAGCGCCGTGTACACAACTTCTGTCCTTGAGCGACCGTCCCATTTTGTAGCACTCTCAGTGATATGGACAAAGTTCGACCCGCCTGTAAACTACGAGCCTTCTTCCAGTCGCTTCAATCCCGATCATGCTGGATCCGGGAGAACCCGTAAGCTAACGTAAGGCATCAAGCATTACGTCAAAACGTGCCGAAACATTCAAGCACCTATACCAAGAACCTATACTATAATATAGTTTCCGGTGGCTCTCGATCCACACAAGTACGCCGCTTGAACGCATTGGCGTGTTTTTTTTTTTTTTTCGCCTTTCCATAATTTCTTAGTCGCAACCACTGGATCGTGGTTACCATCAACTATTTCACGTACTGTTGCAAAACTGAAGTCCTTCAACGAGGTACTGCTAGCGAAATTGGCCCTTTATTTCGACGGCATCGTGCTCCGGCACGGTGCTCCGGCAGTAATCATAACTGACCGCAGGACAGTTTTCACAGTATTGAAAGTTGGCCGAGTTGGTCTTGGTTCATGCTCAGAACTGCACTAAAAGACGGGACAGCGGCGCTGCGTTGTCTTTTCTTTCTTCACGTCCTGTCTTTGCATGCTGTTCTGAGATTGAACCACTTTTCACATGCTTAGCTAAGCAAGACATCGTGGAGACGAGTGGGCGCGATAGTACGTCACTGCAAAGCCACCGCTTGCCCCCAAACGAACGATCTATAGCGGAAATACTCAACAAGATATTGGCACGGCTCCCCACGTGTGTTGGCATCGACCACAAGAACTGAGATCGTTATTATGTTACTTTCGTGAGCAGTACGGCCGTTCGAGAAACCATTATTGGCGCCATGATTTTCGTTTGCATCAAGACTCCAACTTTAGGCCATGGACCGAGGGCTCCACCCACCACGGGGATCTACCACTTCCCATGTCCGATCAAGATGAAGTTTTATCTCGCTCTCTCTTACCGCCATGCCGTGTTACACTTTACAGGTGCGGAATTGCCACCGATGCCGACATGCAGAAACTTGCAAACGTGTGCGAAACCAAATGCCTTGTCGGTATACCGCATCGACTGCCGCCTAGCTGTATAACAGTGCCATTACGAGGTGGTTGTTACTGTTGGAACGTTTATTAACTTCTTCAGCCTTAAAGGGATGCGGTGAATGGGTTTTGGATAGGATAGATGAAAAGGAAAGGAAGAATATAGGAATGTGGGAGAGCTGTTGACCATTTCATCGTGGGAATCGATGCGTGGGAAGGTACGCCAGAGCTGCATATGCTTGGTGCCAGTGGTCGGAGCCCGAAGGCGATTCGCGCTGACATAGCCATAGCTCGTTGGCTGCCGCAGAAGTGCTGTGCAGATTCCCATATGGCCAGTGGCGTAGCCAGGGGGTGGCAGACCGGGCAGGCGCACCCTTCCCCCACCTCCCACCCTAAATTTCTGTGTGTTTCTATGGGGCCTGCACAGCCCCCCTACTAATTCCCTAACCCTTTCCGTCCACGGTCAACTTGCCCCCCCCCCCCCCCAGAAGAAAGTTCTGGCTACGCCACTGCATATGGCCAATGTCTAAATGGAGGTCGGTTGCGGTTCTATCGAAAACCAAGCCAGGGTCCGACGTCTGAGGCCAGAGTATAGTGGGCATGCCTATGATTCGGTGTTCCAGATCCACCCGTGTGCTGCAGAAGTAACCCTATGTGAGCGATACAGACCATGCGAGCCTTGCATTCTTTGAAAACACGTGCACAAGGGCGTAAGAAGGGTTCTAGGCTGCACATTCTTGAGTAAAGCCTGATGCCGGCGAGTAGGAGCCTTGGAGCAAAGTGGGGGGGGCGATATTCGGGGGTTGGAGCTAGTGAGAAAAGAGCTACGTCGGTGACGGGCCCGTTCATTTCCTGGTACGCTCGTGTGACCCGGAATCCAGTGTAAGCGAAGATGGTGCCCTTGGCCACGCAGGCGATGCACGTGGAGCTGGTGTTCTTTAACTGCCACAGTGGTAGTTGTGCAAATATCTTGACAGGCATGAAAACTGCCTTGTGAGTCTGTGAACACTCTATAGTGGTGTTATTTTTATCTCTTGCCAATTCGCGAGCAACAGATCTGCTATGTTTAGCAAGCCTGGGATGGCATGCAGTTCTGCCGAAGAGCTGGGGATAAAGGCATAATATCTAGTTAGCCTCCCCGCTTGGTTTCGTCTACCGTGTGCCCCAGCTAACGTTAGCCAAGCTGCTCCGACAAATGAAAAAAAGTTTAAAATGACGGTGCTAGATATAATAAAACCTACGGTGTGCCGTTGTCAGAGGTGTGACGACCGAACACCGAAGGGTCGAAGATCGTATGTTGAACCGTGTTTCTTTAAGCATTTTTTTTTTGTTGAAAAGCGTGGATAACGTTAGCTGGGACACATACATTTGTCCATGCCGTCGTGAACATTGACTGTTGCTCTTGCTGTCCCACAGATAAACCCACGTACACTATATTGCCAATGTGGTTGAGCGGTCCTTGATAGAATGTCTAAGCGCGACTGAACGAGGACGCAGAAAGAAACAGAGCGGTCGTTGCCCTCGCGCATTTGCTGCTTATGTTTGGTTCTCGTGGTGCTTTGCGCGGGCATGTCTCCTCGCCGTTTTACCTTTTCCTGTGACCTTCAGTAGTGGCTTAGCATCTGCCGTTGGAATGAGCTGACAGTGAGGATGTGTGCCTTGGAAACGTGGGACTAGCCAGAAATGCAGTAACTACTGGCGAGAGCTATTTGAGACCATTAGCTTGGTCTTTGCTTAGGACTTATGTCGGTTTGTCATCAAAAATTCCGCTGATGAGAAAAAAAATATTTGCCTCCGAGTGGAATTTTTTTCATGATATTGTTACGAAAAGGCCTGAAGCCCAATGCACAAATATATGTACAACTGTTTACATGGGGGAAAGTTTGTGGTAATCGCGCAGGCTGGTACAAAGGCCACATCTCCAGGAGACAGTATACGGCTTCCTCTTCGTCTCCTTTTTGCACGCACGGTCCTGTCCAAATGCACCGTAACATAACTTCCGGGGGCTGGAGCGCCGTCCCGGCGCTTGTTAGATTGATAGCGAACTAGATGAGTAGTACGGTTTTAAACGGGACACGCGGACAACGTTAGTTCGTAGCTGGGCCGAGGACGGCGTGTCTTCAACAGGGGCGATTTCGTAACTTAAGTGACCTAATCGTCCGGTAGGGCCTGGTATAGCGTGACAGTAGTTTTTCGGACGTGGCGACTTGGAGTCCACAGAAGAACGAGATTCCCGGAAGAGAACTGAAGATTCCGGTGGCGACTGTCGGAGCGAGTCTTTTGTGACGCCTGAGCCGCTGTAAGTCGATCACAGGCAATCTGGCGAGTCATACGAACCCGACCACGGCGTCATGGGCGTATTTTGTGGTATGTCGCAGCACCGAAGGTAGCAAGGTGTCAAAAGGCAGAGTGGGATGGCGACCAAACAAAAGGTAGAAAGGCGACAAACCGGTGGTATCATAACGTGACGAATTGTACGCAAATGTCACGTAGGGCAAAGTGCTGGTCCAATCGCGATGGTCTGCTGAAACGTACGTAGACAACATCTCTGTAAGGGTGCGATTCAGTCGTTCAGTCAGTTCGTTCTTTTGTGGGTGATATGCGGTTGCGAGCTTGTGTTCGGTTGAAAAGGAACGAAGTATGTATTCGACAACTTGGGACAGGAAATAGTGGCCGCGATATGTCAGCGGCTGCCTTTGCGTGCCATGGTGAAGAGTCACGTCTTGAAGTCAAAAGTCTGCTACATCTGTAGCACAGCTGGTGGGCAGGGCACATGCAATGGCCTAGCGCGTCGATTAGTCTGTGGCAACGGCTATTCATTTGCTCCATTTTATGGATGTGGGGAAGAGGCCAACAAGGTCAATGCCGAAACGGAAGAAAGGCTCCGTGGGAACATCGATTGGATGAAGGTGGCCAGCAGGTTGCGCTCGAGCCATGATCATGGCCTCTTTCAACGCTGACAGGGGTACCAAGCCGCAACGTAACGTCGCACAGAGTGGTAAAGGCCTGGCCAGAAAAAGCGAGGTCGAACCCTGTCGTAAGTGCGGAAGGTACTGAGGTCCTCCAGTTTCTGAAGACCAACTCGGCGCCCGGTCCTCCAGCTTCTGAAGACCAACTCGGCGCTCGGTCCTGACAGGATCACCAACAAGATCCTGAGGAACCTGAATGACGACGCCATCGAGAAGCTCTGCGAGTACATCAACGCGTGCTGGAAGGAGGGCCGAATTCCGCAAGAGTGGAAGACCGCGGACGTTATACTGATACCAAAGCCGGGCAAACCGCTGGAGGTCCGAAACATGAGGCCGATCTCCCTCACGTCCTGTGTCGGGAAAGTGATGGAGCATGCCTGCCTTAACAGGGTGACGACGCTGCTCGAGAAACAGGACGCCTTCGGCACCCACATCATCGGTTTCCGGAAGGGCCTTTCAACGCAGGACGCCATGCTGCAGATCAAGGAACAGGTCGTGAACGCTCCGAGCACGCACGTGCGCGCCCTACTCGGGCTAGACCTCAAGAGCGCCTTCGACACTGTGAAGCACATGGCCATACTGGACAAGATCAGCCGACTCGATCTCGGGGCGAGGTTCCACCAATATGTCAGCAGCTTCTTGAATGGGCGCGAGGCGACAGTCAAGATCGACGGGGCTTCACCACGAACGGTCCGAATGGGTGGTGCGGGAACGCCGCAGGGCTCCGTACTCTCCCCCATGCTTTTCAACCTCGTCATGATCGGCCTGCCGGAGCGTCTTGAGGCGATCGAGGGCATCAATCATACCATATACGCAGATGACGTGACGGTGTGGACCACGGAGAACACGAGCGTCGGCGAAATGCAAGACCGACTGCAGCGGGCCGTCCGGGAGGTGGAGCGGCACCTCGAAGACACGGGACTCGTCTGCTCACCCGACAAGTCGGAGATCCTGCTCCACAGGCCGCGCAAGAAAGGACCCCTTCCACAGGCCGTGCTAGACGCTCGTCGTTTGGGCGTCCGCGTCACGACGAGGGAGGGGACCCAAATACCGACGGTGTCCAAGTTGCGAGTGCTCGGCCTGTGGCTGGAAGAGAACGGTGCCAACCGCGAGCTGGTTGCCCGACTGCAGAAGAAAATGGCCGCCGCCACACACCTCGTGCGGCGGGTCGCGAACAAGAAAAAAGGAATGAAGGAACAAAACGTTACGAGGCTGATACAGGCGTACGCGCTAAGCCACATAGCGTACGTCGCCGCATACGCCGACTGGAACAGGAGCGAAACCGACAAGCTGAACGTGGCGATCCGCAGGGCGTTCAAGACCGCCCTGGGAGTACCCCAGTACACGCCAACCCACAGGCTCCTCGAGTTGGGCGTACACAACACGCTCGAGGAGATCGCCGAGGCGCAGAGAATCGCGCAGCTGGAGAGGCTGTCGAGCACCGTAACGGGAAGACGAATCCTGGACTTGCTCGGGATTGGATATCACGAGGCGCGTGGACTGAAAGAATCACTGCTACCGGAAGTCAGGGACGCCATACAGACGGAAAACATGCCGAAGAATATGCACCCGGTGCATGACGTGCAAAGACGTATACGCAGGGCGGTAGCAATCCTCGAGAAGCATGGAAGACAAGAAGGCGTCCTCTTCGTCGATGCAGCGAGGTACCCGCGGCCAGTCGGTGACTCTGATGGCGACGAGGAAAGTCGACCACCACCGCCGCTACAAGGGAACGTGCGAGGCGAGCCGCAGTTACCAGCACCACCACCCTTACTCTTACTACGACAACAACGGCAGCAGCAACAACGGCAACATCAACACGGCCGACCGACGGCGGCGGCGCCCGCCTTTTCCATGGCCGTCATAGATACAAAGGGAACGATCCGAGTCACGGCATCAGCGAGGCTGCCGTCGGCCGAAGCAGCGGAAGAGATGGCCATAGCCCTCGCGGTACTCCACGGAGGTGCAGAGGATAGCCTGATTATCAGCGACTCCAAATCAGCGATTCGGAATTACATCAAAGGTTGGGTGTCCGCGGATGTGGCGCGTATGCTCAACGCCCGGGCCGGGGACTTCGGATCCGGCACCATTACAAACAAGTCCCTCAAGTGGTTCCCTGCGCACGTCGGGGAGCTTGGCAGTAACAGCAACTATGACACCAACATTGCTAACGGCCGAAGACGCAACGACACTCCACCCAACCACAACGAGCGCGCCCACCTCGTCGCGAGGCAGCTTACCCGCCGCGACGTGGTCACCCAGAGGGCAGCCGCTGCCGTTGTTGTGCGGGACCCCAGCGGAGGAGTGACGGCGACGGCGGCTGCCACCCCGTCTGCCGCGGCCGCTGTTGTTACCAATACAACACAAATCGCGGCGGACGGAGCTGGGGATCACGCGGACGCCGACTGCGATGTCAGGGAGTTTCCGGCAACGTACAGAGAGGTGATTGGTCACTATCGGAAAGAAAGAAGAAAATATCCAGAACCCCACGGGCGTCTAGACAGGTCCCAGGCGGTCGACCTGAGACGGTTGCAGACGGGCACTTTCACCAACCCCTACCACCTGCACCGCCTGTGGCCCGCGCTGCACCCGTCGCCCGGCTGCCCGTGGTGCGAGCACGAACGGGCTGATATGGCCCATGTGCTTTGGGAATGCCAACGCCACGTGGAACAAGGACAAAGAGGCAGGGGGAATACAACAGCGGAACCCTCTGAAGCGGGGCGCCTCGCTAAGAGATGGCAAGCCGCCCTCCTCAGCGAGGCACCCGAAGACCAGGAGTGGGCCGTCCAGCGGGCCAGGGCCGTTGCCGAGGATCTCGAAAGATCTTCCTCGGGCGATGGTCCACTGGCAGCCTAGCCCCGGGCACCAACATCAACTGCTGGACAAATAAAGTTTATTCCTATCCTATCCTATCCTGAGGTGTCCGGCATTGGGTGCGTCGTGGAGCTCAGCAGGAACAGTAGAACGGAGATGACCACGGACGACTAGTAGTAAATATGGTCCATCAGAACTGATGTTCCGTCGATAAAGAATGTCATGGAGCACAAACATTCTGGTTGAGCGATCTGATTGTCCAGAAGTCAAGCGCTCAATGATCGACCGGAGAGGGTCGTCATTTCGCTACTCAGTAAAAAAGTCGGAAATGGCCATGAGGCAAGTGTCGGCATCCTGTTCCTCGTTGTCAGGAGGATCGACGGGATGACGATACAAGCAGTCAGTGTCCAGATGTAAGCGACTGGACTTGTACATCACAACGAAAGACTATTCCTGAAGTCTGAGTGCCCAGCGACCAAGGCGGCCAATCGGGTCTTTCAGTGACTATGGCCTGCACAGGGCATGGTTGTCCGTGACGACAGAAAATGGGCGGCCAAACAAGTAAGGGCGAAATTTAGCCACTACCCACACCAGAGCGAGGCACTCGCGCTCGGTGATAGAAAAATTGCGCTCTGAAGGAAACAAGAGGCCACTGGCGTGGGCAATGCCGCGCTCGACTCCATTTTGCTATTGGGCGAGGACAGCACCTATTCCATGGCCGCTGGCGTCTGTGCGAACTTGCGTTGGTGCAGATAGACCAAAGTGGCCTAATATCGAAGGCGTTGTCAACAAGCGGATGAGGGTGTAGAAGGCGTTGGCTTGTTCACGGCCCCGAAAGAACGCAGTGTCCTTCTTGAGAAGGTCAGTCAGTGGCCGGGCGATATCTGCAAAATTTTTAACCAACCGACGAAAATAAGAGCATAAGTCCACGAAGCTGCGCGCATCGTTTGCTGAGCAGGGTACAGGAAAATTCTTGATTGTGTGAGTATTATCAGGATCAGGATGTATACCGGCCACACTGACAAGGTAGCCAATTAAGAACTTTGACTTCGCGGTGTCTAATACCCCTGTCACACTGGGCGTTTTAATCATCGAATTACATTATTCGGCTGCTACACAGCGATATTTAATGCCATTAGCACTGAATGACTTCCGCAATCGAATGAGTTCGAGAAACTCATGCGGCTTCGCACTCTCAGAGAATGTGTACTCTCAACCCCTGAAACAGAGCAAAACAGGACAGCGCGTTTGCAAATTGAAAGCCGTACTCGTAAAGAAACAATAACTTTTGAGTGTTTTAATGGACTTGTTACTTTAAAGAGAAAATCTTTACGGCAGGCTGTCGCAAAATGTTGTTACTTTCTAGCTCAGCAACGTCTGGCCGCCGCCCATACCACCGCGCCGCCGCCACTCTGCTCGTCGGCCATATTGTAAACACCCGGGTGCCTGGTTGCACGTTTTGGTTAATCAGGCATCGGCAAGCACTTTATATGCACTTATGCAAGCACTTTGTACCTGCCTTGTTCTACATTAGCCGCCACGTTTTTTCGGAGTGATCGCCATTGGTATCCTCTCCATTAGTTTTCCGATGCAACTGGCAAGCGCAATTGGTCGGTATGATGCAACGTCTACAAACGACTTGCCAGGCTTGAGCAGTGGAATTAGGCGACTGGTCTTCCATTCATGGGGAACCGTACCTGTCTGCCAGGAGTTGTTGTACAAGAGCAGGACCACTTTCCGAGCCTCTTCGCCAAGATTACATAGGGCACGGTAGGTTATACCGTCGGGTCCTGCTGAAAATGAACGCTTGCACAAGGCCAGTACAGCTTCGAGTTCATCCATGGAGAAAGGACTGTTCATGAGGTGGTCGCGTAAAATCGGTGAGTGGTGGAGCGTCGATGTTCCAGCGGAACTAGTTTCGACAGCGATCTTCCTGCAGAAAGCTTCAGCGTCGTCAATCTCGTTGCATTTTTGGTGAAGGGCCAAAGACTTAAAAGGGTAGCACTGCTGAAGGGTTCCACGGAGACCACGATCAGTTCTCCATATGTGTGACAAAGGTTTTCGTGGATCCAAAGACTCGCAGAATGACTTCCATCTTTGCGATGCAAGTTTGTCCATGCGACGCTGAATTTTGAGTTTTCTGGCCAACCTCAAGTCACGTACAGTCTTCGTGCGCCTGTATCTTCGCTCTGCACGGTGACGAATTGCACAAAGCTTCTACAGCTCAATGTCGTATTCGGTGCGTGTATAGATTCTCGGAAGCGAATGTGTGGCAGCCTTCAGGGCACCCTTTATGATGTCCTCTAGGCTAGAGGACAAGTCATCACTGCAGCTGTCTTCGACAATTGATTTGAACATTGGCCAGTCGATGCATTGTGTGACGCCGGCTAACTTGGAGCCCGTCAGCCGTTCAATCTTAAGATAAGTGGGTAGGTGGTCACTTCCCCGCGTTTCAATATCCGAAAACCATCTGAGCTTTCCAGTGAAGGAGTGCGAAACAAAGGTGAGGTCCAGGCGGCTACAGTAGGCAGTTCCACGCAGAAAAGTGGGGCTTCCATCATTTAACAAGCACAGTACTTGTTCGGAGGCAAATGACACTAATCTTCTGCCTCTCGAGTTCATCTTAGAACTTCCCCAAAGATGGTGGTGGGCATTAAAATCTCCAGTCATCACCAAAGGCTGCGGAGTCGTTGTCGTGATTCACCGTAACCGCTCGCAGCCCAGCCGACTTGAGGGCGATATGTAGGCTTCAACTACTGTGAAAGTGAGTTTGCCTTTCTTCACTGTCAGACATACGTACTGGTTTTCTTGGTCAGGTGGCGCTGGATGATGGACAAACGCAAGATCACGTCGTATGAATACGATGATCTTGCTGCAGTCTCCGTGGGTGGCGGACATGAAACAATCATACCCGGACAGTCTCATGTTATCTGATAGGGGTTCGCAGATGACGATGATTGGGAACTTATTCGTGAACACAAACTGTCGAAAGTCCGACATGCGTGACTTAAGTCCTCTGGCGTTCCACTGAAATATCGATGCGTTCCGGACTTGGTCACGAAACGACGCCTTCTGGAGAGCCATGATTTCAACCAAGAGCTGCAAGTACTGGACTCAAAGTGTCCAGCACCTCTAGCGCACTTTGTGCAGACGAAGATTTCAAGTTGGTAAGTATAACGCGAATGGCATTCATGAGCGACCGCAGAATGTTGATGACCTGGAGATCATCAGCCAGCATCGCTTCAACAGTTGCCGAAGCAGTCGAAGTTGGTGCGTTTTGAGACAGCTTAGCAAGGAGTTGTGCCATCGGTAGCTCAGGCCATTCTTCCAGACGGGCGAGACTCTCCGCTTTGTTTGCTTTCCTTGTATCTGTCTTGGTGGCACTGTGCGTTGACTCGGCAATCCTTCTGGCGGAACATGGCGTGTTCCTATCTGCAAATGCGGAATGTCGTGAACGTTTTCGGTGTCTATGCCGACGTCGCCGAACAGCGGCAGCAGCCTCTCGATGCGTTGAATTGTCCCGCTCCATTCGTTTTAGGATCGCGAATTCCTTCCGCACCCGCGGGCAATATCCTTTGATGAGGCCTTGTGAGGACCGCTGCAGTTAGGGCACTTTAGAACATCTGTTCTGCAGGCGTCTTCTGAATGAGACTCGGAGCACTGCGGGCACACGACGTTGTTCACGCAGACACCCTTTACGTAGCCAATCTTGCGACACTTGAAACACTGGAGGGGCTTCGGTACGAATGGTCGTACTGGATGGCGGACATGTCCTACTTTGACGTGGGAAGGAAGGCTGTCTCCTTCAAACAAAATCTTCACACAGCGTGTGTTTCCTAGTCTGAAAATCCTCGTAATGAAAGTGCCTTCTGTCGTTGGCTTGATCAGTATTGGCAAGTCGTCATTCGGGATGGCAACGTCGACGTCATAAATGACGCCCGCAGTACCATCGCCGCCTGTAGGGATCATTGATCGCACCTTTACGTTGTCGATCTCAATTATATTACGTAGGCCTTGTAGGGCGCTGCGATGTAAGACATAAACTGCCAAGACATTCTTCCGCGAGTTTATTCGCACGTCTTTAATCTCATTTGGTGCGATTCTCTCGAGTAACGAAGAGAGGACTTGCCTGTTGAGGAGCCGCAAATTGGTCGCCGGGTCCACGGGCATAAAGAGCATAGTGTGCGGCCAGCGCTGTGGTGCACTCTTCACGGTAGAAGCACTTGGCGACGAAGATGCCTGCAGTAGTCTTCTTTTCGCTGAACTACTCATCACGACCTGGAAGTCATCGTCTGACGAGTGGTAACTGTCCAAACATAGCTCAGTGGCCTCGCTCTCTGTATCGCTTGACGCACTTGCCCGTTTCCTGGACGCTATCCGACCTGACGACTGCGCATCAGGAAAGTCCTCGGAGATCTCTTTATCCATTGCCGCAAGGAGGGAGTGGCAGCTCCCAGAAATTCAGGGAAACAAAGTGAAAAAGCGGAGACAAAAGCGCAAGCGTTCTATCAAAGAATCACTTCGTTCCATTCTACCATTCTAGCACGGCTAGAATGGTAGCACCTCGAACATTACCAGGTATATCCAGATGCAGTAGCCGGTTTCAGGCGTGGCCGTTCTTCCATTGGCAACGTTATCGACTTGGTGACGTACGTCGAGCACCAGAAGTCCTGCAAAAGACTATCTGCTGCCCTGTTTCTTGATGTTAAAGGAGCGTACGATAACGTAAAGCACGAAGCGATTTTCAACGCGTTAGAGGCAGTAGGACTTGGTGGCAAGGTCTATTTCTAGATAAGTAACTATCTACATAAGAGATCCTTTTTCTTACTTACCGAGGATGGCCCGACCTCTCAGCCCGACTTCTCAGGGGTGCCTCAGGGCGGAGTACTGAGCCCAACGCTCTTCAGTCTGACACTCATTGGGCTCGCCGACATCGTGCCATGCACCGTTAGGCTCTCCATCAATGCCAACGACATTTGCATTTGGACGTCGGCTGTGACGCGACTGCAGCTTCGCGCGCGGCTTCAGAAGGCAGCCACTTTAACATCATCCTACCTTCGAGAACAGGGACTTCATATATCATATGGAAAGTGTGCACTGGTGGCGTTTACTAGGAAATCAATGTCTCCATACGTGATATCCGTCGACGGACAATTGATCTCGTACAGCACGAGTCACAGATTTTTGGGGGTTGTCATTGACAGAAATCTCTCCTGGACACCTCATGTGAATTATGTGAGGAAACGCCTGACAGGAATTTGCCAGATGTTTAAGTTCCTAGCAGGAAAGACCTAGGGAGTGCCAATGCAATCTATGCTGCAATTATACCGGGTCCTCTTTATTGGATTCCTGCGGTACAGCCTACCGGTCATGTCCAACACCTGCAGAACTAACCTGAATCTAATCCAAAGCATCCAAGGCCAAGCCCTCAAGATATGCCTTGGCCTACCGCAGAGTGCGTCAACGACTGAAGTTATTGCAGTCGCTCAAGATTACACTCTTAGAACGCGCATTAGCATTGAAACAATGCGTGTGCACATAAGACACTTCGCCCGGACCCCTACCCACCACCTCGCAAGTCTCCCAGTAAATAGGCCCCACACGACATTCAGTTCGACTGCCTTCGCGCACCGTGCTTCTCTCAAGTCAGGTTACATACCTGCAGCAAGACCTTCTATTCCTCCATGGTGTGTGCGCCGTACTCAAGTAAACCTTACAATCCCAGGGCTTCAGAAAAGTCGGATTTGCCGTCATCAGCACTCAAGCAACTAACTTTACTTCTTTTGTACGAGAAATACATCGACTGCACACACATCTGTACTGATGGATCAACTACATCAAGCAGTTCCGATGGCGCTGTAGTTATACCAACAATGAGAATAACTCAGCGGTTCAAGACTTCCCATGTCGCTACGTCTACAGCTGCAGAGCTCGCGGCTCTCCGCGACGCGCTTCATGTGATAGGTGCTAAATGTGCTAGGAAATGGGCAGTCTTCTGCGATTCAAAGCCGGCCTTGCAATGTGTGCAGTCGTTTCTCCGACATGGAACTCACGATCAGCTCACGTGCGAAATCATGGAACTTGTCCATCATTTTGGAGAAAAAGGCCATGATATATCTTTTCAGTGGATACCAGGTCATTGCGGTATCATAGGAAATTATGAGGCAGATAAGGCAGCTCGGATGTCAAACCAAGAAGACCGCTGCGTCCCCATTCCTCTCTCAAGGACCGACGCCGCGAAACAACTTCGCAGTCACCGGGGTCAATTTTATGGGTCACAACGGAAGTCTGACCCAGCGGGCGATACTCAAAATCAAAGACGTCGCGATAAGACTCCAGGACGTGGCAAAGATCCGCAGCCTGGTCGGGAAGCAGGTCTTGAGCGATCATCTTCAAACATATGCCGGGTTCGGATGTTGCGGAACTGATCAAACAGCAAGCAGGTGGCTGCAGAGGAGCACGGAACGTCCAATACAGAGATGACGGTATCGTCGATGGGAGAAGCGTCGCCGAGCGACATGTCTTCCGGAATAACTTGGGTGCTTGAACCGAAATATAAACAGGAAGGAATACGCGGTTATTGAAGATAGTCACAATGGTATGAAGAATGGCAACTGTGCGTAGTAGGAGAACATTGATATTAGGAGTCAGCACATAGTCGCCGTCAGGAATAGATGGGAAGCACGTCACAGGCATATACATGGCGCTTTGAGGCGGCAACCGTACGAAGTTTACAGAACATAAACGAGGCTTAGCTGATTTTGGAGGACAGCAGTGAATAGGCAGCTCGAGTTGGAGGAGGCCAGCAGCGTAGTCAATCAGTGCTGAATAGTCCGATAAAAAGTTGAGGCCGAAGATCAAATCATGTGAACACCGTTCCGGAACAGCAAATAAAACGGAAGTGTTAAAACCATCAAGTTATACGGGCAGTGCACATGCCAAGGATAATGGGCGTTGCTCCATCAGCGACCCGGATAGCACGAGATGCGGCAGCTGTAAGAACTTTCTTCTGACCCTCCTCCCCACCCCTCCCTGGCACACTCCCAATAGATCCTTTGGAGTCGCCTCCAGGCCCGCTCTCTCCCATCCTCTCAGCTGCTATCCCACCACTGTGGCACCTCCCCTACATGCTCCCTATGGGGCGACCCTCACGCCACACTCTTCCACATCCTTTCTTGGCTGCCCTGCTGTTCCTCCCCCGCAGGGACAGCCCGCCATCTCAAGCTGGGAGGACTGGGAGGTCCTGCTCTCGCCTACGGACCCGACATCACAGCTTGCATGCTGCGGTGGCTCGGGCTGCCGACGTCATGAACAAAAGGAACATGACCGTCTCTACCTAGTGTGGGACCGTGCGGTGGTCCAGGGACCCAGAGGAGTCCAAATTCACTTGCTACGAATAAAGTCCGTCTGTCTGTCTGTCTGTCTGTCTGTCTGTCTGTCTGTTGTTAGTTAGTTAGTTAGTTAGTTAGTTAGTTAGTTAGTTAGTTAGTTAGTTAGTTAGTTAGTTAGTTAGTTAGTTAGTTAGTTAGTTAGTTAGTTAGTTAGTTAGTTAGTTAGGCGGCACCGAAGGTGGTTGCTCATCACCGATATATGGGCTCCAATGTCAAGAAGCGCTGGGACAAATACGCCGTCAACTTCTACATCGATGATATTTGCGTCTGGTCGGCAGGGTGAGAGGCTTTGGCGGAGACGTCGACAATGCAGCGTCACCTCCGGGAGCTACATCTCTTAGTTTCCCGAAGGAATGCGCCTGGTCGGAATGATGGCGACGGGCGACGGGACTGGGGTGACCTGGAAGACGGGCGACGACTTTGCGGCGAACGGGAGTGGTGACTGCTCGGCGACGGTGATCGACGGCGCCACGCGGTCGTACCGTCAGTGGCGTGCAGGTTCAGATCGGCTTGCGGCTGGATATGTCGAGAACCACCGTCTGGATGAGGGCTGTTCGAGAACAGTATCGAGGACCAGCGGTTGCGACAGTATAGGGCGACGTGACCAAAGCGGCGACAATTGAAGCAAATGGGTCGGTAATACGGTGTTCGCCACTCTGCCATGTTGCCAGAACCTCGAGGGATCCATTGATTTTGAGTATTCGCGAGCGAAGGAGGTTCAGTTGGCCGGGAACTGGCCATGGTCCAAACTGGCTGCAAGCCGACATTGGCGAGTTCTTAGCACACAATAGCCTGAATAAGGGAAACCATAGGAGCTCATGTATCGTTGACAGGCGGGTACAGAGCCGCAGAACACATGGCTTCCAGCTCACGGCGCACGATCTTCGCCAGCTGCTCCGAAGGCGGCTCCTACCGCGGAGGAGTCTTGTCGGTCTTTAGAGGACGATGTTGCAGCCTGGTTGGGAAGCCGCGCAAATGTGATATATACGGCGGCTTTTCACCTGCTCGAAACGCTTGCACTCCGCGCTAATGTCCTTAACCGCAGTACAGTTCTTACAAATGAGTAAATTGGAGGCGTCATCGGGGCCCAAGTAACCACGGATATCCGTGGGACGTCCACCATAAGTCCCAACGTCCATCCATCCGGATATCCGACACGGACGTCCGTGGGACGTACAGGAGAAGTCCATATCCTGTTTGGATGTCCGAAGGACATCCCACCGGGATGTCCATGGGACATCCCATTTTGAACGTCCGCTGGCTCTCCATAAATAGGCATGCCCAGGATATACACTAGTGAGTTATATATAAACTAGCATAAATATATTGCCGGAAATTTTAGTTTGTTCATATTATATTTGTTTATTTTTGTTCTCTATCGGACACAGTTCATTCTTTTTTCAAAGCAAAATAAACATATTTCCAACTTGATATCAATTCTGACCACTTTAACATCGCAGTATTAAAATACGATATTTTTTCTATCGGTGGGTCATACAAACAATTTGTAGTTTGCTTTAAAAAAAATGCTTGTGGATGACTAGCAGAATATATAAGCGCCCATTTGAAGCCACTTATTCGACCTAGAGCCAAGCACTCAAGTTATCCCTCATTATGAAAAGTTCCTGATTTTTGGTCCTGACCTCCGAACATGTAGGTTCAGGTTTATCATTGAAACAGGAAGTAAAACACGTTGTTGGGCTAGTTGGTGCATTGTATTAAGAAAAAACCAGCAAAAAAAAAAAAGACGGACACAGGAAACATACACAAGACAGGCCTCTTCCAGCCTCTTTCCTGTCTTCTCGTATGTTTCCTGTGTGCGCCTGTTTTTGGCTGGTTTCTTAAAACAGGAAGTTGTCTGCAGTGTTCAATTGTGCATACAATAATATCATTATAGGTAACAAAAACGAATCTCAAAGGCTACGCTTTTGGTGGCTGCGTGCGTTGAAAGCGATTACGAAAGCTATAATGCGTCAGAGCCGCCATGCATTGACGGTAATCTCAAAGGCTATGTTTTTCTGGCGCCGACAGCTTTAGCAGAAACTAAAAACTCGAAAATCAGATACCGAATATTCCCAGAATAAGTAAATATTTCACTGTATAATAATAGAATATTTTAAAAACCTATTTATGTTTGCGTAGATGCACGTGGAAGTGTTACAACCTTGGCAAAGCAGAACGCTGCAGTCATCCAACCCAATCCAAGCTCTAGCCATCGTCGCCACGCCATTTTTCATTCTGCGATCGTTTTAAGGGCAGCGGAGCAGCGTTTGTCACCTTCCGTGCCTGCCGAAGTCTCCTACTCAGCTACCAAGGTATGACAGCTACATCGATTTCTTTTTTAATTCGTTTGGGTATTGAAATGTGTTTTCTTCACAGGTGCCAGGATGCCTAGACTGCTGGAGAAGCCGCACGCGCGAAAAAGAGCGTCGCTGGAAACAAAGACGGTATTCGAGGACTTCGGATCTCGCACCGGCAGCCAGCAGTCAACAGCTCGAGAATTCGCAAGTCTAGAACTGTGCAGTGGCGCGCATACCCCGCACGCATGCATTAACATGTGCGTTCGGGCTGTCCCTGCAAACATTTGTACGCCTTGTGATGCTGGTCGCTGCACCGAGGCGACATCGGAAGTTCAGGACGGTGGTTGTGACACTACGCGCACTAAGGATAATGTGCCTTGCTTCCCTGATGGATATACTCTACGTGACGCTTCGGATGGTTCACTTCGCTGTGAGAACGGAACAGGATCCCTTAGGAGAGGTGTACGCACAAGTCAATGCGGGTTTTCTGGTAAGCAGGACCCCGGAGTCTACATTTGCTTTAGCTACCGCGGACTCTTCATCGGCGGCCTTTGATTCTCCTGGCAAACAGCTTCTCCTGGCTAATGCGCTCATGATCAGAGCTGTAGCCGTCAGTAGCGGTAAGATCGCCTGCTGATCTCTACGAAAATAAAAAGCTCCTTTTAAAAAAGTGAAGAATATATTAGTTGTTTTTATCTACAAGTTTATTTAATATCGTGAGAATATGGTCACTACGGCCACGGCGGGGACATTGTAAACGAGAGTACGCATTCGATGGCCAAGTGAGTTTTAATAATTGTAAGAACGCACTACGCCACGAGGAAGAGCTATTGTTTAAAGAAAGTGAAGAATATATTGATTGTTCTTCACTAATAGTTCGTTTAGCCACGTCAGAATGTGGAGACATTGGGAACGAGAGTACGCATTTGACGGCAAGTTGACTTACGAGAACGCACTACGTCGCGAATAACATTTAAGCTGCAATACCATTAAGCATGTCCGTGTGGCATCCCGCGAATGACATTAAAGTTTAAGGCATTAGCCAGTTAATGTCATTTTTTGTGCCCGTGTCGCAGAGTGCTAGTGAAGTGATGTAGTCAAGATTAATTCCTTCATGTCATTTCTGTTGCTTTCGCTGCTTAATAATGCTAATTGATGTGTTTTTGCTCTTTCTTTTTATTCCATGCTGCAAACTCAAATGTCAAAGCAGGGTGGGCAATAAGTATTTTTGTTCTGCTGTTCTCTACCTTGTTGTGCTATTGAAATTGCAAGTTTTCTTCTTTATCCGTGTATTTATTTGTTCTTTGAACAGTACGCATATATCTGCTTATTGGTCTTTTTATGTATATGTATAAGGTGACAATAAACGTTTAATTGTATTTGGAAGTTGGTGTAAGTTCATTTCTCGTTTATTTAAAACAAGAATGCATTCAAGCATTAGACCAATGTAATATATATAATGGTCCGGTGCTTGAAGGCATGTGTATATCTGGAATATCCCCGGGAAGACACACACACACACACACACACACACACACACACACACACACACACACACACACACACACACACACACACACACGCACACACACACACACATATATATATATATCCTGAACGTCCCCTGAATGTCCATGCTGGATGTCCGCGTCGGACGTACTACGGATGCCAAAGCGATTACCTTTGGATTTCCCAGGGACGTCCCTCGGACGTACGTCGGACATTCATGGATATCCCACGGACATCCCGAATATCCAGAAAGGACGTCCGTCGGACGTCGCCCGGATATCCGTGGTTACTTGGGGGATACCTTTTAAGACATGCCCGACTTTTTCAGACTCCGGTATTTCAGGGTCGGCCTTGCGGCAGAGTGCCAGCACGTCTTGTATATAGGCGACGTAGCCTTCGGTGGACGTCTGAACTCGTGGTAGCAACTCTTTCCTGGCAACGACCTTCCGGCCCAGTGGTTTTCCGGAGAGATCTCGCAGCTTCTGCTTGCAGGTATCCCAGTCATGAAGTTCTTCTTCGTGGTTTTGAAACCACACTCGCGCCGTTCCCGCCAAGTAGAAAATTATGTTGGCCGGCATCATTGTGGGATCCCATTTGTTGTGGCTGGTCACCCGCTCATATATCGCCAGCCAGTCGTCGACGAAGGCGCCATAGGCGCCACAGAAGGTTCCCCTGGATCACGCGGATGCATGAGTACGACAGTCGACGTAGTCGCTGCTGAACAAGGCACCGTCTCATGTGACATCGGTGAAGAACCGAAGCTGCGGCCACTGCGAAGCTCCATTCTGAGTCGTTACCCCGCACTTCCACCAAATGTCACGAAGAGGAAGCCCGATACACAAATCTATGTATACAACTATTTACATGGGGAAAGTTTGGGGTAATCGCGCAGGCTGGTAAAAAGGTCGCAGCTCCAGGAGACAGTCTACCACTTTCTCTTCGTCTCCCTCTAGCGCGCACGATCCTCTCTAAATGCACCTTGACAATATCTTTTTTTAACAAGCCAGGTACCCTAATCACGTTCCTCAACACTGGTTTTATCGTGAGCAAAATTCTTGTATGGGAGCTGTACATTTATATCCTGTACCTGTTTTTTATCGCTGCACTCTCCATCCTTCTGAGACAGCTCCCCACGCAGTACGCCACAAAGCTTCCTGTAAAATAGCGTCGCTATGGCAGTTTTGTTGAAGCTACGAAACAGCGGAGGTGTAGTATGTAAATCGACACGCATACGGGGAAGCATTACGTGCAACTTTGCGAGTGTTTAGTAGACGCTTAGTGTTTTCGCCAGGGTGGACCTCCCTGCGTTTGTGGACTTGAGGCGCGCCGCGTGCGTGAGCTAGTGCGTTTCAATTAGCTAGGTCAGCGATGTTGCCCAAAGGACAGCAGCATTTGCGTGCCGTGACTGGTCTATACTTCAGCAGTTCGGGTATTACCCTCCAGGCCTTGCTGTTAATGCGCTCCAGGGCCCAAAGCTTTGTTCGAGTGATAATACGGAAGGGGACACCGTGCAGAATATGATAATGCACGAAAACCTGCACGAAGTGTCGTATTTCTGCGGAACGTTTGACTGGCTGCTTTTGGTCACCTTTACAGTTCGGTTGAACCACGTCGAGGCAATGCACTGTTCATCAAAAAGCATTCCGGGTATGCGGATAACCTGCTTCCTAAGGCTGTGTGTCTGTTCTATCGCGAGACGGACGCTGGATGTGTCTCTGTTTTCAACGCAGGCTCGATTTTGCGCAGTGCAACTGTGTGTCCTATCGTCCGTGTGAAGTTTCTTTCCGATGGTGTTTAAGGCCTCTGTAGAGCCTCTTCTCGCTCCTCCAGGGAACCTTGCTATACAGTGCGTCACATTTGCGTAAATCGCATGCTCAATGCCTAATGATGTTCTCTATAGTCCAAGAAGAGATGTCAAAACGACGCAGAATGGTGTAAGAAAGATCACGGCATTCTGAGGGATTCCAACCCGTTTGTGACCATAGAAGTTGAGTGTGTAATGTTAGCGGCGCTTCCGGGGATAACGTGCAACTTCGGACCCCCTTCGTCAGCGTGAACGAACTAGAAAGATACTACGGCGCTATTTCCATTCACCCCCGTAAAATTCTGCGTTATCTCAGGGCTGTCAATTGGTCAACTAGAAAGTTAACCTTGAAAACCATACTCGGCGCTCCCGCCGTCTGCAGCGACCGCAAACCGTCCACGTTTGCAGAATGAATCACGTTGACATTACCGTTCCCCTCACCCGCCGTGGTTGCTCAGTGGCTATGGTGTTGGGCTGCTGAGCACGAGGTCGCGGGATCGAATCCCGGCCGCGGCGGCCGCATTTCGATGGAGGCGAAATGCGCAAACACCCGTGTGCTTAGATTTAGGTGCACGTTAAAGAACCTCAGGTGGTCGAAATTTCCGGAGTCCTCCACTACGGCGTGCCTCATAATCAGAAAGTGGTTTTGGCACGTTAAAACCCCATAATTTTTTAAAAATTACCGTTCCCCTCGATTTCCACGCAAAGCCCTGGCTTTGTGTCCATCAGTTTCTGTTCGCCTAGTTGTTAAGTGCTTCAGTGCATTTTACTGCGACAGCAATATAGGCGGAACTGAAGTCTGGTTAGTGTGCGTGAATTTCACATTAGGCAAAACAAAGCCTCTGAGATCTGTCGACGCGTGTTGTCGGGCGCACCACCAGATCTCGGAGGGCATGATCGAGGGATAAAGGTGGTGCCACCACTGCTACGGAGGCGCAATCATGCTGGAGCGAGCGGCTGAGGCATGCAATGTGTCTTGTGTTACCTGTCATGATCTTTGCAGTGAACGAGCATGCAGCAAAAAACAAAAAAAAATAAAAACAAAGCCTGTGAGACCTGACAGACAGGCATCTTTCGTCTGTCAGGAGGAGGTTTAAAGTTTGACACACCTTAAATGTTCCACCATGCAGGCTATGGGCAGAGCTAACGGTTGACTTCGCGGTGATCGGGCACAAACACTGGCGGCCTCAATTCAGGCGACCTCTGTCGGCGTACTTGATTGCGGATAAGCTAGATCTACGCTGCAATGTATTCTTGCTCCTGGATTAAATGTGGTGGCTATAGTGCGCCATCCAGAGCTGAGAGGCATAAAGATATGAAGGCAGCCCCTGCAGCGCACTGATGATACCCTGTGTATTCCTGGGCGTTCGGACGCTCCGCTTTGCATATACCACTGTCGCATTCGATGACCAATGGGTCCCTTCGACGTCGCAGGTCCATAATTTCGTCTCTTTTTTCTGCCGATGATTTTGGACAGAAGCGATTCCGTGCAGTTACTTCCCATTTCATTTAAGCTTCAGTCAGTGTTGTTGATGGCCTGGTTCGTAGTGCTTCTGAAGACAAGAAAGAACGTTGTGCAGAAGACGATAATGCGTTCGGTTAAAGCTTCGGCTCGGAGCTCTGCCGTTTGTTTAGCTGCTATTTCCCTCATTGTTTGCTGTGGTAATATCATATATACGTATCTTCTGTACCATCCAGATCCATCTTTGTATCTTTAACGTCGCGCTTTCTGCTTCCGTCGCTCGTTGTGCGGTTTTTAGCTCCATTTCTATGGTATCCAAGTCAACCTCAATGTTTAGGCCCTATAGGTTCCAGTCTCCCTGCCTCAATTGACGCCCACACTGAAGACTCCACAGTTCTACTGCGTCTTTTCAAGACTACTCGTTTCTTATAAACTTAAGCATATGCTACGACCGCGAAACGCGCCAACGCTTCTCAGCCGTGTCCCACCACCGCAGTCGGTAAACGCCGTGTCTTGACGTGTGTGTGTGCCATGTCTTCGTATAGGGCAGCATACCAAGCGTTCCCATGGAAGTTTCTTTACCAAATAACTAAGCGACTCATTTGCTAGGCTTCTTGTCACTGCCCCCATTGCGTGGACGCTATTGTTTATGTTCGAATACTGCACAGGAACACCGAATTCTTACACCTCGGCATCACATAAGCACGCGTGACGAAGTTGTGCTGCGTCAGGCTCTGCACAATCAGAACTCCACAGTCGGGCGTGCCTGAAACATAAAAAATAAAACAAATGTTTTGTATGTGGACGCTTCCAGGTACAACTGGAGACGGGCCGTAGCAACAGTAATTGGCAGCGACAGGAGAATGTTGACGGGTGCCTCCCTGTACACTTCCTCGATCGCCAAGGCGAAATACTTTGCCATTGCCCTGGCGATCAAAGAGCAAGAACAGAGGGAGGAACCACGCACGATTATCACCTCCGACTCGCAGGATGCGTGCCGTTTCTTTTTGAACGGCCGCCTCCCAATAACAGTTAAAAATTTCCTAGGCGGTATATTGACAAACGGATACAAGTTGATCTGGTGGCCGAGACACACAGACCTGGAGGGAAACGAGAGTGCGGACACTTTTTCTCAAGGACTCGCGAACCGAGCAGAGCCTCTACAGCACTGCCAATCCGTCCAAACATTCCAGAAAGAGTCAAGCGAGGAGGACAACGACCTATTCCGAATGGCCCCTCGCGAAGTTCTTGCTCACCTGCGCGGCACCCGACAAAAATACAGCAACCCCCACAAATCATTAGTAGGGGAGGACGCCATAGACCTCCGCAGAATTCAAACGGGGGTCTTTCCAAACCTACAAAGATTAAACAAAATTTCTCTAACGCTGTATGGGCACACCTGTTCGTGGTGTGGCGATTTTCCATCGCTATATCACATTTCGTGGGGCTGCCAATAATTTCAATTATCGAACACTTTGGAGCACTGGGAGGCCCAAATCGCCAGCTCTGACCCGGAGGTGCAGCTTGCGCTTTTGGATCACGTCAGGCAGGCAGCTGCAGCCAGTGGAGCCCTGGACTTGGGGCCCCATTCATCGAGTTTATAACCTTCCATCCCAAACCCTTTCAATAAAGTTATTCCTTCCTTCCTTCCTTCCTTCCTTCCTTCCTTCCTTCCTTCCTTCCTTCCTTCCTTCCTTGCTTGCTTCCTTCCTTCCTTCCTTCCTTCCTAATACCTTATGCAATTGTACGGATGACGAGAAAATGCAGTGAGAAGCACATACCCGCCATGGTTGCTTAGTGGCTATGGTGTTGGGCTGCTGAGCACGAGGTCGCGGGATCAAATCCCGGCCACGGCGGCCGCATTTCGATGGGTCGCGAAATGCGAAAACACCCGTGTACCTAAATTTAGGTACGCGTTAAAGAACCCCAGGTGGTTAAAATTAATCCGGAGTCCCAAACTACGGCGTGCCTCATAATCAGATCGTGGTTTTGCCACGTAAAAAGCCTCATAATTTAATTTTAGAAGCACATGGCAAATGAACATCATGACTTACGTATGTAATGAGGGGAATCAAAACTTCGAAATATTATAGAGATATTTATATTAGCAAAGGCAAAATGCTGTGCTCAGTAAAGCTTAACTGTACGAGGACTCTAAAGCTACAGTTGTTTCCAACTCTCTTTTTGTTTCTGCTGCATTAGATTGCGGTGGATACGAGCCGGCGCAAGATGCAGGACAATTGGGCAATACAGTAGTCGCTGCAAATGGCTATATAATATTCGTTTTAACATTCAAGAAACGTGTGATAATCTCAGATAGGATTAGTACGTTAACTTACTAACGTTCACTCATTCATGTATTCATGTATTCACTCATTCACTCATGTCAACGTATATGGTCTTAGAATTTCGCGCTTCTACATTAATTTTCGGCAAACCATTTAACCGCAAAGCCTTCCATACGCTCTGTGGGATAAAACACCTGGAGCGTCTGTGTTTTGTGGCAGACTTTATGAACGCATATCACGAAACTGGAGCCAGTTTCAGGTTTCACATACTAAATGAGCGCTCACCAGTTTCAATTCTACTCTTAGCAAATGCGCGCTAATATTGATTGAAGATGTTAAAGATTATAAGTAATGAAGTAGCTATGTAGTGAATTTTAGTTTAAGAGCTTATTGGCGATTATCTTACAACTCTAGGCACCAACTGCGACGAATGATGTGTTTTGTTTTAAATACAGCCTGGTGAATTGCTTCTAAGAATTACTTTGTTATCGCTCAAACAGTGGTATCCTGAAAACAAGAGGCAAGGATTAAGATTACAGCATTTAAAGCCGTACCAGGGGAAAGTGCAATTCAAAGTTGTGATTGGCTGGACCCTTAGCGAATTGTTGAACTCGCAATATTATTTGGCAGTCGTTTTCACAAATTTTCACGAAATATAAGAACAGGAATCCAAATATCTTGGGTAAAGTTTCGAATTACTGTTTTACCGCTGGGAACCTTTGAATAAAAATGCTGAGGTGAATGAAAAAAATTCGCCGTTTCACCACAAAGGTGAAGCATCGATTGCGATAGCAAATTAGCAGACAGCCATACGAAGTAAGGATAGCACTTTTTTCGGCCGTATCAACTTGTAAACATTCGCTTGCTAACTAAATTAACAAGCATGGTACTAGCGCGCACAGCAAACATGAACACATCACACTCGATGACAGTGGACACTCGCTGTCGAAACGCTGGCGTGAGGAAGGACGGCAGCAGCAGCGAGCGACATGACCATCGTGCACTCTATCGCTTCAACGCAAACTCAGCACCGAGAACACGCAGCACACACAAAGCTACGAGCAGTCGACGCACCTTGAGATCTGCCGCCAACGCAGAAGATGCGGCCATATACGGCCGCGCAAACGCGCGAAGCCGCCACATACGCAGTTGCAGTTTAAGTTGCGGCCTGAGTGGAACGCCCCCCGGTGGGCCTACAACGTTGGGTGCCTCGCGCGCGACGGAAGACGGCACGCTTCCTTCCTCCTCTCTTTCGCGCGGACGAGCTTGAGCCGCGATCGTCGGCTCCGCTCGCTAGCTTTCACTCGCACTACAGCGTAGGGCGCGCGGCGACGGTGTTATCGCCCTTGGACGTTATGCGGTAGGTTACGGCGACGCCGACGGCAGAAATACTCCTGGAGTGTTCATATAATTGCTATCGTAATAAAATGATGGATATTGTTGTGAAGAATGGTAGATAAAAGCGCTAATTCTGCTCCGCCTCTTGGGCGAGTACGTCTGAATATGGCGCTGTGTTAAATCTAAATGTATCAAGATCGTGGGCGTGGTTTACTCGCTGCCTTGGACTTGTGTTACTAAAGCTTCGTGTAAGGTGTGTCATGGTGCTGAACATTTGCAGTGACATTGGCAGGCGCTCAGTTCATTCTGTGCCTTCTTGGGGGACAACAGAAACGCCGAGTAATTTAATTTTGGATTCTCCCTCCTTCGGTATACGCAGCGATCTGCGCTTTACACATACTACCGATCACGTGGCTTATCGCGTGCTACAATGGACGACGTTATGTTTCCCGTCGGTCGTGCGTCCAAACGTGATCAAGCGCACAGAGCCCGTCTATCATTTTTGAAGGCGACAAATCTAGACTCTCGATTATAGCCTACCATTTTGCTCCGATTTTTACGCTGAATTGTGGGCCATTTGCCGGACGTTAAGTGCCGTCCGGTGAGTGTGGGACGCACATGCATGTTTTATTCTTGTGGTGTTCTTCATCCCCCGTCCCATATTTTAACAATTTTCTCTCCCTCTTAATCTCTCTCCTGTTCTTCACTCACTATTGTTTTTCTAGGTACATTCTCTCTTATAAAGCCGACAGACGTTGTACCCCTCCTGGTGGCATCTCTCTTCCTATTTTCTGTCATTCTTTTTATGGGTGCAAACCAAATAAATGAACAAATTTCTCATGATAATTCTAATGATCTTACAAAGGAAATTAACAACTGGTCACTAAGAGTTTAACAAAAAAAGGCGAATGAAGACCTACGGGGGTGAACAGGGTCGCTGCAGACAAGAACCGGCCACATTTATGTCTACGTCGTTCCTGCTTTGATTGAAATTACCGCACTAAAATATATAGCACTGTCCAGAGCCATCCCGTATTTCTTTTATTTTCATTTTGTAAACAAAACACCACAGGATTAGAAGAAAATATTAAACACCTCGTGGACGTCTGATATTTCTGGCGGTTTAGCGGTAATAACGCAGTTTTGACTAAAATGCGTTCATGTGTGCTACATGGTTCGCTCCTGAAATTTCTTGCGGTGAAAGTTTACGAGAATCTCCTTCGCATTTCTTTCACAGCTGCCGAAGCTGCTGCAGCCGGTGCCCAGTCGAACTAAATTGTTTAACAAATGTGAAGTTGTGCGTATGTGTCAGGTTAACCACACTAGCACTGTGCTTAAATTAAGCCACCTTTGAGTACGTCAATTCGTGAGTATATACTGAATGACAGCGTGCCGCTAATGACATGCTGCATTAGCCTCAGGGGAGTCTCTCAAGCATCCCGTTACACTTGATGCTACTTTCTTGTGAAACAGTGACACACACCTTTAAAATTGAGGGGCGCTGCAGCACGCCGGCATGCTTTCTGTTCTCACAGGGCAAAACCATTTGCGCCGAGTATAAAGCTTCTTAACGCCAAGTCTCGTTTAAGAATACGCGTCTATCTGTGATGATGAGTCAAAAATTGTTGACGAAAAGTTGCGTATAGGGCATCCCTTTTTGAGGCGCGCTCACCAGGAATAGAACAACCTTTTCTTTTTTTTCTTTTTTTTTTTTAAGGGTCACCGCCTCGTGCTATCATTCATGAATCCTCAGCGAAGAATATATATCTAGCTGCCAATACAGAGCTGCCAAACGTCCTGCAAGTTATACAACACATCTTGAAAACCAGCAACTGGGCACATCGTAACATGATTTGTGAATGTTGACTTACCACTCTCGGTCGTCGTATTTTTGTTCAGCGAAGCTGCTTTTTTTTTTTCCCTGGGGGGGGGGGGGGGGGGGGTGCCCTACAGCTATTACCAACGCCAACGCCCCAACCCACTTCATGGGTCCTCTCCATTTTCTGCCATACCTGACGGGGCAAAAAGAAGTAAGCTAAGAAACAAGGAAATGTGGGGAGGCCATGTGATGCGGTGTACCCTTACTTTCTAGAAAGTCTTGCCAGAAATGACAAGGAGGGTGGCACAGGCGCAATGAAAAAAAGCCACATTTTGGCCAGCCATTGGCAAAATATAATTAAGTGGAGCTCGAGTATAAAACGAGCCTCATCTGCTCCGGTCTGCTCGAGGGCTGCGCAATGTATTAACCTTAAATTCCAAATTTTCACAGTGGTAAGAACTATTTTTAAAGTTTGAGTTACGCCTTAACTTCACTGCGAGTCTTTGACCTGTCTTTGGAGTACTCCAGTGTAATCAAATATCATTAAATGCGAAAGCGTCTCATCATCATACAAGCGACTACAAATGGGAAGCCTATGGCCCTGTATTCGCTGCATTGGCAGAATATTAA
This sequence comes from Dermacentor albipictus, assembly GCF_038994185.2. NCBI lineage: Eukaryota > Metazoa > Arthropoda > Arachnida > Ixodida > Ixodidae > Dermacentor > Dermacentor albipictus. Next base: position 185,418,090 of record NC_091821.1, read on the forward strand.
TATTTGGTTGTCAGGTAAGAACCTGTCCGAAGAAAAGTTTGATCGTTTTACCGAAGTGTAGACAATATGGATGAAAAGGTGGGTTGCCTAACTTCTCAACGTTTCAATTGCCGAGTCTTACACATTTTCGATTTTTTTTTTTCACCTTTACATCGACATTCATGGTGAAATCATTTCCCACAACAAAAAAGTGAAAAGATGACTTCTGGGTAGACGTTTAAAAAAACTAAGATAATAAAATACAAGCAACATCACATATTTCTATCCGATGCTCAGCTGCAATGATGTTGTTGAGATAGGGTATGCCAAAGGGTGACATTGAATAATATGTTGGTTAGTAGATTTTCCAGTTTCGTTCTGACGATATCACGATGGATAATTTTCCCTTTCTTTGAGAACAGTCCTTGCTTTTGTTTGTAGATAACAGAGTATGCTAACGCAGACTAGGCTATATTGCCCGAAACTCGGTTCCTTTCTGTAGTAGCTATCCTGCTTCAAAAATATAAGGAACTATTCAATATTCATGTGAATATTGCTGACTATCAGCACTGAAATTACTTATTTTTTTAGTTTACAGTGTAAGTAATTGACATTGCTTAGTGCCAATAACGTTGTCAGAGACTTCGAATAAAAATTTAGAGTAACAAATGCTTGTACATTGCTTTAAAAACGTGAGGGGCCCAAGAACATCTACGCCTTTCCTGACGTTTCTACGCTTGTGCGTAGACCCCATAGCACTATTGATTACTGCAATCGACCGCCTCAGTTACTGAGGTGTCGTAAGTGATGTGCTGTAGTACGGCACAGTGGATGCGATTGCGGTGTGTGTGCAGGTGAAGGGTACTGTACGACACTGCATAGCATGCGCATTGAGAGACATTAGCAACTAGCACAGCAGCTTGCGTCGACCCTGAACAGCACCCGTGTCAGATATAGTGAAGGCGGTGAAGGCAGGCGCGTTCACGCTCGTGATCGAACCCTGACGTCACCTTCAGGCGAGTGTAAACGTCACTTCCGCTATGCCAATTTTCCGACGCTTCCCCCCCTCCCCCCCCCCCAACGCGTCGCGGGCTAGCCTCACGCGGGGCGCCCATCTTTTTACAGCAACTGAATCACGTGACGAAAAGGTTGCTGGTGCGGAGAGTATGCGCTTCCCCCCCCCTTTTGCTTCCTCCCCATCATCGCTTTCCCCGACCTCTCCGCCACAGCGCTCCCCCCCCCCCCCCTCGCTTTGCTTGCACTGCGGGCGGTTGGTTTTCCCCTCCGCTTTTTCTCTCATGAGTTAAGCCGGCGTTCTGTTGGTTCTCTTTCGTCTGCCTGGAATATCTTTCTTTCTTTCTTTAGCTCTCGCTTTCTTTGATTTAGGTGTTGCGATCCCTGAATATGACTGGCCCATCACGTTATGGAGCAAAGAAAGCGCAAGGGCGATCACGAAGACGGTGCCGCGATGAGGCTGTCGAACCGGGCTCCAGGCCTCTCCGGGCTCCACTGCCGAGGTAGCCGGGCTGCTGCGAGGGGGCAGTCATGTGGTGTCGGGCTTATCGTTGCTCGCCGGGTGGTGGGGCGAGCCGGGGAAGCCGTGTCCGGCTGTGTGTCGCCTCGGCCGGTGTGCTCGGGGCGGCTGCTCCGCTGTGCGCCTGCCGACTAGTCGACTCGCATGCAGACCGCAGTGCGCTATATCAACGTTGACTATGCGGCGCGTGGCGCCACTACGCGTGCTTTAGCCGAAACATATACGCCTTATGAATGAATGAACCATTTATTTGAAACGATGGCTCATTGGCCTAAGCGGGGAAGGGGATGGTAGGAGTATAAAGAAAATCAATGACAGGAGGGGGGGGGTCATAGAGAAGGGGAAAGGGGAAAGGAACTGGCCGTGCGGTATCAAATCATACTTGTCTCTTTTATGAATTCGTAGAGGGCCAGGAGTCGCGTTTCCGGGTCTCTTCTTGCGAAGTGATCCATTCGTCCATCGTCGGTATTGTCCCCTCGTACTTCTGGCGGCTACCGTGACACGAAGGACCATGGCGTATGTTTGGCCCTGCTGTTGTACAAGGTGCAGCCAAGTACAAGCGCGGGGACTGGACTATTATTGCCGTCTTCTCGGTTACTTTTCTGTTGTTTGTGCGCCTGCCAATGTGCAATAACTTCAGCAATCAATTCGCACTTTGCAGTGATTCATTCAGGAAGTGAAATTGTAGTCACAATACCCAAACCCCTCCTGAAGTACTCGCACCGTACCGTAGAACGAAACAGCATGCTCAATGTGCACGAGACACTTTGCCCTCACAAAACAGCCGTTTTATCATATATCGGTATAAGCTTTGCCAGGGGCGCCCAGCCCTGTCTTTGTGCCCCACAAACACTTGCGTACACTACAATGACGCAGGCCTCTTGAATCGTATGGATCATTTACATATGCCCTCAGGCACGTCGAAATGAATGAACATGACATGTGCTGCGCTGGGTTCTGTCTGGATTTCGGCACTCAATACGACGGCCATTTTCGGTCTTTTTGATTAAGCCCGAAACAAAGCTAAGTAAAGCGTGAGGGGTCTACTACCGACTTCGTTTATCTAAAGAGTCTAGGCTAAATATTGCACTCCCGAATTCGAATTCCTGGTTGTATACGAACATTCCAAGCTCCCCCTCAGATTAGCAAATATGCTGATGTAGTCGGTATCAGGAACGTTGACCCCGTTCCGACATGCTACCGATGAGGTACATGTAACCTTCTAAAGAAAACTACAAGACAGTCCTCTAGCAGTCTTGTCTGTAGAAACGAAGGTAGAACAGGCCAGCCTTCCGCAGCCTGTCATCGCGGTCATTTGCTGAGTTCTGAATGCACATCCTGCCCATCCAACTATTAAACCTAGATTGCATTTTAAGATAAAACTTTCCTTTCTTGCAGGCTGGTGCTAGCAGTCAAAGGGAGCCTCATTCGTGTACGTGGTGCTTGACGATTACAGTTCTGTCAGTTCAGCGTTCTCAAAAGCCACTTGTTGGAGCTTATCGGTTGTCGAGGAAACAGGACGCTGCTTAAGCCACATCAAACAACGTGGCGGCGCTTCAACCGTAAGGAGGACGCGTGCTTTTTGGGACGACAGCGTATTTTCTTTTTTTTGGGGGGGGGGGGGGGGGGGGGAGGTGGCTCAGTTATGTGGCCACATTGCCCCGTACTCCCAAGATAGACACGGCATGCTTTTTTAGTCGCTTCACCGCTGTGGTCATATGGCGGTATCATGGAAATTTGAAATCTTTAGCACGCCGACGGAGCTATCAGTTCACTGACTGTATCATCAACTTAGCTGTATTGTAGTGAAATATACTCTGCGAATGGCTTCAATCGCCCTTCTCTTGATATTTAGGCACACTCAGCAGTGGCGATCCTAGAGGTTCTAGCTACTCTCCGGATTTTTTTTTTTTTTTTTTTCTTTGCTGAGAGTCCAAACGAGGACAGGTCCATGCTAAAGCCCCTCCATCCACGCGCCACCGCCGACCGGTGGTGGCGCGTGGGTGGAGTGGTTTTAGTCCATGCGACAGCGCAGTTTTGTTGCAGCCCACCTACTCGAACACTCCTTGAAAGAAGTGCTGATTCTGTAGTATGACACAAAGCTGGTGCATTTTCTGCGTTCAATAGAACACGTACTGTCGCACCAGTCTCTCCCACCTCTCTCCTGAAGAAAGAAAATTAAGAGGGTTAGATGTAACCAAACTTAAATCTAACCCAATCCATCATAACCGAACCTGCCGTCATTAGTCAAAATTCTTCTCCCGTTATTTATGGTTGTTTGAACGGTTATTTATGGCTGTTCTCCGGGACATTACTTGCACGTACGCGCCAACTGCATTGCAAAATAGATGAGTCTGCGTTCTTATATACAGGGTGTCCCAGCTAATTTTAGCCAGATTTTAAAAATATACCGACGCACTCTGGGACGACACGGCCAAATGCATGTTGCTGACCATTGTATGGAGTAAGTTACACTATTTGTGTATTCTTCTTAATTGCATAATTAGCATAATAATTGCATAATTATATATATATAACCGTGGCCGGGGCCTTGGAAATGGCTCGCGCTTCAAGGGCGGAGCAACGTCGCTGACAGTCGCCTCTATATGCTTAATTGCACTGCATTATCTGACACGAATTATGCGTCGTCTCTAGCTGCGCGGCGTGCGTCGCCAAGCACCCGTCTTTTCTTTTTTTTCTGTGTATGTATGCGCGCGTGTGTGCGTGTGTGGAGAATGGCGTGGGGAGGTAGGTTTCTTCTTGAGGATGGCACAAGAATAGGGGCCCCACAAAGCATCTATACCGTTAATAGTGCCAACAAAGCAGTGAATGTTTAGGTATGAAACTGGTTGGCCCATTTATTTATATAGGATGTCATGTCAACGGCTCGCAGATAAACGGCCGCTATTGCGCACTTCTGGCCTGCCGCGGCACCCTCCGTGGTTGCTCAGTGGCTATGGTGTTGGGCTGCTGAGCACGAGGTCGCGGGATCGAATCCCGGCCACGGCGGCCGCATTTCGATGGGGGCGAAATGCGAAAACACCCGTGTGCTTAGATTTAGGCGCACGTTAAAGAACCCCAGGTGGCCAAAATTTCCGGAGTCCTCCACTACGGCGTGCCTCATAATCAGAAAGTGGTTTTGGCACGTAAAACCCCAAATATTATTATTATTATTGGCCTGCCGCGGCGCGATACCCGACCTCGATACCCCGACCCCGGCAGCCGCATGCATTTTCAGGATGACGGTGGCCGATGGCTGCCTTCGTCAAAATGAATTCAGAGTCCCTTACTATCTACGGTTCCTGCCACAGCCGACGTGTTGCTTTGAGACGTTAAGCCTCGTCATTCAATCATCGCGCATTCCTGGGTCAAATAATCGCGCGGTGCCACCACTGACGCACCCGTGCCGATGTCGTCGGAGTACGTGATTGCGCGCGTTAATGCATCGGCAAGTTCTGTGCATGCCTATATAATCGCACACGTCGACAAGAAGCTGCTATCAGACGACTTTCTTTTGTGTCCTTGGCCTGATGCAAACAGTGCAGCCATGATTGCAAGTGCAGCAATAACCTTTCTACATGCCGCTGGGCTTTGGAGCTGCTGCAGCGTTGTGGACTGGTATATACGCACATCCTTCTCCCGTCATCATCATCATCATCATTTATCAGTCCTTTTCCTACCCCTCCATTTTCCCCGGTGTAAAGTGGCAGTTATCACTCAGGCCGACCTCTCTGCCTTTCTCTCTCTCTCTCTCTCTCTCTCTCTGCAACAGATAGTATATAGGACTCAGAATAACCGCGCCCTGCTGGCCGCCGCAGCAGATATAATGGTGGCATTTAGACCATCTTCGCTCTCATTCTCAAATTACACACGCACAAAGATTTTTCGCATCGTTGGCGCTAATGAGGACTGGCATTAGACGAGGTGTGCCGGAACTGCGCGGACCATGCGGCAACGTTTGATAAATATTGAGAATCTTGTCTAACGCCGCGATTACGTACACGACTGTTCTGAGTACATTGTACAGCCCTCCTCCGCACATGAGTGGACAAAAGTGCTCTTTTTCTTTACTTTCTTTTCCTTTCTTTTTTTTAATTATAGAAGAAGATTTAGCCTCCTAACAGTGGTTACGGCTACTAATTTTTTTCATACGAATAATAAAAAGAAATAATTATGTAGGACAACAAAAGAAACGACACAAGTTTGGAAAATCAAGCATAAAAACAGCTGGGTAGAGTAAACGAGGTCCCGATGTAATCCGAGATGTAGAGGGCGTCGTATGTAAATAAAATGCGAGGGACAAGCTCTCCTGAGCCCCAAAGAGCTGAAGGAGCGAAGCATACGACGTTGCAATGTGGTCGGATACGTACATGCGCACAGATGAGAATGACACGTAGATGAGCTAATACGCACGTGCGTATACAGACGGTGAAAGTGGGCTGCACTATTGCATACGCACACAGATGAAGATGGCGCATGACTTTTTATTAAACACTATATTGTTCTGTGGGCGTGTGTCACATATGAAGCATCCGGTGACAGTATAACAAGGTGATCATTATACTTAGAAAAGTGTGGGTGTACGCCAGTTGGTGAATCACGATTTGGGAACTTACCGCAAAGAACACACGGGACGAAGAAAGAGATAAGACGAAGCGGTACTGACAACTGTCGATTTAATGAAACGAACGCCGAGCTTTATATAGATCAAACGGACGTGTGCGTGCACGTGAAAAGCAACGAGAAAACCAATAAAACACAGAGCGACCTTACACAGAGGTGCGGTACAAATGCTAAAGATGCACTTTAGCATTTAGCATTTGTACCGCACCTCTGTGTAAGGTCGCTCTGTCTTTTTATTGGTTTTCTCGTTGCTTTTCAGGTGCATGCACACGTCTGTTTGATCTATATAAAGCTCGGCGTTCGTTTCATTAAATCGACAGTTGTCAGTACCGCTTCGTGTTGTCTCTTTCTTCGTCCCGTGTGTTCTTTGCGGTAAGTTCCCAAATCGTGATCATTATTAAGTTTTACTGATTTTTTTAAAAAATCGCTTGTTGCAAGTAACATAATTCTAGTCCTTGAGCTCGATTATTCAGAGAGGCAGACATTACTTGCACGAGGAATCGAAACACATATTAAACTAATTAAAAAAAAAAGTGCCCTGCCACTCTTGTGAAGAAGAATGACCAGCGAAGCTGTGTATGTGGGCCCCTTATTGCACCTCCGCTGCGGGTCGGCCTGGCATTGCACTATCTTTGGGATCGGCTCACGTATGGGGGGTGCTTAACGCCTGCGTCACGTGACCTCCGCAACCGGTCGGCCCGGCATTTCACTATCTTCGGTATTTTTTTCTACACGCGGACGTGATAGCGGGGAAGTAGCCCTTAACAACTTCGCTATGAAATTCACTAATTAACTTCCTAAATAATTGCCTCGTGGCACATATCGCAATTTACTAATTGTAGCCGGTGAATTTGCAAGGCGTATCCACTTGGAATAAATTTCCAGAATGACAGCTGCTTGGCGTTGGCCGGTGATGGTTCTCGAGGTGAACAGTGGTGGCAGCGGATGCTGCACAGTAAAGTGCTGGCGGACCAACTCAGGGCTGTCCAGAGGGCCCGTGTGACGGCAGAGGGGCTCGGCCTCTCTGTACCTTCGTGGGAGCGGCCCGCATCAGTCCCAGACTGATCCCTCAGGACCTAAATAAAATTCTTCATACCATACCATACCAATTTGGAGATACGTGCCATCAAACTCGCCGTCGAAATTCGCGGTTGTTCCACTTCGTTTTTGGAACATAACACTACTTCATGCATTGAAGCACAGAAGTAACTTTAACGCCCATGTATTTCGTACGTCCCACACTGATATCTCGAGTCTGGTGTCATCCTTAAGAGTCGTATTAAGTGAATACATCTTGCTTACTCACCGGCTACAATTCGTAAATTGCAATATGGGCCGCAAAGTAATTAAGATGTTAAGCAGTGAATTTTCGTTAATTCGTGGAACATGTGTTTAGATTTCTCGTGCAAGTAAATGTCCGCCTCTCTATATAATCGACCTCAAGGACTAGAATTATGTTACCTGCAACAAGTGACCCATTCCCGGATACACAATAGGAAGTTAATTTCCGAACGCAGTGAATAATTATTGTGAGGTTGTATAGATACTAGCGGTTGTGATTCCACAACCATTTTCGAGAGAGAAAAAAAAAGGATATCTTATTAGGGCAACTTAAATCCATTATTACCACATTATTTACCGAACGGTACAATCATGTTTTAGTGGTGCTGTGCCCGAATTTCGTACCATGTACTCTTCCTTTCTTTCCACGTCTTTTGTTGGAGGTTGGATGTGCCCTGAAGGTTGCTGTAGATATGCCAATGATTAAACCGTGCTGCAATCATACCAAACGTGTGCAGTTTCGTACGGGCAGTGCAACTACAGCCTGAATATGCGAGAGCTTGGAGCCAAACTGAAAAAGTTTCAAATAGTGATCACTATAGATCGAGACCGCATGAATGCACTAAAAATGATCTATTAGGCGCCTATAGCAGGTTCTAACGCTGTCATTTAAGGCGTATAGGCACCAAGAAACTGTCCTTTAGGCATATGCCAAGGGTTTCTGCGAATACCTCAAGTAATTTTTAGAAATCGCCTGTGGTAGATAGCACAACTGCGATTTTTGAGCTGTATTGGGGAAACAGGCGGATATTATTTGCTCGCGAAACCTAAATTCATAATCGACTAATTAACGAAAAATCAATAATTAAGCTTATAACTATGTACGTTATGGCGCGTAATGCAACTTACAAATTGCAACTGGTGTGCCTGCAAACAATATCCGTTCGAAAATAATTATGTGGATGAAATCGTTGTGATATTGCGGGCTGGCGCCACGAAAGGAACACAAGGAGGCTGAAGTAGACTCGGACGAACAGCGAGAGTTTAATGACGTATGTGGTTACGCACACAGGAGAACACTCGCGCTATCAGCGTGTATATACAATATTCCTCCAATTATTTAAAAAAAAAAAAGGTGGTCTACACATTCGCTAACAAATAGTAACAAGTCGCAAAATGTCGCTAGAAGCCCTATACTTCTTATTAAGCAGTAATAGTGGTAGTATAGTAACAAGACTCACTATCTGCTGAAGCTATTGGGGGCGAGGACTTACGGAGTCGCCATCTATCGGAAGCGCCTCGCTGGCGTAGTATGAGGGATCACGCGGCGCGCTCCTCATAGGTTTCGCTTGCGGCGCTCAGTAAAAACACCACGCGGCAGCCCTCCTGGACATTTATGTAGGTACTCTCAAAACGAGGGAAGTTTTTGACTGTCGATATAATAATCTTGAACAAACTGAAAGCACAGAATCGTTTACAGACGCTATTTCTTTATCGAATGCGTACATTAAACGCCACTGCGCGCGGTCGCCACAGTGGAGTCTCCCGAACCGACTTCTTGCGTGAAAGGTAGGCAAACGGGCTGAGTAAGCTACGTGAAATATGTTCTTATAGTCGACTCTCTGTATACAACTAAATGGAGCATAACAGAATGAAGCCTCACTCTAAGAAATGTTTACTCCCTTTGAGTCGTATCTTGCTACCCAACAATAAACGTCATCTGTCTTGTCCGCATTTCCTTTCGTTAACGCTGCGAGCCCGGTACTTCCCAGCAACGAACGGCGTGCGCATTATCAGCATGACATAGCATTGCCGACAGGAAAGTAGCGGGCGCGGCGTTTTCAAGAAAGGAAACGCAAGCAAAGAAGACGACGATTATCGTTGTGTGGCAGATATACACCCCAAAGGGTGTAAACTTTTTTTAGAGTGCTCAATGCAGCAATCGCGAGGGTTCGCAGCGACCGAGTGCGCGTCCGCATACATGTCCGCGCACAATATTTTGCTTTCGCTGCGAGCGCGTTTTCGCACCGTGCCGTGAGCTTTAGGCCGCAGCATATGAGGATTTGGGAGTACACTATAGCAACCATTGTTGCGTGGACGCTTTCAGAACTCTTCAAAAACAATTTCGTTACATAGACTTCGACGCCTACGGCGACTGTGATGTGCCGTCGCGACGATTCATTTCTCTTTATTTTTTGTCTTCTAAATTCTTGGACATTTCAATATTATTTCTCGAGTTGCGTCGCACTGTATGTTTATCGGTCTTCTCAGCGTGCGATTTGCCTCTGCTTCTTTTTCGTAATCATTAATTCATAACACGTACAAACATGACCATATGCCTTTTTTTTATGTGCGTCTTACCGCTCCCTTTCCGTTCCAGTGAACTTGCCAGTATCTAGCATCCACAAGTTCATAGACCAAACCGTCATGACATATTAGCCGGGCAGTGGGCGCGGACGAGCGTCTCAGTGCGCGTTTTCTGCTCCTCACCGAACATCGCAGTCCCGGTGTTGTAGCAGAAATCTTCCTCGCGTCTGTGCTTGCTGCATACTCGAGTTCTAGCCGATAGCTGTCTGCCCGTTCTAAGTGTTTCGCGAGCCATGCTTCACGCAGGTCCTTGTCCTGCGGCTACGTGTGAATAAGGCTGACACCGGGCTCCATTGCGTGCGTCCGGCACTGCGGCACCGAGCAGTTGCCTACCATGCTGCATGCCTCCAAAGGCAGCCACTACCTATTATAGTATTTTCAGATGTTGTCAAGCAGACACCCAAGGCGGTAAATCCTCACCACTTAATCAAAACCGCAGCGCAGATGGTACTTTAAACTTTCGTTTTCAGCTCGCTTCGGCGCTTCCGAAGCAGCCGACGCGGCCGCTGTGTCCACGTGATCCCTCATGCCACGTCACGCCAACGGTGGCGCCAGCTTTTCCAATGGTGGAGCTGGACCCCCAATAGAGAACAGCACTATAGCTCAAATACTCTTTACGCTGTCTCCAAAGGATGTTCCAACAGAACTGTTTGTCGGCGTATATAGTTGATGTTTGCTGAAGGACATATTTTTTGCCGCAACTGAGCTTTTCTTCCTTTTTGCGTGTGTCTTAATTTGCGACAAAACATATCTCCTCCGCCAAATAATGTTTCTTGATTAGTTTTATGCCAGGCTGGGATAAAAGGAACGTGGAACTTCACCCCTGACATGCGTCAAATCTCCTCACGGTGAGCTCCTGATCTCTGAATTTCACTTTTGCATCTGTCCATTTGCTAGCTCTCTACAAGTTCCGTCGTAACGTTTAACTTTGACAGATATTCGGGCAAAGATTTCTTTTTTTCTCATTAATGAGCCTGGCCGAGGCACATGTCAACTGTAGTAATGAGCGCGGACAACTCGATATTCCTCGCGATCATTGGGACACGGTAAAATGCTTCAAGACATTAATACTACAAATAAGCGCTTCTTACAAAGTTACCAAGGCCAAAGTAAACTATACGCTACCACAGAAAAGGAATCGTTGGCGGTGGTTATGGCCTTCAAGTATTTTAGGAGCAATCTGGAAGGAAGAAGCTTTAAATTGCTTACAGATAAACAAGCCCTGACTCGCCTCTTGCAACGACAGCCAAAGGCGTTTCATCACACATTCTTCACGGCAGCGTACGTCAGCGCCAGTCGGAATAGCGCTCCAAAATGTGTGGTGAAATGCGTTGCTGTTCCGGTTAACACTTTTTAAATGCTTTTTGTTTATGGTTAACACACATTTTTATGTGGAACACAATTGCATTTTGCGGTAAATTTTCGTCAAAAATTTCTTGAAGCTGGTGCTAGCCTCATCATTCCAAACAAGTTGGTGTGCCACGAATACAGGGTATACTTTCAATCTCGCAATTAAGACATGTGCATAATGTTGTTAATAAATAGTTAATTAGTGCACTTTAGTTAATTACCTATTCAGTTGTAGTGATTATCCGATATAGCCTGCGCGCTGCCGAGAATAATGTGTTTTCAAAAATACCATCTATGTGTGCGTGTGCTTGCGGTCCGACTTCTCCGAAAAACCTGCAGGACAACAGAAAAGGCAACAGAGATGAGTTAGCATTCACCTTGTAAAGAACACTAAGAGGACCTTTTGGCTTGCCAGCTTACCGAACTTGTAACCAAGTATAGTAAGACACATATTAAGTTAGTAAATGCATGTATTTACTAGGTCATTTAATTGCGAGAGACCTATGGTAAATGCAAGCATTCACTAACTTACTGTGCGTACCTTGCTACTTTTTTACTAGCTCAGTACTAGCTGTTAGTCTTTAGTAACCTTTCTTCTAAGAGTGAATAGCTATGAACGAGCGTACAATAATGTGATTGCACGCGGCTCTTAAGAGTATTTCTTCTGCAAGCTTGATTAGCTTCCGCCCTGTCCCGGATAAGAAAAACCGTGAGCGTGTCCCGGCATGGCCTCCTCCGACATAAATCTTATGTTAATTGGTAGATTTATTTGACGATACTGGGGTAAATGTTGAAACGAACGCAGCACTCCTTTTGACTCGACATTCTGCGTTCCGTGATGTTAAAATGAACACAAAACGTTCGGAGCCTTCTAAGAAAACGTGTTGACAACCAAGTTGAGCCACATTCTCTCTCTCTCTCTCTCTCATTTTTTTTTTTTCCGCCGTTCCGAGTGAACTCCGAGGTGAACTCGATCATGGGCCGCTGCGCGTGGTCAACGGTGTCTCAGCTTTAAGGCTAAACCCCATTGGCGCGATTTTGTGCCCGACAGCGACAGCGACGAGCGACGGGTTCGCGCGACGGATCGGGCCGTCGCTTGAACAGATCGCTCGGTCTCGTCGCGCGATCGCTCGGTTTTGCAAATCTAGAATTCGTCGCTCGTCGCCCGGAAGTGCTATGAGCGACTAGCCAATAGCGCAAAGCCGGAACAGGATGTACATAACTCCAGTACTTCCGATTGTCGCACGGAACGAGCAAACGATTGAATTTTTATAGGTGCAAGGATAAGAACCTAGTGCAAGACTTTCAGAAATATTTTATGCTGCTTTTTACAGTAAAATACATCAACTTAAGTTAATAAAGCACGCGTCACGCTAGTTTCGGCGCCTATATTGCTTCCCTCATACCGGCAACACTGGGGAGACGTCGCTTGAACTCGTCGCTCGCATGGGGTGCAACTTGTAGGCGACGAGCGAACGCGACAGCCATCTCCATCGCGTCGCTTGTCGCTGTCGCGTGCAAGATCGCTTGCATGGGGTTTATACTTTAAGGTACCACGATCGTGCTTTACAAAGCGACACGCGATGCGGAATTGGCAGCCCTGAATTTTGCCGCTAACCAACACTCCACAACCAGCGAACGAAGCCGCGCTTCGTCTGAGCAGCCGCTTATTGTGACACGCGCAGTCCTACGTTAGACGGACAAGTGGCCGTCTGCCCGCACAAGCAACTGCGGCAAACAAAGCAACAATGTGCAATAACAATCATAAAAATAGAGGACGGGAATAAAAAATCGAGCTTCCCTTCTCTCATCTTTTTTCTACCCCTCCCCCCCCCCCCCCGGCTTCCTTCTCTTTCACCGCTCGCTGCGGCGCCGGCGGCAAATCGCCTGATACCAGGGCAGCGAAGCGCTGCGTCACGAGCGCAATATGGCCGCTAAAAGAGGATGAGGTGACGTCACATGCTGACGCCATCTTGGAAAGCGGCGAGGAAGGAGGGCGCGGAGGGGAGCGTTGGAATCAGTCGCGGACCGGCGCGCAGCAGGCCAAGGTCGCTCTGTAGGAGCTCAATACCTTCAACATCTCTCGGAAACATTACCGACTATAGTGTCAATTTGAGCAGCGCGCGATACTCAAGGGGTGTGTAAAAGCACAGTAAAGAGGTGTGATTTTTTTTTTTTTTTGTATGTACCTGAACGGGCGCTTTCACTCATTGCGCCGCACCCCCATACCAGCAGCTTACTCGGCTGGTTTCCACTGCACGGCTTCATCTCCGAAGCAACGCTATGCACGCCAGCCGTCCGCGTAGATATGCCAAAGGTTGCGCAAGCGTGTGCTCGGCGTGCCCTTTGCACGCAGCTTAAGGACAAGCTTGCTTACTTTTCGACACGCTATCCCCGCGCTAGAAATCGCATCTAATGTGTTGCACGGCGAGTGGCCGGCAGTGCTCACGACGCATCGCAGGCCGCGACAGGCGTCAGTCACGCACGAATGCCCCAGCAGCAAGACCACGGATACGGCGGGAAAGCGCGCGATCCAGTTCTGGCGGTGGGCAGCGCTCCCTCTCCGCCCGCTCGCACCTGGCCTCGGCAGTGACTGATAGATCCTACCACAATGGCGTCCGCTCGCGGCGCACTCGCGGCCTCTTACGTTTAACATGGTCTACTTCAGATGTGCGAATATATGTATTAATACCGGCACCCGAGTTCGTATTCACAAATTGTACTACAACTATTCGTGACAGCAGGTGCCAGCGAAAGCGGCCCGACAATGGCGAATAGCACTTACGAACGACAAACTTCGTGAATTCGAACCCTTACTCTCCATATAAATGGAATTTCCGGAGACGTTTCGACAGCAAACACTCGCCCCCTATCCCAGTCTACGTCCCTAAATTACCACGAATAAATTGAATTACGATTCACTCGTCCTCGCCCGTCCCACAAGTCGCCTCGCTCGGCTAAATCGATGCTTCTGCTACTGCCGCTCAGCACGAACAAAAGCACTCGTAAATTTCTGCGGTAGTCGACTGCTGCAGAAATTCAGGACACGTCTATATCCTGCAGCACACATGCACTGTAGCTATGCTCGCATTCGAAACATAGGTGGACTCCGCATAAACTATACTCGCTTAAACGGAAATGCCGGATAAACGAAACAGTGGTTTCATTATGGCCTCCTGCTCGTGGACACAATGTTAACAAACATGGGTCGAACGGAACATGACAAATGGTGATGCTATAAATAGGGAGAAAAGTCCAATCCATCAGGCAGTGGCCGGAAACTTAATGCAAATTAAAGATGTCGACATTTCAACGGTATTTTCACCGTGAGGACTTGGCTGGGTAAATAACATATATATATATATATATATATATATATATATATATATATATATATATATATATATATATATATATATATATATATATATATATATATATATATATGGTGTCCCAACTATCATGCACTACATTTCTGCTACAATTTTCTAATTGGCACTGTTAATCTAATTCTGTAATTCGGTGGAATGAAAACAATCTGGGTTTACAAGCTACGGCAAACAACATCACCTTGGTTCTGTCCAGCCACGTGGCATTGGCTTTTTTTTTAACTCTTAGTGCATGATAGTTGGGACACCATGTATATAATGAACATAGGTCCATGGCAGAGAAATAGGGATCGAAATTTCAAAGGCGTCGCCCACATAGCCCGAAAGCCTATATTGATAGATTCGGTAGGTAACTTATTAAGACATGTGACCTGAGTGTTGGCGGGATACCCACATTTAGAGTGTGCATGTGTTCGGTGAAAATCGCTTAGATGCCTGGAAAAAGTACTGGCGCTTTTGTACTGTGTTCAACCAAAGACCACGTCGTTATGTTGTGCCTATATAGTTCAAACACTCAAATCAAATGACCAAGTTATTTCTTTATTTTCAGGAAAAATGGTAATCTTGTAATTTTTCGATAAATGTATGCACATAGAGAGTGCACCTCTGGATGCACGGTGTTTGTCTTTCAAGAAAGGCCTTTTTTATGTCGACTATACTTAAATATGAAATTTCAGTTTGCTTTGCTAATGCCTGGTGTATGTCTAGCAAAATTTTTGTCCTTGAAACAGTCCGGTTTGCTTTTGTTTGGCACAGGTATTGTTAATATTGTCAGCAAGTAGCGTGCTGTGGCTCATGAATATCAATACTCACCCCTAGAAAAGCTTCCCACCGGACAGTGTTTGAGATGAAGTAGAGCACTGCACGGGCCACGGGCTCGTATTCTCAAGAATGCTCTTACGCTGTAGAACTGTTCGTAAGATTATATGCCAGACAGTTGCGATGTCTGACATGCTGCTCCGCATGTTCCACATTAGTGCTGTTTGCCGATGGCAAACGGCACTTTGTGCGAAAAACGTTGTGCATCCGGCCCCTCTTACGTAAGGACGTTTCCTCGCACGTCATTCGGGCCACCGCCGCTCGCATTGCGGCAGTTACGTGATTAGGAGATCGGGGCTCCGATTCACAAATGTCTCATTCGTAAGAACTTTGTTTCAATGGCGGTTCTCGATCGCTAACAAGTTTGATAATCGTAATTGGTCTGTGCCTGTTTTTACGAAAGAGTCTGGCGTATACGAACTAGGGTTTACGTTCACAAAAAGTTCTTACGCTAGAATTTTTCGTAAGAGGACTCTTCCTCAGAGACATCTTTTCATAAAGCCGCACTTACGACCCGAAATGTTTGTGAATTCAGCCCTAGGCCCATATTCACGAAAAAGTTCTTACGCTAAAACTGAAAACTGCTAAAACTTACGCTAGAATCAATTCCTCACGTTCAACATAATAATAGAGAAGGCGGCTGGCCCATGACAAAGTGCACTAGCCAACAAAATACTGTGAATTCGGCCTCAGTTTGCTGGGCACGCGCCCTGTATTCACAAAGCAGTTTGCACGCAAGGGAAATCGTAAAACCCAGCGCTAGACAATCGTCGTTAGCCAACATATTGTTAGGGAACGCGGTTAGCCAACGACACCGCTCACGAATATATATATATATATATATATATATATATATATATATATATATATATATATATATATATATATATATATATATATATATATATATATATATATATATATATATATATATATATATATATATATATTTATTTATTTATTTATTTATTGGTTCACAGGTATGTCCCATAACACTGGTGCGGTGCTTGAGACGCTGTATTTTGGGCGCGTAGCTAGCTGCCCCAAAGCGGGCTTGCCAACACAATGAGGACACTCAGCGAGCGTTTTCTTGTCCAGACGGCGATCGAAGTTGCGCGCTGCCCTGTGCGCATGCGCCGCGCAACCCTTGAAGCGCGTGTGCGTTTCGCTGCTTAAGCGTGCTGCGAGCTTGAGCCCGGGCAGCGCAGCATTGGCGAGGATTTAGCTCATGAGCTCGCGGCCTGCTTGAGCTTGTGCGGTCGCTTTCGGCAAACGCATCCGCCTTGTACTCATTGGCGGTGTTTTTTTTTTGCGTCGAAAAGCTACACTTGAGCTACGAAGGATGCTGCAGGAGGAAGAAAGCCAGAGCAATTTTTCGATCGCCCGATGTTCTTAACGTGCAGCGAAATATGAATGCACCATAGCAGCAAGTAACACGGGGCGGTATAAGAAACGAAGAAACGGTATGTCCCATACTGCTCCCATAGACAACGACGAAGCACACGCGCTCGACCTCGCAACTATATATAGTTAGCGGACATCACACTGAGTGAAACAGGAGGGTGAGCAGAATGCATAAGCGGACAGAATTGATCTCAGAAATTAACAGGGGAGAAAAAAGAAAAGCTGAAGGATACCTCATCATTAAATCATGGGGTTTTTACGTGCCAAAACCACGATCTTATTATGAGGCCCGCCGTAGTGGGGTCCCCGGATTAATTTTGTCCAACTCGTGCTTAGCAGCGCAACACCGAAGCCACTAAGCACACCACGGCGGGTTAACTCATCATTCTGAAACAACTTATCAAACGGTACAGCGTAGTTACAGCATCCTTCTTCCTTTATTGCTGAAAAAAAAAAAAACATTCGTTCCCGCCTATACAAACGTGGTGGGGCTACAGACGTGCTCACTGATACCAGCATGCATTTTTATTTTTATTTCGCGTAAAGCGTTTTCTCATTCTCGTTTCAACCGAACATATACGTTGCCACTCTTTCCATGCATGGCTTATACGTCAAGATGCAGTGAACTAGGCTCGGTGATTCGCGCATTTGGAAAATTGCCCTCTGACCGCACCCTACCTCCATGCGTATAACCACTATTAACTTCCTTATGTACTTCATTGTTATTGTTTTGTTTTCATTTTTTTAACATGTTCTGATTAAGATTCGAATTCTTTATTGTTTTGATATGTTATCATATTTTGACAATTTTATCACTTGTGCTGTTGTATGCTGCAAAGTGTCAACATGTTTTGGGTGCTGCAGCCTTTGTCAGGAAAGAATACTGCCTTTTGCTCCAGCACCTGAGACAGCTGTATGTCTCAAACAACAAATAAATGAAATGAAAAATGAAATTATACCGAATTGACCCGCACGTCTGGCAGTGCATCGCCTTCACATTTATTGCAGACATTACTGGGCAACCCGAAATTCCGCGCCGAATTCTGACCCAGAGCATCGGGATCATTAAGGATTGACAAGAAGGATATATGCCACCATTCCGAACGTGATTGTTGCCTAAAAAAAATAATGACATCGTCCACTCTTCGGAGATAGATGACCAGCGAAGCTGTGTAGCATTAGACACAGAGGTGACACAGAATTTTGAACACAGGTGCGGACTCATTTATTGTGATTTTTATATACATTCGCTTGGACAACAGGACCGCCACCACGGGAGAACGCAAGGAAAAGAAATGACATACGCAAGCACTTGGAACAACGACAAAGAGAGGGTGGTACGAACGTAGACATGGCCGACGCGGGTCACAGTGTAGTATCTGTTCTTGTCAGCTTAATATCTGACACGGGTTATGTTTGGACCCGAGATATCAAACTTATTTTTGCAAGTCGGCGTAGTGCTCGAAGCCTGCTGCACCTCCGCCGCGGATCGGCTCGGTATTGCTCTGTCTCAGGGGTCGGCCCACGGTTCTTGGTCTACGACATCGATCCGCTCGAAACTGGCCGTATACAGCTTCGTTGTAACAGTTCGTTTCAAACTACATTTGAGCGTGGTGCTGGCGGCGTGTTGTAGCTGCAGGCGGGTTTGGCCTGACTATCGAGGCCGGCAATTGCTCCGCCCGAGAGTCTGTCGTAGTGTGACTAAGGTATCTACCACCTGTCGAACAGTTCAGTGTCTCTTAGAAACGTATAGAAAGGCGCGACGCTTCCTTGCGGGCTATATCGAATCAGTCTGTAAACACAGGGTGTTGCAGGCACGCACTGTGGTAATCGGTGTCGTGCGAAACATTGTGCAAGTACCATAGCTTGTGGTTCGGCAAAGTAATTGCCAGGTGGACAAAATTGTTTGTGTAGATTGAGATTGAGCTACATGGGTTGTGGACGAGGACGTAAGTGAGAAAAACATGGATTGTAATGCCACCAGCGACTAGGGCGTGTTATGCAATCGCACGTACCTATGGCACGTATACCTTAAGAGGTGTATGCTGAAACGACGATGGCATTTGTCCTCCGGCGAAGAAAATTTAAAACATGATTACATTGGGCAACAATAAAGTTGGTACAACGTTGCACAGTTTCTACACAGCGCGAGCTGTCACGAAGAAAGACGACGAGAAATTGGCAAAAGAGCTAGCTGGCTTCGGAAAGGGTAAAGCACGCGCGTGATCGTGGCCTAATGGGTTTGAACTGTTGGCGTTCACAGCCTCTGAAAAACAAGGATGCAGGTACATACGTCACGCGGACGTTAACGCTGCGTTCTTGCAAGAGAAAGTGTTACTGAAAGCACTACATGCATCAGTGAGACCTGCAGAGCTCAATCAGAGACGCCGCACTGGTTAGGCGTATTAGATGAACTTTTATGTTTGAGCAAGTTTTAACTTCCGCTACTTCTTTTCTTTGTTAATGTGTGTGTGTGTGTTTAAAGAAAGGCACTTGAACGGAAGTATCCCAGTTATTGTGAATGTATTGCACTGAAGTTGTACAGGCAATAACGAAAAAAAAAAAAAAAGACGCGGTCGTTATAGAACACCGGGCGGCTGTGCTCGACATCAGAAGTTCGATTCTTGCGTCGGTCACATATTGATTTCTTTTAATTAAAACGAGGCGAGACAGGAACCAGCTTGCCTAGCTCTGCCGCAAAGTGCCAAGAATGAGGCAAGCAGTGCTTCGCGTTAGAAGACGGATTTTCTTTTTTCAGGAAGTTTTGGAAAGACTGGAAAAATATCCTAACCTATCTCGGCATACAGAAGCAAAAATAACAGCAGTGCAAATATGTGTTTACAGAAGTTATCGCAAGATGTTGGCATTCTATAAAAAATAATCTCAGTAAACTCCTTTTTTTTTTCTTTATTCCATCGGAGATTCTTGGTAGCTTACGAAATTCAGTCTACCATCCATGCAAGCTGTACTCTTTTAATATATTAGCGAGGGGAGGCTAGTACCGTCTGCATAGTTCTGGAATTTAAGTTTCTCGAATTGCTGATGCCGTGTGGTCAATTATATGTTGCTGCTTTGCCATGACAAAAGCTGTATGTCAAACATGTGGACGCCTTGAGACGTACGAAGCGGTGAGAAAGGAGCAACCATAAGTAGATTCTCTTCTGCGACGGACTTAATCGAAGGAAGAAAGACCAAATATTCTTTCCTAAATCCTCATAGCCGTCAAGTAAGTGTGACGTCACGAATTTCAAATTGTCGTTTCGTAATTGGGTCGGTTTTGTCTCCAGGTAAGTTCCGAAAACTTCCTGTAGGTTGAGTCTGAGTTATTCAAAATGCAACGTAGTCCTTCTTTAATTAAAAAAAAAGAAAACAGCTATCTATACGTCCCATGCAAGCGCTGTCAAAATACATGACGTCTTGGGAGCCATTGCGCAACCTGCATTCCATTTTTGTTGGTTTTTTTCTACCTTGATGATCATGGTAAAAGGGGGCTTTTTAGTATTTGTGAAGCGTAGTGTCCTAATATTATCTTATATATATATATATATATATATATATTGCTGAGCAAGAATTGTCAACCTCACATAAAATCTTGTGAATGAGTTCACCTGCCGGAAGCAACAGCTTAAAATTAACGCTCTAGAAGTACGTATCAATTCTAGTTGTGCATCCAGATAGTGCATGACCTTGGAATATGACAGCACGAAGGCTGGCATTAAAATTTAGAGTAAATGGGAAAGAAGGAACTTCTGCGGAGGCTTTACTTGTTGTAGAGTGAGACAAAAAGGTCATGTCAAGCTGTTCCTTTGCAGAGAAAAGCTACTGGCGAAATAATTTCAAAATATACAACGAAGGGAAGGAAATGGCTTTCGTGTGACCATACAGCGAAAATCAGCTTTCCAGAACATGCATGGTGCGCTTGCTTTGACGCCAAGAAACGCGAGTGCAGGGTATAGCTGCTCAGAAAATGCTGCACTGAATTGCCGAGTTCTCGGCTCGCGTGCACTTTGGCGTTGATTAAGACAACGACAAATTCTGTTCCGCGCACCGACTCGGGCGTCCATTGACAGTACCTGTGAATCAGAGGCTAAAACAATTTGAGGGAAGGCATACGACGTGGCTTTCAAAACCGGTTTTTCTTTATCATCTTGAATGAGAGCGTTACCGGGACTCTCTTCCCTGTCGTCTTTCATCCGCAGAAGGTCGGATCCTAAAAATTAAATTAGGAGGCTTTATGCACAACAAAAACCACGGTCCGATTATGAGGCACGTCGTAGTGGGAGACTCCGGGTTAATTTTCACCACCTGGGGTTCTTTAACGTGCACCTAAATCTAAGTACCACGGGTGTTTTTGCGTTTCGCCCCAATTGAAATGCGGCCGCCGTACCCGGGATTCGATCTCGTGACCTCGTTCTTAGCAGCACGACACCAAAGCCACTAAGCAACCACAGCAGGCCAAGGTCGGAACCTGTATCCCACGATGAGGGACGCATATGTAGAGGTTGCCTTAGTGAGCAACAAACGATGTTGGTGCAGCACACCACCACCATCGAAAATGTTACACAAGCTGAATGAAATAATATATTGCCTGAATGTTTATACTCGCAAATTTAGTGTCATAAACATAACTTTCGCATAATTTTAATCAATGTACTTCATTTTATTGGATAATCTTAGACCTAGGGTTCTTTTTTTTCCGCTTTTTATGCCTTGCGAAAAAAAAAAACGAAAGAAAACTTCTTTTTCTTCCAAAACTCGCTCTTTTCTTTTTTTGAGTCCTCACATCTCTATTTCTAATGTGCGAGTGCTCTAAGCTTTATAAAATTGTTGAAGCAAACGTGCCTATAGACAAGGTAACTTACTTTTCAGCAATGAAACTACTGACAAGTTTGTTTGAACATAGGAGCAAAGCAGGGCCTGCATTTACACACACACACACACACACACACACACACACACACACACACACACACACACACACACACACACACACACACACACACACACACACACACACACACACACATTTTAATATATATGACATACTACACGGCCGCACAGAAGCACCCCCAAATAGTATATAGATACATTACTGAGCTCCACGCACTGTTCAACACGAGCTCGGCATCCTCGGGAGGGAAGACCAGACCGCCTTCGTGAACAGGTGCAGCATTTTGCTCACGCCTTTCTTGCCGCGGCCAGCGAGCGGGCGCCCACATCCCACCGCCGGTACCCACACGAACAGCGTAGGCTGTCACCGAGCAAAATGCGACGCAGGGATTCCAACGGCGCATGCGCAGGCAAAGAAGACGCAGGGACACTGGACATCCGACGCGGGTGGGCGAGGCAGCCAACGAAAGACGGGGTCGAACGCAGAGAGAACTCATCGGGGAATACGGCGAGGGGGCAAATGGCGCCGCTGCGCAAGCTCAAGCACAAAGCAGCCGTGCGCCTCTTAGCACGGTCTGGCTATTTCACGTCGCGCGGCTTCGTTTATTACTATTTTCTGATTTTTTAAACCCCGAACGCCATATTTTACAATGAGAATTCTTTACGTTCTGTAATCATGGCCTCAAAATTTAACGCGCTCATTTAAGACGACAGTCATAGCCGAAAAGTAGGACTGTCAGCAGCTAAATGCGAGGCTCTACAAAGCTTCCAACGGTGTTGTGATAATGGGCGCTGAGCTAAAAAAAAAAACCTTCAAAGCGACAAAATCAGTATCTTGTGAGGATTCATTTACTTTTCATGCGAAAGCATTATATGTCCCATGAGGCAGAAAAGCCGGCGTTGTCCGTAACGAGTGGTAACAAAGGTCATCATAATTATTGACGTCATCAGCGTCTTGTATGACTTCAGTTGTAATACAGAATTAAAGTTAGAACAAGTTAGAGTAAAGGGCATTATGGTACATTATGGTGGAATCAAGTGGATTAAGGTGGATTAAGGTTGGTACAACTTAGAACATGTGGATTAAGGTGTAGTTGTGAAGGGCACGTGACAGTGTATGACGTCACGTATCATGGACGTCATTAAAAACACTTAAGGATACTTAAGTGACTGACTATTTTTTTTTTCCTGATAGTCCCTCACGCTTAGCGCCTTTCTGGGAGACAATGGCGAAGGGTAAAAAGGGTGTAAAATTAAATTGGGACGTTCCAAATATGGTACCAGCAGGACTATGCTCTTTAATTTCTAAGAGTTCCTGCTCTATTTCCGGGGATGGCGGGCACAAAGCCCAATATCACTGCGGGTAGCAGGTAAGATGCTTCCAGACCCTTCCACAAGCGCCAGAATGCCGCCTCTGAGAACTAATCGCAACTCGCCGAGAGTCAATAAGCAGCGACCTTTCTACTGAGTGCAGGTGTTCACGTGCAAGCGCTCTGTCACGCCATCTGGAACTTTCTGTGTTCTTCGATGAGACGCCCTTGGTCCTGCTCGTGAACTCCCCTGTAAATTAGGCCTGATAGCGTGCGCGTGACGCAGTTGTTTTCTAGCCTCGAACACCAGCCAGCCCACCCGCCGTGGTTGCTTAGTGGCTATGGTGTTGGGCTGCTAAGCACAAGGTTGCGGGATCGAATCCCGCACTTCGATGGGGGCGAAAACGCCCGTGTACTTAGATTTAGGTGCACGATAAAAAGAAAAACCCAGGTGGTTTTGACACGTATAATGCCGATTCCTTTTAATTAATCAACCAGCACTCTCTTTTTCCTATAGTATCGTACCATCGTTCTCTTGCCATCACTGCAAACGCGCTCGTTCAGGCTTCAGGCCCGGAGCAGCAAATGCGACGCATTTCATCGGCGGAGTGTCATGCGAAACACGGCTGCATCCACCCACCCCCCTATGTTTTTTTCTTCTATTTTGCCAATTCACCTGTGAATCCGGGGCTGAATTCACGAAACTTGCCGTTCGTAAGTAGCCCTCGCCATTGGCCGGCCGCCTTCACCAATGTGTGCAACATACTGATTGGCTGTAATGCAATTTTAGCGTAATGATTGTGTGTGTGGGAGGGGGGCGGGGGGGGGGCGATCACAGGTGCAGAAACGAAGTTTGCCGATGACCACGCTCGCGCCGTTACAAGCACGAGGGGAGCAACATTGCGAGTGTCCTGGCAGCCGGCCAGCAGCCGCAGCAGGCATTGCTCCGCACCATGGCGCCGAGTCGGCCGACGCTATGTCAGCGTTGTGGGGATTTCTTTGAAAGCGAGCGCTCCCTTCTATCTTACCAAGTCGCTACTTCGGCATCCAATGCTTGAGCGGAAGTAAAGCCCCTGCATCTACGTGCCACCAGCTCAAAGCGGAAGCAGCGCAAAATACCAGGACGTGAGAAAGGGACAGACAGCGGCGCTGTCCATTTCTCACGTCCTGTTATTTTGCGTCTTTTCTGCTCAAGTCATGAACCAACCAGCCCATTACTAAGGTCGCTTATTATTTTTTTTTCGTCATTTACCGCATATTGTGCTATCATAATTTCTCAAAATCGGCTACACGAGAGGCCAAACAATGTCACCGCCCAGCAAACTCCCATTGCGAAGCAGATTTGATGGCGTCGCTGAAAAGATTCACGCGATGAAAAAGACGGAAGAAGCAAATTATGCATACACGTATTTCTCGTCTCATTTCTGCCGGTCCCTCCCGTTCGTGCGATGCAGACACTCCGCTGCTGCACCCGTGAAGCTACATTCTGGACATATATGTCTTAGTTGTGATTTTCTTATTTCCATTTGCCAGTGTCAAATACAAGTAACAGTGAGTAAGAAGAGAAAATTAAATTAAATTTGGAGGCTTTACGTACCAAAACCACGAACTGATTATGAGGCATGCCGTATAGCTGGGAACTCTGGATTAATGTTGAGCCCCCCAGGGGTTCTGTAACGCGCACCCAGTGCGCGGGATACAAGCGTTTTGCATTCCACCCCCATCGGCATCCGGCAGTCGCAGCCTGGATCGAACCAGCGACCTCGAACTTAGCAGCGCCACGTCATAGCCACTCAGTTACCGTGGCGGATAGAGTGAGAAGAGCGAGTATGGCAATATCAGCGAATGCACCCGCGTTGGCAGGACGTTTTAGGACACCGCGTTACCGACACCGTTATCGCACCTGCGGCCATGTATCTTGGAGGACCGGTAACAGTGACGATTATACAGAGCTTACGGTGTGCTGAAACTATCGCTTGCTTAGTGGAATGTCGCAACGAAAGACCCATTACGACGATTGCAACCCCTACGGAGCTTTCAACGAGCTGCAAAAGTAATCGACGCTTTGGTTATGCTGCCCGCAAAATGAACGTGCAGTGCGATTGTTGAAACACCAGAGGGAAATTCGTACTTTAACTCCTAGTGGGTGGATGTGCCGGGTGCTGGCTTTTTAGTCGAGTATTGCGTCGGTGTAGTGAAGGATTCCTTGCTCTGCATGCCGCGGCACAAGGTGTGTTCGCGCAGTTCTTTTCATTTCTCAATACAAAGCACTTCAGCATCAGATATATGCGTGTTATTCGCTGCAAGAAATCGGCCTCCGGCCAACAATGAAGTAGTCTGTAGACGAAGAGGCGCCCTGCCACAAACGGTGCTGAGCGCACTTGCGCAGGAATCGTCCACGGACACCGACGGGCTGCGCGCACGCGTACGCGGCGCCGTTGCACGCACTGGCCACGCGTGAGGGCCACATTCCGTGAGCCATGTGCGCGCGCCAGCGCTCGAGAGGCCCAGACGACGAGTCGGCCTTGGCAGGCGCGCCTATCGACCCTGCCCAGCCGCCCCCTGCGCGTCGCCGTGGGGCAGCACGCTCGCGGAGAGGGCGACCGACGCCCGCCGCCTTTCAGGCGTTAAAATTTCATTCCGTGGATTACTGTGACGTCTGCCGCCGCAGTAGCGTCGTTGACTCTTCTGGATTGCCTCTAAAATTTCTGGTAGTTACATCGGAATCATATGGAACGCTACGCACGGCGCGAGCAGTACCTATCTCTTCTCGTAAACGGCTGTGTATTGAACGCCGTTTTTTCTTTCTTCTTCTTTTCGTTCTATTACGTGTTCTACTTCGGCAGTTGCTGCCACGCATAAGCGCAGCTCGTCCTTTTGCGGTTTCCTGTTTTCTTTTTTCTTCTGATTTTCAAGCTGTTCGGCGTATATTTATCTAAACAGCCAGTGTACGTGCGCGATACCTTTGTAGATTTGTATGAGAGTTTCGCCACCCCACCCCCGAAAAAAAAAAAAAAAAAGGAGAGAGACACTTTTATCAGATGCTCTTACGCTTTTTTTTTGCCTACTTCCCTCGGCTTTCTTGGTTTGGATATGCGGCCTCGGTGCGCCGCGATAGGCTCGCAGGTGCGTGAGCATTGACGCTCACGAAACCTGAGGCATACCCGCCGCGGTTGCTATGGTGTTGGGCTGTTGAGCACGAGGTCGCGGGATCGAATCCCGGCTACAGCGGCCGCATTTCGATGGGGGGCGAAATGCGAAAAGACCCGTGTACTTGAATTTAGGTGCACGTTAAAGAACCCCAGGTGGCCAAAATTTTCGGAGACCTCCGGAAAGAAACCCGAGGCATGCACGGAAATGGGGGCGTGGCGGTCGTAACGATTTTAACGTTGTCTTCCAATCCGTGTTTGTACGAGATGACGACTCTTTGCTGCCATTTACAGGTGCTAATCCAGAGCTCTCGAACGGCGATGTTGTAGGC
Organism: Dermacentor albipictus; assembly: GCF_038994185.2. Lineage (NCBI taxonomy): Eukaryota > Metazoa > Arthropoda > Arachnida > Ixodida > Ixodidae > Dermacentor > Dermacentor albipictus. Next base: position 185,444,517 of record NC_091821.1, read on the forward strand.
AGTGTAAATGTATCCTGAATATGATGCTGGACTTACACAAATACAGTGATGGCCTTCACGGTATTACGGACAGCTTTCTGATCCGTTACTCTATCCATTGTTTCCGTTATTTTGCCCTGTCATATTCAGCAAATCATTTACTTCAGGCCTCGCATCGCAGTCCTGGAAACTAGCCAAGGTCCGGCCTCTCTATAAATCTCGTTGAAAACGACTTTTTTAAATTTATAGGTCCATGTCGTTTACTTGAAATTTTTTGCTAAATGCTGGAGAATATGATACACGATCGTATAATAGAGTACCTTGAATCCAATAACCTTCGAATGCTCAACATGGATTCCGTCGTGGTTTTTAGTGTAGTAACATAACTCGGCGAACTTCAAGTCTTCTATACTCCAAATTCAACCAAATCTTCATACTCCAGGTGTAACTCGTCTCGCGGGGCTATACGTTCGGGGACCCTTGCTATTTCTTTATCTTCATAAATGACCTACCCAGCAATATCAAGTCAACAGTCCTTTTTTCCGCAGACGACTGCGTCTTATAGCAGATTCTCCTAGCGAACTTCAGGAGTCTTTCACCAGGTTCTGCTTCTGGCGTGCGGATTTGCAGATGCGCATTAAATAACTTACAAAAGGTCGTCGCAGTACAAACCGCCCTTTTCTTTCTCATTATGAGTACACGTTCAACAAGTTCCCCAAGCGTCTCAGTACAAGTACCCAAAGGTTATCTTCACGCACCACGTGCAATAGTCTAAGCATATTGATCACATTACAGGCGAAGCACTAAAAAGTTCGGTTACTTCAGGATAACTTTATCCAAAACTCCGAAGAGCGCACTAAGTTGCTGATCTATAGATAGCTTATTCGTCCTGTTTTAGAAGACACTTCGTGTGCCGAGCGCATATAAGTAGTGTGACGTTCACAAAGTTGAATCTGTATACAAAGGAAGGCGGTTCATTTTATTTGTCATCGCTACGATCAGGACCCCCCCCCCCCCCACCCCCACTCCCTTCCACCCCCTCGTCCGCAAGGCCTTCCTTGAATATGCCCCTGCACTATGCGGCAGGTTGAATCGAGGAAACTGCTCCACTCCATCATTCACTCATCTTGTCGTCCATCTGCTGATAATTAGGTAAAGTTTGTCAGTGCTTTTTCTACTAGAAGATGCCACGGCCTCAACTTGAAGCATTTCTTTGCGCGCACAAGCAACTTCAAGCACGTGCATTTTTTTTTCTATTTATTTGCCCACGAGTTGCCGGATGTAAGAACGAGATGCCCGATTCTGTCCGTGAACTGCCACTGTCGGTTTCTTATATATATACACAAATTTTTGTTTTCTCCATATCTCACTAATTAATTAAGTTTAATTACCCAACAGTGACGCAGAATTTACAAGAGGGAGAAAGGTAAATGGAAGGATGGATGCGGTGGAGGAGGTAAGGGGAGGGAAAGGTGCGAGTCTGCAGCTGTCGTCACAGAACTTCACACCTGCGCGGGGATTTGGCCATGAGTGGCGGAAAGGTTAAACGGTCTAATCAGTAGTGCGTGCCGATGTCGTGGTAGGTAATAAGCCGATCCCGCGCAGCATGCGGCGCCTCCTCCGTAACGAGGTCCGACACATGTGATGCCCGAGCCCGGACTGTAAATCCTCGGGCACTGGCATGAGCCGCCTCGTTTCCGGCAAGGCTCGCATGCGCGGGAGTCCAGATTAATGCCGCAGTTTGATGGAAAGGATGGGCCAAGAGGAGGGAAAGGGCCGGCTTAGAGACCCTGCCCGCTCCGAAGTTATGTGTGGCCGTTTGGAGTCGCTAACGATAACTGATGAAACTGGGATTGTGAGCGGATTCCTCGGAGGAGGCTATGAATGGAGGCGGCCGCAGCGAGCTGCCATGAGCGCGCGCAAGCCGCGGCGGACGCTGCGAGAAGCCACTGCGTGTCGCTGTCTACGCGTACATGCGGAGCCTTAGTACATGTGGGAGCATGCGTTGATCGATGCTCCTCCACCTGTGACGGCTCGCAGGAGACGCGGCTCGAGCAGGAGAGGGTGGCGGCTTCGACCACAATGACGGGTTCTCTTCGTTGATTGCGCCTCCATTGCTAACAAAGGGCCCGGCAGCACCTCGATCGCCAGCCTGCACAACTCCTGCTCGTTGGCCGCCCGCAAGGCTCGTAATCGTTCACACAACTTATCGCGTGCGGCGATATAAATCACTGCACGCCTGTACACACTGAAGACAGGAACACTTGTAGAGTGGAATGACCGTGGGAAATCCTAGAAATGAAGGAAAAGCGCTACAATTTATTAGGTTGCGGTAGGTTTAAGAACGAAAGAAACAGAAAATGGCCTACATACGCACTGCCATTATTATTACATATCGACACACACAACGGGCTATCTATGCTTTTTCACAGGTGCAAAGAAAGTGTGCGTGTGTGAGAGGGAGAGAGGGGGCGTTTGTCACTGCAACAAAATCTGCGTCTCTTGGCAAAATCTCTTGGCACGCATTCTGTAACACTAACGGTCCACCGGTTATCTAGCCTACGCATTACATGACCTGCCCAGCTCCATTTTCTTTTCTTTTTTCTCTTACTGACGATTAGAATATCGGCTATCCCCGTTTGCTCTCTGATCCACAACGCTCTCTTCCTGTCTCTTAGCGTTACGTCTAACATTCTTCGTTTCATCGCTTTTTGCGATGAAATTAAGGAATTCGCAGGCGCTAGTTATAATCGGTGTGTGCAGGACAGGGGTAATGGGAGATCGCAGGGAGAGGCCTTCGTCCTAATGGATGGACATAATATAGGCTGCTGCTGCTGCTGCTGCTGCTGCTGCTGCTGATGATGATGATGATTAGCCCGACGTTTTGGAGGCTATTCGGCTCCTTCTTCAGGGGGTCACAAGTGTCTCCCTACCTTCCACGCATTGTGTTAGCATAGGATATGTTTACGATGATATTATATATATATATATATATATATATATATATATATATATATATATATATATATATATATATATATATATATATATATATATATATATCATCGTATGATATCGTATCATCACCGTCTGCTCGGGTCTAGTCAAATCTTTCTTGGTAAAAAAAAATGGACTTCACTGTATTCGAAAGGAACCGGAGACTGAACTTTTCAAGAACAGTTACTGAACCACAATGGCGCAAATGTGAAAAAAAAAGAAAGTAATTTGTCATCCGTTACGTGACAGTGACGTACCGGCCCTGGCGTTTCGGCGCGAAATTCAAGATTGAAACTTTGACCTTACTTACTTTTCTAATAATCAACCGATTGCCGCGAAACTAACGAAAGCCAAGTTCTTCAAGCATATTTTATCTGTGTGAACCGATAGTGTTTCTCTTTAGTACACGTCCCCTTAACGTAATTCTTGTTAACATTTTTACTATGTGAAGCGTGCGCTCATGCGCTTGGACAAACAAGGATGCGCTCCAAGGAAGTGCCCATATAAGCTTAACATCAATGTCGCACGATTTCTCAACAATGGCTGGATAGCTCACGCGCTTCCAAATATCGCAGTTACGCTTGGTCGGTGCACGTGACCGCCGACCGGTTTCTAGCTGCGACAGGTTGGTGCACTGAACGGATGGCGCAAATAATAGAAAGCTTCAGGCATTGCGATTCTGCTTCACCGTTACCGCTATTCTACCTCGCAGCTTTGCGCGCTCTGCACAATCTATGACTCGCGCTCACTTGGCGCTGCTTAGCTAAAGAACGCTAGACGTAAGCGATGCTAGACGTAAGCGATGTTAAAACACGCACATTAATAAGGGCTGCAGAGTAGCTAAACTCGCCCGGCAGGGCAATGAGTATCTAAATGTATAGGCAACGTTCGCTGCGTAATATGCTGCAGTCGGACTTGGCAAACTTTGAGACCTCCGATTTTCTCGACTATCGCGATGACTACATATGCCTTTGCACAGCGCGGGATTCTCCTTACACCCCGCTCTCCGGTTACCGTTTCTTTCTTTTTTTCTTTCTTTTTTATTCCGGTTCTCATGAGCATATTCTGCACGCCTCGCGCGTACAACTGGAAGCAACACTTCGCGCCAAGTCCGAAGGAAGGTGTTGCCGCTGTTGCAGTTTATATCCTTAAATTGACTGTAGACATAGGCATAGTGCCGCGTTGTCGTGACGCTCAAGAACCTCAGTGCAACGCAAATCACGAAACCAGCTGTTTATTGGGCGAATCTGTGCCCAGCAATACGAGTAACATTCAGCACGATCACACCGGCGAAGACACTCATCGATCGTCGAAAATCTGATTCTGCGGGTCAAGCGCGTCGGATCTTATACTTGACTCTTCGAAGGTACCAGCGTATAATCGCTGGCACTCGCATGTCCTCCAGAAAGTGTTACACAATTCGTGTCGCGCATACAATGTGAATACACAAAACTCGGTGATAACAGACAACGGACAGAACCTTCGATAACATTCTTCGAGAAACTTTCTATACAGAAAGATGCGCCTTCGGCCGGGATGTGATCCCGCGCCCTCGGGCTTAGCAAGGAAACGCCGAAGTCACTGCCACGCGCGTAGCTTTAGCTGTTGTCCAACACTGCAGGTTGCCCTCTCTTGTCGTGCATCAGGGAGCTTCACCGACTTCCCTGTCGCTGCCACAGCCATGCAGTAGGACGTCATTTCTTCAATCAAAGTTGTGACAACAATCAATCAATCAATTTTATTAACTTACCCGGAACCTGGTGGTCTTGGTACTACTACTACTACTACTACTACTACTAATAATAATAATAATAATAATAACAATAATAATTCTGAAACATGCTGTGCAATAAGCCGCGTCGGATTGTACGTGCGCCTACTCTGGCAACTCTTACGTAATGCTACAGCCTGCTTATTTAATATAAGAAAAAATTACATAATGGACTATGCCAAGGAGCTCATCTGCCATTGCCCACAATTTTTTGGGGTAACGGGGGGAATATCCTTCTAGCATAGCATCGATAAACATACTGTGAGATAGTACAGACACGAGCGGCTCACTTTTCACTTCTGAGCTTTCCATGGCAATGCAGCGAGGAAATGGATTATAATCCTACGACGAAATGCGTTAGCTCTTCGGATGGGTTCAGGCCCTCGCGCATGCCGTCTGCAGGATGTTAATTAGTGAAAACCTTAATCAGAGAGAACAGCAAGCATTGTCATTGAAGGCCTTTATATATATAGGCCACCGAAACACCGATATGCCAGCAAGAAAATGAGTGCGTTTCATTAGATAGCTGTTTCTCTTTCTTTCGTCATGCATATAATTGAAATGTAGAAACTTGACGTGCGCACCATTCGCGAAAACAGCTGACTTCATCAATAATACGTTTGTATCTCTTGAGAAAATTGGTAGCATTCAACTCGTTTCCAAACTTGCATGACTGTAAAAACACGTAACTGCAGTAAAATGAACAATAATACTAATAGACGAGCTTATTTACTCACTTGGCAAAGTTTTTTTAATCTTAATAAATATACCATACTTTTAGGTGTATCGGAACGACATTTTGTGACCTGGTAAAGATAGCCCTGACCTGGCCTAGTTAGGAGGACCACGTGGGGGCTGTGTGAGGATTGCATCGTGAAGGGCTTCAGGAGGCGGTACGAAGTCGTGCCAAAAACTGATTTTCTGGCTCTCCGGTCTCTGATTTAGTGCTGCAGCCACAAATATTAAGGGCTATTCCAAGGGTGAGAACATCACATTATTCGTTTCAGACAGGTGATGGTAAAGCCAGCCGGGCGAAGAGATTTTGAAAATATATAACAGCGGATCGACAAAAATGGTAATATACGCACGCTGCATATCACTGTACTAAAGATGTCAATCACATAGGTGGTAGAACGTCTACAGGTATGTTATAAATGCGTTAAGGCAATGTGGAGTCCCTGCGCGATGTCGAGTGCACAAAATTGCTTCTTTAGTCGCTCGCGCCTACTTGTTTGTTTTTACGGGCGCAAACATATTCCCACCACACCCTTTCCCACCGTCGACGACCTTCATCTCCCATTTTTGAACTCGTCAGCGCGTAGCTTCTGGAACAACAGACAAATGCTTGCCCCTTAACGGCCGAACATGACAACTTGAGGAGACTTGCGTCGCTTTAGGATCGCACTTTACCGCGAGCTGCATTCGGCTGGCACAGTTCGCTGCCGGACCAGCTTTCCGATGTAATAAGAAATGCCGAGCTACTGATTCAGGCCTCGGGCCCGTCGGCGTTTCAGAAACCAGGCCCGCGCAAGTCTAATCTCATAGACCTTCACCAACGCGCAACAAAGGACGGCTTGACTGCCATTGCCTTGCCCGCTCGTACCATTCTTCTCTGTTTCCTCCTCGCCCGACCCCTTTCGTCTAGACGCTTCTCTCGTGAGCTGGCCTCTTCTTCTTGCTCACCTCTACCCCGCTCCGCGCGTGAACCCTCCTTCACCGGCTCGACCTTTTTGCTGCTTTTCCCCCCTCGCCCCCGAACCGCATTTTTACTCCGCGAGCAATCCTGCTACGAAATATCCCAGCTCCCCCCCCCCTCCGCTCTGCCACCCCCTCTGCACCGCGACTCAACCGAAGCGTCACCAGCGGCTGCCGGCACACCCCTGGCAGTCTCGCCTCACATGGACTCGCCCGCGTCTGCTGGCGCGCATGCGCACTGTCTGTGTGCGTGCGTCTGTTCGCCGGCCGTGTCTGTCTGTGCGTGCGTGCGTTGCTAGCGGCCAACGCTGGGGTAACGCAGCGTTGCGAAGTGTAAAGTTGAAGGATAACTCTACCTAAGAGGGGGGCTGGCAAAGGGGGCCACAGGCTCCTGTTCATGTGCTTTCTTCGATACTCAGGTCCGTGAAAGAATGAAGTCACGCTTCCCGTTAGTAGCACACCGCTGCTCTGTTCATCTAATTTAAACTTTGTTTTTCCATGCCGCGGAGAAGTCAGCGCTGGTCAAAAATTGTAATGACTAAACCCGCTTCCAGCACAGGTCCTAAGTCCCAAGCTCGGTGCGTGCACACTGCTTTGACGGGAACGAAAATCCCGTTGAGAGATTGGTTACACGTGAAAGTTACTCTTGCTCATATCTACCGCGGTTTTATTGCGTTTGTCGTGTAGACCAGAGTTTACTAGAATTGCGGATGCAATTCAACTTTCCGCGCCTATATTTCATGGCCACGAAAGAGAGGAGAAAAGAACAGCCGGACAATACCGTAAGCGTTAAGCAAAAAGCTTCAGTGCTCGCATGGGGCAAGCCATGCCGTTGCCCTATGAACTTCACCGATGATATATGCCATCCATTCATGAACAATCATTTCTTTTGCTTTCCACAAAAGTCAACGTTCTGCTCAAGTGTGGAGAGTGCATAGCTCTTGAAGAGCAGGTTTCCTTCGCCTCGACGATGCGCTCAACGCTATCTTCATTCAACGTGTAGCGTTGCCTTACAAGCGGCGACCATGTGATAGCCAGCTTCTAAAAGGGCCTGGATGCCCGTGTTATCACCATTTAATAAACGAAAGCTACTAAAATGTCTGAAGCTATAGTATATCCGACCCACTTTCTGGGACCACCATCCCTCCTCAGACTCGCCTCCCCTTCCTGAAAGTCATCGCAGCTGTTCTCCCTACCCCTCTTTTTTATTTGTGTGCGTTTGTGAGCACACGTGCGTGTGCGCGCGCTTCGTTTGCGCTATTGGTTACAATTTATTACACGCGTACGCCTGTGTCAGACGAATATACTGCGGCACATTCGAATTTCGTCAAGAGTCAGCAAACAGTGGCTATAACAGGGCTGACAGAGCAGTCAAGAATACTTCCTGTTTCATCGTTTTCGAGCGCGCTCTGAATCGGATGGCCTGCGTTTACGCCTTTATTGCGTGCAGAAAAGAGGCATATCGCGCCTAATGAACCTAATTAGAGGATGCATAAAACGGATCCGTTCTCACGTCCCTGCGGAGCACGGCTGAGCCCAATTGCAAGGATATGCTCCAGCACGCTGGCGCGAACGCACCTACTTCGAGCATTAGACATGCGCTTGGTCACATAACACGGCAAGATATCTATCCAGATAGCGAAAAACCACAGGCGCACCTCGACCCCGAGCGTAATCAGTTATCGGGCGCGGGAATGCGCCCGGCCTCCGGTCAGCCCGAGCCGAGCTGGCAGCGGAGCTCGTCGACGATCGTGTTTCGGCGCACGCAAGGCACGTGGCACGGCTCACATTCACGGGCCACGCGTGATCGCGACTTTCAGTCGTATGCCTGCACAAAGAAGACCGCGTCCCAAACCAATGCACGATCTCTATGCACTTGGACCTGATACGAGCCGACGGTCGGCATGCTGTTGCGCCCACCTACGTAGCACGAAATCCCTCACGAGGTGGCTGGTACCTTATCTGCTGTTATCTAGGCGCCGACGGAGGAGGTAATTGAAATGTTAAAACTTTTAGTGGCTTTTATGGGTGTGATATCCTTATTTTTGTTTTCTAGCCTTCTAGCAGTGGCTCCTAATAAGCCTTTCTCTTAGCCCCGATTAGCGCACTCATGGGCCAGCGGTGTTTCTGCATTTCGCCATTCGTGACACGCAACGGCGACACGATCGATGTTGGAACGCGCAAAACCCGTACTCTCAAGGTGACAAATGTGAGCCATCGAGACGCCGCAGTATTGATAACAATTCTCGCCCTGCGAGCGAGAGAGAATTGTGTTCGCTCTCGCGGACACGCGTGATCGTTCTCTCACAGAACATCGATACTTGCGTCAGCGCTAGGCATCGTAGAAAACTCATCACCCGGGCACTGTCTGAATACGCAAACAGAGGTTTAACAGCTCTCGTCCTTAGCAAATATCGAGGGCACCTTGGCATTCGTGCATTCGCCCCTAATGCTCAGTTGCCCTTATTGCCCCTAATGCCCCTATTGCTCGTGAGAGCAAATTCAAGCCATATTAGATCAAAGACGGCCGGCAAACGGTAAGGAACCCTTACGAACGAAAGGTTTGGGGAATTTGGCCACAAATGTTTCGACTGCCCGCCTTCGCTAATAAACATGTCCACCATGATCATGATGATTAGCTGGCATCTAAAACAGTTTGAGTGTGTGTGTGTGTGTGAAAGCAGGGCCACGGCCTCTAATCACAAAATTGTCATAAAACCATCGCCCTGACGAGCGTCTTGTTATCACGCCGATTATCGTCTTGAATGGTGGAAGCCTGAATGTCAGCCAATAAAGAAACTCTTTCACTTAAAAGACGTTTTGCGAATAAGGCCAGAATGCCGTATAGTTTCGCTATCCCGACTGGCTATCACTTGTTCTTAGATTGTAACTTACGAACTGCTTTGTGGTAATTGGCGCGGCATGGGGCCGAATTTCCAGAGGTTTCCTTTCGCAAAACTATTTTTCTTATTGGCCGGCCACCTTCGATAATAATATTTTCGCTGTCAGGAGTGGCCGGCGTCTGTTATTAAGAACATGCTTCAGCGTACGAAGTCTTTTGTGAAAGCGATCGCCGAGGAGTTAACAAATCGTGGATGACACTTGAGAAAAGTTTTATGAACACTGGCCATGCAAGGCCCGTATTCGCAAAAACGTTCTTAAGCTAAAGCTGTTCGCAAGAGCAAATATCATGCAATGGTAATATCGGAAACGTTATTAGTGAAGGCGACCGGCCAGTGGCAAAGAACACCTATAGGAACGAAAAGTTATGTGAATTCGGCCCCACACCAGCTACAACTATACCAGCATTATACTCTTCCTTTAAGACATCGCTAAGAGATTCTTGTTCTGAGTATTTAGAGACGTCCGAGGTTGTCAATATCACTACTCGCAAATGTATGTCGCGCTAAAAAAAATGAATAATTATTTCCCCAATCCCTGGTCTGTTTCAGTGCGGAAAGCTTTCAAGGGCTGTTAGGTTTCTCAATGTTATTTTTCAGCTTCCTATACAAAGAGGCGCTCCACATTGGCCAAATTTCCCAGGTGAGATTACATTAAATGGTCGATCCTATCAGATCCGGTAAAGAGGCATGGTTATTATGTCTGTGAAAAAAAAAATAGAAAAAAAGTTAAAACCAAACTGCGTTTTCAAAACAACTTTTAAATAGAACGGCATCAAACCGTGAATAAAAAAAAAACGAAGCAAAAATACAGGCTTCTCATTACCCATTTATGTCGTTCGCACAGCGAGCAAGGGACGGAAAAGCTCGCCCGATGATATGCGACAACAAAATGCATTGGAGAAGGGAAGTTTTCTGCTCAGTCCGGCAGCTATATACGGGTGTTTCAGCGAACACTTTCAAAAGTTTTTAGAGGTTACCTGTGGCGATAGTTCAATTCTAGTGGATGAGCTGGTCTACTTGAAGAGGCGGACATTACTAGCACAAAGCATTAAGTGCATAATAGACTAATTAATAACAATCCACTAATTAAGTTTTTAACTAATCACCTTGTGAGCCATATTGCAATTTACAAATTCTAGCCGTGGAGTTCGCAAGGCGGGTGCACTTGGAACGAATTTTCAGGATGACACCAGTTTCGAGATATCAATTCCCGAACTTCGCGGATGAATGCATTGGCGTTCCAGTAACTTTCGTGCTTGAATGCATAAAACGACGTTTTGATGAGAAAGGAACCGGAACGCCAACGCATTTCACCGCAAAGTTCGGGAATTAATATCTCGAAACTGATGTCATCCTGAGAATTCGTTCCAAGTGGGATGATGCGCCTTGCGAACTCCACGGCTATAATACCCTATACTCGTCATACCCTCCTCCTCCGCTTTCCGCCTCAGGGTTCTGCTGCACCCTTTCCCTAGGCTTTCCTCTGCGCGTTCTCTTCGATATCGCTGTCGCTGCATCCCCCGCTGAGCTCAGCGTTCTCTCTCTCATCCTTCGCTGTGCTCGTTCGCTCGGTTACGAGGTGCGCCGACGCCGACAATCTCCGCGGGAACGGGCGCCTAAGAGCTGCATTCTAAAATGGAACCTCACCTTGCATTGCCAACGCATTGAATTACTTTCGTACATGCGTATTTGTCAAAACGCGGGTGAGGAGGCCCCACTTTTATTCTACTTAAGTCGTTGAAGCTTTCCAGACTGTACGCTTCAGGCTGGCATGGCCTCGCGGCTTGCTGCGGCCGATTCGAGATGATAGTGCAGTTGCGGTGTTGCTTGTAGCAGCATTCTCTCCCGGCGATGACTTTCGCTCTGCTGCCCCACCACCGGGCGTTTAAGCCCGGCGGCAGCATCTGGTGGCCTTCGCTCGACGTCTGCGAACTGGCTTCAAGTCACCCCCATGGCGCCATTCTCCAGAGAACGCTGAGTCATCTGGACCGTCCATGCCTTGCGATGCGCTAAGTGCGGCACAAGCGCGACTGAGAAGTAGCCGTCGCCAACGGAAGGAGCACACTGCACGGGTAGCTTAACCAAATATTGCTTTATTGCATTTTCAAACGTTTTTTGTAGAGAGGTTGATGTAATTATTAACGCATGTCCAAACTACTATACTAAGCCTTTACCTCAATTCAACCTCCTGAGTTCTACATGAAGGAGAGAAGAAATGAAAAAGAAAGAAAGAAAGAAAGAAAGAAGGAAAGAAGGAAAGAAAGGAGCAAGTGCACTGAAGAAGCTGCCACGTACTCACCTGAATGCTGGGGTAGCAGCAGTACGCTGCATCACACAAGCACGGACGCACTCTAAAATGGATTAAGAGGGAGCTAGATATCCGGAATCCACCACCAATCATTTGCAGAGGGTTTCAGCTACATCTGGCCAGTGACGTACGAGCAAATACACGCTAGGTAGAGTGATCGCCACAATATTTCTCCGTAGTTATGGCGTGAAGTATAGGCGCAAACGTATAATGAGAACATGTGCAGGAACAGGTATATATATAGTGAGCGAAAATTCAGCAAATAGCGGACAAAGAAAGCACGCGTATTAGTGCGCGATCACACTGCGCGATCACTTAAATGCTATGCATCAGTTCAACTTGCACCTACGAGTTGACACACATTGCAGCTGTTTCCCCAAGCTTAATCCGCGCATAATAAACATCCCCTGAAGCAGTATGTTAAGTTTGAAATGAGCGTGTCGTCTCGCGGACGTTGGGTGAAATGCACAGAACAGCGTAAGTTGGTAATTAACTAAGTAATTTGAAAAACGCGCAGCATAGCATATTTACCATGGTCAGGTTATAACTATATCTTGGTCTCCCGCAGACTTTTGGTTCAAAATGGAACAGAAACTTCGCCGTGGCCCGACATGGCAGCACCTAGCCTGCCCGCTTCAGGGCAAAGGGTAGCCATTTCTGACCCATCTGCCCCCTTCACGGGAAGTGAGTGACCTAACTCAGCCGCTTCAGGCCACACGGGTAGCCATTTCCGACTCATTTGACCCCTTCGTGGGAAGTGAATGGTGTTTACATGGCGGCGCCAAGCCTTTCCGCTTCAGGCCCAACGGGCAGCCATTTCCGACCCATCTGACCTTCGCGGGAAGGTCAACGCCCATCTTCCCTTCGCGGGAAGTGAATGGCGTTTACATGGTGGCGCCAATTAAGCCTGCCCGCTTCAGGCCAAACGGGCAGACATTTTTGACGCATGCATTGCCCTTCGTCGTGGGAAATGAATAGTCTTGACATGGCGGCGCTAAGCCTTTGTCATTAGCCGCATGTCTTTCTCCTAATAGCCTGTGAACGTAATCATCATCATTGTGAGCAGCGTTGTCTTCGTCGAGTCCCTCGGTCCGAATAGAAGAGTGCATGAATTACTGCCCCAATATATATGCACAAGTGGCGCAGTTACTGTTAGCGTGGCGTTCCTAGCGGGCCCCCTGAGTTACGATGCTGAACGGCAATACTTGATCCGAATTGATCCGAATTGACTTTCTCGTGCCGCGTGGCCCGAGTATATTGTGATCGTACTGTACATGCCTGCATCGCATTCGGCTCAATGTCGGTTTGGCGAATCACCTTCGATTTAAAAATCAGCAGTGCAGTATTCCAATGTGGCGCTTTTCGTCTGCGCTTTTCGTCTGCGCTTTTCGTCTGCTGATGCAGAAGACGACGCGCCGTCTGCTCTGGGTGCGTTCCAATTCTGGCCAGTATCTGAGGCAGTCTACGTAGACAGCCAAGGAGACAGCCGAGACAGCTTCTAGGCCAAGTAATGGAACGCCTTTCGAGCCGCCTGGTAGACGTACAGAAGACGCTTCTGCGACGTGACGCCATCTCAAGGCGACAAAAAAAGACGAAAAAAAAAGTTGAGAAAAGCACACATTATTTCTGTATTTTAGATTTTTCCGTCTGCGAACCTATAAGCAACACAATGTGACTTGCATTAAGGGCATAGGAAAGTCTCACTACGTTTTCTTGTGCGCAGACTTTCCCGTCGAGTTTTTAAGCGTCCTGCTCAGCCGCCATCTTGTTTGGACAGGAAAGTAGCCTGCATCATTCTTGATTTCGATGCTGTCTTTGCAAAGCTGTCTACTTTGATGTGTTCGTCAGAAGGGGAATGAGACTTAAGATGGCTGCTCTCCGCTTAGCAGTCTAATTTGCCGTCTATGGCGAGTATCGGAATACGGCTTCTGATTTGGCTACAGCCCAGCGAGCCAAGTGCAGCACACGGCGTCATATCCTCTTCCCGACACTACACTCGTCTACACAGGCCTGCACGTTGTGTAGGTAAAAACAAAATAGCCCTGCTGTGCCTGCTCTGAGCGCTGCACAGGCGATTTGACTCCTCTATAGTGTCTTCAACACGACTTGTACCGTTTATTCAGCTTTCGTAATCTGTTGGAACTGAGAGCGTCTTTTCGAACTTTTCAGTCTTTTTATTTCTTTCTTCTTTAATGGCAAGAGTCATTATGCACACCACTTACATGTACTGGCACAGCTGGGTTTGTAATCGGAACTGATCCTATAAGAAAACCTTCGTTTTACAGAAAAAAAAAAAGGAAATGTCTTGCCTTAGGCGGGGCTGTAACTCACGACTATTCGGCTGGCTCGCGACCGAATAGTCACCTAATAGGAACTGAATAGCAACCGAATGGGAACACATAGGCGTTCTCATTACTCCACCGCGAGAGTTAAGGTTAGGGTCTAACATTGAAACCACTGGAACGCTGTGAGCTACCGTGAGAGGCAGATTTCTTAACGTGTCCTGCGAGATTCCTCGTGTGATGAACGATAAACCTGGAACACTTGTAAGAGGTTATGTGCGTCCCTTACACATCATAATACGCTGTAAGCACATTGTAAATGGCATGAAGGCGCTTTGAAGTGTTTGTGGAAAAAGTACTTATCAGAGGAAACATGGGTGCCCCTCGGCTATATCGCCATTACATCTCGTTCTTTGTCAAAATAGCATAGTTTCCTTAATGAGTGTGTGTGCTTGCAGGCATATTTCTTTTTATTTCGTTACTTCCGACTTTTCTTTATTATTCCAGTTGGCTCGTTTTTTTTTTTTTCCCCAACTGTTTCCTCCTCTTTCAACCGAATAATCTGTAGCAGTATTCCAGGCTAGGCTGACGTCTCCAGCTATCATTATAGTATCTCTCTTTGTTGCAACGAAGTGCTCTGCGGTTAGATTTGCTTCCAAGTGACTGTAATGGGGTAGTAACTTCGTCTTCCTCACATACCACAATGGGAAAGGAAAAGCGGCGTGACCCGCTGGTACCAGCACCTCACATGTTCTTGTAGAAAGAAAACAAGAAATCACCACTATTTCTCCTCGATCAGTTACACGCAACGCAGTTCACGTATTTTTCCCCCCTGAAGCGAAGCAATGCACAACGCCCAGTAAAAGAATATTTATCGACTCTTAGTTGCCACTTCCAGCGTTTTCTTTCTTTCTTTCGTTCTTTCTTTCTCTTTTGTTTTGTTTGCGTGCGCGTATGCTTATGCGAGGAAATGAAGGTGGGGTCTGGCAGGCGTCACATGATAAGCAGCTATAGCGGCAGCTGTACACGCAGTGAAAACAACATGTTTAGTGGACCGTCTTGAGCATTCAATACAAAAAATAATAATAATAAAAGAAAGGAAAAAAAAAAGAACTGTTCAATGCCAAAAGAGGCCTGCAGGGTACGAGGTCTTCGAATCAAAAACCGTGGTTGCAGAGCCCGTGCGCTCTTAGGATGTGTTACAGACGCGTCAGGGAATGCACTGATCTTTCCAGATGATTCCACATGATACTTGACAAGTGGTTCTCATATACGTCAGCGATAAGAGGCGCGCTGGCCCCGTACCCAAGAGGAAGAGATAGTACTGCTCTCTCGGAAGTAAAGATAAACGAACATGCGACAGTATACACTTTCATTGCAATTTTGTGTGGAAAATTTTGTGTGTGTGTGTGTGTGTGTGTGTGTGTGTGTGAGAGAGAGAGAGAGAGAGAGAGAGAGAGAGAGAGAGAGAGAGAGAGAGAGAGAGAGAGAGAGAGAGCACGTGATTGCATCATCGACATTCATCTGGACAAGTAGGCAGACCATTCGAGGGTCATTAACCAGTGAGACCGCCCACATGCAATTGCCAAACTCGACGTGGTTCGTTCCTTAAACCCACGACCGTATATCATGTGGAGACGCTGTAAAAACTCTTCCAATGTCACGAGGAGCCGACACGCATGCGCGAGGAAGATTTAGGAACGCCGACAGAACGAGAAGTTCGATATCCTCGTGGTTTGCTCTAGTTGGCACTACGCAGGCCCGCCGTGCGCGCGCATCTTTGGATTAGGATTATCAGCTACATGCGTACACGTTGAAAGCAGATTGGAACGTCTCGGTGTCTCCGTGTTGGTACAATCATGCAAGCATAGCTCTGTGGCCAGTGTCACGAACTAGAAATAAATTGAAAGAAAAAAAACGCAAGTCCAGACCCCCAAAAAACAGTAAAACCCGCAATAAGAACACCCAATATCCGCTAAACACCCCCTAAATGCAGACAATTCAGCATCCCGTTCAAAATATGTTTCATTCCGTCTATGCAAAACACGGTTGGAAAAAAATTACGCTGGACTGTCTGTTTCTTTCAAGTTCTGTCTGTTTCTTTTTGTCCATAATGTAATAAAAATAAAATATTAAGTTATCATTGTTAATAAGCGTTTCCTTGTGTTACAGTGAAGTGGCAAAACGTATTGCGAAACGAAATAAAAAAAATCTTTCTGCGAACTGCAATTGCTGACCAGAAAGCAGGTTGAACTATCGACTATATAGTGATTAAAATTGCGGAAAAACGCCCTCTGTTTTATCTTGGTGTGGTCTGACGTCCTCGTTGTGCATTTGTCCACTGGCGTGGCTGGGTATAGGATCAGTGCTATCGCTGACCCCATAGAGCTCCATCGTGCATATATTGTGACCAACGTGCTCGGGCAGCGTGTAAGCTAAAGCAGCGTTTTTCGTTACTTCGGAGACCAGCGCGCACAGCAAGGATGGCAGGAACGCGAAATGCGAAGCACAGTACTGTTTGTGGGTGATGGCGATAATTCCCTCTTACTTCCAAAGGGGCATGGGTAAACTACACGTTTGGGACACGGGAAGCATATATTATTGATTAAAAACAATGAAGTTTTTGTACCGCAAAAAAAAAAAGAAAGAACAGTCAGCATTACAAGAAGACCGCTAAAAAACTCCCCACCTGCTAGAAAACAAATGTCCCCGCTAGGCAGCCCGAAAAACCGTTTAACTGACGACACTGCCTATGCCCGTCTGTAGGAATTGTGCAGCTACTGAGCAAGACAGTCGACGCAGCTATACGGTGGAGAGCTAGTGCTTACCTGTTTGACCGCAGGCAGTGGTGAAAATGCGCGGTAGAGGAGCACGTAAAGCAATGGGAACTATAGCGTTCACTGACGACAATATGTTCTGCGATTCTCTTTTCCAGCATCTGCATCACGAAGGGTTTCGGAGTAGATGTCACCCACGCGAGTACTGGGCCGACCAAGACGTGCCTGTGTACCTTGTTCTTGCGGAGGCGTGATGTCAGGTCCCGTTACGGCTGTAAAGCAGTGCTGCCAACCACTATTAAAAAAAAAAAAAGGAACTCCGATGCGGCGTCTAAAAAAAAAAAAATCCTACCTTACCCTACCGCCTCTTCCTTGAGCGTAAACTACATCATTAGAAACATCAGGAATATTAATAATAAACAGGATGTTGAAACAAATCAAGGCAACCGTTAAAAATAAAACATTTTTTTAACGAAACAAACGTTTTCTAACGTTAATGAAGCTTTCTTTGTTTTTTTTTGCTACGCACGTAACATGTACATTTATCACGAAGTGCTTTATGGCTAAGATTCGCGGTTTGCAGAACCTACGTTAGGTTTTGTTTCTGCCATCAAGGAAATCACACGCTGAAAAGCTGGACTATCTTCTTTGGTAATATTTGGAGAATTGCAGTGGTAGAAATACATACGATTACTTTTGAGTACGGTAACAAAGAGAAAGGCCCAATTTAAGTGAATCATCATCATCATCATCATCACCACCAGCACCGCCATCATCATCGTCATCGTCTTTTTATATCCCGACAACACGCAGGCCCCAGCGATCTCCAATTACCCCTGACTTGAGCTAGCTCATTCTGACTCCCGCCTGCGACTTTCAGCGCCCCACCTAATTTTCTGCCGTCTTCGACTGCGTTTCCCTTCCCTTGGCACCAATTTAGCACCCACAGATACTATTTCCCAAAGTTCGGGCCCAAATACATAAGCGTTCCAGTTCATTTCGTGCTTCAATGAATAAAAGAGTCTTTTGTTAAAGAGGTAAGTATAACACTATAGTGCATTTTTAGGGCAAGTTTGATGGCGCATACCTCCAAACTGGTATCATTCTGGAAATTCATTCAAAGTGGATACGCCTCGCAAATTCACCTACTGCAATTCATAAGTTGCAATATGCGCCTTAACGTAATTAATTAGGAAGTCCATTCGTGAATTTTCCTTAATTCCTTGATTATGGTTTTCGATTTCTTCTGCTAGTAATGTCCGCCTGTTCGAATAATACAGCCAAGAGTGCCTCGATTCTGAAAACGAAACAAAACAAAATAAATGTGAGGGCTTATGCGCTTCGGCCTGCTTGCGGCAGCAGAATCTAAATCAATGGGAGCGCGTTTCGTTTACCCTTGATGGGCAGAGTACGATCGTTGTTGCGGCGGGCTGCGAGATCTGTGAAACTTGCCCCTTTAGAAGCGGCAGTAATTTATTATTATTATTATTATTATTATTATTATTATTATTATTATTATTATTATTATTATTATTATTATTAGTCGTTGCTGTTGTTGTTCCGCGTTGACAAAAGACGGTGACCCCTTTCGTGAGCACGTTAGCACCGCTCACGAGCCTCAGTGAGGAACGGAGACTGGCCGAAGAAGGCGACTCCCGAAAGGAGCTGGATGGGCGGCGGTTGGCGACACAGTGACGCTATCGGCACGGCTCTGGCAGCCGCGCCTTATCTCACTGCCGCTCGGTGCGCGCACGCACGCACACACGCACACACACACACGCACACGCATAAAAAATAAAAAAATGAATAAAATAAAAAAAAAATGTCAGAAGCAGCCGCTTTGCGCGGCGCAGAGTGGCATCATCAGTGTTGCTGGAGCCGGTTTGTGGAGTGCAACTTGACATCGAACACAAGTCACTCCCGCATGATCCGTCGCCGGTGCGCAGGCGCATTGGTGATTCCCCTGTTAACTCGCTGTTTTTCTCCTTCCTGCGCGCATGCGCCCCACGAGGGTGGGATCAATACGAGAGGAAGGAAACGCGAACGGAATATGGCTGCCTGATCGGCCCTGCTCATCTGAGCAACAACTTCCCTCCCCCCCCACCGTTTTTCCCGTGCTTTTATTCTTTTTATTCCCGTACGCGACGCAGTCGCGCGACTAGTCAGTCTGCTTTCTCTATTGAGTGGAGAACGACCAGCAGGTGCGTTCCGCACAGCGAGCTTGCGGCCGCACATGGGGCCGTTGAACGCATTGCGGGCGAAGGCAAGTCGCGCGGCTGTGGAGTCAGGTGGCGGCAGTTGGTGGCAGCGGTGACAGGGTGCAACGAAAAAAACATAATAAATCGCCAGCCCTTGTTTTGGACTCACCGCTCAGGCTTCCAAAAAGCGCTCGCGCTTCTAGAGCGTCAGAAATGGCCAAAGCGGCTTAGCGCACCCAGAGTGGGTCGGCGGCAATGCGCATGCGCAGAACGCAAATGCCGCTTGGGTTCATTGTTGTACACGCATGCTCCACATATGCGTCAAGATGCGCTGAACCGGAATAACCGCGAGAAATGGGACCGAGCTCGTATTAAAGCAGCTTCGAATCAAATCACTCGAGCATGCGTCGCGCTCTTGGAGAGGCCCATTGCGGTCATACTGTTCACGAACCCGGTTGAGCTGAAACCAGCCCAAACCAAGCAATTTTTCCACCACTGAGCTGCACGGCCGAATATGTAGTCATTACAGAACTCAATACTTCCGCGACTTTTCTTGTGCAACTCTTACTTCGATGTTACTCTTAGGTTCGTGGCTGCTGTGTTTATGACACCAACCATGTCTATGGGTGTTAAAGTTTGTCTGTTGCGCTTTGCGGCGATCTAGCGACAGGCACTCAGATTCACTTTAAGATGATAGCGCGGCTTTTGACCCGTCGTACATTCTCAGCATCGACGCTAAAGCAACGAAAATTGACGCCCTTGTACGCGTGTCGGGTGTTCCTTTTCATCCTGTATATACAACGAGCACTGAAACGGAGCGTTGCATCTTGCCCCCACTGAGACGCCGATGCCGTCACAAGTTCAGTAGAATTGGCTCTGTACCTCGTGCTCAGTATCAGGAAACAATATCCGTGAATATCTTTTTCCTGCATTACAGCCCACCGGTAGAAAGACATTCCCGCAATGCTCTTGGAAAAACCTGTCATGCGCATAACTCGCTTACTCTGTGGGTGCGATTTCTTTTCTTTAATTTCACCAATCCATCTGATTATCTGCCCCCTTTCGCCACTCCCACGTTCTTCTCCTAGTGTGTAGTGCATTGCTCTGGCACACAATTTGCTGTCTGCTCTTCGCGTTACCGCCTGATATACTCTGCCCCACAAGTTTATTTCTTCAAACTCAAATGCGTGTTAAATGCAGCAATGTTATCGTTTAGCTATCGCTGAACCGATTTGAATGACATTTGTTGCAATTATATGAAAAAGAGTTAATTCTAGTGACTGTAGCTGGCTTTTGCTGTTCTTCAATTACTTGGCATCGCTTACTTCCGCCGTTTAAGAAAGCAGCTGAAGTGAGATCAAGTGTTGGCACTTATATAAAATTTTGGGGTTTTACGCTCCAAACCACGATATGTCTCTGAGGCACGCCGTAGTGAAGGGATCCCGATTAATTTTGGCCTCATGGGGTTCTTTAACATGCACCCAATGCACGGTACACGGGCGTCTGCCTTTCGCCCCCATCGAAATGCGGCCGCCGCGGTCGGGATTCGATCCCGCGCCCACGGGCTTAGCAGGCGGGTTGTTATGACATCCAACCGGTGCCACCAGTGTTACGACATCCAACCGGTGCCAGCAGTGTTACGAACTTGCACCGCTGCACCACGATTACGGCTTTGTGGTCCCGTAGCGCTCTTCACCCGTTTCGTGACAGAGCGTTGGTAGCGAAGACTCCGAGCCTGGCGTCGATGAGAATAACAAAAGGGACTTTATACATTATATACAGGTTATCATACAGGACATAAACGGATCGGCACTGGGGCCGAGAGCTCACACAAACGCGACTGTTCTCGCACGACGGCGTCCGGCGAAAACGCGTGACACATCTCACCCCAGTCGGGAGCGACCCTCTCTCCAGGTGGGGTCGGCGGATCCTGTTTTCGAGCGGCGTGTCTCTGCTTTTATAATCCCCGAGGCCCATTGTCACTCAACCGGCCCAATACAAAGTCAGCACACGACGGTCGTCCGAGGGGTCCAACCAGCGACCGCGCTGGCCACCCGGTTCAAAGTTCGCGCGCGCGGTGACCTCCAGGCAAGGGAGGTGCGGCGCCGGGCTGTCGGGCACACGCGGACACGTCAAAACACGCTGCTCCGCCGAGGCTTCTCCCGCACGCAGGCGCAGCATCTTGACTTGTGAAGGGAGAATTATGGCGCTCGCAGGATAGATTCTGCATCTTGCAGATTCGGGATCCGGGCTTGTGGTAATGGCACAACAGCATCCCCGCCCTCAGATAAGGCGCCGGGAAGACGAGCTGCCTCCACGTGGCTCGGATGCCAGGCGCGCACGTTCGTCAGGCTCGTCCAAGTTCACGTCCAGTGTCGGGACGCCAGGTAACCTCACGTGCCCAGGTCCGACTCGCCAGGACAGGAGCTCTGCTCACCACGTCGTCGCCAAGGCACCTTGACCAGCTCCGCTCGGGTCGTTCCTAAGACCTTGCTTCTCGCCACTGGTCCCGCTTGGTCGTTCTGCAGCTTGCAAAACCGACCGGCAAAAGGCAACACCCAACACGAACAAGTGCCCTCTGTCTCCCGTCAAACACCAGACAAGGCCATAATTCAAATCAACCTAACTAAATTGCTATCCCTCTTTTTGCTCCCGCTGCAACAAGAGGCAGGTGTACGATCTAGCACACAAGGCTCAAACAATCAGTTTTCAAATCAACAACTCAACAAAATAGAAACAATTATTAATCAGCAATAATAATTACAAATAGAATGGTCCCCTTGAAATCACTTGGACCGAAAACATACTTCTGAGGAAGCAAATGAGGTCATTCATTTTTCCCGGCGATATTTTCGCGGAATCTGAAGCTGCTTATATTTGCGACCCTGCTTATCCGTGTAGCGGCGGTACAATAAGCCAGGTTCCTTGCCAAATGAAACCCCCTTTTTTCCCACTCCCCGTTTGACGCTCTTCCTCAGATCGGCTAATGAACAATCTTCCTGTTGCTCGCGAATCAGACTTTTTCTTTCAACTGCAGCCTGCTCCTGCCGGCTGGCGGAAACCGGAGCGAGTGCGGAGCCCGCGTCGCCTAATTGCGGCGTCGAGTCTATATCGCGGCTAGCACTGCACGCGTCACTCCCACTCACTTCCAGGACCCGCTCGTCTAGGCCAGCCTCCGAGCTCTGCCTCTCCCGTGACTGCTCGCCACTCAAGTTACCGTGATCGGTCCGTGTGCCGCACCGCCTTTCGCTCACCGACGCTAAGTCAAGTTCCCTCGACAGCGGGCGCGCTTTGGATCGCGTGGGGGCCATGTACGCCACGTCGGCAAAGAATGATTTGCCCTGATCCCTCAGCAGCTGCTCCGAGCTATTTGAGAAGAGGTAGGAAAATTGCTCCGGGAGGGCGGCTGACACAGCGGCTTCGGTGTTAAGTTTTCCAAACTCTCCTTCAATGATAACCGTTGCGATCGGTAAACAGACACTCTCCTTCTCGGCCACTTGCCGTATCCTAACGCACTCTCCCGTAAAATCACTAGAGGAGACGAAAGACGGGTGAACAACGTCCATAGTTGCTGCAGAGTCCCGCAGTGCTCGGCACTTCTTGCCGTTTACCTTAATTTCCTGCACATAGGGCTCCAATAGACGTATGTTTTTGTGAGTTTCCTGTATCGTTGCAAAAGCAATTCTCTCTGGGCAGCTTGCAGCGATGTGCCCTTGCTTTTTGCAATTGTAGCAGGTTAACGGTCTCCGTTTTTCAAAAGAACGCGTCATTTCGTTTCGCTGTTTCGGACCATCGTCATCATTCTGAGATGCATTCTGTCCATCCCTTACAGTTTCTTTGGGAAGGGACTCGTCGTCCCGAAACTCGCGACGCGTGATTTCCTTCCGTTCGTCGGGCTTCCCGTAAAACCCATCTCTTCTATCTGCTTTTTCTATGCGCACTGCCTTGCTGTGCAAGCTGCGGCGGGTGTAATACTCTTCCGCTAACTCTGCTGCCTTGTTTAGCTTAACCTCCTTTAGCCTATCTTGCAGCCAGAGCCGGACATCCTCATCAATGCAACGGTAGAACTGCTCCAACGCGATGCATTCGACAATTTTGTCGCGGTCGTCGTACACCTCTTCGCCCTTCAGCCATTCCACCAGGTCGGCTTTTAGACGAAACGCGAAGTCAACATTCGACTCCTTACCCTTTTTTGCATACCGGAACCTCTGCCGGAAAGCTTCGGGCGACAATTTGTACTTCCGCAGTAGCGCTTCCTTCACATCACTGTAGCTCTCAAACGCCTCTTTCGATAAGCAAGTTATTACGTCTGATGCCTCCCCAGGAAGCAACGCTAACAGATTCTGTGCCCAGAGGGATCGCTCAATGCTATTCCGTTCGCACACGTGCTCAAATTTCACGAGGTATTTGGCCATATCCTCTCCGACGACAAAGGGTGGAAGTTGATCGCGTATTCTTGGAACATTAGAAGTGAGACTAGGCGCTGGCGAGCTATTTCGGGTCTCCAACTCTTTCATTTTAAGCTCGTGCTCACGTCGCTCCCTCTCTCTCCTTTCCTCCTTTTCCTCCTCGCGAAGTTCCTTTTTTCTCCTTTCCTCCCGACGTTCATTGATATCCGCCCAGGCCTCAGCGGCTTCCTCAGCCGTTACGTCCCCAGTCCTCATGACCTCAAGGATCGCATTCTTTCTTTTGGTCGAGCCCAACTCAATGCCCAACTCCTCACAAATTTCGAGAAGTTCCTTCACCTTGTACTTCTCCATCGTTCACACTGTCCTCCTGCTGTTTACCCTTTTTGAATATACCTGCCGTACGCTACTATAACACTACTAGTAAGACATATGCAAGTATTTCACACACTGCCCTGTTTACCCCCTTAGCATCCCCTGGTTTTCAAAACACTCTTACTAGGCTTGAAACACACAAGGTTATCACAATGCAACACCAAATCCTTCCCTAAGCTACTATAACCTGTGTCAAAGAAAGTCTGGTGTTTGAGGTAAACTTCAGGCACTCACCGCGCCGAGGTAGCTGATGCCGGTCAATCCCGTAGCTGCCATCCAGTGTTATGACATCCAACCGGTGCCACCAGTGTTACGACATCCAACCGGTGCCAGCAGTGTTACGAACTTGCACCGCTGCACCACGATTACGGCTTTGTGGTCCCGTAGCGCTCTTCACCCGTTTCGTGACAGAGCGTTGGTAGCGAAGACTCCGAGCCTGGCGTCGATGAGAATAACAAAAGGGACTTTATACATTATATACAGGTTATCATACAGGACATAAACGGATCGGCACTGGGGCCGAGAGCTCACACAAACGCGACTGTTCTCGCACGACGGCGTCCGGCGAAAACGCGTGACACATCTCACCCCAGTCGGGAGCGACCCTCTCTCCAGGTGGGGTCGGCGGATCCTGTTTTCGAGCGGCGTGTCTCTGCTTTTATAATCCCCGAGGCCCATTGTCACTCAACCGGCCCAATACAAAGTCAGCACACGACGGTCGTCCGAGGGGTCCAACCAGCGACCGCGCTGGCCACCCGGTTCAAAGTTCGCGCGCGCGGTGACCTCCAGGCAAGGGAGGTGCGGCGCCGGGCTGTCGGGCACACGCGGACACGTCAAAACACGCTGCTCCGCCGAGGCTTCTCCCGCACGCAGGCGCAGCATCTTGACTTGTGAAGGGAGAATTATGGCGCTCGCAGGATAGATTCTGCATCTTGCAGATTCGGGATCCGGGCTTGTGGTAATGGCACAACAGGGTGTCATTCAGCACTTGTCAACCTTTACCTGCAAGCGTAGTCGTACAGGAACAGGTCTCGCTGCGCTTTTCAACTGCGTCGCCTCATGTACGGTATCTTGACTCGACTCATCTGTCAGCGCCGTATACCACATTTTCTCTGAGTTGATCTTTCACTCGAACCCTCAACGCCTGAGAGCTGGGCATACATACCTCTTTTAGGGCAGGATGCTTGAGTACACGGCTTAGCTTTATTCACTGTGCCTTCCATAGGCACCGACTACGGAGGGGGGGGGGGGGGCGCCGGGGTCCGAGCCCCCTCCGAATTTTTCAGCGAGGGGAGCGAGGTCAGAGCCCCCCCCCTCCCGCAATGTCATTACCAAAGTGTTCTGTTACCCGCATCATTTGAGGTTTCTTTTGAATTGCCTCTACCTTTTCACTTAAAATTTTATTGCTTCTAAAAGCTTACTGCATCATTGTTGGCGTGGACGTGCACGGCTCTAATTTCATGTTTTCGATTTATTTCTTCAAATCCCGACAATAGAACAAGCGAATTAAAGCAGCAGCGGCGGCTACCTCATCCGTATTTTGTCACTTCAACATTTTTTTTTTTTAATTTCCAGTGTGAACACCATGCATAGACACAATATATGTAAACATACAGAGTGTCCCTATCATGCACCAATATTTAAATATATGCAAATGCCCTGTAGCTGGGCTGGTAATGTTTGGTAATGTTGTTTGCCAAGGTAATGTTTTTTTGCCGTCGCTTGGTGATACTCATATAATTGTTTTGCATTCCGCCTAATTACATAATTAGTATTACTTAATTAGTCAACTTCTAGGTTATTATTAGATAAAAAATGCAAATGAGAAAGTTATAGGGCAACACGAAAAACTCCCGGTACACCTTTCTGTTGTTTTGTGTGCTACATAAAAGTATTTTTGCGAGTGTGAAAGAAGTCCGCGAATACACGCAAAGTGCCTCGAGCGGCCAGTTGCGCAGCAATTTTGCGTGTACTCGCTAAATTGTATACCTGTATTCGCAATATATATATATATGGGCGGGGTCCAGAAAGATGATCGGGCCCCCCGGCCCCATCCGGACAAATGAAAACTTTCCGCCTGTGCCGCATGCAGTCTTTTCTTATTCGAATGACTCGCGTTCAAAACAACGTGTGGATGCGGTGTTATGCATGCGAGTTATGTACTTGGGTTGCCGAAATGACACTTTGTGGATAATATATTTCGCTTATAATCCTGAGCCCGCCTCAATGTGGTCAACCGCGTTTCCACCAGATCGACCTCACAGGTCGATGCGGTTCGTCTCCTCCACCAATATTCCGCTCATCGGAAAATATTTCGCCACGCGACTTCCGGCCGTCACCGGCCGCTCCTCAGTGTCTGCGAGCATCCCCGAGAATGCGGCTCCATCGTTGCGCAGGCTCCCGATGCGGTGACGACCCGGGGCCAACGCCGGGGCAGAGCTGTCGCTGTCTCTCAACATCCAGCGCCGGCTGCAAGTTTGCTGCGCCAGGTAGCGAGATGCCATGCTGCTGGCGTCGCAGGAGGCGCCGACTGCGTGCGCGCATGCGCAAACCGCGCGGTTCTCGGAGCACCCGTGGGAGGCGGAGCACGTGCGCGGCGGCTGCAGCTGCGTGGTGCGCGCCGCGGCCACCTCCGCTGGATTCCCCACGGCGTGCCGGCTTCTCGGAAACCGTGTGAATGCATGTGAAGAAGAAAAACGAACAGTATTGATTTTCTCATGTTCCCCAAGAGCTAGTGAAAAAGAAAGGCAGCGGTCTTTTTTATTTTCACCTCAGGTTTCATTGCGTCTTCGCCTTTTTGCTTTCTTTATTCGATAATATGCGCTTCGTGCGCACAAAATCTGACGTAACCGTGCTTTTACCGCCATCGTGACAGTGTCGTCATTCGAACAGTGCTTGGCGCAGTGGTTTACGGCCTGCGTAGTGAGTGATTGATGTCAACGTCCGAGAGCTGCACCGCGGTTGGGTTTGCTTTCGGCGGCAGGACGTGGTAGCTCTAGCCACCGCTGCGAGTGCTCCCAACGTTTTTGATGCGTGCCCGAAAGCGTTATCCTAACACTATAACGTGGACACGATCGGTTATAGCGATTGCAAACTCTGTCAGTACCACAAGCATGTTACGGTGTCCAGAAGTTCGGTATGCGCAAACCTCGCAAAAGGAAAAAAAAAGAAAAAAAAAGAAAGAAAAAGTTGCAGAACAAACGGTGGGAACCGGCCATCGTCGTAGTATTAACTCCGACGAAGGCAGGTCCTCCGGCTAAACGTCAGTAAAAACACATGCCATAACGTCTATTTTTTTTTCTTTTCGGAATGTCATATATATATATATATATATATATATATATATATATATATATATATATATATATATATATATATATATATATATATATATATATATATATGTGTGTGTGTGTGTGTGTGTGTGAAGGTAATTTTCTTTCCTGATACAGACCGAAACAAATTGCGTCACTTTCGCGATATATTCGAACCCAGTTGCCGACTACCTGTGCCTACAGCATCGTCGGCAGAGACCTTTTTGTGAATGAAAGGGAAAGAAGCGACACCCCGACTACCATCAGTGACCACGGTAGGCTCAAAGGCGGACCGCGGGAAACAGGCCGGACATAGTGTCCCTGCATATATGCACAAGAAGGCCGGAATAAGATCAGCGCCGCCAAGTTGCGCGCATGCAGCGACATGCACCATGCGACAGAATCGAGCTGCGGCGCCCTCCTCGCAGGGCACTCCGAGCGTAGCCGCTCCGGTGCTGCCTCGCCCACGCGACCGCTGGCTCCGCGGCGCGCATTTGGCGCCGCAGTGGACGTCCCTCTTCAAGGCTGCCTCGGGAGGGGGGCGCTTGTATGCGTAGACACCGCTCCCTTTTTGCGCGCGACAACACGGGTACGAATCCCGACCGCTTTTCGCCGTTGCGGTGTCGCGTAATCAATCTCCGGTCCGAGCGGCGTAATAATGATCGCGGTGAGAGAGAAAAACAAAAGAAATACGCGTAGGGTGACCAGAGAGGGGGTATTCCGTAAGAGTCCACCTAGTGGACTGTCCATTTCGGTTGCTGCTGATTGGATGCAGCTGTACGAGAGAGGAGGAGACGAGCGGCCCTAGCCAATCAGCTGCGGCCAAAATGGACAGTCCACTAGGTGGACTCTTACAGAATACCCCTGTGGCGGCGGCGCAGGTAAAACATCTAACTGTAGAGTGCTCGCGCGTTGTTGCTAAGAGTCCTGCCCACTGTACGTTTCTTTTTCCTATTCGATCAATTTACAACACGATTTAACTCAAGTGGCCGTACGAAATAAGGGTGAACAATCAGTCCCCGTTCCGGGCAAAGACCTGTTGAAGCGGGCTAGCGTTGCGTGCGCTTGTCCTCTAACAGCACGGGCTGTTGCTTTCTTTCCATCTAATTTGTCTCCATTTTAGTGGCGTAATCCAGTTTGTAGGATTACTGGGATCATTAGGGGGGGGGGGGGGGGCGCAAGGTTTGGAGACAGAGCGAAGCAACCACACAGAACAAAAATGATGACATGCTTGTCTTCGTTGTGATATCGCCGTATCAATGTGTGGCTGTCACCGGAGGCCCAGCGCACTGCTTGCGGGAACGGGCGATCAAGAAAGCATGAGTGTCGTTGCCATGCAATGTTTTATTATACGTGACGCACGCACACATACATAGTGCAATAAGGAAGCAGCTTTATGATGGCTCATGCGCGGAGGAGAGCAGCGTGATATGCTAAGGCCAGTCGTACAAAAGGTACCCCTTGATGTAGGCAAGAGGGCCAATACATGTCAAACGACACTGCCACATTGTCCGCACAGTGTCATCGCACCTTTGCTTATAGCGGCGGTTAGCTAACCGCCGCAGTACATCAGTGGCTGCGGCTTTGCGCTGCAGAGCTCGATGTGGCGGGGTCGAATCCCAGCCGCGGTGACCGCACTGCGGTGTGGGCGGAATGCAAAAACCATCGTAATGTGCATTGGGGGAACGTCAAAGAATCTCAGGCAATAATCCGGAGTCCCCCTAACGGTGTGCACAAATTAGATTGCGGTTTTGGCGCGTAAAATCCCAGAATTTAATTTACTTTTCGGATGTTAGCTATGTCTGTGTAGCGATTAGAAGTGTGTACACAGCGACCCTCGCACTGGCCGGATTTCTTTCCTCTGATGAAAATGCGGCCGCGCACCGTCATAATGGCACAAGCGATCGAGTGCCTAGGTGGCGTCCAAACGTTACGATAACGTTATTTTTGTTTCTTTATTTGTTTCGACCAAAGGTTGATGTGACTTCGTTAATGTCGTTTCTTTTGACGTTGACGTAATGGTTACAGTTGAACGTTTTTCCGAAGCGTTATTCTGGTACTGAAGCAACAATCCTGAAGCATAAAAAAGAACATTCATAACACCGACATTACACTAGCAATGATGCTGGTAGAAAGTATACACAGTATACCTGCAACGCTAACAGCCTTGAGTTAATGCAAGCGTCACAGGCATATCACCAACAAGGCATGGAATACAGCCCACCGTACCTTCACATAGTCCAATATATTTTCGAACGCTCTGATAGAGCCGACATGGAAAACTCACCGATAAGTTCCAGTAGAGAACAGCGCATGATCTAAATTCATTCCGTAAACAAAAAGGCTACTGATGTCGGTACACTTCAGGAAGTAAACAGATTGTTAATCAATGTAATCTGCTACTGCGAGAACAAGAATGAACCACGCAAAATAACGACTAAAGTCTACTAGAAAAGCCCGAACTCTACAGCACTTCTTTATTGACAACATTCAGTTATCACTGAAATATGGCATTGAATATTACTTTAGCGTTACACTTACAACATTCATATTTCAAACGTTATACAAATGTATCATTTAAATCATTTAAAGTCACATTCTGTTTCATTAACGTTAAGATAACAAAACATTAGCACAACATTCACAACAAAACTGCAACGTTATCATAGCGTTGACTGCTACCTGGGTATTGCCTGGTCATTCCTAGACTGTTGCAAGGATCCAACACGGATTTTTCAATGAAAACAAAAAAAAAAGAACGACGAAAAAAAAAAGAAAAAAAAGGAGACGGTCCGGACGACCTAGCACAAAGCTTGTGAAATTTTTGTGGAGAACCCACGAACCATATCCTAAAAGGAGGCCAGAAGGGATATGTTAGGAGTGCAAGTGCGTATAAAAAGAATTAGAAATGAGGAATAATGCATGTTTGATCGGTGGCAATCCCCAGCAAAAAAAAAAAAAAAAAGAAAAGAAAAAAAAAGAAAAAAAAAACTGCAACAACCATCGCTTGAGCGGAAGCAGGAAAAGGACCGCGCATGCGCATATGGCTCTGTCTTTTATCTCTACATGTCCTCTCTTTTGAAGTTCATTGTTACAGCGATGTACAGCGGCGAAGCGTGTGATTGCGTCAAATATTGCTGCGCACAGCGACGCTTTGCCTCCCATGACCAGCGCAGCTAAGATGTTGCGCGACACGATAGCATGGTTGTGGGTCCCTGTTCCAACAAGACTGAAAGGCGGGCTAGATGGTTTGACTTGATTGTGGAAAGTTTTGCGCACACTAAACGACGACAACAAGAAAATGACACAAATACTCATGTTCCGTTTTGGAAGGTTTGCATCGAATTCTCTGATGTAGATGCCATCTTCTGCAATCGCGGCGTCAACAGCTGCATTGCAGATTTCGTCGGATTGTCGCCATCTTGTTCCAAACCTGTATTTGACGGCAAAGAAGACATCGACGAGACAGCATCGAAGTCGGCAACAATTCAGGCCATTTTGCTTTCTAGCGAGCAGACGACACATACAGGCCAGTGCTACAACGGGTAGCCGCAGGATGGTGTGGAGTCAAGCTAGCGCGGTGGACGAGGCTCTACAATCATGCTGAAGAAGGCTCGTAGACGTGTCTGGAGCGTCGAAACGCAGCTTCCGAAAAGCGACATGCGCAAGTTGTCAAACTGTAGAGGCCTGTGTCAACAGTCATCTGTAATGGCGCAGATTAAGTAGAGCCACAGCCTCAAAGAACATGTGAGTTAGGCGATTCTTTATTTCTAGGTATTTTGAAGAACATTAAACTTTTTTTAATAGTTTGCCTTGGCATAAAAAATTGGGCGCAGGGGAGTGAACAATGTCCGTGGTCCAGGTGTGTTTGCGTTCCAATACGCAGACAAGACATCATACAACACTACAAGCTAACCGGGAGAACATATGCACCTCCACACAAGTCACTACCTAGAGAGCAGGAGCGACTCCTCCGAGCTCTACAGGTTAATAGAGTCTCCCACCCAACCAGAAATCACCTCACAGCCCCTTCACAATTCTCTCCGCAATGCCGCTTCTGCGCAGAGCCCGGGTCCCTCAGACACATAGTAGGGGGTTGCAGAGCGGCACCATTTAATCCTCCGAACCCTTACCACACCAACGAGGTTTGGGAGAGAGCCCTGGCCAGCTCCGGCCTCGAGGATCAGCAACGGCTGATTGCGAGGGCCCAGGACGCCGCCCGAGCTCAAGGCATTCTGGAATGAGGACGCCTTTCCAAAGCTGTATTCACCCAATAAACATGTTTATTCTCTCTCTCTCTCTCTTTCTCTGACGCAAAGAAGCTGTCTTAGATTACAAGTGAAACGGCTTTGCTTGCTGGAACGAATTAGAACACATTCCATGTCGTCATCACCATCACCTGCATCCTAAATAAGTGCACTGTAGAACAAAGGCCAAGCCTATAGTACAGTGTACTAAAATATAAAGGTAGTGGGCTCAGCGGCGCCGGGCGTGGGAAGCCGCCGATGTCATGTCAACTTGGAGACAGTTATACATTGAAATCGACGGTGAAAGCACCCGTCGTTGACATCGACGGTTTCCCCTTTGCCGCTGGTGCGCAGTGAGCACACTACCTTTATATTCAAGTACACTATGCCCATAGATTGTCTCAGGATAGGTGGATGGGTGGGTGCTATGAGCGTCCCCTTGGAAACTGGGCGGTGAGTTGCGCTACCAAGCTCTTTTTCTTATCTGGCTTAATGCCTTGCCTATTTTTCTTTTTATGAAAAAAAGAAAAGAAGTCCCAGCATCAAACTAAACTTTCTGAACCCTTAGTGGGAACTTTCTGCGCCTCCCTTTGTGGTCTCCCTACTTTTCTGCCACCGAACCTCCCACCGCCTTTTACTCATAGCTGCTGCGGACATGTTTACATTCCACTTGCTATGCCTGAGCCCAAGGGCATCAAGGCGGCCAGGGGAGCCTAAACCGACAGCTCGGTAGAGATCTTCACATTATAATAAAACAAGTTCTATCATTCCCCTAGCAACTCATTTACTTTCTTTCATATTCCTCAGTCGTTCTTCGAAATCAATTCAACGCTTCCCTTGCTTCCAAACTTGTCCAGTCCATACCACCCTGTACGGATTCATTCGTAGTTTTACCTCCCGTAAGCGCCCGATGCAAGCCGTCTTACTGATGTTTGGTTCCATCGATTCCTGATTGTGCCTCGGACTTCAAGCGAACAACCGCATTTCCAAATGTAAGTCCCGAATCATTACACCTTTCCACATATACCGGAGCACCTCGTACCTATTGTATCCTCATAACGCTGTCTTTCATTATGGCCGCGTTTCTCGTCCCCCTTGCTATTATTGTTTTTCCTGTGTTTCGATATATATATTGCCCTCGTTTATCCACACAACAAGGTATTGGCTGGGTGCGCGAAAGGTGAGCCCAACCGGGATTTGTGAATCTCTGATTGTTGTCGTGCAATCGGATCACTCATTTCTCGGGCCCTAATATATGTTCAAATTATGGGCTTTTACGTGCCAAAACCACAATCTGATTATGATGCAGGCCTTATAGTGGGGGACTCCGGAATAATTTTGAGCACCTGGGGTTCTTTACCGGGCACCTAAATCTAAGTACACCGGTGTTTTCGCCTTCCGCCCCCTATCGAAATGCAGCAGCCGCAGCCGGGATTCGATCCCGCGACCTCGTGATTAGCAGCCTAACACCATAGCCACTATATAAGCAACCACGGCGAGTTTCCTGGTATATGTTTTGCTGCTGCAATGTACCAGTGCTCGTCGGTTATACTTTTAGTCGGTCACTCAAATAAATAAATAAATAAATAAATAAATAAATAAATAAATAAATAAATAAATAAATAAATCGAAATATAGGCGGTGGCAGTTGACGAGAGTGTTGATACTCTTTTCCCACATGTTTTTCAGTGACTCCAATTGTTCCGTAGTTTATTTTGTTTGAAAAAAAAAAAAAGCACCGACCATAGTGAGCATGTGAACTGTGAATCGGTTCACCGTCACTGACTCGCCAGTAGAGATGAATTCATTGGTGAAGTGTGATGAAATAGAGCACTGCATGGGCCTGGGCCGACCCGAAAGCCCGGGCCCTGGCCGTTGGCCAGGCCGACCGAAGCGTTTTCCGGCGGGCTCGGGCATGAGGCCGCGGGCCTGGGCCGGACTCGGGCTTGAAGTCATGGGCCCGGGCTGGACTCGGGCCCGCTCATTAAAGGACCTAAGTCGGGCCTTGAGCACACGCGAACGTTATGCATTGCAAAGTTCGAGGCATTCTGTGCCAAGCTGAAGTGACACGTGCAAAGGGCTGGCTCTTAGTGTACCTTAGCACAGAAAAGAGGAAAACAGATGATGTTCGTTCTTTTCCAGAAGAACGAGCATTGTTTCCGCGTCCAGAAAAATAAATTGTGCAATGAAGCGCTCTTCAAACCATTTCCCTCTAACTGCTTTTACATTTGTAGTATTACAACTCTTGACACTATTATATAATTTTGGGGGTGTATCTTTTTACATGTGCGTTTAATCTATGCTGTTGCTCGTGAATTATCTTGTTCGTACCATCAAGGTAAATAAATACACGCGCGCCAGCGGAAAAACAACAGCACAGGCAATGGGCCAGATCACTGATGTTCCCATGGGAGAAACAAAGATTTCGGTTTTTTATGATACACCTCAGCTGATTAGACCTCGAGTAAGTGAGGCTGACACATACAGTACAATCTGTAAGTAAACAAATATATATATATATATATATATATATATATATATATATATATATATATATATATATATATATATATATATATATATATATATATATATATATATATATATATATATATAGGTATATATTTGCTTACAGGCCGGGTCTGGTCATGCTTACGCGTCCCCTGTCTAAGCTTAGTAATGAACGCCCGGGCCTGGGGTGGGCCCGGGCTTGGTATCACGAGCCCGGGCCTCGTCTGGTTGACCATTTTTCTGCTTGCTTTCTCTCTCTCTCTCTCCCTGATATACCTGGAAAATAAAGGCAACTGCTCAGCAATGAATGATGCTAAAATAACAAAAGGGCGAGTCCTTTAATACTTTTTGGTAGTACCAATGCGAAGAATACGCACTCTCGGAGCAAGTATTACTATCACACCATTTGAAACCGCATGCTTCTTGGCAAATCCCCTATAGTGAGTATGCGCCAGTATTTGTTGTTGACACCTTCAACAACAAATACTGACGCAAACCCCCCTCGCGGCACATACCCACGAGGGGCGGATTGACCATGTCTTGTCCATCCTTGTCGTTCTCTCTTTTCTTTTTGCTTGCTGTAAAGCTGCGAAAATTTTTATTTTATATATACGTTTTTGTCACTGCACTATGATATATGTAACAAGTCTCAGTGTTGAATAATACGTCTTTCCGTGTAATGTAATATTTTTATATTTTAGGAGAACATATTTTGTACAAGCCGTTCAATTCTTGGCCTTTCTGCCATGGTGGGGACGTAGCACTTCTGCAGAAGAAACAACAATGTCATGTAAATGCTGAAGTACACTATGGACTAAATATTACCATCGCTTCTTTAGTGGTTGCTGTCTACGCGTGTACACAGAATTGTCGTTCGTGACGACAGATAGTACTGAAACTTTCTCAGCGCAAGGAAAATCAAAAGTATGAACACACACACACACACATGCACGCAAGCACGCACGCACGCACGCACGCACACACGCACGCACGCACGCACGCACGCACGCACGCACGCACGCACGCACGCGCACACAAGTTGCAAATATGACATTTAAGTGCAAGTCTGAGCATGGCGCGCGCGCGCACACACAGGCCGTATGCTATACTAGAGCTATGTCTCAACACCAAGATGCAAATATGACGTGTAAGTGCAAGTCTGAGCATGGCTCATGGCCAGATAAATCCAGCTCGCGTCCTTCTTATCAAATCAAATAGGACCTCTTGTGGTTGCCTGCGATTCCCCTGATGTCTAATCATGGACTCATATGTGCGTCTAGTGGAAAACACCAAACGGAGCACTTCGCCTGACGCTTGTACGACGGCCTGCATGCAACTGGAATAAAGTACACCAAGCTAGAGTCCATCTGAGAATCAAACTTGATGTGACGGAATAACTTGTATCACAGTGATTTTTTTGCTTCTTCTTCAGAGTAATACTACCGATGTGGGCCTGATCATTTCCTATGGATTCGCAAATGTAACTACCGGTATCTACAGTTTCGAGGGACAGGCTATGTTCTTCCTTGTCATACTGCCGTCTGCCTAATAACCGCGCACAGCTCGTCAGCTCTGGTTCGGTTTCCATTTTCTGGTGGCGAACATTGTTGTTGCATCTGAACACGATTATGACGAT
The DNA here is from genome assembly GCF_038994185.2 of Dermacentor albipictus. Lineage (NCBI taxonomy): Eukaryota > Metazoa > Arthropoda > Arachnida > Ixodida > Ixodidae > Dermacentor > Dermacentor albipictus. The sequence continues at coordinate 185,479,916 of NC_091821.1, forward strand.
GATTACTTATTTAAGCATCTTCAGCTCTCAAGCACTCCACCTTTTTCTCTTTCTGTCTTCATCGCGCCCAAGGTGATCGAAAAAAAAGGTCAATACTTAGAATTGAAGCATATGTATATATGTAGGACAGCATCGCGATGTTCGAGCAAAAAATCGAATTATATTTCACTGAAACACAAATAAACGGCCTAAAGTCATCTCGGTTGTAATAAATATCGTGGTAGGCTCGAGCAGCTTTCTTCTGTAGCCTTTACTACGTAACTTGAAGCTACCAATTACTACTTGTCGTTCATACATGTCGCACATGGAGCCTTTTCACGATGACGCGCTGGTAACAAAATACCTCTCCACGATTCATTCAGCTAGAGGCGTTGTCGAGGGGATGGGGAGGATGGGACTCATACACCTTGCGGCGCTTAGATACGAGAGTAGTCGGTGGCCACCCGAAGTATCTTCGTCTGGTTGTAGCGTTTTACCAAAATGTAGGTACACTAACTCGGGGGAAGGGAGGCTATATGCACCTCTACGTAGCAAAACTCTTGCCTATAGTTTAGGTACAGATACATACAATGGTGTGGTCTTTGCATTAGTTCAGTAAATGTAGCATGTCGCGCTAGTTGCACACTTCAGGTAGGGCAGTCATATTTCGCCCTGCCCTTTGGTATTCGCTTACTTTTCCCTTTTCGGCTCCAGGGGGATCTGGTCGCTTGGCCAACATCGCTTGAATAAATTCATTTTCTACAATGGGTGCGCGAAAAAAAAAAAAAAGCTGCTGCCCGTTTCCCACAAATAATACACTGAGAATTTGTGCACCTAAGGCACCTACAGAAGCGTGCCCCTGAGTCGAATTCGCACAGGTGGTTGTTAATGCCTTTGCGTGCACATCGTGCCTGGTATAGTAGGTGTTCGCTCACAGTGTTATGGAATTGCTCTTGAGTCTATATGTGCACTTGGTTAGTGTTGCTGGACGAGGCAAATGTGGATTTAAGCTGTCATCTTCAGTGCTTGAAACATGACACGTTTGAGCATACATATGGAAATTTTCTATTCGAAAGCTCAAAAGCCGTGCAACGCAGAAACTGGAGAGTTGTGGAGCCACCTTTAGGCAATATATATTGTTAGCTCGTTACCATTTTGGAAGGTCCAATGCATAGCGACCTTCCTCGGGGCATGAAAATGACAAAGAAACACCTTGTGTCCGACTTAGGACACAGGTATCCAAGACCGACTGCAGCATTTCTAGACCTGCGTCCAGGGGAGACTTTCTGAAACTGCCATAGCCAACAAAGCCTGCCTGATGACCAGTGCGTCCCAACAAGGTCCTTTGACAGACCATGGACCAAGGTGAAATTCTTTGAGAAAGGCATCGAAAGAGGACTCTTATGGGACGCCTTGTTCCAGAAGCATGTGCACAGCAGTAGATACGGAGCGGGCTTGCGGAGCGCGTCCCGAGGGCCCCAGAGCGCCCAGTACGCCAAGAGCGCCAGAGCGCACTCGCCAGTGAGATTGCTCCCAGTACTTCCGGAAGTGTCAGGGCCCTCCATGGAGAAACGTTCTTCGCCATTGGGCGAGTCCATCTGCTTCGGGACCGAGGGGTGGAAGCCTGTTTTCTGGTCCGCTGCGCTGGATCATAATAAATCCAATGAATAAAGCTCAAAGTCAATGCCAACCTCGAAAGCTCGTCTCCAACTGTTTCCAAGCATGCTACACGGCAAATAAACTGAAAATAACGCAAATTAACTTGCCACGTCACGTGACCTGCGAGCGCCATTTTGGTATTCGCTTTGGCTAGTTCGCGTACGCAGGAGCCGTCGCCGCCGCAGCGCGCCGTCGTGCACTGCTGCCCGCAGGTTTCACGAAAAAGTAAGCATTACGAGCCTTTCTATGGTCAGGGAACGCTATTTTTTGGGGTTTCAACGCTTTTTGATGCAAGGAAATACTGGGTAAACAATCATTTACCGGCATCGTTTGTTAGACGCGGCTTACAGGGCGGACTAGGCCTAGGTGGCCCGTTTTCTAATAGACTGGCTATTTCGGTGCCTCTTGAGCGATGGCTCGTCTCAGGTATATGCCCCTTGATATTAGCGACGCTTCGTTTCAAAGTTAACAACGTTGGTTAAAGTGATGTTCAGCAATTTTTGAATACATATTAATGGAGTGATTTTGATGCCGCGAGAAGTCGCGACTACGAGTGCGGACGCCCTCTCGCGTAACAAGCGCCTGTCGCCGGGTTCGTCTGCCGGATACATCTCGCTCTGTCGGCTGCTCGTTCGCGCATCAGAATTAGCGCTTTTTTTCAGTACGTGACCCCGCTACTGCCCAATTGACACCCTGTCAGAGTGTCCGGTGCTTTTCTCCATTTCACACCTGCTGTTCTCCTTAGCGCCAATACGGCCCGCCAAAAGAAAAGCACCGGCGATGGAGAATGTGTGATTATCCTACCATTTCGTACTTGTGTGGATCTACACTTCTTTTTCTTCTCTCGCCGAGCAACATAATGTTTCGCGCGCTAATTTAGTACAAAGGCGGCATCGCGTGGCATTCTTTATATGAGAAGTCAAAACAACATGTGTGAAGCTATTGTACGCTGGTATTGTCAAGCCTGGTCAAGGCAATGTTTTCGCACATGAACAAGGCACGAAGCGGTCGTCAGTCGTTTAGTTAAAGGAAATACCGTTTTGTACTCGCATGTTAACGATTATTTAAACTTAAAACGAGCGGCTGAGGCATAAAAATATCGAATTTCATTTATCTGGCGCTTAGTACGGTACGCTGAATCGACTTCTTCAGACGATTCGTCGGTGCTGTTCGCTTGTCATTGTGTGGCCTGATGGCGAGGCCTGTTTAGATCGTGTTTTTGAATAAGCTGAACCATTCCAAGGATTTTGAAGGCTTGTTTTCCAAATGGTTCATTTTATAAGCCTATACGGTGCAATATCCACGTTATTGAAGTGAACATTTGAGAAGACAGCGCTGCTACATTGCACTTATTTCGCTGCGTTTTTTTTTTTTTCGAGCTGCACCAGCACCCGTACCACGTTCTGCCCCCGTATTATGACCAGCCGTACACACAAATAACTTAAATTTGTCAATGGCGTACATGTAAACGTAAATACTTGCGTGCCCTCTATTCACTACCTTCTCCATTGCTTTTTTGTTCATTCCTAGGTTTACAGCTTAAAGTCGGCACGCAAATGATGCATTAATTCTTCTTCAAAGACAACATCAACTTCAAGAAAAGGATCCGCAAATGGTATTCTCACTTTTCTATAAATGAACTTTTTGTTCTCCAGTTTTATGAATTCTGGTTTCTCCTTTGTGGACATGTGGGATGGGTTACCTTGCCTGAAGTATTATGACCTCAATATTGAGGGTAAGGTAAGCTGTATGTTTGCTATATTCTTTAGCTATCTGCTGCAAGCCTGACAAATTGTGGCATTGTGTGCAGCTATAATTTTTTAGAAATTTACGTGCATTGTGCAGAAGGAACTTAGTACTCATGGAGCTGTTTTTTGGTAATGTGATCCAGGATGGAATGAATAAAAGCAGAACTGTATTTGTGATATGCGGTGTTGATAATGAAACTGCACTTGCATTCTACTGCCCTATGGTGCACATGTACCAAGATGTACTTAAACTTTCCTGGTGCAAATAGTCAGCAGTTTCAGAACTGCAGTAAAGTATTCGTAATTGCAATACTGCACAGCACGCACTGGAACATTGTGTTAACACATACACATGTATCAGCCAACTGTGCAGGTAGTAAAAGGCATGGACAGTTCCTGGCATTACTGCTATCCATTCTCTAATGTGTCCGAGTTGAATATTGGTTAGTATGAAGTATGGCGCAGACAACTTTGTGCTGGTGCCTTTTGTTTACCACTTTGGCAAAGTGCAGAAATTCTTGAAGCATTTGCCACAGCAGAATGTTTGCTTCTTTATTGGTAATTAAATGCAACTTGAAGTATTTCTGGAATGCATGTTATGGTTTATTGATGATGAAAACAGGTTTCTGTACACTTTTGTCATCAAGCTTTTCCGCTGCTTGGTTAGAAGGCACGGTGCAACATTTGGAGGAAGGTCAGGAAGCACCTAAACTATGTGGAATTAATTTTATAAACAGGAAAATGTTTAGTGTAATTAATGCACAAACTTAGAAGCTGTTTACTAGAGAATGCAACGCTGCTGTGTTGTGATATTGAACTTGCCGTTTTCATCAGTGTGTCATCTGAAGGCTTCTCATTGAGTTCCAATTGCTTTTAAGTTTTGTTGAGGCAACCATAAACCCTTTAGCACACTCTTGTGAAATTGGTGTATGTATGGGGTAAATACTTCAGAATGCAACATAACAGTTAATTAGAATTGTTGATACTCTAACATGTGAATACTTTGCTCACAACTGTAGAGAGCTTGATGTATTCAGACTTCTGACGACTAATAAATTAGATGGCTTGTATTAACTTCATTGTAGCCGCCACATTTATCTGCCAGCATGGTGAGCACCTGTGTAAGCAAAAAGAAATGTGAGAGCATGAGAGGACATGTTCTCCTAGAGAGGCAATTCTAACACAGATGCCAGCATAGTTCCAGTCGCGTCTCTATCACAATGGAGCAGGTTACCTGTAGCTGTGAATATGCTGCACTGATGTAATCCTGGCCACCACGTTGGTGTACCAGCAAGAGCTGTGTCTGTGACTTTGTGGGAAAGCTGTCTATTGTGAAAAAGCGGTCAGTAGCCATAGGTTACAGCAAAATGTTTGTGTGTTAACAGTTTGTTACAAATCAGCCCCTTAATGATTGCGTGTTATATATTATCAACACAACTTGTTGAAGCACTTAGTCACACAGTGTGCTTATTTTCTTTTCTTGTAGTCTGAACTTTGCCTTGTAGGTTGAGCATGATGTTATGTGGCAACAAATTCCACACAAAGTGAAGTCTCACATGTTTCTGCCCCAGTGCTTAAAAATGGCCAACACTGAATGATCACACCATATGACTATAAGTTAGTTGCCCAGTGGCTGTAAGCAAGCTATGACTGTGCAAATGCCTGGTTTAATCATGGTCTTAATAAAGGGAAAATGTTACACCATCTATGTTGGAGCACCAGCCTTGAAAGCAATGTTGATGTAGGTGTGTTCAGCTAATGAAGGGGAAAAATTGTCATCCACTTGAATGTAGCCTGAAGCTATAAAGGAAACCTGTATGAGTTTCTCTGAAAGCTTAGCAGTTGAAAAAAATTGTGCTGGTCTGGAATTTTTTGCTTTCATGATTATTCCTCCACCTTGCGGGCTTCTGCAGAACTGGTTTGTCATCCTCATTGTTCAGATAACTTCGACCAAACATGTCCACTGACAATATACAATCTTGTGGGAAAATATCCATTTTGCTGCCTGAGTGTTGAAGACAAGGAAATCGATTTTAGTTCTGTGAGAAAAATTTTTTATTGTAGCAGAAAAATATAGCAGCGTTTGGTCAGTCAGAAGCACTTTCTGTAGATTTGGCCACAAGGTGTGCACTTTTGCTAGCTCCCAAGAAAAAAACATGTTGTGGCTACCGGTTTAAAAATGAAGAGCACGATTCAGTAGCATTGATTTCTGCTTAATTACCACTGAATGTCACTTAGATATTGAGGCAAAAAATAATAGCAAGAATGGAACATCACACAATATTGGCCAAAATCCAGATATCTTTTTTGGTTGTGGTTTGCATCGATACAAAGCATTTTTTAAATTTTGCCAGCCTGTTGTGATGAAAGTATTTGAATATTGATGCAGTATCTTTGCCCCTGTTAACGGGAGAGTCCTGCATCGAATATTTTCAAAATTTACTGCAAAAACTGTGCTGACATGCTCTAGCACAATATAGAAAAGCGCGTTCGATTATTTCTTTGGTTGTAGAATTGCAAAGCAAGAAATGTGATGCACTAGTGCCACCGCCACGTACGGGGTCTGCACATGCTTGTTCTTGACAGGTTGATCGCTCATATAAAAGACAGGTCACACGGTGGAAAGATGACTGCAAACAGGTGCGAAAGATGCAAAACAAAGCATGGTCAACTGTGTTGATCTCCAAATGCAGAAAATCTTATTGAATTTCAACGCATTAAATCGCAGTGAAGGCGGACATAACGGCAAACTGGGAGTGGATTCTCGAGCATAAATTAGATGACAAAATGGAATGGGCTAAGAAGGCTGAAAGGACAGTACAGCCATCCCTCAGACCAGACTGGCACCCTTGACTGGCACCCTTGAGGAAAACTAAGTTCGTTTTTAGCCATCACTATTCAGAGTCATTCCTCAAACACAAAGAAATTGCAGAATATAAGACACTGGACTGTAAATGCAGACAGAATGAACTGTAGCTGATGTCTATTTTTTAGGTGTGATGGCTTCAGCGACAAAGACAGTGCGCATGCTTGGTGTGCCCTTTCTTGGTTGCCTTGTTAGGCAGCGAGAGCCCACAATTTGTGAGTGAATGAAGTTTTTGTGAACGATTGTACATATTCTTAATATAGTATCAACTATGTGCCATGACTGAGTGCATTGCTCCATTTCCTACAAATGGTGACCTGGACGCGATGCACAACTGTCCTTTTTAAATTGCCGAGCTGAGAACATAGAAAAAATGCAAGAGCTCTGCACCGAGACTTGACAAAATAGTGTATAAGATGATCAAGAATCTTCATGAAGACATGCAAATGGCACTACTCGCACTTTTCCATGCTATATAGGCTGCCAGGCTGCCTTATCATGTCAGACAAGCTCTAGAAGTGCTTTGTCTCATGCCCCTGCGGAACTGTGCATACGCGCATCGGCACGGGGCATTCATCCCGGCGAGTGCATCTATGAGCTCTGACAAGAACACGACGACCAGATGTGTCTGAAATAAACCCTGTTCTTTACTTGTAGTCCTGGCATGTGTTGGGTTCTGGACGATACTTCAGTGGCGATGAAGATAGGATACTACTCCAGCATAACCTTCTGCAGAAGACGGACGCACCAAGGCATGGCATCTCAGCCACCAATTTTCGATGGAACACCGGGAAGCTGGGGTACGTAACACGCCTGGAAGCTTACTTCGAAGGACACGAAGTAATGGATCCCATAAAGCCGTGCCTTGCTAATATTTTCGCTGAGCAGCAGCGTCATGCATGTACTGCAAGGACATCATCCCACTACCTCGGTCAACAGCTTAAGCTATGACGATGTTGTGAAATGTTTGGAAGATCAGTACAACCTGCGTAGTAATGAAATTTCAGCCAGTTATGCATTTTTTAATGCGGAAGCAGAAGGAAGGGGAGAGTGCTCGAGACTTCATCGGCAAACTTGGAAGGCTTCCCGAAAGTTGCAACTTCGGTAGCATGATGAACTGTATGCTATGAGGCCGCACTGTTTGCGGTATCTGGGACGATGACGCATGGCGTTCCTTGTTGATGCGGCACGAGCTGACTGGAAGAGGTTGAAGAGTTTTCTAGGGTTTCCGAGAAGGCGCAAGACGACGTCCAAGACATGCAGGAGAATAGCATGGGGAATGGAAACAGCACCATTAATGTCCTGCATCCACAGTTGCGTTGGAAGCCACGGACACCAATCAGCAGCTTGGAAAGCAGTTGCCTTCTGTGCAAACATTGCAATGGGCTGCACGATACCAACGTGTGCTGACATCGAAGCACCAAATGCCGTCAGTGCCGCCAGAAGGGACACCTGGCTGGGGTGTGCCCTATGCAGGTGTTGGGAAACCCGATAGGTTTCTGTTTGAGAATGTGACGGCAGCAGAGAGAAACTACATGCCGTTGGAGAAGGAAGGGCTTGCCTTAGTAGTTGGTGTGACCAAGTTCCGTGATTATCTTTTGGCAACTGTTTCACACTGGTAACCGATCGCAAGCCCTTAGCCGGGCTTTTTCACCTCGATGAGCCCATTCTGCAAATGGACGCAGCAAGGATCCAACACTGGGTGTTACTCTTTTCCGCATATCAATATGAATTTGAGTATTGGAAAGGACAGGAGTATTGGAAAGGACAGCTTAACACTAATGCTGATGCCTTGAGCTGCTTACCGTTGCATAATCTAGAAAACGCAGGAGAAAATATGTCCGTGGAATATGTGCTGCACGCACAAGCACTGAAGGAGTTTTTCTGTGTCCCCAGAAGCTAGCAGCCAACATTGCCAAAAACAGACTGCTTCATCGGGTAAACACATGGATCCTGCATGGCTGGCCAGGAGAATTAAGTGCAGAACAATAGTGTTTTCAACCTTTTTCACTTGAAGGCACAAGCTGACAGTGACGGATTAGTTTATTTGGGGCACTGCATTATTTTGCCTTCATGCTCCAAGCGTTGCACGGTCTTTTGGTATCCTGGGCTGGACCGTGATATAGAGAGCCTGTTAAAAAGTTGCCTGCAATGTGTGCAGTGTTGGCCACTACCTGCAGCTCCGGTTTCTTCAAGTTGGCCAGAAGCCGACAAGCGTTGGTCTTGACTGCATGTCGACTTTGCTGGTCTGGTGAAAGGGCATATGAACCCTGTCTTGGTGGACAAAGTGACAAAATGGATAGAGGCGGTGCTGCTCAAAACTGCGACGGCTGATACCACAGTGGAAGTGCTTCGGATAATTTTTGCCCCTTCGGCCTGCCTCGCACGGTCGTGTCCGATAATGAATCCCAATTTATCAGCACGGTGACATAAAGATGTTCTTCCGAGATAACCATGTGCGTCACGTTACATCTGCACCTTATTATCTACATTCAAGCGGGCCAGCTGAGTGTTAGGTGCGCACCGCCAAAGAACCACTAAAGAAAAATAAATCGGGGTCGCTGCAATGTCAACTCGCTAAATTCTTGCTTTGCTACAGGATAACGCCGACAAAGAATGACAGATCGCCTGCAGAGATGTTGCTGCGCACCCAACCAAGGACCAGACTAAGTGCTCTCTTCCCAGATCAATAGGGCAGAAGTGTTTCAGTCAGGTGTCGGGTCTCAGCACCACCTACCTCGTTTCCTCCCTGAACACGAGTCTGGTCGCAACAGTATAACCGCACGGGACTGAGATGGCTGCCTGGCATATTGACTGTCGCCAGTGGTAGACGCTTGATTACGGTGGATACGGAAGGCGGAGAACAGCGAAGACATGTGGACCAAGTGCGAAAGTTCAGTAGGAAATTGCCATAACACAACAAAGGGAGAGTGAAATGGAGAATAGTGGCCAAGGTTCGCAACCTGATGAACCGTCGACAGATGACGTCTGCTAGCAAACCAACATAGGGTCAAGTACAGGTCAAGCTGCAAGTACTGGGGAACACCAGAGCCTACCCAGAGGATCAACTTGGAAAAGTAAAGCCCCCCCCCCCCCCCCCCCCCCCCCCCGGACAGATTTTAGAAGTAGGAAGTGCCGTATCGTGCCCACTGCTGAACTGTACATATGTGCATCGGCATGGCGCGTGCATCCCGGCATGTGCACCCATGAGCTCTCTTACTGAAGACGACAACGACCAGATGTGTCTGAAATAAACCCTGTTCTTTATTTGTAGTCCTGGCTTGTGTCAGGTTCTTGACGGTACTTTGCTGATACCTACCATCTACATGGAAAGACGCTATTGTCGTTCCGGTTTTGGAACAGGGCAAAGACCTCTCCTCAGTAAGAGGTTATTGCCGGATGGAGCTCACACGTTACCTTGTAAGCTATTAGAAGAAAATACATGATTGCCGCAGAACCCATCTCACAATGACTGTCGACGGTTATGTGCTAGCATTAAATCATTATAATGCACAACGTATTGCTACCATCGAAACGAGTTATGTATGAGGCATGTACTGCAGCGAGACGATTCTATCACGCTTCCCTAAGAACACTTGGCACCATTTAGCGCCAGTGCGTGCGAACGCCGAGAAATACCTGATGGGGCAATTGTGTGCCTCTCACACTTCTTTCTCGACACGCTGCGCCATTTAGTCGCACTGCCGAGAAGTCCACGCATGGCTTCCGAGACTTGAAACGTGGCATGCCTGTGCCTGTGAACGCTTAAAATTGCTTCCTTGCTTGTCGCACACTCGGTGGTACATACTTGGTAACTCAAGTTGGCTATAGGTTCATTGAAGAGCAGCACACACTCGGTGCATTCATGGCTCAGCCTGCTAATGTGTCACATTGCTGTCCTTGAGGAACCCTTGTGACCTGGGCTCAACTCCATACAACATAGGACAAATTGAAGGGATCTTTTTCATTAATGTAGAGCGGCACATACCCAGTGGCACTGCCTAGTTAACCAAGTTGGCATCAAAAATGTCCATTGAAGAGCGGCATACACCCAGCTACCCAAATTGGCATCAAATAGGTTCATCGAACACTAACACAGACTGAATGGCACATGCCCAGTGCTCCAAGTCGGCAGTTTTTGAACAGCAGTACCTACTCAGTCCCGCATCTTACAGTGATCCAAGTTGGCCTGAAAGAGGTTTGTTGAAGAGCAGCACATATGTACACATTGTCACAACATTGTCACATACTCAGTGATCCAAGTTGGTTCGATAGTTGGTTTTGAACCTTGTTACCTGTACCCATTCGACCACTATTAAGTGACTACTAAGTGACCCAAGTAGACGGGAAAGCAGTTAGGTACAAACGTAAATACATAGCCTCAGAAAGTGCATGAAGTACTTTAAGAATGTTAAAGGGACCCTGAAATGATTTTGATGATTTTGTACAAACGTATTGAGTCGTTAGAGGAGGTCCTTCTGATCAATAATTGACGCATCTAAGTGCTCCGCATAAAGCATGTATTTTATTGCAAGGTTTTAAAAATGTACATCGCTGCCGATCGCCGCACACTGCTCGGCGGAATTTTCAGCCGACCCTACCCATATGACGTAGATCACCCAATTGATGTCAGTGGGGCAAGCTATCCATTTGGCTGCCCAGGGCGTGTCATGGATAATTTTTTCCACCTTTATGGTGAACAAATTATGTTTGTAATAGTTGGAATGTTAGTTAATTTTTCCTATAAAAAGAAAGTAACAGAAAGAGAATGCACAAAAACAATTTCTCACTACACTTAAGCACTTCCGGCACACAGCAAGCGTCGTCTGCTTGTGTTACAACACGCTCCATTTTGACGAGAGCTCCGCGGTCAGAGTCGGTCTCAGTCTTTTCGCGAGCACCATGATTCGACTTTGTTGCGTTGTGGACTGCAAACATAGCGACTGGCAATATGTCAAGCGGTGACATCGTGTCTCTCTGCAAGGCAGCAGACGAGCGGAATGGCTGCAGCGCATCGTACTGCCATTATCAAATCGGCGCCAGGATTTGCGCGCTTGCGGCCGTCACTTTACAATGGAAGATTACTAACATAATAGTGTTTCCTGTGTCTGGTATTAAGGCAAGCGCAAGGGGACAGGGCCTGGCCACTTGACTGTGCCGTTTAACGGGAAGAGCAGAAGCGTAAATGTCAATGGTCTGCACGGTGCAGCCACCTGGTGGCACAGAGCTCCACCATACACAGTAGCAGTATTGAAATGTATTCTTTGCTGCTGGTGTAAATTTTTCGCAGAAGTGTAATCAACAGATTGTTTTTGTAAATGTTTAAAATGTTTTACACTTGGTTAGATTGTTATTAGCACTTTGTTTGGCTGGTTAAGCTCTGCGCCGACAAATGGCTGGACCGTGCAGACCAATCGGGCCGCTCACGTACGTCTACGCTAAAGTTCCTTCATCAGCTTGAGTTTATGCCTCCAGCCATCTGCCGAAACGCCCAGCTTTCCTGTGGTTACCAGAATACTAGACACGTTCGGCGTTTTGACAGAATGCTCGCAACGCACGCTGCTTTGATAGCTCTCGCTTGAGGTCGACTGCCAAGCAGCTGGCGGAGAGTTTGGAGAGGCTTAGCGCGCTCGCTCCTAGAGAACCGGAAGTTGACGACACAACGTGCCGTCATGATGCAGAGCCAGTGAAAGCGGAGCTTAGCCCCGATCACTCGGCAAACGAGTTGAGGAGAAAATGCATGACTATGGAGGAAGGTAACTTGTAATCATCCGTAGCTCTCTTAACATGAGACGTGTCACACAAATTGTGGTTCGAATGATTAATTTTAGCTTTACCCTACGCGTCTGCAAAATTTGTTCGAACCGTTTCAGGGGCCCTTTAAGAATGCTAATGCATCAAAAGGGTGAACTGTCTTCCGATACATTTTCTTGAATCTAAAGAATTACATTATCCGTATCAGTGTGGCTTTAGAGGATGCTAGTTGACAGCTGACCATCTTGTGCACGTCAAGGCTAATATTTGTGATGTATTTGTCCACAAACAGTTCTCTGTATTGATCGATATGGAAAAGGCATTCTACGACACTATGTGATAAGATCTTGTGACTTGTCAGAAATTGGTATCTGGGAAGACGTGTGAAACAATATATAAACGTACTTGTCAAACTGTAGCTGCTGTATCGTGTGCCTCATAATCAGGTTGTGGTTTTGGCACATAAGACCACATAATCTTTTTCTACTTTCTGTTCCACAATTGGCTATGCACTGTCACATTCATTTACACAAGAAACTGGGCACACTTCAGGAATGTGTGCTGAGCTGAATGTTGTTCATTGGGAAGATAAACTTGCTCTCTGCATCATTACCTGCAGCCATTTTTTATTCTGTCTGCGTAGTTGACATATAGATATGGTTACTGTAACCTTACAGTCTTTAAGTGATAAAGTAGCTTGATCTGAAGAAAGTGTCTAAATGAGCAGATAAAAATGGATTCGAACTTTACCCCATAAAAGCTCCTGCGCCCTTTTCAGCGAACATAAGCTTTTAGCAGGGATGGAAGTGTCTAAGGAATTGTAGCAGCTCTGGGAGAAGCAGATTTTGTGCTTTGGAACTGATTTGGAGCATGAATTGTCCGTTTTGAAGCAGCTTGGTAAAGGACAATATGAATGAAATACAGGCACACGAAGAAAAGTAGTTCCTTTGCAGAACACTGCTAGGTTACGGCAGATCAGTTCTGCGGAAGCCTGCAAGGGGAGTGAAATTTATGACAGGGAAAAATTGTCATCCACATGACTGCAGCATGAACCTATAAGGAAACCCATACAGGTTTCTCAGAAACCACCATAAAATTACATACTGGATGTGCCAACTAAATGTGGCCAAGAAAAAAGAACCGAAGGCTTTCCGTTCACAGGCGTGTGTTATGCTAGTCGCGCATTTTTGTTTTTCATTGTGAACAAGCAACAAATATTTCATTTTCGTGAACTAACATTCATTACCTTACTTATTCAATAAGGTGCCAATGCAAAGGTTGTGGAATAAGTCAAAAAATGACTGATAACGTATATAGCAACCTTGGACTTGCGTGGTCCTTTTTTCCAACAAGAAAAAAAGAAAAGCAAGGAAAAGCCTCCAATTTTTTTTAATTCCAAGTGACAACGCATCCCCGCACCAATAATATAAGTGCACTGGTAAATGTTACCAGTGCATTGCATATCTTATGAACGTGCAAGCCTGGGTCATGGTCTTGTAACAGTTCGGAAAGCAAACTGTTACAAGATAGCGCTACTTCGCTTGTGATAGGGACTGAAGATTTGCACCAAAAGACTGCTGATGTGTAATGAGAAAAAAAGCTGGGCTGCTCCTTCCTAGCACCACTGGTTGATGAGGTTCGCGTGAATATTGATGAAATATCTGGTGCACAGAAGCGTTGTCACGGTCACAGCATTTTTTTTTTTAAATTTATTTATTTCACGGGCTTTCTTTCCTGCTGAAGAAAGTATTCACAAATCTTAAGTTGCTTTGAACGCTGTTAGCAATGTCATCCATAACTTTTTCATTGACATCAAATCGATTAGGTAAACTTATAAATTCAGCTAATTAAATATATTCGTGCACAATCAACGAGAAATATTCACAGTGGCTGCCATGAACAACACCCATCAAGGCATAGTGGCCGCCGTTCGTGTAGTGCCCGTTAGTAACATTTAATTCACTGTGACATTCAGTCAAGATAGAGTGCTGCCGAATAAACGTAAAGTGACGTGCTGGTCACTGCACGTTTGCCAGTATTTCGCATCGCTTGCTGAGAAAAAGCCCCAAGATATTTTTGAAAACAACAAAGTGATAAAAAATGTTCACTGGCATTCTGGTCTGTGCCGTCGACCAATATTTTGAATAAGCTTGATTATTCGGGCTTATTCGTGGTTCTGCCACAGGCGTCATAAAGCCAGTGTAGAAAGGTAACCAATATTTCATGCATTGAACGATAGTTTAACTTTTTTGGACTCTATCTGCGCAAGTCACGTCAAGAACATTGTTGCCACAAACGCAATTTCGGAGGCCTGTGGTTTCGTCGAGCATTTAATTACGACATCAATTTGGTTGCTAAGGCTGACTAAATATGAAACATTCAATCCTTGGCTTGCATTTTGCAGTGGCAGGAGTGTGATTTTGTTTGGTGTGGCCGGGCAGAAAATAGTGTATACTGAGTGAGAATTTCAGTGACGATTGCAGTTGCCATTGTATATGTGTGACCAGAAAGTTTCATAAAAGTAAGCAGGTCATTTGTTGGCGTGCGGCGCTATCATCCCAGTAAGCAGACGTGGTGCACGTGCGAAATAGATATAAAACGTCACACGCATGGCGTTCACCCATGAATAGACGTAGATGTACCACGAGGGCGCAACATTGAGTGCTAATATGTATAACGATACTGATGAGCTACACACTGAGCAGACTGTACCACCTTATTCACTCAGCGCAGCTTTCCTTGCCGACCGCCCCATCAAACGAGCACCAGTTCAAATCATCTTTAGCTGATCCGCATATATGCAAATGCGTAACAGTTTTGTAAAACATTTGTAATACATTGTTTAGCAGAAAATGGTTTTCATTTTATGGTGGCTTAGTTAGTTATGCCACCAAAAACACCTACACTCCAGAGATACTGATGCTGAAATGGATTGCTTAGGCCTAGGCGGATTGCAGGGCTAAGCGCTAGCCAACGCATGTGTACGGGCTGTGTGGTTGCCACTGAACTAGTACATCCTGCTAAATTTGGCAACTCCATTTGAAATTAGTTTTTTGATGCAGGTTGGCGCAGCTTGATGGTTTGACGCAGTATGGCGCAATTGGCGTAGCACTTCTATCCTTTCTTTAGGCATCATAGTTGATTCAGAACTAAACATCCCCGCATGAAATACCTCAAGGCCAAGTGCCTAAAAACAAGGAACATATTGAAAGTTCCATCACTCATAAACCTGTACATGAGCCTTATATGATCACGTTTAGACAATGGTGTCAATTTATCAATGTTCCTACATCAAGTCCTGTAGAAAAGCTCTATGTAGAGTCGGATGAGTAACCACTCCATCTACAAAGGCCATGCTGCAGTTTCACATATTTTTTTTTGAAGTGCATTCATACGTGAGTATCCATATTATTCTATGATAAACAATACCACATGTGCCACACTTATTCACCACAACAGACCTGCAGCAAGAGAGCCCATTTCACTGCTTGCGAGGACTGCAACAAAGTGGGTGTCACATTCCTAGGAATGTTGTCTAATGGCTCAAGCAAAGCTGCTGCTGCTGCTTGGCAGTGGCTGCTTGTAGAATGTGACACGTTTGTTGAAGTCATCAAGCACACTTGAGAGATACACGTGCATATTCCCGCCCTAGAACTTCAAAGTACTTGTGTCAGGAATTTTATAATGATGTGTCAGTCTTGTTCTGGCATATGCTGTGCAGCACTTGGTCTATCCTTCAGGGTTGAATGTTCTACACCCAGGAACGGCATCTTTAAATAGAGGCCTGCACAGTATTATTGGCCGTAGTCCTGTAGTATAATTCTGTAGTCAATTGTCTATATTCGCTCCTTTGCACTGCATATGCATATAACTTACTCGCCACAGTGGATTAGCGGTTATGGCGTTGCACTGCGAAGTGCAAGGCCGCTGGTTCGATTCCTGACCATGGTGGTCATATTTTGATGGGTGGCGAAATGCAAAAACTTTTCATGTATCGTAAATTGGGTGTACATTAACCCTTTACCTCCCATAGACGATCTAGGCACTTCCACATGTTTTGCACACTGGCTACAGTGGACAAGCTGAACTAGTCCATGGTAAAAAGTGCCAGCTTATCTCACCAAAGACAGTCTGAGTATTTTTTTGCACATAGTTGTTTTTCAGGTGCAGGTGGTGCTGAAAAAAAAATATCTTGCTGGCAACCAAAAAAATGGTGGTGCATCATCTTCGTCGGGTGGCGCACTGAGGCCTTTCCGCATCACTAAATATGAATTCACATGGCAGTCAGCTGCACCACAGCCCACACAGTGCACAGAAGTCGTGTCTGGGATGTTGTTTTTTAGTCGCTAAAAAAAAGCCAACTCCATGTAGTGCAGTGAAGCCAACTTCAGGGTTAATTTTTTTTTTGTGGTTGTGTTCTCTCTATAAATATATAGTTCTGAATGTATTTCTGACATTTATTTAATGTGCCTATTACATCAAGCATTAAAGAAAAAAAAACGGTATTTTGGGAACATTGTTCCGAAAATAATTCGAGGGGTAAAGGGTTGCCCCAGGTGATCAAAATTTGCAGTCCTCCACTGCGGCGTGCCTCGTAAAACAGATTTTGGTTTTTACACATCAAACGCCAGAACTTAATTTTAATTTAATTAATCTAACAAGCATGGTGAATATGTTGGGTGCGTGGGCACCAAAGCATCAAGGGTAGTATACTTGTAGATGAAATAGCGACGTCTGTAACAACGAAAGCCAGTGACCTTCTCACAGTTGGCCTTGCTATAGACTTGAAGTCTTTCCTGTAAAAAAAACTGAAGAAATATTGTTAAGGTATATGAGACATAGTAAGCTCATGAGCAGCATTAGAAAATCGTCCATACATAACAAAAGCACAGTGAACTGATGTCTTTTGTCAATTAAGAATAGGGCACACCTATGGAACTTGCCCATATTTGTTATCTAGCTCGTAACTTAACTATGATGCGCGAAAGTACTGCTGGAAGTCCTGCTCAGCTTGCTGTTCTTGAGCATCTCGAAGGATAGGATGCTTCGCAGATGCAAAAGGTGGACCAGTCTGGGTGCAAATTGCAACAAGATATAAGTACGCTGCACAACTAGTGCACAGAGGCATGATATTGAGCTGAAAGCAATAGCACCGACGCTCAGTCAGAGCAGCACATACATTAAAGAGAAACAAGAGAAGGGAATGTAGGGTTGACCAAGCACTGAGCAGGAGTGATAACTGGTAATTGAACAGACGAAGCTTCGCACTTGATTCGGCACCTATCTCCTTCGCATTTCATGCGGCTGCTGATCTAGTAGGGTCTGAACATGTCTGATCTATATCACAAGAGTGAAAGCAAATGTTTAAAATTTAAGCATACACTACTCGCATTGCAAAAATGCTCCGCACTTGCAAGCCCCCTCTTTCCATTGAAAGCCACTCCATCGTGTCGTGCCGCGGTGGCATGAAGAGTGGACGCAGCTTGGAGAAGTAGAAGCACTGGAGAAATGGAGGTTGGGTGAAAGTGTGTTCCAGTTCTGTGGCGCCATATGCCTAGCGGCATCTAATTAAGTTGCACTTCAATATGACTTCAGTGCTTAGAGCTGACGCTACAAGAGCGGACATAAAGCTGGTATGTATTCTGTGGGTGGTGGAATTGCATTGGCCTTGAGGATGCAGCATAGATCCATACGTTGAGATACCAACAACATGAATAGTGGCCGCGCTGTCTAGGTGACGTTGCTGCCATCACTGTGATTTCAGCAATGGCTTTTTAAAATTTACTTATTGGAAAGCAGCTGAGGCACATTGATAGGAATGAGTAAAAACGTTTCGTCTCCACGACTTGCGTTATGATTCAACAGTGCAGATTCGTGGAAATTTTCATGTACTTATCAAACACATATTTAAATGGTGAGATAGCCTCGGTCTGCACGGGCTGAGTTTCCACACCTCGACAGCAACATGGTCTGTTAAAATTTTTTTTTGCTTCAAGTAATTGCTACTGGACCTGGTAGTGAGCGAACTGTGACATGTGATAACAGCACAGAATCGCATTGTATTACATAAATTAGAACTCCAAACTTCTAGTCTGCAGCAAAGAAAGAAGCCAGCAAGTGACATATTGCTCAGTTTTCTACTCTCTTCAAATTAGAGCAGGTGAAGACATTGATGCTTTCTGAACCGTAAACAAGTAAAGTTTGTGATAAACACGGCAACAATCTTTCTTAGGCAATTGCACATAGCGCAGAGTCTTGCGCTTACTAAGCAAAGTCCAAAGGCACAATCGAAGATCATTGTTCAAAACATGCATTCAATTTGCGTTAAGCCTCACGCGACTGACGTAGGCGATGCTGACGGGGGTGGCCTAGGCCAGTCACGCGAGGCGAAACTGAACACAAACTAAATGCGCGTTTCTGAACAACCATCTTCGATCGCGCCCCAGATCATGCATATCGTGCTCCAGGAATGATTTGCAGGAATTGAAGAGCATTGTATGTTCTGCATGGAGGTGCCAAACCTGGGTGATTCCACGAGAGATCAAATATCCATGTCTGCTTGACATTTTTATTTTGTCTGTTTTTTTGTACATGTCATGTAAAAATTCCAGACTGCACGGCACCGAAAATTTTATTTCCGAAAAGCGTTCCCAGCAAGCCAAAAAAATATTTGATGGTGGCGGCACGAGCGTCCTTCTATTGCTCACCACAATAGTGCTACTGAACAATATGTGCAATCATGAAAAGGCGAGCGGTGTGAAGACGACGACGACGATTAGAAGCTAGCGCGGGCTGTTGCCTCTTGGCCAAGCGCAGTGTATTTTCTTGTAAATATACTTGTACATAGCTTTTCGTCTGCGTCTTTCTATGTAACATATCTGGTGGAGGTGGACGTTGCCTGTACCTCGTCACGGAGCTTCGCAGTGGACGGTACGTTGAGCCTTCCTTCATGGCTTCCGGCGACGACAACCCGACTCCGCCGGCTCCGACACCTGTTGCCACTTCGACGACCTACATCACTCTCCCCGCTCCCCGTGATCCTGGCGTATTCTCGGGCAAAGATGGGGAAGACGTCGATGACTGGATCAGCCTGTAAGAACACGTCAGCCGCAATAACCGGTGGGACCCTACTATTATGCTCGCCAACGTAGTCTTTTACCTCGGTGGCACACCTCGAGTTTGGTATCGCATGCACGAAGGTGAGCTCACCAGTTGGGGTTCACTTAAGACACAGCTTTGAGACTTGTTCGGCAACCCCTACGGTCACCAACTTGCCGCGCAGAAGGCGCTTTCCGGCCGTGTGCAGAGGTCAACAGAGCCCTATGTCACGTACATTCAGGACGTCTTGGCTCTGTGCCGCAAAGTTGACACTCACATGACTGAGTCAGACAAGGTTTCCCACATCCTCAAAGGCATTGCCGATGACGCCTTCAACTTGCTCGTTTGCAACAACGTAGCGACGGTGGATGCTGTTATAAAAGAGTGCCGCCGCCTGGAACTCGCTAAAAGCCGAACGTATTGACCAGCAGTTTGCCCGTCTGCCCAACACCCCAGCGACATCTTCCTGTGCCGACGCTCCTCGTCCCAACAACACTGCCGATGTATCCAGGATCGTCCGGCGTGAGATCGAGGCCGCCTATCCGGCTGCCTTCGACTCCAGTCCCACCAACACATCTGCAGTCACGGTCTCACTGATCCAGGCAGTTGTCCGCCAGGAGTTCGAAAACATGGGTCTTCACACCATCTGCTTGGCCCATCGCCCTGATACCCGCTCGGCTTCTTCGATTTCGCCCCGTCCCGCATCTTCTTACCCACCACGTTTCCGCAACCCATCTGAATGGCGCACTGCTGACGACAAGCCCATTTGTTTCCACTGCCATCGAATCGGGCACATTTCTCGGCTGTGTCGCAGTCGCTGGAGTTCCCCGACCCGATCTACATATACTGCCTACTCTCGCCCCCCAGGTGGCCCTTCTCGTCCCTATGCCGCACGCTCCGATAATGCCACCGCTGATTCTCCTGCACCGAACCGCTCCTATTCTCGTTCGCCTTCGCCCCAACGACGACAATCTCGCTCTCCCCAGCCCCGTCGCTCCTATTCGCCGACTCCCTTTGGACACCGCTCCCAGCCGGAAAACTAGACGATGCAGCGCCTCGAGGTGACGCTGCACTGCTCCCTATGCCGCCAAATCCTCTACTGACGTTGTCCGCTCATCTGAACCTTCTTGACGTGCAAGTCGACGGTGTTTCTGTGTCTGCACTCATAGACACTGGGGTGCATTTGTCCGTAATGAGCGCTGAGCTTCGTAACCGGCTCAAGAAAATTATCACGCCCGCCACGACGCCTGTCGTCCGTGTCGCCCATGGCGGAAGAGCCCCCGTAATTGGTATGTGTACCGCCCGCGTCTCCTCCGCCGATCGCTCAACAATCGTGCTATTCACAGTCATCGCCCACTGTCCCCATGACATCATCCTCGGCTTAGACTTCCTCTCCGCACATTCTGCTCTCATCGATTTTTCCGCCAGTACTCTCCGCCTTGACCTGCCTGTTCTGGATCCTGCTGAACCACGCCCCACTCGCCTCAGTTCCGTTGACTTCGTTCGCTTGCCACCTTCGGCACTGACCTACGTTGATCTAGTGTCATCCCCACCAGTCCCCGACGGTCACTACATCGTGGCTCCTATGCAAGACTTCCTCCTTACACACGGGATCACAGTACCTCATACAGTTTTATCTATTACGGCGAATTGCGTCTGCCTGCCAGTGGTCAACTTTGGCTTGACGACACAAGTGCTGCCATGCGGGATGTCTCTGGCCCAGCTTTGCTCATTCGAGGATCACTCAGTAGCATTCATTGCAGTAGACGACACTTCATCCGATACTCCTCTACCGCCGCAGTCGGCAGATTGTACCATCGCTGACTTACAGAAAATGATTGCACCCGACATGCCGTCCGAGCACGCTCGTGAGCTCTACCGCACTCTTTGTTCCTACCACGATATTTTTTACTTTAACAATCGTCCTTTGGCCCAAACTACAGCTGTCAAACATCGCATTAATACCGGCGATGCCCCTCCTATTCATCGCCGCCCGTATCGAGTGTCACCAGCTGAGCGTCAAGTTATTCACGCAGAAGTTCGCAAAATGCTTGCCAAGAACATTATTGAATCATCATATAGTCCGTGGGCGTCACCTGTAGTCCTGGTCAAAAAGAAGGATGGCTCATGGCGCTTTTGCGTGGACTATCGGCACCTTAGCAGGGTTACCAAAAAGGACGTGTATCCCCTACCTCGGATTGATGACGCCCTTGACTGCCTCCACGGTGCTCGCTATTTCTCCTCTATTGACCTTCGTTCCGGCTGCTGGCAGATTGCCGTGGACGATCTCGACCGCGAGAAGACTGCTTTTGTAACACCCGACAGTCTTTATCAATTCAAAGTGATGCCGTTCGGTCTATGTAACTAACGCCCCTGCCACTTTGAACGCATGATGGACTCCCTTCTTCATGGTTTCAAATGGTCCACGTGCCTGTGCTACTTGGACGACGACATCGTATTCTCCCCTACGTTCGCTACGCACCTCAAGCGCCTCTCAGCAGTCCTGGACGTTTTTCGTCGAGCCGGTCAGCAACTCAAAGCATCGAAGTGCTAATTCGGCCGTCGCCAGATTACCGTCCTTGGACATCTCATTGACGCGAACGGAGTGCAACGGGACCCAGGCAAGATCCATGCTGTTGCGCACTTCCCTGTTCCGAAGTGTGTCAAGGATGTGCGCAGCTCCACCGGCCTTTGTTCGTTCTTCTGCCGTTTCGTGAGAAATTTCGCCGCCATAGCACGGCCACTAACCGAGCTTTGTGAAAAAAGACGCCCCTTTCCAGTGGGGCGATAATGAGGCCTCTGCATTCTCACATCTAATCGACATTCTCACAACGCCTCCCGTTTTGGCCCATTTCGATCCTTCTGCGCCTACCGAAGTTAGTACTGATGCCAGCGGTCACGGAATTGGCGTAGTACTGGCATCACGCCAGCGTGGCCACGACCGTGTTATCGCTTACGCCAGCAGGCTCCTCTCACCCGCGGAGCGCAACTATTCTATCACTGAGCGTGAGTGTCTGGCCCTAGTTTGGGTAGTTGCGAAATTCCGCCCATACTTATTGCCCGACCCTTTTCCGTTGTCACAGACCATCACGCGCTTTGCTGGTTATGCTCACTGAAAGATCCTACAGGAAGACTTGGTCGTTGGGCCTTACGCCCTCCAAGAATATTCGTATACTGTCACCTATGAATCTGGAATCTGTAAATATACTTGTACATAGCTTTTCGTCTGCGTCTTTCTATGTAACAATATTTTCCGATTTCGTGGCTGAATTAAATGCATTTAAAGCAAGCTTGTTTATCGACCAAATTGAGAGCTTCAACAGAAATAGTGATTCTGCAGTGCCCTTAAATGAGTGTTTCTGGAGTGGAACACAAC
Source organism: Dermacentor albipictus (assembly GCF_038994185.2). Taxonomy (NCBI): domain Eukaryota; kingdom Metazoa; phylum Arthropoda; class Arachnida; order Ixodida; family Ixodidae; genus Dermacentor; species Dermacentor albipictus. The sequence goes on from NC_091821.1 coordinate 185,502,396, forward strand.
TGGCATGGCAGAGTTCAGAAGTGCAAGCATCTTTGCCCAGCTGGCCGTACAGTTACCAGCACACATTTACACACAGAGCAACATAATGCAACTATTGAGAACTGACTGAGGAAGTAATAATTTCGAAAAATTACTTATCTGTTAGCACCCGTTTGCACCCTTTGCACTTGAACCGCTTCGTACCGAATCGGTAACCATTATTTAAAATTTTTCTTCCCCACCCCCAGTTTAGGTTTGGTTTGGATTCAGGCACATTCTAAGAATATCGATTCGGGTTCAGGTTAAGTTGCAGCTAGAATTCCTGTTTGGGTTTGGTTCGACACCCTAGTTGCTACTGGAGCCCACTGTTCATTGCGGAGGCATGTAAGCACTGCTGTCAATATCTCTGCTGGGCGAACATCACCAGGCTGACACTGTGTCCCCCTCGATGCGGTCGGTGCCATTTCTCCTCTCGGCTTTGTATTTTTCATGTAATGGCCAATTGTGAAAGGCGATCAGAAACCGAGGCTGACCACATTAGTACAAGAACTGAAAGCCGGGTGAGTTGGTATGGATTCATTAACTGCAGTGCGACATAAAGTAAAGGACAAGAATGAAGCGAACACACAATGCTGTGTTCACTTTGTTCTTGTCCTTTGTTTTTCTGTCGCACTGTAGTTAACAATGACCACACTAGCTGTAGTTTACGTATTATTGTCTAACCTTGTTATAATGAGGCCACATTCGTAATGAAAATACCATCATTATATTCAGCCTTTGTTAAGCATAGACGCTGAAATCTGCTAATAACAAAAAAGAAAAGAATCGGTTATATGTTAAATAAACACAAGCGTGATGGTTCCAGTGGGCCAGCAAAGGTAACCTGCATATCCTGGTGCTTTGTTTTTGATGTCTTTTTATGCATGTAACCTCTTTATTATCCAGACAGCACTTAGACAGTAAACAAGCCATTTCATTGTCATGACCAAGCGACTAGTTTGCCCTTGGTGCAGAGGACAGTTAGCAGATCTTGTTGCACTACGAGGGTAATGCCATGTTTCTGGCCTGACCAACCTTTAATGGAGATAGAAATCAAACATCAGTATCACTTTTCAATATGATCTCCCTTCACTTGAACGCATTTTTCACACCTCTGCACCAACATTTCTACACCCTTGAACTAGTGTCTTCAAGATGTCCACGGACAGCACTCTTCACTTCATCATAAGCAGCAAATTTTTTGCCTTGAAGGTCTTTAAGAAGAAGCAGTAGTCACTGAACGTCAGGTCTGGGCTGTAGGGCGAGTGATCAATTTCCCCGAAGCCACAGTCCTTCGCTGCAGCCTTTGGAACTCTCGCCATGTGAACTGAAGCGTTGTCATGAGGCAGGCAGACACCATGATGGAAAATGCCTAGCCTGTTCTCGTTTATTGCATCATGCAGTTTGTGTACAAGTGATGTGTAATACTGCACATTTTTTGGTAGTATTTATTTTCTTAAAGTCAATCAAGATAATCTTATGGCAATCCCGAGATTGTTGCCATGATCGTCTTGGTTGATCATGTCCAGGAATTCTGGACATTCTCCTTCGGAACTTCACAGCAACGCATAAGTGTAATTCAATGGGAAATTGTTTTTTCAAAATTATATTTCAGAATATCGGCTGAGGGTCAGAAAGTTTCAACTGACTACAACAAGAGGGTAGCCCCTTCTAACAATATATGTACTTTGGCACTTAGAACATTGGCGGTGCATTAAAGCAGTTAAAACAGGTCAGACAGGGGCGGTGAAGTCCCACTACAGGAGGAAATCGTTTTGCACCCTCCCGCCAGAGGGCACAATGACTTGAAGAAGCGCCAAAATTTAAACCATAAAGCGGTTTATTACAGTTGGCATTGAGAAGGTAATGGTAATTCAGTTATGGGGTTTTACATTCCAAAACCACTTTCTGATTATTAGGCACGCCATAGTGGGTGACTCCGGAGATTTGGACCACCTGGGGTGCTTTAACGTGTACCTAAATCTAAGTACACGGGTGTTTTCGCATTTCACCCCCATTGAAATGCGGCCGCCGTGGCCAAGGTAATGGTAGAGGGAGTGTTATGCAGCCTGTTAGCACGCGCAGGTTTTTGAGAAGCAGCTGAGATGGTACAGAGTGGTTATGCATGTGCATGTCTTGAACACGCCTGGGTATGGTTGTATGTGCCTGTGCGCTCAGTGTATGATTGTGCGGGCGTGTGCCTCCGTATTTGCATTTGCATGCGCGCGAATGCGTGTATGCGTGTGTGAGCGTTCGGGTGTGCGTGCGTTGGCATGTGCGCGTGCTTGCGGTGCATGCGTGGCCGTGTGTGAATGTGTACGCGTGCCAACGTGTTTTCGAATTTCAGCATGCACGATTACGAACAAATGTGTGCGTGTTTGTGTGCGCATGGATGCCTGTGCATGCGTATAGTGCGTGTGTGTGTGTGCGCGTGCGTATGACAGATGGAGAGAGAGTACGTGCGTGTGAGGGAGAGTACGTTTGTGTGCGATGGAGACAAAGTGTGTGTGTGTGCGAGGGAGAAAGAGTGTGTGTATGTGCGAGGGAGAGAGACTGCGTGCGTGTGTGTGCATGCGAGGGGAGAGTGTGTGCGCGTGCTAGTGCCTCCATATTTGTATATGCTTGCACGCGAGTGCCTGTATGCGTGTGTGAGCGTTCGCGGTGTGTGTGCATGCCTGCATCTGCGTGTTAGTGCATGTGTGTGTGCGCTTGCGTGTTTGCGGCGCATGCATGGCGGCATATGAATCTGCACGTGTGCGACCGTGCGTATTTGTCTTTCAGCATGCATGCCTGCGGACAAAAGTGTGCGTTTGTGTGCGCATGGATATAGGTGCGTGCGATGGAGAGAGCATGTGAGTGCTTCTGAGGAAGAGAGAGTGTGCTCATGCGAGGGAGAGAGAGTGCGTATGTATGCGTGCGAGGGTGTTTGTGTGTTTTCGGGTGTGAGTGAACATTTTCCCGCTTACACCTACTCTTGGAAACAAACGTGGTGTGGAGAGCATTAAAACCAGTGTTTAAATCCTCGAGACAAGAACGAATGACACTGCATTTGTAGCATTATCTCTTTCTTAAAGCGAAACCCACAAAAAAATGCGCCTGTGACGTCAGTATTGCCGCCCTTGGCTGTCACGGCCCCGTAAGAAGCTGCCAAGCAGTTCAACTTCGTCAGACAGTTTTAGTTTAGCGTACGTAACTATAGCGTACGCTATACGCTATAATATAGCGTACGCTAAGCAGCGCACGTTTTCGACAGTTTTAGTTGGCCGGCAATATCTTCGGATCTCAGAGGCCATATGCCGTCGTTGCGGCTATTTCTCGCCTGTAGCGATAGGTGGTGCTGACATCTCGAACGTTTCTTTCGTCAGGCTTCGACTCGTTCGAAACGAGAAGCGATCTCGAAAACACCACGAAGTTATCCATAATACTGTGTCGTCGAAGCGGCCTGAGACTAAGCGAAAGCCGTTTACACAGTAATTTGCTACGAACGAAGTGCATTTTGCAAAAGCAATGGCAAATTCAATTCGAAGCGGGCAGCCGGAACCTCCGCCATGTTTCCCGCAAACCCCGAAAAAACGCTAACGCTAACTCGTTTGCGTTGCGTACGCCCACTATACCCGCTATTTCGTTTAGCGTTCAGCGCATGCGCAGTGACGACCCGCTATTTTTTAGCGTACGCTATGGTATAGCGTACGCTGTACTAAAACTGTCTGTTATCTTGCTTCCGTTGGCGGCAGCGCAATGCCTTGAGAGCAATGACGCGCTAAATCTGCGCTATCATTCAACCGTGCATTGTTTCTGTGACCAAGCACGCTTTCGGCAGCTCACGTTCGTTGCTACATTGACATTTCAACTTTAAACTGCTTGCCTTAATAAAACGATGGGAATAAATATCGGCAGTCATCAGGCCGCAAGGAGCATGCTCACGGAGCCTTGCCATTCATCGCAAAATCTCGAAAGGCTGGAAGCGGTCAGGTTCATGTTACCCACGATCTTTTTCCACGTCAGTTAGGCTTTCAGAGAACGCTTAATTACAAAATATTTGGTCTTAGCTCTTACAGAAGCATGATTAATAAGCATATATTCGCTCATCTACAATATGTCGAAGACAGGCTCCAGACTGCTAATTTGCTTTAGCCACTGGAAAACAATTATTTAAATGATAATTAACATACATTCGTAAATTGCGCACACAACTGCTCAACTTGCTCCGTATCCGGAGGTTACCATCTGAACACTCGAATGATAACAATAATGTCAGGAAGATTTACATTGATCTATTCCTTAATATTTGGCCGTTAAAGAAGACCGCCTGTATAGTGATGGTGTAGTAGGCGCCTAATAAAGCAGGTGCGAATACTCGGACAGGTTTTCTTGACGCAATTCAAGTTGATGAACTTGGAACAGATGCACCCAACCGTACACCTCTGTCTTTACAATGTATTTTCCTACATTGTACAAGAAACGCCTCAGCGCCACGGTACATCAAAAAAGGTGTGCGAGAGCATTATTTGCTCTAACAGATTTCTGAGCATTCTTGGCATCAGGCTTGGTTTCTTTGCGTCATCAGAACTGAAAGGAGCACATACATACATACAGACACAGACAGACAGAGAGACAATTAACTGGAAAACAGTTAATTAGGGTCTGATTTATCTTGCATGAGTAATAGAAAAATCGCGCAACAGAAGGTCCCCGGACTGATGTATGATGACAACATTCTGCCAGTAGCGGACAACGCATCTGATTTAGACACTTGCGAATATTTGTGGCAAGGCAGCAACAAACCTAGACCTTAAGTTTAGTACAGAGAAATCGGGACTGACGATCTTTAATGAAAGGACGAATAATTACATGGTGTCAATTCAACAGCAAGTCATACGCATAGCCCAACAATCTATATACCGATGCGTATATACAGGGTGTTCCACGTAACTTGAGCCAAACATTAAAAATATGCAAATGCAACGTGGCTGAACAGACTCAAGGTAATGTTGTTTGCCATCGCTTGGAGATACTCGGATTAATTTTTTATTTGGCTTCATTATATAACTAGCCCTAATTATTTAATCAATTTATCAAATATTATAATTCGGGGAAAAGTGTCAATGAGAAAATTGTATAGCAAGCCAAAAAAACTCCCAATCAAACAAAAAATACAATGCCTCATAGTCCCGTAAGACAGAGGCTACATGCCCTCAGAAATGTCAAGCGAACAGTGCTTAAATTCGTTCTAATCACGCATACAACATACAAAACAGCATGTCGAAGAATGTTATCATCAATGGCTCATACCCCATCATCATCATCATCATCAGCCTGGTTACGCCCACTGCAGGGCAAAGGCCTCTCCCATATTTCTCCAACAACCCCGGTCATGTACTAATTGTGGCCACGCCGTCCCTGCAAATTTCTTAATCTCATCCGCCCACCTAACTTTCTGCCGCCCCCTGCTACGCTTCCCTTCCCTTGGAATCCAGTCCGTAACCCTTAATGACCATCGGTTATCTTCCCTCCTCATTACATGTCCTGCCCATGCCCATTTCTTTTTCTTGATTTCAACTAAGATGTCATTAACTCGCGTTTGTTCCCTGACCCAATCTGCTCTTTTCTTATCCCTTAACGTTACACTTATCATTCTTCTTTCCATAGCTCGTTGCGTCGTCCTCAATTTGAGTAGAACTCTTTTCGTAAGCCTCCTGGTTTCTGCCCCGTAGGTGAGTACTGGTAAGACACAGCTGTTATATACTTTTCTCTTGAGGGATAATGGCAACCTGCTGTTCATGATCTGAGAATGCCTGCCAAACGCACCCCAGCCCATTCTTACCCCAATAAGCAAGCAAAAAAATGCAATGACTCATAGTCCCGTAAGTTTCATGGCTACTCACTTTGCGTGAATTAGCTGCGATGACATTACCTCTGTTGTCGTTGTCGGTGATTTCAATGTGTATGTGTGGGTATCGAAAAGGGAGCGGTTTACGCGTTCTGTGTTGCGGACATATCCCTTGCGATGCCACACTGATCCGGCCCAACAGTCCATCCAGCGGCGTACGTGCACCGATTTGACATTCTCAAAGAATGTGATTGCAGTTGCGGGTGAAATAATGACGACCCTCAAGACAATAAATCAGTTTGTACCTTTTGTTCAAAATTATGTGTCACCTCCGAGTCGTTCTAAACAGCTTCGCTGGTCAACCACCTTCCCGGAGTGGAATGGCTCAAGACAATAAATGAGTTTGTACCTTTTGTTCAGTATTATAGTGGAATGGCTCATGATTTTTTTTTTACTTTCTCTCAGTCTTTCTTCGTTTTCTTTCTTTCTTTCTTTGTTCTCTCTTTCGTTCTTTTTTCCTTTGGTTTCTTCATTCATATTCAGCCATTGCATCTTTGCTTGCTTACGAGGGTATGAGCCATTCCTGATTATGTCGTTCTTTATTTGGGAAGGAGCCATTGCTGCTGGTATTTTTTGTACCATTCCTCTACTTCTTGTATCACTCTTCTACTTTGTATCACTGGACTAGACACCGCTTATTGGGGGGGTGGGGGGATATGAGCCATTGTTAAGAGCCACTTGAGCCCTTCGCCTTAATAAACCGTGTGCCAATGTAGCCATGCGGTTTGGGGCTGCTTTCACCTCGGGCCCTAGGTCGGAACTCATGTTTTCCTTGACTGCATACGTATATCAACATTATTTCTAAAAACAATCCGGTATTTTTTTCTTTGTGTGTTAACAATAGACAGTTAAAATATATTCAGCGAAGAACTCACCCCAATACTTCAGTACTTCTTGTTCTAACACACACGTGCGCGCCACTCTATTTGATACAATGTACTAAAAAAATTATCCATTGCTTTCCGCCCGGCAGCTGTTTTTATTCTTAATGACGCCAGGAAACCGACTCTGATGCCACCAACGCTCATATAGTAATCGGGAGCGCACACAATGTTCTCGCACACCTTGTGCGATATACCATAGCGCTGAAGTGTTTCTTGTATAGCGTAGGAGAGTCCGTCGTAAAAGCAGAAGTGCACTGTTGGGCACATGTGCTTAAGTTAATGAACTTGAATTGCGCCAAGAAAACCCGTCTAAGCAATTGCACCTGCTTTTTAAGAAGCCTACTGCACCATGAATATCCAGGCAGTTATTTTTTAACACCGCCAAACTTTAATAGAGCAATATAAATCTTGCTGACATTATTGTTATTATTCGAGTGTTGAAATTGCTAGCCTCTAGATACAGAGTAAGTTGATTAGTTGTTTGCGTAATAAACAAAGGTATGTTAATTAAATTGTCAATAATTAATCTTAGGCAGCTAACGGACATGATTAGCTTGGAGCCATTCCTCGAGATTATCTAGCTGAGCGAATAATTATTAAACATGCTTCTGTATTGCACAAATGTTTTTCGAGTAACCTCTTTGAAAGTATAACTGATGCTGAAAAAGAATGTTTATAAGGGCGACCTGACCGAGCCCCGTCTTTTGTGATAATGTGATCAATGGCATCGCTACGTGAGTACTGTACATTCCTTGCGGCCAGTCCGCTTTTGATGTACATTCGTTTTCTTCGAAATCAAGCAGTGTAAAGCTTTAATGTCAATACAAAAGCGAACGTGTGCCGCCGAAAACTTTCTTGGTCGAAGGAGGGATGTACGATGCAATGATGGTGCAGATTTAGCACGTCTTCGCTGTCAAGAGGCAAGGGAGATAACGAACGCGAACCGCTAGCAGCTCCTCGCGGGACCGTGCCGATGGTGATAGTGCCGTCGAGACAAAATACAGGGCGGCAATACGGACTGCACAGGCGCTTTCACAGCGAAGCTGTGTACCTCTGGCCCGAAATGCATTTGTCCTATCAGGGAGCAAAAATTCCGGCGGATCCCGGAGGTTGCGGTGTATCGGACTGTCATGCGGCGGAGGTGAAGCGAGCTTCGAGTGCTCCGCCAATAATAATAATAATAATAATAATAATAATAATAATGAAGATGCATTGTTTCCCGTCGATGGGTATGCTGGAATCGCACATGGCCTCACGTGCAGAAGGCATTGCCATATATGCAGAGGAGGAAATGTATGTGCACTACCATACAACCTTAACTCGTAAGAGGAGAGGGGCAGCGACTGTGGGGTTGTGTGTGCTGTGCAAACGAAAGACGGAATTATGATATCCACTGTCTATATATATTCAGGCACACCCAACTGTGGTATTAAGAAGTTCATGACCATGCACCTTGCATTGGTTAGCCGCGATGACACTACCCTTGTGATCACCATTGGAGGCTTCAATGTGGGCATTTCAAAACCAGAAAAGAAATGGTTCACTGAGCTTGTGCAAAAAGAATTTGGTTTGAAGGGCTACAGCAATCGAAGTAACTCAATTAAGTAACAACGGTCGTGCATAGATTCTACTTTGGCCAAGATTCTGTCTAAGGTTTTACCCGGGCCAACCCGTATATATCACAGTAATCACAAGGCTATCGTCACTACCATTACCAAATGGTGAAAATAAATACATGACCCCTTGTGTAATCCTGTGTGATGGGCTACAGCTTAGCTGGTAATCCATCTTCACAGAGTGGAATGGCTCCTAACATATTTTTTTCTTTTTGTGTCGGTTTCGCTTTCAGAAAGTGATAATGGTATAAAGACAGTGCCATTCAATCTTGTCTCTGTGGATATACTCGTAAATAAGATTCAAGTAAACTCTATATCCGCGCCGTGCTTGCTTAGTGTCTGTGGTGTTGGGCTGCTAAGCACGAGGTCGCGGGATCAAATCCCAGCCACGGCGGCAGCATTTCGATGGGGACGGAATGCAAAAACACCCGTGTACTTAGATTTAGGTGCAAGTTAAAGAGTCGAAATTATTCCGGAGTCTCCCATTACGATGAGCCTCATAATCAGATTGTGAGCTTGACACGTAAAAATCCCATAATTTTAACGTCTATATTTCATTTGCATGCGAGAATAGGTACAAGTAAGGAAATGCTAGCTTCTCACACACCTATACACACAAACATATTTGCACGACACACTCTCTCTGTCTCAAGCACACAGACGTAAAGATAACTGGTATCTTCACCTCCACGCACATTTACACGGGCCCACGCATGCACACGCACTGAAATGCACGCATACACAAACGCGCGTATGCACGCGGACGCATAAACGCGCTCGTTCGCACGCAGATTCAAATACGGAGACACAAGCACGGGCGAACACAAACTCAAGTAAACGCGCATGCACACTCAAGACGTGCGCACGCATATACACTCCCTCTCCCTCCCGGCTGCCTCTCAAGACGCTACTTCGTGCAGAGTAAATCGCACTTGCACTGCAATTACAGTTCCAACGCCAGCTCTAATAAATCACCTTACGGTTTAAATTTCGTGCTTCATGAAGTCAATAGGGCTATGTTTTTATCTATACTGACTACAAGAGTGTAGTTAGTGCAGGAAGTCGCCATTTTTTACTTGGCATAGAATAGTTTAGCTCCGCCTACCTACCTGTCCTGACGCTCCTGAGGAAGTTCCCAGCAGGCTCTGCTTCGCTGAGCACTATCGAGTCGCCCCACAAGCCATGACCAGAGTCCCACTTTTTACATCTGCACCTGTGCCTTATGGTGAATGTGTTGTGTCTCCTCTCGCGGAAGTCCTCCTTGTTCATCACGTTGCTCTTCAGCAAACCGTCGTCAGTATCACCAACAACTCTACCAACCTTCAGCTCGTCAACTTGGGAATCGGTGACCACGTCCTACCACAAGGCATAGCCTTAGGTACGCTGTCTTCTTCCCAAGTTTTCCTATTTTCAGCCTCGGCTGCTTATATTACGTCGTCTCCCGTTGTCTTTTCTTCTTTGCTGGCTGTTCTTCCTCAGCTCACAACTGTTATTGCTCCCGGACTTCCGCCTCACCACACGAACTAGCTGCTCTCCGCGTTCTGCGACATTTCTGACCTGGGCCGCCCTTTCGGCCAGACCTCTCACACGACACACCATACTGAAATGGGTGACGCACACCCTATTCACAGGCGACCATACCGTCGGTCCTTGCACGAACGACAAGTTATTGAAACGGAGGTCGAGAAGATTCTCTCTCGATGAATCGTTGAACCATCATCCAGTCCTTGGGCGTCCCCTGTCGTTCTATAGTTAAAAAGGACGCCAGCTGGTGTTTCTGCGTGGATTACCGGCACCTCAACAAGATCACCAATAAAGACGTTTATTCCCTATCACGCGTTGATCCCGCCCTCGACTGCCTCCATGGTGCGAAGTACTTTTCTTCCATCGACCTTGGTTCCGTTTACTGGCAGACTGCGTCGACGACATGGACCGAAAGAAAACCGCCTTTATAATACCCGATGACCTATACAAGTTCAAGTTTATATCATTCGGCTTATGTAATGCTCCATCTACTTTTTAATGTATGATGGCCACACTCCTTCATAACCTCAAGTGGTTCATCTGTATTTGTTACTTAGATGACGCCGTCGTTTTTGTTCCTACATTTGCAGTGCACCTGGAATGCCTCTCGCTCGTTCTTTCTGCTTTTCCCAATGCTGGCCTTCAACGTAATTCGTCTAAATGTCACTTCGAATGGCGCTAAATTACTATCCTTGCTCATATTGTTCATTCATCTGCTGTGCGCGCAGACCCGGGAAAAGCTCGTGCCGTAGAGAAGTTTCCCGTTCCAACATGTGCTAAATATGTCCGGAGCTTCATGGGCCTGTTCCCGTACTTCCACCGCTTCATGCACAATTTTTCGGAGGTCACTCGTCCTCTGCTCTTCTAAAGGCAGATGCTTCATTTTCTTGGGGGCCTGAACAAGCAACTGCCTTCTCGAAGCTTATCTCTCTCCTTGCATCTCCATTTCTTCTTGCACACTTCGACCAGACTGCTTCAAGAGAAGTCAGCACTGATGCCAGTGGTCATGGAATCGGTGCCACTTTTTGCCAATGTCAACGATGCCACAACCGCATCATTGCCTACGCCAGCCGTCTGCTTTCTCCAGCTGAGCGGAATTATTTCATTACTGAACATGAGTGCCTTGCAGTTCTCTAGGCAGTGGCGAAATCGCGCCCTTACCTATATGGTCGGCCCTTTACATTCAACACAGACAGACCACCATGCGCTCTGCTGGCTTTCGTCCCTCAAAGACCCTACCGATCGCCTAGGTTACCGATCGCTACGATTACAGGAATACTCGTACACAGTTGCTTACAAGTCCGATCGTTTATACCAAGATGCCGACTGCTTGTACCACCACCCAGACGATGTTCGTGCGACCTATGCTTCTGCTCTGTATTTTCTCTATCTGCTTAGCTGACCTTGCTACTGAACAGCGCTGAGATCCAAGCATACGTGGTATCATGGAAAAGTTCACGTCTAGGTCATGCGACCTTTGTCTTGGTATGTTCCTACTCAAGGACGGCATGTTATATCGGCCTAGCATGTGCCCCAGTGGATTAGATGGTGCTGGTTATTACGTGGCATGTTCGCACTGCTATTCTGTCTAAGCTGCACGATCTACCAACTTTTGGTCACCTCGGGGAATCGGTACGTACGACCGTGTCCGGCGACGATTTTTTTGGCCTGGTATGCACCGATGTGGCTGCCACAACGTCGCTTCTTGTGAGTTATGTCAATGCCAGAAGAAACCATCTGAACTCACTGTCCGTTTACTCCTACCTCTTGGTGTTCCTACCGAACCCTTCTATCGCGTTGGTGTAGATCTCTTGGTACCTTTCCCCAGATCTGACTGATGCAACAAGTGTATTGCCGTTGCAACACATTATACAACTTGGTTTGCGTTCACCAAAGCCCTTCCAACTGACGTAATTTAATTATGGGGTTTAGTGTACCAAAACCCCTTTCTGATTATGAGGCACGCCGTAGTGGAGCACTCCGGAAATTTCGACCACTTGGGTATCTTTAACGTGCACCTAAATCTAAGTACACAGGTGTTTTCGCATTTCGCCCCCATCGAAATGCGGCCGCCGCGGCCGGGATTCGTTCCCGCTACCTCGTGCTCAACAGCCCAACACCATAGTCACTGAGCAACCACGGCGGGTAAACTTCCAACTGGTGTAGCCTACTTACTGTTGTAACGCACAACGTCATTGTTCGCCCCGGCACTCGTCAACTTCTCCCCACATACCTCGGATGACGAGGTCATCCGAGGTATGTGGGGAGGTGTAATGGTTTCAGGGCTTACTTTTGGAAAGGTGGTTGTTTGCTCTAAATCAGGGTTACAATCAGGACTTGATGGCAACCAAAGGTCAGTGGGTCGCCTCGCATTGGGCGCTCACGGGAAGACTACAAATGAAGCTGTGCAGGGTGATATGGGCTGGACTAGTTTTGAAGTGAGGGAAGTTTGCAGTAAAATTGGGTATGAAGAACGTCTGAGGAATATGGAAGAAAGTAAATGGGCTGGGAGAGTGTTCAGGTGTTCAGTGTTCAGGTAAAACATTGATTCACAGTGGAGGAAAAGAACTAGGAAACTTACCAGCAAGTATGCGGCCTGTAGGGTGGCCAACACAGCAACAAAGAACGTCAAGTTGAAAGAAGCCAGAGAGGCTAAAATTATCTCATGGGTGGCGGCAATGGAAAAGAAACCTGCCATGAGTAACTACTTAAGAGGAAAAAATGAAATCAGGAAAGAGACCATTTATGATAACTCAAACGGAAGCTAATTACTTTTCGAAGCGATATAGGGATGCCTTAGAACACGTTACTATAAAGTCTGATATAAGAAGGAAGAAGCATGTGCTTGCTGCAGTAAAGCTAGGGAAACTATGGAGCATGGTTTATTAGAATGTGAAGACGTCTACCCAGCAGTCGATTTAAGCACCACTGGCCTGCTTGAAGCCCTTGGGTTAAGCGGGAGCAGTGGAAAAGTAAACATGTCCGCAATATGCATTAGTAAGAGGCGATTGGAGGATTGGTGGAAGAAAAGTAGGGAAACGACAAAAAAACGGAGACGTACAAAAGCACAATTCGCAGTAGGCGATCAGAAAATTTGGGTGTGGTAGTCCATAGTGTTTTTTTATTGTTTAACCTAGGTAGGACATTAGGCAGTATAATAGCAAGAGCTTGGTGGCGAAACCCACCGCCCCGTTCCAAAGGGGATGCTCATAACATCCAGCTATACATCCAGTTGTGGGCGACTTCCTCCGTCCTTATTCTACCAAACCCAAATTTACTAATGCGTGTCATCCGCAGACCAATGGTCTTACGGAGCGGCTTCATCGAATATTAACAGACATGCTCTTCATATATGTTTCTGATGACCATCGTGACTGGGATACTGCTCTGCCGTTTTACATATTTCGCGTACAATTCATCACGGCACGGCACTGCACGTTACTCGCCATTTTATTTGTTGTGCGGCCGAGATTCAGTATTGCTTTTTAATACAATACTGCCTACCCCTCAAGAGTCCGTGTCTCAGTATACAAGCGATGTCATTGCTCGAGCCCAAGAAACACGCCAAGTTGCTCACCGTCGCCTTTGTGCTTCTCAGAACAAGAGTAAAAGCATTTGTGACAGTAGTCACCGGGACGCCGATTATATTCTCGGGGATCTTGTCCCTCTTCGATCTCCCATCCGCCGTTTTGGCCTCTCGGAAAAAACTGACATCTCGCTACTCCGGCACTTACCACGTCCTCTGTCACCTACGTAACCTACGATATGTCTCCGGTCACACCTACTACTTGCTCCATCCAGACTTCCCATGACGTCGTTCAGGTCAGCTGCCCAAAACGCTACCAGTCCTTTTCTGCCTAAAAAGTAGCGGGACGGCGCTTCCACGCCAAGTGGAAATATGTTGCGCAGCTCTGCACAAAGCTGAGGAAGATGAGCACGAGCTTAGGTCTGAAGAAGTGAGCGGTTTGACTAGCCTACTGTAGGCTTGGCTTTGTCAATTACTGTAATTTACTGTACATTCTGTAAATAAAAAAATATTTAAAAATTAATACTTCCAAATTGCATAAAACCTTTAACTACTAGGACAAGTAGACACAGCCATGAATACTCTTTAACGCCAATTTTCGCTAGAACCAACGCTTACAAGTACACTTTTTTCCCTCGAACAGTGTCCGAATGGAATTACTTGCCCCGACAGATTTTTGAATCCGCCAACTTTATGAAGGTACTCGAGTCTCATATTGTAAACTCCGATGGATGAACATTGCTACGGTCTTCGTGTTCTGTTGATTTTTGTTGTTGTTGATCATCATTACATTGACTGTATCCTTTGTAGCCCCTCCTGCTAGGGCCATATTACTGGCCTGCAGTATTGTGTAAATAAATAAATAAATAAAGACCACAATCTGATTACGAGGCATTGCGTAGTTGGGGAATCTGGAAAATTTCGGCCACCTGGGCATCTTTAACGTACACCTAAATCTAAGTACACGTGTGTCTTCGCATTTCACCCCCATCGAATTGCGGCCGCCATAATGTATATGCGCTACTCGTCTTGCTTCTTCTCTCAGAAAAAGTATTAGTCTAAACCTAACTTAACGGGAAGCTTTAGCTCCTACCTGGGAAATCATCAATCCTTTCTTCTTACAACCACTGCACCGCAACTCATGAGTTATGCTGAACTTAAAAGAAACAGTTAAAATTAGATTTCAGAAAGCCAATTTTTATTTAGCTTTCACTTTTCTAAAGTCTAAAAAAATGCGAAATTTCAAGAAACAATACCTAAAGTATACGACTCTGTACCTCGGCAACTAAAAACGATATCCGAATTCTCTAAGCTGCACCTAATATTTCATTTAATGCATACAAAAATGATATATCATATGCCACCCTGAAATACACCACTAACTCCTGAATATGGTATCCGCAAAATCTTCATCAGGAATTGTAACTTCAGATAAGTTATGAATTCATACATCGAATTTGTCCGATTGAGATGCTCCAAGGGATGCAGTTTAATGGGATGCGATATCAGTTTTCATCCGAACTAGCGGATTTGTAAACTTCATACTTCTTTTTCAAATTTGCCAATTTCCGATAATTATTGTCAGTAATGCCATGGCCTAGATCAAAATTATTATTGGGGCAATCACTGTGATCTAACGTTCTCTCTTGAATGCAACAATTCTCATTCATATCGGCCGAGCGATTTTCTCATAAAATCATTTATGCGTTTTACATGTATTTGAGCAGCCGGCATCGAAGAAGGGCGCGAGCTAAAGCTTCCTCCTATTGAATCACACTGGTTCTTAGAAAACACACGCAAAATAACGCTGACTATACCAAAGCCCGCGGCCGCAGTTGTGCACAAATAAACAGAAAAAACAACGAAGAAAGGGAACCCAACGCAAGCTTTGCGGGAGCTGTTATCTCGGCCAGACATCTCACCCGGAATGCCGACGAGCTGTCTGGCAGGGTGTCTAGCGAAATTGTCGATTCATTGCAAGTCGAGCAAGTAGCAGGTTGTCATCAAGTTAACGCTGATACATAAGTGCACTCGCTTCCAAGTGCCGAGGGGAAGCAACAGTCTCAGGGTGTGCTTCTTTTTATTGTTTTCTTTAGTTGTGCATCATGGCAAATGTCACGGCACGAATTTCAAATCTTTAAGGTTGATACGCCACGTGGTGGCGAAAAAAGAAACTAAACGCATGTCCATAATTCCTGGGTATGTGAGTCGCCTTGGTTTTTCTCGGTGGTGCTTCTCCTGGTTTATGCCATTGCATCAATTCTCTTTTGGAAAGGGAATCATAGTAAAGGACCATGGTTTCATCCTCAGTGACAATTGACTCCAGCACCTCTCTTTCATTCCTACGGCAAAGCTCTAAAAAAACTTCAGAGGTCACATCATGCTCCTCCTGCACAGAAGAAAGAATTCCGGACAGCCACTTTGCGCTGACCTTTGTAATGTGAAGCTTCTCATGAATTATGCGGAACACAGTCGTTATAGTGAGTCCCACCCGTGCCGCAGTTTCTTTCAACCAGCCTCCTGTCGTTGAGTACTTCCTCCTCAACGAGAGATACAATTCCTTCACTCATCACCCCCACAGGCCGATCACTGCGGGGCTCATCCTCAATGCTCTCTCTTCACGGCGGAATAAGAAGGGGAAGCTTCTGCGAACACACCATCCAAGTGTTGTTTGATAACACTTGCAGAAACCCCTTGTTTGGTGAGGAACTTAATGATGTCTCGACACTCTATCATTAGCATTACCGTCACTTATCGTGCCTTGTGTTTGTCAGGCGAGTGTCTGCTACTGATGAACACGCACGCTGAGTTGAAATTCATATGCAGGCCTCCTAAGAGATGGCGCTGTGTGTCTGAAGCGGCCGTTTTGAAATCGCTGTAAGTTTTAGATGTCAGGCCGAAAACATCTGGAATTACCCTCGTAGTTGGTTCATAGATCAAAAAAAGAACATGCCTGAAACACACACAAGGAAGACTGAGACATAGGACACCAATTTTCACTTATAAACTAGGGGTGCATGGTTTGAAATTTCACTTGAAATTGTGAGAGAGAGAGTGTGTAGACGAGCCGGCACTGTTTTCTGTAGCTCTTTAAGGAGCACGGTATAACATCGTTTATCGGAGTTTCGAGGGAGAGAAAGTAATGTAAGTCAGGACTGTTCTAAATGATTCTGCTGCAAAAGAGCCACGGTTGTTGCACAGAGGCATCGTATCTGTTCCCGGCAAGTAAGATCTGCTGAATAATTTGCAGCAAACATTCAATAACAATGCCTCGCCTTTAAAGGGACCCTGAAACGATTTTGGCGATTTTCTACAAACGTACTGAGTCGTTAGAGTAGGTTCTTCTGATCATTAATTGATGCATCTAAGTGCTCTGCGTAAAGCGTGTAATTTATTATAAGGCTTTAAAAAGACACATCGCTGCCGATCACAGCGCACTGCTCGGCGGAATTTTAAGCCGCCCCTACCCATATGATGCAAATAACCCATATTACGTCACATGGGCGAGCTATCTGATTGGCTGACCAGGGCGCGTGGTCGATAATTTTTCCAACTTTATGTGGAACAAATGATGCTCGTAATAGTTGGAATGTTAGTTACTTTGTTTTTGTAAAAAGAAAATAACTTAAAGAGAATACACAAGAATAGTTTTTTAGTACACTTCAGCACTTCCGGCACACAGCAAGTGTCGTCTGCTTGTGTTACAACGTACTCCATTTTGACGAGAGCTCCGCGGTCAGAGTCGGTCTCAGTCTTTTCGCGAGCACTATGATTCGACTTTGTTGCCTTGTGGACTGCAAACCTAGCGACCTGCAAACCGTGAGTCCAGTATTAGGGCAAACGCAAGCGCAAGGGGACAGGGTCTGGCCGCTTGACTGTGCCGGGATGAGCCGCGAGATGAGCAGAAGGGCAAATGTGAACGGTCTGCACGGTGCAGCCACCTGGTGGCACAGAGCTCAACCATACACAGTAGCAGCAACGAAGTGTATTCTTTGCTGCTGGTGTGTATTTTTCGCAGGAGTGTAATCATCAACACGTTGATTTATAAATGTTTAAAATGCTTTACACTTGGTTAGAGCAATATTAGCGCTTTGTTTGACTGGTTAAGCGCTGCGCCAGCAAGTGTCTGGACCGTGCAGACCGATCAGGCTGCTCACGTACGTCTACGCTAAAGTTCCTTCATCAGCTTGAGTTTATGCCTCCAGTCATTTGCCGAAATGACCAGCTTGCCTGTTTTTAGCGGAGTACCGGACACGTTCGGCGCTACGACAGAATGCTCGCAACGCACGCTGTTTCGATAGCTCTCGGTCGACGGCCAAGCGGCTAGCGGGAGGGGGCGTGCTCCTAAACAACTGGAAGTGAACGATGTGACGTTGCATCGTGACGCTGAACCAGTGAAGGCGGAGCTTAGCGCCGCTCGCTCGGCGAGCGAGTTGAGGAGGAAAAGCATAGCTAGGGAGGAGGGTAACTTCTAATTGCTTGCAGCTCCATTAATACGTAACGCTTCACTTAAATTGTGGTGCGAATGTTCTACTTAAGCTGTACCCTACGCGCCTACAAAATTTGTCTGAACCGTTTCAGGGGCCCTTTAAGCAGTGTGTATACAAATATGTTGTCTTGATATAGGCAAAGGAATTTATTATTTAGCTAATCTCGCTATGTTTGCAGACCTTTAAGACAAAGTGAAGTGCTGTAGTTTAGTATCAAATTTCTCTTCGATGAACACGTCTTCATGTATCTCATGACATGCTGCTGCCTTGTTTTACTTGGCATCATTGTTCAGGTGCTTCAGATAAGTGAAAGATATGCTTCTCATTTACAAGTTGTGAACAGCATTACATGCATGTGTTAAATAAATAAGCCTAATCTTTTTTATCGGACTCCACGAAAGATTTCACTTTGTTTAGACATTTAAAAATATTCTATTCCGTATTTGGAGGTCATTTTTCTCAAATATTCTAATTAGATTGGGAAATTTTAGAATTCAAATACTCTGTCGCATTGCTTGTTGGCAATTACGTTGGTCATAACCAGCAGCTTACTCAGTATCATTCAGATAATTTTTAAACATAACAAGCTTGCCTGCCCAATCAGCGCTTGCATGAAGAGATCATGTATTGAACAGTGTCATGTTTTGGAAAGTAACAGCGCTAAGCGGACAAGGACTTAGGGAAAGAAGAATAGGACATGGGCGCTGCTTTGCCCACGTCCTTGTCCCTGTTAAGTGCCCAAGTCCAAGTCCCTGTTACTTTCCAAAACATTAATTACCATCAACCTGTCCATGTTTCCCTTCTAGAACAGTGTCGCGTTATCCACAGTGAGGATGTGATCACTTAAGTGAGGCCTTTGGATATGCACAACAATCCCATCGTGGAGACGATGATTGAAGCTGAAGCAGAAAATAGCCTAGAAATGCAGCCTCACCGTTTTTATGTCAATTTAGGTCCATTCTTTTTCTGTATCTGCTTGCCTTGGTGATAATTTTACCAAACATAACAGTGCTTAGTGCGAACTGGATGAGCGAGTGACATGCCCTACAGCTTTCAGGAATATCTGAATTCAAGTAGCTGTTCTGATTTGAAACATTTTTTTCTCGAAAGTGAGATAAAACCAAACCAGACGCAATTTCTAATTGCTTCGTATAATGACTCTTCATGACTGATTGCGCTACGAGCTGCCACAGCCACAACTTGTGACTGAACTCTTTTTGAGCCTACGTTCTCTATGTCTGCCTGATAACACCACATAACCATCAGCTAAATGTACCAGCCTGATGCATTTAGCTGATGGTTATGTACGAAGCCACAGTAGTGTTTTATTTTTGCTTGAGCCAAACATACTGCTAGTTCGTGGAAATGTAAGGCCTGTTCAGTGAAGTTCTGCTCTTAACAAACTGATGCAGCCTCAACAGATATGGAGATGAAGTAGCACCTTTTGTTTTGCCATATAGCTATCACTTTTGCAAAATTATTCCCATGCTGTTGCCTACGATATTGGCCGAAAGGTACCACTGATTCTGAAAATAATGCAGTTTGTCTTTTCCTATACCATCCAGTACTGTGAAACGAAAAAAAAAAAAAAGCTGCGCATTGGAACAATTGTCTTCTGCGCCGGTGGTAAACTGGCTGCTTGGCAAGTCGTCACTATGAAATTGTCTTTAACTGGGGATTTAAAGAAGTTACGGGGAGTTGCTACTAAAAAAAAAAAGTTATTTAAATTTTTGGATTATAGGTTTGAAAATTGAGCCAATTGGAGACATCTTCAAGCACTTATGTACTATACGACGACAAAATATAGTGATCTTTGCAGGCACTTTCTTGTGTATTACATTTTCTCAAAGCATTGTGCTGTAGCTTATTTAGCCCTTTGTAGTCTGCAAAGGGCTGATATTCAAACAGCATGTAGAGTTGGTGAAAATACGCAAAAAAAAAATGTTAGTACACTTCAACAAATTTTTTTAACAATCCTATGAGAATAACTTTGGGCACTTACAATTGTCCAATACTAACGAAATTTGGCATATATAAACTTCGAGATATGTAGAATGCTGATATCTACTTGAAATTGCAATATTTCTTAGCAGTAGTTGTGAAAGTACGAGGTTATATGCTGGCTTACTGATATTTATTTAGTTCAGTACAAAATAATGCATGAATATTAGTAGAGCGAGATATCTGAGACTAAAGTATTTCAGTTGCATTGCAGACCGATGGCCGGTCTCGCAAGCATTGTAACATTGAGTATCAAACCAGAATTTGTTATATATTGTTGGAGCCATGAGCTGGCTGATTAACCTAGATGAATGATTTTGTATTTTGAGCAATGACAATAGGTGGCTGTGTTTTCGCCTTTGCTCAATTAAATATGTGTGACTTAATTTATGTGCTTCTTCCAGGCAGGCTCCATCAGCAAAAATGGTGTCCACTAAGGGGGAAAACACTAATGAGTCAATGCCAAGCAGCACAGTACACCTTCCAGGAGAAAGCAAATATAAAAGGTTTGTTAAGACCAAGTGCGGCATGGTTCTTTTTTCCTAAGGGGCTACGTGCCCAACCTACAGGATCACTTGCACTTTTGGTAAACAGTGGCATGGCAAAGGCTTCTATCTTGGCTTATGAAGCAGATGACTGCCCTTAAATAAAATGCAGGTTGCACAGCATAATCAGTATGTTTTGCTGTGGTGTTAGAACTTCAGCAGTTCATGAATTTACTTCTGTGAACCTTGAACATAAAAAGCCTGCCAACTGCACAACTGCTTGCTCGTTTACAAAATCAAGACATGCAAATGAGATACTAAATGTAGTGTCAATGAAACATTCAAAGTGCAATGAACCATTATCCCTGTGGCGTGGAGCAATGTCATTGGTGATGATGTTTGTATCTTTTTCCTTTTTTGTTATGGGAACTACAGAAGGCACCTACAAATAAAACAACACACGTGCTAATGATACAACACCAGCATCTGTGTTGTCTTCTTGGTCATCCTTGTCTTTAGTGCTGTTTTTGGTATGGTACCTAGCCAACTGACCGAAGCCAGTGCCTTTTGTGCTAATTTTTGTGATGATTTTCACACATTGCAAGGTTGCTGCTTGAAGCAGGAACTAAAATTGCTACAGCTTAATCAGGTCTCCTGATTTCTCATAATTACCATGAATTTTCATTTCTTACACTAGTTAGTGTTCAGGATTCTCAAACAAGCTGCAACTGCTGTTAAGAAATGTAATGCGACAAATAAGTAATACCATGTGGCATTGCCACTAAAAATAAAGATAACTGCTACTTTAGATAACCAACAGAGAACATTGCATAAAAAGTGTGGTGACATTAAAAAGATGACTGCACTGTCAGTAGCTTTGTGTTGATGCTTGTGAAAGCTCAGTGGGTGGAGAAGCTTGTGATGCAAAGGCGTGAACACTTGCATCTGTTGAGAGGATGAGACTGAAAATCCACAATTGTACCTTTGCCCCCCAAAAAGTATAGAACAGCCACCAAAACCTTTTCTTTTATTTGGGCATTTTAACTCTTTCCCTACTGTATTAAAAATGGATGCTTTTTGTTTGTTACCCTTGATTTCTTTTTCTCAAGGAACTGTTGCAATCAAATTTTATTTTTTGCAATGCACGAAAAGAAAGTAGAATAATTGTGCTTTTCAGGCATAGAAGCTTTGTTGACGAGTTCTATGTGGTAACACAGAATCTTAATTGCCAATAACAAGATTGTAGAATAAAGTTAAACAAAACCTGTCGTAACATGCTTGTACCTAAAACGAACAAAATGCTGAAAAAATTGCACAGTATTTGACATATTTCACCGTCGAATGGCCACTATCTGTTAAGAAATCAAAATTTTGTCAGTGCTTCCTCTACAAAAACTTAGCTGGAAGCCCTATAGATGTGCATGCCATGTGGCAAATCAGTTCCTTAGTGTAAAGCACAGGAGAATGTTGCAAGTCTTGCAGTACATCGTTGGTCTTTTGCTCAGTTTTGCATATATATATATATATATATATATATATATATATATATATATATATATATATATATATATATATATATATATATATATATATATATATATAACATTGTAACATATAACATTGTATTTCTTGAAATTCTGGTAGGCATGTGTTCATTAACTGGCTGGTGCTGAATGCCTTGAGATAATGAAGGAGCCCAAACTTCGGGTCCATCCCCCGTCTTTGCCCTCCAAATTAAATTCGGACAGAAAGGCAACACCCTCTGTCTGACTCGCTGCTGCTCAAGCAGTCAGTTAAAAATTTAAAAAAATGCACACACAGCAGAATTGTGGAATTTGCAGTATCTGGCGCACCCAACACTTGTGGAGGCCGCCATTGTCATTTTCAACCTCCTGCATTTTTTAATCCCATTCAGAAAACGCCGCAAAAGAGAGAGAGAGAAAAAAAGAGAGGAGAACTGTATAGAATACGAAACTGTGCTTCTTTTATTATAAGTTAGATGGCACAGTGTGCTTGTGATGCGGAACGTAAAAAGGGCACTTGAAACCATCTTTAGTGGGCTAACATTGCCCAGTGGGCGCAGTAGGGAAAGAGTTGATGTTAACAGCCCCCTGTGGGGTAGCAAAAAACTGATCAAAGAGGACAGCTCATTGAAAATTTTGCTTTGTCAGACAATATTTGTCTTTTGAACTCCGGCATAGCAACATATTTTTCACAAAGCTCATGTAAATTTAGCCACCTGGATTTAGCCTTTTGCTTGCCATTCTTTGTCGATATTGAATGGAAGTTGTTGACGCCTCGTATGGCAGTGGTTATTAGCCTGCAATCACTCGTCAACCCTGCCCTTCAAATGTTCTAAACCATGTCGTTGGAAACTGCAGCTTGTAGATTTGTTGCTCTTTATGGAAAATGGCAGCGTCAAAGACATGTTTTTAGCAGAACTAAGCGTCAATGTCATTAATTGCAAGTTTACTTTGTTTATAATGGCAACAGCTGAAAAGGCTATTCCCCAATCTTCTGGGTTCGTGCACAAAAGTTAACCCTTTTAGTGTCACTGACATACCAGTATATTGCCGCATTTCTGTCCTGCCATGTCATAGATGTACCCTTACATTCTCCACTTTCTCCACTTGCATGTGTGTTGTATAATGGAATTCGCAAGCTTTGAAGTGGTTCCATCATCTGTTGTGTATTTCTACAAGCATATTTGCTCCTCTCTCTGGGTTTGCTCAGTCTGGGTGTGTGTTAGTCGCTGCGGAACACACCCCTTGTGGGCATGGTTGTGCACATGTCTGCAGATGGTAGGGTGGCTCCCGGACTTTGTGCACCAGTACGGTCGTCACTCTTGCCTGTTTCTACCAACTATCGTATGCTTATAAGTTCTTTCCGCTACCTTCATTATGGCGTGCCTCCTTTGCAGCGACGAGGGCCCTCCTTTTGTCGGTGTGCTTTCTCCAAGATAGCGCTGCCCTTTGTCGTATCTCTTTCAACTGTTGCTCATTGCTTTGTCTGGTTAAGTTCAAATAAATGAATGTGCTCCGTTCTTAAGCATGGTTGCTTGCTTGGTACCTTAACCTGTTGATGGGAGCAGCAGCTCTTCTGGATTTCAATAGGAGCCAAGCTCGCGACTCAAACAATGACAGCTTGTTGTCCTAGAAGGCAACTTCAACTGCGTCAAATTGTGACCCTGACAACATGAAAACATGCCGAGAATGATGCGTATTTTTTTAGACAGCAGCGCATTCTATTCCTTTTGTCAGATACACATGTGAGGACCATACAGAGAGACCATTTGCTATTATCTGTGTTATTTTTTTATTTTCTGCATAACGAAAAATAAACTGTTGTGTTCGTTTTATTACATCCAAAAAAAAAGAGTAAGACACAGGGGTACTTTGTAAGAACCAAACATTGAAAGGCTTAGATCCATAGTGGGCAAAATAATGCATTCAAGGGGGAGGGGGGAACCCTGCGTACTAAGGCCTGGGAAGTTCTGTTTAGACATCTGGGATAGAGTCCTAGGCTTCAAACAGGCCAAGGCCGAAGCGCTATACATATGAAGGAATGCAGAAAATCTTATCATAGCAGTAATAAGTGTTGTCAATTAACAGTTCTGTAGCTTCAAAAACTGTGAGTGAAAAGATCAGAAAGCTTAATGGAGATTACTCAGCTTGTATATTTCCTTTGCTGTCAAGTGTAAGAACACAAACTTCTCTCAAAGAAACGAGCTAAGATGAGAACATTTCTATGGCATATTCAGCTCTGCACACTAAACAAAAACATTCTTGAGGTACCAAATTTTAGCAGAGCAACAATTATTACCAATTTCTGGAGGCACAAAAATATAGAACCACCCACTTACACTTTAAGAATTGAGCAATGGGCTTTCTGGTAGAAAAACATAGTGGTGGCAGGCATATTCTATGGCAGCTCATCTTTCTGAAGCTGCAATGGAAGCTATGTTAAAATGCTTAAACAAGATATGGGAATCAAGGAGAATTGGAAAACGCAATAGTGCCACTCTTCCAAAGCTGAAAAACCGCCCACATTCCATGGCCCCTACAAGTTGCCTTGGAAGATCCTATCAAAACATAATAAATACCAGATTAACATTTATACTTGAAACAAAAATTATTTGACGCTCATCAATCTGGTTACAAGATAGGTTGTTCAACAGCCCACCACCTTGTTAGGCTAGAACACACAGTCCACAAAGCATTTCTATACAAATGACACTCTTGCAGTCTTTGATTTAGTGAAGGCTTACAACATTACCTGGTCATTTTGTATTTGGTGGTATCTAGTTGACTTAGGAATCTGCAATAGGATGTGAAATGCTTAAATTTGAAAGTGCATGAAAAGCACAGTCTTTTCATGCACTTTTCAACAAGATAATGGTGTACTGCAAGGTTGTTCTTAACTACGATGCTGTCTGTAGTTAAAATGATGTTTGCCAACATGCGCGCCTCAAGTTCCCAGGTGACGAAAGACGTTCTGTTAAAGACCGTTATATAAGAAAAGGGGTGACTTAAGCCTGTGTTCTGGCAGAAATGTTTAGCATTAACACATTGCAACGCATAAGCAACCAACAAGATGCCTGAAGAGTGCCAAAAGGCCCCTTAACAATGCCTAACACACGTCACTTAACGCTGTGCTCAGACGCGCTCTCAAAAGACCTGTCTGAACCTGTCCAATGCCACAGGCAATTTGCCAGGTCCACTGCAGCGCGCGACATCATAATTTTCTCTTCTCCTCTGGCAATCTGCCAAGTGTGAGCGCTGAAGCATGTCATGCGCCTCCTGTATTCTTATTGGCTCCTAAGGTGCGACACCACACACCCTCTCTCCTCTACACTTTGCTCCTCTCCCATGCCATGAGGTAACCAATTGGTTTTCGTTTGCATGAGCGTTCTAATGATGAATCATTAAAAACTGCTGCTTTGCCATTACAAACTCTATCGGCTGCAGCATTTACCCTTGGTGGTATGGAATGCATATTTACTGGCAAAGACAGCATGATAAACTTAGATCCCCCTTAGAGCCCTGTGGTTAAAGCGGCCTTGCAGCTTGTCAGAATTTTCTTACTGGTGTACGATTGTATTTATTTATTCAGACAACAATGAAAGTTTGTTACTATTTTATTTTGTGCTGCCCTGCCCATGTATATAGTCCCACAGCGAGGCACTATAGAGTCTGTCGTGTCGCTGTCGCTTGAATATCATGTGCATGTGCTTTGACTCTTTAGTGTGAGCTTCACGAGACCAAAACAAGCGCAGCACTACAGAAACTACCAAAACTTGAAAGCGTGAGATTTTTTTTTCCCCACAAGTAGTTGACTTAATTTGTGAATAATCAATGGTTCTGTATTTCCAGCTAATCCAGCAAATTATACTTATTGGAGCGCTACATTTTTTTTCCAGCACTGAAAATATGGAAGGCGCAACAGTGAATGTAAAGACAGAAGAAGATGACAGCCTTGCATCTCGACAAGATGACAGCAATGATAAGGATTCGACTAGTTCTGAGCCAGGTCGCAATGGAGTTGCTGAAGACAGCTCCATGCCTACAAAGGAGTCTCAGAACTCGTCTGACGTTAAGCCTAGCAAAGAAATGTTGGAACAGCCAGAGGAAGAGGATAGTGAAGAAGAGGAAGAGGACGAGGAAGAAAAAGTGCGGCCTCGCCTTCCCAAGTTCCTGCGTCGTTATGTAAAAATTGGCAAGTATGTACCGATGTCTATGCCAAAGAGTGGAGACTTTCGCATGGAAGAAGTGGAAGCTTTGCTAGAAGCTCCATCGTTGGTGACTCCCTTACTTATTAAGAAACCGGACCAGTTTTTTACTGAAAATGGTGCAGCTCGTGAGAAAAAACCTGAAAAGAAGAAAGTGTCTCCTTTGGGAAAAGGAGGCAACTCTGTGACTGACTTTTTCCAGAGCACAGCTGGGGAGTTTCTTATTGGTCTGGGGCTGAGTCGGGCACTTGAAGTGTTCAATAGAGATTTAATACGGCTTAAGGAACGTGAAATGAAGAAGGCAGGTGGCCGTACACAAGAGATGATAGAGGAGCACCGTAGGCTGTCTGAAGCACACCAGCAAGCGAAAATTGCCAATGCCCCGTACACTTTCAAGGTGAAGCCTTGCAGAGTGTGTGACTTCAAAACTGAATCAAGTCTTGTCCTAGAAGGCCACCTACTGACGCCCCACTTTACGTCACGTAGGGAACTTCAGTGCAGTTTCTGCAACTTCGTGACACGGGATGCCAAGGCCATTGTGTTCCACATGGAAGCTATCCACAACAAACTGCCAACCATGGAGCCCCCGCCACAGTTCTATGAATGCCCTTTTTGTCCTTTTGAGACCAATCTTAAAACTAAGGCCAGTGGTCATGTGAATCGTTGCCAGAAATATTTCAACAATGGCATGAATCAGCTGCCATCTGGTGACTTTCAGCCTCCAGGAGTGACAGCCAAGCCAATTACCATAGAAGACATTAAAACTTACGAAAAGTTCTTTCTGGCATTAGGCAACAATGCTGCAGCTCCAGCTAAAGGTGCCCAAAATCGCACATATACTGCGCTGAGCCGGAATGGAGCCCCTACACTTGCAGGGCCTCGAGGAACAGCACCACCGCTGTACCAGCAGCTGGCATCAACTGCATCGCTGAATCAGAACCGTGGACGTGGACGTCCTAGGCTAGCTTTGATTCAACCAGCTCCTGTATCTAACCAAGTGTTCCAAGTTGTCGGCAGTGGCTCAGAAGTGATTCCGCTGCTCAATGGAAGCCCGCAGCTGACTGTGACCCTTGCCCGTGCACCGACACCTGCCAACAATGGCAATACAAGACCAGGTCCTCGCGCCGCGGCTCCTTTGCAAGCCCAACAACAGACCCCACCAGGCCAGCGACCACGAACACCTGTGATCCTTGAATCCAGTGGTTCAGGTGCAGCCTTTGTCATTTGTGAAATCTGTGATGGTTACATCAAAGACCTGGAGCAGCTGCGTACACACATGCAATGGATACACAAGGTGAAGATCCACCCCAAGATGCTCGCTTCCCGCCCCCCACTCAACTGTCAGAAGTGCCAGTGGCGTTTCTTCACGGATCAAGGGCTGGAGCGCCACCTACTTGGTGCCCATGGCCTGGTCACATCCAACATGCAGGATCTGGCCAACTCTGGCCAAGATGGTGGTCGTTGCACTGTTTGTGGCCGCATCTATGCTTCCAAGCTGGTTGCCCACATGAGCCAGGTGAGAAGCTCTCTTTGCAGTTGCAGTTCAGTGCTTTTTTTTTTATTTAGTAGCAATTACACAGACATTCCAAGCGCATTTCTGCTGTCGCTGTGAGGTTCTGTATAATGTACAAGGGCGATAATACTGTCACTGCACACCCTATGCTGTATGTGTGAGTGAAAGAGTGC
Organism: Dermacentor albipictus; assembly: GCF_038994185.2. Taxonomy (NCBI): domain Eukaryota; kingdom Metazoa; phylum Arthropoda; class Arachnida; order Ixodida; family Ixodidae; genus Dermacentor; species Dermacentor albipictus. Next base: position 185,530,244 of record NC_091821.1, read on the forward strand.
TAGGAGAGACGACCATAGCAGCTCGATCTCGCCCACGTGAAAGGGACGGAAGCAGAGAGGAAGCACGCTGTCTTCCGTGGTGCGCGAGGAATGCAACGTTGGAAGGGAGAGGGGAGGGAGGGGGGGTGGCATTCTACTTTAACTGCAACTGCGCATACAGTGGCTGTGCGTGGTCACGTGGCTGTATCTTGAGAGCGATCTGTGTTGAGGGCAGAGTCTCTGTGCGTTAGTGGCTTGTAGCTTTGTGCGTGCTGTGTGTTCTCGGCACTGAGTTTGCGTTGAACTGATAGACTGCATGAAGGTCACTTCGCTTGCTGCTGGTGCCGCGCTTCCTTGCGCCAGCGTTTCGACAGCGAGTGTCCGCGGTCATCGAGTGTGATGTGTTCATGTTTGCTGTGCGCCCTGACACCATGCTTGTTAATTTAGTTAGCAAGTGAATGCTTACAAATTGGTAAGTGCCGATAAAAGTGCTATCCTTACTTTATATCGCTGTCTGCTAATTTGCTATCCCAATCAATGCTTCGCCTTTCAGGCGAAGCTGCGACTCTTTGTTTCCTTGTCATAGCTGTACTGCAGTTTTAAGTGTAAATGCATTACTTTTCTGCCTGTGCAGGTGCACCGTGTGGTGTTGAAGCCAGCCCACCTCTCCTACAAGTGCACAGTGTGCACAGCGACATTCAACCTTTACAAGCTTTTCGAAACACATGTTTACACAGTGCACAGTGGAGCCATGAAGCGTTCTGCTGCTGCATCAGATGACCGACCTGCAAAGCGACCAGCTGTGGCCTCACCCTCTGTTCCAACAGCCCCGGCAAAAGTAGCTGCTGTTTCTGCAAAGGCAGAGCCCAAGCCTGAGCCCAAGGAAATTGCCACTGTGACAGCAAAACCTGCACCGAAGCCCGCCATCTCTGGGAGTATCAAGGTAGAAGAGGCAGCCCCCATTAAGGTGGCCACTCCTGTTGCTCCAGTTGAGCCAGCTGAGCCTCCAATCGGCACTCGATGCGTGACTTGTAAGGAGAATGTGGAGGACTTAGCAGAACACCTGAAAGAAAAGCACATGCGGCGTTGCCATGTTCGTGTTTGCCACATTGAAAAGTGTGATCGGTGCTTGTGCTCCTTTGACGGCATGATTGTGCTGCACACATCAGACTCTGGTGACGAGGACAGTTCAGAGGAGGATGACGACGAGGATGAGGAGGATGCTGCTCGGCCGGAGCCCATGGATGTGGATGGGCCCCGCTGCCCTAAGGATGCTGGTGGACTAGACATGAAAAAGCCAGATGTAGATGGCCAGCAGGCTGATGGGGAGTGACCTTGCCCCAAGTGCTTAGAAGTATGTCTTGAAATTTGCCACGTGTGTGCTTTGGCCAGCAAGAGGTCTCCTGAGTGCAGTGGTAGCACCAAGTGACTGTGGGGAAGCACAGGAGAAATGAACACGCATGTGGTGTTCATCAGCACCTTTGCTCCTGCACTTTTTCCTGCTACAGTAGCTGCCATGTATGGCTGCTAAACTGGCCTCTCCCTTACTTCCCCTGCTCTTAATTTCTTCTTTAAAAGGAAGGACACTCACTATAGGAGTAACTGGGTGATTGCTTTATCCTCAGTCCTTTCCTCAGAATTGCACAAGGACTGGCTGCAGAAGACCAGCTTCTCTGGAGTGGTTATCTTCTCACGTGAAAAAAAAAAAAAAAAACTGGTGTGCGGCACCTTTATTTTTCAGATGTTATTTATATTTATAAGTTTTTTTTTTGCCTGCCTCTTACAGCTTTATATTAGTTGGATCTCCTTCGTGGGTATGCTATATTTACCATTGTTAGCTATGCCTAATGTACTTTTTATTTTAATATACCTTATTTTAAAGAAAATGTCATGTTTACAATTTAGTGTGCTCTTTCTTCACTGTATGCATGCACCTCCCACCTCCTTATTTTTTTTCTTTTTTTTTTATAGTAATACTCATGAGATGTTAGGCATGCCTTTCTGCCGTCTGTACCCCATACACTCAGCTTTACTGAGTGACAAAACAACCACATCCCCCCCCCCTTTTTTTCTGTACATAGCAGTGAATTTAAACAAAGTGATGTGGCGTGAGTTCCTATTGGGACCGCTGTTAACCTTGTTACATACACGGCTATTAAATCTGTAAAGTGCATTTGTGGTTGGTTATCTTTTAAACATGGAATTCTCACCCTTTAGCTTTACTATTTCACATTAATATAACTTGGTTGAAACAGTCAAGTACTTCAAAATAAAAATCTGCTGAAGGGAGCAGTTGTGCATTTTAAGCAGCAAATATGCCATGTAGCACAATTGTTTGCACATTGTAAACAAGATTGAATTAAGCTTTTGGGAAATAGCCTTGAATGATTGTGCAAGCATTGTTAGCTTGATTATTTCTGTTCTAGCATATGAACAGAGCAATTTATGCATGTGTGTGGTCATTGTGTTTGAGCAGATTTTTGCATGAGAGGGTGTGAACATGCAAGCAGGTCCTCCGATTGCTGCATCTCCATGTAAATGAAGATTGTGTAAATGGTATGTGTGAATGTGGGGGTTTATGGCTGCAAGTGCCCTTGCATTCCATTAATTAATAGACCTCGCCCTCTTTCTCTGACATGAGGCAGCAGTAGTCTTTTGCATTTTATTTCTTTGGCTTCACCATGATGCATGATTCAAGTTTTTTTTTTTCTCTCACTCTTGCCCATTCATAAAAGTCAAAACTTGCATTTAATGTTGCTTTCAAAACTCTGGTGCCCTGATCTGTACAATACGTGAATAAGATTTCAGACTGAAAATTTTTGCACTTTTCACATTAGCTTGGCCATTGTGCCTCTGCCTTATGTCACATACAATTTAATAATCTATGTTGTATATGAACTTGATGTACAAATGGTTTTGGAAGTTATATTGGCCAACATTATGTTTATGCTGTGCAGTCAACTACACCATGCACAGGTTTCTTGTCCAAGTGTGTAAATACACTATCATTTTGAAGCAGTGTTTTGTAGCAGTACAATTTACTATTTCTTTAGAAATTGTATTTTCAGTAGCAAACTTCCTTTTTCTGAACTGCTCAGACATGCTATGTTTTCATGTTGATCACTGACTTTATTTAATATGATAAACACATTGTATGTGGTCATTGAGTAGTAGAAATCAAGTTAGGGTCACAGTCCCTGAAAATGTATGCAGGCTGATGGTGAGTTGCCAATGGCAGTTTCTTCGATGTTGGCTTAAGGAAGACGTTCAAGCTGTTGATACTGTGATACCGAAAATGGCATGCATGGTCTTTTGAACAAGTACAACAGCGTGCATACATTTAGCACTGCTACTTTTGCTGGATTCAGCACATGCACATTTTTGTAACTGTCGAACGGTTCATTTCTGTAAATGTGAGCGAGGCAGAAGAGTCTTTGTGGAGCACTGCAGCATGAAATTATGCAGCTAACAAGACTTCGCCACTGTACGGTGCCATATGGGCATTGTGTGCACGAGAGAAGTCTCGTCTGGTCACCTGTAGGGTTGCCACCTCAGCAGAGAAAAAAAAAAAAGACGGCAACGAGAAAGGAATTGTAAAATGTACTGTATGCAAAAATACAAAAACTTAAAACCAAATAAAGTGTTGATATGCCGAGTCTAAACATTCCACGATTGAAATTTAGTGAAAGGCTTTACATACAATTTAATGCACTTTTAAGTTTTATGTTTTGTGCTGTTGGAAAAAATTCATAAGGCGCATTAATGGCCTACAAACGGGGTGTGCAAAAGCTAATTTTGAGGCCGACCCAAATAGTGCCAGAATTGAATATTGAGTAGCTTTAAAATAAAAAAATAGCCGTTATAGCAATTTATATAAAATGATGTTCACATTCCAGTATCCTTAATGTTAGCAAGTTTCTGTAATTACATAGTGCGTTATAAAGAATTGTTTATTAAGAGCACAAATGGAGCATGAGGAGCAAACGAGTAGTTTCTTTGCATGCACAGGACTCTTCATGAGAGTGCAAACAATTGCTGTACAGCCTGTAAGCCTAAGTGACAACCTACAACCCAAGTGACATGGCCTGCTCCGCTACACAAGTTCTCATGTTTTTGTCTATTATATGCCCGCAGGAGTGAAAATTTGCTGTCATTTTCTCCATTTGTGTTATTTGGGCACAGTTGATGTTTGGAAATGCTTGAAAAGTATTAGAAAAATATTAGCATTTACAAATATTGGCTTTGATTTGAAGAGAAAATCAAATATGACACTATTCGATTTGCTATTTGAAAGTTTCAAAATATTCGCACACCCCTACCTACAAACAACACATGGAAATCCAGATGACAACAAAATACATGAAGTTTGAGAAATTAACTCTTTGACTGCCACTCCAGAGACAACTCTGGGCACCCGTCCTTGCACAAACCTTGCATCTCCACAAGCAACCCGTGCTAAAATCACCATTGTGTACCTGATAAGACTGAGACCGACCAAGCTGTCAAGCGCTTTTTATTCCAAAAAAGGGAACGCCCCAGCTCATGCATGAAGAAGTAGAACAGGGAAGATGATGATGGCTATGTACAAATGAAAATGGCGAAGTATGTTAATAGTGCTTACAATATCATTTAGGGAGAGGTAACTTAAACACAAAAAATCTACGAATATGGCAAATCCTGGACCAGGACAAATTTTTATTTTTTGTGTGGTTTCCTTTGTAGCTTTGTGCTACATTTGGGCGAATGAAAGTTTTCCCTTTCACAAAAAAAACTACTAAATTTCTGACTGCAGGGGACCAAATGTGTCTGCTCTGTCCCGGCAGGGCAGGCATGGCGAACTAGTGTGGCAGGTCGATCAAGATTTTGACAGGCGAAAATATTTATGAACTGTTGATGAATTGTAAATTGGAAGAAACAGACAACATAAAAGTAGTTTCTATGTGGCATGAAATGTCCACTGAACCAACATACGAAAAATAAAAATGGCCGGCTTAGGCGTGGAGAGGCAGCCGTGGCCATCGCAACTATGTCAAGCGCCCTTCCTGAATATGATGAATGAAGAAATTTATAAACTATTCACAAATATAGAAATGGAAGAAAGGGTCAAATATCATCTTTAAGTAACAAAATGTCCACTAAACCAACGAACACAAAATATGATTGGCAGAGGCTGTGGAGCAGTTGAGAAGAGAAAAAAACTTGGCCATCAAAGGGTTAAGGAAAGTTTAAGGAATTGGGAATGAATTCATTTATGGCAATTCAGTTGTCTGCTATGTATAAACACTCGACAGAGCGCTTGCAGTGCTGCTTATGTGCCGATTTAGGGAAAACTGGTGAATGGTGTGGAGGTTGAACTGGTAGCCAGCTGCGCGAGGAAAAAACTGGATAAGCCGGTGGAAATCTGGCTAGGTGGCAACCCTAGTCGCCCATAAAGCACAATTTCAGCATTTTGCTGAAAGTTCAAGAAATGCCAAGATTTAACAGCAGCTGCTCCCAGAGGAAGAGTGACACTAGAGATGTTTCACACCAGCCTTGCTTAGATGTATCTGTCTGTAAATCTAACTGGACATGGTAACGAGTCATTTTTTGTTCGTATTTCTTGCAAAGGATGCAACAGCAATTGGGGCCTAGGATATTTAAGTGCCAAGAAAATCCCATTGTTGTGACCTGTAATTGTTATAACCAGATTGCATGAAAAAAGTAGAATAGACACATATTCAAACATTTTATTTCTATTGAACCCACTTGTAGCATTAGTAGTTTTCACAACACTGATGTAACGAGGAGCAGCTGTGGCACCATGAACTTGTGTGTTCTACGATAAAATAAACGGCTTACTACGCTACAATGCTCCCATGCCGCCGCATTATTGGCTACGATTGAATCTGACTGCTAGGTGTCTGCACCGAAAAGAAGTCAAATCTGGGGGGAAAAAGCCACTTTGCCACTCCCACTTTTGTGCCAGGCACCCTGCACGGCATGACTCGTTTGTCACCCCTCTCCCGTCCATCCCATGGACGTCAGCGACAGGATGGAAGCCTGAGGGGTGCACGAGGGCTGGTGATGCGACTAAAGCGTGCTGCTCTGAGTGCAGCACAAAGGTGTCTGTGGTGAAGCAACTCGCCATTTTTGATACACACACACACCTAGTAGCCAGATTTAATTATAGCATTGTAGCATTGGAGCATTGTAGTAAGTGCTTATATTTTACAGTGCATCAGCTGCTCATTGTTATATCCGATATATTGTTAAAACCAATATCATTATAAGTGGGTTTGACTACATTGCATGCATGCTTCCTTCAATGTTTCTTACAAAATTTATTCACTTTTGCTTGTTCCTTTAATAATTGCAAGTAACCTTGACATTAAGCTTTTATCGTAACTGGGGTACCAGGCATGAGCTACATTCACGGTAGTGAAAGTGATGTAGGAGTTTATATGGCTGTCTAGTTTACCATGGTTGACACAAAGTCCAAAGAGCGTACGCATTGAATTTACTGGCTGCTGCCCTAATTCTATGGGCGAACAGCTCGGTAATTACTAGACTCCAGCATGCCTTGATGACTGCAGTGTGGTGACTTGTAAGAATAGGTTCTCAGTTGTTACCATAGTGCACTAAATCTAACACACAGAGGATCGTGTGTACATGATGTCTGCGATAATACATGCTTTCGCTATGGGGCACTATGGATGGGAAGATGGCAACAGCAAATAGCCAGCGTGGAATTTGGTTACCGTGTTTCCCATAGTCATCCATGTTGTGAAACCAAAGAAATGGGTTAGAGTATACTGGGTGCGTTATTTAAGGACACGATTTGGAATCTCTATAGACGTTACATTGTCATTCCATCTATCTAGGTGGTTCAAATTATTCACCCAAAGTCCTCTGTCGCCCATCTATGCACATTTATTCCAGGGCATTAATCTAAACTGATTCGATGTTTCTCTTTAGTGTCCCTTTAAGATATGCGAGATTATATAAGCAATTTACTCAATTGCTTTTTTGCCACAATGGAAGACATGTTAACATGACTTGGTGTAATTAGACAATTTTGAAGAATTACTGTTTAGCTGAAAGTTAAGATGATCGATCTGCATGCAAGACTTGGACAGCGCTGCAGGCAAACGTGACATTCTATTGTAACTGCCTTTACGGGCTCATCACAGTATTTGTCGACCGTCTGTAACTAAACCTTCTATTAGTTGAATAAGTCTACATTGTTTGCGTTGTAGGTTTCCAGCAACAAACAGGAGCTCATGCAAATTTAATTTTTTAGTACCATGTCTATATTTACTGAAGATACAAGCCTGGCATGAAGAAAATGTTGCAGACGTTTGGCTTCGTCTATCGCACAAACCAACATTGCCGACGTAGGCTGTGTATGCACATCGTATTGCTTATGCTTTAATGCACTCCGGACAACATTTTCACATTCAAGCACAGCGTCGCATGCTGCACTATCAAACAATGTGTAGTGTTTTGTCGCTTGGTAGTTTTGTGTCCACAAATTCTGCCCAATAGTTTCTCCAAGAGATGCTGCAACCCACCTCTTTCCACCTAGACGCAGACTTGATTGCTTAAATGGACACTAAAGAGGAACAGTTAAAGGGACTGACAACTGGCCAGAATGTGTTGTGAGAAGTTCATGAAAATGAAATTACCATGATTTATACTGATAGAATCGAACATGCTGTTCGAAATTTAAGTAGAAATGATAGTTTTAAATTGGCAAAGAAAGTATCAAAAGCCAGTAACTGGCGAGGCCTGGTGGTGAAATCTTGATACTTCGGATGTAGTCTATGAAATTACTGTACATAAGTCGACTATTATTAAGTACAGCATAATTATTGCTTAATATTGCAGGTGGTATATTACTATACAATCGCACATTATTCTATGCTTTGGAACTCAAAAACGTATGCGTGGCTACGGCAACACGCTGACTCTATCACGTGTAAAGGTGTCAGTTTGTTTTTGATACGTTTGGTTTCGTTTTGACTAGTTAAATACTAAAGCATTTGGACAAGATAATGCAAAAACACGTGGCTATTATCGCAGACATACTTTCACAATTCGGAAAACATGAATCCCAGGAACATCGGCTTGATAAACAAAATCGTACTTTGTCACAGCTACAGCCACACTTGTCTGCCTCCCACTAATGCAGGCACATAATCGCTATCACACTCGCCTATTACTGTTTTCAGCATGCTTCCAGTGAACAACTACATCCTCACTGCAGATAGAAAAATTCTGATAACATTCCACGGTGTTTCCAAAGTTGGCACATCATTGTTAGGCACTGTTGACGGGTAAACTTTCCATTGCACTAAACAAAAGGGGGGGGGGGGGGAGTATCATGATAATCGCAGTCCCTTAAAACTTGGTAAAGTGTACTTCTCAAACACTGAGGATGTGAATTGTACTGAGGACAAGAGCTTGGTAACCTAAGGAAGATGGAAGAATGAGGCTGGTGACATAGTTCCACAGCAGCAACCCATGACTTGACAGCACCGTCTCCATAATAGTTAATTATTTATTGATGAAGGATTTCATTGCATTCTGAAGAAACCAGACTGCACCGAGAAAGCTCAAACTTTTTCTGCACAGAAATGGCCAAATGCAAGTATACGCTTTGAAATCCACGTCCCACAGATATCGCGACGTTGTGGTTTCACATAAAATTGAATAAAGGGATGTCTAGAGTGAAGTTTTGAGCCGATTTCTCCATTTCAGACTGCTACAAAGCTGGCTCTGGTAGACCATGAATGAGAGCAGACTTAGGCTGAGGATAAATGCAGTTGGCTGACTGCAAAATGTTCACCGAACGCATTTTCAATTCGGTCTCCTCGGACTCTCTCTTAAAGGCTTCTTTAAAAACACTGCATGGGATCTTCGGTAGTTTCACATCCGTCCCAGGCAAAGGTACATTCTCAAGCACAGAACACCACAATGTCTTCACCATCAGAGCTATTGAGCATGATGTAGTGGTAGTCTGTTGCATGCACTTGCAGTACCTTGAAGTCGTAAGTGGGCTCTGCTGCTAGTGTTTCCTGGTGAACATAGTGATGGAGACACTGTTCTAGTCAACGCTGCTACAGTGGTCTGAAGGTCCACCTCAATGCCAAACCAAGCAGCAACTTGTGTCAAACGTAATGTACCACTTGCAATGCAATGTTGCTTACAGAAGCCGCACGCTGGTGGCGGCAGTATTACGCATCACGTCTCTTTGACAGACATTTGGCTTCCATTATTGCTCGTGATTTTTTAATGTGTTAGTATTCTTCGGGCACTTCACACACTTCCTAAGACTACCTATGTATCTAACCGTTTTTCTGCCCACCTGGGTCAATTTTTCATAATTGTCTGTCGTCAAATGGTTAGCACATTGGCCTGCTGTGCTGAGCAGTGTTCAAAACCAACCATCGGATCAACTTGGGTCAATGAGTATGTGCCAATGTGAACATGTGTGCCACTCTTCAATGAACATCTTTCACACCCACATGGGTCGCTGTAAATGCGGGACTGTACAGGACCGCTGTGTGAAGAAACTCTTTGATGTTGATTTGGCGCAATGGGTGTGTGCCACTTGATTATGCTGGTTCTCAAAATGATGCCAACTTGAGTCACTGGGTATGTGTTGGGAGGTGTGTGCCACTCTTCAATGAACAAGCTGAGGCCAACTTGGGTAACTAAGTATGTGCCACAGGGAATGCGCTGCTCTATAATGACGAAAAAGATCCCTTAAATTCTCCGATGCTGAGCGGTATCAAATCCACATCGCAAGGATTCCTCAAAAACGGCAACATGATGCATTAGCAGAGTGCGCCTCAAATGCACTGGGCATATGTCACTTTCAGTGAACGCCTTTTACGCGAACAGTTTAGCGAGCTGCATCATGAATGCATGTGCCCCTCTTCAATAAACCTCTCGCCAACTTGGGTCACCGAGTATGTGCCACTGAGTGTCCAGGCAAGTGAGGGAACAATTCTCAGCATTTGCAGACACCGGTGTGCCACGCTTCTCATCTTGGAGGCCGCGTGTGGACTTCTCGGCAGTGCCGCTAGATGGTGCAGTTTGTCCGGAAAGAAGCGCGAGAGAGGAGCCTAGTTGCTCCATGACGTGAGCATTCGCACGCACCAGTGCGCCATGAATTTCACAGACCATGTGCAGGCTTTGCGGTGGCGGCAGTAGATGGCGCCCAGTGTCAGGGAATTGCAAAAGAGGAGGTTCACTGCAGTGCACGCTTCATACATCACTTGTTTCGACAGTGGCAATATGTCATGTTGCTATATTTATTCAAGGCTAATGCATTACCAGCGACAGTCATCATGAAATGGGTACTGCTGCCTGTTCTTTTTGCCAAATAAGTGCAGAGAGAGTTCTGAAGAAACATTTTATCTGTCTAAACTTATTTAGAGAGCTCTTTTAGTGTCCCGTCAGGAGATGGCAATAGTCTTAGACGTCTCACTTACGGGAGGGGAGAGGGAAGGAATGGCTTTTTGATGTGTGTGCAAGGGACGTGATAGCTGTGCGGCTGCTGCGCAATCTCCTTATTGCATGTGTGCAAGTGCTTGTTCTCTGGAACCTTTTGGCCAATTATACCAGAGGTCTGCCGCCGACAAACACTACAAAATGGTGGTCTCTTCGACCTCAGCTACTCAACGGGTGCTATGTTTGCAGCAACAAGCGGAGCTCAGCTTACATTATTACAGTGATCAGCTAACCGTGACCAACTGATAAAGAAATAGAACCAAGCGAAAGGACCTGCTGTAGTGCTGCACAGGAGGTTCTAGGTTTGTCCGATTCGTACATTGTAAACAGCGTGGTATCGCTGGGTATTTTCACCCAACCAATATGTTTAGAGTGCAGCTCTTAGGCACTCATGCCTGGGTTGAGCGTCGGCGTCCCTCAGCGTAACCACGCATGTGCCACTGCTCGTGCGTTTGTCATTGACGTCTTCCACAGCTGGCTCCGATGACACACATCATGCCAGCGTTCCCATACTGCAGCTCCCCCTGTGAAGGCGTTGATGACACTGGCCTACTGCCAGTCGGTGTGGTGATTTCGGTCTGAAATTCGTTGCCTCAATATATTGATCGCGAAATGAAAACAGATGTCGAGCTGCACCCAAATTTCGCTTTAGAGACTATTGTAGTCATCAGACACTTTTCATTAAGTGCTTTATCTCTATCCAGCGGGTGCACCTAGCTCTGGCCACCACCATATTCCACATGGAGGAAGGAATGATATTCCACTATGAAGCCAAAGCACTACCAAAGCTCCCTAGGCAGAGCACTGACACATTTTGAAAGTTGTAGAAAGTCTACCACATTCTTCTTGCATGAATAAGGATGACATGAATTATGAAGGTGGCAGACAAAATATTTTAATTTGATAGATCTCCAAATGAGGCCCGTCATCAACGTTTTTGTGAAGTCGCGACACACAAAAATTTGCCGATATCTTGTAGCAGTAATGCCTAGTATTGTGACAGTACTTTTCAAAAATAAATGAGCCCTGTGTGCATTTCTTCTGACTGCTCTCGTATGGCAGCCACAGCACTTTCAGGAACAAAGCAAGCCTGTGTACTATTCTGAAATCATGACGCATCTACATAATGGATACCAATCCTGAGACAGGTTGATAGAAAAAAGTATTATAGTAAAACATTTATGGCATGGATACTTGTATTTCTTTTTTACATTTCTAAAACGGTTTGGGGCTTCATTTGATGCATAAAAAGAGAACACGTCAGTACTCTTCTAAATGAACTATCAACGGGAATATTAAATGGTGTGAATAATTTAAACCGCAATAGCAGAACAGTCACTACTAATGCTGTGAGAGGAGGCTTGGTAAGCCTAAAAAAGGCATAAAAGTGAGACTGGTGGCCAGCTTGCAATGACGTCATTTATTCTGGCAGTATCTACTTTACTGTTTATCGTTAAAAGAGCACTGTATTTTTAGAGACGGACAACCATTTTTCACTGTACTTTTTTTTTATGGTGAATAGAAAGCTTACTGGCGAGTGTCTTATCATGAAGTGGTAATACGAAAAATGCCGTGGAACATTTCAATTTTTTATCAATTTTTCGATCTACAGTGAGGATGTAGTCTTTCGCTGCAAGCATGCTGAAAACAGTGATAGCTGAGCGCGATAGCGATTATACGCCAGCATGGTGGGAAGTAGACCACAAGTGCTCCCGTAGCTGTGAGAAACCATATTGTTAACCAAGCCGACGTCCTGCGATTCATGTTTTCCGAATTATTTCTACAATAACAGCTGCATGTTTTTGTGGTTTCCTATTCAACTGCATTGGTCATTATCTAGTCGGGATTTTTTTTTTTTTTTAGCCAAGCCAAGTTACACGTAGTACAGCGCAACGTTCTTAGTAGTGTACTAGAATATCTAGCACACTGTAGTTCTTAGACATACTTCAGTTTCGCAGCTCCCTATGCGAGCCCATTGGCCGACGTGGCCGCAACGGGTGTCACTGAAACTACCGGCAGTCGCGTCTTTCGTCATGCGCCGCGCGTCGTCTGCTCCTGCTGCGACGCGTCGTTTGCACCAACAGGCCTGTAGGCCCTTATCCGTCGGTAAATGTACTTTAGATACGCAGTCTGAGTTTTGTGACAAACCTGCGCGCGTAAGTAACCTGCGCGCGTAAGTCTGTGCACTATCGGCGCTGTAGTGACGTATCTCTCACGCAGCGCGCTTCGTCTACTCCTGCGATGTCATCTCTGCGGTGGGTCGTTTTCCCCAACTGGCCTGTACAGTTCGCTCTTTGACGACTGTGTTTTGGCTGCCCGAACAGTATTTTATGCCAAGGACCTTTGAATGGCATGTCTAGCTAGTCTTTAGAGGCTGCAACTACACCGCAAATGAGCGGTCGTGCACTGCGATTCCGCTTTTCAACCAACTTTATCCCTATAAAAGCGCCACGGTGCTCCCTTCAGCAGGGGCTTTTTTACTGCTTATTCTTAAGATGTGTATTAATTAAAGACGGCGAGCGCCTGTGCAGACGTAGGGACGTTAACGCATCACGCCCAGCAGTCGCTTGAGACAACGCTGTGGTGAATTGATCCCCCCTCGTCAACGTTTCTTCGCCTAATAAATTTAATTTACACATGTATTTTTTGTAGTCGTCCGCGGATATTACGGTAGAATAGCAGCTTGGGCTTGTTGGTTTTCCATCCTGCTGTTAACAGCGCAAAATGTAGACGAGAGACGAGACAAGACACCGCAGCGCTTGTGGTGTCTTCTTGTCTCGTCTCTCATCTACATTTTGCGCTGTTAACAGCAGGATATTATGGGACGTGCAAATGAGTTGGAAGTAATCTGTGAGCAGTGACAAGGGCGAAATTAAATACTATGAACATATTTATGTCAAAGCTTAATTCATTTTCTTTTTGACGAACAAAACAAACAACAAACACAGTGGCACTTTTTATTTACTTTGTGCACAAAAAAGTAATTTTGAGCTACTTTTGCTCAAAGCAATTTTGCCCTCTTTCTGGCTGCTTGTACCTGCTCTGTCACTGAGTTATCGACGCCAATCAGCACAGGTTATATATGAAATAAACTACGCTAGCTCACCTGTCCATATTTGTGCTTGAGCAAATGGTTGCGTACACACTTCAGGGCATGTGGCACATCACACAGGAAATAAAGGTACGCGCGCTCAGGCAGGCATGGATGTGGAATTTTGTGAGAAGGTGAGGTTACGCTGCCGCTGATTCCCATTTGCTGCCACATCGAGCGATTGCTCCCAGCCCCGTCACTGACTACGGCGATCACCATAGCACCATGTTTATGCAATTGCATTACTGCTTGCAACACCAGCTCTGCTAAAATACTGCCAGGCGCAGCACCTTTCATGACAAAGGTGGCAATCGGTTGCACCCAGCTCTCCAGAAGTGGTACGATCAGCACGAGCGCATGATCTGCAAGTTGGTCAGTTCCTTTATTTGAAATACCACCGTAGTCCACAAAGCCATCAAGTTTGAAGGTTGACTTGTTGAAATTGTACGCCTGACGTAACTTAATTTCATCCAAAATCAGTGTGCCGAATTTCTTCCCATCTGCTCTGTTGCCCAGCTGTTTTCCAATAGCTTCCATACAGAGAGGATTGAAACCATACTTGCATGGTATTCCTTTCAGAATTTGTGTGAGACGGCTCAGGGAGGGCAAGGGCAGCATATTCATGTCAGAAAGAAGCTTATATGCTGGAGGGCTCGCTACCCTCAGCATTAAACAATTCAAAAGCCAGTCCGCATTGTACCGCGCGCCACACGGAGACTTTGCTTTCAACTGTTTAAACGATGTCATAAATGCAAGTCGCTGTAAAGGCGGAAGTTCGGCCAACGCTTCCTCGATTCTGTTATTTAATGCTCAGTCGAAGTTTCCTCTGTAGACGGAGACAACGCGCGCAGACTAGTTGCTTTCTAAGTACATTGCACTGCTTGTGGTGCATATTATCTGATGTCGCCGTGTCACGCTGGCCTGCTTTCACGCCCACACATAAGTGCAAGCTGTCTGCTTCTCTCAGAATTCTTTCCGCACTTGCAATGCTAGTCGCAGCTCGAAATAGCCTCTTGTGAATTTTGCTGCAGCCGTTTACGCAGTAAGTACCATCCTCTTCAAGCGCAGGTGCCCGGCTACCAGTTGCCTCATATAAAATACTCCGCATCACTTCTGTGTTGCGTCGTCCTCAACAATGTCGAACTTCAATGTCAAACTTCCAGAGCGCAGAGGGCAGTGTCACGTTTGTGAGCTCGTTGAGCACCAAGTGTGTAGCGCATATTTCTCAAGTTCCTTCTTCCAAGCCCAACAGCAAGTTAGCAGTTGAAGCGCCGTCACTACAAGCTTCACCCGATGTACTTGCCGGCACTTGCGCTCGTTCTTTTGGTGGACGACGCTTTCGCTTCACATTTTTTGGCTTTGAGATGTGCTCAGGCAGCCCAGGAAAGAGCCGAATAAGTGGGCCTGGAACAAGCATCCATTTCCCACGAGGAATCAATATTTCCTTGTTACCCACAACATGCCTGTAGTATTTCAAAATGTCGTCGTCCTCGGCCATCAAAAGTGGCAATCAAAAGTGGTGTTCACACACTTTTGATTTGTTTGTGAGACGTTTGTCCTTTCGATGTAGCATGCGGCGGTGCGAAAAAATGGTGACCAGCGGCATCGTGTCTCAGGCCGCTGGTGCAGCCGGGGGCAAAACAGCACGGCATAGGGAACTTCTTGCTGTCATGTGACGCGGAAACGCTTCTTCAAGAAGCTTTTCAAGAGAGCAAATCACGACACATCACACAACACCTGCAAAACGGAGAAGGATAACGGCAGACGATGCAGCGCAACCAACATGAAACCAGAAGTGAAAGCAGAAGTCAAGTTTCAAGTTCATTACCTGAAACGCATTTACAATACCTAGCTCAGATATGACCAATTTTTACAAAGAGGCTCAAAATTAAGAACTGTGAAATAACTACTTCTCAAAATAAAAACCGGAAAGCTACCAGAAATGGAGCAACTTCTATCAGAAACGAAACAAAAAGTGACGAAAGACGCGATCGCAGCGCTGCTAGTTCGCGTGACCACCACTTCGGCCAACTTCCGCGTGGAGCTGTGAAACTGAAGCAGGTCGTGAAATGAAGTGTGTCTAAGAACATTGGTACAGCGTGTTGCTGTCGCCACGCGAGGTGCTAATATTTGGGCGCTGGCACCCATTTAAGGCACCACTAGTTCATGGAATTTTTTTATCTGACAGAGAGACCACACAACTCTGGGTACTTACTTGCAAACTCACGCACATACAACAGCTAGTCCACTGCTGTGCATTGTGGGATACGTGTGCCGTAATGCGTACAGAATAAAGGGTGCACGCATCTGATAACACAACTGCAATTTTAAGCAATAAGTATGCTGTACTTGATAACAGCCGACTTACGTACAGCAATCTTATATTACCGTATTTACTCGCATAATGATTGCACCCCTGAATTTTATCGTTAAAATTCGATTATTTTACTTCCTGTGTAATGATCGCACCCCGAACTTGCCGCAGCGATATGTCGTGTGCCAAGTCTAGCTAATAATGATCGCGCTTATCATCTGTCGTATGCAACGCGAACGACTCTTCAACCAAGCGGTCTGCACGCACCAAGCATACTTAAGTAGATGCCTCATTTCATCCCTTCCCGCACTTCCATGACAAAAAGAGGTACGACCAAACTTGCCTTTATTATGTGTAGGCTTTATAATGGTTGTGTTCAACAACAACAAAAAAAAGGCGTCTTTCGGTTCGTCTCATCTGCACTCGTGGGCACGCAACAAATCGCGAGCGGCAACGATAGTAGCCATGTTTACACTGATACGTTAAAAGTGTAGCCTATTCATACGCCGACGCTTGCAACACAGCTAAGATATTCACCCACCCTTAGCGGAAACGTGCCGTATTAGGATAGTAGTGAAGACAGATGCCGCAGTTCCCGCAGCATGCCGGCCATGTGTTTCTGTCACTGGCAGCTAAGCGCGCCCATCTGTTTCTGTCCCCTCAAAGTGGACATGGCTGTGTCATTGCCGCAAACTTGCCGATATTAACGATATTATTCATTACTGATACGGAAGGAACTGCTTCAATGCATGTAATGTACTCACGAGAAGAAGAAAAACTCGCGTTCGGCTTGCTCCGCCGGCCGCCATTTTTGTTTTGGTGTCCGGCACCAACGCGGGACACCAGCATCCCGCAGCAAACGCGCGACGAATTTTTTTTCGTGGGAAATTTAACCAGCGTAATAATCGCACCCCTGAATTTGCGTCAATTTTTCTGACAAAAAAGTGCGATTATTATGCGAGTAAATACGGCACGTTGGGAGTACCAAGATTTCATTGCCAGGCCGCTCCCATTTACTGGCTTCTGATACTTTCTTTACAATTTAAAATTATAATTCCTACTTAAATCGCAAACAGCATAATGGATTCTATCGCTATAAATCCATGATAATTTTATTTCCCTCAACGTCTCGCAACACATTCTGGCCAATTGCCAGTCCCTTCAAGCTTACAAGTTACGAAATTTTTTTCCTGCACCAAAATGGCCCAAATATAAGAAAATAGTATTCTGAACCAGCCTGTAGGCTTTTGCATGAAATTTTAAAAGTTTGGCCTTAACCTTCCCCAGTAATATTCCATTTCTTTTTGCCAAATGAATAAACTTCTGAAAGAATACCTGTTTAAATTGACTTAATGTCACTCTTTAGCGTCATGTTAAACAAAATTCCTAAAGGCATACCTCTGCACCACTAAAAATTTGTATAATTCGCTATTACACAAGTTTTTCAAAACACGCATTCAAAATTCCTAACAATATATAATATTACAAGCAATTTCCTTGAGATTGCTTTTATGATAATGGCATACATTTTAAAATGACCACACATCAAGAGAGATGATTGATCCACATTCAAGGCTTGGTTGGAGCCTGCCTTCTGAAGCTGGCGATGCTAATTTTTGCAGAGTAATAATTTCTGGCCAATTTCACACAGAAAACAAACAGCTGCTGAAAAGAGAAGCCACGCGTGTAATTGCGCCTTTTGGGGCTTGCACCCATCCTGACATTTCAAGCAGAAGCACAACAAAACACAAGCTCATTCGTCAAAGGCGTGAAACTCATGCTGAAGCACCGTGTTCTCCCTGCAGCTGCTCCCTTGGCGAATTACATGAATTCATTTGTATCTCTGGTGGATCAATCTTTATCACTGCTACCACTCATCGGGCCACAGTAATAAGTTTTAACATATTTGCAAAGTGGCTAGTTGAAGCTGAATTCCTGGAAGAGTGACCATGCCACTGCTTACCTGGACAGCACCCCAGAAACTAGTCAGGAGCTAAACCAAGTGCAATAAAACTTCATTTTTCTAAGTTAGTTGTAAATGAGTAGTTTTATACCATAGAAACAATCTTGGCAAAGCTGCAGGGCTGGTGGTTAGTATATGTCATGTATGTTCCAGCACATTACCTCGGAGATTTTCAATGTGCCGAGGGCTTCGCTGGTTCTCCAAGTTCTGGGTGAGGCATCATTTCCAGCTAGTGGTTATTTCTTCTCAGTTTTGGTATGAAAGACATGTTATTTTTTTTTTTTGCCAGCTGTTCATGATACATTTACTTGTATTTTAAAAGTAACAGTTTGCATGGAGGCTACTCTATACCTAAACAGTCATTTTTACCTATACCTATACCTAAGCAGTCATTTTTACACAGTCCAAAATTTCATTGCCATTGGCCTTAGATTTAAGGGCCTACGTGGACACCGGAGTAAGTTTAGCAATACTCCATACTGCCTTAGTGTGCCCCTCCTGCCCAGCTGTAATCCAGATGTGCTCTTATAAGTTGGGCACCCGCTTTACTTCAGTAGTGGCAGTGTAGTTCTCTGCAATGGTCTGACTTCTCTGTTACCAATAGTCAAAATGCATAAACTTTCAAGCGTTATTCTGTGTAACGACATGACGCAAGCTGTTAGTGGCTTTCGTAGTGTCCAAAGGTAGCAATGGGCTTTTGCTGCTGTTTGGTATCTTGCTCGTGCCCTGTTCCAATTCTCCTGAATTCGACAGCCTAGTGTACCCGTTTGCGCTGCTGCAGAAGTTGCTTGTCAGTTGTGCATTCATTGTCTTTGCTGAAATAATGGACATTCGCAAAGAAACATTTTGGCACACCACAAAAGCTCTCAGTTTCTATCGCTTCACTGTCCCAACACAATACCTCTCAAATTCCGTTCTGCCTTTTATTGACTGTGGCTAACATAAATTAGCACAAAGTGGGTAAACCTTTAAAAGAAATGGGGAGAAAGACAGCTAAAACACATGGAAATGGCCACACTTAACAAAATGGGTAAGGTCAATGATTCAGAGCTTGAATGTGTCCGACTTCAGCTTGCATCTCCCTCAATATCTTTGTTCAAATTAAGAAAAATGGATTTTACTGAGCGAACTTGAGCTTCTTTTCTGTCTCTACTGAATATGCTCCTATTGGCCGAATGCTAGCTCACTGTGCTATCTGCTAATAAATATGCCTGGGGATTATGCAGCTATCGTTGTGGGTTCTTCTTCTGCTATATTTTGGTGGGCATAACCCAAACAAAACAAATTTTTTGGTTAAACACAAGTCAAAGACATGTGAGGCCAATGGGTGATGCCAACCCACTTTTTTTTTTTTTGAATAGTAGCATGCATACAGGAAAAAAAGTTTTCTATACAAACATAACACGTGGGCTGGGATAATGTAATAATTATTTCCTTTTCATGCTTTTTCTGTGGACTGCGGACTGTTTCTATCTTTCCAATGCAACAAACAGGCACATGAACACATGCTTTTGGTGCAACAAGATGACAACTGTCTACCAAGTGTGATTTCTCATAGAGGAACCACCAAACCCTAAGTACCAGAGTCCAACTCCTAAATAACTTGACAACAGAGCTCATCTCCCATTACACATTTCTCCGCTATGTGCAAGGAACCCGAGGCACCCAGGTTCCACGCTACATTTGTACGACGTCTACTCGTGTAGCCCCGTGCATGGCACTCTCTTCTCTCTCTTTAGAGAGAGAGAATAATAACCTTAGCTAATGAAAAAGTAAAGTACGAGTCTTGGAAGGTCCCTCAGTGAAGAATGCAACAAAGGCCTGATTTGCGTGCAGTGTTGTTCAGAAGTAAATTATGTATTAAGTGTCATTGCCAGTGCCAAAAAAGACAAATTGGCAAACTCTAAAAAAAAAATTGCTGAAGCAGTCTCACTGTGTTTTGAGAATTGAGAAAAGCAAATAGTATTGGTGGCTTCCTTGAAATTTAAGCTGACTGGTACAGGAATGCACACACTACATTACACGTCACAAAGAGCTTTGCGTGAAAAATGCAGGTTGTCATGACATGCGGTCACATTCTATGGCCACACGGGCTTGACGAAGGTAAAGTGCGTATACACATAAAAATCCTGTATACGCATCGCACCTGTGGGCATTGGGTGCAACAATAATGTGACAGTTAGGAAGGCCTTAAACAACAGACGTTATGTAGACACTTGCCCTCATCAATTGTCCAAATACATTACAGAGCAGTGCCAAACACCTTTACAACATACTTTTAACATGTATGAGCTGCAAAATCTGGCAGCAGCTAAAGTACAGCCCACCCATCAGTACTGGTGATGAACTTCCCCAATGACTGTACTGCTTGGAAATCCAATAATGCTGGCTGAGTGCAGGCAGTGCTAGCATCCACCTGCATGCCACTATTAGTCCTCATCGTCATCGTCACCAAAAGACAGAAGACGGCTGTCTCTAATGGAGTTCACTTGCTGGCGGCGGCTTTTGTCAACCTCCTTGACCCTCTTGGCTTGCCCATCTGTTGAAGCGGTGCTGTCTTTCCTTTTTGTTGGCTTCTTGAACATTATCTTGCCATCTGCAGGCTCATTATATGAAACTGTAAACATAAGCACGATCAATGGTGATGAATAACTGTGTGAGAGCCTATCAGTGAGTAATCTATGAATATGACAATTTGCAAGACAACCGGCCTTTAGTACTCGCTAGTGTTCTCACAAGTAAAAGTGGGCGAACCACAGGTGTCATATGTTGACTTAGGGGCTAAATAAGGTGATGTTACTTAAATTAAACCACCAATTCAGAAGGAAAATAAAGCAGCGCTCAAACGATAATGTCCATGTAACAGCAGTACACAGTGCGAGCCATTGTTGCTTGTGTAGAGGGATAGGTTTTCTCGTAGTATTATTATTATTAGGTGCAAAAATAATTCCTGCAAAAGAGAGAGAAAGAGAGAAACCAGGCATAAAGTGACAGCAAGGCTGGCTGTGAATTACAACCCAAATCTTGCAATGTAGTATTCATGCGCTAAAGTAGTGAATGTGGCTGCAACTCCAGCCACACGGTAAACGCGTCCAAATATGCAGTCTGTGTTTTGCTGCATGTATGTAGAAACAAATTTACATTCACCAACTGCCTTGTCAGCATGCCTGTTACCAGCCATGTTTAAATACATGTTTACTATTAGTAAATAAAAGTAAAAACAGTGCACATTTACTATTTGTGGCCCATCACGATCACACGGAAGTAGCACTGCTTGCACACACGCCTGGTTGTTCACGCAGCATCATGCAAACAAGTGTTCTGTGTGAACTCGCCACTTGGCTTCAAAAAGTTTGGAGGATCCCATAAAAAAATAGCGACAGCGCCGGTCCGGATCCTACTCATTTGGTGGCGCAGTTCTGTAGCTTAAAATTTAACGACCAGCAAAGACCAGCGAAAGTATTGAATCAGACTACCCTCAATTACAATGGGACCATTTCTATACATGTCTTAGCAGAAAATATGTTTCCTCAGTATGTAGCACAAATGGAGTGTTCTCACTGACGCTCGCTGGAAATTATGGATTGCTGCCACCTGGATACGTATAGTTATGCATTGTGTGATGATTGCTTTCACGATCCATTCTTTCCTTCGCGTTTCTTCATTGGCTCCAATGATGCTCGGACGCTGCGCATCGAGGAGCCGATTTCAGAGATTACATATTCTGGGCCAGTGAGGAAACGCGAAAGGAATCCTTACATAATACGAACCCTCATTTCTGTCAATGCCTAGTCTCCTTTTAGCTGCTTTCATGCTCCAGCCTCCTGTGCTTCCTCACTTATTCATGCTTTATTGATCAGGTTACCGATAAGAACATGTAACTCGACACTGAGGACGTAAATTCTATTTTACCTTCTCTTTGACTGTAGATTTCAGCTTCCTCAGCAGTCAAATCGCCCGCCTTGAGAACGACGACGACAGGCTTTTCGTCATCGAGGTCGGGGTCTACAGTGTCCACAGGTTGGTGTTCTTCCCTCTGTCAGGTAGCCCAGAAATCAATTATCCGCGATTACAGAGACTTCGCGCGCTCTCACCTTCGTGTCGACCGTCGGGCTTTCTTTGTAGCCGACGCGCTCCTTAAGCTTCCTCAAGAACGGAGGGTCCGATGGTTTTACGCATGTGACACTACTTCTTTTAGCCATTCTTATTAGATCGGTCCACACACTGTCAGGCACAGGCGCAAGGTACGATTATAGAAACCAGAAACCCATAAACGAAGGAGCCCTGAGTGCGTTGACCATGCGTTTGTATACGTTCTGCCACGGGTGGCTTCTGCTGATGTTGTGCGATGCCTCCGAAATCGCAACAGTAGAAAAGCGCTGCCCAATCTCAGAGGCCATCACAAATAAAGTGAAATAAAATTCACTCAGTGGTTTCCGACGCCCAAAACAGGAGGTGAAGAGAGAAAAAAACACGAAGGACAAGCAAATCCAAAACAAAGCAAAAGACAACAAAACAAATTGTGCGGCTTAACCGAAAGTCACGTGATCTGACACATTAACGTCGTATTAAACGTGGACGCGGGTGTTTTGAGAAAGAAGCACTGGAAAGAAGACTGCGAACTCCACACGTGCTGCACTGCCTGCAAAGCGGCCGTAACAACAAAGTCATGCGTTGTTGCTCTAATTAAACAACTAACTAAATAAAATAAATGACTGAGTTTTCGCGCGGAGTAAACAGGTAGAGAACTGAGGTAACCATCTGCTTAAAGGCGACGCAAGGAACAATGCGAAATATGCCTGACATAATATGCTTTACTAAAGCTTTGTACATGAGTAAAGGTTCCGAAGCAAGGGCACAGCATAAGTGTAGCAATATGCAGGTCGTTCTGCGTTTATGGCTACGCTGCAAACTAAATAAATAACTAAATAAAACACGGGACAGAAGAGTTCTTATGTTGAGGAAGAATTCGTCCTGGCTTGGGATGCGAATTTTTCCTTAACTGCAATGCTTTATTTCTGAGAAATCCGTATGAAGCTTCGTGCTACATGATAAGTACTTTTACGTCATCTGTTCGCCCTGATTCAGATTATCTTTAGTAGGTACCTGCGCGCACTGTGTGTAACGAGAGTAATGTACTGTTAAAACGCAAATAATTAATGCAGTACCATGTTGAATGAAACGTTACAAATTCGTTAATGTAACATTAGATGTTCTAATTGCCTCACTGTAAAGTTCACGCCGAGGCACATCCGCAAAAGCCCCCAATTGGCACTATGACTATTAACAGTCAGGAGCGATAATGCTCTGAAGCGAGTACAGGCAGATTTGTCTATTTTAGTACTGCGGATGTTTGTTCAGTGTCAAACTGACCGAGAGCTGCCCTACCTATAAAAATTACTGCATAAGCTCCCTAGTGGGACCTGTCAGATAGTGTGTAAGCATCTTTCCAGTAGTCATACGTAGTCATAAGGCATTCTCAAATACAAGGCGTTGCACGTACGTAACTCAGACCAAACTTAATAAATATGCAAATGCTACGTAGCTGGACAGAACCAAGGTCATGTTGTTTGCCGTCGCTTGGAGATACTAAGATTGTTTTTTTTGTTTTTTTTTTTGCATTCCGCCTAATTAGATAATTAGTTTTTCTGAATTAATCAACTTCTCAATTATTATAATTAGACGAAAAGTAGCAATGAGACAATTGCAGAGTAACATGAAAACTCCCGACACAGCTTTCTGTTGCTCAATACTTGCTACATAAAAGTGTTTTCCCGAGCGTGAAAGAAGCCCGCGAATACACGCAAAATTGCCGCGCGACTGGCCGCTCGAGGCATTTTGCGTGTACTCGCGGGCATCTTTTACACTCTGAAAAACACTTTTATGTAGCGCGTATTGAGCAACAGAAAGCTGCATCGGGAGTTTTTCGTGTTGCTCTACCTATGGAGCGCACCTTGACACGCGTTACATACAGACGGACGGACTGTCACATTTCCGAGGGTATAGTAGCCTTAGAATGCTTATTAAAAAATTCACGCAGATACTCCTCTGGGAGTTGTCTAAGTATGCGTAAGCGTTGTGCCACTTGCTGATCTCCACGCAGCCCAGTGTCATTATCGGTGTTGTGAAACTTGATCCAGCAAGTACAAACGACAGCGCTGCAGCGACACCAACTGGTGCGGACGGCAGCGCCAGGTGCACTGATGACGCAAGCAAAGTATTGCAGGTGGCGGCACCAGGTGCGCTGATGACGTCCCGATCATTATAAGCCGCTATCTCTCTTGATCACCATATCCATCCGCGTCGAACCATTATGAACCGTGACCAAACGTACTCCGGCGGCGGCTGCGTATATGGCACGGCCGCGCGGACCGTATCTTGAAAGCGATCTGCGACGCGGAGAGTACTGGCTGCTGATAGCTTCGCGCGCTGTGTTCTTGGCGCTTCGCGTTGAAGAGAGGCGCGCGGGCCCATATCTTGAAAGCGATCTGCCAAAGGGGCAGTGTGCAGCGTGTGCTGAGAGCTTCATTAGCACTGCGTTTTCGCCGCTTCGTTCGCGTTGCAGCGACAGGCATCGCAAAGGTAAAGTCGTTCGCTGCTGCGCGCTCTGTATTGGAAGTGTTACGTTTCGCCTACGACGCGCGGTAAAGCCAGCGCGGATGCAACGTACGCCGGAGCTTCGTTCCAAGCGGCGGACATTTTGGCCCGTTCGGAGCGGCCGCGAGCGCGCCCCGCCGAGCGCGTCCCGGCATGTTCAGTGCCACGTGTCTTTGTGTGTGCGTGTGTGTGTGTGTGCCCACGCTTGTCAAAGCGCGGCAGCCGGGGAGAGGAGCTCCCCCAGTGTGAAGCGAGGAGGTCTGACCGGCGCCGGCCCGTCTGATGCGTCACCTCCTTGTTCCAACATGTCTCTCAGTCCGTCCGTCGCCGCTGTCACGTGGTGTCATCTCGTGACCTTCCTTCTTGCCCGCGACGGCAAGAGTATAAGAGCAGCTGCCCCCGGACGCCAGGAGAGAGGCTCCGATTTCTTCTGTTGAGTAACGTGCTCTCCCGTCTCTCTACTTCGGTCGACCTGATCGCCCGCTCTTTGCAATGCTAGAATAAACAAGTTGTTCTGTTAGCAGTCGCCTCATGCGTTGCTGGGACCTTCGGATGCTTCCAGTGGGCCCCAGGCCGCCAGGCCAACGCTACCCTTGGGGCTTGCGACCCATTTGCAACAACGGGCGCCAACGGTCCGGTTGCAACAACGGGTGTCAGCACTGAGGTTCCGACAGCTGGTGGCAGTGCTGAGATTCCAACAGCCGGTGCCATCGGTGCGGATCAAACATCTGGTTGCCAGCGGTGAGATCGCGACAACGGAGGCCAGCAGCGAGGAAATGCGGTTGACTGTATGCTGAGCAGCACAACGACCATCCGGGAGCAGTGCAACGAGCCCTGTGTGATGACTGGTTGCCTGCAGCGGAACGACTGCGCTGAAATCTTGGCTGCGAGGTTTGGTGAGTGCGGGACTTTCTTCTTCTGAGTTTTGCCAGGCTTTTGTTAGTGTCAGAAACAGAGCTGGTAATTGTGGTTGTCGTTGCTGCCGGGTTAGTTGCGGCAAGACAATAGTAGGCAGTAGAGAAAGCAGCATTCAGAGCAGCCATGGATTTGAAGTCGTTGCGCAAACCGAAATTGCTGGAGCTTGCAAGAGAGTTGGGTTTGGATGTCTCAGACAAACTCAGAAAACCAGAACTGCTAAGGGCTATTCTTGAGTTAGGAGCTGAGGATGACGAGCTGTCGGAATGCCTTGAGACCATTGAGGAGAGGGAGACGACAAAAAGACAGGAGCGCGAACTTAAGGAGCAAAGAGAGAAAGATGAGCGTGAACGTAAAGAACAGATAGAACGAGAGCAACAAGAGAAAGAAAGAGAGCGCGACCGTCAACACGCTTTGGAAATGAAACGTCTCGAGTTAGAGATGGAACGCGCTCGTAATGGAAGTCAGGCACACGGTGCAGGAGAACGAGTATTGTTTAAAATGACTGACCTGATGCGGCCGTTTAAGCTTGGAGAGGACATTGGTTTGTTCCTGGTTAACTTTGAGCGAACGTGCGAGAAGCAGGGGTTCTCTCGGGAAACGTGGCCACAGCGCTTGCTCACTTTGTTACCCGGCGAGGCGGCCGACGTAGTCGCTCGCTTGGAGAGAGAGGAGGCAGAGGATTTCGACAAAGTGAAATCGAGTCTGCTAAAAAAGTACAGGCTGTCAGCGGAGGCGTTCCGTCGGAAGTTTCGGGAAAATGAGAAAGGTAAAAGTGAGTCATATACAGAGTTTGCCTACAGGCTTATGTCAAACATGCAGGAGTGGCTCAAAGAAGAGAAAGCGTTTGGTGACCACGAGAAAGTTCTGCAGTGTTTCGGGCTGGAACAGTTTTATAGTCGGTTACCTGAGAACGTGCGGTACTGGGTCTTGGACAGGCCAGACGTTAGTACGGTGGCTAGAGCTGCTGAGCTAGCCGAAGAGTTTGTGACGCGTCGGGCTCGCGGAGCTAAGGACGGTCAAAAGGGTGAATTTGGCTCCAAGTTTGAGAGGCCGAAGTTCACGCCCATGAGAGCAAAGGGGGACACACGTAGTGCGGACGCGAGTGAAAGCAGTCCGACCGAACGTAAGGAGACGGCGGCAGCCGAAGCCGAACGCAGAAAGCGGTTCGAGGCGAGGCAAGCGCGCGTGTGTTATACGTGCCAGAAGCCGGGTCACTTTTCGGCGCAGTGTCCGGAAACAAAAACAAAAGTCGTGTTTTTGTCATTATGCAGCACTGACGAGAACATGAAGCTTCTCGAGCCTTACATGCGAGACCTCCTCGTAAACGGGAAAGAGTGCCGAGTGCTTCGCGATTCCGCAGCTACAATGGATGTAGTTCACCCCTCTTACGTAGAACCCGATATGTTCACGGGCGAGTGCGCTTGGATCAAGCAAGCCGTGGAAGCTAATAGCGTGTGTCTGCCCGTAGCAAAAGTGCTTATTGAAGGACCTTTCGGAGCACTTGAGACGGAGGCGGCCGTGTCATCTATGCTGCCCCCCCAGTACCCGTACCTATTTTCGAACAGGTCCGATCACCTCCTGCGCGAGAAGGGGCTTTTGTTTGGTGAGGCTAGCGTTCAGGCCTTAACCAGATCGAAGGTTCGGGAGCTCGCTGCAAAGGCGGTAGTTGCGGGGCCGACGTTGTCGAACGATGAGAAAGGGTCAGAGGCGCAGCAAGGTGATATTCAGAGCACGCCCGAACTGAATAAAATTGAGCCTGTAGCGTTAAAGGCACCAGATACTGGAGAGGAAATTCCCGATGCGGGAAAGTTAGAAGAGATATCTGCAGATTTGCTCATCGCGCCTACGTCAGACGGACTTAATAGGTTGCTAAAAGTCAGCCGTGCGGCTTTGATAGCCGAGCAAAGGAAGGATGGCAGCCTAGAAAACATACGCTGCATTGTCAAGGAAGGTGTCGCCAAGAAAAATGCTCGCTTTGTGGAAAGAGGTGGGGTCCTGTACCGGAAGTATGTAGACCGCAGGGGAGTGGAGTTCAATCAGCTGATCGTGCCTCAGTGCTATCGTCAGGATCTGTTGCGCTTGTCGCATGGGGGTTCGTGGTCCGGACACCTAGGAGTTAAGAAAACTAAGGACCGTCTCTTGCAAGAGTACTATTGGCCAGGGTGTTTTCGGGACGCAGACCACTTTGTGAAGACATGTGACACCTGTCAGCGGGTGGGCAAACCAGGGGACAAATCGAGGGCGCCGTTGAAGTTGGTACCTATCATTACGGAGCCTTTTAGACGGCTCGTTATTGATACAGTGGGACCTCTGCCGGTAACAGCCACGGGGTACAGACACATTTTGACTGTGATCTGCCCAGCGACAAAGTTCCCTGAAGCAGTGCCGCTTAAAGAACTCAGCTCATTTGAGATAGTCAATGCACTACTGTCCATATTTGCGCGAATTGGTTTTCCTGCGGAAATCCAATCAGATCAGGGCACAGTGTTTACTAGCGCTTTGACGACAGCCTTTCTCGAAAGGTGCGGGGTAAAGCTGTTACACAGCTCAGTGCACCACCCCCAGTCGAATTCCGTTGAGAAGCTCCACTCCGTCATGAAGCGCGTGTTGAGAGCATTGTGTTTTGAACATCAAACTGACTGGGAGCTGTGTCTGCCTGGGGTGATGTTTGCATTACGGACCGCGCCGCATGCGGCTACGGGGTTTTCGCCAGCTGAGCTGGTGTACGGTCGCTCGCTGCGGTCTCCGCTTCGCATGCTTCGAGAATCGTGGGAAGGCAGGGGCGACGACCCAGTCGTGGTGGAGTACGTGCTTAAGCTCCTCGAACGCTTAAGAAGGGCACAGGAGTTGTCAGGTGAAGCAATGGCAAAGGCCCAGCAGAGGGCCAAGGTTTATTATGATCGGACAGCCAGGGCCCGTCGTTTTGAGGTGGGCGATGATGTCATGATATTGCGCACATCGCTAAAAAACAAACTCGACGTGCAGTGGGAGGGCCCAGCACGGATTGTTCAAAAACTGTCGGACGTCAACTACGTGGTCAGTCTGCCAGGAAAACGGAAAGCACAGCAAGTTTACCACTGTAATCTGCTCAAACCCTATAAGCAACGGGAAGCAGTAGTGTGTATGATGGTAAACGCTCCCGAAGAACTTCCGGTCGAGCTTCCGGGACTAGGCTCAGTGACGAACAGGGAAGACACCGATCAAGTCATTAGTGACTTAATCAGTAAAGCACCGCTGTCGCCTGAGCAGAAAACCGAACTACACCAGCTCTTACAAGAGTTTCAAGGTCAGTTCTCTGAGAGGCCTGGTAGGACTTCTGTCCTCACCCATGATATAGAACTTACCTCCCCAGAGCCAGTACGATCCAAGGCGTACCGGGTGTCACCCCGCCAGCACGATATTATGGAGGCTGAGGTAAAGAAGATGCTACAGCTCGGTGTTATTGAGGCGGGTGAGAGTGATTATACCTCCCCTTTGATTTTAGTTGAGGTACCGGGCAAGGAACCTCGTCCTTGTGTCGACTACCGCAGGCTAAATTCTATAACTAAGGATCAAATTTATCCGATCCCTAACATCGAGGAGCGCCTTGAGAAAGTTAGTAGCGCTCAGTTTATTTCCACCCTAGATCTTGTCAGGGGTTATTGGCAGGTTCCACTTACAGAAGAGGCTAGTAGGTATGCGGCGTTCATTTCACCAATGGGAACATTCCGTCCTAAAGTGTTGAGTTTTGGTTTGAAGAACGCGCCATACTGTTTTTCAAGCCTCATGGATAAGGTGTTGCGGGGACAGCAAGAATTCGCTTTACCGTATTTAGACGACGTAGCGATATTCTCCGCATCCTGGTCTGAGCATATGGCACACTTGCGGGCAGTGCTAACCCGCCTGCGCGAAGCGGGCTTGACAGTCAAGGCTCCCAAGTGCCAGTTAGCACAGGCCGAGGTTGTCTACCTTGGTCACGTGATTGGTCGGGGTCGTCGCCGCCCGTCTGAAATAAAGGTGGCCGCTGTGCGAGACTTTCCGCAACCGCGCACAAAGACCGATATTCGGTCGTTCTTAGGTGTCGCCGGCTACTATCAGAGGTACATCCCCAGGTACTCTGATATCGTGGCTCCCCTGACGGATGCTCTAAGAAAGACAGAGCCCCAAACAGTCGTCTGGGACGAGACAAAGGAAAGAGCTTTTAGCGCCCTAAAGAGCGCCCTAACAAGCCAGCCTGTGCTACGATCGCCAGACTACACAAAAGGGTTCGTTGTTCAGTGCGATGCTAGTGAGCGAGGCATGGGCGTTGTACTGTGCCAACGGGAAAGTGGAGAAGTGGAACATCCCATCCTGTATGCTAGTCGTAAGCTGACCAGTCGTGAGCAGGCGTACAGCGCCACCGAGAAAGAGTGTGCGTGTCTCGTGTGGGCCGTTCAGAAATTGTCATGCTACCTAGCCGGCTCGAGGTTTATCATTGAGACGGATCACTGCCCTCTCCAATGGCTGCAGACCATCTCTCCCAAAAATGGCCGCCTCCTGCGCTGGAGCCTCGCTTTGCAACAATATTCCTTTGAGGTGCGTTACAAAAAGGGGAGTCTCAACGGTAACGCCGATGGCTTAAGTCGAAGCCCCTAACGTGGGAATCAGCCTCAAAATTGTTTGTAATTGATGTTTTTCTTCCTGAGGCAGGATTTTTAACATATTGCTTTTGTGTAGTGTTTCAAAGTGATGATGTGCTTTCTAGTGCAATTTTCCAATTTGTGGACGCGTTCTGAGTGCTGCTAGACTACTGTAAGGAACTAGGCAGTAGTATTAAAGGGGAAAGAGCCTGGCATGGCTTAGTGAGGGTTGTGCCGTGCTTGCTGACTGAGCGGCTGAGTTTCGGCGTAGTTCTAACGCTTGCTGAGAACGAGAGAAAAATGAGAACTCTCCCGAAGTCACTTTGCAGTGTCCTCTGTGAACCTGAACGTGAGAACGAGGCCTTCTCGGTGCGCTGGCTCAAGAAACGCCGAGGGACGACCGACTTCGGTAATGAGCATCATTGAGCGACATCCCTCCGGACAGCGGATGCAGTCCCCTGACCATCGGGATCTCCCTCCCCCGGCGGGGCGGTCTGTTACGTTTCGCCTACGACGCGCGGTAAAGCCAGCGCGGATGCAACGTACGCCGGAGCTTCGTTCCAAGCGGCGGACATTTTGGCCCGTTCGGAGCGGCCGCGAGCGCGCCCCGCCGAGCGCGTCCCGGCATGTTCAGTGCCACGTGTCTTTGTGTGTGCGTGTGTGTGTGTGTGCCCACGCTTGTCAAAGCGCGGCAGCCGGGGAGAGGAGCTCCCCCAGTGTGAAGCGAGGAGGTCTGACCGGCGCCGGCCCGTCTGATGCGTCACCTCCTTGTTCCAACATGTCTCTCAGTCCGTCCGTCGCCGCTGTCACGTGGTGTCATCTCGTGACCTTCCTTCTTGCCCGCGACGGCAAGAGTATAAGAGCAGCTGCCCCCGGACGCCAGGAGAGAGGCTCCGATTTCTTCTGTTGAGTAACGTGCTCTCCCGTCTCTCTACTTCGGTCGACCTGATCGCCCGCTCTTTGCAATGCTAGAATAAACAAGTTGTTCTGTTAGCAGTCGCCTCATGCGTTGCTGGGACCTTCGGATGCTTCCAGTGGGCCCCAGGCCGCCAGGCCAACGCTACCCTTGGGGCTTGCGACCCATTTGCAACAACGGGCGCCAACGGTCCGGTTGCAACAACGGGTGTCAGCACTGAGGTTCCGACAGCTGGTGGCAGTGCTGAGATTCCAACAGCCGGTGCCATCGGTGCGGATCAAACAGAAGCCATCGTCTATAGGTGACAGACGGACGGTTTTGGAGCGCAGCTCGTCCGTTCCTGCGTTGAGCGTCCGTGTGCCTTGTCCTCCCTCAGCGTAACCGAGAGAACGATGAAAGACGGCGAGAGCAAAGAGAGCGCGAGGCGGAAAACGGAGGAAGGTGCAGCGAGAGCATGAGGAGGAA
This sequence comes from Dermacentor albipictus, assembly GCF_038994185.2. Taxonomy (NCBI): domain Eukaryota; kingdom Metazoa; phylum Arthropoda; class Arachnida; order Ixodida; family Ixodidae; genus Dermacentor; species Dermacentor albipictus. Next base: position 185,561,582 of record NC_091821.1, read on the forward strand.
CGCGGAGGAAGCCACCTTGAAGCACCACCAGATGGCGCTCACATTCGCGACAGCGGCGTGCGAAAAAAAAAAAAAAAAAAAAAAACCCGAAAGCTCGCTTTTGCGCATAGCGTTCGCCGCAAGCGATTCCCGGTAAAGATTACGGTTGCGTAAGCTGTAGTTGCCGGTGGGGCTCTGCCATTCGGTGCGGCGATCGGTGTGATGCCTCAATATATCGCGAAATGAAAACACGTATGGAGCTGCGCGTAAATTTCGCATTAGGGGGTATTCTAATCTTCGGTGATTTTTTTTCCCCATTGGGTAACTTTACGCATTTAAAACACCCTTATTGCCATTGGTAAACCTTGCAATTATGTAGATTTTCGTCAGCTTTGCGTGTGCGCAACGTAAAACGTAAAATATACCCGCCGTGGTTGCTCAGTGGATATGGTGTTAGGCTGCTGCACACGAGGTTGCGGGCTCGAATCCCGGCCACGGCGGCCGCATATTGATGGGGGCGAAATGCGAAAACACCCGTGTACTTAGATTTAGGTGCACGTTAAAGAACCCCAGGTGGTCGAAATTTGCGGAGTCCTCCACTACGGCGTGCCTCATAATCAGAAAGTGGTTTTGGCACGTAAAACCCCATAATTAAAGAAAACGTAAAATATCTGGTTAGAGTGATTGTTCATTGCTGTACGATTCCTGGTAAACCACGGCAGACCCTTCTGCATTTGCACACAACAATAAGCCACTTCTCCTATCACGGCAACATGGCTATAAGTTGCTGTGTGCTACCTGTCAAGCAGCCACGGCTAACAAATGGACGCAGCCGGTTCATTGAAAAAAGGGAGAAACGTATCCTTATTGTTTTAGTAGTGCCAACGAATATGCTCATTTTTCACTCGCGGAACAAGTAAACTGATTATTTGAAGGTAGTAAATTGAGTGTGTGGGCGGACGACAAATTATTTCTGCCTGAGGGTGAGTGAGCGCGCGAGAGAAATCACGCACTGAGGATGAAGGTGAGGGAGGTCAGAAGGAAAATTGTGGAAAGAAGGCTAGGGACGCCGCTCTGAATACACCAGTGTGCTAGATGCGCTGCTTCTTAGCGTAAGAAAGAGCAGGCTAACAATGAAATTCTGGAGTCTTGGTTGGCAAAGCCACGATATACAAGGTCTTTTTAAAATTTGGCGCTCGGAGGTAGGTGAAGTTCACTTATGCAAACAATTTATGTGGCCATGAGGACACAAAGCGAGATGGTAATTATTGCTGTCTGCCGGCCAATTAACTAAAATTGAATAATTAACTGTTCAGTGACTGCAGTAAGCGGGCATGTTTGTATTGAATACTTAAAGGCAGTCGCGCTTTACACAGCTCCACTGCGCCGAATTCTTCGAGCATGCCCGTGTTTCAAGATATCCGGCTGCAAATTTTAATTTCCGTTCGCATGACTACGCATGCAAGATAGTGAGGATCGGCGCAAAGCTCCTCCCTGATGTGACGCGGCTCTTGCTGCGTCACACAGTGTGGTAATTCAGACAGTATGGTAATTGAGCAACTGAAATAAAGCGTTAAAGGGACCCTGAAACGATTTTGACGATTTCGTACAAGCGTACTGAGTCGTCAGAGTAGGTCCTTCTGATCAATTATTGACGCATCTAAGTGCTCCGCGTAATGCGTGTAATTTATTATAAGGTTTTAAAAATGCACATCGCTGCCGATCGCAGCACACTGCTCGGTGGAATTTTCAGCCGCCCCTATCCATATGACCTAAATCACCCAATTGGCGTCAGTAGGGCGAGCTATCTGACTGGCTGCCAATGGCGCGTCACGGATAATTTTCACGATCCATTCTTTCTTTCGCGTTTCTTCATTGGCTCCAATGATGCTCGGACGCTGCGCATCGAGGAGCCGATATCTCTGAAGAGATAACATATTCTGGGCCAGTGAAGAAACGCGAAAGGAATCCTTACATAATACATACCCTCATTTCTGTCAATGCCTAGTCTCCTTTTAGCTGCTTTCATGCTCCAGCCTCCTGTGCTTCCTGACTTATTCATGCTTTATTGTTCAGGTTACTGATAAGAAGCCCCCTGTGCTTCCTCACTTATTCATGCTTTATTGATCAGGTTACTGATAAGAACATGTAACTCGACACTGAGGACGTAAATTCTATTTTACCTTCTCTTTGACTGTAGATTTCAGCTTCCTCAGCAGTCAAATCGCCCGCCTTGAGAACGACGACGACAGGCTTTTCGTCATCGAGGTCGGGGTCTACAGTGTCAACAGGTTGGTGTTCTTCCCTCTGTCAGGTAGCCCAGAAATCAATTATCCGCGATTACAGAGCGGCAGCAGTGGCGTAGAGGTAGAACACCCGCTTCGCGTGCAAGAGGTCCGTGGTTCGAATCCCGGTGCCGGCAATTTTCCACCGGAATAAAAAAAAATAAAAAAAAGAAATCCGCGTGTTGATAAAATTGCACAAACAGGCCTGGAGTGTGGCCTAATCCCGGTGACCAGAACCGGTAACGCACTCCCTCACCAGAGCAGGATTGGCCACCCTGGTGCAGTACTTGGCCACAACCTCCTATACGAACACAACAATCAAACCCCGGCCCTCAGTCCCCAGCAGCTGCGAAGCAACTGACCACGGCCGCGGTCAGACCTGCAACGCAGCAGAGGGTGCTAAGAATCACTGGCTTCGTACAGGCCGCCAATGGAATATGAACCTGGCAACGTTTAACGCTAGAACGTTATCTAGTGAGGCGAGTCTAGCAGTACTATTGGAGGAATTAGAAGGCACTAAATGGGATATAATAGGGCTCAGTGAAGTTAGGAGGCCAAAAGAAGCATATACAGTGCTAAAAAGCGGGCACGTCCTGTGCTACAGGGGCTTAGCGGAGAGAAGGGAACTAGGAGTCGGATTCCTGATTAATAGGAATATAGCTGGTAACATACAGGAATTCTATAGCATTAACGAGAGGGTGGCGAGTCTTGTGAAACTTAATAAGAGGTACAAAATGAAGATTGTACAAGTCTACGCCCCTACATCCAGTCATGATGACCAGGAAGTCGAAAGCTTCTATGAAGACGTGGAATCGGCAATGGGTAGAGTGAAAACTAAATACACTATACTAATGGGCGACTTTAATGCCAAGGTAGGCAAGAAGCAGGCTGGAGACAAGGCAGTGGGAGAATATGGCATAGGCGCAAGGAATAGCAGGGGAGAGTTATTAGTAGAGTTTGCGGAACAGAATAATATGAGGATAATGAATACCTTCTTCCGCAAGCGGGATAGCCGAAAGTGGACGTGGAGGAGCCCGAACGGCGAGACTAGAAATGAAATAGACTTCATACTCTGCGCTAACCCTGACATCATACAAGATGTGGACGTGCTCGGCAAAGTGCGCTGCAGTGACCACAGGATGGTAAGAACTCGAATTAGCCCAGACCTGAGGAGGGAACGGAAGAAACTAGTACATAAGAAGCCGATTAATGAGTTGGCGGTAAGAGGGAAAATAGACGAATTCCAGATCAAGCTACAGAACAGGTATTCAGCTTTAACTCAGGAAGAGGACCTTAGTGTTGAAACAATGAACGACAATCTTGTGGGCATCATTAAGGAGTGTGCAATGGAAGTCGGTGGTAACTCCATTAGGCAGGATACCAGCAAACTATCGCAGGAGACGAAAGATCTGATCAAGAAACGCCAATGTATGAAAGCCTCTAACCCTACAGCTAGAATAGAACTGGCAGAACTTTCCAAGTTAATCAACAAGGGTAAGACAGCTGACATAAGGAAGTATAATATGGATAGAATTGAACATGCTCTCAGGAACGGAGGAAGCCTAAAAACAGTGAAGAAGAAACTAGGAATCGGCAAGAATCAGATGTATGCGTTAAGAGACAAAGCCGGCAATATCATTACTAATATGGATGAGATAGTTCAAGTGGCTGAGGAGTTCTATAGAGATTTATACAGTACCAGTGGCACCCATGACGATAATGGAAGGGAAAATAGTCTAGAGGAATTCGAAGTCCCAAAGGTAACGCGGGAAGAAGTAAAGAAAGCCTTGGGAGATATGCAAAGGGGGAAGGCAGCTGGGGAGGATCAGGTAACAGCCGATTTGTTGAAGGATGGTGGACAGATTGTTCTAGAGAAACTGGCCACCCTGTATACGCAATGCCTCATGACCTCGAGCGTACCGGAATCTTGGAAAAACGCTAACATAATCCTAATTCATAAGAAAGGAAACGCCAAAGACTTGAAAAATTATAGACCGATCAGCTTACTGTCCGTTGCCTACAAACTATTTACTAAGGTAATCGCAAATAGAATCAGGAACACCTTAGACTTCTGTCAAGCAAAGGACCAGGCAGGATTCCGTAAAGGCTACTCAACAATAGATCATATTCACACTATCAATCAGGTAATAGAGAAATGTGCGGAATATAACCAACCGTTATATATAGCTTTCATTGATTACGAGAAAGCGTTTGATTCTGTCGAAACCTCAGCAGTCATGGAGGCATTACGGAATCAGGGTGTAGACGAGCCGTATGCAAAAATACTGAAAGATATCTATAGCGGCTCCACAGCCACCGTAGTCCTCCATAAAGCAAGCAACAAAATCCCAATAAAGAAAGGCGTCAGGCAGGGAGATACGATCTCTCCAATGCTATTCACAGCATGTTTACAGGAGGTATTCAGAGACCTGGATTGGGAAGAATTGGGGATAAAAGTTAATGGAGAGTACCTTAGTAACTTGCGATTCGCTGATGATATTGCCTTGCTTAGTAACTCAGGGAATCAATTGCAATGCATGCTCACTGACCTGGAGAGGCAAAGCAGAAGAGTGGGTCTAAAAATTAATCTGCAGAAAACTAAAGTAATGTTTAACAGTCTCGGAAGAGAACAGCAATTTACAATAGGCAGCGAGGCACTGGAAGTCGTAAGGGAATACACCTACCTGGGGCAGGTAGTGACGGCGGATCCGGATCATGAGACGAAAATAATTAGGAGAATAAGAATGGGCTGGGGTGCGTTTGGCAGGCATTCTCAGATCATGAACAGCAGGTTGCCATTATCCCTCAAGAGAAAAGTATATAATAGCTGTGTCTTACCAGTACTCACCTACGGGGCAGAAACCTGGAGGCTTTCGAAAAGAGTTCTACTCTAATTGAGGACCACGCAACGAGCTATGGAAAGAAGAATGATAGGTGTAACGTTAAGGGATAAGAAAAGAGCAGATTGGGTCAGGGAACAAACGCGAGTTAATGACATCTTAGTTGAAATCAAGAAAAAGAAATGGGCATGGGCAGGACATGTAATGAGGAGGGAAGATAACCGATGGTCATTAAGGGTTACGGACTGGATCCCAAGGGAAGGGAAGCGTAGCAGGGGCGGCAGAAAGTTAGGTGGGCGGATGAGATTAAGAAGTTTGCAGGGAAGGCGTGGATACAATTAGTACATGACCGGGGTTGTTGGAGAAATATGGGAGAGGCCTTTGCTATAGTGTACACTATATAGCCTTTGTCCTGCAGTGGGCGTAACCAGGCTGCTGCTGATGATGATGATGACAGAGACTTCGCGTGCTCTCACCTTCGTGTCGACCGTCGGGCTTTCTTTGTAGCCGACGCGCTCCTTAAGCTTCCTCAAGAACGGAGGGTCCGATGGTTTTACGCATGTGACACTACTAGGGGGGGGCGCTGGTGACAGAGCGTTGGGAGTCGTCCTCAGCCAGGTGGGCAAAAGCGAGGAGGAGCATCCGGTACTGTATGCTAGCCGAAAATTAACGTGCGTATTCCGAAAAAGAATGCGCCTGCTTAGTTTGGGCGGTCCAGAAATTATCTTGTTATCTGTATGGAGCGAAATTCACTTTCGAGACCGACCACTGTCCTCTGACCTGGCTGAGACACATATCCCCTAAGATCGGACGCTTGCTCAGATGGAGTCTAATTCTCCAGCAATATAACTTCACCGTCCGTTACAAAAGGGGCAAGTTAAATGGGAACGCGGATGGTTTGAGCCGGTTGTTTCGGTAACCCGACTTATTACCTTCCTTCCTTTGACTAACGAGGTAGGAAGTGTTATTATGGGCTGGAATTGTCATACTTGTAGTTTCAGAACTTTGCTTGTGTATAGTTGTAAAAGTTGTTTTCACTAAATGTTTAACTTTCTCCCGTTTCTTTTGCAAGGACAATATCAATCTGGCCTTGTCGGCATTCGGGGAGATATGGAGAGCTGTTTAGAAAGGTTGTTGGAACTGCTTTATCAAAATTGGGGGGGGGGGGGGGGACAGCGTTGATTTTGACATAGTAATAGCCTGGCGAGTCATGGGTGAAGAGCCTGCGTTTGCACGTGGTGCAGCGCTATGTTGTTTCGTTTGTTTTACGCACGTTGTCCAGGGCCCGGGATCCAGAAATTCGTCACACGAGGCTCGTCACCAGTGCACTACATGTTCCATCAGCGTTCCTCATGGCCAGCGAATTGAGCTCACCGACCATTCCGAACTTCCGGGGCGAGGAGGAGCTGTTGGATACGGACCCCTTTCCTGGCATCACTCAAGTTCCCCGACCACATCCAATCGCCGTCGCATTCCAATTATGGTGCTCCGGGGTGTGTCTACCACGTACCGGACCCGTCAGACAGGTTGGCGACCCCCACCTCATGCGCCGCATGTCGAGCAGTCTCCCCCCCCCCTCCCTGCTTGACTTTTCCCGAAAGTGCAACAGGAGGCTGGCACGGTTCCAGGTAGTTGATCTTGGTCCCGAGCAAAGCTGTTTTGCGGCTCTGGAGGGTCGTTCGAGAATAACCCGTCTCCTCCAGCTAAGCGCTTCCAGGCGAGGAGGGCGACACCGGAGGCAAGTCAACCCTCTGACAATGGAGCCCCTGGAGCGTCCCCATCGGCCGAATGTGACGGCACTTGCACGGGCGCCTGCCATTGGAGGAAAATGACACCTGAGCTGGCTAGACGATTGGCCGAAAATGTCGTGACCCCGAGAGACCAAAGGGATTAAAAGCGAAAGACAGGGAGAATGGTTTTTTCGTTCTTCTTGTCACGAGGCGCAGCGTCCGATTTGCTGCCGGCCGTCGATGACATTATGACTGTTCGTTACTTTGTGTTATTACTGTAAATAATGTAAATAAACCTTCAGTTCTCAATATCCTCCTCAACGTCAGCCAGCTCCCGCACTCAACGGCAAGACCTAATAATTCCCATAACCAAATTTTCTAACCCCCTGTTGTGAACTTTGCTTTTGTGCGTCTCCGTTTTTTGTCGTTTACCTACTTTTCTTCCACAAATCTTCCAATTGCCTCTTACTAACCTCTACTGCGGACGTGTTTACTTTCCCCTCAGTGGCTATGGTGTTAGGCTGCTGAGCACGAGGTCGCGGGATCGAATCCCGGCCACGGCGGCCGCATTTCGATGGGGGCGAAATGCGAAAACACCCGTGTACTTAGATTTAGGTGCACGTTAAAGAACCCCAGGTGGTCAAAATTTCCGGAGTCCCCCACTACGGCGTGCCTCATAATCAGAAAGTGGTTTTGGCACGTAAAACCCCATATATTATTATTATTTACTTTCCCCCTGCTCTCGCTGAACCCAAGGGCTTCAAGAAGGCCAGCAGTGCCTAAATTGACTGCTGCGCAGACATCTTCACATTCCTATAAAACATGCTCCATCGTTTTCCTAGCTCTACCGCAGCAAGCACATGTTTCTACCTTCTTATATCTCGATTGTAAGTGCGCATTCTAAGGCACCCTGATCTCGCTTCGAAAAGTAATGAGCTTCCCTTTGAGTTATCATAAATTTTTTCTTTCCTGATTGCGTTTTTTTTTTCTCTTAAGGGGCCGCTCACTAGGTCTGGCCATTTTGAGCTGACAAGCGAAGAGCATACATTGCGCGATAACGATCGTGTCTGCAAAGTATTACATCGCAACGCGCCGCGGAAAGATCTGAAATTTCAAACCGAACGTCGTTTTTCCTTCTCGCGGCCGCCGCACTCCAAGCCGGACGGTGACGTAGTCGTGCTCCTGCGCCTATGTAGTCGTGTCCGCAGTGTGACGTCGCTTGTGATGACACGTGACTTCGAGAATTATTCAAGACATCTGTTATATGTGCGATCTGTTTCTAGAATTGACCAATTGAAGTTTAGAGAAATAATAAATCACACAAACGGAATGTCTGCGTGATTTTTGTTTTACTTCGCACCGAAGCAAGAGAGATGTACTTCCACTTCGTCTGTTTGTTCCCACGGTCGTGCGGTCACGTGCGCAGGTACCGAAACTATGCCATTTTCTACCGTGTTCCAGCACGTGATCATGCTCTGCGATCTGCTTGTTCTGCCTCAGTATTCGCGTAGCACCGAATTATACCGCTAGTCATGCTTCCTTGTGCACAGCGCGCAAAATCGTGCGCTGCGCGAACGAGACAACCAGTGTCCCTGTATATGCTCCCTGCGGGAGCATATACGGGGACATTAAGTAGAGGCAGTCATTGCTCTGTTCTACGGCAGGGGTTGTAGTATTCGGCTTTCTCGACATGTTCGGAGAGCACAAGTCACGCTTGTGTTGGTTTATGCCTTGCGGTAGGCGTTAACGTGCGCTTAGTCGTTTCCGTGCTCTGCCTACCGCTCCGTGCACGTTTTCTCCCAATGCGCACGTACAGTCATTTATTGCAACTTTACATTTATCGTCTTCATTGGAAGTTTGAGCTGAGTGCGGCAGCTTCACGTTGCTGTCGTGCATGGCTTTTCGAAGAGCGTGCGCTGAAGGCTGCCGTGTCCGCGGTATGATCACGTAAACGTGCTGGACTGATGTTTCGTGTCTTCAGTTTTGTTACGTAAAGCTTCCTAGTTCTTTTCTTCTCACGTGGTTTTCGTTCTGCTTGGCTCTCTCCGATTTCGCAGCGGAGTGCACGGACCACGCATAAAAAATTAGGAAAAAAGTATGGTAGCCTTTTGGAGAAGGCTCAATAAGGTTGCTTTTTGCTATCGCAGTAAACAAAAAAAAAAGAAGAAGAAGAAGAAGAAAAAAAAAAACGTCCGTGCATGGATGTTAGAATTTTCTGAAAGGAGAGGCTGCGCAAAGGCATGCGTTGTGTTCGGTTATGGCCCCACGTAACTCGGACTGAGTCAGAGTTTGGGATGCCTGCATATCTGCGGGCCTATAATTTTTTGCGATTAGTCCATTCCAGAATATATACAGGGCAAAGCAGGCATTATGCATAGATCTGCATTATCATGAGTTGAGTTGACCGAATTCGAGCTAAGCTGTGGAATCAGCAAAAGCGAATAAACAGTTGCATTATTTGTGCTTACATACATCGCGTAGGACGGGTAGTGCAAGTGTTGGTCCCATCATATACGTCCGGTATGGGACATCATAGCTTTTGAAAACATTGTTAAGACATCCACAGGAATAAGGTTTTGGAATTCGTTTAAATCCCTGAACTTCAATCCCGTGGATGTCCGAAGGATGTTTTAAATAGGACGTCCTAAAATTAATATCTCCATGTTATCCACTGGACGTCCTAACTGGGACTTGAACGTTCTGGTCTTATTGGAACGTCCAGAGGATATCCGTGGTCCAGTGGGGATGGTGCACTGCATGGAGCCAGTGTACCAATCGCCGAGGGTCGGGGCTCCGTTCCCTTGCACGTATACATTGGGAACTTCCACTCATACCCGACACCTCCACCAGAAATGTAGCGCTCTTCAACGAAGCACAGTAAACAAAATGGTTTATTGTGTGCGAACTTGTGCCCCGAAACTAAAGGCTAAAACACGTTCACACAATTTGCAAAAAACTTAACTGGAGCCTTTTCAATAGACAACCACGTCTCTTCACCGAACACACTTCTCTCGCGCCCCCATGACTAGGAGCCCGCGTGCGCGTGAGACATGCGCCGTCTCACCATGCGCGCGATGCGATGAGGCGCTTGGAAGGGTATCTTGCTAGAGATGCTCATAATTAGCATTTGGAGAGCGGCAATATGAGGAAACATAATTTTGTCATAGGGGAAATTAAATTCATATAAAGCCTCTGGGAGGAGAACTATTCACGTGTTGGGAATGAAAGATCCAGATGCAATATCCTTAGGACGTCCGGCGGATGTCCCATTTGTCGCAGAGACTGTGCACGAATATCGGGACATGCTATGGGCCCCACATAAATATTTTTTACACTGTAAATTTCACGCTTTCGGAAAAAAATGCACATTTCTCGCTCTCGATCGGCACGACCTGTCAGCATTGGAGGCACGTCATAAAATAGGTACGTGCCCGTTGTGTTCAAGGAGGTTATATCTAAACGTTTATGTAATCTCCTTCAGTGTATCACCGCCACCGCCACCCCCCCTCCCCCCCTCCCCCTCCCACACAAACAACTCTTGGCTACGCCGCTGCCTGTCAATTGCAACACAACTGCTTGTTGGCCTAGTCTTTTGTGTCTTCCTTTGGTATGTGTTTTAACTTGCGGCAAAAACATGTCTTTTATCTGTCAGTTACTTTTATGTTCTTAATAGAGTGCAGAGGCTTCTAGCCAGCCTTACACACGAAAATGCAAATAGGCGCGAGCGATTGATGCCATCAATCGCTCGCGAACATAAAAGAACACAAAACAGAACATAAAAGTATCTCTCATTGGAAGAAAAATTGCGATAATCGATGTCCTTTTACAGCGCAGCGAAAGCCGCCGAAGCGCTTTCATAAGACTATGCATCTCCACCATGGCCTCCGCACTGCGAGGCAGCGCGCGCCGAACGATTTCGGAGGCCATGTGAACGTGTCTCCAGGCGCTTTCAGAAAAACTCGAGAAATGCGGAGACGCGCGCGCGGGGCTCGCAAGCATCATCATCATCATGTTATCAACGGTATCTCTCTACCGTTGCCGCCTGTTACGTATGTACATCCCAAAAGACGAACGGGCGTTTTAACGGCGGTTTGTAGGTGTTAAATTTGAAAAGCAACAAATGGTGACAACTTGATTCGGTTTCTAAAAAACGCAAACGAGGCAAGTTTGTCTCACGCGCCCTATCCCTTCATTGTCAAAGCCACAAACGGAGGTGAGTCAGTGTTGACACTTGTAATTTTGAACTGCTGCAACGTTCCGACAGTGCGTTTGAATGTTTGGGTTCCGCGATTTGTATAACTGACGGTTTGCGCGTCATTTGGAACTGCGCGGCGACTTGAAGTGTAGAGTATTAATTGTCTACATTTTGCTTCGGTTCCAACATTTTTCCAGAGTGTTCGGCCGAGGTAGCCCTCGGAAAGCCTCCGCCCACCATGGCCAGTGGCAAGACTGTGCGATTTCTTCTTCCACCTAAGACGTTTCCCGCGTCAACACCTCGAAGACGCGTTCCGGAGCATTGCAAGTGCCGGTTTAAGTGTCCCACCTGTGAGGCCGTCTTCAGCCATTACGTTCTGCTTTGCGTGCACACCTGGAGCCACGCGCCGGGCGACCTGCGCGTTCCGGATCCTGCTGTAAAGCCGTGCAGTATTCTGCAGAGCACGGAGAACTTCGGCCTACAATGCTTCCTCTGTCCTTTGCGATTTGCGTCACATTTGGCACTGCGGCAACATCTAGACGCCAGTCATACGGCTGCCGAAGACGTAAAGTTGCTGCGGTTTGCGTGCGCATTCTGCGCTATGCGCTACGCGTCAGCCGATCTGCTCATTGCACATATTCAGCAACACGACGTCTGGGAAGACGGAGACTTCTATCCGCTATTTGCGGGTATCGTAGGCAAACCGCTTTGCGAACGCGACGACACAGTGTCCTCTTTCGAACTTGATGACCTCATAAAAGAGTTGCAGAAAATCGCTGGCGACTTGCCTGCCCAGCAGCCGATGCGCAAGTCAGCCCTGTCCAAGAAGAGTCGCTGCAGTGTGCATACGCCGCTCAACTACCTGTGTGCACTATGCGGCATGAAGTTTCAGCACGGCTACCAGATTGATGAGCATGTGCGTATGCGTCACAAGGGCTTTCTCAAGCTAATGAAAGCACGTCATGCCTGCGTTTACTGTGGCACCAAATTCTTTAAGCTGTCGGTGCTCAGGGAACATCTGCTCATGCATCATGCCATCTCAGTGACGCCTCGAAAAAAAAACCCTGTGCGGCTGTGAGTGATCAATAAGTAACAATGAACACTGCTCTGTATTTTTCAGATATATCTGCAAGAGTATGAAATGAAAGCTTCCAACAACCGGTGGCACTGCAGCTTCAAATGCAGAATAAAAGGGTTAAAAGTGAGATAGGACTGCAAAATTGTAGTGATGTAGAAAAATGACACTTTTATAATTCCTTCAGAGGAGAACAAAGAGGAGCCATGAATAGCTTCGTAATGCATGCTCATCATATGTGCTAATTAAGCGTAACTTTAAAAGTGCTGTATATATTGCTGTTACATAGATGAAACATAGTTTATTTTTACCCAAATAAATGTGGTTATGGCTTCTCTGATTCTGAAGCTGAACTTCGTGTTTCCATACATTTCACCGAATTGTGTGTGCCTACAACATAAGGAACGAGAAAGGGGTGGTGGTTTAAGAGAAGGTGAATTCATGGTACTGTCTTGCTGGAAGCTTTGTGAATGCTCTCTTGTGACTACTGAATATAAATGCACTGTTTTTGCACAATACCATGCACTTTCCATCTTTCATTAATGAAAGAGAGGTGTAGTGGTAGCGAACTTGAAATGGTACCAATGACGACCAATGGCAAAGCTATCACTCCGCAATAATGCCTTGCCTGAAGCCCCTCCATACATGTTTTCGCCAACCAGGTTAAGTACTGCCAATCAGCCCTCCTCCTCCACGCTTCTCCCTCAGCTTCCGGCTTCAAGTGGAACTTGGGTAGCCCCAGCTTCTGATTTTAGGTGGAAGCGACATCACTGTTGAATAGAGGTGCGAGCGTGCAACAAGCGAAAATTCGGGAACAGGAAATGGCAGAAGCGGGACGACTGGAAACGGAAGCCCCGGAGCGGCAATTGCAGAAGTGGAACTGGTATGAGTGATGAATCGGGGAGTAGCGGCGCACATCAAAGGCTGGCGCTACTTAGGAAAAGTGGTGCTGGCGCATGGATGGAGAGGCTGTAGCTTCGCCAAGTGGTGGCATTGCCATAACTGGTCGTGGGAAAAATGAACACTGCCCCCAACTACTGTATCACATATTTGCTCTACCATAGGCTTTCCATCCTGCAGGTGCCATAAAGAATCATGTTATTTGTGGTGAAATTAACATAGTAATTGTTTGAATGTAATATTTTATGTGAAATTAGCATAGTGATTAATTAGTGAGTGTTTCTTTTATATCCACAACTTAAATAAAAAATGCTGCTAAGGGCTTTGCAATAGTTACCCCTGCTGAAATAACATTTTGGAACTTGTGAGGTATCCAACTTGCTGTATCAAAAATGATACATTTGGCCTTCTGGCGTTAAAGTAACTCAAAGCTGACAGCCTACTACTGTCATTATAGAAAAGCAATGCTGCTGCCCTGGCTGTAGCACCACAATATATGTTTGTTTACAGGCAACTGCCGACACAGTAATTATGGTATAAATAATTCCTGCAGCACGCCAAAGCAATTGTCACCCTTAATTACATCCAGTTCAAAACATGCACAACACTAAGCAAAGTGACGTAATAAGCCACTGATGTGCCTGCAGGCAAGACCATTGTTATGGGCTTGGGTCACATCTGCCACCAAGAACTGAGTGAGCCACCTCCAAAAGTCATTAAATTGGTCCATCTAGCTTTCTTCACTTGATGCTTCTTTGCATTAGCTGTGGGTTAAATAGAGCCTCTAGGAACAGGGAGATAGGGTGCTTATGTTTCCAAAGAAAATGCAGCCACCTATGTAACCAAACTTGTTTTGTGTGTATTATGAAAAAGCACAGAGTGGACTAATCTGGTGATGCAGGAGATGGCTGCATAAATTCAGCTTTCATTGGCACTGTGTTGCTTGGGCAAACACATTGTGCTAGCTGATGTGGACATCGATTGTTTATAACGCTATGCTATCACCACCTCCAATTTCTTCAATTTTAAAGGGAGATGCAGGTCAAAATATCGCATTTTTGTTTGAAAAACAAAAACAAACATTATTTTTAGATTGTGGTTGCAAAGTTACTTCAACATTTTATTTTAACGTGTAAAAACAAGTCAAGGTATTTCTCCAGCCAGAAGACTGAAAAATGATTCTGTATGGGCTTGATTTTTTTCGTTCGTACTCAACTGGTGCTCAACCACCACATGTTTTACCCAGATGGTGCGCTTTCCTGGTTAAGCAATCACTAGCCATAGTTGAACTGGCCCCAACTCATTCTCCAATTTTCGCAAGTGCTCAAGCAAAGGGCATGCCGCTTACATACGAGAGGTTGAGAGGGAGAAAGCTGTTATGTTCAGGGCAAAATCAAAAACATGGCCGTCTTTCATAGCAAGATTTGCTTAATGCACTGTTGTGGATAGAGTCGCTTCTTTAGCCAAACTGTAGTTCAACAAAGGCTTTGAGGAGGTTCTACAGGACTGGGGTGTCTTTCAAAGTTTGGACTTAATTGCTCTGAGCAACCAGGGAGCAAAGAAGAATCAAAAGAATGTCTGGAAAACAAACAGCTGAAGCACAGTGCAGCAAAGAAAGCCCACTTGGAGGAGGAAGCTTGTAAGAGCTACACAGCAGAATTTTGAAGTTCTGCATTTCTGGAAAGGACTGGTCTGTGTTCTGGCCAAATTTCATACAAACTGAACATCTGCAATGGTAATAGGTATGTTTAGAAACTTTCAATTTTCTTTTTTTCTTTTTCTCACTGCTTGTGCACAAGAATTATTGTACTTAATGTGACTCACTCTTACCGAAATTATGCATGCACATGCACAAGGATCTCTAGAATGCAGATATCGAGGTCTTAGTATAATTTGCAGCAATTTTGTTTATGTGCATTTTAGAAAACCATCAGTATTCTTGATAATAATAGTTTATACATATGTTGTCTTTAAATAATAAACTTCTGCTGTGAAATCTGTTGTCCAATGATCATTGTAGGCTATAACGGTATGAAGCCCAAAGGCCTAAACCTTGCACAAGAGACCAAAACATACTTTTCCACTTTCACACGGCATAGGAATATAATCGGGGAATATATTGCAAAACGAAAATGTAATGAAACTAAAAATGTAAACTAATGACTCGGCAAGGCTTCTGATCCACTAGTCATAATTAAGCAAGGAAACCCAGCGAATTCTAGCCGTACAATAAGCGACTTGAAACCACTGTGTGCTCGCAAGACTTGTGCAGCGCAGACTGGAAACAGTGTTGCAATAGCCCTCTTAACCATTATTGAGTGGGCAGAGTGAAATAGAGGCAACTCTTTCCAAGCTTGAGGACGGTACACCCAGCGTGCATGTAGATTTTTGAAAGTAATGTTAATATTTAAAAACTACAGCTCATTCTGGTTGGGATCCTTAAAGGTAAAAGCAAGGCCCTTCCCTTATTGTCTGAAGGCAGAAAGGACACGTCACTGTGTCTGGGTATGTCAAAAGGTCAGCGCTGTTTAATATCACTAGATATACCTATACATTTTAAGTATCCTTCTCATGGCAAGCATATTGTTCAGGTCACAGTCAGTTAAGACAGACAAACGTTGCACAACACTGGAGCAACACACAACTCAATGCATATACCTTTTTGCTGAACAAACAGCTTGTCATTGAAAGAAACAAAGGGGTACTCCTGAGATAAAATTCTAAAAGTGACATAAAATCGTCCAGCGAAATTCCAGAACACCACTGTCATCCATACAAGTTGTGACAAAAGAAATTCACTGTGTGGCACTGCATAGACAAGTATACATAATATTGTATACGTGGAATGTTGGAATGCATAATGGAAGATGGATATCCAACAGAGAAGTTGTCTTTTAAAAATTTGATTACTTCTAGTGAGTTCTTAATAGCAAACACATGTTCAAATTTAGGGCTGAGTTAGCCTATCTGTGTGCACTTTAGATGTACATTAGAGCATATTAGGGGATCAGAATTGATCCTCAGCCCTCCACTATGGTCTCTCTTGTACCCCAGCTGTTGCCCCAGATATATGTTTTTGCCAGTCAATAATTGAATAATGTATATCTTCAGTGTCCTTGGTTTCCATGTTCTACTAATTGTACTTTGCCAAGCTTTAATTGATACTACTACTTTGTGGAGGCCATGATTTGCGCTGCAGCCACTACATGTCAAAAGTGTAGCTACACCTTAGCTGATCACCTGACTATCACCTGTAGATCTATGGTCTAACAGCACAGGTCCCTGCTGGACTTCATTGTACACATAACATGCTTGACACATTTTATGCCGCAGAGCAAACTTTTGAATTAAAAAAAGTTATGGTTTCGCAGTGGCAGACAGTCTATTTTCTGGCCTTGTTCTGAGAATGTTTGCTTGTCATTTTTAGGATGAGTGTATTGGCCCTCTGCTGTGAACTCATTACATTCATCTCCACGAATGCATGGCGAAAGCATTGCCATGTTGTGACCATGTCGCCACCAAAAATAGTACGACTCATTAGAGTGGACACAGGGGTTCCCAGCAAAAACTATCTGTAAATTCGTTTGCCCATAACAACAAATGAATGAAAAATGAACCAAGATTTCATTCAAAAATTAATATTACAATTGGGGTCTGTTTTGGGGTATAGCTATATGTATGCAGTGTTTAAATTCAATAAAACAACCTTTGCAAACTGAATGGCATCCTGGTTGTCCAAGTCTAGTGCATTATAAATAACACAGATAGCTGTATATCTGCAAATGCCTGGCTGAAATTCTACATACAAAGTGCATTCAGGCCAAAATCTCTTGTGGGATTCCTGTCCACATTGCTGCTAGGCCTTGAATGCAGTTCTCAAAACAGTGAAACTTGCTTAGTGAGCTTTTGACAGCCAGTTCATTTCACATATTACGAAGTACAGAAAAATTTTGCTGTGCATATCGGCAAACAAGATGTCCATCACCTTGACACTAAAGCATGGAAACTTTTCATTGAATGTTCAGATATGTTTGCTTAGTGTCGCTGAAGTTCATTTTACTGACACTGTCCATTTCTATAAAAATAAAATAGTATGTACATCTATGGGCTTTGCTTACCTTCTCCCTGCCCATTGTCCAGACACTCAGTTTCCATAATAACAAGGTGCAAATGCATTGGAAAAATTTGGTCCCCATAAAGCTTGCATATTGTTATGTAGTAGTTTGTGCCGCTATATATTAAAGATGTGAGGAGAAGGAAGATGAGGTGACGCTGACATCGTTCAGTAGTATCACTATGCCCTGTAGTTTCGAGCTACGCATTATCCCTGTATATATATCCCCTCTAATAATTCTTCCCCATAATATTTGGTGCAGTTGTGGGGTAAACTCTCCAAAACCTGGACCTGGATCTCGGCATCGGACGACACATCTGTTCTGCTGCCATGGCTAACGATGCTGCCCGGCCCACCCAGACAGCACTGCAAGTTGTCCTCTCCTACTACTTTTCCCAGACACTGACGACGTCGAAGAATGGTTGGCGTGCTATGAACGTGTCAGCAACCACAACAGGTGGAATGCCAAACTTATGCTGGCCAATGTTATATTTTTCTTGCGCGGAACCGCAAAGATATGGTTTGAGACGCATGAATCCGATTTTACAAATTGGGACACATAAGCATAGCTGCGCGATATTTTCAGAAAGCCTGTTGGATGCCAGTTAGCAGCTTGGGGTCACATTCTGAAACGATCCACTACAGCGATACTATTGCCTTGGCGATAGTTCGCCATCAGGCACGCGCCAATTGGCTGCTTGAGCAAAGTTGGATGACGTAGCTCTTCAGATTTTGCTAAAACAACCAATCGGCATGCGCCTGGCGGCAAACTATTGCTGAGGCAATAGTAGTAGACAGTTCTAGATTAGGGGGACGCACGCGTTGGGGCCCCAAGCGCTAGCGGGCCCCAACGCTTGTGTCTCCCTAACCTAAAACTCGAGTATAGCTGAAGTTGAACGTTGCAGAATATGGCCCCAAGAAAGAGCTCGCGTCTTGTGTCCAGATGGCCCAGACGTCCACGGAATTGTACGTCTCATACACTCGGGACGTTCTGGCTCTTTGTCAAAAAGCAGATAAGGACATGTTGGAGGCAGGTAAAGTCGGCCACATTTTAACAGGCACTGCGGACGATGCATTAAACCTGCTTCTTTGCAAGAGCTGTGCAAAGGTTGAGCCCATCACAACGGTGTACCGGCGCTTCGAGCAAGCTAAGAGCAAACGTATTGTACAGCGCTTCGACCGGCTTCCCAATACGGCTGGCACCTCCTCCTGCAACTTGCCAATGCTACATCAACAGCCAGCATCACCGAGTTTGACGCAAGCCATCTGTCGTGAGCTAGAGGCCATGGCTCGCACTCACGGTCCACAGGCGCACAACGGCTTAATCATCTCGCTCATTCAAGCCATCATCTGCCAAGAGATTGCGAATATGAACATTCAGCCAACCGTTAGCCATCACTCTGTCCCTAACGCTCCAGTCATTGCTGCTATTGTTGCACCGGCCCTGACCAAATTCAAGCTGTTACAGGAGATCAGCGGAGTGGCGAACATTGGACAACAGACATATTTGTTTCATGTGCTCTCGGGTCGGTGCTCTTCGCCTCGACCATACGCTGACCACCGCTTTGAACGTGAACCTCGTCTGCTGTCCCTTCTCGCTGAGCTCTACAATGCCAACCTTACCAGATGCGGGAACACTACCAGCTGTTCGCCCTCACCGCAACGCTGCCAGTTTGGTTCGCCTCCATCTCGATGCTGCGCATCCTTACCTTATTCTGGCCACTTCTCGGGAAACTAAACAATGCAGCTCGTGTAGCTGAGGCTGCATTGACAACCCAAAGTGCAAAACCTCTGTTGACCCTTGCTCCCAGAACGAACCTAATCGAAGTTTTTGTTGACGGTGTGCCTATTAGAGCACTCATTGATACTCGAGTTCAAGTGTCCCTAATGCACTCAGGAGATCTTCGTAGTCATCTCCGGAAAGTTCTGACACCTGCCGAGTCGCCTGCCGTCCGAGTAGCCAACGGCAGCACCACAGCCATGATGGGAATGTGTACAGCCCATGTAACCATTGCCGGGTGGTGTAGAGTGGACTGTCAAGAAGTCTATTCCAAGAATCGGTTCGTGAGGGCACTCGGCGAGCACAGTGAAGAGAAAAGATGTTGGGTGTCGCCCAACATCTTTTCTCTTCACTGTGCTCGCCGAGTGCCCTCACGAACCGATTCTTGGAAGAGACTTCTTGACAGTCCACTCTGCACTAATTGATTGTTTAACCAGTGTTCTCCACCTCGAGCTGCCCGAGTACTCTGCCGACACTGCCGACACCGCCACAGACCAATCCCGACTTCGGTGCGTTGAATTTGCCCGGCCGCAACCCGATGCTGCGACCTATGTCCCCATGCCTCCTTTTCCACCTCTTCGCAATGACGAATACGTGGTATCCCCGCTCTGACGTTTTCCTGACACAACAAATAGCCCTTCCCAGCGCTGTTGTCATGGTTACCAGCAATCGTGGGTGGATCCCTTTCCTGAACTTTGGGTCGTCTCTGCAGGTTATTGCTCAATATTTCACAGCCGCCGTGCTGTACCTATTGAATGACTTCGCGGTTTCTGAGTTAACACCTGCTCTACCATCTCGCTCTGCTGAATCTTTGGCTCGACCCAGCTCTGGTCAAGACTAGTTTGCCAAAATTATAGCTCCCAACTTGCGTCCTGCCTACGCCGCCGCACTCTGTCGCATCTTGATGTCTTGCCACGATCAATTCGATTTCGGCAAGCATCTGCTAGGTCGAACCAATGTTGCCACCCACTCGATCCACACCGGCAACGCTCCTCCTATCCACAGACAGCCTTATTGCGTGCCAACAGCTGAACGCCAGGCTATACAAACAGGATGGATAAAATGCTTTTCTAAGACATCATCGGGCCCTCTTGCAGTCCATGGGCATCATCCGTCATCCTGGTAAAAAAAAACAACAATACCTGGAGTTTCTGGATCGATTTTCGCCATCTGAACAAGATTACGAAAAAGGACATGCATCCTCTTCCGCGTATCGATGACACACTGGATTGCTTACATGGTGCCGATTATTTCTCTTTGATCGATTTATGTTCGGGCTACTGTCAAATTGCTGTTGATGAAAAGGATCACGAAAATACTGCAATTGTCACCCCAGATGGCCTCTACCAATGTAAGGTCATCCCTTTCAGACTATGTAGTGCCCCTGCTACTTTCGAACGCATGATCAACTCTCTTCTATGTGGTTTTAAATCATCTACATGCTCCTGTCACCTTGATGAAGTAATTGTTTTTTTCCACAATCGAGAGCCATCTTCATCGGTTGTTGGCCATTCTTGACGTGTTCGACAGGCTGCCTACAGCTCAGTTCTGCCAAATGCCATTTCAGCCGTCATCAAATATGAGTACTCGGACACTTGGTCGATGCTACCAGTATAAAGCCTGACCCTGACAAAATATGTGCTGTCAGCAAATTTGCACCTCCTCGTTCGTTTGCTGATGTCCGAAGTTTCCTTGGGCTGTGTTCATACTTTCGATGCTTCATTAAGAACACTGCCGACATCGCTCCTCATCTCCTGATCTCCTCTAAAAGGACATTAGTTTCTGTTGGAGACGTGAAGAAGCCGAGGCATTTTCAGTGCTTACTGCTCGCCTCATAAATCCACCAACTTTGGGCCATTCTGATCCATCTGCCTACACAGAAGTTTGCACTGATGCAAGTGGCCACGGCATTGGTGCTATCTTGTCCTAACATCAACAGGATGCAAATCACACAATTGCTTACGCTAGCCGCCTTCTCAGCCTCAGAGCAGAATTATTCAATAACCGAATGCGAGTGCCTTGCTCTAATTTGGGTTATTGCTAAGTTCCGCCCTTACCTGTTCGTTCGACCTTTTTCTGTTGTTGCAAATCACCAGGCTTTATGTTGGCTGTCCTCACTCAAAGACCCCACAGGCTCTCTTGGATGCTGGGCTTTACATTTACAAGAGTACACCTTCTATGTGTCCTATAAATCTGGCAGCTGCACGAGGATGCCGACCGCCTCCCTCGCTATCCGATCAATCCACCCGGTGCCAAAGAACTTGAAGCCGATGCCAGCGTTTTGTCGATTACTGACTTCCTCAATGTCGCTGTCGAACTGCATCGGGACCTGTCTTTACTATCCCCTTATCGAGCGCCTCACCTCGAAAAAGCACGACCGTTCCCTCCGCCTGTTCCTACTACAAGATGACACCTTATAATGGTGCAACATGCAACCCAATGGCACTGAACTGCTCCTTGTTGTTCCCAGCATCTATGCTCTACTGTTTTTGCGCAGTTGCACAATGCACCCACTGCTGATTATTTGGGCGTGTCCTGCGCTTACGATCGCAATTGCAGACGCTTCTGCTGGCCTGGGCTACACTGCTCAGTTCGACGCTACGCTGTGGCTTGCGAGCTCCGTCAATGCCACAAGAAGCTTCCTTTGCTTCCCACTGGGTACCTTCAGCCAATAGACATCCCAAATGAGCTTTTTTTCCGCGACGGCTTGGACCTCCTTGGCCCTTTTCCAACATCGTCCTTGGGTAACAAGTGGGTTGCCGTCATGAAAGACTATGCCATGCGTTATGCCATTACACGAGCGCTTCCAACTAGCTGTGCAACTGATGTCGCCAATTTCGTTCTTCATGAAGTGATCCTGCACCATGGCACTTCTTGTCAGCCACTCACTGTTCGTGGTCCTTGCTTTCTTTCAAAAGTTGTTGATGACCTCCGCTCTTGCTTTAAGTCTCACGAATTCACCATGGCTTACAATCCCGACAAGCAGACTTGCTGAATGCCTCAACCGCATACTCACAGACATGCTCTCCAAGTACATCTCCGATGACCACAGGGATTGGGAATGCACTTGGCATTTGTTACATTTGACAACAATTCATCACACCATGATTTTACCGGCTACTCTCTTTTATCTGCTCTATAGCCACGACCCGCTCCTGCCTCTCGGCTCTTTTCCCTCCCTATGCCAACTCCACTACTTTCTACACTCACGATGTCATTGTTCGCGCGGCCATGGCATGTAGCATCGCCTGTGAATTGACTTGAGGCATCTCAGACAATCCAAAATCTCCTTTATTACCATCGGCATCGGGATGTTAGCTACAGCCTTGGGTTCCTTGTCCTGCTCTGGCTGCCTTTGTGTTGCGTACGCCTGTGCCAGAAATTTCTGCCGCACTATGTCGGGGCTTACTGGGTCCTGCGCCAAATGACCGAACTAACATACGAGATCTCACCATTGATTTCGAAGTCTTCCTCTAATCCACCAGTGACTTATAATATGACCACTGATTCAACACAATAAAATTCAAGACGGTACTTCTGCCGCTGGAAGTTAACGTTACGTAGTAGTTTGTGCCGCTATAGAAAAAGCTTTCTGAGAAGAGGAAGATGAAGTGATGCTGACATCATTCAGTGGTATTGCTCTGCCCTGTGGTTTCGAACTACGCATTATCCCCAGTAACTATTCTTCCCTGTAATAATATTGGAGAAGACCGAAATAGCAAGCCACACCTCTACACACAAAGTATATAAACACATGAGAGAGTGAATAACTATTCTCAAATGGCCCCTTGTGCGAGCTCTTGAGGGATTGTGTTATGGTGCCATTTGGTGTCTGGAGGCCGAGACCCTAAGAGTAACACCATACACTCCTGGAAGACAGCAGTCACATGGTGGGTGCTGCCTGACAACTTACAAAAACAAAATTTCACTGGTATGGGTGTAACATAAGGCATGAAAACCTTGTACATTTTCTTTTTTTTTTGCTGGGCTTGTTGGGCCTATCATTATTGCTTGTAAAAGTTGGGTGTGCGCATGCACACATACATGAGAAGAGGTACAAACAGCTGCTTTCTTGCCTGTGGATGTTTACACCTAATGTGCAATCTCTGACTTTTTTTTTTCCAGACTAGACATGCAGCCTGAAATCGAGGGGTTCAAGAGATGTGTGCAGGTTCAATAAATGCTGTGTATGTCCTGCTTTCACATCGTACATGTGTTTTCTCCTGGAACATGTGATTTCAAAACTTTAGCTTGCAATGGTATAGGCCATGCTGAAGACTGGTCCATAGTGCAAAAAAGAACCAAAGAAAAAAAATGGGGGTGTAATGGGGGAAAAAAACAACACAAGCAGGACATTTTTCATAGCTTGCCGGCTTTATTCTAAATGTACAAGTCTGTGGATTAGGCCAAGGTGACCCTGCAATTCATGTTTCACTTCCAAATCTTCTAAGACCTTCATCAAGAACTTCCCGAGACATTCCATCTTTTGCGTGGACACATGTGACACCTGGATTAAAAAAAAATTGTAGTAGATGTCAACCCATTGCAGTGCAGTGCAGTGCGTTTCTACAATTTATTCAATGCTTGAAGGGGTACTGCAACAACATTTCTACCGCATCTTTGCTTTAATAGCTAGCAGTTCCAGCTGTAATTGCGGTATGAAACTTCAGCTGCTGTAATGCGTAAAAAAAGTTATGTCATTCAATAATGGTACCAGTTTAAAGCCTGTGCCAGTATCACCATAGCTTTGTGAATGATGAACGTTGTTGAAATCATCCCAGCTATCAACAACCACTGACATTCCAGTCAGCCAAGTGGGTGGCCCCAGGCTACACTGTGCTACCAGAAATTGAGCATCCCCCACGCCATTTTCTACGCCATCAAACCAGCTCTCCCCAACATTTCTATGGGTTCAACATGGGATCCACCGGGAAGTTGAGGGGGCATACTACATTCCCAGAGAAACAACAGTGGTAAATCTTCTCATGCATGCTTATTCCATGTCAAATGTAAAGAAGCTTTTGGGTGGGGAGGAAGGTAAGGACCAAATTGGCTTTCCAGGAGATTGATTGAGGCACTTGGCTTTTGGTGGCATGGTATGGCCTGACTGGTGCATCAGGTGATTGTGATACCATGTAAGTTATAACACACAGAGCCACACTAGAGCAGGTGCACATTTTGAAATGGTTGCACTAAAGAATTGACAGTTGGGTGAGCTGATAAGGGATTATATTTTTGAAACAGTTCCACAGAAAGACACAAACATGGAATGATGCACTGAGAATACAAGCATCGTTTAAAATTCTGTCCAGCAGGAATTGATCTTGTCACCTCATTATCCCTCAGGCGGAGTGCCGTTATGCCACGTGGAAATACCCATTGGTCTCCTCAGTGCCACCACGTCGTGTCACATGTTTCCCGCAACGTTTTTAGACTCGCATAGTTTGTTGCAAACCCTGCTTGCTGTCGCACTCGCACCCCAACATGCTGAATTGGGTGTCAACCGTATGTTTACACCCTCCCCTCTCCCCTCTGTAGTCATGAGCAGGCACGCTTGTGTTCTTAGTGTAATCCCATGCTTGTGTCTTGTGGCACCGTTTTGAACAAATGAGCACTGAAGAATGACAATTATTTGTCGTATGCAGGAGACTACTGGAGAAACGGCTACCTATGAAAGAAAATGATACCAAAATTTTAACTGAACTGACATATTAAGTTAAGCTATGTTGGCAGTTACAGTTTTGGAACATGAATTAGGTCAGCCATGCCATTAGTGCAAGTTTGATAAGCCAAGAAGGATGCGAAAATGAATTATATGGGTATTGGTGCTGCCTTAATATTCTTGCACCAGCTCTCTCTGATGCTATGAATTCTAATTGACAGCCTCCATTTGGGGCTACCAAATGGCCTAAGACAAGTCTTAACCTGGCAACTTTTATGAACTTTTCTTGCGCACATATGCTAAAACGCCATGAAATCCATAGCATGGCAGTTGAGGTACAATATTTGAAAATTGAAGATTGGCTTTCATTTGCTACATTACAAATAGAGACTTCTTTCTGCAAAACATATGGAAACAAAGCCTATCAGTCTAAGCTCATATAATGCTTCTCTTTAGCGTCTCTCCTGAGAGTAGTGAAACCAATAAAGCGAATTTACATGAGACATGAATTTTAAACTCAACAGTAGAAAATTGTGCATCTATTTTCTAGCTTCAGTGCTTGTAGTATTTACTCTACATGGAAACCATTCTGACAGTTCACAACCATAGTTATTCATACCCTTTTTCATGCCTAAACGATTTAGGGCATTTACTGTTTTTATCAAATTATGAACAATGCACGCTTTCTCAATACCAATGTATTGGAAATGCTCTGTAGAAGCAGCAGTGTTTAATGAGGTGAACAATATATTAACTCTTTAGTTTAGTAAAAGAATATTAAAAAAAAAGTATTCGCACTTGTGTGTGTGTGTGTACATGCGTGCATGTTTTCGTATTAGCCATAGGACATAATTCAATAGACTGTGCCTTCTGTTTTGCTTTTCTCCGAGACTTGTAATAAGGTTGTTTGGCTTATCAACGCAAGCCCCATTTCAGAGACAAGCCCAATGTCAAGTTTGCCTAAAAACATACACGATGCTGGAGCTGTGCGGTCCATGTGACCCAACACAAACATAAAGTCTGTTAGACTGACATGTGGTTCACTGCATCACAGCCCTTGATTCTCTGGTGCAAAGGCACACCACTGCACCATGGCCCTCGACTACAGCGAGGTGCAGCCAAAATGCATGACATCATGCAAACCGAAGGTGAAGTCTGAAACTGCGGACACATACAGAGGTCATAGAAACACTCCACATCTGTGACAATCTTCAAACACATTAGAAATAGCCATCGGCACTTCTAAATTTATTGTGGGCACTACTGCAGTAATATGTATTCCAGCTCTCACCGGATTTGTATGATCTATATGTTCCGTCAGACCACGCAAGCATTATTCAGAACACAGTGTCATGAAAGTGTTTTAGAAATGCACTAAAAGCATAAAATGCTTGCATTGAACTGAAAAAGCGATTCGGCCAAGAAGACATCACAGCCTGTGCCTCAGCAGTCTATTAAAAAATGCGTAAAACATATTGCACCAGCAGCTGCAATGCCATGTACGTATGCTTTCTACCAGCCCTACCAGAACTCTTTTGGCACCAGTGGTGCGAACTATATCAAATATGTGAACAATAGCAAATATGTGAACAATATCAAACATAGCCATAGTGTGTCATTAACGTTGTTGCCCACAAGGTGTCTGAAGTGTATGAGGGGCACTTGAAAAGTTCGCAGCCCACCCGTGAAATCTTTTTTGCGTGGTCTTGTTTTGCAATGCAATATGTTATTAAGTTATTTGAATGGTCTCATGAGCAATCTGGATTTATTTTGATGTTTTTTTTTTTCAAGTACAGCAGTTTAAAGCAAGGACACAAAGCTGAAATATGGAAATGGAGAAATTCGCAAAGTGAGCAGTCATTCAATACCTTTTGAAAAAAGGACTGACGCCACAAGAAATTCACAAGAACATGCTGGAAACATTAAAGGACGATGCTCCTTTTATGCTATGGGGAAAAAGGGGGTAGACAATTTCAAGCGAGGCCAGACATCAATTGAAGATGCTGCGTGCAGTGGTCGTCCCTCAAAAACATGTACAGATGAAGATGTCCAAAAAGTCCAAGACATTGTAATGGCTGATCGTCGTGTCATACAGCAACACATTGCAGAATGTGTGGGCATATCATTGGAGAGGGTTGGCCGTATCCTATCACAGCTCCTGAACATGCACAAAGTTTGGGCCCGATGGATGCGCAGACTTTTGACATTAAAGAACAAACGTCTGAGAGAACTTCACTCTGCAGAAAACTTGCAACTGTTTGAAGCTGGTATTAATCTTTTTCTGCAGAGATTTGTTACAATGGATGAAACTTGGGTGCATCACTTTTGTCCTGAGTCAAAAGAAGCCTCAACACAGTGGAAGCATTCCACCTCGCCCCGCCCCAAAAAGGCAAAAGGTGGTTCCATCCGCTGGCAAGGCTATGACATCAGTGTTCTGGGATTGCAAGGGTGTCATTCTCCTGGAATTCCTCGCAAAAGGTCAAACCATCAACGGGGAATACTATTCAGCTCAGATCCGTTAGACGTCTGAGGTCGGCAATTAAGGAAAAATGGCAATGGATTCTCCAGAAAGGGGTGCTGTTTCACCAGGACAATGCGGCAGTTCACACATCGGCTGTTGTGATGGCTGCATTTCTTTCCTGTGGTTTCCGGCTGCTTCAGCACCCGCCCTATTCCCCTCGTTTGGCTCCCTCGGACTACCACCTATTCCCAAAGATTAAAAAGAACCGTCGTGGAAGTCGTTTGCCTTCTGATCAAGCCGTCATGGACACCCCGAAAGACGTTTGGAGGTGCAGGAAGAAACGTTCTACCAAAGTGGAATAATCAAACTGCAAGAGTGATGAAGTACATGTGTGGCCCTCAAGAGAGACAGAGAGACTATGTTGAGAACTGACTGCAAAATTTCGACCCACAGTCACTACCTCCGGGTCAGGTCACAAACTTTTCAGGCGCTCCTCGTACCAGCAATGTCTTTCTCATCTGTGGGAAGCTGACTGCAGTTGTTCACATAAAGCCTTCCTCATGGCTACGCTCACCTGCCCTCAAAATCGACAATATTTTGTGGGCAAAGCATGGAGCAGGCATAAGAGGTAGATTTTACACTTCACTGACATGCCTGTGAATTGTTCCTTGCAGAGACTTATCAGTAATGCAGTAAGGAAGACAAAGTCAACGGGTAGGTGCAATTGCTTATTCCTGATATAAAATAAAAATAACTCCTCTCTTTTGCACAGTTGATGACAGCTTTGTCTCATTTCTAAAGATTGGTGCCGTGACCAGGATTGCGGTTGCTCTCCAACTAGCAACTAGTCATCATTGACTGTGAAGCCACATAAGATGGCGCGGTGCAAGAAGGGACGCACAGACTGAGCCAACAGGAATGAGAAACTGATGGCAGTATAAAGGCCACCCTGAGGTTGAGGCTTATGTGTACAATACAGAACAAACATGCTGTAAGCCAATAACTTAATTTATCTTCTGAAGGTGAGCAAGAACATCTTGGTAAAGAACTGGAAAGCACAGAGCACCAATATGGTAATGGAAGATAAAAAGAAAATGTAAAAAAAAATACTATCTATGAGTGCTATCATTCATATACAGCTGAATATAAAAATTTAGCTATTTAATGCCGCTGCTAACTTGGAAGACAATTTCACCTATCAAAGGAGTGCAGTTTTCCAATCACAATTACAAGCAGGTAAAAGATAATTATGTGAGTGAAGATGTTTTGATGAAAATGCACGTGATAGCCGATTAATTTGGAACTGGAGAAGTCTAGCAATGATGCCGAGAGTATGAGAAAGCTACCGTATATAAGGGGTGCGATCGCGGATTGTTGTTCGGGGCGCATGGCGCAACCGAATGCACGCTCAAAACAACGATCCCCGATCGCACCTGTGAAGATATAACCACATGCTCGAGAGCTCAAGTGTCTAGGCCTGTGGAATGACTCGTAAATTGTAAGCTATGCAAGGGCACACACGCAACTTCCATCTGCAGAGCTAAGAAACCAGCTACACAGAACCTGAATTTAAAGCAGTCTATATCCAGATTGAAGATAAAGCCAGTGAGCCTTACATCAAGTACTTTTCGTCAGAAGCGGAGTTGAAGGAAGTATGGAACGGTGAAGTGTTAGATTAGAAGTGCTGAAGATGATGTGATCTTGAGAGAAGTGATGCCACCACTGCTGCCAGCATTACAATGCACATTGCATTGCAGCGCATGAACCTCACATTAGTGGATGACCCAGACAAATTTCTCAAGTTAATAGACATTAGAATCCTTATTTGCTATGGACACTATAGGGCTTTGATGAAATGACAAGTGTGATGCCTTGAAACTGATTGAAAGCTCCAGAAACCATATTTTGCTGAACCATCTGAGGACCAACAACCCAATCTTGCTTCTTATGGGAAAAATCCACCATGATGGTGTTGTATGGTTAAGCAGAGGATTCTGACATGCACAACGATTTAAAAAAATTCTGGGAAATTGAAGCCATTGGTATGAAAGACAGTGCTTGCAGTGGCAACAGAAATGAAATAATGCATCACTTCAATGCTACGTACCCTGATCTTTGTGGAGAAACAGTATAAGGTTCAGCTGCCTTGGATGCAAACAGTTGTGTTGCATGAAAACAGGGTTGTAGCTCTGGCAAGGTTGATGCGGCTCAAAAGAATACTGAAGGACAGAAGCCTACCTCAACATACGAGAACACCATAAGAGAATACATAGCTTTGGGTACAGCGGAAGAAGTAAACGTGAACTTGTCTACACAAGTGGGCATCAATGCCACATCAAGCACTAGTTTGGGAGGGCTAACAGACAGCAAATACGAGAATACTAGTAGTTGATGCATCATTCTTCATCCAGCCTTAAACAACAATATTGAAAGTGAACCTAACATAAATTGTGACTTGGTACACATCTAGCTAAGCTTCAGACATAATAAGATTGCATGACTGATTTTTACCTTCCTTTAGATTGTACACAAAGAAGATAAAGGCGACATGCAATTTCTGTGGTGGGCAAGAATCTAGCTCGGGGAGATGCGAGGTTTATACGTGGAGAATGGTGACCTTTTGGATTTTTCCAATTTCTTGCTGGCAGCTACAGTACCGTGTAAAAAAACATTCAAGGAGTTTTTCTCAGCACGACCTGTGAAGCTAAAAGTAATCTGAAACAATGTAATGCTGGGAGAAGACTCGAGTCTGGTTGCAGCATTACATCATCGTTGTAGTTACAACAAAGCGTGATCACGATAAAGCAGAAAAGTAGCTATTCAAACATACACATGTATGATCCTGAGGAAGTTCACAATCAATGATAAACAGATGAAAGAGATTATGAATGCATAATGATTTGGTCTGTCAAGGGTCAAGTGAAACATAAGTACTGGGAATACTTAGGGAACATAGCTGAAGACTGACTATATTTGATCAGTTAATCTACAAAGGAAGTAGTAGTAGTTGTAGTTCATTATATTAAGGACAAAAGGAGGAAGGAAATAAAGGGCCATGGGCACTGACTGTCTCAATCCCCAGTGGACAACTAAACTATTGTGCAGCCACAAGAAAAATGCAAGCCAAGAGAAAGGATAGGGGAGAGAAAAGTTGCAATAAAAAAGAAGTAAAGAAAATAGGAAAAAGTGGATGTACGAATAAACATATAACCACAAATAACAAAAAAGAAAAATTCTGCAGATTACAACAATAATATTGAATATAGATTTTTAGCCCTTTTACAATCGGCAGCAATGAAAATGCAAAAAACTAGTAAAATGGAGGCTCGTGGGGCGACACTTTTTCTTAAAAGCGGAATCTGAATTGTGTTAGCTTAGTCAATATAGGTCACTTGCTGTACATGCAATGTGACTGGCTCTGTGTGCATTTGTTAAGGTTTCACTGTAACATGCAAAAAGACAAGTACAGTGCTCACGGAACGAAATGCGTCAATTTAGGGTTAAGTAATGCGCATACTTTCGTTTCCACCGGCTGCAGTTCGTGTCGCATCGACGTAATTCTGGCGCGTACACTTACATCGGGCTCCTCGACACCTTTGGAGACCAAATTCCAAGCGACATGACATAGTGCTCTCACGTACTTTGCACATATGCAGGGTTCTACTAAATGCTCTGTGTCGCGTTTCATTCCGTGAGCACTGTACATAGTAATAATGCACGTACCAAGCTTAGAGACATCAGTGATGTTTCGCATCTCGTCATCAAAAAACAGCATATGCTTGTAAGAAAAACCTGTTCGCTGCGCAAACCTGCACACATGTATGAATGAGACGTGTTAGAGGCACTCAAAATAACTACTGTATCAGAAAAATAGCTCCTTTTAAGTAAATGCAACTTCCAGCACGGGGCTATGTTCTAATAGATAAGATTCGCTCCACTCCAACACTGATATGTTAGAAATGAATTTTTTACTGCTAGCAACTAAGCAGCAAGTGCTCGGGCATGTTCCCATGGATGTATGCAGGATGGCCATTTGAGCAATTTCATTTTAGGCCTAAAGTTGCCTATCTAGTAAAATGGCAGAGCTACAAATCTGCTGCATTACAAGTGCACACAGATAAACACGACCCAGTAAAGCAGCTAATAAACACGAAATGGGGTAAGTTTCAGTTTGCTGAGCATCATGACACAGCCACCATGCCAAATGTATTAAGTCTGCGCTGTTGGTTGAGGAACACCTCTCCCGCCAAGGCCACGCTGGTGGTACAAAGTGTGAATGCGAGATGCATCAACAGCAGAATGGGCAAGACTGCGAGTCGGCCTAGTTGGAACAAATTCATCTTAAAACTTATTGTGCGCAACAAACAGGGACGAAGAATAGAAGAAACACAAGGACGAGCGCTTTCTAACAACTGGTTTTATTTTTGAAGAACCACCTGCTTATATACCCACAGATCTGCGCGATCTAGTCAAACAGAAGAGCACACCTATAGCGCATATAATACACACAGATCTGCGCGATCAAGTCAAGAGAGCACATCTACAGTACATATACCACTTGTGATAAAAAACAAAGACGTGGACCAAAGCGACCCGGTCAACATAAGAACAGCAAGGTGCATGAAACATCCACTTAGGATAAAATGCGTTAAAGATGTGATGATCATTTTATTTTAACGTATTTTATCGTAAGTGGATGTTTCATGCACCTTGCTGTTCTTATGTTGACCGGGTGGCTTTGGTCCACGTCTGTTTTTTATCACAAGTGGTATATGTACTGTAGATGTGCTCTCTTGACTTGATCGCGCAGATCTGTGTGTATTATAGGTCCGTTCGATTTATCTGCACTACCTGAACTAGTTCATGTAGTGCCACACTCGGCCATTCGTTTTGGCAGTGCAACTGGCGCCCTCTGAACTACGGCGTTCGTTTCAAACAAGTGCAGGCGTCGTGCAGGGCTAGTTCAGGCAGACCCTGCACCGCGTTGAGAGGTGGTGCCGGTCGTGCACAAGCGCTACAGCCATGGCAGCAGACGACGGCAGCATTTGCGTTGCAATAGGCGGCATGGCCACGAAGCTGACGCCGATCGTCAATGAAGATGGGAACCGTGTTTGGCAATAGGCGTGTTTGGGAACCGTGTTTGGGAACCGTGCGATAGGCGGAAAAATCTTTTAAATTCAAAATCAAAGTAGCGACTCACGACTTCTTCACAGTACTTAGGAATTCTATTGCGTTGCAACCTAGTTAGCTTCAGCGCTAGAATTGTGACATCGTCAAAATCCTCGTCTTCACTATCCGAGTCCATCAGCTCAATAACTGTTTGAACGATGGCTGCAGATGATGCGCCGCAATCCATAGCGGTTTCCACCATATATCAACCAGCCTGTACACCCTTCAATACACTTTCGCCTAACCGCGGGCAGGCTGGATCAATCCATGAACAAAAGTCGACGTCTGGTGAAGCGCCAAGACCAGCAGAAGGCCTGCACTACCTGCACTTCAGCATTCGTTTCAGTTTGGCGCTAGTGTCGCGCTATGCCTGCACTGCTGAACTGGCGCTGCATGAGTGTGACACTTTTTCTGAACTGCCAGGAACTAGTTCACGCAGTGCAAGGTAAATCGAATGGACCGTATATGCGCTATAGGTGTGCTCTGTTTGACTAGATCGCGCAGATCTGTGGGTATATAAGCAGGTGGTTCTTCAAAAATAAAACCAGTTGTTAGAAAGCGCTCATCCTTGTGTTTCTTCTATTCTTCGTCCCTGTTTGTTGCGCACAATAAGTTTTAAGATGAAGCAGAATTGGCAGTGCGTGCACTACTAGGCCCGACAAAACTTAATCCAAAACTATGCAACACCCACGAATATGGCACATAGAGCTTCCTAATGGCAGACGGCGAACATTCACGAGCGTGCATTGGATTGGATTAGCTCAGTGACCATTTAGCTCATTTAGCTTCATGAATGGCAGGAAACGAGAGGGAACTCTTGGTGTAGGGTGGTGGCGACTGCCACCTGGCATTGACCACAACTCCTCTTCCTCTTTGCAATGGCCTCTGAAATTGCATGGCATGGCTAGTTTTGGAGCAGCTTTGGAGCAGTTACTATCGCTTGTAGCATGGATGTAGCAGCTTTAACAGAATGTAGCAGATTGGAGCAACTGTATAAGAATTCCCACCACTGAAAATGCTGCTATATAGTCGCACAGCCACAGCTAAGGGTACAGTCAGCTTACAGTGAAGGGGCCTTGCAACAACCTTTCTTCAAGACTGAGAACACACTGGAGTTAGTTTGATGCCTTTCAATGAATGTATTCATACAGAAATACTTGAAGAGGGCCTACCAATAATGGAGGTACTATATAGAACACAATTATCACTTTCTCCATTGCTCCGGGATACATTTCCTCTAAGCTGGGGTGGCACCGATAGCAATGTCGTGCCTTTTGCTCCTTTCTTACTCACTTTTTTTCTTTCAGCGGTGCATTTATGGTAAGCCTTTTAGGTTGACGTCTGACAAAGGTGTCCAAGAGCAACAAAAGAATGGTGACAGGATCATCGAAACACGTTAACAACTGCCACCTGACTGGAGAGACAAGCTTTTGCTTGGGAATAACTCGTGAACAATTGCCGAGTGGCTGGCATCCGAGGGCTGTCACAGAGCGTTTGTGACATCATAGATGGGGTTTAAATAGAGGGGGCCTCAAAAGCTGCAAGAGTGTGTAAGCAATATTTTATGCAAGACTGTGGGCTCCCTGCTGCATGTAGCAGAATAATAAAATATTTGGCTCACATGTTCAAGACAGCAATGTCTACAGATCATGACCGTTTTCTTACCGTGTTGAAAAAAAAATTTTGTAACACCTCCCTAATTTCACCACAGCAAGACATGCAAAAATGTAAGGTGCTGGGTTGGGGTAGTGACATACTGAAAATAGTGCAAAAGACACAGATGAGTAAGATGACACCATTTCTTATGTTGTTTACTCATTCATCTCTCTTTTGTGCTGTTTTCAGTATTAATGCAAACCTGGTAAGAATTATCTGAAGTTCAAGTTCAAAAAAGTGCTTGATGACTGCTGGCACATTCTCGCAGCTTTGAACACAGTTGGACTAAGGATATGTTGACTGAATTTCTTTGAAGTCATCTCTAGGGTTAAAATTGAGCTACATTGCACTGTAGTGGCTCCACTCAAATGATATGGCATTTCTGATGGTTGTATATTTAGACAACTTCAGCATCACTATTTTGTCTTCCGTATAGTAACACCTATTGCCCACTTTGGCTTCAAAGTGCAAAAATACCGTGCAGAACAACAAAAATGAAAAAGGCAAAGGTGTGGTACTTCGTGAAGTGGGTCACTTTGCAGCCAGGGTAAATTTCCTGATAGGGAAAGTACTTATTCCAATCGAGTAATGTTAGAAGCTCCTTCGCTGCATCCGGGTCATCAGTCCTGCAAAATAAAGACTTGATTAGCTGAAACATGATAACAGGGATTTTGTGTCTAGAGATTCGATATGCATGTTCCAATTCACCATCAAAATTACAGATGTAATATAAAAGGTATAAGAAGTAATATAAAGAAAGGCGTCAGGCAGGGAGATACGATCTCTCCAATGCTATTCACAGCATGTTTACAGGAAGCATTCAGAGACCTGGATTGGGAAGAATTGGGGATAAGAGTTAATGGAGAACACCTTAGTAACTTGCGATTCGCTGATGATATTGCCTTGCTTAGTAACTCAGGGAACCAATTGCAATGCATGCTCACTGACCTGGAGAGGCAAAGCAGAAGAGTGGGTCTAAAAATTAATCTGCAGAAAACTAAAGTAATGTTTAACAGTCTCGGAAGAGAACAGCAGTTTACGATAGGTAGCGAGGCACTGGAAGTGGTAAGGGAATACATTTACTTAGGCCAGGTAGTGACCGCGGATCCCGATCATGAGACTGAAATAATCAGAAGAATAAGAATGGGCTGGGGTGCGTTTGGCAGGCATTCTCAGATCATGAACAGCAGGTTGTCATTATCCCTCAAGAGAAAAGTGTATAATAGCTGTGTCTTACCAGTACTCACCTACGGGGCAGAAACCTGGAGGCTTACGAAAAGGTTTCTACTTAAATTGAGGACGACGCAACGAGCTATGGAAAGAAGAATGATGGGTGTAACGTTAAGGGATAAGAAAAGAGCAGATTGGGTGAGGGAACAAACGCGAGTTAATGACATCTTAGTTGAAATCAAGAAAAAGAAATGGGCATGGGCAGGACATGTAATGAGGAGGGAAGATAACTGATGGTCTTTAAGGGTTACGGACTGGATTCCAAGGGAAGGGAAGCGTAGCAGGGGGCGGCAGAAAGTTAGGTGGGTGGATGAGATTAAGATGTTTTCAGGGACGACATGGCCACAATTAGTACATGACTGGGGTAGTTGGAGAAGTATGGGAGAGGCCTTTGCCCTGCAGTGGGCGTAACTAGGCTGTTGATGATGATGAATATAAGAGGACGGGTCATTTACCTTGATGCCAACCCCATTTGGTACTTTTGGGACTTGAGGCTTTCCAGCATTGCTGGGACATCTGGATATGCGCAAACCTTTCGGCCATGTTTGTCAGTGATCTTACCACTGTAAGAAAGAGTGAGTTAGCTGCTAGCAAGATGTGTGCACAATGAGAAAAGTATGAAATGGACTCGGACCTGTCACCACATTTAACAACCATATGCAAGTGCATTGATGCATGAATACACCATATTTTCAAAATGTCTATGACCCTCTGATTATAATTGTCATGCCATCCCCCGTAGTTATTTGCGACATTCTGATGGAAGCACAGAGCAAAAACATTTGCGTGCTTAGATTTAGGTGCATGTTCAGCAACCTGAATATGTTCCCTAGCCCAGCACCTAATATATTTTGCCATGCGCAAATCAGCATTTTGTAGGACTTTCTTGTCCCGTTTCTTGCTCTGTTTTCATTCTTAACATCATGTACAAGCTAGCCTAACAGCAAGCTCTTCCAAAGTTTTTTAACACAGTGAAAGTCAGAGACAAGGGAAAGATAAAGAATTAAAAAACTATGCGGATCCCACGCACTGTGAAAATTGATGTAAGCGAAGCTTTTTAGGCTGTTTACTTTGATTGGCAATAATTAGCAGTGATGTTGACAGTGAATGTGTAATTTCTTCAGTGTTTAGCCCAATATGACAGTGGTGAGTTGATGTTAAATGTTACCTCCTGTGCACCACTACTGTTTGCCTACACAGAACACTGAGGGAGTAGAGGCATTGTTGTGCACCATGGTTCATGTCTGAGAGGGTCGAGCATTGTCATTACGTCACATGGCACATCGCATCGTGGCAGAAATGTGAAACTTTAATTATATTATGGGGCTGTATGTGCCAAAACCATGATCGGATTATGAGGCATGCCATAGTGGCAGACTCCGGATTAATTTTGACTTCATAGTGTTCTTTAACATGTACCTAAACATGTCGAAATGCGGCTGCCACGGTCAGGATCAAACCCGTGACCTCGAGCAATGCCCTAGTCGCAAAGCTTCTGTGGTGGGCACATAAGTGTTGGTTTTACGTGTGACTGGTTCTGCAGTGTTGCCTTGATCTTGAGGTGTGCTTTAATGTGGCTCTGCCATTGCACGCTTTGCGTAAGTTGCCTGCTTGACAAATTTGCACAGTGTTTATTTTTAAATAGCAGAATAAAAGAAATACCGTCCCTTGAACTTACATTTATCCCATTTGCCCACAACCACTGTTGTGCCTAGTAGTAGCCTTTCCTTGCCTTCTTATGTCACCTTTTTTCCTATACCCCCCCATTTGTATGGAAACTGCGAGCGATGGGTGGCAAGGCTGTTATGCACTCGTTTCGCGACTGCATCGATTCTGCCCATTCTCTGCCTCTTCTCCCCCCTCCTCTCTACCATGTAGCTTCCCTCTGGACCATGGTAGTAGAAAGGTAAGCACTGCAATTTCGGCAATGCTTTTGCGGGGGGGGGGGGGGTCAAGGATAATTACAGCTGTTAAGAGGCTAATGTGGCGACGCCCAGGGATCTCCAGAGGGCATTGTGCAAATTCGATGTGGTGCAAAGGTCCAAGCGAGTTTCTTGCTTCGCATTTCCTCTCTTCCGCGCTCCTGTCATGTATACACACACTCTGAGCCACCCCCAACACTGTGTCCATCTTTATCTCTGTGTGGAATTTTTAACGTTGATCCCCCTTCAACAATTATGGTTAACACGATCTGAAATGAGGCAGAGGCGCGCCATGAGTGGGGCCGCAATGTTTTATGCATGGGAGAGGGGATCGCCCACATGACCCCCCCCCCACACCCTTCGGACCACCACTAGCCAACGCCTTGCTTTGACGTTCAAGTTTTCCCTTTTATCCATGTCACCCTTTCGGAGCCCACTTCCTGAAACTTTCTGCTTCGTACCCCCCCCCCCCCCCCATCTCCGTCAATAATTATGATGGACTTCGCCCACTTTGGAGGTATCTAAGAGAAAATTCAAGGACTGTTGAGCATATGCTACTGCGTCATAGTGTGCATGAAATTGCAAGTTTGTACAGGAACAAGGTACAGAAGCATCACTTCGATAAATCTGAGTGTGCAAGGTCACCTGTGACACATGCACAACTGCCGAGACGTCGCAACATCTAGGTATGCTATTGCATACTAAGTGAGTTAGTAGTGCTAAGTTCAAGCCCAGTTCCTTTATTTCTATTTACTCTGATTTGCATGTGCTTTTGTAGGATCTCTGGGTCAGCATTAAGGCATTATAGGTGCACTGAATGCTTCAGGGGCATAAGGTAACAGAGCTTTGAAGTAACTACCAAATGCACAATAGTGTTAAAGTAACATTTGCTAGTGTCAGGTAGCACGTAAGACAACATTGCAAATAATTAAGCTTAATATTTTTTTAGCCACTTCCTTCACACAGATGCTGTTTGAACTCATTCTGACATGAAAGCATGTCTCAGTCAACATGAAAGGCTTAATTACAATAGGTCTGCTGCACTTCCCAAGCAGCGCTTCGAAAATGCCGATGAACAGCGCACTCTTTGCTGTTTCCCATTTTCGAGCAGCAGCCTAGCTCTACTAATGAACGTGTGGAACCATGGTATATCTGTCCATCTGAACTGCACTGTGGTGAGGTTTTGTGAATTTTGCATGGTACGCTTTTTTCCATGCATTGTACACCACGAAGGAAGCAAAATGCTGTGCCAATACGTATGCGGTGCACACGAAGTCTAGGCAGTTTTACCACACTACCATTTTAGAGTACAGCTAAACTGTCGCATGAACTGTTGTGATGTGTGGTCATCTGGGGACGTATTCTGGGTCAATCACTTTCGGCGATACTATCACCTCGGCCATCAGGTGCGCACTGACTGGCAGGTTGAGCAAAACCGGATGAGCTAAATGGCTGGTTGAGCACTATGTCACGCGAAGGCGATAGTATCGCCGAAAGAGATTGTCCGAGAATACATCCCCTGATTTATATGCAGCCATTAAGAAGAATGGTCCCTGAACAGTGACACAAACAACTAATCAAGCTAATGAAGGGACAGGATCAGATACCATTAGCATCATCACTGACAGTCTGATCAGCTTTGAAGCATGTTGGTGCCTTGCCCATATGTTCCCATGGAAAATGCAGAAGTCCTAAGAGTAAGCATCAGCATGCATATTGTGTGAATGAGTTTATGTAGCCTTGTGTATATGTGTGGATTGTGGGTAAGAATGACACAGGTGCATTTGTTGCTTTGCCATCATGCTGCTTTCCACAGCATAATACTAAGATAGTGCCAAGTCACAAGTTTTTTTTTATCTACAATCCCTTCATTGCATGCTCTGGAAGGCTGTTGGCAGCACATCCAATAATTATGCTTCACTTGCCATCCTGACAGCATAATACTAAGATGGTGCCAAGTCACAAGTTTTTTTTATCTACAATCCCCTCATTGCATGCTCTAGAAGGCTGTTGGCAGCACATCCATCAATTCTGCTTCACTTGCCATCCTGGCAACATGTTTTTCAGATGTCATGTGTCATTCTATGAGCTTTTGCTTCATGTATTCTGTTTCAGTAGTCGCCAGACTCGCTTCAAGACCTGTGTATCAACTGCAGCAGTTTTTAATTAAAAAACAGCACCATCGATTGCTTCACAGGCTCAATAGCATCGTTTGCTCCCACTTTCTGCATGGTGATGCCACTAACAGTATGCCCTTCCTTTCAAGGAGTTGGGAGGATACCCCCAGCAAATGCATGATACATTTTCTAGGCACTGAACACACCAAATAACAGAAATAAAGCCTGAATGCACAAACAAGCAAGCAAGACGGTTTCTGATGACTGAATAACTCAACGCACCAAGCTGCAAATTACACTACACACAGTCAACTTCTTCACTTGCACACATGGCGCATTCACAACTTCAGTGCTGCAGATATTATTATTCACCCTACAATCAATAAAGGAGTCTAGCGGCTACTTTCTTGGGGTGTGCAACTATTAAAAAATTTTGAATAACGAATACATTTCTATTCAATTCAGTGCTCAAACAAAATAGTTAATATTCAAAACAGTGAATAATAATTATTTAATAGTTTTCAAATAATCAGCAATGACAAGCAAGCACTCGAAAAAGTAAAAACTAAAAAAGTGAGGGGTTAATTTTTTAAAATTTCCGTCCTTGAACTACACACATCTAACACAAGAGCCCATCCTTTTATACCACTGTGGGCACATTATCGACATTGGCACGATACTCCTAGCTGCTTGATGCTCATGTGAAATCGATGTACATACACCACCAATTTGATATTATTCATATATGTGGTTGCGGGTTTAGTTTATCAATCGAATTCTATTGCGGAGCTTTTTGTTGTCCATGCATGTCCTCAACAGTACTTTGCTACGCTTGATCACTTTGCTTGTGAAGTTGCTGTTTTGCCAAGCATTTGGTCTAATTTTAATGCCCGACTTTATATTAAGAGGTGGTGACAAAACAGCACCTTGAATATTGCCACTGTATAGGAGCTTATTTCAGGGCGCAGTGAACATCGTAATCTTCTTTTGTTGTTCGTTGAAATTTATTAATGAAATTAATGTTTAAAGTTCAATTTTTTGGAACTCCTGAATTATATCGAAAGAAGTGTTACAGTAAAACCTCGTTACACCATACCCACCTAAACAGTAATTCCATTTTAAAAGTAGTAAACTCAAATCCCCGACTCAGCAGCGACTGAACATAATGCATTTTGTATCTGTATAAACCCTACCAGCTTATTGTGTACGCGTTGGTTAACACGCAGTGTTTCCACTTTTCGTCTAGCATTTACAGCGGTGCATCATCCTCATCGGGCGGCCCGGCAGAACAATAAGCCTCGGAGATCAGAACAACGGCCTCCAAGTGCCCTGTCCGTTTGCGTGCGGAGCCACATAAACATCAACATCATTTCAGTGCAGTGCACGGCTGCGCCTAGCTGTGCCCATGGAGGATGGCCATGCCAGAGAGTGTTATGGCGTCGTGCTGTACAAAAAACACCGGGTGCTCAGCATAGAAGAAAAATTGGACATCGTTCGTGCTATTGAATGTGGCACGAAGAAGCTGGTGCTGGCCCACGACAAGGATCTGCTGTTGACTACGGTGTGTGGCAATTGGAATGTGAAAAAGTTACTCGGCAGCGCTGTTGTGACCGCGAAGAGATGTCGGGTACGAGGTTTGACTTATCGCCATTATTGCTGAAGTGTCGCCCAATGACAGTGATGAGGATGACACGGAAAGTGGCAGCACGTGCGATTTAGGCCCGACAGTGGCAGAAGCTGCGCGGTGCGACAGCCTCATGAATGCAATCGTCGCGACGAGAACAGCAACCTGCAATGAAAATGACGCCCCACTACTTCTGCAGTGCTACCGCGCCCGTGCACGGAGTATATGCAGTGCCAACGAGGAATCTACCATGCTAGTGTTTGCCGAGAAGAGGGGGCTGGCTGAAAAGCTGGCTCGTAGCTTCAGTAAGTTTGAGGCCACTGTCGTCGCTGCTAGGCCACCACGGCATCAAACAAAAATAAAACTTTTATGGTGCAAAGTGAATAAATATTGCATGTTCTTGCCATTTCATCGCACCCTCTCCGAGTTCCGTTTTTGACAGGTAAGTGGGCGATCTCATGCTATTTCGGTTAAGCAGTACTACCGTTCAGTATGTACTTTTTCCAACCTCCGGCCAACTACGGATTAATGAGGTTTCACTGTATTTGAAAATATTTTTACTCTCATTTATTACTCAATTCATATTCAATTCGGTTTGAAAAACTGCTGTTTGCACACCTCTGCTAATTTTGGCACATGTGCCACTTTATATTATTCAATTTATATTCGATTCAGTTTGAAAAGCTGCTATTTGCACACCCCTACTAGTTTTTTGGCACATGTTGTGCCACTGTATACAATGTTATATATTTCAGCATGGCATTATTCCGTAGAAATAACAAAAGTTGCTCGGAATGATCACGTTTGTATGATTATTGTACAGAGCTTGTCAACAGCTCTCTGCAGCTCAAGGGCGATTCGAGTTGAAATTTTAGCCCTAATTAAGTGCCACCTTTACAATTGGGCACCTGCTGCAGCAAATTTAAACATCAAATTAAGGCAGAGCACAATGTTTTAAATGATCAAAGAGCGCCGGCTAGTGGATGTGCACTACTCGGACCCTTTGTCTTCATTCTGTGCTCCCGAGTTAAGATCTCGATATGGACACTAAAGTGCGAGTTCATAGCTGTATTTTTTAAAAGGTGGATCACCATGAATAAATGAAACTGATATAAATACAACTTTCCTTAATTCTGTTTTCTTAATTCTTGCGCGCAAAGTCGGTTTTTTAACGTTAAAAACAGACTTTGCGCGCAATTAAGAAAAGTTGGATTTTGCCAATAAATGACAAAAAACATAAAACGCAACCTAGGTAAGTTGTAACCACTTACTTGACTTTCTTAAATGGAGGTGTGACATGTGTATCCACATACATAGGCCACAATGTGTAGTCTTAAAAGAAAAAGCAGAAGAAACAAAAGTGGGTATTATAAAAGCACACACGCAATAAATTTTCACAGCCCAGATGAGGCTATGTTTAGTGATACAATTAATTATGTTGTACCAACACAGCAAATCACATTGCAACGCTGTGCCCGAATATCGCAGGCTGCAGTCTCAACATTTCAATGATTCAACTCGGCACGATATGGATTTAAGAGCAATACGTGAGCGCTATTTCACCGGTGTCACACGTTGCACTTTTGATCCCTTCCTAAGCCTGCATAATGAAGTCAATCGCGAGGAGAAATTCGATCCAGATTGGGCTCCATCGTGATCGCGAGTGCCCCGTGTGACACCGGTATCATGAAATGTGACATCGCGACACCCATGTCACAATTGAATCTATTGCACATATACGCTTGTGTGGTTTCTTCCTTTATAAGAATCGTTATAATAACGACTGCATACAAACGATGGCGCTACACTGCTGTACGTAACGTCGATACTTCGCACTACATGGCTACAGACCGCTTCACACTGATGCTGCAGTGAATATTTTGCTACCAGCACGGCTTTCCACTTACCTAAATCAAACACAATAAGCTTCGGGCGCTTTTCGTTTGCACCGCATGTAGAGTCAGAGGTACTATTCATTTCGCAACCACGTAACCAAAACTACACCATGCGATGAGCGGGCTCTTGCCGCGGGATTGCCGGCGCCGCCGATGACCGAAATTTCGGCTGGTGTTATCTCCCAGTTTCGCATCGCTGTTACAAATAATATGCTATTCAGCCGAATCCCAATTAATTTATCGTTTGTATGAATGGCGCGCGACGCCGTTATGAGGGCGAGGGTTCTGCCTCTCTCAACTCGCGCGCACTACAGGAACGGGAGGATTTGCTGTTAGCGTTACCAACTGCGAGGTAGCATTGGCGCACTTTACGTACAGTACGCAAGCTGAAAATATGCCATATGGCGATCGATACGATTGGCAGAAAATGGTCTAAAAAGATGTTAATTGTAAGTTTGAATTAAGCACTGGCGCGAACCACGGGCGGGCGGAGGGAGAGAGAGAGGGAGAGCGTTAGCGGATAGGCACCGCCTCTCCCCCTTGTTATGCCATGCTTGATCCATAGCTTGATCCTAATACAAATTTACTGGAATTCGAGCGTGACGCACAGTTGGGCCAATGGACTCTTTTGCTGCTCAACATACGTTCACTGTATCAACAGTTCATTATAACTGTATTTGGTCCTAAAACTAATCATAATGAACTGAACAAGGTGCAGAAGGGGTGCTTAATACCCCAAAACGACGCACATTGCGTTTATTAATTGGTATAAATCAGTGATGGAGATCCGTTTAAGTAGCATCAACCTAATAATAGCCATTACAAGTTTGTCAAGCTGTTCATACCATAGCTCAAGCCTCTGGCATATACAGGTACAATGCTTGTGCAAAGCAGACGCTCAATATTGAGACCACTGCATGATGGTGCAATTGTGGGATCGGTAGTTTCCTAATCATACTTGTCAGTGCGCCCTCCGTATGCAGAAGTTGTCGCATTAGAGATGTTCTCGGAGACATCTTCACCACAGTCAGCCGCAACATGTTAGACTGCAGTCATCAAGGCCTGCATAGATCTGCCTGCGTCCACAAGGCTCAACCATGAGCCAACACCCTGCACTAGGTCTTTGTATACATCGAACAGGAGGAAATTCCAGCTTTCCCAAAGCAGCATATTCTTGCAGCCTTCCATAAAAGAGGCATACGTCCTTGGCTTCAGCAAACATTACATGAGCTTTGATGGGAACATTCACTGGCGCTGACAAACCATTAAAACCAATGTCTTCTCTAGTGTGTGACTCGACATTAATTGCTTCCTAAATTTGCAGTCACTGTTTTTGCTTACTGTAGCTCTTGATATCCTTGACTTTGCTAGGTGCTGCACAGCCATGATCTCCGCCTGAGCAATGCAACTACAATATGGTAGTGCATCCGTGAGCCAAAAAGAAAAGGAAAAAGCTAAATATAAAAGTGAAGCGCTGTGCTGCATGAACACCCACATTTATTTGTAGTAAGTCACTTTCCACAATAGGTCTCACTTTCGCTAGTACTAATTGTCTATCTCCACTTAGTCTGCTAGAAACCCGGGCACGAGCAGCGACCATCTTCCTAGTCTTTTTGAGCTCGTCTGCGTATTGACTCAAATCACTACGCATTCAAATGCTTT
Source organism: Dermacentor albipictus (assembly GCF_038994185.2). Classification (NCBI taxonomy): domain Eukaryota; kingdom Metazoa; phylum Arthropoda; class Arachnida; order Ixodida; family Ixodidae; genus Dermacentor; species Dermacentor albipictus. The sequence continues at coordinate 185,605,878 of NC_091821.1, forward strand.
TGTTAAATTAAGCACATTCGAAAAGGTCTTACACATGGCTTTATCGAATCAGCCATTGGATAATGAAGAAGAAAAAGCCATAATTTTATTTTGTTTTAAAAAATTCCATAAAAAATTAAATATCTCCATTCACTGTGCACTCCACTAAAAGCGGGTCTTCTAACCCTTGGTGAAATGCAAAGTGCTCACACCATTACAGGATAAGAAAAGCAGCGTTGCAAAAACTACTTCATAACCAGTGTCCTAGCAATTGGAGAGACTATAAGTTTGCGGCAGCAACATTTAAAAGAACGGTTGCAAATGCGAAAGACAACTTTGATTGTGAGCACTTCAAACTTCTTTCAAAGGCCACCAACAAAAAAGCACTTTTTCAATTTCTGACAAATAAAAAAGGTCCTTCCTGCACAAATAAACGTCGACTCTGTGGTTCCAACGCCCTGCAAATTGGCCAATATACTGGAAGATACTGCTAAAGGTCTAGAATGTCGCTATAAGTTGATCTTGCCCAATCACGCTACACTGCCTACTCATGGTGAAGACTTTGAAGAAGTTACAATTTCGGAGTTGGAAAATGTACTAAGCCAGCTGCCTAATTCAGTGCCAGGCCCTGATGACATTAATACGACAATAATGAAAACTTTACTTGAAATATCATCACACGCATTACTTACCATGGTAAACCATTCTATTCAAGATTTGTGGATTCCCCCGGAATGGAGACTTGCAAAAGTTATCCCATTATTAAAAAAGCAAGGTTTCGCATACGAATTAGATAACATTAGGCCAATATCTCTTACATCTAACCTAGGAAAACTCGTCGAAAAAATCTTACACGACTGCATAGATCATTGGCTGATAGAGAACATGAATTTAAGCCCATGCCAAATTGGCTTCAGATGTGGGTGCTTGATTTGTTGTGCCCATGTCAACCTAGAAACTAGCATGATGTCAGAAAAAATATGCAGCTTTAGTCACTTTGGATATGACTAAGGCGTATGTCAGTGTAGAACATGTAAGCCTAATAAACGCACTTCAGTTTGCTGGCCTGCCAAAATATTTTTGTCGCGTGAGATTATGAATTTTTAAACAGCAGGGAGTTTTCCTGCTCTCTACATGGACTGTATTCATCAACTATCAAGTCAAGAGGCCTACCACAGCGATCAGTCCTATAGCCATTGCTGTTTAATGTTTTACTGAGTACTGTACCTTTGCAACATAATGTGCATGTGTACTTATAGACTGACGACATTGCATTTTTTGTTGCATCAGTAAACTTACATGCCTTGTATCTAACTATACAGTCTTATATGAACCACCTAGAAATGTGGCTTGATGGAATTAACCTCAGAAAAAGTGCCGTCATAGTTTTCCCTCATAGTGTTCCTGTGCAAATTTTGGTTCTTTATCGACAAGATAGGTGAATTCACTTAAATATTTGGGAGTGATGTACAACGAAAAGCTTAATTGGAGTCTACATATAGAAGATATTACCTCAAAGGGAGCACGCACAGTAGGAATGCTGCGTAGAGTCAGCAGCAATTGATCAGGGCTGCGTTGGCATGTTCGCATTATGACCTATTGCATGTATGTTTGCCCGACAATAGAGTTTGGCTGCATTTTGTTTTCTGGCGCATCTGCATACAAAATTCGGCCTCTGATTCTATTAGAATGAGAGGCGTTACGTTTATGTCTTGGGCTTCCTAAATTTGTTGCTAACAATATCTTATATCAAAGCATGCCTGCCTTCTCATGAGAGTACTAACATTTCTAAAGATATATGCATCACCACAAAGGAAATCACATGTTTTCATTAATGAACCGGCCTCATTTTTAAACTATCAGTGGTATCGCTCATGTTGCACTCAAGTTGTTTTCGCTCAAAAACTATCGGACCCATTACACGTTCACCTATGTGAGGTGGTCTTACTAAATTCCTCGGTTCCAGTTGCTAAAATTGAATTTGATATTTTTTCAAATAATGCTAAACATCTTCCCTATCAATATCTGAATAGTATTCTGGAAGACCACCTTGCACACCTGGATACGAAAACCGTTATAGCAAATGATGCTGCCGTCTGTGAAGAAAAGGCAAGTGTCGGCACTGTATCACCACATCTAAATTGGTCTTTTTCGATTTGGCTACCTGACTTCACGCCTATGTTTCGGGCAGAATTATTGGCAATTGTCTTAGCTTTACACAAACTACCACCATCTATGTCATCAGACATAATCTTAACCGATTGCCTGTCCGTTCTTCACTAACCACACCCAAATTGTCAGATTCATTAAAAACTTTCCTTTCTCCTCTCCTAAGACACTTACGTCTTGTTCGTTTAGTGTGGGTGCCAGGCCACAAAGGTCTAGCCTTAAACGACAGAAAGCTGAGCTAGCTGGTAAGGATTCATAATGCAAAGAAGGGGTAAAACGTGTTGCCCACTTCTCTTCTCTTGTGTCCGTGTCTGCACACCTTACCCATTCTTTGAATTATCTAGCCTTAAACGAATATGCAGATATACTCGCAGTAGCATCCCACGATGGTCCTATAATCTCCATTTTGCCTTCGTCAGCTTTTATAACTGTGGCATGATTAAGAAAATATACTACTACAAATAACTTCGCACAATCATCATTGGCAACATCTGATTTCCCGCATCTAAGTTTTTCTTGGAACAAGTGGTGCTCCTGTAGAAAAATTGAAGTAACCTATGGTGCTGAGTCCGCCCACTGAACTTTTACCTCCACAGGTCTGGTCTGGCTATATCGACCTTGTGCCCTTTATGCAACGAGAGTGAATCTCTGGAACACTTCTTTTTGACATGCCACAGTTTCATTATTCAACGGAAAAAATTTTTAGAACCCTTCCAAAGCTTGGCTTGAATTTGACTCTTCCTGTAACTCTTTCCTTTGGGGCTACCATACTGGGTTACAAGCACAAGAACGTTTGTGAAGCCCTCTGCTTTTTCCTGTGCAAGACAAGACGAATTGCATGTTAGAATTCTTCTAAATACTTATAATGTTCACAAAATTTTAAAAATATCTAGATATTTGACTATTCATACCTGTAACAGTAGACACTTTAAATCCCATTTGTAAGACACGTATTTCATTTCACCCTAATTTATTCAAAAAAAAAAAAAAAGCTAACAGTTCCTTCACCACCCGATTCATGGCTGATCCACCAGAGTGGGTTGTGCCATTTCACTGGGGAACAAGAACAAGCATGTGCCGCGCAGCTGTCGGCCTTTCCCTGGCTCACCGAGATCCGTACTGCACTTCATTCCGTTCACTGCAACCGAATTGAGCAGGGCACTCGGTCGTTAAAAGTGGATGCCTCTCATAGGCTTCTTGTGAAATTTTTTATATGTCGATAAACTGTTCATTGTAGGTGAAAGTTCATTCTAAATTGGATTCTTATAGGTGGGCTCAATTGTACTAATGCAACGAAAATTTTGGTACTAAAATTTGAATTTAGAAAAAATACTTCTATACTAAAAGCTTAAATACACTTGATTTTTAGCACATTTTGTACATTCATTGTAACTGATACATGATCATGTGTGCCAACCATTCGATCAATTGAGGCAAGGTTCCCCGGGCAATACCACACACAACCACTGCACGCCTCATTACTTTCCATAATGACAACTTGCGCCAAGGAGCATTGTACATGGTTGATAGACTGCAGCTAGCTTTTTCTATCAGACTTTCATCGCTGCCCTTACCAGGCTCAAGGCCTAGCCCAAACTTTTTTTAAATATGGGTTGTAAAGGGCCATCCAGGGAGAATTTCACTGCAACAATCTTTACTAAAGGTTTAGAAGTAGCCGAGACAAAGCAAATGAAATGGTGTGCAAGTAGATGAGCTCCCCTCCCAAAACAGATGTCTCCCAGAAGGCATCTCCATACCTCTCCAGCCTTCCAAGGGCCCACCTTTATTATCAAGTCTCCCTCCCCTGCGACTGCTTCCTCCTTGTCTCCCTAGTTTTCTTGCTGCACAGCGCATTTCCAGACGGGGCTCTGTTTGCTGTGCATCTCACAGGCATCCCAGTGTTTTCGGGCTGCTGGATTATTTGTGCACTGCAGGTGCAGTGCATTCAACCTGGAAGTGCCACTTCGAGTAATATCACTTCTACTGCCCCTGTGGCTCCTCTGAGGAGTAAGAGTGCATGGGGTTTTATCCGATTGTTCAGCTGTTTTTGCAGCATACATACATTGGTGCAATCATTTAGGGCCACAATCCTTACCACGCAATCTATACATCACAATTGTTGGTTTGCAATGCCCACGCATGGCGAGGCCTTTGAAGGTTATATAATCAAGCACACAGCCACTTCAGTGTGGTGCCTGCAGACTTCAATACTATGTTGACAGTCCTTTAGTCAAAGATGTTGGTTGGATTGCGTTGTCACAGGTGCACACATAAGCAGGTGAAGGGTCCAAATTAGTGACACATGTGATCACTTAACTCAATATTACACAAAGGCTGAGAAAAGCAGAGGACTTAGGTGGAAGGCTACATATACTCCATTGATGAAAGTTAGAAAAATGTGATATAATTTTATTTCTTTAATATTCATACACAATATTCACACACACACACGCACACACACACACGCACACACACATATGCTACAAGCAGTTACAGGCAATTTGGTACTGCGGAACTTTACAAAAAATATCACTCCCCCTATACAAAACAACCAACCTCTCTCACACGTACATAGCAAACACTTTGTACGAGTTCTAACTTTACTGCCTTGAGTGTAGTACTTAGATGGCTGCAAAGAAGGGAGGGGGAGGGGGAAAGAAAGGGGTGCAGGAAACATGAAGGAACGTAATACACTGGCATGTGTAATATCCTTCGGACCTTCCCATGTTGCAAGCAAGCACAGGTGCACATACACGCATGCACACACAACTTTTAACCGATTGCACTTTGGAGCACAATGCAATGCTAACGATTGCAGACACTGTGATTGCGCCAACAACACCATCACTTAAGTGTGTCTTCAAATGTGGCACATTCACAGAACCCTTCTTGAAGCATCTCCCTTTAGACATACAAGCACTGCAAAACCTACACAAGGGCAAGCCACAGAGCTCCTGCTGAATAGAAAAAAAGGCCAAAATGCATCCACCCTTTCAGACTAGTGCCATGATGCATGTGCCACAGAGCGCGAGGCATTAAGGCATCTTCTGCAGCACTGCGATCACAGCACCCTGTTCGTGCCACTGCCTAATATTGGTGCCTCACATCACATCAGCATACCATTATAAACACTCTTATCAAGCAGGCACTAAAGAAGGAAAACTTAACCAGCTAGAGGTCACTATCGACAAGGCCAATGGCAACCACCAACCTTAAAGACCAGGTTTAAGGTTTAAAGTTTAAAAATAAAGTAGCGAGAGGAGGAAGAGGAAAGTGCACCCATTGAGTGAACTCATTTCCAGAAATGAATCCAATGACACAATACAAACAAACCACTGAAACCAGTGGTATGGCACCAGAAATAATGCAGCCTGTGGCCACTATACTTTGGGCAAATTTGGTACTGGTTACATTATTAAAGAGCCTAAAATGCCCCACTTCTCTGCATCTAAGAAACTAAAAAGAACTTTATGGATGTAATGCACAAAATATGGCCAATGAGCTTGACATCTAATGGTAGGTGAGGGAAAAAAAGCATGGTGATGCCATGAGCTGCATCCCAGATCTGGTAACATCAACCTGGAAATCCCCTACACAACTTTTAAAAGAGAAACAGCAATTAAAGAAGAAAGAAAGGCTGCAGAATATTTATTTTTACTTTTCATGTATATGTATAAAAATGTAGGGAGTGATGCATGTATTGTTTTTTTCAAGGCAATTCGACAAGCGGGCAACAGTCTGACGCAATGCACCGACAATGTGATCAACTTTGAGAGAGAGAGCTGCTGAGGAAAGCGGTGCACTGTCTCCAACAAGGGGAGCAAGAATGTGCAACAAATTTACGAAAGAGAGAGCAGCGCTGCCGAAGAACATTCACATGCTTGAGAAGGGAAAGACTGCCGTACTGGTAATGGGGCAACAACACACAACAGCATATGGATCATCACAGCACCAACTCCTGGGGTTCCCTTTCATGCCTTCTGTATCTCATTTTCTCATTTTTTACAAAACTAGAGAATGCGCCACAAGGAACCACGCTGCTTGCTCATCTTAGGTTTGGTCCAGCCTGCCATGGCTGGCAATAAAGAGCCTCTGACACAGACTCCTGACAGCAATGTTGCACAAACCAAGGCACAGCAAATTTCGTAGGAAGTTGCTTCCTTTCACAGCAAGAAGTCATTTTGTCAAGTCATGCAAAAGTTTATGGCTGTTAGAAGAAGAAGAAGAAGAAAAGAAAAGCAAGAAAGCTTATCTACACACTGCTGTAGAGTAGTGTGTCCAAAAAATAAGCAACATGCGACAGCAAAGCAAAGCAGCCAAGATGCCAACGAAAGCAATGGTCCTTCTCTGCCATTCAGTCATCTCTTTCAGGGGTGTGCAATGTGCATTCGCACTCGTGCCTAATTTTTGTTGTTGTTGGTTCGTCCATGGTGAGATCGTGTGGTTGTCATGTAGAAGACAACAGGTCCGGATTTGGCAGCTCCATTGCAGTTCGCAAAGAAAAGTGTAGGATGACAGCAACGTCAGTCCAGAGGGTGTTCAGGACAGGAGCGGTTCACTTCAAACCAGGCATCAATGCACCTGAAACGGAACAAGTGCTGCAGTGATGTAGATGGCTAGATAAATCCCAGTAAAAGAGACCTCATTTTGAGCTTCATTCTTGCCTGAACTAGCAGTACTGTTCTCAATTGCCTTTCTGAGATGTCAAGTCTAGGAAATGTCACTGTGCCATACGTAACAACAGCCCAATCACAAGGCTATGTATTTAAGAAAAAAAAAAGGAATTCAGGAACTTACAAGATACTGTCAAATTCATGCATGCCATAAGATCCCACATACTGCAATTTTAAAGCATATTTTTTTCTTCACACACACTAAATGGACACTAAAAAGAAATATTTAGTTGAGCTGTATTAGCACATAACACTTCTACAACAGCAAAACAGTCAATTGGTAATGGAAGAGGGTGTTTTGTAGGCCAGGAAAGATGGAAAAACAAAAGATTGAGACTCTGTTCCAATGTTTCCTCACCAGCTCACTGTGACATGAATTTTGACACCAACTAGGGTCTAGCCAATTGTTTATCGGTAAAGAGCAACTATACTGCATTCTGAAGGAACAAAAGGTTAAACAGAAGTTTAGAGATCTTTTCCTAGGCTATTTTCTTGAGTAATAATCAATCCTCCACCGCCAAATGAATGACAATAGTTTTGAAAGAATGCCTTAGAAGTTCAAACTGATTTAGAGCTGATATTTAGTACCTTTTAAGTACAATATACATTTTGCAAGAAAGAAAGAGGGCTTATCTTGTGAACATATTCACAGTAAAAGTTTGTGGAAGTTTCTACAGCTATTTGATTTCCCCACAGTTGCTTAGGACGTTTATGGCATTCTTTTCAACCATTATTCTCAAGCAGGTGGACGTTACAACATGTACAACATTCTTGGTCACCTCTCCTCTCTTAGCATGGGCACCAGCTGAATTAACAAGATAAGCAACCACTGAGGATCTTTTTTTAAGCATCCAGCTCAATCTCAATGCAGTATCATTAGATACCTTGATCTTCCAAACCCCCAGAATTTTTGGGCTGCAACATATGCATTGTGCTCCTGCCGTGCGGTGTGTGTGTGTGTGTGTGTGTGTGTGTGCACGCGCGTGTGCAATCTGGTGCTTGTTCACAAGAGCACTCCACAAAATTTACTTTAGCTTGACAAAAACAGAGGAAATGACCTTTAATGCCCACACGCTCACCTTCTTCAAACAACACAAAAAATCATGGAAGTACAAAATGATGTCCAGTTTTGCTTTCCTGCAACTTGTCCCTAATTTGAGGCTCTGCTTTGCAAGCGCCATATTTGGTGCTTTTCAGAAGGTTCTCTGCAATGTGCCAACTGAAGTCAGTGTATCTGCTTTATGAAGCACTCTTGACGCATTATAACGCATTTGTCAGTGTGATGGCATGGGCATTCTTAATTTCATGAGTTTTACGTGGCTTCATAAAAATGGCAAAAACAGCTTATTAGCACACAGACCACATTTCCAACAGTCACCCTAGTTGGATAAAAACAGCCTAACATGCAGAAAATGTATAGAGCTGTCCACTGGAACCTGATTGTTAGCTCAAACAAATTTAAGTGCCCCTAAAATGTTTTCGGAGTTTACGCATCACTGAGCACTTGCAGTGAGCAGAAAGACATAGTATTTTGTAGTAAACATTTAAAGATTTGGTGGCATGTGAGTACTAATAAAAAAGTTATGCAACATAACACACATGTTTTAATCTATATGTACAGCACACTTTAGTGAAGCAGTTAATTAAATCCTGTACAACAAATTATATGATGCATGTGATTGTGTATGTACTTTCATACAATGCAGCATATAACAGCATGCAATGTTTGTTTGTATAGCACAAAAGTCATAAGTTTGACACATAATTTTTATATGTTTGACGTAGTAGTTCTGCGGGAACCCGCAAGGTGGAGAGAAGTAATGAATAAAGGGAAAATCAGGCATGCACCCATTCGTAGCAATTGCTACAAAGGAAACCCATACGGGATCCTCGAAAGAAAAGCCTCATAGTTGAAGAAAAATTCGTCCTGGTCCGAGACTCGAACCCGGGACCACCGCCTTTCCGGGCAGCCGCTCTACCATCTGAGCTAACCAGGCGGCTAGCAGATGGCAGGGCGAAGTAGAATTTGTCGACAACACGAAGCAAAGGCAAGTGTTTGACGTAGTAGTCAAACACTTGCCTTTGCTCCGTGTTTTTGCTCCGCCTGGTTAGCTCATATGGTAGAGCGGCTGCCCCAGAAAGGCGGTGGTCCCGGGTTCGAGTCCCGGACCAGGACAAATTTTTCTTCAACTATGAGGGTTTTCTTTCGAGGAACCCGTATGGGTTTCCTTTGTAGCAATTGCTACGAACGGGTGGATGTCTGATTATCCCTTTATTCATAATTTTTATATTTATGCCCTACACTGCTCACAAGCCATGCCAAAATGAAAACACTAAATCAAGTGAAGGCAGTATGCGACAACTACGCAAGCAATGTCTTGAGGATGAAGACAATATACAATGCTTGAAGGAAGAATGGTGATGGCAGGTGCATACACAGAGAAGCACAACACATATCTTACTACATTTAAGGATTCTGTACTTCTTATGTCACAACGGCACATATCCATTGTGGAGGACTGGTCAAGAGCACACACAGCGGCACTTACCAATCGATAAGTCAACAAAAATTGCATATATCAAGGAATCCATTAAATATAATGTGCCATTACTTTAACAGGTCAGTGTGCTTTCAAGATACCTGTGAGCCAACATTATTTGTTTAGGATTTTTATAGAAATTAATTTTTTTATGTAGAACAGAGGTGTGCTTACTCACATTGCTTTGTCAGTCAGCATACAAAGGTTATACAGTAGAACCTCGTTCATATGTTTTGGAAAAGAACGGGACAAGAAACAAATTATGTTTCTTGTCAGGAAAACTTACAATCCTAAGTCACAAAAAATTTGACAGACTCAACTGTGGATGACATCTACTTAATGTGAAGTGTTGCATGAATCGTTGCAGCGCAAGAAACCAATGCGCGCTGAGCTGGTGGGGTGGCGAGCAGCCCAAGGCGAACATGGTCGTTTTTGCGACAATGCGCATCACAAAGCTTACGCTTGTACTCGTTGCATTGGGCTTGGGTCAACAGCTTCCTTGAGTGAGGTATTTTGGCGGCAGTTTTCATGTGCCCACTCAGTGCAAATTGTTGCAGCACAAGACGCCGACGCACATAGCGCTGCTTGGGCCCAAGTGACCCGAAGCACATGTTGTCGTTTTTCTATTGTGTAGTGCTTAAGACAGGAACGAGAAACCAAAATTAAATCAAGCTGGCGGGCGAGGCCACCAGAATACGAAGCCTACAATGCTTCCAGAGCAAAACATTATGCTCACTTTGTGCCGCCTACAGCAGGAAATGGCGGCATGTTCGGGTTATTGTCTATTAAAAGCATGCTTCCAACGGCACTTTGCTACACTGCAACTACGTCCCACAAGCTTAAAATAGATAAGTGAAGATCCTTATCCCAATAAGGCTAGCAGCGATAGCTGTGCATGCAGCGTGTGATGACCAGGGAGGAGATTTGCTGGTACCGGAAAAGGAAACCAAGTTCGCGCCAGCATTATATCACGTGAGACGGGCAGGCGAATATTGCGGAGAAGCTGCTGCGGCAGGTGGCTACTGTTCTCAGTTGCGCATGCCTCATGTTTTCTCAGGTTTACGACAAATTTAGCAGTCGAAAAACATATACGATCACAATTTGGCAATGTACTGAACGTTGGCGCGGAAAGGGTGTGTTTTCCAAAAACATATGAATTGGTAAAAAAGAAGGGCAACTGTACCGAGTAATTTTTTGTGTTCTCAATTGTGAACATGGGTGCCAGGAAATCATATTTAATGAGATTGTATTAACAAGGTTCTACTGTATAAGCCTGTTCGCTGGTACTAGCATTTGGCACACATATAACCTTCGTGTGTGTGTGTGTGTTTGTATGTGCATGTATGTGTGCATCCACAAACATATTTGCAAAATACTATTGACTGACCCAGAAGACAGCAGCCATGCCAAACCCAGGAAAGAAGGCAAAGAAACTGTGCAACACCTAAGCACATGGCAGCAAGAATGCTATGAACCCTGACCTCTCACTGTGCAGATCATTGTACATGCAGTTAAACAGTAAACGTGCACAGACAAGCAGCGATTCTTAAAAATTTCATGTGTTTACTGTCTACATATGTTAGCCTAGTAAAAACCACACAGTGACAGACAAGCAAAGAAGCAAAGGCACAAACAAGGTCACCTTTTGTGGTATATGCAGAGGCAAGGTAGTCTAGCAATGGTGTCTCCCCGAGTCAGCTCCTCTAGGCAGATGACACACTCGCCTTTGTCTTCTGTGAGCACGTCATCTGAGGGCAACAAAATGAGGCTGCATCAATCCAATGGTTTGCAGAGTTCAAAGTTGAAGTTCAGCTTGGGCGCATTACAGAAGCTCAGCAAACAGCATGAACGTGGTATCAAAGTATAAATCAAAGCATTAAATTAGGTAGTGGAAGTTATCTTGAATATGAGCTTTAGAGCCTATGAAAGTATACAAAGTACCCTCATCAATGATTAAAATTTCCAGTACTTGGTATACCCTCTTCAGACCCCGTGTCCACCCCTGTGGACAGCAGCTTAACATTTTAAGAGCTTAAACAGGAATGATAAGGTAAAATAACCTGGTGTAACACAAAACTAAATGCAGTCAACACCATACGTCAAAGCCTGCAATAATTTTGTTGCAACTGGTTTTCGAGAAAACCGATACTTTGTGCGAGACGTACTGCTGCATCATCACCGACAATATAAAATTTGTGTTGTACACTTCAAATGCCACAAGATGAAATGGCAATTCAGAATGAAAAGTGAGGAACCAGCATAAGATGTTAAACCTGTATCTACGTGTTTAGGAAAACAAAGGATGCTTTTATCTTAACGATGTGGAGAAATGGATTCTCTAGCCACATTTATGAAGGTACTGATGTGAGCATGCACCCATGCAATCAGCTCAAGCAAGTACTTCTTCAGAAATATGACAAGTTCACAATAAGAACTGATTTTAAAAGGTGTGTCACCAGAACTTTGTTTTGCCTGAGGAGGATACAAGAAGTGCATTAGTGGAGTACACTTGACTGTATGGTGCACTAAGTATGCACAAAATTCAATGCATGAAGACGAAAAAGAAAGTGTGTGTGTGTGGAGGGGGGGGGGGATATTGAATCTGGTTTCCGATGCCTCTACCAGAGAAGGGGAAAAAGGTAACACACATACACAGGTCTGAACTTAGCACCGCTAACTCTCTAAAGTATGCCACATCATACCGATAGATTGTAATGTCTTTACAGCTGCGCAGACATGCGTCACAGGCAACTTTGCACACTCTCTTATTTAGAAGTGACATTTCTATACCTGGTATCCATTACAAACTTGCGATTTCATGTGCACTGCGACGTGCTCATAAGTACTCAACATACCTCGAGTTTTCTTTTAGATACCTCCATAGTGGGCGGAGTCTGCTGATAATGCTATAAAGAAATGTGTGACCAATGGTGGGATTAAACTTCTATCTTCCAGCACAACAGCCAAATGCTCTAACCATTAGGCCACCATTGCATGCATGCTTCTTTTGTGCCAAAGTTGCTCTTGGCACAAAAGACCCACATTTTTAGGTCAGACAATGATACCTCCAAGGCGGGTGAGATTCACCTATAATGCTATCACATTAAAATTGCGCAATAACTCTCACACTATATTATCAACAGAACTCAAGAATATGAAGTGATGTCTACTGATGCTAAAGTACAGATTTCACTATTGGCTCCTTGCAGCACCACGGGATGGGTGGCGTTGTGTTTTGAAAAACCGACTGTTTAAGCCGCAGGTCTGTGGGATGACCTCATGGCTGTAGAACAGCATGTTCCTCAGGCGGCAAGTACAAAACACGCAGTTATTCAATCATTTGTTATCTTAGGGCTGATTATACAGCCTGATGGTGACTGCTCAATGCTATTGTGAATATATATGTGTCCGAGCTTGCATTCAATTCAGCAAGTTGAGTTGAAGCACGGCACCTGCTCTGACAGGTGTACTAGAGGGTCCCTGAAAAAGTTTTTGCCATACGTAATTGAGTACGACAAATACTTTCTATGCCTAGACATTACAAAGTGTTTCTCACGGAATGCTTTCTTACAAGAATTTTGTCAGCACACTGCAGCAAAAGAGCTATATGTGGTTAAACATCACCCTCCTCTCAAGCTGTGATGTTCCCCATCAACTTTTATTCCATTTGACCATGGCTATGTCCTGCTACCTTTGGAAGAATGGCATGCAATGGCGCGAGTGCTGTCTACTTCTGGTTGGTTTTAATCATGTGTGTTCCTGCGTCTCTTGTGATGCAGCTTTTCTTGTTACTGCGGTGGTGGCCTCAAAATGAAGTTTATGTACAGAGTTTGCATGTTCTGCAGCGTGCAGTTGCTGCAGTTTACTCCCTGCATACACTTGCAGCGCAAGACAGGTGCAGTACAGTGCTTGTACCATTCATGTTTCTACTGCTGAAGAAGACATCTCGCATTTTCATGTGAGAACTCCTCCGTGTCCCACTGGCTGCCCATGCCACTGTACCATAGTTAACCTTTGTAGCATTCTTTCTCACCCCTTACCTTTCGCCATGCAGCCTCATGAAGCCCAGCTCTTGAAATGAAATGAAAAAACTCTTCATTGTACTCCTTCCCTCACATGGTTGTAGGTTCGGTTCCCACCGGCGGCAAGTTGTTTTTTCATCCACTTTAATTTCCATTAATTTATAGTTTCTTTATTTCATTTATTAAGCACAAGTAATTTCCCGTATGTTGTCCTTGGTGTCAGTGTTTGTTGGCTTGTTACGATATGAGTAATAAAAATAGGGCCCCTCGGTTAACCCCATTTCTTCTCACATATATATATACACACACACACCCAAGACTGGGTATATTGCACCAGGCTAACTCTTGCCACCTAGAAAATCGGAAGTAAAACGAATTGAGTAGAAGACAGGAACGATTGCAAGTGAGAGCGAAAGATGAAGACTGAGGAGGAAGACAGGAAAAGGCGGCTGCCGATTTCCTCCAGGTGGGTCAGTCTGGAGGCAGAGACGAAAGTTGCCTTCGCCAGGAGGTCTTGAATGTCTGAACACCTGGCATCTGCTCAACTCCCAGGATCCCCCTTTCCCCAGACACGGCTAAGCTGCGCACGGCTACATGTGGGAGGGTCCAACCCTCGTATGCTCAGGTACGTGGTGTCGCAATGCATCAAACGCCTGCTGCTAATAGTAATACACAACAAAATCCACAACAGCAGTGTAGGCACACTTATATGATCTGGCAATCTGATCATGAACTTCCGTTAAATGATTCCACTCACTGAACCATTCATAGTGACCACTCTTCAAGGTGACCAAGTCAAATGAATGTGGATGAAAGGAAACTTGGGCACTAATGGGAATAGGCCATACCAATGCCTCCTAGATAGCACAAGGCCCAAGAATCTAACGGCAATGCTCCCGAGCAAGTCACTGTAATTTTGACATCGCCCCTTTCGCCAAACCGGGCTTGACAGTGAAAATTTCTGTCCCAGTAGCATGCCGTCAAAGCAGAGTGCACAGACCTGCTATCTAGGAGGTGTTGGCCAAGCCCATGACATTGGCATCACATGTGCAATGTTCTACCAATTGAGTTATGGTGATGGCTGCCCTCTGTCCCCTTTCTTGAGCATTTATGTACTTGTATTTATAACCTAGCCCTGGGAGTAGTATTAGCCAGCAGCACTAACACCCATGGTGACAGACATGGAAGACCTATTAAACTGTAGATTTCGTAGAGTACATGGTCTTAGGTGCAGGCAGCTGGCCAATAGACCTTTTGCAAAAGTGTCAACATCTGTTGGTGTCACAGCACATCTAGCTTGCAGACACCACATTAGAGGATTGCGCTGGCTGCAAAGGCACAAGAGCCTATTGTGGCCGTCACATGAGTTATTTTTGCGAGTACAGGAGGCAGATTTTTTGGGCATGGTGATGTACGAACCCTGGTGGCATTACATAAAAAATACATGAGAAAAAGCTACTAGTAAAGCACCTAGAGGAAATGATAAAGTGAATATAGCTTTCATGGGCAATTTGCCCACATATAGCTCCTTCAAGAACTTACCCACACATTGAAACAAAAACACAATCTTGGGTGCTTCCTCCGAGAAATTATATTCCACTGAAACCAACAGTGAAATCACATGCGTAAAACTTATCATGTGATGCTGCAGTTGACACCCTCTCAAATTATAAGTCACACTGATGCAGTTATAGCATGCTCTCCTTGCTCACTTCAGTAGAGCATTCTTCCATAAATTTACCTTGCAACGTAAAACATTGAGCTTGATGTCGAGCTAACATGCAGGTTGCATTTCACTGCCCACCCTCCGTCAGCTCCCTTTGATGATGGCAGATTCGCATAAAGCTGCCTATAGATGGCAGTAGACTTCGCATAAGGTCTATAAAGCCTTACATGCGGCTAGAGTTGAGGACCTCCCTGTGCAATGAGCAAGAATTGAAAGGCCTCTCGGTTTCCCTTATTTTTCTCATTCACACAGAGAGAGATAGCGGGAGTGACCAGGAGAGAGACAGGTTACAAAAATACAAGCTCTGGCTTTACCATTGTAGCCGATTCTTGGCTTTGTCAAGCACATGACAAGGTGACACTCTACATCATCAGGCAGAACAAACTTTGAACAGACGGGGCACTTGATACCTGCACACAAGAAAATGAGTGGTTGATAGTTGAACAGTAGTCGAGCAACAACTACAAAGTCAGTTTGAATGATGCCTGAAGTATTACATACTACACGGGCAGGCCCATCAATAGCATACACATCAGATGACTGTTGGATGCCACAAACACTGAAAAAGAAACCTTAAATCAAGCATATATAATAAGGCCTTTGTAAAAATGCTATACCTAATGTTTACATTTCGAAAAGTTTAATTTAGGAATGAGACAGCACAAAGACAATCTGGAGTAACTTCAGGAGCAAATACCCTCTAAAAAAGGTTTGCACCCTTTGGAGTGTATATCTGCCACACAACAATAATTGTCATCTGCCTTGATGCGTTTCCTTTCTTTAACGCTGCGAGCCCGGTACTTTCCAGTAACGAATGGCATGCGTATTATCGGCATAGCATTCCCAACAGGAAAGTAGCGGGCGCGGTGTTTTCAAGAAAGGAAACGCATCAAGGCAGATGACAATTATTGTTATATGGCAGATATACATCCCAAAGGGTGCAAACTTTCTTCAGAGTATACATATCTGTCTTAAGAGCAGTTCAGGGCATGTAAATTTTCCTTACAGAGTACCTGTGGCAGATCAACTTTCCTTTTCAATCAGTGTAGCTGCAAAAAACTTTAGAGTACACTTTAGAGTACAAACACTTCAGTTCTACTGAAAAAGCATTTTCGACATTACCATTCAGATACATTGGTTAAATGGACACTTGGGCTCTGCTTTTAAGTCGGAAAGGCTCTTTCCAGGTACCTAGGTTTCAAAAGTTCAACCAATTAAATTGGATTATTGTCAAATTGGCATTAGCAGTTAAACAGAGACCAGTATAACAGTTGCATAAGATGGAAACTGGACAATAAACTAGTTCAGCTGTTAGGTTCTCTCGAGCTGGAATTCTTGATGCCAGTAGCCGAGCTGCCGCACCGGCTCTGAGGCTGTGCGGAGTTGCACACATTGCACTAACTAACACACAGTGCAATGTGTCTTTCTTCAGCAATGAAATGGCAGTGGTGGCAGGCACCATTAAATATGTCTTAATCATTTATTAACTTATACTTCAGGACACACATTGTAATTGAAGAACTGAGGCTGCTCAGTGTTCAAAGTGTGTTCATTCTAAGTCAACAAAAATAGTGGTTTAAACATGCCATGGCAACTCGCAAACCAGCAAAGAGAGCCACTTTTGCAATTTTCAAAGCTGGCTTACCATGTAAGTGAGGCATAATAAATACACACTTTCTTATTTCTGTTGTAAAGAGTACAACAAAAAGAAAGGACCACAACTGCTCACTTGCACTCAAGTACACCAGCAGATCTCATGGAGCTATGGGCACATTTGTGTACATCTGTTCTAAATATAACATTTTGCTGCTGAAATATAAGCACCAAGCACTACCGGGCTTACAAGATATGTAATAAGATTTTTTTTCAGTGCAAACAAGACGAGAACAAAAGGTACACACGCGAAAATAGGACTAGCACAGCTATTCCCTTTGCCACCTCGTCCTGTTTGTGCTGAAAAACCTTCCTAATGAACCAACTCATTTACGCCAAGATTACTCTACAAAAGGACTTATTCTTGGGCAAGTTGGTGCTTAAATTTCCTAGGTATACTTTGTGGCGCAAAATACATTTCTTGAAAAGGGAGAGAAGGAAAACAGTGAAGTGTCAAAATGTGCGTTAGGGTTAGTAACAAAGGCAATTAGTGTTAAGTGGCTACTTTAATAGACTAGACTATAGGCGATTATGTCGCGTTGCCTGGCGCTCGTCACTGCAACGAATTATGGCATGCCTGAATTATTGTCTTTAATTTCTAATTATTAACATTTCGTGAGAACAACGTCCACTTTCGCTGAAACTTGGAAGCAAGTGCTGACAGCGCACGTGTTCTCGGTAGGACACGCATCGCCGTGTTTCGAAGTCGCGATAAGCTACGTCCCGGTGATAACGTATCAAGTATAGCATCGTAGCTCGACTCGCGCCGCGACAATTCAAGTTCTATATCTGCCTAAAGGTGGCTGAACGCCACCCTCGTCTATCTGCGTCACCCGTCCCTATCGCATGTCGACAACGCCTGACGTGTCCGCTGCGCCAGATACGCAAAATTTGTAAAAGAGTCTCGATACGCACGATAACTTGCCATGATACCGATCGTAGAATAGCCGCTTGCAGTAGCAAATACTCCGACAAAAATGCTGAAGCCACCAGAGAGTGAAAGCAAACAGTGATACAGACGCACTGGAATTCGCTGTGTCACACTGTCAGAGCTATTCTGCGGTACTATCGTGAGCACGTCTGCTCCAATATACTTACTTGCACGTGCGAGCGCGTGCTAGACCGGCGACAGCCTATCAGAAACAGCGAGGTGATCCACAGGCGTCTCGCCGACAACCAGCACGAGTGCATGTAATTTTTGAAGGCGTGCGTAAGGGTCAGAATTAAGGTCTATCGCATGTTTCTGAAAAGTTCCTGAATTCTTAGTATTTTTTTTCCCTGCAAAAGAATTGCTGGCAAGTGTCCCACTGTCAGAGCAATGCTGCGGTACTACCGTGAGCAGATCTGGTCCAATCTGTACTTGCACGTGCTAGCGCGTGCTAGACCGGCGACAGCCTATCAGAAAGAGCGAGGTGATCCACAGGCGTCTCGCCGACAACCAGCACGAGTGCATGTAATTTTTGAAGGCGTGTGTAATGGTCAGAATTAAGGTCAATCGCATGTTTCCGAAAAATTCCTGAATTATTCTTTTTCTTTTTTTTTAATCCAAAAGAACTGCTGGCAATGCGCACTCACATCGCTCGCGGCCACTGCATCGCGAAGATGCGCCCCTTCCACTGTGGATGCGCATAGACGTGCGACCACATGCGCGCGCAACGGTCGGATGCAAGACGCGCAGAAGCAGGTGACCAAGTAAAATTTGACGAAGCAAATATATACGATAGCGTTATCTATCCCACTAAGTATTTTTACAGCGAAGCTATGGCTAGGATCCGGGATTTTAGAGCGTCCGTGCGGAATTTATGGTACGTTTTCGCCCCACCGTTATGGGAAGGCCACGCGTGATCCATATGAAGAGCAGCGTATCTACGAGGAGCGACAACGAGAGCAGCGAGAGAGACCGTCGAAGTCGTGCCAACCTGGCGGCCCGAGAAGAGCGTGCCCGCGATAATGGTACGTAAGCGACGAGCAAGAGCAGACGACGAGCAAGAGCAGACGACGCATATCGCGACGCCGAGAATACCGCAAAGAGACGTCGACGCCACGAGGGCACGGTGCCGGGGTTCGACGGCGCCTACGCAAGGTTCCAGACCTTTCAGAAATCAACAGAATACGGTCGGAAGAGCGACGGCAGAAGGCGGTGGATGTGCTGACGCGGCGCTTTCCCGGCGAGAACGTTGGGGAGTTTCGAGTCTGTGGCACGTGTAAGGAGACGCTGATAAAGCGCAACGGGCCTCGGTTCAGTAAAACACGTGTAGTGGGGCTGTGCTAAAGGGTGCAGTTCCACGTTTCTCGACAACGAGCGGTTACGTGCACCCGCACGTGCCGGCGCATCTCCCGAAGCTCAACGCCGATCGGATCAGCTTCGCTCGTCATCCACCTTCACAGAGTGGAATGGCACATGAATGCTTCTTCTTTCTCTCTCTCTTTAATTTTGCTTCTTTTGAAGTCCTGTCCAACTGGCTGGTCATTTTTGCGACTGTTTTCGTAGAAAAAAAGATCACCTGCAACTGCACTGGCCAGATGCTAAAACTGAAAGTTGTTTACCAATGCAAACATGCAGGAAGCAACGGGTAGAAAAAGACTGTAAATGCTGGACTGTGGTTGACTTTGTTTATTTTCTGGCCAATAGGTAAAAGACGGTAGAAAGTCGCACTGCACAAATACCTTAACATGTGGATAAACAATGGGGCTGGGTACCTGAACATGAAAAATATGTAACGACTATAAAGGTAACCAGTTGTGATAAAGAATAGAGCACCGTGGAATTACAATAAGTACAAAGTGGTGAGAGGGATTTGGAAAGGGGCGATGGTTCCTAGTCTGACTTTCGGCAATGCGGTCCTGTGCATGAGATCTGAGGT
This sequence comes from Dermacentor albipictus, assembly GCF_038994185.2. Classification (NCBI taxonomy): domain Eukaryota; kingdom Metazoa; phylum Arthropoda; class Arachnida; order Ixodida; family Ixodidae; genus Dermacentor; species Dermacentor albipictus. The sequence continues at coordinate 185,625,504 of NC_091821.1, forward strand.
TCAATGGGTAGGCAGGCTTGCTTTGGGAGCACACGGAAATACACCAAATCAAGGGGTACAGGGCGACATGGGATGGACATCATTCGAGGCAGGGAAGCTAGTAGCAGGATAGAATTGAAGGAGCGATTGAGAGAAATGGAGGGAAAGTGGTCGGCTAGGAAAGTTTTCAGTTAATAGTACATGATGAATGTTGATACAATATGGAGGAAGCGAACCAGAAAATTGTAAAGCAAATATTTGGACAGCAGCAGGGGTGCAAACCAAGAATCATCGGTTAAGAAAAATGTTAAAGAAACAGAGAGGGGTCTGTGGAAAATAGGGATGCAGATGAAATCAGCACTTGAAACATACAGAACTTTCAAGCAGGAAATTGCCAAAGAAAATATCTACGAAAATTCTAGGGCAAGTTCTTAGTTGTTTGAAGCCAGGATGGGAGTATGGCGGATTAAGACATACCAAGTCAAGTACCACGTTATGCAGTGCGTATGGAAAGGAGGAGGAACCGGCTGAACACCAGTCTGTAAAGGGCTTCGCCGTACAGTTCCAAGCAACAGGGATTATTTTTTTCATAGCATTGTGGTTTAGGGACAGTGGAGGCAAAATTGACTTTAAGCAGGTAGAAATAACCGAACGGAGGCTATTTGATCGGTGGCTAAAAGCAAGGCAAGAGTGAAATTTCACCCTCCACTAAGTACAAAATATATTACTAGTCACAGCTAGGGGGCATGTGCCGCTGCCTGATTTAAAGGATTCAGCTTTCCATCCATCCATTCACACAGCACCCACTCGTGCCACTCATCTGCCGAAGATAATCGGTCAGGTAGGTTTCTGAGCTATTGAGAGAAATGTTGCTAGTGCAGTTAGCATGTTCACTTTTGACGCAAACTTCCAGACTGTCCTGATCTAAAGTTACCTTGAATATGTTTAGTTTTTTAAACATATTAGTAAATAGTTTTTTGGTTATGTTGATGTCATCTATTAATCTAATTCAATTTTTATAAATTCCTTTCACTGCCTTTTCTGCAGCAAGCCTGAGACCAAGTCTATATCTTTCTGCAAAATAAAATCGGAAAAAGATTGACAAGTGCAACCATAAAAGCAGTTAAATTGACATTCACCAGTTTTCATTCCACAGAGATTCTATAAAGTGTGCAACACATTAGAATTTTCCAAGCTATTTCATTGTGAAAAGTACAGTGACTGCTTTACACTAAGCTTCCTGTGGCACTTGCTTTTTCCTGTTTAGGCTACACACAATTTGAGATCTAGCATACAACAACCAAGCTTGGCCATTGAAATAAGTGCCCACAGTGATCCTAGCATGAATGAGACCATCGCACAGAGAGAAGACCACAGAAAGCACTTCCTGATGTTTGCGTAGTGTGTCACTCTCTTTCCCATATGTAATAATTCATGTTTGGCTATGTGCCAACTAACCCATTAAAAGGCTTTTTAAAGCTGTCTTTTGAGCCAACCATCCTTAGGACTTGCAAGAATTTCAGACAGCACAAAATATCTCCAGACACCAATTAAAGTGGGGGAAAAAAAATCGTCTAGAGAGATAAGAACATGCTTTGTACAAATGGCAACCTAGAGGGTGGCAGAAATTAGTATAAGAGGCCTGTAAATGCAAAACCATGAACTGGGAAGAATAGTTTGCATGTATTATGGCACCAGGTATTTTGTATGCTTTTTGTTGCACACTCCTTTGAAAAACAACTCCAACAAACCGAATTGTTAAACTAGCATAAGCCATAACTGCAGCCACTTACAAGGTTCATAGGTGCTCTAACAGGCAGCAAAGAGCCGACATTATGCAAAGTTAGAAACGTTCACCCTGTTGCACATAGCAGTGGCCATATGACAACTGGGGTCTTGTTTTTGCTGCCACTCCTAAAAAAGAGTTATTTTTAAAGGAGCAGCAAGGGGACGCTGGTTGGCGCTTTTGGAACCTTCCAAATATGGCTCGTTCCGTGGGGGCAAGCACCTGAACACACTTGGGGAACTGAAGCTCTTAACAAATGTCTCTCTCCTGCACTCACTAGCTGCCACATCTATTTGAACAATCACTTCCCCATGTTTTCCTCTAACCTATCTCCCTGATAACTACTACTACTACAAATAATAATAATAAATCTGTACAATGGCAAACATGCTAAGACTTGAAATTTAGGGTTTGATGAAAACTTATTTGGTTGGGGATGAGCATGGCACAGAATAACGGACACTGACCACAGAAATAAAATGATGTCCATATTCTGTGCCATGTTAAGACATGGCGCTGCAAAACATCATGACAAGCAGCTACAAGACTTCGAAGGCCATGTAGGTTAGTGAACAGATAACTTGACTGACAAGTTTTGTACTAAGCTGTGTTGATTCCCACATACAGAAGTAAAAACACCTGGTGCACTATTCTTAAAATGCAATAAATGATATTGAAAAAATAAAATACAGAGAAGGTATCTCATAGTTAATTATGTGACAATAAAACTACAGAGTGATCTTATGTAGTAAAGTATCACACTGTAAATATGACGCCCCATGCTCTTGCAACAACACCAGAAAACTTTGAATTATATCAGTACACATAGTTTCCATCAAAAACTTGGCTTTACAAACGTGCAATAAACAAGTTTACATTCGACATTAATGTTTATTTTATTACAGAAGTGTGCAACAATGATTTTGACACTGATAAAATGCACTGATAAGTCGCTATTGACATCTTGGACTGATAAGTTGATTAATAGCAAAAAGTAAAGGCCAGTCGGCCGTTGTCTGCAACTGCTGGTTGGCCTTTTACTTTTCTGCGAGGGGCTGTACGAATGGATTAACAGCTGTAACACAGATGCACTATTGAGCGCAACTATCAAGTTCAATGAACTGCATATATGTGTGCGAGGTCCAAAAATCCTGGTGAACAATATACACTCTAGGCTGGCTACCCAGCAGCAGTACTCACTTGCGCCGTTAGCTACAGCGACAGTTAAAACACACAAGCTCAATCCTGTGTCTTTATCCCAGCAACGCAAAACACCAGCACGCCTGTCCGGGTGCTTTTCTCTTGCCCGTAATGATAGCATGAGCTGCAAATCGCATAGAAGCCACCGCGGATAAGGATGTCTACGCAGTAGCTGCCCCGAGACGAGGCAGGGGAAGACCTGTCAACGGGAAACAGCTGTCATCGGCAGCTCGAGCGGGTGCCTCTGATGCCACAACGAGGCATCAAAGGCTAGCAAGAACGATGCGCGCTATGGAAACACCGCTGCGCTGCCGATAGTCGATGTGTGTTGGGATGCTGACGCAAATGCTTTCCCGATGCGTCCTCTCAAGGCCAGACGCCGCGTCGCATACTGATACTAAACAAATCAACAGCAGCTCGCATAAACTCCGATCGAAAACCGAAAGCGGCTCGATTTCCTTGAACAACACGGGGCGCGTGGTAAAAGAGAAGAGAGAGCACTCGCCGTTGAAAGAGACCAGCTGCACGGGCAGCGAGTGCGCTGCGAAGACACGGCCGAACGGCGTGCTATCTGGAGTGCTCGATCCGGACTCAGGCGGCGACTCGGGTGTTCCGAAGCCGCTCTGAGACGCCGGAATGCTCAAGGGCTGGCCCGGGTTCAGGTTCAGCACGCTCGACAGGCTGCGCGCCCGGAGTCTGGCATCCGTGCTGCTTGAGGAGTGGTGGGCGCCCGCGAGCAGGGAAGACAGTCCTCCGCCTGCCGCGGCTGTTGCCGCCGTCGCTCCTGTAGTGTCACCGGAGCCCGCCGAGACGCGCGGGTTAGACGTAGTCGTGCTCTGTTTGCCACCCATTCTGTAGGCAGATCGTCTATTGGAGCAGACCGCTGTTGACGCGCACTAGAACAGGGAGGCGACGAACAGCGCTGGGTTCTACGTGCATGGTACGGCGAACACGCGCAGTGGGTAGGGGTGCTTTTCAACTGCGCAAATGAAACGGCAGTGAGGTGGCAGGTTAAGCATCGAAAACGGCGACTTCTTCTGATCCATTTTTCTCCACCAAAAGAAGCTGTTCGAACGAAAAGCTACGACATATCTCCCTCACCTAACTGCTGCCATTTTAGCCTGCCGGAAGAACACTGATCTTATTGGTCGACAAGACAGTCAGCTGATCGCTTCAGTGGATCAAAAGCCTGGAACGTAGCAGTGTTTATTTGCAAGGGTTTGAAAGAAAAAGAAGTTTCACTAGTAATTATTAATAAATCCATAGACGCTGCATTTTTTTACGTGTTGTTGCATTTGATACATTTTTTTATGATCTTAAAGACTAGGAGATAAATTTAATAAGTATGGTTAAATGTTAAAGCTGCGTTACTGCGTTTCACAGACCGCATCACAAAGTCAATATGGTTATTATTATTGGTTGGTTTACAGCGCCGGTCAATATCATGACAATAATTATGATTAGCATCAACACTGAAAAATAGGGGGCGCAGGGGTCGGGGTCATCGTGAAGCAGCTGACTGTGGGCCTTTGGTTTGGGGGGCATGTGCAGCTGTAGTGTCTGGTATAGCGTAGTGCAGTCCTTGGTGCCTTCGCATCGCACTGCCTGCTTTTGTGCGATGTTGACGATGTGGCTGTCTCATTAGAGATTCACAGACGAAGTGCCTGCGTTTACTTTTTAGTGCTAAAATAAGGTACGTGCTAATTTGAGATTTGTCGACATGTCAGCATCACAAGTAGTGCCCGAATACGATGTCAAATTCATTACGACGAACTCGTTGGAGACACAGGGAGAGCGAAACGTCCAAGACGACAGTTCCACTTCGTCCATGTCCAATGGCGCCAAAGGTAAACGGGAATCGCACGGTAACGCCCCCCCCCCCCCCTCCCCTTCCTTTTAAATCGTGACATTTATCGTCCGCGCGAAGCGGTATTCATAACGACGCATGTTCATGTTTAACGAGGTTATGCCGTGTAGCTGAGCGCTTGACTGTTTTTTGGTACTCTTGTCATATGACGTGTTAGATCACTGGAAGCACGTTCGAAGTGTACTGGTCACATTGCTCTGTTCAACGCACTGATTAGCCATGTTGACGAAGAAATCAGCGCTGCTTAGTGTTTTTCCATTGTTGGTTATCATGTCTACACATAACTGATAAACAAGTCTTGCCTTGGCGCATGCTCGTCCAAACGGTTAGCATTAGCTCTTGTAGTGTGCTGGGAAGTAATACGGTGATCCCTGATGACGGCATTTCGGTGACGGCATTAGGCCAGACAAATTCTTGGGACGCCTTCAGTTCTTTTTTTTTTTTTTTTTGACACGTGTGTTTTTGTGACGGGAAATCATGTACCGTCAGACTTAGAATAAAAATATCAGCTATAAATTTTCAGGGATTGCGATCACCATCATGTTTAATTTTGCTAGATCACTCAGATGTTTCGTGGCAGCAGTGCCAGATTGTATTTGCCAGATTGCAGTGCCACATTCCCAATGTTGTTACACTGAAAGTTACCTCATAATGGATTCCAGCATTGTAATGTTAAATTGATATTCAAGGACGATATGTTTTCTCTATTTCATTCGAAAGTGTAAATGCTTCAATTCTGTTGTTTTTGGAATGACAATGGTTTTTAGTATAAATGGAATAGCTGTACTACTGAAGGAAGTAGTCTCCAGTCGTTTTCTTTCCTTAATTGCCGCTCTCTTGGTGACAGCATCCGATGTCACGAAATGAAATGGCAGACACACCGAGTGCCCTCAGATTCACAGTGGACCTCAAAACCTTAGAAAAACTAATGTAAAACCTTGGAGCACCCTAAATAATTTACTATTAATAGCTTTTCTATGAACCTGTTTCGGTTTCCTTTCTCAGGGGGTATAATGGGTCATGAGGTCGGTGGTGGCCACTTGGAAGCAGGACATCGTGGCAGTTTCGCACACACTCTAGCTCTCTCTGTGGTCTGCTATGCCTCTTGCTCATTGCATGGCCTGATGTAGCAGCATAAGATACCATGGAGAAAGGTGCAGCGAGTGCCAGAACATTGCAGTGTCCAAAATAAGCTATTCAAGTAAATTAATAATGGTGCTTTGAGGCTAACTGGTATTTTTCATTTAGTGCAAAAAAAAAAAGTCTGAAATGGCATGTCAGTAGTCATTTAAGCTTAGCTTGGTAGCGTTCATTTGCATCACGATGGAAAAAATTGGAGTGCCTGTGTGTCACTTAATTCAGTCTGTTTGCTTGTCGTGTTTGTCCAGGCATCAGAGCTGTCGGCAGTGGCGTAGCAACAGGGGGGGCCGGGGGGCCGTGGGCCCCGGGTGCAAGGGGCCAGTGGGTGGGGGGGGGGGGGTGTCATGTACGTCTGAAGACACCTGGAACTTGATATCCTCGCCTTCCTCGACTACAGCCGGGGGGGGGGGGGGAGTGTGACAGAAGACCTATGGGCCCCGGGCGCCAGACGACCTAGCTACGCCACTGGCTGTCGGGTGTTCTAAAGTCGTTTCAGGATACTAGTTTTTAACATCTGCAGAGGATAAACACAGGCTGAAATCTGTTTTTAGAGCTTTTATTGGTGGGTGCTTTCCTTACTGCTTTTAAAGTTTCTTGGTTAGCTCAATTTTCATGCTAGAACACCATTGCTACAGTTTGCATCTCTGTTGGGCTGGGACACTGTAAAACTATTTTCATGTAAAAAACTGGAAATTACCTACCATAGTAGTTAAGCGCGACAATTGTTGTGTGATTAAGAAACTGCGAGAGGTTAAAATAAAGTTAGTCAGCTTTCCTAAAGAATGACACAAACATAATTGAGAAGGAATGGGGTTAACCGAGGGGCCCAAAATGGCGCTGCAGTAGCTCAATTCGTAGAGCATCGCACGTGAAATTCAAAGGTTGTGGGATCGTTCCCCACCTGCGGCAAGTTCTTTTTTCATCCACTTTCATTTCCATTAATTTATCGTTTATTTCAATAATGGATGGATGATGGCTACACCCTTTGTAACGGGCGGCTGGCGCCACCTAGCCTTTTACTCCTCCTCCCATTTTCTTTTTTTTTCCTTATATCCCCCTTCCCCTTAAGCTTTAGTTTTCACTCCCCTCTCCCCCCAAAATAAATAGCTAAAATATTACAGAAAACATTAGCTCCCCGATTTATGGTATTATCTCATCTCTCCCTTGACTTCTTTCACCAATCCTCTAGCCTCCCCTTTGTTACTGCCACGCTTTTCTCGTCTATTTGCCCTCGTTCCCCGGGAAAACCTAATGCCCTTTCCATATCTGTCACTGTTCCCTCAGCCAGGGTAGGGCAAAGTTCTGTGCATGTCAGCACTATGTGCTTTGTGGTCTCAATTTCGGCTCCGCAAGCAGTGCATAAGAGGTCCACATCTTCAAATTTAGCCCTGTATGTTTTCGTTCTCAAAACCCCCGTACTAGCTTTGAATAATAGTGAGCTGCCCCGCGAGTTATCAAATAAGAGCTCTCTATTTCCTGTTTGTGTCTTATACATAGCTAGTGCTGGCTTTCCGAGCATTCTTTCTTCCCACCTTTTTCTTTCAGTCTCCTTCACCTCCTTTCCCATGCTAGAACCATGTTGGGCCCCCTCCCTCGGCTGTTGGTATCTAAACCTTGGCTTCCTAGTTCTGACTGTCCACTTTGTGTTCAAACTTTTCACGTATAGATATTTGTACACTTTTCCCACCCACCTTTTTTCCCCCCAGTGCTGCGAGTCTTCATATTTTAGCTTACTTATTGCCTCTCTCCCTTCGAATGACATCCATCCCATGTCCCCTTGAACTCCCTCATTCGGTGTGTTCACGTGTGTCCCTTAGGCCAACCGGCCTGCACTTCTGTCTTGTTTCCATGCATGCTTGAACTTCTGATTTCATGCACAGTACTGAATTTCCGAATATGAGGCCAGGTACCATAACCCCTTTCCATACCCCTCTAACCACCTCGTACCTATTATAGTTCCATAGTGCCTTGTGTTACATTACAGCTGAGTTCCTTTTCACTTTTTCAATCATAATTTTTATATGTTCTTCCAAGTACTTTATGCCCTCATTTAGCCATATGCCCAAATACTTGTATTTTTCAACATGATCAATCTTAGTGTCTTGTATTTCCAATGGTTCCCCCCTCTCTTCATTGTATACTATTATCCTCTATTATATTATTATACTCTATGAATTGCAGTCCCAATTCTTCTCCCTCCTCTCCACATATCCTCATTAGTTCTTGTAGCCCTACTCGGGTGTCAGCAAGCAGTACAAGATCATCTGCATACATCAGTCCGGCTAGTACTTGAGTTTCCTTCTGCTCTTCCAGCATATAGCTTATGTCGGTTCCTACTGTGCTCTGTTCTAGCCTCTTCCATTTGGCTCATGTAAATCATAAAAATCAGGGGCGACAATGGACAGCCCTGCCTGAGACCACTTATTTTAGCTGGCTTTGTAGTTTCCCCCTCCCATGTTATCTCTACCTCATTATCTGTATAAACTTGTTGTAGGAATTGAACCAACTTTCTATCTAGACCATATTCCTTCAACTGGCCCCATAACTTTTCTCGGTTTACATTATCATAGGCTCCTCTAATGCCTAAAAAAGCTATCCATAGCGGTTTCTGCGTGGCTGCCGCTATCTCTATGTGCTGTGTTATAACAAATAAATTATCATCTAGCCTTCTGTTCCTTCGAAATCCATTCTGCAGCTCTCCCAAGATCTTTTCACATTCTGCCCATTCCTCCATTCTAATTTTCACCATCTGCATTGCTAATCAAATCCGTATATGACTGACGTGACAGTTTTTAGCCGATAGGATTTAACGTTGTCCTTGCTTCCCTTACCTTTGTATACTAATATCATTCTGCTCGAATTCCAGACCTGTGGAACATCTCTCCCTACAACTATTGGTTCAATAAGTTGTCGTAGTTTTAATTTACTTTTCTGGCCTAATATTCTTATCAATTTCATAGGTATGTCATCAGGTCCTGGCGCTGTTCCCACGGGGACCTTGTGTTCAATTCTGTCCCATTCCTTACTTGTCATCCCTCTGTTATCCTCCTGTTCTGTCCTGCCGTTGTCATTGTTCTCCATCTCGCTACCCTCTGGCTCTGCAAATGCTGCCTGTATTGTTGACCTACCTGAGCTTCTTCTCCCTCTCCCTTTTTTCTTTCTGGTGTGGTCAGTGAGTGCTGAACCACCTATGTCTTCTTACTCTGTTGCCTTATGTGTTCCCAAAACTTCTTAGAGGCATTTCTATCTTTTTTGTGTATTTCTAACAACCACTGTACCCCAGCTTTTACTATCTTGGCTTGAATAAATGCTGATGCTTCCATTTTCATTGCAAGGTAATTCTCCCATTTTGTCTCCACCTCTTCTGGTGGGGCTCCTCTTTTGTTTGCTGCTCTGCATTTTCTGCACGCATCTTTGCATCGCTCTATGGCTTCCTTAATTTCTTGGTCCCACCAGGTTTTCAGTTTGTTTTCCCTGCTTACTTCCTAGTTTCCTAGTCTGTCCCTTCTCTAGCTCTCTCTTAAAAATACCTACTAACTTGTCGTACTTCCATTCCCTTTGGGTTGCTTGGATACAATGCTTTCAATGTTTTTCGCCACTTCTTGCAGCTGCCTGTCATTCAGTTTGCTCAGACTTTTCCTTTCTTTAGTTTCTATCAGTGGTACTGCCCTTCCAAAACTGATTTTGATTAGTTTGTGATCACTCCCCAGGCTTTTTGTATCTTCCTCATCAATTTCCATACCTCCCATCTGTTCATACAGTTTGTGGGACATTAGGCAGTAGTCGATTGTCGAGTGGGAGTGATTTCTTTCCCATGTTATCTTCCCATCGCATTTAATTTCAGTGTTAACTATTACAAAATCATGAGCCTCACAAAAATCTACTAATATCTGTCCTGTTGCATCTGCCGCCCCGTCAAAGTATTCCAAATGTGCAATCATGACCCCTAGGATGATTATTTCCCATTTCATAGCTAACTCCCTGATGTCCTTGGCCATACATTTGAAATGTTTTGCATTCTCCTCTTTCGAATCATTCCCCGTTTTCAAATACACAACTCCCAGGATTGTCTCTACATTCCCTACGGTGCCCTTGAGCCACATGTGCTCACTGTAGCTCTCCCTTACCCTTTCCCAGTCCTGTCGCTTCACTAACGCCCCAAGGCCTCTTCCTCTGCGGTCTTCCCCTTTTCTGTTGCACCCTATCCAGGTGTATCCTGCAATGAATGGTGGCTCTTCCTCTCTCTTAAATGGGTTTCGGTGACTCCATAAACCTGAAAATTTTCCGTTTGTAATTGTTCCTCTATCTCGTCCCACTTAATGTGATTTCTTCCCCACTGCCTTCTTTCTCTTCCTCCTCCATGCTCCTGTCTTGCGTCCCCCCCCCCTCCTCTGTCCTTTATCTTTTATGTTTCGGCATGCAGGGTTGCCCAATGTGCCTGCAAAAAAGCCTGAGCCCTATGACCCACCCTTATTCCTACCTGCCATCCTGCAGGTGTGGTGTAGTCCATGCCATCCGGACCAAAAGGGGGGAAGTTTCTCCCCCCCCCCTCGATCATTCTGTTCACATCCACCACATTACACCTGAGGGAACGCCCCAACTCCCTAATCATTACATTGACCGTCACTACCTGTTCTTCAATGAAAGGGCCGTGACCTCTGGAACAGTACACAGGGCAATGTGCACCGCCTCAGAGGTCGCCCTTAGTTTTGCCACTCCCTGTTGAATCTGTCTGTCCAGCTTTCGTCCCTTATTCTGCAGGACGTCATTCACCCCAGTGTGCAAAATTACTAGGTTTTTTCCCTCCCTATTTTCCTTCAGTTTGTTTTTGGCTCTCTCCACCACAGCTTCGAATCACGCACCCGGCATGCATTCGACCTTCACCCGTCTGTCGTACTGAACTGTTCTGAGGTGTGCTGATTGCAGTCGCAATACGTTGGAGCTTCCAACACGCCAGACCTTCCTGTCTTCAGCCCTGTCTTCAATCAAATCCTGCCTCCCTCCTGTCTCTGTCCGCTGGGTCCTCCCTGCCTCCCCGCCTTCTCTACATCCTGTCGTCTCCTCCCTCTGTTCCTGTCTCTCCTGCGGTCCCCACTTTAACGTGTCCGCCCCCCATTCTGCTCCACTGGGTGATCCTCCCACTTCCTATTCCTTCAATTCCTGTTGTGCCTCCTTCTCAGCTTCTCTCTCTCTCTCTCATCTCTTTCAATTGTTTTTCCAACTGCTGCCCTTTCTCTCGCTCCTGACTCCATTTCCGCTCTAAAGCTTCCATTCTTGAGGCCCACTCCCTCTCGACCCTTTCTTCAAACTCTGTGCGTTTCGTTTTTTCCCCCCCTATGTTGTCCCCTATGTTGTCCTTGGTGTCGGTGTTTGTTGGCTTCTTATGATATGACTAATAAAAATCGGGCCCCTCGGTTAACCCGCTTCCTTCTAGTTTAATACAAACATAATCAGTGCCACATCATGCCCAGACTGCTTTTTATTGCCCTTAGTACGTTTTTACATATTCCATGTTTAGGGACCTGGGGCTGGCCAACAGAACTATGTTAGTAATTTAAATGTTCGACAAAATCGTAAACCAGGGGTAATCTTTTATCAATATTTACTTTCTGCCCTTCATTATAAATGGTTGTGAAGAGCTGAGGGCTCTTCTGCATTCTTGTAGTTTACTCTATCGCTATGAACTAAACACCAGCTGGCCTTCTTGTGATATGTGCACTTGTTTTCCACACAAGTTGGTAAAATAAACTTGAAAACATTTGTGAAACTGGTGATACACTCATACATGGTAATGTATTCTTTTATTTTGTTCACTAATGCTGGGCAACAATACTGGGATTCACATTTATGAAATTCAGTGCAAAAAAGATGCACACGAAGGCAAAAACAGAATACACTATTATTGACTGAAAAGAAGTTTAGATAATGCCTCTTCCATCAGGACCAGTGTCTGCCGAACTTATTGCAGAAAATCTGTAAGATGGGAAAATGTCTGCATATCCTTGGAATATGACTTTGGGTTTCCAAAACTGTTAAATAAAATAAGATCTTTATATTTCACTAATGTGTACTGTGTGGAACAGTCGTATTGTGACAAGTGGTCTAATATTATGCAACACTTTTCTAGGTTCTTCTTGGGTCTCTGCTGTTTTTCTAATCATCAATGCTGCTCTTGGAGCTGGCTTACTGAATTTCCCACATGCCTTTGACCAAGCTGGTGGCATAGCAGTGGCTCTTTCTGTGCAGGCAGTAAGTAGGCTCGTGAAAGGTGAAACCTGTTTTTATGACCTCGTAGAAAGTCTTGTTACTGCGTTCATGTCTTTCCTGTTTGCAGCAGACTTTAGTTTTACTGCCTGTCTCCAAACTTCTCTGAAAAGAAATGTTTGAACAAGCTGTGCTTGTATCTTGAAGTCCACAAGAATGTTGTCTTTTGATCTTTGATCATTTTCTTTGAACGTCTGGCTTCAACTTCGATTGAAACATTAGCTGAATTCTATGTAGTTGTATATGCACTCAGGATTTGTATTCCCTCCTATTTTTGTTTTTCTTTTCCTTCACAAACTCTAGAACGTCATCCTCACTGCTAAATTGCCTTACTTGCCAAAATTTACTTTTGTTGCCTCTTCCTCAACTTATAAAACATGTCAGCCACCATGTCCTTGCGTTACACTTTTGTAGCTGTCCCTTCCCTTCTCATTATTTTGTGGGCTCAAAGTTGTGGCCGCTAAGCTCGGTGCGCTGGGCAGTGGGGTTGGTGCAGTGGTATTCCCTGCCACTGCATAGCCCTAATGCCTGGTGAGTAATCTCTGGTCAGTGAAGTTTTTTTAAGGTTGCTACATTACTTTTTTTTCTTCCTTGATGTCTGCTTTGCTTGTTCTTTTGTCCTATGCTTCCTCAGCACGCCTGACACTAAGGGCTCTTCTAAGGGGAGTGAAGTGACCCGTTGTGTAGCCCATAGAGTGGGGGCCTTGGGTATCTGCCGCTTCAGCGGCTGCAGAGCAATGAATAATGTCTTGTTACGATGTGCCCCTGTGAGACCCCCCTTCCCATCCACTGACTAGTAAAACACTGTGCCCAACATTCGATAGAATAAAAAGTGGCCCCCTCAATTCACAGGTGAGGGGGCCTGTCAAAATAGTGTATTTACTATTGTGATGGGCTCCCTCACCGTAGTGAGTGCCATTTCACTATTAAAGCACCTCTATTCATTTTAACCCCTTAACTGCCAATGTGTCAAGTCGTCGTTGCTATGTGCACACTCTGGTGCTGATGACGGGTTAACACGTCATGAACTTCGTGCAAGTCTTTTGAACAGTTTGTGGTAATTAAAACAGAAAAACTCTTTGCAACAGCAAAAATATGTTCAAAAAGTTTTTAAGAGAGTTTAGCTTGTATTTCTTCGCTAGGCACCCAAAAACAGCCTTTCTGAAGTTGTGTCCGTGAACACCAGGTTTTAAAAATGGTGTCAGCATCATGGGCTATGTGAAAGGCTGCAAAACACACTGCAAGTTTTGAGCACAGCTCTTAGGCGCCCATTTCTGCGGCGAGCGTCGGCGTCCCTCGTAACCTAGTGAGCAAGCACAGTGAAGGATGAAAGAGTGAACGCAGAGCGCAGTGGGGGATGAAAGAAGGCGATAGCGAAGAAAGCATGAGGAGGTAAGCGGAGGAGTAGGATTTGGCAAAAGCGTAAGAAAAGTGTTGTGCGGTGATCATGGCTACAGGATGGTGCCAGAGTAGCGTGCATTGTCTGGGAGGTCTGTCTGCAACAGCTGCTGTGAATGGTGCCTGCACATCACCAATGCGCTGCCTCTCAAAAACTCTCAATTAGCGAGGCAGTCATGCCACACTTTGCTCCATTTGCAATGTGTCGCACGAGACAGTTTGTCCGCACCAGCCAATATATTGTGAAACGAAAACGCGTATAGAGCTGCGCTCAGATTTTGCATTAGGGAGTATCGTAATTGTTGGTGAATTTTTTCTGTTGGTGACAATCATTCCAGTGACGAGAATTAGTTGCTGGACAATCAAAGTAATGAACATTTTGACTTTGGAGAATTATGAAGCACTAGTACCACAGATGATGAGTCAAACCATATGGCCAGCACTGGTACTGGGCTTGTTTTGACACAATTTGCCTCCTGTGTCTCCCAGGTTTGCAATCGCAGGATCGCCTGTATGCTGTGCTGTAAAGGTATATAAGTAAACAATACACAATGTCATGTGCAAACTCATTTACCAAGAGAGGTTAAAGCACCATAGGCATTTCGGGTATAATAAAGGGACAGAGATGAACATGAATCGAGATGGCCCCACTGATGAAAAGATTTGTATTGTATTGACTGAAATGGGCACTGTTTTCCTCATTAGATGATTTATCTTTTGAATTCTTCAAATGTGAAAGGTTACCTTCAGTGCCCGCGAGCAGCAAAAGCGTGACAAAAAAGGGTGTCCTATCACATGATCGTCTATTGGCAACCAGCACTGAAACGTTGTGTTCCAGCACCAGTGCTGCAACACATGGCCTAGTGGGCAGAGAAAACAATCTTTAGTAGGACATGCTTCGTTTTCACGTCAGCAAATTCAACACTTCTCTTGAGGCACAAGTGTCCAGTCTGTGACCGGACTGGCCACCGATGTGCTAAAAAATGTAAGAGCACATGCGCTCCTCGGAAGGCTCATTGCTTACGGACAGAGCTTGGCCTGACATGCCGGGTGTTATTAAACGTGGTTACGGTCGTGCGTCTGTCATTGTTCAAGATATTGTACCATTTTTGTTGTGTCCCTATCAGACGGTGTCATATTTTAGTAGGAAACTCAAACTGCCGTAGCAGCTTGTTACCAATGCTGGTTCTCTATTAGTGTGCGCGGCTCCTCTGCCTTCTGTAAATATCAAAATGCAATACATTTGTTTTCTGTTATGTTTTTTCCGTAACTTTAAATGTGCAGCTAAATCTCTGTTACAAGTAAAGAAAGTTGTGCCATGGCCTCCGAGATTTTGGCGGTGCATGCCATAGCACATTCTCGAAGGCCATAGTGGTGCTGTGAGAACTCGTGCCCACCGCCAAAAGAGGGAGCCCCATTGATACTAGCTAGCACTAGAATTTGCAGCACCCACAGATGCAGCAACCTGGCACAGCAGCATTTTATTTTCAGAAGGGGGGGAAAAAGTCGATGCAGACAGCTACTGAAAGTAGCACTCACTCCTGAGAAAGCCACCTACCGTTCTGCTTTCTCAATTTTCAAGGCGGGCTATAAACATCGCTCTTACTTCTCAGTGTTGCTGGAGTCGGGACTTCTATTTTTTTTTTTTTTAGAGTTTGCTCATATAAAAAATTTCTACATACAATATTTCTGCACATTTGGGAAGTAACAGCTGCAGGTATAAACTCCTCAAAGGATGAGCGTTTCGTTGCACCATTAAAAACTAGGTCCTTAAAAATGGGTTGTCAGTCCCTTTGAAAACAATGTCATCAACAATGCAGATCTAAACAAATTTGCAGTTTTCATTATTTTTTCAAAATTTCTCATTGCAGTTAAGAGTTAAATAAAGGGTACAATTACTGTTGCCAACATGGTAATAAATACATTCATTACCAATCTTTGCCTTTTTTTCACTCAACTGCAAGTGAAAACAGCCCACTGGCAAGCATGTAAACATTCACTAATAAGGAACAATGCTTCAGCGATGTGTACATGAACCTGATGTGCAAATCTATGAAAGGATCAATGAAAAAAAATTAACTATAATCGTGATGGTGCTTTTTGCTACAAAAAGGGTAGCATGACTCTAGAAGTGCATTGGATTGGATCAGTTGGCACATTCCTGGAATGTGAAGGAAACATCATATAAACACGATGAAGCTCAGAATACAATGTCACTAAATAAATTTTTTTTCTTTGTTTTGAAGTCAATATATAGAGCACAATCTGCATGTGAAAAAAAGGGGGGAGGAAGTACATAAAGAAAACGATCTCACAGTTTTGCCTGAAAGACTAACATTGATAGTGGTAGCAGAGTAGTAGATTGACTGCAAAGTAGAGTAGACTGCATGAAGTAAGGTCCGCAGTTTTTGTTGGCCTATAAATTGCAGTAAACATTGATTACTAATTGAAATTGCAAAGCATGGTGTCATGTGCAAAGGCAAACAAAAGATCTAGCTCAATAACTGTGAGTACTCGCTGTCGCAACAATGCCATGATGAAGAGCGCCGGCGGTAAGGAATGAATGCTTCATGCTTCATTGCATTCCCAAAACTTAGATTAGCAGCCTACAACACCAGGAGCACATGAAGACCATGCTTCCCAAGCCACCAGCCATCTTGGCTCACTCTCATCCGAAGCAAGTTCGAAGCAAATAATACTATAAGGACATTCTAGCTCTTAAAAAAAAAAAAAACTGGTTTGCTTGTGACATATTCTAGAGCCAGATGTTCAAAAACAGGTGCCAGCCACATTATTCTTACTAAGCAGATGTGCCATGATCAGTGGCAGGCCTTAACTGGGTAGTTTCAGTATAATGTGCCCCAATTTAATTAGTAACATAATTGGTAGCATTATCTTAATTCTAATATATAACATTGTTGCTTGTTTAACAAGTAGTGTCCATCTCGTCAAGTAATTTAGTTGAAGTGAATGTATTCTATTTGCTGCAGGAAATTTTCAAAAGTTCTGGATAGCTTGGAGAAGCACCTGGGACTGCTTGCATGTATTGTTTGCCCATGGTTGCAAAGCTTTGTGCCTGTATTTGCAGAACAATAAGTTGTCAAGCGAGAGGTTTTAAGTGTGTTGTGCAATAGTCCTTTGTAATTTGACAGTTGACGGTGTGGCAACTTATTTTCATTTGCACGACTCTTTTTAATTGCAGGGAAATGTCCTATCAGACGAATTGTTTTGTTTGTCTTGCCTTTGGTATAATGCAGGAATAAAGATAATGCGGAGAGGTAGGCGTTTAGTTTGTAAAAAACTTTATGAGTGCTATAGTTCCAGATGTGTGCACTGTCAAACACGTCTACTCAGATGAAAATGCAAGTTTCGCAACGCGGCCGCACTGCGAGGGAAGTTTAAAGGCCCTCACTGCTGCAAACACTAATTGGTCGTAAGATGACTGGAATTGCGGATTACGTGCTGATTTTGTGCAACATAAAAGCACAAGTTGTGAATTTATTCAGTAAATAAAGGCAGGTTGGTGTAGTAATCATTTTCCGGTTCTATTAATGCATTCAATAATTCGGACATTTTTTTTCTGGTCCTGTGAAATCTGAAATGAAGTTTTACTGTACCATGTATTCAATACTATCCCATAATGCACTCAAGACTTTGGATGTAAAGTAAAGCACTATAAAGCTCTTCTTTCATTTCATAGATTTCTTGGGTAAGCCATATTTGTTTTTATTTTAGCTAACTGGTTGATGAACTGTTATCAGCTCAAGTATGTGATGCAGTACCAGCTGTTGGTACTTTCATGCTATTAGGGGTGTGTGTCATACTTCAAGGCAACACAGCATGCCCCTTTGTGAAGTGAAGCTTTTTATGCTCTAAACTTTGGCAGTGGATGTTTCAGAGCAGGTTTATTTTCTTTCCTTCCTTTTTAACCCTGAGTATTCGACACATAAAAACAATTTCAGATAACAGTTGGCTTCTGCTCTCTAATATAAGCATTGTAGGGTTCACAATATAAAACTTAAGAATTAAAATTTTTAAATGTGATGCGATACTTGGGAAATCTAAGCTTGTCTACTGTCTCCCGAGCTGAATTGTACAGCTCCCAATTGAAGGGCAGCTTTTCTTGTTGTGAGGGTTAAGAAATGCCTACATTTGTAGCTTTTCTTTTTGTGAGGGTTAAGAAATGCCTACATTTGTAAAAGAATCAACTAATTTTGTGGCACTCTCTGCACACATGCTCAAGAGATAGGTTTATTTTCATAGCATTTGTTGGTCATAATGGTATCTTTTTGTATTGCTGTGGCAAGAGTGGGTTACCAACAGTTGCATGTCTTGGACTGGTGCACAGGGCACCTTTGCCCATTGCTGTCCATGTGCTTTCTTTCTGAAAGCAGTGCAAGGGGCGGATATAAAAGGAGTAACCCCTGTGGCAGGTGCTGCTTCTGTTTGTGGTGGGAGCCCTGCTTGTGCTGGCCTACTGTGCCAGGCGGCAGGAGTGTTCCACATACCAAGAAGTGGTGCTGCGTGTGTGTGGGCCACGTTTCTGGAGCTGCTGCTCACTGGCAGTGGCACTCTACTGCTACGGGACCTGCATCACCTTTCTAGTCATCGTAGGGGACTTCTCAGATCGCAGTGAGTACTTCTGCAGCTCCACTTCCAATTCATGGCTATAGAGATAACGGAGTAATTATGGATGAAAGGACAGTAATGAGGAATACAATTTGACAATATTTTAGCTGAAATAAAGTCATCTGTAGAATGGTATGTTCCGCTTAGAGTGGATGATAGCTAGTCTATTAGAGCAGCAGGGTTAGATGGATTGATGAGATTACTTAATTTATCACACAAGGGTTGGGTGCAGTTGTTGCCACAGGACAGGTATAATTAGAGATATTACTAGGCTTGAGTCTTGTGATGGTGGCATTTAAATAGAAGTGGTATAAGTTAGGATGGTCTCATGCATTAGTTTGTTGGCATTCTTTTAGTGTATGTTGCAGCGGAAAAAGGTGGTTTGTTAGCAGAGAAAACACAATTCTTGGCCAAAGGTAAATGATTGCAACTTCTCTTTCCCAAGAAATGATTGCAATGTCTGTCTTGCACAACATCCCAAAATTCATAGTCTGTCTGTAGATTTTGGTAATTTTTCTGCAGGCTAAGCCTACAATAGTTACCTAATTATTTTGTATTGAATTATTTGATTTTGTGCATTACTTTCTATAAATGTTAAATAAATATCCATGACCATGTGGTGTCAGTCTGCAATGTTGGACTTATTTAATCTTGTGAAACCCATTAATAATTGCATGTTGTCACAAGCAGCTACATTGGGAGTCTGAATGCCCACTGATTCATTTTTCTGGCATACTGAGTGTGTGCTTCCACTAGATGTAAAATGATTCGTTGTTGTGATCCATGAGGATGGGTGGAGGCAGGCGAAGAGTGAAACCATGAAAATTAATGAGTGCCTGGAGTTTGAAGCAGTAAAGATATGTTAGTTTGTGTTGCTTTGCTTTTTTTAGAGCACTGGACATCTGAGGTGGTAGTGGCATTTTCATTCATTCATTCAGCATATTCTGCAGTGCCAATGTAGCATTACAACAGAAGGAGAAAACACACGTATGAATATGTCCGATTACCACATGCATGATGTGATGGCAGTGCCATACCATTGTGTGATGCTGCCCTCCAATCTAGTGTGCCTTTACCCTAAAGACATCGTTGGAGCGAGCACTGTGCATTTTTGCCTGTTTGTGGGATATTGGACATCGTAAATACTGTGTTCTGCAAAGATGAAACTGACATACTGACATTGTAGGCGGCGTCAGTGGTCCTGAAAACGCAAGAAATATAGTTCTATAGTTGAGTTGCACAATAAATAAGATCACAAAAGCAGATGACAAAAGTTTCTACAAAAGCAGAATATCAAAATTCTGTTAACTTTCCCTTTGCCAGACACCAAATCGTGTTCCACTGTACAAAAACTGTTTGGAATAATTGTCAATTTCAAGTTATTTTTGCTACCAACCGTCTCATAGGCAAAAAAGAACGTGACAATAACAATTTTACAGAATGTGTGCATTGAAGATGGTGCATACCTTAGCTAGCTATAGTATAGTAATCTAGAATGCAGTTTCTTTTCCTACAGTAAAACGGTGGTTCCTTTAGAATTAGGCTCGAATTTGAAGAAATGAATATATTTTTTTCAAAGGAAGGAAATATTAATGTGCTTGAAATGTTTTGAATGCAAATTCTCTTGTAGTTTAAAGGTGGACAGCAGTTAATGGTTTTAACTGACCAGCTTCCCATGCTTCCTAGGTGAAGCAAGCATAGCAGCCTCATGCTTGCTGTGGGCCTCGATGCTGTGTTTTTGGAAGAACGTCCTTTGTTTTTCAGAAATAGGTGCATTACATCACTAACATGAATGAATGGATAGTGGCAATGATTTTATTCATGTACAGCTTGACAACTTTAACTTGGTGTGCCAGACTTTGTGTGTAACATGATTTGCCCAAAATTATGGTATGTTTTTGTTCTTGCTGCCATTAACTTTGTAAATTTTTCCATGGAAAGGAACATTCACGTATCTGAGGTAGCCCTGCTGTAGTTTGAATTACAGTAGTTGATGCCCTGAAAGGTGCGTCTGAGCATGGGAAATACCGTGAGCAGCCATGCCATTTACTAGTGCAGCATTCCAGGTTTGTCACTTCGCAATGGCACCACTGGCAGCATACATCAGCCACATGGTGCTCATGCAGAATGCCATGCTGCTGGGCTTGGAAGAGTTGTTTGGCAGTTCGGCAAACATATTGAAGGAACTATGTTTGTACAAGCTGCGCACTTCAGCATTAGATTTATTTTTTATGTAGTTTATGAGTATGTAACCATATTAGCAAACCAGCGCTGAAAAATAATTGCTAAAAGAATTCACGTACATCATGCCATTACATTGCTGTTCTGCAAGTACAGCTGTTGTATGACTAGAAACAGACTTTCTCTCAAAGTTCTTTGGTTTTAAACAAGTTTGTGCTGGAACTTTATCAATGATGGCAGTTCTAGTGTATACCTGCTTTCTGTGATTTAGCTGGAGGACATCAACCATTTCATTTCGTTGCTGCGTTTGGTGTCACTGCCTGTGTTCTTGGGCGCTGCAGTGACAAAACTGTTCAAAACCACAAAGCCACTACGTACTTGTTCATGCATGTACAGCACAACTCTGTCAGCACATATTCCACAAACTGAACTTTTATAAAACTGAACTTGCTCTGGCAGCCTTTGCTATGCAGAAAAATGAAACAAAATACCCAGACAGAACCATGAACAAGAAAAAAAAAAACTGCCTGCACACACTGTCCCCACTTTCATGTTCTAGTCTTTTAAGTCTGATCATGTTACTTTCTATGCATATCTGCAATGCAATTTGTAAGTTCAAGATTGGTGACAGATGTAAGTACAGGTGCAGTGGTGTCTTTCTGACATTCATTCTGCCTCATGTAAATGTACTGTCAAATAATGTTGGCATTATGGTATTGTCAAATTTCTTGGTGTTGGTAGAGCTGATTGAACATTTGTTAAATTGCATAAACATTTTCATGTGTCACATTCTGTGGTTGCCTACAGCACTCGGCTATCATGAATATTTAACTAACCCATTTCGACATTACTCTCTTGCAGTTTTTGCATCTCTCTACGGGCCAAGCTACTGCATCCACTGGTTTATGCACAGGGACTTTGTTATTGTCACCGCATCTATTGTTCTCATCCTCCCAATGTGCTTTTCACGGAAGATTGATTTTCTCAAATACCCCAGGTACTGAACTAAATAGAGGTGGCACCTATTCATCTGAAATAGTGATATTGTCATTACTACAGGCTACTGCTCTTGCACACTGTTGTAACATCATAATGCGATAAGGCGTGTCACATTTCTAACTTGTCTTAAAAGCTGCCATTGTATGTGCTTGGCTAGCAGATCGCCTGCATATAAGTTCTCTCCCTGAGTGCTATGCCATTGGTCGTTGGAGGCAGCCAGCATGCAACTCAGTAATAAAGTATTCTAACCCTTGCCTGGTAGTTCGATACAGTATGAACCAGGAGTTGCATATAAGTTAGTAGCAGGATGTGAGGTTGGAGTGTGGGATAATGAAGGCCGCTGTAAAGAGGGGCTTCTTGGCGGAACATCCAGGTGGCAACACTCGGAAGTGCTTAGAGACGTTTCAAGTCCACATGTGCAAGTTACATTCTGTTTCATTATATATATTTCAACATGCATCAGTTCTTGTTGCTTGGTTCAACTCAGTGCTTATACCAATCTGGCTCAGACAATTGTTCATATAGTGCCCTATAATTGGTACTGAGTAGAACTTGGAGAGGGACATTAATGGAAAAGCAATACACACCTAGTTAATTTACTTTATGTTGTAGTATAGTTGGTACTAGTATTTTGAATGCTGCTAGAGTAACAATAGGAAATTGCTTTGTTCCTTTCACTGTAATATATGACCAGACAGTAAAGGAGCTAAGGGGCCTCTGTGGACAGGTTGACAATTGTGTAAGGTGACCCCAAGAAATAGTGCAAGCTAAATGTGGTTTGTTGTCGTAAACTTGTTACACAAACAGCCTGTCATGGAATGAATGACAGTATGCTGTAAGACCAAGGCAGATGTGTCTAAAGCTCATAACATTTCAATTAACATAAAGCAACAATACAAGACTAGCACAAAGAAGCATTTGTCAGATGTTATGTAAAAGTGTGACAAAAAATGTCAAAAAAAAACCTTGCGAAACAGAAAATCCTTGAGTGCTTATTGAAATGTGTATATTGTGATCAGTGTATCTACATTTCATGGCGTTGGATCGAGAATGAGACGGCAGTAAGTGACATTGTTTTAAATCCATAGTTACTGTAAACTGATGGTAGTACAGTTAAACCTCAATATAACGAAGTAGGTAAAATCGTCAATTTGCTTTGTTATATTGAAAATTCGTTGTATTGAAATTTGACCTTCTATGCAAATAAGTACAGTCCCCAATTGATTTTTCTTACACAGAAAGGGGCCACAGAATTTTTTCGATTATCAGGCAATAAAAAAAAGCAAATTTGAATGAGAAAATTCATTTTGATGAATTTGTGAGTCGGCGACGAATGATGCGGTTTCATGCCATGTCGACGATATATCCACATTGGTGGTACGAATAAAGTGAAGGCAGCCACGCTTTTGTGTGTATTCTGCCCCGGCGGCTGATATTGTGGCTCGCACTGGGACGACACTATTATGAAAAGCGCCGGCAGTGAGGAGTGAATACTTCATGGAACATGGTTTTGAGGACAGGACACAGAAAGAAAGCACAGAGGACAGTCGCCGATCTTTCTTTCTGTGTCCTGTCCTCAAAACTCACCGTTATAACCATATGCCATCAATCCAGCAACCGATTAGCCCGTCTGTCTCTTAAACGAATGCTTTGTGTGCCTCTCACTCCGAGTCACCGAAACTCAAGATTACGCAACCTGCAATACTAAATGCGTGGGAAGACAGCTTACGTGATGCCATGCCATCTCGGCACACCCACTTTTTGCCCATGTGGTAGATTCTGTAAAGCAGGGTGTGACGCACTCAGCCGTGCTTACAGCCAGGCGCAGCCAAAGCCATTATGCGCACCAACTTACCCTTCCCCCCCCCCGTTCGGCTTGCGCAAGTCCCGCCCCTCGTGCGCGCTTGAACGCGTTACCGTGAGCTCAGTCCCTTCCCCTCTTTCTCTTTCCTCGTGCGGGAAGGCGGCACTCCTGAAGCCACCATATTTCTTGTCTCATCCTCACACACTTTCACTCGCACCTAAATCACAAAGTGCCCCGGGCGCAATAGTATCTTATCGCACTTGGACTTTATGTGGAACATGGTGTGGCACCACTTTGGTGGTCGCTCGAGTCATGTCATGCGGTTTCAGAGGTGTGTTTGCAAGCAGCCTCTTGCAATTCAATGATTTGACCATTGGCGTTAGCAAAAGTTCCCATTTATTGTCTCGGCATTCCTTTGTAGCAGAAGCGAAATTTCGTTATATTGAAATTGCATACAAACACGCTTTATTATATTAAGGTTCTAAATAAATGGTGTTCTATGACAAAAGGTAATGAAAAGTTAAATACTTCGTTATATAAAGAATTTGGTTACATTGAAGTTCGTTATATCGAGGTTTAACTGTGATACAGTCAAACCCCACGATAACAAAAGCCCTCAACAACGGAATTCTCGCAACAACGAAATATTTCGAAGTTCCTGGCGAAGGTACATAGGACTACATGTATTTCATATCCCTCAACGACACATCTTCAACCAGCAGCCCCGCCACAACGAAAATTTCTGCCGTAGTGGGTCGCTAGTTTTCTTCGCATGGTCTCAACATAACATCAAGAAGTGAAATCCTGATCAAAAATATGCTAAAACATGTTTTTTAATCACTTCAGAAACTTGCTTGCTGCCACCTGTTGTTGCTTGCTTAGAGGCTAGTTGTAGCACCTAACTCATTTTTGCTGGCAACCATACGATGCCGCTTGACTTCCAGCTGCGACTCTGGCAGAAGCGGCCAGGCGACTTGTTTCGTACCCCTCGTTGTCCTCGTCGTGCTTGGCCGTTGTGTGTGGCAGTAAGCCTTGTGAAGTGCCTCCTCCAGTAATGAAATTCTCATGAGAACAAAAAAATTGTCCCCGGCGATTTCGTTATTGCAGGGATCAACTGTACATTTTTATTAGAAAGTGCTATTAGTGTTAAACCAAGTCTTTGCAAATGAGGTCAAAAGGTTGTTTATTAACTACTGAAAGAACAAATGTTAATGTCATACTGAAACAATACAATAGTCTTGCAGCTGCAGCACATTTGGATGGCCTGAACTCTAATTTGTATGGTTTGCCTGGTTCTGAATGTGTTCCATAGATAACACGTAGCACTGATGTTTGTTACCCCAAGCAATATTTCCATAACTAAGAAAACAATGAAAAAAGGCATGAAGGACAGCCACGCGTTAGAAAATATAACCTAGCTTTGCTTATATTTTTGCATCATGGCATCACGAGTTCTAAAAGCAAATGATAAACATCCCCATTCTGTGTTACTTTTATTGCAGTATATTTGGTGTGCTTGCTGCCCTTTATTTGGTTCTACTGATCGTGGTGCAGTACTTTGTTGGGAACTCGAAGTCATCTGGTACCAGATCCTCTCCCAGCTCTCTGGAAGATGTTTTGACTGCTGTTCCAGTAGTATGCTTTGGCTATCAGGCTAGTCAACCACTTCCTTATTCTCTGAATATGTTTGATGCTCTTTGTTCCTGCTTTGTTCAGCCTACAAAAACACCATGCTATATTCAGAACCATGCTTCTAGTAAGCCATGTTATTTCTTTTCTAATGTAATACTTTAAGTTGTGGCAACCTGAACTGCCAAGTGAATAAGCAGTACCAACCACTCTGTGTCCTATTGAGAATGCATAACTAATATACAGATGCATTTTCATAGGAAGGAGTAAATCTCTGAAAATGCGAAAACGCAACTGTGGAAAAAGGTCAGCCTTGAGGGATGCAAGGCTGACCTTCTTGAAAAATCTTCTAGCCACAACTTATTCGCTTCTCAGGCAGGCATGGTTAGTCTACACAGTTGCACTGAATACGATTTCCAACTGTAGCCTATGGTGGCATGTACTGATAAGAAACTGCACTGTACTAAATGTTTCTGTATGACCTACACTTGAACTTAGAAGGGCCACCAAAGAGTAACACTAAATAAGTTTAGACTAACGAAATACCCTTTTTGAGCTTGTGTTTGCTTCAGTTTGGCAAAAGGAAAGGTTACTACTGGACAAAATGAAGGTCCAAGTTTTTCTTTCAGAGTTTTGCATGCAGGCTGTAGCACCAGAATACGTTAGTGACATCATAGATTTCAATGTATATTTACATGTTTTTTGGTGGAACAAGTTCTCCAAGCTTGCTAGGTTAAGTCTTTGGTTAGCTTTAGAGTTTAATGTAATTCTTGTTTGTTTGTGAATGCTTAACTATTCCCATCCAGACATATTCAAAACCAATAACATTACAAGGAGTTCAATAATTTACTTCTATGGTTATTTCATTACTTGTCCTTCATTTTCATCCTTTCTGGCTTTCCAATCCATCATTCACATTTATGCTGATTTTTTGGGTATTCCAGCAGTGTAAGTTACCAATTCAGCTTAACTTTAACATACCAGTTCCTTAATGTACAAGGAACACGCAAATCACAAAGTTAGCAGCGAGCACAGTCGTTGGTCATTGAACCTAATCCCATTGGTTCAGTTCTTTTTACACGTCTCATTGTTTACTGTAGATTTATCAGTGGTACTCATGTACATATGAGAATGTACAATGCTATTCCCAACATGCATGATAATTGATCAGATGTGTCTCCTTACTGTTCTACTACTACTATTTCTACTATATCTGCTATATATACTTCTACTATATCTACTACAGTAAAAGCTCGTTAATTCGAACCGCAAGGGGAAGCCGCTTCAGTTCGAATTAACGAAAGTTCGAACTAACGAAAGTGAAGCACAGCAACAGTACACTGCGATTTGGAAGCAGTAGGGCATGTCAGAAACTTGGCGTGTCAGAAAGTGATGGCGTGTGCCGCGGGCACACGCCACCTTCAAGTCGAAACTCTGGTTCCGACTGTGCCACACCACCGATGTCCACCGAAACGAACGTTAGCCGAGGCCTAACATCATCGCAATGAATCACGACGGCCGATACCTCCTAAGCTGAAAACAGAGGTGCACAACCGATGAAGACTGCCGAGGTAAAGGCGCTGAACATGTGAAGGTGGCGAAGGCCCTGATTCGTTGGTTCTTGATTGCAAGCGCAGCTGCGACGTACTTGATTAGCTGTGTTTTGGCGCTTGCCGTGCCATCTCCACACAACATTAGCAGCTGTACAAGATTTGCAAAGCCTCCGAGATTCGAAACGGGCAAGAAGTCTCTGAGGTTACATAGAACGGAGAGGTGGCAGCCGCCGCTGCCTTCTGGCTGACCCCGCGTCGGTTAGATTTTTTCCGATTTTGCCTTCTCTCGCCATTCTCTCCGTTTCGGAGGCAATACAGCCTTGTGTGTAGGCAGTAAGCGCGTTTCTCTGGCCGTGTGCCAGGCGAGCGTAGTTCGAATTATCCGTGAGGGAACCTTCTTGCGTTCGAATTAACGGACTTTTTTATACATAGACTTCTGTGGAGCTTGGCCGGACCAAATCGTACAGTTCGAATTATCCATAAATTCGAATTATTGAAGTTCGAATTAACGAGCTTTCACTGTATTTGGTGTTCGCACACTCCTAAAAACTAATTTTCAAACTGCTTTCAACATGGTACTGTTAGCCTGGGAACTTTGCGGGAGCTTGAAAACAGGCTTCTGCACCCAT
Source organism: Dermacentor albipictus (assembly GCF_038994185.2). NCBI lineage: Eukaryota > Metazoa > Arthropoda > Arachnida > Ixodida > Ixodidae > Dermacentor > Dermacentor albipictus. The sequence continues at coordinate 185,652,562 of NC_091821.1, forward strand.
CACTCACGTGGGGTCAATGCTATGTGGGTGTAGTTGGAGAAGAGTTACCTTACGAGAGCGATGGCTTTTTTTTTACGTTTGTTAGAAGTGCGGAAGTACGGTATGTGTATTGATGTAACCCACTGGTTGCGATAAAGTCAGTTCATCATTTTGCCATTAAATAAGTGCCATGTTGTCTTTTTTCTTACCCCCACAGTGCCATGTGAGTTCGGTCCCTATCTACTCGTGCCTTGAGGACCGGCGGCTGTCTACATTCGCCAAGGCAGTGCTGAGTGCCACCCTTTTGACAGCCTCGCTGTACACGGTAGCAGGGGTGTTTGGCTACCTGACATTTGGCCAGGGGGTTGCTAGCGATATACTAGAGCTCTATGATGCCCGTCAGCCACTAGTATTGGTGGGAATCCTGGCCATGGCACTCAAGATCATCACTACATACCCCATCCTTATCTTCTGTGGCAGGTTGGCCTTTTATATTTATTTTTTGCTCCGTTAAGTTCTTGCACCTCTCTTTTAGCAGAATGCTATACCAGGTGCATTTGTTCTAATTGTGCAATATGTTCCTTTTCTGCTAAGCTAATGCTGGAAAAGAACTGTGGCAACCACATTTCACACGTTTGTGTGCATACATGCTTGCATGTACTATTGTGTTTGAGATATTCATTGACTGCAAATGATTGAGTGATATCAACACCAAAAAGTGGATTAGTGTTGAAACATTACAGAAAAAAAGAAAGGTACTGTGATGCCATTGAAACTAGGAGGTAGAGAAAAACAGGCAAATATAGTATGCTTCATAGTACTGAATGCTGATTGGGTCATATTTAAAGATTTAGCTAATAGTAAATCTTACTGTTCGCAGGACAGCAGTGGATGATCTCTACGGACAGTTGCGGAGCCTTGATGAGGATGGTAAACGCAATAGTGAGCTGCTTCGACGGATAACAATTGTGTCAATATGGTTTTGCACCACGGTTGTCCTGGCCTGCCTTGTACCAAACATCAGCATTGTCATCCGTATCATTGGCTCCCTTGCTGCTACCTTCATTTTTGTCTTTCCCGGTATGTATGTACAATGCATAATCTTAGACTTGCTTTAAGGAACAAAATACAGTCAAACCTCGATATATCGAACACGGATATATCGAATTATTGCGTATATCGAACACTTTCTATATCACGTGGAAAATCGCATGCATTTTTAATTTTTTATTTCGAACGGGGCCGGATGTAAAATGGATATATCGAACTCTGCCGCTCCAGACCAAGTGTGCTCTGTTGACAGGAGGCGAGCTTTCCCGCAACACTCTCGAAGATAGCGGCGGCGCGATGGGCGTTCCAGACTGCTGCGTACGACAGCGGCCCACGTCGGTTGCGCCGAGGGCGCCATTTGAACGTAGCGGCGTACGCACGAGGTGGCTTGGCGTGGCCGTGGCTTGGCCAGGTTGGCTAGTTTGACAACGTCAACGACACGTGCGTCTCGGTGCTGCCGCTTGTGCTACGCCTGTCGTTGTTAGTGCGTGTGTGGTTGGTGTGATGGCTGCGAACGCGAAGAAGCGGACGACCCTGACATTTGCTGCGAAATTGGAAGCGATACAGCGCGTTGAAAATGGAGAGAAGTCGAGCGTCGCCGAAGCTTTCAACATGCCAAGGAGCACTTTGAGCACTCTGCTGAAAAACAAGAGTGACATAATGGCCAAGGCGGGACAAAAGCAGCACTCAGGCGCGCGGCGGGTGCGCAAAGCTGCCTTTGAAGACGTCGAGAAGGCGTTGTACAAATGGTTTGTCGACGTAAGGGCCCGGAATATTCCTTTATCGGGACCAATGCTCCAGCAGAAGGCCAAGAACTTTGCGTTCATTTTCGGCGCCGAGAACTTTAACGCCAGCAGCGGTTGGCTGCAACGTTTTAAGGCCCGCTTTAACATTGTCGGGAAGACAATCGCGGGGGAAAGTGAGGACGCCAATGAAGGCGAGATCAAGAAGTGGCTTGAACAAGAGTGGCCTCAGATTCTCGCCAAGTATGAGCCCAATCAGATATTTAATGCTGATGAAACGGGCCTGTTCTGGCAAATGCTTCCACGACAAACGCTCGATACCCGCGGAGACAAGTGCCACGGCGGCAAGCAAGGCAAGGCACGTATCACAGTTCTGTTGGCTGCTAATATGGACGGAAGCACGAAGCTGCGGCCGCTTGTCATAGGCAAGTTTCAAACCCCGAGGTGCATGCGCAACTGCCCCAGTGTTCCGGTTACATATGCCTGGAACAAGAAATCGTGGATGACTCGGGATATATTCCAAAAATGGTTGAAGGCGTGGGACTCTGAGCTGGCGCGTCAAGGCCGGAAGGTTTGCCTCATCGTCGACAATTGCACAGCACACCACACAGATGTCCAGCTGAGCAGTATTGAAATTCATTTTTTGCCGCCGAACACGACGTCGAAGCTGCAGCCATTGGACCAGGGCATTATTCGCGCTTTTCAAGTCCATTTATAAGCGTCGGCTGATCGACATTTTGCTAGTCAAGCTGCGGATGGGCCAAGAGCTAAAGATAGACCTTTTGGGTGCCATTCAAATGCTGAAGGCCTCGTGGGACAACGTCAAGCAGTCGACAATTGTTCACTGCTTTCGGCATGCGGGTTTCGTGAGCCGCATTGAAGAAGCTTCCGAGCAAGCAACCCAAGATTTGACGTTGGATGGCACAGAAGAAGAATGCCAGCTCGAAGAAACCTGGAGCCAGTTGGAGCGCTTTGTCGGTGCTGAGCCACACAGCATGTGCGTTGAGGACTTCGTTGGCGGTGACGACAGCACCGGAACAGTGGCGGAGTTGACAGACGTGGAGATCGCGGCAGAAGTGACTGCTGAGCGGCAAAACGAAGACGCTGCCGAGGCTGATCCAGCAAGCGCTGATGTTGCCCCGCTCCCGACTGCAACTGAGGCTGTAGCTGCGTTGGCCGTTGTACGCCGCTACTGCGGCGCAATAGAAGGCACGGGACTGTCTCTTGTGGATCGTTTGGACTATGTAGAGGACGCCGTGGTCAAGCACGCGGTTGCCAATATGAAGCAGGCTACGCTGCTTCAGTACTTTCAGCGCACGCAATAAATACTTTGTTTGAAGCTTCATGTGAGTATCTGTTGCGCCACGATTGGTTCATTGATTGATTTGCGCTAGTTTTTGACGCGTTTTCTACGTGATTTTATATATCGAATTCTGGCTATATCGAACTATTTTGCGATCACCGCGGTGTTCGATATATCGAGGTTCGACTGTATTTGCAAAGGCTCGCAAGTTTTATTGTTCAGCAATTTTCTGTATATTTTCCTGTTCATAATACTTGCTGATAAAGGAAAATTTGTTTTGCAATACCCTTGAGATCACACAAACCCGCCTCCCTCAAATTTTGATTTTCTCTTCTATTACACAGATTCACGCACAAGGTAACAAACTTCAAGCTGAAGCTATAAAAATGAAGTATGCTTCGCTTCCTTTTTTTTTTTTTTTTGGTATCCTATCAGCTGAAGGCCCCTCGCCTTCGCTCAGGGGGTCCGCGAGCCGCGACCAGCACGACAAAGGACCAGTAGCACAAAGAACAAAAACCGCTTTAATTTACGACATAATGAAACACTCAAACAATTACCGCAGCCTCGCGGTCAATAGCAGAAAAGAACAAGGCAAAGAAGCAAGCAGCAGAGCAGCGAGGCAACAGAATATACAAGCCAAAGGGAGCGACGAAAGAACGGCCGTTACAAACCATCAACCAACACAATCTTTCGGTCGATAACAGAATGCATAAAGCGCAGAAAGCAAGCAAGCACCGAACCCGGCACGCAGACACAGTCCCAAAAGCGAACAAGAGCACTCCTTCCCGCGGACACAATGCAAAAACTACGACTTGAGACTGACTCCAACCAAATAACTGAATTTTATTAGCCCGACGTTTCGGAGCCCATTCGGCTCCTTCTTCAGGGGGGTTGTTCTTCGGGGGTGGCGGTGTGCCGCTTTTAAAGCATCTTTTTTGAAGAAAGGAGGGGTTTGGGCACGGGAGGTGGGGAGACACTTCACAGACGGAAAGGTGGGGGGGAACAAAAGGAAAGGGGGGGTGTGTTGTTGAGCGCTTCCATGGTGCTGGGATGACCGGTGCTGGGGGGAGTGCTCGCGACGGTGCCCTTGATGGGGGGGGGGGGGGGGGTGGAGGTTACAGGGTCGCGCCGACGTTCTGTGTTGGTGAAACAAGCGGGAGTCTATCTGGCTGCGCGTCCTTTTCTTCTTTTCGTCAGGTCGCCAAGGCCATGGACATACACCGAGGGTAGGTTGCCCTTCACGCGGTTTATGTTATTCCCCGTATTCTGAATGTGCCATGACTCCAGTAGTAGTCTCTTTCGCCAGTTCGTTTCTGTTTGAAGGATTTCATTTCCTTGAAAGCGATTTTGTGGTCGGCGTCTTCAGTGTGTTCAGCGACGGCGCTGCGAATACGGTTGAATGTCCTGACGTCGTTCTCGTGATGTCTGATCCTTTCTTTTAGATTTTTGGTTTCCCCGATGTACGACGCCGGACAGTCGGCACAACTGATTTTGTAGACGACGCCTTGAGCTTTTTCTTTAGGTGGACGATCTTTTGGTTTAGGGAGGAGGATATTGAAAGTGTTTATTGGTTTGTGCGCCACTTTGAGGCCTTCTTTTTTTAATATTCGGCTGAGCGCTTCGCTGGTACCTCTGATGTACGGGATGGACACTCGCTTCTGGGGTTGGGGAGAAGTCGACGGCTGAAGGTCCCGCATTTTGCTTCTTTTTTGTTGTCTGGTTGTTTTTCGAATGAAGTCATCTGTGTAGCCATTCCTCTTAAGTTCGTTGAGAACCGTTCTCTTTTCTTTCTTTAGATCCGATTCCGATGAGGAATGAGTTTCGGCTCGTTTGAATAAAGAATTTACAACAGATGCCTTGTGGTTTGCCGGATGGTCGGATTGGAAATGAAGATAGCGGCCTGTGTGGGTTGGTTTTCGGTAGACTGAAAATTTTAAAATGCCGTCTTTTCGTGTAACTTGTACATCTAAGAATGGGAGTGATCCGTTCTGTTCGCGCTCATATGTGAACTGTATATCCGGGTCTATGGAGTTTAAGTGTTTCTGCAAGTTTTCGACTTGGCTCGTCTTCACGATGCAAAAACAATCATCCACGTACCTGAGGAAGACTTTTGGTTTCGGGGAAAAAGTATTTAAAGCTCTCTCCTCGATGCTCTCCATAGTCAAGTTAGCCATGGCAACGGAAATTGAGGCCCCCATAGGAGTTCCTTTAACCTGTTTGTAGTAGCTGCCTCGGAAGGTGAAATAGGTATTGGACAGGCACAGTTCGAGAAGGCGGCAGATCTCGTCTACACTCAAAGGGGTTCTCTCACTGAGCATATCGTCACGTTCCAGTGCATCTCTAGTTGCGGAAACAGCCAACTTAATGGGTACTCTTGTGAACAGAGAGATTACATCAAGAGACCAGACATTCATCATCTTCGATACGGACTTTTGATGTGAGTTTGATGAAATTCTCGGAGTCGCGCACGTGCGATGCTGTCCTTCCGGTGAGTGGTGATATGATCTGATGCAAGTAAGTGGATAGTGAACCACTTACTTGCATCAGATCATATCACCACTCACCGGAAGGACAGCATCGCACGTGCGCAACTCCGAGAATTTCATCAAACTCGCATCAAAAGTCCGTATCGAAGATGATGAATGTCTGGTCTCTTTTGATGTAATCTCTCTGTTCACAAGAGTACCCATTAAGTTGGCTGTTTCCGCAACTAGAGATGCACTGGAACGTGACGATATGCTCAGTGAGAGAACCCCTTTGAGTGTAGACGAGATCTGCCGCCTTCTCGAACTGTGCCTGTCCAATACCTATTTCACCTTCCGAGGCAGCTACTACAAACAGGTTAAAGGAACTCCTATGGGGGCCTCAATTTCCGTTGCCATGGCTAACTTGACTATGGAGAGCATCGAGGAGAGAGCTTTAAATACTTTTTCCCCGAAACCAAAAGTCTTCCTCAGGTACGTGGATGATTGTTTTTGCATCGTGAAGACGAGCCAAGTCGAAAACTTGCAGAAACACTTAAACTCCATAGACCCGGATATACAGTTCACATATGAGCGCGAACAGAACGGATCACTCCCATTCTTAGATGTACAAGTTACACGAAAAGACGGCATTTTAAAATTTTCAGTCTACCGAAAACCAACCCACACAGGCCGCTATCTTCATTTCCAATCCGACCATCTGGCAAACCACAAGGCATCTGTTGTAAATTCTTTATTCAAACGAGCCGAAACTCATTCCTCATCGGAATCGGATCTAAAGAAAGAAAAGAGAACGGTTCTCAACGAACTTAAGAGGAATGGCTACACAGATGACTTCATTCGAAAAACAACCAGACAACAAAAAAGAAGCAAAATGCGGGACCTTCAGCCGTCGACTTCTCCCCAACCCCAGAAGCGAGTGTCCATCCCGTACATCAGAGGTACCAGCGAAGCGCTCAGCCGAATATTAAAAAAAGAAGGCCTCAAAGTGGCACACAAACCAATAAACACTTTCAATATCCTCCTCCCTAAACCAAAAGATCGTCCACCTAAAGAAAAAGCTCAAGGCGTCGTCTACAAAATCAGTTGTGCCGACTGTCCGGCGTCGTACATCGGGGAAACCAAAAATCTAAAAGAAAGGATCAGACAGCACGAGAACGACGTCAGGACATTCAACCGTATTCGCAGCGCCGTCGCTGAACACACTGAAGACGCCGACCACAAAATCGCTTTCAAGGAAACTGAAATCCTTCAAACAGAAACGAACTGGCGAAAGAGACTACTACTGGAGTCATGGCACATTCAGAATACGGGGAATAACATAAACCGCGTGAAGGGCAACCTACCCTCGGTGTATGTCCATGGCCTTGGCGACCTGACGAAAAGAAGAAAAGGACGCGCAGCCAGATAGACTCCCGCTTGTTTCACCAACACAGAACGTCGGCGCGACCCTGTAACCTCCCCCCCCCCATCAAGGGCACCGTCACGAGCACTCCCCCCAGCACCGGTCATCCCAGCACCATGGAAGCGCTCAACAACACACCCCCCCTTTCCTTTTGTTCCCCCCCACCTTTCCGTCTGTGAAGTGTCTCCCCACCTCCCGTGTTCCCCCCCCTCCTTTCTTCAAAAAAGATGCTTTAAAAGCGGCACACCGCCACCCCCGAAGAACAACCCCCCTGAAGAAGGAGCCGAATGGGCTCCGAAACGTCGGGCTAATAAAATTCAGTTATTTGGTTGGAGTCAGTCTCAAGTCGTAATCAATTTCCCAACCAGACAGGCAATTCTGTCGAAATGTTTAGCTACAATGCAAAAACGCTTTTCTCCCCGCTCTGCAGCACGCCTCTTTCTGTTGACACGCTCCGTGATGTTGGCTTGAGGGTGGTAGGGTGTCGACCTTTTGTGCTGCATGCCAAGAGCTTTGCAAGTGTCAACGAATATACTGCCTGTGAAATATGTGGCATTGTCTGTGATAAGCTGCGCTGGGAAACCGAAACGGGTGAATGCTTCCAATAGCCTATCCCAGATTATCTTAGAATCCAGCTTGCGTAGCGGGTACAGCTCTACCCATTTGGAGAAATGGTCAGTGACCACTAACAAGTGTCAATTCCCTTTAGCTGACGTGGCGTATGGGCCCATAACATCACATGCCACAATTTCCCATGGGTATCTGCTCTCAACTGGTTGCATGAAGCCCGGTGGCTTCCCTTCCCTCAGTTTCACGGTCTGGCAGGTAGGGCATGTGCGAACGTATCTGAAGACATGCTTTCTCATGTGCGGCCATGTCGCGACGCGACACAACTTCTAAAATGTTTTCTTGCCGTCACTATGACCGACGAGGTGGGTGTCATGAAAGTACTCTAGAAAGGGCTTGCACAGCTTCCTAGGCACGACACAGAATGGGGACTCACCGCAATCCGTATCGGCAGCAGGTATATACCGCAAGAGCAGGCCGTCGTCTGCTTGCATGTAGCAGTCGTAGTTGCTGCTACCGGCAGGGTTGGCGCTGTCCAGTGCCTTGCGTATCAAGTTGCACTGGTTGTCGCTTAGCTGGGCGTCGAGTAGCTGCTGGCAGGAGATCAGTGTTCCCCAGGCGTCCACAGGCACTGCCACAGCCAGGACTTCGGGTGCCGGCTCGCCATCCCCGGAGAGTGGTGCTCGGGACAGGGCGTCAGTTACCTTGTTGAAGGTGCCTTTCCTGTATTCTACTCTGTACACTTCTGAAGAGTGAGGGCCCAACGGGCTAAACGGTCACCTGGGTTTTGTAGCTTTGACAGCCACGTCAGCGCCTGGTGGTTAGTCTTAATAGTAAACTCGGCCCCATCCAGATACATGTCAAATTTCTTTAGTGCAAATACAAGTACTAGGCACTCTTTCTCTGTTACGGTATAGTTCCGCTCTGCTCCTGTGAGAGTGTGACTCGCGAAAGCCAGAGGGTGAAGCTTCCCTTAGTGCTTCTGAAGCAAGACTGCGCCGATGCCATACTCATTTGCATCGGTCTGCACAGTGAATGGCAGGTTGAGAGCAGGAAGCCGCAGACGTGTGGTATCGGCGATAGCCGATAACAGAGCCCGAAATGATCCCTGCTCCACGTCAGGTTAGTACCAACTGGCACCTTTCTGTAGGAGCTGGTGGAGAGGCCTTGCCAGGTCAGCGCAGTTGGGGATAAAGTGGCGGTAGAAGCTCGCCATGCCCAAATACCGCTACAGGCTCTTGACATCTGTTGGTGGTGGAAGCTGCAGTATGGCGTGGAGTTTCTCCTCGTCAGGCCGGAATGTGCCTTGCTCGACAATGAAACCTAGGAGGTTGATTCTGGTCGAAACTAGTTGAACCTTCCGGGGGTTAATGGTGATGCCTGCGTCCTGCATTCGTTGTAAAACGGTGGTTAGGTGAAGGAGATGCTCCTCCAACGTTTTCGAGAACACTACCACGTCATCCATGAAGCCATCGCATAATTGAATTTGGCGTCTTGAAGCACAATATCTATTACACGCTGAAAGGTCGCCGGTGAATTGCACAAACCGAAAGGCAATCGGACAAATTCGAACAGTCCCCGATGGCAAGTGAATGCAGTCTTTGCAATATCACAGGGGGCGATCAAAATTTGCAGGAAGCCCCTGCTGCAGTCTAAAGTAGTGAAGAACTTTACGAACCCAAGTGACTACATCACTGAATCGATTAATGGGAAGGGGTACGAGTCTCGTACATTGACAGCATTTAACCGACGGTAGTCGACACAACTGTGCCATGCCATCATTCTTAGGTGCTAGTACAACTGGGAACACCCAGGGGCTCTTAGACGGTCTTACTGCACCGGTAGTGATCATTTTGTCTAGCGCACTATCAAGAAGTGCTCGCTTATGGATGCTCAGGGGCCGCGGGTTGAAACGAATCGGGTGGGCGCATCCGGTGTCGATCCTATGAGTCAGCACATTAACGCAGCCAGGAGCTTCCTTGAACATTTCGGCAAATGGTTTAAGCCCTGTCTCGATTTTGGTCATCTCCGCCGGAGATCCCGTGAAAGACTTCAGAATAATGATAATACCACTACCAGTCTCGGAGACGGCAGAGATATTGGTGGTAAACTGATTTGACTGTGGTTCTCCTGGCTTAATCATGAACTTGAGTGGATGTGCATGCATGCCGTGCTGGTAGGTGCCTTTAGAGAGATCGAGAACGATTCCTGCTTTGGCCAAGAAGTTACGGCCCGAAATCACAGGACAAGAAAGTCCTGGAAGGTGTAGGAAGCGTTGGCGGAATTTTTGATCATTGATGGTAACCGTTAACCGGGCTACTGACGTAGTGGACGCAACGTGAGCGGATGCCATGCGAAGGGTCGTGTGTACCCTTCGTAACTGTAGATGTTCCGTGTCGCAGGCGTTTTTGACACGATCGCCGAAAACGGACACACCAAAGCCGGTGTCTAAAATAGCAGATACGTCTATTCCGGCCATTCTCACAGCCACCAATGAAGTTTTCTCGAGGTGGGCTTCAAGAAGACTGAACGTGGACGGCAAAGCCCTCACCATTTGTCAGAGATCCTGGGCCTTCGATCTGGGGGGGTGACACCGTTCCGGCACAGCTACTACCGTTGATGCCGGTGGTGATTCCAGTGTGAGGAGCCGTTTCTTCCCCCTCTCCGCTGCTGAGGTTGTCCGCAGCCCAGCGCTGTGGCAACAGGATGGTGAGACGACCAAAACACCCGGCTTTTTGTAGTCTTGGAAACGCCTGCTCCCGCTCGGTGCTTGACGGCCGCTGCAAGATGCTTCGATGTTGTGAGTGACACCACGTGAGGGTCGGCTGCTGCCGGACAGGTCGTTACAGAGCCTGCACGTTGTGAGGGGATGTCGGGGCGCGGTAGGTCGTTGGCCGGCGACTGGTAGCTGCTCACCACCGCCGGCCCTCGCCGTTTCCTTGATGGCGGGAGCCAGGGGCCTTGGGCACTGGCTCTTATAACGGCCTCGTCCTCCACACTGGAAGCAGACTGGAATGCTCCTGCGTGTATCTTCTGCGCCTGATTGGGCTGCAGCCGCTACAGGCCTGCTGCGGCTCCGAGTGCCTCGCAACGTTATTGCAGGTTCCCGGACCGGAGGCCGGAAAGGTACCTGGGTGGCAAAGGTGCGATGAGTGAATGGATCCAGCGCCCTTGGAGGCGGTATTATATTCCCCGGGCTTGCAATTGGAGAACCGTGCCACGCGCAAGACGGCTCGAGTGAGGCTTGAGGCGGGGGTGGAGGCTGGTAAGTGAGCTCTGCCAACATCACCGCCTGAATATCGGACACCGCTTTAGCGAGATCGTCGAGCGACGAGAAGGTACGGCCCCTTAGATAAGCCTGAAAGCATGGGTGAGATTCCCGGATTGCCCGGGTGACTCTTTCCGTTATGGGTGCTGAAGGGTCTGTGCGCTCGCAAAGCTCCTGAAAGGACCGTATGTATTCTTGGAGGCTTTCCTCCTCCGCCTGACTACGGGCGCGAAGCTCGTCTTTCATGCGGACAACGTAGTCGGTAGGGTGGAATTCTGCTCGCAGTAGCTGCTCAAAGTGCGTCCAACTTTGGAATGACTGGCGACGACGCCAGTGGGTGGCGGACCCAGTCAAGGCGACGGGCAAAACGCGCTGAAGAAGGTCATCCGTAATGGCTTCCGCATTGCGGCAATCTTGCATTTCCTGAAGGAAGTCCGCCACCAATTTCCTATCTGTGTGGCCTTCATGAAGGCCACACAGATAGGAAATCATCGGAAAAGATAGGAAGTCAAATAGGGAAACAGCGAGCTGCAAACGGAAACTGGCTGCTGGAGTTATATTTGTCTGATGCTCAAGCAGCGCGTTCAGCTGGGCAATAATGCTGGATATATATTGTGCGGGCGCGCCCTGGTCCTTTTTATCAGGCATCGTACTAGTCGTTTCGCGAGTATGATTTTCAACCGCGCCCTTCTTGACTTTACCCGAATGTTGGTGCATTAAAGTGCCGGCGGTGCATCTTTGGTGTTGAAATTGGACGGGCAAAGCGCTCCAACAGAATGTTCAAGCAATGTCAAGTGGTTCTGCGGAGGCAGGATGGCATGGAATAGCAGGGCGCAAGGAGAGCAAAAGGTAGAATAAAAACTTTCAGTGAGCTTACACGGGTCAGAGCGGTCGGGTACAGATGCGTGAGCTGTGGGAACTGATGTCGGAGCGAAACAAGTAGGCCTAGGGGGGATTGCCAGCTGCCTCGAGATGGGGGCGGTTCCCTTGTTCCCGTGCTCGTGGTCCCTGTGGTGCGGAAGCGTACTCCAGAACAAACAGAAAAAAAAGAAACAAGAAAGAAGAAAACCACGTTGGGCACCAGATGAAGGCCCCTCGCCTTCGCTTAGGGGGTCCGCGAGCCGCGACCAGCACGACAAATGACCAATGACGTAAAGAACAGAAACCGCTTTAATTTACGATATAATGAAACACTCAAACAATTACCGCAGCCTCGCGGCCAATAGCAGAAAAGAACAAGGCAAAGAAGCAAGCAGCAGAACAGCGAGGCAACAAAATATACAAGCCAAAGGGAGCGACGTAAGAACGACCGTTACAAACCAATCAACCAACACAATCTTTTGGTCGATAACAGAATGCATAAAGCGCAGAAAGCAAGCAAGCACCACCGAACCAGGCATGCAGACAGTCCCAAAAGCGAACAACAAGAGCACTCTTTCCCGCGGACACAATGCAAAAACGCTTTTCCTCCCGCTCTGCAGCACGCTCGGAAAGAAACCTAGACGGGCCATGCCTCACCAGCGCTTTCCCAGGCCCGCGCCCCGAAGAAAGCCCCGAGTGCCCGTCTCCGCTACCTTCTTAGCGGGCAGCCGCCTACCCGCAGTCCCCGCGCAAGTTCTTACGATAACGCGATCGGTGCGCATGCTCCATGCGACGAGGGCTGTTGTGGCACTCGTTTCAAAGGCTTCCCCCATGCGCGCCGCAGAGAGCTAGGGCCCAAGGGCCCGACACAGCTTAGCAATATAATATGCTTTCTTGGTTATATAATGTTGGCTATAGTGTGATCCCTGTGATGCTAACAGCATGTTTGCATGTTTTTCCAACTACAGCAAAACCTTGTTATAACAATGTGGAAGAGGGAGCCATAATACTGCGTTAAATACATTACCGTATAATGTGGAATATAGGTCGAAGCGGAATATAGGTCGACCCCCTTACATTGAAGCAAAGAAGTCAACATAAAAATTATAAGGCACAAAACTTAGTTTTATTTTGTGGTGCCGCCAGAGTCGTCACCTGCTCATTCTTCTGAGCTGTCTAAACTTTTGTTCGAAGACGACTGCTTTTCGCTGGCTGCGTCCCACAATATGTCATCCTCGGTGCCGTCCAAGGAGTTGCTAATGCAACACTTCTTGAATGCCCCACCACCATATCGTCGGGCAGCGAGCGCCAAGCATGCGACACCCATGTGGCCACAGTGGCGAGAGGCGGCCTGCTCAGCCGGCCGGTTGAGGTCGTCGGGTTGTCTCCGGCCATCCACTGATTATTTTGTTCATGGACACAGTCTTTAAAGGGCTTGTTGAGCGCGACGTACAGTCGCTGAAGTGTTGAGGTCATGCCTCTTGGAATGACGGCGAGTTCTGTGCTCCCGTCGCGAATTGCCTGCTTCACACCTGCCGTCAAGTGCCCGCGAAACCCATCCAAGACGAGCATGCTCGGACACTGCAGGAGTGCACCGGGTCGCCGATTCCAGACGTTCTAAATCCAATTGAGCGTGAGGGCCTCGTCCATATAGCCCTTTTCATTGATGCGAACGACAACATAATGCGGGAAAGCTTCTTTCGGCAGCGTCTTCCTCTTGCATATTATGTACGGGGGCAGCTTTCTGCCGTCTGCAGTACACGCGAGCATCACCGTGAAGCGCGAATGCTCGTTCCCCATAGAAAGAAGCTTGACTTCTTTTGCGCCGCGTTCGCACATTGTGGTGGGCATCGGCATGTCGAACCGCACCGGCGTTTCATAAGCATTGCTGATCTGGCCCAACATGTAGCCATGCTGCTGCCAGACACGGATAACATGGTGCTGGAATTCGACCAGCTTGTCCTCATATGCCTCTGGCAGCTTCTGACAGATTGATGTGCGCTGTCGAAGTGCAAATCCCTTGCGTCGCATGAAGCGACGAACCCAATGAATGGAGCCCTTGAATTGTTCCTTGGGCAGTCCGGATTCTTGGGCAATTTCAATAGCTTTGATGCGGATGAGTTCCGCTGTCACTGGCAAAGATCTGGCACGATGCTCGCGGACAAAATCCGCCACCTTGTCTGGTTTGCCCATAGCTCCATGTTGGGTCGTGGGTTCAAGTGTTTAATTAACTTTGCCTTAATTAACACCAAAGGTCAAGGATTTGACTCCCACCATAGGTTGTGGGTTCTACTCTCGACATTCATGGTGTCAATTGAAATCCAGCTTGGAGATGTAACCAGTTTGTCCATATCTCCAAGTGGGTTCGACTCCCTCCAAAGGTCGAGGGTCCCACAATAGGACAAGGTTTCGAGTGCGTAAATTACCAGCCATGGTTGCTTAGTGGCTATGATGTTCGGCTGCTAAGCATGAGGTCGCAAGATCGAATCCTGACTACAGCGGCTGCATTTCGATGGGGGCGAGATGCGAAAACACCTGTGTACTTTGATTTAGCTGCACATTAAAGAACCCCAGGCGGTCAAATTTCCAGTCCCTCACTGCAACATGCTTCATAATCAGATCGTGGTTCTGGCACATGAAACCCTATATTTTCTTGAGTGCCTAAATTAACTAAATCTTAATGAACTGTGCTTTAATTAACTTTGCCTTAACACCACAGGTCGTACTGACCTCGACCTGTGGTGACTTCTCCTTCACCTCGACTTCACCCTTTCTTATAAACAAATTGATGGCCTAATGCATCCTAATTAACACTGAAGGTCATGGGTTCGACTCCCATCACAGATCGTGGTGGACTCTCAGCTTTGCTGACCTCCCAGCAAAGGTCGATGGTTCGACTCCCTACGAATTTTGGTGCCATAGCACCGGACATTGGATTTTTCAACCCATGAGCAGCCATCTAAGGCTTTCGGCTTAATAATTTGAACTCTGTGCTTTGGTCCCGGCAGGCATATACCTTATCTAATGAAATCAAATTCCTGTTAAGTCAGACGTATTTGGCCCCACAGTGGTTAATTCGGACTATTCTAGGAGCTCGGTGAGTGCCGAAAAAAGGTGGTGTCCAAAAATGTCTATGATGTGTTTCTGGCTCCCATAATTGCCTCCACCACCTGCAGCCAGTAAAAGCATAGCCTTTAAGATCCGCATCTGATTATTTAAATTACGGGGTTTTATGTGCAAAAACCACGATCTGATTATCCTGTGGGTACCATCGCTGGAGTGTGGGTTTGGGCACACAACCTCAGCAAAATCTTGATGGTAAAAATCACACAAAAGTTTGTATCAGCCAAAATTCGTATCACCCAAAAACGTAATAAAATCTGGAAATATAGGGGGGACGCAGCATAAAATGGCCGATTCGCTCAAGATTTCAATTTTTGTTTTATTCTAAAACCTTTCTTCATCTCAGGACAAAACATTTGGAAGAAATACGAAAAATTTAGAAGGAATTATGAGAAAACTACACTTTTTTAGTGTTGTCATCGAAATTGGGAAGAAAATCGGGTTTCAGGAGATGCGGTCTTACCCCATAAGCGCGGCTTTTCGTTGATGCAGCGCCGCCATCTTGGTATTGCCGTAAACTTGAGATCAGAGATTCAGATAGCCGCAGTGCTGTATTTCTCCATGCAGAAATACAGAGCTGCAAAAAAAGAAGGGGGGGGGGGGAGCTAGTGTCACGATTTGTTTATGCAGTCACATGGTGCACAGGTAGTGAAACTATTGGCTAATGTGAATTTGAATCACTGGTGCGCTTGTTTCACGCACATTTTGGCAACAGCGAGCTGTGCACTTCGCTTGTTTCAAAGCCGATATTTCAAGGTCTGCCTGGTTATCTTGAGTTTCTTTCATTGCTGCGTCCTAGCTGCTGCCTGATGGTGATAAGGACCTGATAGCAACTTTTCTTGCAGCAGCAAAGCTATTTCGTATTGTGATCTGCTGCCAATCTGCTAACGAACTGCTTCCAATCTTGCTAACAGGGTTACACATTGTTACTTGTGGTTGCTGGCTCCTGATAGTTTGAAAACTGCCCACAAATTGCACGATACTGTAGGACGGATGTTTATTTTTAAGGGGAGGGTTGGGGGGCTGTATGGATGGGTGCGCGGGTTGGAATCGTTGAAGTCAAGGAGTTACAAAGGTTGCCCTGGCAACAGAAATGCAACCAGCACATCAGCACGGCTGTTATGCCAGCCTGGCAGCAGCCAATGTCTAGCACTACCTTTACTGGCCCACCAGGGCTGGCTCTGCTGGGGATCGTGAAATGGCTCGATTGTTTGTATCATCTGCCGCAGCACGAAAGGCAATTCGTAACATTCAAAATTTAGCACATTGTAAGCTAATGGACTTGGGTCAGAACTATTGAAGAATACGTATTGGACGTGATCGCGTCAAGATTATACTGTATGTACGATGCAAAAGCAGTGCTAGCACTGAGCTGGATGAAGCGGTGGAGTTTGCGTCGCCCTAGTGATCAGTAGAAATTGTACCTGAATGATATGAACGCCTACCACTTCATGCCCATTTGTGCCTTCATAGCCTTGTTTTTGTGTTTACCGCCGTGCATAACAGCGCATTGGACTCGTGCCTTCATAAATGTGTAGTCGGCATCCATGATCACATCGACAGCGATCATGGTCTCATCCGCAGTGGTTGTTGCAAATTATAGTTTCATTTTGATTCAGCAATGACTGCGTGTGCTATGTCACAAACACCGCGGAAGCTGTTGAGGATGAAGAGCGCCGGCGACATCACGATGGATGGACGATCTGTTGGTAACCAGATCGCTGGTGAAAAAATAAGCGGGGTGTGTGCACGTTTGAAAAGCTTGTCTCGGATGAAAACGTGTGCCGCAGCCGCGCTGCAAAGGAACTCGTGAGGCTTTCGCCACTGCGAGTGATAATCATGTCACGAGACGACGAGAATTGCAGCTTCCACACTGCTTATGTGAATAGAATCGGGATTTGCTAATTCATTCAGTAAATAAAAGCATGTTGACATAGTAAACATTTGTTTGTTTTCGTGATACCCTTGATAATTTGACATTCGGGTAACTGACATTTTTTCGCTCTCGTGAAGTCTGAATTAACCAGGTTTTAGTGTACTACATTCTGTTTGTGCGATTCTATGTATTAGTTCTGCTCTATATATGGCTGCTTCCAGGAATACGTTTCAGGTGCTTTGTATTTTTTGTTGTCTCGTATACTCACAGGAGAACTGACTACCGTGGGTTCCATGCTTAGCAAGCTGCAGAGCCACTTATATCGACTTGGGCAGTCTAACTCGCCACTGCACATCCGCTCAGCCTCTAAAGAGCACTGAGCATTGCTGAGGATATGACTGTATTCTGCACAAGAGCGAAGCGTTCTGTTTGGCTGGAAGCGTAAACTTCGAAACTTACTGCGGCATGCTGCCATTCTGCGAAGGTCTCAGACATAGTCTCAGCATTACGACTGTGCATCAGCCACACAAGAGCCGTAAAATTGTCTGGTGTCGCATTGCACAATAAAAGATTCAATGTTCAAAAGGTAAAACGTCGCCACAAACATTTCCCAGCAATCGGAAACGCATAAACGTAGCGCTGCTGAACCGTGGTCTCCTGATATTGGCATAGTAACTGCTGATCCTTTGCAACCATGCGTGGTGGCAGCCCATGGTGCAGCGTTCTTGCTAACTTGGGCTGCATGAATATCTAGAGCAACGACAGGAACACTTAAGTGGCAGTTTATCCCATGGTGGAAAGACATAGGCGATCGTTCCATATCATTGAAATAGGCGTAATGTATGTGGTGCCACATGGATAATTGCACAAAAACGAGAGTGCCATCGTCATGGCATCTGATATCACACTGGCGCATGTGCATTGTAGCTAATCGTCAAGAGTGAATAAGCATTGCTACGAGTCAATCCGTTCAGGTAGCAGTAGTGTGCGCAACGGCGATGACGGCTATTTTTCCTAAAGGTGCGCCGATTCACATTTCTTTGAAGCCTTAAAAAATGCCTTGGAATGAGTACAGTACCTCCCAGAAATATTATCAAAAGAATTTTTCAAAATGACCTAGTATGAGCTTAGAAACATCCTGCATGATATTTAGCTTTCCCATTCACCCTCAATATTCTCTGTTCCGAAGGAGCGGAGTAGCGCCGAAGGTGTAGAGCGATGCCCCGCCTGTGGCATTACAGCAAGAGGGCCAGTCGCAGCACCTTGCAGCGGGTTCAGTATTTATGCTACGCAACAGACGCAAATACGCACAACTGCAAGTGCACAGAATGACTCTCGTGCACTCCAGCCTGGCTATGCTACATGGTGCAGGACTGCTTCGTCCTGCACAGATAGTAGGCAAATCCGAATTGCGCACTTCGTAGCACTCAGCCGAAGCTGAGTGCGATCGAATGTTCAGCCAACAGTGGCTGAGAATGAGCGCTCACTGGCGGGCATTCCTTGTACATGCTAACTGCAATTCCTCTAGGTGCAAGGCAAGCATAGTGCATGTGTAATCTGGGTTTAAGTTTCCCGTAGCTCGAGGCTAGTTGAGGGTTCTAGACTAATCTAAATTAGCGAGACCCAACGGCTATGACACCGTGGCCAGTTTCATTCCTATGTGGGTGGGCACGGCCAATTGTGAGCACACGATACTCGGCTCGTGCTTATTGATTGATGTCAGCTATTGGCCAATACGAGCCATTTATGGGAATCTACTATATAATGAAATATGGCAGCCACTGGCAGCCCTGAAACAGGTGAGGAGCAGGCTTCTGTTGACAAGTGCTTGAGAAAAAGGTTAGTTTGCACTCTGCTTGTGAATCCCATGCACTGCGCATGAGTGCAAAATTTGGCTGAGATGTTTGCAGCAGCATGTTCTGTCTGTGGATTGTTTTTCACCAAGCTCGAGGGACGGTTCAGGACCCTTTAAGCTCTGTAAAGATGGGTTTGCGTGAGGCTTATCCCATGAGCAACTGTCAGGAAAGGGCATGATGCTCCTGCACTTAGCAGTGCAGAAGGGACGCTACAGCCGGGTTTGTCGACTGTCCAACACAGTGCAGGGAAAGCTCCTGAGTCGTATCACCAACAAACTCAAATTTATTTGCCCTGTATACAACACATTGAGACAGTCACTGCTGCACCAACACAATGCACCAACACAATTGGAGATGCCCAGGCACACAATGAGCAGCAAATAATGCCAGTTGATACCAACTCATCCAGCAAGCCACTAGTCACCTGCCTCTTGGCCAAACTGATGGGCCTGCAGTCACGCTTCAAAGGACTGCATGGCTCACTAAATTGGTACACCCAGGTTCAATGGTAAAGAGTTTCTTATGGTGGCACAACAGTGCCGACTTACGAGCCTTCTGTGTATCATCCAAATGTGCTACACAGGCAGCCTTATGATGTGGTGCCTCTCAGTGGCATGTCGCTCGATCCCAATGGTGATTTCAAGCAGACAAGTGCAAAGCGCAGGGGCTTGCCCCCAAACTCTGCTTGGGGCAATGTTTGTGACATGCCTGCCGTTCCCAAAAGGGTCTATGAACAGGCAGACGCCCTGCTTGTGGGCTTGCCCCCATTCTCCCTGTACGGCAAGATTCCAACGCCTCTTCTGCACAACCAAGACCATATGCCGGTGCCGGCAGGATGATGAATGGTAGCAGCTGGGTAAAGGTCCATTGCTATAGTTGCCATTCGCAATGTCCACAATGATGCCGGTTTTAAGGAGAAACTCCCTTCTGAGAATTGTGGGGAGACTGCGCCCTGGGAGATGAACAAAATGCATGCATCTCAGTCACTTTCCCTTTTGACAGTCAGCCTTGTGGCACCAACCAAATATTCCATGTTTTTTGCAAGCTTGAATGTTGTTTAACAGTCCTGCAAGTATACTAAATGCTTCTGCGAGCAGGACAACACCTCTTGATCCAACAACGGCATGCTTGTGCCCGTGTCCGGTAACACAAAAATTAGCGGCCGGCAATAGTGTCCGAAATAAACAGCGCTTGTATACTAACAATACGGCCTGCCCGGTACCCGAAGGGAGCTGGAAAAGGTTCCCTGTCTCAAAGAGGCCTGGACACAATGCATTCCATTACCCGCTATGGTAGGTCAGTGGCTATGGTGTTGCGCTGCAGAGCATGGGGTAGCAGGTTTGGTGCTTGCCAAAACAGCCGCATTTAAATGGGGCTGGAATGCGTAAACATTCATGCATCGTGCATTAAGTGCGCCTTAGAGGGACACTAAAGTATTAAGTCGAGCTAGATCGAAAGATTATGCTTCTGTAATAATGAATTCATCATTCGTAGTGAAAACTGAGCCTTTGTAAGCAAGACAATGGCAAAAATGGAAAATCAGAGTGGCGCTGCCTGTGTGGACTATAGTGTTTCTCTCGTGTGACGCGTTGCAATGTTAGCGTTTCAGGTTGCTGGTGCCAACTCGCAATCTGGAAACAGGAGATAAGACGTGTACAAGCGAAGAGCAAGCAGCAACGGATGAGAGCGCCTGAACTGCTTGCAGCAAGAATGGAAGCCCCATACTGTGCACAGCGAGAGAGGAAGTGGCGAGGCACGTTTCACGTATGTTTTGGAAGGTGGTGCAGCACAGGCTGCATGCCTCCGATATATATGGGGGCCTAGAGCATATGCATTCAGCTTCCAAGTGCAGCCACTTACAGCTGCAAAGGCAGCTGTGACGTGTTTTTGCCATCTGGCAAAGGGCATGGTCCTTCCCCATGCACATTGGGGTGCAAGGACCTCGCTGGCAGGTGGCAGTGCGCAATAGCCACGTGCATTCAGAATGTCACCTTGAATGTGCTGTGCCTCAGTGGCAAATTCCTCTAAATTTTGGTAAATTGAAAAGGTCTGATGTCTTTGCCTGATCACTCATTCAATGTGCTCCTTCCTCGTTGGAGGCTCTGGGCTCAGCAATAGAGAAAATGTATTCCCTTCCATGAAGTACTCCTGAAGAGACTTATCGGGAGCCTGTATGCAGAGCTCAAGCTCTCCCCGCATTGTACTCTTACAGTCAAGTGAGTACTTGCACAGGAAGGGCTGCACAGAACTTCTTGAGGGTTGCTGCACAGTGGCCAGAACGCCAATACCATCTAGCTGCCATGTCAGTAAGTGCAACAGAGATGACACATCCGAGCACCTGCTGATCATCCAGACCCAGAGCACAGTGCCAAAGATGGTCTAGAAAGAATCAAGATAATCTCTGGCACTGAGCAGGTCACCCCATTCGTTGTAGGTCGGGACGAACAACTTTACAATAGGGTGCGGACGATTTGGAAAGGCCGAAAGTGTTTGAACTGCCCCTAAGAGCGATAGTATGGATTTGATGGTGCTTTGCAACAGCGTCTGTGTGCTTGCTTCAGAGGAAGTTGTCAGTGCATTAGTGGCGCACTCAAGTGAAGATGAAGTCTCCCAGCTTGATCAGTAGTATGGTGTGAAGAGTGATATCGGCTGGCACACCATCCTTAGAGCAAAACAGGCACCTACTGGAGTGCACCTGCCATTTTTCACAGCTTCGCTTCAGGCAGGTTTGCGTGAGCTGCTTCGGCTGCTTGCAGCCATTGTCGACAACACAGCCATGTGTTTTGTGTGTGTGCCACTGGGTGCCCTGGAACATACCATATTTTTTCGGCTATAAGCCACCACCGCGTATAACCCGCTCCCCCAATTACAACAGTCTGGGGAAAAAATGTGCGCATATAACTGGCAAAAATAACTGCATACAAGACAATGCTCAAATCTTGCAAATTCTCTATTCGCAGATGGACACCTTGTCCTGGTAACTTCTGCCAGTGACTCTGTACCCCCCCCCCCCCCCCCACTTCGGCGATGCTGATAAAGCTGGATCAGTGCCTACTGTAAAAGATGCCTGCTGTGTGAGCAATGAAGCTGGTTCCAGCCCCTCTCCTCTTTCCTCCTCTTCACCACTGTCGGCTGCGAATGTTGGTTGCAGCAACCGCTCCAAGCTCAAGTCCCGTGCCGCTGCCTCTGAGATTATAACAACGTCTGTTGCAATCTCGGAGGCAGGACCTGTGGTCTCTGGCTTAGACATTGGCCATACCTGCACCAGCCTCATAGTTGTCATTTCTTCCGCAGCAGGAAGTACTGTCGATCACGAGTGCAGTCTCTGCGCTGAACGCAGGAAACTTCGCTTCAGTGGGAAAATGAGCTATGCAGCAGGCATTTAGTAGAGGAGGCACTGGCTGGATTCACATGACGGACGTGATCACGGAAGAATCAGTCGCTTGACATGTGACGTGAATTGGATCACTTAGCAACTAGCATTCACATGACAAAGAATGGTGGCGTGGATGGAGCAGTCCTTGCGTGGGCGATGGCGACTGAGCAAATGCAACCGAGCCGAAAATTCCAATAATGATTTGGCTCGTTGCCATATCGCGAAGTGCTTCTCAAGGACCGAAAGACTGCGGGAATTAGTGATGTATGATCACGTGAAACACACTTCACAAGCTCAAATTGTGATCAACATGCAGGGGTGGGGAAAGCGTGGAGTTCCCTAAGGTGTAAGGAAACTTTAAATGGCAGGGAACCTTGCCTAGAGCTGTGGCTTCACGGCAATGTGCAGCCCACTGCCGCGAGCCCACATCTCTAGGCGAAATTCGCGTACAACCCACATCCCTATTTTGCTGTTCAGTTTTCTTTAATTTGGTGCAGGTTATATGCATAAAAATACATTGCTTTGAAGGGAGATGGGCGAGAAAGGCTCATGGCTGCCATTTTGTAAGTTCCAAAGGGGGCCGAAGCTGGCCTCTGGGTTTGGCTGCTTATTTGCGAAGAAATCTGCACGTGAAATGGGAAAGTATGAGGGCTAAGAACAGCCCAAGAAGAAAGCCCAGTTTGATATCAACCCTGTTTGTCATTTTCGATGGAGAATACAACTTTATGCAGATATGTGATAGCAAGCTTTTTGCCAGATGTCTTGCTTGCTCAATTGAACAAAATTTATCAATTGCATGCCCCTAGTTCGATCCCTCTAGTCTTCATTGCTCTCTAGGACTCCTTAATGCCCATGGGCCACAGTTCGAGGAATATTAGCATTGTAAAATAGTCGTATAAAAAGTCTTAGTGTGCTTTACCCCATGTTCAGAGATGCCCTGTAACTTAAAGCCCATGCTTCACTTGATGTCTGGCTCAAGATAACACCTGCTGTGAACGCACCCAAGGAAAGGCAATAAGATCCTTGGAACATTCATATCAGGCATTATCTCGAGCTGAACTTGACCAAATCGAGCATGGGACTCTGGTTAACGTGCATATCTGAATACACGGGTTACTGCTTTGTTCCAAGAGGACCACGGTTTCACCTAGAAGCGCAAGTTGAAGCTGAAAGAAATAGCCATTTGTAGGGCAGGTTGGGCAGGTTTTTGAACTTTTGGCATAATATCTATAAAGATCCATTTGAAACAACTTTTGGGAGAGTAAGATAAAATGGCCACCTGAAACTAAAACTGTGATGTGCTATGCCGTTCTAGATGGTGTAAGAATGAGATTGCAGATGTTATAGGCAAAGCTTTTATGTCTGCATATATCATTTGCTAGATTTTACTGTTTTTTGCATAACGTCTGTACTGCTGAAAACGAGGGGAACATGATTGACCCATAAAGCAATGCAAAGTTCCAAATCACTCTGTATTGCACTATTTCTGTGGTGTTCATATGAAAAAAAAATCTGACAGACAATTGGAAAACTGCTTGAGGGCTTCATTGATATCCGCAATGTATGAAACAGATTTCCAGTGTTCTTTTTTTAGTCTCTAATATGTAAACCTTCACTTTATTTAAGTAGATGAAAACCTATGCAAAAGTGTCCTTGCTTATCATAGCTAAAGCGAAACTTCTTGATTGATCAAAGAATATGTAACTGTAAATGTGACTCGCAGTCATCTCTGGTGCAGTTCAGCAAGTGCAGAGTAAAATGATGCACAGTGGAGTTTAGACAGTTGTTTTAGAGGAAAAGCATGACCCTTGGGGCTTTTCCATCTTTTGTGACACCACAGCATGAACATGCAGATATAAAAAATGTGCACTTACATTTTTTGGTGGAAATTCTTAGTTTGTTTTACTAGTTTGGTCATTAAGTGTTGCATTGCATTGCTTTTCATTCCCATACTCAAATGGTTTCCTATTTTTTCTTTTTACCTAGGTTTGTGCCTGTTGTTTGTCTCCATCAAACTGGACGGGTCGTACTATTTTGCCAAGACTAAGTGGAAACTGGCAACAGCAGTGCTGTGCGTGGCACTGGGCATGTTTGTCTTTGGCCAAGTACTCACCATGTCTATAATGGACGCTGCTTCAGGTCATGGGCAGGCTGCGGACGTTCAGCTCTGTACAGTGCCAAAGATGGTTCGCCTGTATTCTTACTTCTAGTACAAGGTCCAGTTCGAGTGACAGGGAACTTAACCACAGGTCTTACAACACATGCTGTGGGTACTTAAAAAGTGCAACGGAAAGTCATGGATGAAAAACTCATGCTGCTCCTTTGTTGTATTACTTTGTTTTGTGGTTCTTGCATAATGTAGCCACTTGGGCTAATGTCAGGCCTTGGGTAATGCTCTGAAGTAAAAGAAGCACAATGGAATTTCATTGTATACATATACTCTGTTAGGGGCATCATGAATGCGTAAGCTAGTCTGTGTATGTTCACATCTTTCAAAGTATATGGCTACTTTGACTCTGTGAGAGCCTCCGTGATATTGTTTTAAGTGATGCCTATTTACTCATATTACGTGATATACTGTATCTAGTATTATGTATTTGCTCATCTGTCAATGGCGGGCCCTAGGCAGATTTTATTTCTTAGATTTTACCAAATGACAGTCTTCAGTGATGTTGATATTTAGCATGCGCTAAAAAAAATAAAAGAAAAGAAAAAAAATTGTGTGGTTGCATTAAAGCGATGTCTAGTGCTTGGATCATTGACGCTAGCCCAGGTGACTGGAATACTACTACCACAGGTGTGCCCAAGGATCTGCGTCAGCGTATGCCAAGCCTTTTCACGGTACCCATCCCCTTCCACATTCCCATCTGTACCTTCTCAGCAGCCTCATGTTTGCTTCGTGCATACCAGCTAGTTGCAAAGCCTTGAAATGTCCTAGACAGCCACTGAACTTGTTCAAGCATGAAGGAAAGCAAAGCATATTTAACTATTTGGCACTCTTGAAATTCATCAAGGAGTGTGATACTATTCTAATGTACTCGTCTTTCACGGTTATTTTTGTGCTCTGTGGGACACCAGACATTGATAAATTGATAGGGTTTATTAACGTCCCAAAGGGCAACACTGGGTCTATAAAGGGCACTGTAGGCGCAAACCATTGGATTAAATTTTCCATCTGTTCTTAATATGCACCCAGAGCTCAGTATGCAAGTGTTTTTGCATTACGCCCCCATAAAATGCTTGCACCGCGGCTGAGAGAGCATCAGATGTTATAAGAAAACCTAGCAACCCCCACATGGCAAGCCATAAGTTGAGGTTACACACTTAAGACTACTACTAGTACTGCACTGCAACCAAGGTAATGGGTCAGCTTGTCATATGTGTTCAGCTTCCACATATGTTTTGCGTAATAAAGCAATTGTGTTGCAAGTTTTGGCAAGCTGGCATTTCGTGTCTGATACCACTTGCTGGGTGGGGGTGCATGTACATATACTCAGTCTTATATTTAGCAGGCAACACTGTTCATGCTTGCAGGTTTCATGGTAAAGTATTTTAGGTCCGCAATGCTTCAGTGGCAATGACTTCACATGTTAAGATCAACATATGGTGTTGCTGTCACAAAAAGTCGTACAGCTTTCTTTTGTTATTATTATGCAGCTTGTGATATGCAGCACGCAATGGTTTGGTCACAGGTGCAAGCAATGTGCTGTGGAAGGTGTGCAAGCACGTAGCTCGGCAGGGAAAAAGAAAATGTACAACTCGGGTGAATTCAGTCGTAAAGTGGTTAAATATGTGAAGCACTCTGTCTTAATTTCTTCATGTATTATGACTGCAGTGTGAGGTGTTAATAGTGCTATGTCAGAGAATGTGATGGCTTTCATACCTTCGGCCTCCTATATGTGACAATTTTTAATTGCAAATAGTGGCAGTGCAAAAGATGTTCTAGCTTTCACATTTTTGGCTGTGAAATATTAGTGCTATTGACAGTTCGGAATGGTAAGGGGAAAGCATCCCACTATTTCTTCAAGTTCATGGGAACATGCTATTCTGCTTATGGCATACCATTTCATTGTGCTTTTGGCAGACATGAATACATGTAAAGCAGTACATGTAGCTTGCTTCAGATTTATTATCGCCACGTTTGACATCACAGCTGCACAGAAGTGCTGCACTTTTTTTTATGGTTGTCAAATATGCCCACCATGTGTCTCAGTTGATATTGCCTTCTGCTGCTGAAAAGTGGTTGTGGGTTAAACTTTTTATGGGTATGGAATGCAAAAACAGCTATTTGCAATGCTCTAGCTGCACATTAAATGAGTGCCAATGCAAAATAATTACCTTTTCTTGAACAGATAGCTTTCAATTCCTCAAGGCTGCAACAAGCACAGTAGGATTTCGTTATAATGAACCTGCATATAATGAACTGCTCATGCAGAGAAACACTAGTCTCTATTAACTCCCATAGGTGTCCATGTATGTTTGGTCATGATGTAGTGAAGATGGCTGTTGTAGGGGAAACAGATATGTAAATGAAAAAAATAAATGTCTTCACTATATCCAGAATGACATGAATAGTTTTGTCATAGAAAATAAAGTGTGGTCACACTCACCATGGTTTTGGCACAATGTTTCAGTCACAATGACAATTTGTGCGTGCACTAGCTGTTCTAAATTCTTATCAGTGCTTTCTTGATAGAGAAATGGTCGTAGTGTCCATTTGCGTGGTGATAGCAGCCTGTGAATCTGTGTCGATAAAGAGCAAATTTGTGCTCTTTTCACTAAGAATCAACCAACTGCACTTAGAAAATTTTTATCATTGTTACAAAATGGCAAAATCGTGAAGTGCAGCTATAGCGAAAAATTTTCTCAGCCTCGAAAACTTCACGACAATGAGGTTCTATTGTATTCACACCATCTGGAAATTTAAAATGTGCACGAAGTGCACCATGACTTCGGCCATGTGGCAGGATGTGTAATCCATGTGGCAGGACTTCGGCCATGTGGCAGGATGTGTGGCAGGATGTGTAATCAAAATTGGTAGGTGGTGGTCACAGGGCAAAACACACCGCTGACATGTACTACTGTGAGCAGTATGAGCGGGAACACGTGAACGCACAGCAAATAGCCTTGAAATAGAGTTAGTGTGATACGCGGATGGCGCTGTCGAAAACAAAGGGAAAGGAAGGCGCTCATCCGCTAACTGTTTGCACTCCTGCCTCGCTAGTGTTGCTACGAAACTGCAGCTGATTGCGTTTCACAGGCCGCTAGTGATAAGGTGGTTGCAGCATACAGAGCATGGCAATGTGTTGCTTACAGTTCTGCGCAAAATCCCTCTCTCTCTTTCTCTCTATGATACGCACGGGACATCTGGCAGTGATACCGGCTTGATGCTATAGCGCCTGTAATAGCATTCATGCACAGGGAAAAGCAGTATTGTTTTTTTTTACTTATTTTGCTGTATCCTGGTTCTCATGAACGGAGAGAAGTTACATGCAGAAGTCAGTTGAAAAGTCTTTATTGGGTGCTTGCAACATGGCAATGAACTTTGAATGCACGTAAAAAAAGCACCCCATTATATAGGCATTAGTTTGCCCTTTTCTTGCGTTTGGTGGGCTAATAAAAGGTCATGGCTCTGCTGGCTTGAATGATGGCCTCCATTCTTTCTGGCAGAGACCCGTAGAGAGCCTCGACCAAGGCTGTGTCACCTTGAAGAAGTTTCCACTCTTCTTGTATAGCTTCCCACTGTTCATCAGCAGTCGCCAAGTCCAAGGAGAGCATGAAAAGGTTAGCCTTCATACAAACATGCTGTATTATGTTCATGCCTGCACCCTTCGCACACCACTCAAGGTGCATTACCCCTTGTTCATCTAAAAGACGTGTCACGACCTTTGCTGTATGCATAGGAGACAAGTCCTGTTGGAATAGATAGTACCCATACGGGTGTGGACCATTCAATGCATATGGGATCATCTTTTGCTCCAGCAGTATGCAATACGCCACACTCTTAAATCTCCCAGAGATTCTTGCAAGGGAACTTAGGCCGTCACTTGAAATAGCTGCTCATACGTTTACTGACGTGCATCCACTTGTGGCCGCCTCCTTAATGTTCTACGGACAGGAACGTGTGTTCTCCATGCAATACTTTTCTGCTGGTGCCAGCAGCTCGAGAAAGTAGATTCGTCGGAGAAGACTACATATTTCCAATACGTCACCCTCCAGCTGCAGTGATTGACAGCGAACTTCAGGCGAGCAGTTTTGTTAGCAGCTGTGAGAAGGGGCTTCTGAGCGGTGATGCGACTTTGGAGTGCGAATTCCCTTAATCTTGCCGTAACATGCTGTCACTTATATTTGCCAGGTCAAGACTACTGCGCACGTCCTTTGCGTTTTGAAATGGCTTCTCATTGAGTGCAGCAACAATTTGTAGCTCTTGGTCCATCGAAGTGGCGCGGGGTCGCCTCTTGTGTGGTGCACCCTTAATGCGTCCTTCATCTCTATATACTTGGACTACCCTGTTGATGGTTTTCAACTGGCAGCCTGTCAAGGCAGCAATGTTGCGCTGCATGTAACCTTTCTTTGACAATTCTACAACTTCTTGCCGCTTATGCAAAGGCACTCGCGACATCATTAGGTGCTGAAACACAGATTACTGCTTGGCACGTACAGCCGTGGTCTACTTTGTAAGCATATTCTACGTAAAATAGTTGTCTCAATGCTCAGCCAACACCACCTAGATATAAGCAAATCCTGTGTATCACGGCAGGCCATGTCACGGCAGATCCCTCGGTATTTATGTAGCCTGATGGATCTTTGGATGTGGCTGCACGCTCTGATACGAACTCGTATCATCGCTAGCGGCCTGTGACGCGCAATCAGCTGCCATTTCGTAGCAACATTAATGAGGTGGGAGTGCAAGCAGTTAGCGGAACTGCGGCACCCTTTCCACTTTGTTTCCTACAGCGGCCACCGCGAATTGCCCCACACCGGGTTGGAGGCTATTTGCTACATGTTCGCATGTTCCCGTTCATATTGCTCACAATAGTTCACCATGACTATGGCTCTGAAACCAGAGATCATTGAGTACTCCACAGGATAAGAGGGGAGAGTGAGAGCGGCTCCCTGCATTCCCAAAGAGGCAACAGCTAAGGACCAGGTTTGACCCATGTCAAATGCAGAGAAGCACAAAATGAAGGATGAAAGCGCCAATTTAGTGGCTCCCAGCCATCTTTCGACGATGTAGTCATTGTCTGGCTTTCAGCCACTGCACCACACTAACATACAACATATTGTCTCTTGCAGCTTCCTTGTAAGATACGTCAAATGTCCTGTTGACTGTTCACTGCTTTTTTGCTGTAAATGTACAGTTGACTTGATTTTAAGGTCGAGTCATTAAATTCTTTGCATTTGTGGCAATATCCTTGTTTTGTTGGTGCTTTTAAATACAGATTTTTACTTTGGGCCCTGGCCCTGTGCGTAATGCACAATAGCTTATGAGGATCATCTAGCAAAAGATAAGGTGCTCTGAATAGTGCTTCATAAGGTTGGATAGTGTAAAAAATTTCAACTCGAGGAGAGCAAGAGCTGGACTAAACAATTTCATTTAGGTGCATGTTAAAGAACCCCAGGTGGTCAAAATAAATCCGGAGTCCCTCACTACGGTATGCCTCATAATCAGATCATGATTTTGGCATGTAAAACGCCATACTTAAAAAAACATTTCGAAAAAAAATTGGAGGCATTTGTGTTTTGGATTTCATTTAGAGAAGCCATTCTTGCATTGGACAGTCCTATTAAAGAGTCACCTGACAGTGTTTTAGCATAGTCATTGTTTCAGGAAAAATTCTCTATGGTGGTGCACTGAATTTTCGTAGCTAAATCTCTGATACAGTGAGATAGGCACTTCATTTTATTTTTAAGAATACTTCTTGACGTACACGTTTACATACTTTTACTATTTTTTTGACATCTTTGGATTTCTCAGCATTTTCTAATGCAAACTAAGAAAAAGCTTGATATTGTATATAAATTTTATTAATGTCTCAATGTATCCAGTGTGCCAGAGACATCAGTACTATATGAAAGACCTTAGGCATGTATATTGCTGTATATGTGGTGGAAACAAGCATTCTAGCAGCATCCCCTCCCTCACTCTCTTTTTCTTATGCATATGGACCAAATAAATGCTCTGTAATGAATGGGATCATGACTGTTGTGGGCACCACAATGTGCTTGCCTATTTCCTTTTTGGTGGCTGTGATGCTCGTCTGGGGATATGCTCAATTGTTGGTTTATTGAGTATTCCAAATTTCAAGTCTTAGTGACTGCAGAACACAATGTTCTCTTTTGTTGAAATCATATTTTCATAAATGTTATTTTAGGAGTTTTTATTATGAAATAGAGCATCTGTAGTGTTTTTTGCCTAGTGTGCAGTTAGAGGTTCCATCTGTGGGTTTATTTGCACTTGCCTTAAAACACTAGCTTTGTTTATAGCAATGCACACTGAGTGGGTTAGGAAAGCTTCCCATTTGCAGACATTCCTGATAACGGCTCTGGAGCTCTTTATCAAAATGTGATGTACGGTGTATGGTTGTATGTGTCTGGTGTTGGTGTGAAATCAGTGTTTTTACCTCCCTTCTTTTCATCTGGTGAAGAGATTGTAAATTTTGGCAAATCGATAAGTTTCCACCTTGTAACCCCAGTGTGACATAAATTTAAGGGCAACAGAGGAATACAAAACTGGGGCTGTAAACATTGTTCCAGGTTTTTAGTGGGACTTTCAATGTGAAACTTAAAGTTAATGCTTCTGGAAAAGTCTCAATACATCAAACATGTTCTGCTCGCTGCCACAAGAATCAACACTTGCAATTAGACTTGTCAACATTCCTTGATACATGTCTAGCGATACCATGCAAATTCACCTTATTTCTGCCTACCCTGGGTAGAAAAAATATAACGCGAAGTCTCGATATAACGAACTTCAGGGGACTCCAGTAAATTGTTCATTATTTTGAAAGATTGTTATAGTGAAAGCCCTACAATTCACCATACCTCCCATCAACCCATCAGTTCATAAGTTGTCGCCATATGAGCTATCCACGAAAATGTTGCTGTTGGCTCTCGGCACGCGCTGCTGCTGTTTTCTATAGATTCCATTGCCACGCACTAGCGAAGCACCATATAACAGGAGTGACGCGCACAAAACAGACGCTGATGCCAAGAAAACTACCGACAAATAGGTAGCTTCATGTCGCCTCCATAGAGCAATATTTCTTGCTTTTTGTTTGTTTTTCACGCTCGTTACCGTGCACACCTCAACTGTCGCACTCGAGGCGGACAACCATGTCAAAGCGCAAGCGCACGTAAACGACACTGACTGAAAAGTGCAAAGTGCGACCGTGTGGCATCCCCGCGAGTACGAAGGTTACATTTCGGGCGTAGCTAGTACGGCCGCAGAAAGAGAAGTGGTTCTTGCGAGAGAAAGGAGGAAAGGCTGGCACTATCTTCTGCAACCCTTGCGGGAGCACGACTCAGTGCCAGCGGGGCAGGGGAGATGGGAGTAAAGGAGATAAAAGGTAGGAGGGAGAAAGATAATGTCGCCATGGCAGCAATGGAGCAGACCGGCAGGGAGGGCCCACTGGTTTCGACCGAAGGGGTGGGCTGGTGACAGACTACAGGAGGTGGTCCAGCAAAAGCTAGGTTGGGGCGGATCAGGAGGCCCGGGGTGGTGGGGTAGTCGTTGGGCTATCCGTCTTTACAGAAACGTCCTGCAGTCTCGCCGAGAGCCCTGACGAGTTGAGGTACTCGACGACACTGAGGAAGGCTGGTAGCTGGTTGCAACCAGGGAAAAGGAAGCATTTCTGCCATGCACACGGAAGCCCCAGGCGGTGGAATTCCTGCAGGAGTCGACCACAATGCTGCAGGTAAGCAGGGCCGGCCAGCAGGAGGTGCTCGAGTGTTTCTGGGTCACCACAGGAACCACAGGCTGGTGAGGTGATGATCCCAAGGCTACGGCGGCGGGCTGCTGTCAAATAGCAGCCAACTCTCAGGTGAAGCAGCAGCGAGGTATCCCTGCGTGGGAGGCTGTGCTGTGGAATAGGCCATGGAGGCCAGCCCAGAAATACCAGTTTGTCCAGGTGGCAGGTGATGATGTGCCAGCGCAGCCTGTGCCTTGTGAAATCTGCAGTCATTACAGCAGGGCTGAGGGGGACAGTGGAGTGGTGGGCACTTTTTGCAAGAGTTTCGGCCTCCTCATTGCCCAGGATCCCCACGTGCACCAGTAACCAGTGCAGGGATAGTGTGCACCCTGCCTCCTGCAGGGCCTACAGTCTCAAAGAGAGCAGTGCAACCCCCAAGGCTAGCCCTTTCAGGTCTCTGCAGGCAGAGCAGAGCTGCCTTGGAGGTGCGGAAGATGGCTGTTGGGGTCGCTGGCAATTCCTCTGCCAGTAAATCCACACCAAGGTGGAGACCTGCTACCTCTGCTGTGGTAGAGCTTGCATGTCCCGGAAGACGGCACAGCTTGCCCTTTCGTAGAGTGGGTGCAACACAGGCTGCTGTGGATGAGCCCGTGTCTGGCATCATGGATCCATCCACAAAGATGTGCAGGTGGGCCCCAAGTCTCTTATGGAGGAGAGAGGCAGCCGTCTCCTGAAGGACGCATGCTGGGGAGCATCTCTGGGAGATACCTGGCAGCTCCGTCGTGATGGGGACTGGTGGTCTCTGTAGTGGGGGTGGCTGTACAGCATTTGCTTGTCCCCTACAACTTCCTCATAGAAGTCACACAGCCATCCCAAGTGTGATGCAGGCCGGGAGCGTAGGCGAGTCCGGAGGGCTTGACCGTCTGCTGCATGGTGCAGGCGATCAATGTGTCGTAGCCCCTATTGCAGGAAGAGTAGCGACAGGGGCCAGGCACCTGCCTCGGCAAGAGTGGCAGCCACTTGAGAAATTCGAGGAATGCCAAGGCAGAGCCGGACTGCTGACCAATTCTGCAGCTCCAGCTTCTGAAGACGGGGTCGGGGCAGTTCCACCAGAGGGAGGGCATACAGCAGCCGTGAAGTGGCTGCAGCTTCAAAGAGCTGTAGGGCCCACCTGGTGGTACAGCCCTGTCCACGGGCAAGAGGCTGTGAGATTGCCTTGCGGACCAGAAGTGTCTGAGCGTACAGGGCCTTGGCAGCTAGCAGCCAGGTCAGCCTATGGTCAATACGCAGCCCCAGGTAGGTAGGTGAATGCCATGCTTCATGGGATCTGGACGCCCTCCAGGCGCAGCCGGGCAGCTGAGCTACAAGCTACTGCGAAACGCAAAAGAAAGAGCTGTGCTCAGAAAGAAGGAAGAGGCGCACCTCCATTGCTAGGCAGCACTTTCCCGGGCGGAGTATGCGCTCGCAAAAACTGATGCGTCGTCGCCTCCGCTCACCCGCATATTTTTTTTACTTCGGGCACCGTCTCGGGTTTTCTGAACCCATGTGCCGCGACGTTCGCTCTGCGCCTTGTCGTCTACTAACCTACTGTTTTGGCTACCGTGAAGGATACACGGAAATCTAAGAATCCCTAGATTTTGGAATATTGGTTCGTAGTACTGAGGCGTTAATAACATCACAGGTAAACTGAATAACGATCGTTATTCTGAAAAGTTCGGTATTCTGAAGATGGTAGTACTGAAATATTTTTACATTGGAATCTATAAGAAGTCAGCAGGGAATTTCTGAAAAGTTTCTTAATCTGAAAGTTCGTTAATGTAGTGTTCGTAGTAACGAGGGCAGGCACAACTTTGAAAACAGAAGTGTGGCATGTGCCTTAGTGACACTGTTCTTTGTATTCATTTTGTGTCTTACTGTGGTTCAAGTATGTTGATATATCCTCTGTGGAACAGTATGGTCAAATGTTTGCTGTGGATTTCAGATGACTGTTGAAAATAGTTGTTTCCTGCATTCTTGTCCTTGTGGCCAAAGGCATACAAAAGGTCTGCTGGCCCTGCTTGCATGATTCGCTGTGTGTAGGATTACAACCACATAGGCTTGGTCAAAGTGAAATGAGAAATGTTTTAATCTCCTGTTGCTAGTTCTCTATTCTGATTGCGGCTGCACATTCAAGGTTTATGTACTTTGTCAGGGAAATTCGGTGAAATTTATTTGGCAAAGCCAAAGGTTAATTACCAAATGGAAATAACTTCTTGGAGCCATGAGCAAAAAATGAGCCCATGGAAAGTGCTCCAAGCTCTGCGTTAGCTTGTAGGCTAGTGATATGCAGGAGATAACAAATTTGTATTTTTCGATATTATCAGCACTATTTTGTAGATGCCACATTCTACAGTTGACCAAAAATGCAACTCTTTATCAAAGACCCATGCAGTGACTCGCATTCTCCTCAATCTCTCAACAGTCTGTAGTATGACTGTGGGAGTTCAGACTATGTTATAAGCTGCTATGGCCATTGCATTTGACCTAACCTGTAACCGAGCAGCACTGCGATGCCCATTCTGTGATGCAGTGCATGCCATAGTTTGTTTTGGCCACTTATCCTATGTTTATCATTGCTGGAAGGAACACAAGTGGCCATGGCTTTGCATACTATCAGCATTGCCTAATGATTTGCAGTGTATAAGTGCAGTGCAAGCATGTTTGGTGTTGATTAATTCCTATTACGTGCATAACTTTACACAAGCCATAGGCACCATCTCCTTTGCTCATATGCCTCATGCTGTATGTCATGTGGAAGCTGTGTGCAGGTGGATATCTTATTGACCCAAGCTCAAATGAACATAAGTCATAATGGAAGGTTTTTTTTTTTTTTATGCCTATGCACCTTCATTTACTTGCCGTAAAATTTGCGAAAAAGGGAGGGAGGGGGGGGGGAGTTTAATAGTGTAATAGTGGCATCTTTCATTTTCCTGTTTGTTTATATTGAGATTTGTGAAAATTGGCTACACTTGCATGTTATTTTGTGTTTCCACTTGCATGTAGTGTCCAGGCAGATTCCACAAGACAAAAAGCACGCAACCACCAGCATGCAAGTGCTGTGGTGATGTGATGCTTGCAAGGTGTATGTATATTCTTGGCCATATGTGCACTGCTCATCTGTTAAGCTATGCTGATAGCATGCAGACAAGTGCTTTCGTGTTCCCGCCAGCATGACCAAGGCATTGCATCATGTTAGTCCCGTCATGATTGTATGCCACATACAAGTGACTTCAATCTCGCAACTCTCTGTATTGGTGACTGTCGCTCTGGCTGCAGCGGTGACCAAGTTTCAAATAAGTTTCAGATCTGTTTTATTTCATTGAGTAGCATTAAATGAATAGCATTGTAAAATAACATTTTCATTTACTCATGAGCTGTAAACACTTATTTTGCGCAAAAAATTATTGTAATTGTAGCTGTGCAGCAGTCACTGTGTCACCATAGTCAAAATGTGCAATAGTGAATACTGTGGTTGCATTCTTTATTTCTTGGGAGAAGTGATATTTAACCATATTTTCAGCTGTTATATATGTGTATGTGTGTGTGTGAATGTGGGCACATTCTTGATGTGGCTAAAATGGTGTTTGGAAATAAAGACATATTTTTTCAACAATCATTTGTTGCTGTATAAATAGCTTTTATTTTCCTGCCTTTTCTTTCTTTTTTTTTTCTTCTTTCAGTAGTGAAAATGTGGAAACACACCACATTGGCTTTGGATGTAGCTCTTCGATAATGCAAAGCTCACCAGGCTGTTCAAGAATGAATTGCATACATTGCCTTTTACAGTTAGAATCAAAAGCTTACAGATGATGAACTCCGAGAAAATATTTTGCAGCCTGGAGATGCGACCTGGTATTTGAAATTTCAGCCTGCACTAGTATACGCGAAAAATGTAGCATTGTATGTTTTTACTGGCTATGAACACAAACTGCATGGAAGGAAATTTTAAGTTTTTGCGAAATTCACAACCTATAAATGTTTGACACCAACTGTATGTGATACGAAGCAGAAATACTGACTTGTTTTTTTTAGAAAAACCTTTCCTAATACTACTAATCCCATGTTTATTTTGAAGGAAAAACAATGGAATGAAAGTGCAGATGTTGTTTGCCAGACAAGCACTTGGAACCCATTTAAGTTTTGGCACCGACCTCTGAATGGAAAAAGTTGTTATTTAAAGTAGCATTTTTTTACAGGAAGGTGTGCAAGGCACTAAGTGCAGTAATGGAAAAGGAATATACCTTGTATCTCTGGTGATCACTGTCTTGGATGAAATACTGAATTTGAGACAAAATTTTTACTGTTCAGTATTTATAGTGGTGGCAGACATAATTTGCATAATTCTTAATGCGATTTTATAGGAATAGCAGTCACCTTTATAGGGTGACTACATCTTTTTTTTTTTCATTTCAATAATAAAAAAAGAAAATGTTGAGGGTCACGTTTTGTAGAATTTAACTTGGTAGTACTACTCGAAGTAACACCTTTCGCTAAAAAAATTTGTGCATAGCTCTAGTTTTGAGATGCATAAACTAAAAACATGCTATGGAATGTAATGCTGTAGCAATGAATAAAGGGAAAATGAGACATCCACCTGTTCGTAGCAATTGCTACAAAGGAAACCCATACGGGTTCCTCAAAAGAAAAGCCTCATAGTTGAAGAAAAATTCGTCCTGGTCCGGGACCAGGACGAATTTTTCTTCAACTATGAGGCTTTTCTTTCGAGGAACCCGTATGGGTTTCCTATGTAGCAATTGCTACGAACATGTGGATGTCTCATTTTCCCTTTATTCATTACTTCTCTCCACCTTGCGGGTTTCCGCAGAACTACTACGTCAAACTCTTGCTTTTGCTTCGTGTTGTCGACAAATTCGACTTCGCCCTGCCATCTGCTAGCCGCCTGGTTAGTTCAGATGGTAGAGCGGCTGCCCCGGAAAGGCGGTGGTCCCGGGTTCGTGTCCCGAACCAGGACGAATTTTTCTTCAACTATGAGGCTTTTCTTTCGAGGAACCCGTATGGGTTTCCTTTGTAGCAATTGCTACGAACAGGTGGATGTCTCATTTTCCCTTTATTCATTACTTCTCTCCACCTTGCGGGTTTCCGCAGAACTACTACGTCTAATGCTGTAGCAGTTTTGTTTTGTGTACTTTGTTTTTCTGCAGCATGAGAACTGGAATTGCAATGCATTTTGCTGCATACTCCAAGCTTATTTCTTTAAACTGGTGTAAGGCAAATTTTTACAGAAGAGTTTATGCTTTAAGTACTGACTGACCTCAATTATGCAATTATAACATGCCCCCAATGTCAATAAAAATTTGTGCAATTTTGTTCGTCAAATTAAAGGTTACGCAAATTATGATCTCTGCTGGTGCAATGGATCTTTGTCAGTTTTGTCTCCAATTCCTTATTTTTAATGATCATTGACTGTCTTCTGGCAATGGGTGAAGAATGCTATGTGGCTGAGAAATTGCCCTTGATTGTTGGAGCTTTCTGTGAGAAATATATATCTATATATATATTTTTTTTCTTTTCTCTTTGAAACTTGCTTTTGCAAGCAAGTTTTGGCAGGAAGTTGAGGCCTAGCCATAAAATGGTTCTGGTCGCTTCTGGCTATGGCCTAATAATAGTGAGGTGGCAGAACAAAATGGTTTTCGTGTGTGACCCCCCCAAATCAAGTGCATTATTGTAGTAGAATAAGAGGAAAGGGCGATATTGAGCACTCGGACATTGATAACACAACCTGTTTGTCCGAATTTAAAGGATTCGAGAATGCCAAAAGAGGAAGTAATAAAAGAAATACTTGAAAAAATATCCGCCTCTTTACACCCTGTCAAAGTCCATGGATGTACATTTGATAAGTAGTACCACTACAAGCGACGTACACATACAATAAAGAAGCATCACGCACACACGTATGTTGAAGTGTCATCATCAGCCCATTTTATGTCCACTGCAGGACGAAGGCCACTCCCTGTGATCTCCAATTACCCCTGTCCTGCGCCAACTGATTCCAACTAGCGCCCGCAAATTTCCTAATTTCATCGCTCCACCTAGCCTTCTGTCGTCCTTGATTGTGTTTTCCTTCTCTTGGTACCCATTCTGTAACTTTAATGGTCCAACGGTTATCTAACCGGCGTATTACACGACCTGCCCAGCTCCATTTCTTTCTCTTAATATCAATTAGAATATCGGCTATACCCTCTCTGATCCAAACCAGCTCTCTTTCTGTCTCTTAATGTTATGCCTAGCATTCTTCGTTCCATCACTCTTTGCACAGTCCTTGTGCTCAAGCTACTTTGTCAGTCTCGAAGTCTCTGCCCCATATTTCAGCACCGATAAAATGCACTGATTGCACACCTTCCTTTTCAATGATAATGGTAAGCTTCCAGTCAGGAGCTGACAATGTCTGCCGTATGCAATCCAACCCATTTTTGTTCTATGAGTTTCCTTCTCATGATCAGGTTTCCCTGTGATCAATTGACCTAGGTAAACATACTCCTTCACAGACTCTAGAAGCTGACTGGCAATCCTGAACTCTTGTTCCATTGCCCGGCTATTCATCATTATATTTTTCTGCATATTAATCTTCTCTGTTAACGCCCTCAATCATTTGTTTTAACTCGACTGCAGTGTTGCTGAATAGAACAATGTCCTCGGCAAACCGAAGGTTGCCGAGACATTCGCCGTCGATCCTTACTCGTAAGCCTTCCCAGTTTAACAACTTGACTACTTCTTCCAAGCACGCAGCGAATAGCATTGAAGAGATTGTGTCGCCTTGTCTGACCCCTTTCTCTATGGGTATCTTCCTACTTTTCTTGTGTAGAATTAAGGTAGCTATGGAATCTCTGTAGATATTTTCCAGGGTATTTACGTAAGGGGTCTGTACTCCTTGATTACACAATGCCTCTATGACTGCTGGTATCTCTACTGAATCGAATGCCTTTTCGTAATCTATGAAAGCCATATAGAGAGGCTTATTGTACTCTGCGGATTTCTCGATAACCTGATTAATGACATGGATGTGATCCATTGTAGGGTATCCCTTCCTGAAGCCAGCCTGTTCCCTTGGTTGGATAAAGTCCAGTGTTGCCCTTACTCTATTGCAAATTATCTTGGTGAATACATTTTTTATACAATATTGAAAGCAACCTAATGGGCCTATAATTTTTCGATTCTTTAATGTCTCCCTTCTTGTGGATTAGTATAATGTTGGCATTCTTCCTGTTCTCTGGTGCATTGAAAGTCGTGAGGCACTGCATAAAAAGGGCTGCAAGCTTTTAAAGCATGATATTTCCTCCATCTTTGATTAAATCGAATGTTATTCCATCTTCTCCTGCCGCTCTTCCCCGTTTCATGTCTTGCAAAGTCCTTCTGACCTCGTTGCTAGTTATAGCAGGAGTTTCTGTATCCTGTTCATTACTGCTTCGAATGGAAGCATTCTGGCTCCTCTGGGTACTATACAGGTCAGTATAAAATTCTACTATACCTTCGAGATTGCTGATATTACCCTGCTCATGTTTCAGTGCATACATCTTTGTTTGTCCTATGCCAAGTTTCCTTCTCACTGATTTCAGGCTGCATACATTTTTTACTGCTTCTTCAGTCTTTCTCATGTTATAATTTCGAATATCACTTATTTTCGCCTTGTTGATCAATTTTGACAGTTCTACGAATTCTGTCTAATCTCTCGAGTTGGACACTTTCAGTCTTTGTCGTTTCTTTATTAGGTCCTTTGTTACTTGGGAGAGCTTGCCTACTGGTTGCCTTGGTGCCTTGCTTCCCACTTCAATTGCTGCATCTGAAGCCAGCCTAGTTACGGTCTCATTCATTGCCTCTATGTCATCTTCATCTCTCTGATCTAAGGCAGCATATTTGTTTGCAAGTACCAGCCTGAATTTGTCTGCTTTTACCCTTACTGCCGCTAGGTTGACCTGTTTCTTCTTGACCAATTTTTCTCTTTTTCTATTCAAATTGAGGTGAATCCCAGCCCTCACTAACCTATGATCACTGAACTTTACCCGACCTATCACTTCTACATACCACACCATGCTGCAATCGGCAGAAAGTATGAAATCAATATCATTTCTTATTTCACCGTTAGGGCTTTTCCAGGTCCACTTTTTGTTGCTACGCTTCCTGAAAAAGGTGTTTATTATTCGCAGCTTTTTCTTTTCTACGAATTCTACCAGCATCTTTCTAGCGTTCCTAGAATTGATGCCATAGTTGCCAATTGCGCGTCCACCAGCTTGCTTTTTCCCCACTTTTGCATTAATGCTGTAGATTGTTACTACAGTACACTGAGTTTGCAATTTTCTCATCGCTAATTCAACATCGTAAAACTGATCTACTTCATCATCGTGACTGGATGTTGGAGCGTAGGCTTGTACTACCTTAATTCTATACCTATTATTAAGTTTGATTGCGACTACTGCTACCCTCTCATTAATGCTGTAGAGTTCGTCAATGTTGCCCGTTAAGCCCTTATGAATTGGGAATCCTACCCCGTATTGCTTCTTATCTGGCCTCAGTCAGCAATGCAAAAGCTTCACCAGTTCTAATCTCACTAAGGCCAATGATATCCCAAACAATGTCTGATAGTACCTCAAAGATTGCTGCTAAGCTAGCCTCACTCGCCAGAGTTCGGGTGTTAAAGGTTGCCAGGGTCAGTTTCCACTGGCGGCCTGTCCGGGTCCAGATTCTTAGCAGCCTCTGCTGCGTTACAGGCCACTGTAGCAGCGTTACAGGTCTGACCGCCGCCTTGATCAGGTGCTCCGCAGCTGCTGAAGATTGAGGACCATAGGTTAATTGTAGGAAGTGTAGCCAGTGTAGCCATAGAGAAATATACATCATCATTCTAGGCCCTCCGCCAAGCGCAAGAATTTTCAAAGTAAATTGCGTCACACAATTTCGAAGGTAAGTCTGACACACTAGCTGCAGACATGATAGCTTCATAATTCTGTACAGGAACAGTACAGGAACATTCTAGGCCACCTACGCAATTTATTTCTAGCTTGAACTGCTCTTTGTTTTGTACCACCGGAAAGTAATAAAGAATTAAAGATGGCGTGAAGAGCGCTAATAATTGACACGTTTTCAGCGCCATCTGGGAAGTGCGGGAGGCATATCCTATGTGGCTAGCTGTGCAAGCCTTGACGAGGCATCAGCATAGAACAAAATGGCAGCTTCGAGTTCTGTTGGGATATGTTGTTCATCGCGCTGATCGTCTAGACCGCAACATGTCCGGTTTCACGGAGGCTGCATTGGAACGGAAGCTAGCTGAGCTAAACAACTCGCAGCAGAGTATCCAGACGTTGTCTTTATGGCTTATTCATCACCGAAAACACCACAAGACCATTGTGCACGTCTGGCTACGAGAACTCAAGAAAGGTAGACGGCTTTTTAAAATATTGTGTGTTGTGCTGGGTGTGAACGATTTAGATCTGTTTAACCGTCTGTAACTGGCGTAGTGTAGCACATTGGTATTGTGAAAATGCTGCGGCTCGCTCTTTCGTGTCTTGCGGTCGGCCACCGTGTAGAACGTGTGGATTTTATCGTTGTATTTGCCGTGGTGTTCAGTCGCTGCTATCTTTAAAATATCTATAGGGGCTTAAAAAACTGCTGCACATGAAGTGTCCCAAGTACATTTAATGTTTCATTAAAGTTGTTATTTGGACAGAATTAGTTCGGTTGTTTTGGCAGCAGTGCCAAGTGGACTTGCATAATACGTTCCATGGCCTGCAGGTGGATTGTTCATTCATTGACATTTGCAGGTAGCACGATAACCATAGCAGTTCTTTCAAGCAGAAAAGGTCAAAGTCACTGAAGCAGGCATCTATTTCAGCTTATTTATTTGTTGTGGAAAAATGAGTGATTTGCATTCGATTTATTCCTGCTGTAGCAGAAATACACTGTAGAAATGAATAATTCCACTTAATTCCCAGTTCCGGGTTCCGTAGGCACTGTACTAGTTTTCTTTTTCATTTCCTCTAAAGCTTACAAAATGGCTTCATTTTTGTTTGCTGATTAAGTTGTACGGGTCAAATACACACTTGTAAGGGAAGAATTGCGGAAAACACACGCACACACACACTAAAAGTGCATGGATGGCTTGTAATAAGCTACCTACGTTCTTAGCATAGACAGCATTATTTTGACAGCAGAAATCAAATGTCTGTTGTCTGAATAAAATCTCTGTGATGTCATATATATATATATATATGTATATATATATATATATATATTCACAAAAAAAAAAACCACCACACTATGCGTAACACTGTTGCTTCCACTGTGAGTAGGTTTACGGTAGCGTGACTAAAGGGCAGGACAAAAGAAGACACGCATGGATTTTTATTTGTCATTTAATTGTGCTCTGGTAAACCTATTCGAGTTGCATTATGAACAAGCCCACATTGCAGCCCTCATGTCCACTGTGAGGTCAATTCTGATGTGGGCAGTATGCGAAATGCATGTTTTCTGTGCATTGGATGCATGTTAGAGAACCCCTGGTGGTTGGAAACCAACCTGGAGCTCTTCATTATGGCGTCTCTCGTAGCCATGGTGTTGCTTAGGGACACCAAATTCCATAATTAGAACACTGTAAGCTCATTGACAGAATGAAAAGACTGCAGCCAGTGGCTCTTTGCTTGTTCCTCTTGCCATTTTTCCCCCACAATCAAACAGCCACTTGCTGATACTATTATGAAGTTTATGCTATTGGGAGGCAATGTTCGGAAATAAATTTGATTTCTTTCATTGCTCTCATTATTGAATTTTACAGTTTCACTACTAGCCATGGTAGTCTAGTGGCTATGGTACGCTACTGAGCTCAAGGTTCCAGGTTAGATCCTGGCCGCAGTGGCTGCATTTTGGTGGCAGTGAAATGCAGAAATGCTCGTGGGCTTAGATTTAGGTGCCCGTTGAAGAACCTTGGTTCGGTCAAAATTAATCCACAGTTCCGCACTGTGGCGTGCCTCATAATCAGATTGTGGTTTTAGTGCATAAAACCCTAGAACAATCTTTTTTTTTCTTTTTCAATTTCACTGTTTCTCTTTCTGAGCATACTGCCAGAAAAGGTAACTGCACTTGGTGTGATGCTGTCATAAAAGATTGGTTACTGAAATGCAGAAAGCATTCCCAGACAAGTACAAACACCTATATGAATTAGCCATTTACGTGGTTAACGATAATTGCAGTTTTTATATCTGAATAATCAAAAGGTTACTTGATTGGTTGCCTTGCCTTAATGTACTTGGATATATAATCATAACTTGGTTTTAGATATAGGTGCAGGAAATGCTGTTAGTGGCACCAGCATGTACCTAGCACAAACACTGCTTGCCTGCTTTCATGTGCCGGGCTGATAGCATCTGTTAACCATGCGTTTGACGTTTCTAAAACTACCAACTACAAAAGTTATCACTTATTGCACTTTTAAGCTGACATGGTTGCATGATAAAGTTGTTTTTCATTGAGCTCATTGTTTTTGTAACTATCTGAACTGCTTCGCAGTGTACAGGTGCATATATTATTGTAAATTAAAAATTTAATTGTGTGGTTTAATGTCCCGAATTTGCACAGTTGGCGAAGAATACAGTTGTGTGGTGCTTGGGATTAAGTTTGACCATCTGGGTATTTTATTTAATGTACACCAAAGGCACAGTGCACAAGTATTTTTACATTTCCCCCCCACTGAAATGTGGCCGCTGCAACTGTGAATCAAACCCATAACCTCATGCTTAG
Source organism: Dermacentor albipictus (assembly GCF_038994185.2). Taxonomy (NCBI): domain Eukaryota; kingdom Metazoa; phylum Arthropoda; class Arachnida; order Ixodida; family Ixodidae; genus Dermacentor; species Dermacentor albipictus. The sequence continues at coordinate 185,696,144 of NC_091821.1, forward strand.
CAGCAGAAATGCATAACCATAACCCGAAACCGCAAGCTCAACGATCGTATAGTTCCCCGCGCATGTCACCACGGAAGACGACACACTCCTGAACCTTAATCAGATAGTGCACCAGACGGCGTGAGGCAAGAGCGCCGAACAGCGCAATGCCTCTCGCACGATAGCGAACACTCCTCGCACAGAACGGGACAGGTTCACTAGATACAATAACCAAAGCATATCTAAAACGCGAGGACTGTCGAGTCCCAGATTGAACAGGAGGCAGGCGGTCGCCTGGAGACAGCTCCAAATGAACACCTTCCCTAACCATTCCATCTGAAACGTACCTTCCCAGATAAACACCAGGACGACACGTTCAAATTCTGCCCGGAAGGGCCAGCAACACTCAAACACATGTTGTGGGAGTACAATGTAAATATAAGAAGGATGGCAGCTACTCTGGAGACCCTGTTGTAGAGGTGGGCTGCAGCTCTGTGCAGCTGAGACCTCGGCATCCAGACATGGGCAGTCCAGCCAGCCCGTGAGGCGATGTTGAGGCAGGGCCTTGACATTCCTCCATGAGAGACCTAAGCCCGGATTGTGTTAAACTTTGCTGAACATTCAACAAAGTTGTATCCGTCCATCCATCCATCCATGCACCTGTACATAGTGAAGCAGTTCAGTTATTTACAAAAACAACGAGCTCAATGAAAAACAACTTTTATCATGCAACCATGTCATGTAAAAGTGCAATAAGTGAGAAGTTTTGTAGTTCAGAGTTTTAGAAACAGCGAATGCACGATTAACAGATGCTATCAGCCCTGCACATAAAGCCACCAAACAGAGTTTGTCTCAGGTACATGTAGGTGCCACTAACAACCTTTCCTGCTACTGTATCTAAGTACGTTAAAGTAGGGTGCAAAAAAAGCAGCTATTGTGTTCACCATTGAAATGAATTTTTAGTGTTTTCTTTGGTGTGACACAGAATAACAATATGGGCACTTCGTAAAGTTTCTTTTTTTCTCTCTTTCTTTTTAGGGGATGCCTTTTATCACATGGTCTCAAAAGGCATGATGATTGTTCATGCCAGCGTTGCATTTGTTTCACTTGATTTTTGAAGTCATTTTCATTGAGATTACTGGCGCAGTATTCCAATATGCTACATGTGCAGGACTGCCTTTAAGAATACCTTAAATGTCACTCCTGACATTTCTTTAATCACACGGTGCTCCCTGACCCCAAGATAATGTTGCCTTTGTGTGTGTGTGTGTGCGTGCACGCACACATAACCTTCCCTTTTTTACTATATCCTTTCTTCCTCTTTCTCCTTTCTTTTATCCTTTCTTTTCTTTTATCCTTTCTTTTGTGATCCTGGAGTAGCATGCCAGGCATATAGATATGTGTGGCAGTTCCTGATCCTGGAGTAGCATGCCAGGCATATAGATATGTGTGGCAGTTCCTGAAAATGTAATTCCTTCTTTAATGCATGCAGAGGTCTAACTTAGTCTAGTATCTACACCCACAAGCAAAAGTTTGGAGACTACAGTGTCACCAGAAAATGCAAATTTCTTCTAGAACAGTTCTCTAATGTGGAATTGCTTCGATTCACTGGATTGGTCAAACACTAGCATAGGCTCTACCACTTGGTTTCAGCCGGCATGGCCAGGCTGCGAAGAAAATTTTTTTTTTTTTTTGGAGCTCCATTGGTCTCCAAACTTTTGCTTGTGTTGGTACCCCTCGTGTCTTGTAAATGAATAAACGCAACTTGTGACCTAAAGGTTATTTTGCTGAAATTTTTATGCATGTGCATGAGCCAGTCACTCTGAAAAAAGTGGTAATGGCGTGGCTTTGTGTGTAGTATCATTGCTCTTTTATGTGTTCTCTCGTGAGAAGATTCAAGCTTTGCCTGTCTGAAAACATCTATCAGTATGTTCACTTGCAACTGGATATAAATTTATTTGTGTCACATGCTCAGATGAGGTGAATGCAGATGCTAAAAGCGCTGTTCTAGGTACTGTATTTTTATGTTTTTGCATGTTTTTGCTTAACTTGATCCATGTTGACAATTCTATGGTCCACAATCATACCATGTTTACTGGCAGTTTTATGTGTTATGCTTTTATTCCTTTTAGTGGTTAAGGCAACACAGCAAGAGATATGTAGGTGTCTGCTGCCCTGGTGCATTTTATCACACTGAAGTGAAATCTGCATATATCTGGCTGATATTTACTTTTTTAAATGTTGCAAGGTGCAGAATGCTGTTGTGCTAGTGTTTCAATTTTTTTTCCATGCAGTCTCTGGTAGCTAGTCTTGTGCAGTGCATAGTTTGAGCGCTCACTCATTAAAGTCTGCACATTTATTTTTTCCTTTGCAGCCAAACCAGCTCGGAAGCTGACGTTTATGTATCTTGCGAATGATGTCATCCAGAATAGCAAGAAGAAAGGACCTGAATTCACCAGGGAGTTTGCTACTGTTCTGGCTAAAGCCTTTGCTCACATTTCAGTGTACGCTTCCCTTCACTGTACTTCTGGTATCCTAATGAAAGTGCAACTTTGATTTTAATGTTAATTGCATGGCACTTAGTGGCAGAGCTGTGTATCTTTTGAGTGGTTTTGTTTATTAGTACATTTAAGAAAACAATCTACTATCAAATCAATATGTTACACTTTGTCTTGTTGTTGAAGGTTCTATTTTCTGGTGGAACTTTTGGATTGGTCCCTTATATATACACGTAAGCCACATGCAATGTGTCAGTTCCTTCTAAAGATGAGAAGGTGGAGTGGTTCTTGGAGTGATTAGCATTGTTCTTTTATATGTCATTGAAGTACTGTGAGAACTGCCTTTAACATCTAAAATACTAGTTAAAGTTTTCTCCATAGAAGTTGCTGCTTAAGTTGTGATGATTCGGTCACTGCCTACTAAACTAGCAGCCTAAACAACGCCAACTGTGGAAATAAAAAGCCAGTGATCTCCTTGCCTAGAGCTGAAGTTTAGGCTAGTTGGTTATTCATGATCGTCAAATAACAGTGCGTAAAAAATGAAGTGAACACAGTCTATATGTATTACGTTTATCCCTTGTTTTTGACTTGCTGTTATTTGACAGCCTTCTTGTGTTGATGCTTTTTGTTCAAGGGATAAGGGTAGGCACTGCTGAAGCACACATGCTAGCATGTGTGCTATAATGCACACATTCTAGCTTATGTGTTAAGGTGTTACTCTTGCAGTTGGTCTCAAAGAGGAAAGATACTTCCATTAAGGTGGCCCATAGGTTGTGCTGATGTAGGTCTTGTGTTGCTTTTACTGATAATGAAATTTCAGGTCCTCTAATTATCTAATTTTTTGTTGAAATATTGCAGAGTTGTTTGCTGTTCCTTTTTCTTGCATAAAGCAATTTATTTTGTTAGTGATAAAATTAGTCTTCTAGATAAAACATTTAATTACTGCTTGAGTAATCTCCACTTATAAATTTAGTTGGCCTGTTATGCATGATACTATGATTCTTAAAGACCTAGCCCAAGTATGATACTGTGTTCTCCCTTCACAACATGCATCTAGCAAGACTTCCAAAGGCATCTTGCCTGAACCATCACACATATCGGGATTGGTACCTTGCCTTTCCTTCCTGTAAAGGAAAGTATTCTAGGCTATTTTTGGAGTGACAAAGATGGTAGCCTCGTGTTTCACTGTGCCTCTGCTTGTCTCTTTGTTGAATATTTGAGTGGCAAAGAAGCAAAATGGCTGCAGCATGAGGTGGAGGGGGGGGGGGTGATGTATGCCCTTTACAATAAAGCAGATGCAATCATGTTAACACAGAAGTCAGTGTTACAAGTAACTCATTAGTGCGCACTTAGAGTGTTCCTGGTGTCAGCCCTTCAAGTGGAAAGCGCATCTTTCGTACCAATATCTGTCACAACCTCATGATGGAGGGTGGATCTAAAGGTGTGCTGCAGTTTGTCATCATCATCATCATAAGCCTGGTTACGCCCACTGCAGGGCAAAGGCCTCTCCCATACTTCTCCAACTACCCCAGTAATGTGCTAATTGTGGCCATGTTGTCCCTGCAAACTTCTTAATCTCATCTGCCCACCTAACTTTCTGCCACCCCCTGCTGCGCTTCCCTTCCCTTGGAATCCATTCTGTAACTCTTAATGACCATCGGTTATCTTCCCTCCTCATTACGTGTCCTGCCTATGCCCATTTCTTTTTCTTGATTTCAACTAAGATATCATTAACTCGCATTTGTTCCCTCACCCAATCTACTCTTTTCTTATCCCTTAACTTTACACCTATCATTCTTCTTTCCATGGCTCGTTGCGTCGTCCTCAATTTAAGTAGAACCCTTTTCGTAAGCCTCCAGGTTTCTGCCCCGTATGTGAGTACTGGTAAGACACAGCTGTTATAAACTTTTCTCTTGAGGGATAATGGCAGCCTGCTGTCCCCTGAGTTACTAAGCAAGGCAATATCATCAGCGAATCGCAAGTTACTAAGGTATTCTCCATTAACTCTTATCCCCAATTCTCCCCAATCCAGGTCTCTGCATACCTCCTGTAAACACGCTGTGAATAGCATTGGAGAGATCGTATCTCTCTGCCCGACGCCTTTCTTTATTGATATAGTTTTTGATTTCTTCTATATAGTTTGTGTCACTAGCCCACAAAAGAAAATAGGATGAGATAGAAGGGCAAGAATGAATGATTACTGAAGAAAGTGGTGCAAATAGAAAATCGGTCATCTTGCAGCAATGACTGCTACCAGCTGAGCTGAGTTTTCCCTCTCCAGTACTCTGGGGTTCCTCTGTGTCCTTAATCGCTCACAGCTGAGTTTGTGTCACATGAATTACTGTGGCCCTAAGTCCTAGTGCTGTGGTTTTTGTAACTGTGGTTCTCGAGTGGCAGCGCTGCAGTATAGTGCTACTGCCTCTACAACATAATGAAAGCAATGCTTAGTTCTTGTATGTGCACAATGTGATGATCAAAATTGGCTGTTTCCAGCGAATAACATTGAGGTTGCAGCATGGGTGCTTTGAATCTGCAGCACCGTGCTCAGGATAGGCAGTTTCATAGCAATGGGGATGTGTGGGCCCTGTAGTAGTTGCTTCATTTGCAACTTCATTTGCTCAAGTTCATTGTGGAGTAGCAAGATATCTTTAGGACAGTTTTTATGACAACTTAGATGCCTAATGCCAAACAAGCTGATGGTTTTTGAAATGTCATAGCAGAAATGCAAGCAGGCATGGTTATCTATGAAAAGTAAAGTCCCCAGTTAAGGAGTTGGGTATGTTGAGTGATGCTGCAACATGTGGAAGTATAGTGTTTCAAGAAAGCCTCTTCTCGTTTTTTTTTCTATTTTTTTCTTTACTTTAGTTGAAAGCCCTGATGTGTGCCATGTTACAGCATTAAAGTAAGGTATCAGTGAAGTGTTCAATGCAGTGCTTGTGGCATGTGCAAGATGATGTAAGACACTGGCATTGGCAGAGTTTCAGGGTGAACAGTTTTGCAATACTTCTTCACACTGTGACACTGACACTGTGCTTGAACTACTGAACTACCTTTACTTATCGGATGATCAGAGCTCCAGTTTCAGTTGTCTATGCCCAAATAAGCTGCAATTTAGCCAGGGTGACAGCAGGGGGCAGTGAATCTTCGCTTATTTAGTCCTAGAGCTATTCACTTCAAGTTGAACATGTTTACCATGTGCGCTTGATTGTAAAGCTTTATATGGCGTCTCATTTCTGGTAAAGTGCAGACCAATTTTAGAACAATTGTTTTTTATTGATATTCATACATTACAGCTCATTGTGAAGCTGTAAAGGAAACCTGTATTAACATGTATGCTTGCTTGAAAGGAGTGAACTTTCGACAACTGCACACTTCCAAGCAAACTTGCTTGAACTATGAAGCAGTGCTGGTACTGCTACCTTGATCTTCCTTAAGTTGTAGTATTGACAAGATGCAAGGGACACACCATCATCACTAACACAGTTGTGGAAGTTATTGCCAGATATGGCAAGCATTTGCACAAAACTTTAAACCTCTGCCTGTAATGCCCACCGTCTTGTTTCACATAGCCCTTGTAGAGACCCATTGTCTGCTCCCAGCCTTTCCTCTTTCTTCTGTCTCTCTCTCATAATCTGATCTTTAGGCTCCGATTGCATGAATTGAATGGAAAATGTTTGTCTCGATGCAGCTAATCTCTCTAACTGCTGCATAGTCTGCAGTAAAAATGTTGCACAGCACCTGCACTTCTAGCGCAGGTGCACTACTGCAAAATGTTTGTGTGAAGCTGGTCTGAGAATGGGATCTGATCTATTAGAACATGGATGCTATATTAGGATTAAATGCGAGAGCTCTGCACTTTTTTGAACTAGTGCAGAAAGTGTAGCTGAAAAACAGTCACTAAGCATTCCGAAGATATTTACAGTTTTATTAAAAGTTATAGTCCTCATTTGGGCATCTTTGGTACCTAAATACCCACCTACATAACTTTCAGGCACCAATGAGGACTAACATTTGCTAATTAACTGGTAATCAAATGAAGAAAAACATTGCTAAGAGCTTGTCATGTAACAGAACTATAACAGAGGCTTGTTGGCTATGTGGTATTGCAAATGACACACACTACTTTTAAGCACAAATTGCATGAAGAAGGGGGAATATGAAAAGAGTGTATAAGCTGCTATTCTTTTTGGGCAGTTTGTGTTCAACTTGGAAAACAATCTGCTTATATAGCATAACAAAACTGATCCATTGTTCAATGCTGTGGCAAACAGCGTTATTGGAATTTGTATTAAATAAATCGGGACATTTCTTAGAATGGGTTAGCCCTGAATCATTGATAGAACTAATGAAATACTGTGCGTGATGACCCAAGTAACACAGTTTCATAGAGTAACCACTGTTTCGAACATAGTTTGTATGCTTTCATAAAAGCATGTGAAATGCCAGAGGAGGGGAAAGCTGCAAATTGCCTTTTGCAGCTGCTGCAGCTGAATAGTAACAGGAAATGAACATATTTGAAATGGCGTCAACTGGGCTGAAAACACGGAAGGAAGTACACAGGACAAATTTCTTCCGATGTCTTTCGTACCGTTTGTGCTATTTCAAATAACATTAACCAACTCGCCAAACTGTCTACTTTGCTACAAGAGATGCAGAATTTTCACTCTTCACCATGAAACTATAAAGTTGCAATTTGCATACACGTGTGTCAATTTCTATTATTTTGTCCCTTGTTTAACAGTATAGCACAGTAAACAATGATCGCAAGTGATATTAAAGAGAACATATTAATGAGATCTTATTTTTATACAATGAAAAAAAAATGCTTTGTTAATTGAAAGATTTATGAAAGGGCTCCAACTTATTAAAATTAACTTCTACAAATATTATTTTTACAGTTATTATTAACAGTTAATATTATTTTTGTGTTGTCTAGTCGCCATCGCTAGGTGATGGTGCAGAACCTTGCAGTAAAGGTTCATTGCAGTGCCTTCTTAGTTTACAAGTGTGTTGGTGAAATGGGCAGCAGAAATGTCATCATGCCGACAGAGTCCTCTTGTACTACAATGAGACATTGCGCCAGTTGTGTGTGTCATGTGGTGTTGTGGGTTAGGAGTGTTGCAATATTTTTCTTTTTGTAGCCATTGTATTTAATATTTGTTCTGTGCCTTGTGCAGGAGCACAGACGTGGCGTCATGCTTGACTTCATGCCGCATTTTTTAACAGGAGAGATACAGACCAGAAGACGCATGCAGGCTTGCGGAGAATTCTTAGTGTGTGGAAAGAGAGAAGTGTTTTTGACACACATCAGATTTCGGACTTTGGCCAATATCTCTCAGACAAGGTGACTGAAACAGAAACGGTGAAAGACTCTGGCCAAGATACAGGTGTTCTACCTTCCCATACTTTTGTGCCATTTACTTTTTTCTCGCTTGTTAGTTTCATACAGACTGCCGAAAGGAGCTTTTGCTTGCAGCTGAAATGAGCTAGGAACTTTCTGCATGCTAGCATGACTACCAGGGAAAACGGATTTCTCTTTTTTTATGCTATTGTGTGTTATCACAGTTTTAATAATGCACATTTTTGTGTCTTGACTCGGAAGTGTTGCAAAACTTAGCCTTGTGAATGCGCCTGTTTTAATATTAATTCACTAAACATGAAACATATTAGGTGCTGTGGAATGAGGTAGCTGTTTAAAACCAAGTTTTGACTTTTCTGTTTATATTTATTTATTTATTTGTTTACTTATTTATTTGTTAGTTAGTTAGTTTGTTTGTTTATTTACTTATTTATTCATTCACAATACTTTATAGTCCCATTTGAGAGCATTGAGTACAGGGGGTAACATTTATGTATATATATATGTATAATCTGGGAAAGAAATACCATCAGATACAAAGGTTAGAAACAGAGTTATAATACAGTGAAACATACAATATTAGGAGTACAGCATATTGAAGTTATTGTGAAATGTTTTGTGGTTCGATATGAATGCTGTGTGGTCTAGAAGATCGTTCCAATGGACAGTAGAACAAAGCAATGGTGGTGAGTTAAATGCTTGCATTTGACCATGAATGTGCAGGAAACTGCGCATATTGTAAAGGCATTGTGATATGTGCAGTGGTACAGGGTGGTCCTTTATGAAAGGGAACACACGAGCACATGGCCTGTGCTCTGAGGAGGCTGCTTAGAGTGCCAGCAACAGGCAGCAAGGGGAAGCACGTCTGCTTGTAGTGTCATCTATTGCCGACCAGAATAACCAGGCACGGCTGATAGGCTAGCGGCTGCTGGACTGCCTCCCATGCCAGCTGGATGCACAACAGGCGGGGCCTGCAACGCAGCGTCTCCTGCTTGCAAATCACGCTCGGTACGCTAGCACACTGAGAATGTAGAAGTACCAACATATGCCCGCTGGTTAATAGGCACTGTCAGCGTATTTTAATGCATACTTTGGTGCATACCGCAGCAAGATCTGTCCGCCACACGAAAGGTGTAATGCCTTATATCTCCACAAAAAAGCGTAATGTACGAAGTTATGACATTTAGCCTTTATAATAGTGTAAATGTAGAGGATTGGTAGCTTTGTAAGCAATCGGGAACAATTTAAAAAAAAAATTGATTAGAGACAGTAACCATAGAGATACGTAGGGTCCGCAGAAAATGCATGTGGAAGCCTATAATATGGGTGGGCAAACAAAATTTGGGAGTGGGCCAATTTGAAGTTTGGTGGTGGGCAAACTTAAATTTGGTGGTGGCCCAACTTAAATTTGGTAGTGGACCAAGTTGAACTTTGGGGATGGGCCAGCTTAAGTTTGTGGGTGGGCCAACTTGAAATTTGGTGTTAGGCTTATGCCCACTTTGGCAACTCCAGTAGAGTTTCTGGGTACTTTTTTGCAGTATGGAGCTCTGGCTTCCCACTTCCCCCATAGCGTGAATAAACCTCACCTGATTCAGAGCGGTTTAGGAGAGAAGTGCACTCAGGTGAAATTTTAGCATAGGTAAATAAACATAATTATTTCGTTAATTCATTAATCAGGCTTAGTTATTTTTATAATGACATTTGCTTAATTAATCAGCCTTAGTTAAAGTTATGATGGAGGTGTTTGTATCTAAGGAATAATTAAAAAAACTTAATTCGGTCTAACTTATTTCAAGGTACCCTTAATTATTATTGATATAGGCTCTGCTGATACAACCTTAGTAACTCTTGATTAGTCTAATAGTTAACATAAATTGATTTTAATCAGCATCACTATTCTAATTAGACTCACTCATTGTTATGCTTATTTAATTTTATCATAACTAATCTTATTTGTCTTTGTTAACCTTTATTACACTTATACCTCTCAGTATTCACTATATATAGTCATAATCATAAATCTCTGTACTCGTACATAGTCTTAAGGCATTCATATATACATACCTCCATATATGTATTTACCTCATGTATACCTATGCATGCAGTGCATTGTGTCAAACTTTACAGACAGATGGACGGACAGAGTTCCGAGGACATAGTTACGCCAGGAGTACCAAATGACTACTGCGCGTATGTTGGCACTTCCACGCTTCCAGTGCACTTGCATACCCAATGTGGTTTGGTAGCAGCAGACGTTGCTACAGGCCCCGCTCCTTGCACAACAGTCATGCGAGGGGGGTTCCAGCTAATTCTAGCAGGCACGAGCCTATCGGCCACGCCTGGTTATCCTGGCCGCCTATAGATGACACCACAAATAGTCGTGCTTCTCCTTGCTGCCACCTGCTGGCGCTCTAAGCAGCCTCCACAGAGCACGGGCCATGCGCTCGCGTGTACCCTTTCATAAAGGACAACCACCCTTTACCTGTGAAAAGAACTTGAAAGAGTGATAGCACATCGAGTTTCCAATGACTGAAGTTAAATGTCTTGTTTTATTCGGCTAATGCTGAAAAGGCAGCTGTATTTAAGCGAGATGAATCAGGCTGCTCTATTCTGAACAGCTCCTAACATACAAATAAGATTATCTTAATGAATGAAGCGAATTCAGTTTTGCGGATGAACAAAGGCTGAGTTAACTAATTTCCTTAGATTAGAAAGTGTTATGCAATTTTCTACTTAGGTAATTGAGAGACTTGAAGGCTTTAGAAGAAATGGCTGTTACATGCATGTACTATTATGGTATTATCAGTCGAATAGAAAAACTCGTGAGTTATTGCGCTTGCGGCTAAAAGAAATTGCTTGCATTTTTAGGGGTTAAGGGACATCTGCCATATTATACAGTAACGGTAGGTTAGTTCAAGGTCATTTTGTAAGTAGAATGGTCATCGAAATATTTAGTGTTGTGCATAACATGGAAGAGCTGCAGCACTCACAAGGATTACATGCACAGGTAAAGAGAAATAAACTAGTGTTGACTTGCAACTGAATTTATTTCTGGAAAAGGGCACATACAGGGACCAAAAGATGAACAGTGGGCATGTGATGTGGACCAATGTATTACTCAAATCCAGGATGTCTACCAACCGAGAATTCTCCAGGATTTTTAATAATCTGGAAATACTCGGGGAATATGTGTTTCTATCATGAAAAAATTAACTGTAATTTTATTGAAAGGAAACAAAAGTCGCTCTATGCTGGCTCGAGTAACAGAGAGGAATTCTAACGAATTGTCTTTGATGCCGTGTTGTCGGCTGGAGGAGTTGCCAGTGTACAGTCAACAACCGATTTTCCGCACATGCCCGATTATTCAGATGGCTTCGCGGCACCACCATGTACTTTATGGAGTCAATGTATAAGAACGTCTGAAATTTCGGATGCAAGAACCATTCGCCATCTGATTTTTCTGATGTTTTGCCTTTATTGCATGTCCGAAACGGCATGAATCAAAGCCACCACCGCCGCGATTTTGATAATCACTCTGCCTCGAAACGGCGCTCTTGCACGCAAATCCGCTGGCAGCCGTAGCATAACTGCGGCAACTCTGGGCCTAGCAGCTTTGACATTCACTATTAAGCTTCCTCCCGTTTGTGCTGTGTTTTTCATTGAAAGAATTCGCCGATGTCAGCAATGACACAGACTCCGTGTTTGTAAGCATCGCGATTGGCTTCGAAGCTCGGAAAGCACGGTGCATTGGAAAATACCGGTTTCCGGAAGTTAGCTTCACCGCAATAAAGTAATGTTACACGGTGAAGCATATGCAAAGTATTGCGGTGAAGTTTAACAAGCCTAAGAAGGGGCAATTGTCATGGGACACAGTATGTATACATTAATTACACACGCGTACACCCGCCGTCACCTGTCAAGAGTACGAGCACCGATATGCGTAATAAGTGTACTGGGAGGCCTTCAGAGCTTTTTTCAGACGTTCCTGTGGCGATTTGAGCCCCCTAAGGGCACTATATATATGTATTCATATTTTCGGACGCTTTCGCGGCCCCTAGGGAGTTCGAAAAATCAGACGTTGACTGTACAACTGATCAGGAGGGTGCTTCAAATGGTCCGTGGGGTGAACGCACATTGGAAGGAGGACGAGAAGAAAAAAGACTGACACATTGAGGAATGAATGGGCAAGGAAGTGTGCCGCCGCTTTTTTGAAGGAGCTTGAGCTCAAAAAACAAAGTGTTGGCTGACACCGAATTGCAGGTGTCCCTCAGCCAAAAGAAAATAAACTCTTTAAAGGAGTGAAATGCAGCACTGAGGTGCTGTGCACAGCTGAGAGTAAGTCGGGACAGTTGAGGTTGACTTTTCAGCTGCTGAGAGAGAATCTCACTTGTGGCAAAGTTCAGGCCTCATACCAATGAGCTTGTGATTAGTTGATAGAAAGAGCTCATATTGGAAAATATTTGCTTCTGTATGCATCTTTTTATTTGTATTTGAAAATGTTCGACTCGATTTGCAATGGGTTTTACCATCTTGATATTTTATTCGCTGTGCATTTTACTAACCCCTCTCATCTGTTTTCTTTTTGAATAAAATACACTACTCCTTATCATTCAAACTGGATTAAGTTGTTTATTATTTAACATGCTTACTAGAGAGTGATAGCATTGGGCGAGATGGTGTCAGCCCGTCAGAACATAAAATAACGTTCTGTGTCACTTAGGGAATTTTGCAAAGGCACTTAGGGAAAACGTGGAAAACTCAGGGAATTTGGAAATGGCTGTTTGCTAGACATACTGAAATCACATGGTATTTTTTGCATTTTGGTGTACATCATATGTATCGGGGTGTTTGTCACTCCCACCAGTATGCATGGGCAGTGTCCTGGGGAAGTTTTCCACTGCGTCATGTTTTTAGAATGCAGACATTGGGGATGGGGATTGTAGTTTTGGCAGTGCATTTGCATGCATGGGGTGATAGAAAAGCGACAATTGAGGTGAAGGGCATGCTAAGCCACAAGGCTGGCTAGTTGACCAGACTGTGCACCATTGAGCAGTATTGTAGCCAAGTGAAAACTGGATGACTACTCCTTGGATTTTCTCTATCTGCTAACAGTGGCTAAAAACACACATCTTGGTCACCTCACTGCAGTATTGTGGTTGTGATTTGTAGAGTCCAGAATAGCATTGTGTGAAATGAAAAAATAAATTAAAAATTCAGAATCTTTTGTGCACACTATCTTCAGCTGGTTATATCCGAGTGATCCAGCCGGGCCACAAAGGTCATGTACGACAACTTTCAAGCTCTTAGAATATGTGGGTTTTAACGGTGGTAATCTGGCTTCATTATCACCATTGTAGCCCACTATTGCTGGCACTGGAGCTCAATTGCTGTGGTATACAAACATTGTAGTGCTGCTAGAGTGCTCTAATATGACCAGTTGATTTTGGCGTACATTTCTTAGGCAGCAGGGACAAGTTCAGATTTTGCCATTTGTGAAAAGAAGCTGCTTATGAAAAAAAGTCGTTTAGTGTGCTTACCATTTTTTGCTACTCGATATATACAGCTGACAATGCTTTTCTTCATATTTGGCAGTAGTACATAACTAGAACAGAAAGCAACTGTTCTGCACTAATAAAGATAAAAGAAAAAGGTGCTTCTGAGCATGAGTAATGTAATCTGGCAGTAAGCCTCTTTCGTTTGTAGTTGCACAAATAGTATTTCATATTTATACTGAAAGCGATGAGACACTTGGTATTTAATGCAGTGTTCAGACACATTTGAAAGTGGCACTCAGTAAAATCTATTTCAATACTCGAGGCATGCTTGCACTGTTGCCATGCTGTGCTGGGTGCGATGATACATGGGCCTGGGTGCTGAGTTTTATAGGTCATATGACCTGCTACAGCTGCAAATGTCAGAAGTTGGGGTGAGAATTCTGGTGCATTGAAGTGCATTGTCATCACGCATACCATGTGTCGGAAGTTATGTGGACTGCCAAGTTTTTGAGGTGTGGCAGTGAAAATGTAAAGGGAGTGGCAGCACCAAATGTTCGTTTTGGGACAAGCATGTGCGCTCTCTGCTGCTGGTGCTCCTCATTTCGCCAACGTTGTGAGGTGCATAAGCAAATTGAACTTGGTTCGTGTGTGTTCTTAGGTGTGGGGTTTGTAAGCAAATGCTAATTTATACTGCCTGTAAAAATACGAACCTTACTTTGTGTAATATTTATACAAACTTTTGCCTTATACCATGAACAGTAGGTAAGTTTCCATCTAGCTTAGTTTAAAAAAGAAAGCCTCTTCTTTTTAAAAATGAAAAGTTTAATAATGAACTTCTAACCAGTGTCCTCCAGCAGGGTCTGATGCTCCATTATGCCCCAGACACATGCATACTTCTCTCATGCCAATAGAAACTAGAGCTTTGAGATGATTATTGCGTGTTTCACGTCACATTCAACAATTTGCTTAAAGTGAGAACATGTGCGCCAGTTTTCGTGAGGTCACAGATGCATAAATGCAGCACACACAACTGTCAACCGTACCATGCTCCTCCGCATGCATCACATGACGTATGAACAAGTTGCTTTTAAAAGCGACTGTGCAAGTATCCCCCTTTTTCGCTTGTGGCAGCCAACGCTTTGAGTTGCGATGTGACGTAGTAATGCCTTAAGGACTGGCCCAGAATGTAACAGAACAGGCTTTAATGTCTTTCGCAGAGGTAAAGGAAATCAGTTTTCATGCCATCACCCTGAACGTAGGCTTGCTGCTATCATCACAAACATGCTTGCATCATCACACCATTGCTCACCTTACACAAACATGCTGGTCCATCTGGGCGAATGTCTCATGTCAGGAATTGCCAGCCGTTTGCGCATAGGCACGAGTACAAGCGGGTGGCTTTTGCTTCTTGAATGTCGCACTTTGCCTAGGGAAAACATGGGGAAGGCGGGAGATGGAAATTCAAGACAATGGGCAAAATGAGAACAAGGTAAAAGCGGAAGCCAACATTTCGAGAAGTGGACTTATCTTTTTCAAAGCGACATTGCCTAAAGAGTTTACCCAGGTACTGCAGAAGAGAAGTTCCTATGCTCGTTTTGTATGCGTTAGTCCCTAGGTGTGCCGGCATTGCAGTTTGAGGTCGTGTGCGGGATGATCATCCACAAGCTGTGAAATTGACGACAAATCGGATAACTTCAATGCTGTGTCTAAAGGTACGTCGGACGTCTTGAATGAAGACTTGCGTCTGCGGTGCTCGTGCTAAGTCGGTGATGCCGGATTATACCTTCCTTGTGCCTTATGGTGCTCTACCTTCATAATAACATCATAATAACATAATAAATCCAGTCAGAGTGCGTTCACGGGACGCGCTTTGCTGGCCGAGTGCATAGCCTCACCGCCAGTGGTTTACATGGTAGAAAATGTAATGCATAAAAAAGGAGACAAGTTCATTTTAGTTGTTGAACAGCTTTTAACAATATAATCAGAACAGAACCTGCTTATATTCTGTTTTAGCAGGATCAGGTGCAGTCTCGTTGTGTGCCACCATCTTGTTGTGGATTGGCTAGGCATTCATCTTGCTGGCATTGAGTTGCAACACTCTATAATAAAGATCTTTTCATTTTTTGAGAAAATATAGATTATGGTTGTTTTTATTTGTAATACAACATAAAACAGTCACTTTCCAGAATTTTTTCGTTTTAATCTACATCTTCAAAAAACGTGCTGATATTCTGTTGCCAATTTTTTAAAACTGTGAGTGCACTCTGTTTTCCCGTTTAGCACCGCGTAGCCTAAAGTGTCACTTAAGGTCCTGAAGCGCACTCCCCGTAAGTGCACTTAACTTACCCGCTTGACAGGGGTATAACTCAAAGGGGGTCTGCTCTCTGCGACTTTTCAAAAGTCACGGAGAGCAGCATACGTAAAGCCTGGCATGAGCGAAAATACTGCTCCCCCGGGAAAATCAGTGATGTTATTTGGAAGGTAGAGCACCTTAGGCACGAGAAAGGTATAATACGGCATGAATGACTCGACACGAGCGCTGCAGATGCGAGAAAGTTGTCAATCTCACAGATTCGGTGATTACTTCACGACTATCGCATGATTGCCTATGTTACCATTGCGACAAAGAAACAACAAACTTGCCAGCAGCATCCAAGGAGCATGAGGAAAACTTGTGGTCAATCAACACACACACACGCACGACCTCAAACCACAATGCCAGCACGCCTAGGGACAAATGCATACAAAATGAGCAAATAAACTTCTCCTCTATAGCACCTAGGCAAAGTCAGACATTCAAATAGCAAAAGCCCCTCAGATTTTCTCTCTCGCATCCACTTGTGCTTGTGCACAGAAAGTTGGGGATTCCTGAAATGTGACAACTGTGTCCGTCTGGTAATGCTTTGCAGAACACTAAGTGAAGCTGTAGAGGCAACTATTTTCAATATGCTTTGCATAAGATAAATTCCCACACTGCGTGGGATCTGCATAACTTTTGAATGAACATGCTGTTGCTCTTATCGCTGCACCCTTCATATGAAACTATGACTTCTTCGAGTAATTGGTGTGTGCCTGCTGACTTCTCATTGTTGGTTATTACTGACACCAAGTATATATATATCTCACCTTTTGCTTTAAGACCTAGGTCTTAACCAAGTAATTGTAGTATGAAGCCTCAACAGTTTTAGCATGCAACAAATAAGTATACCATCCATCATTCTGGCTGCTTGCCCAAATGCAGCATGGTTTAATTTGGCCAAAGCAGCGCCATGACTTATGGACAGGTGATCACTTTGTATGACATACAACTGATGCATACTGGTCAGCACCATTTAGTGGTTTTAGCCGTCCTGCACCTGCAAAAGCTGCATATGCCAAGACATATGCTGCCATATGCTCCAGTGCTGCAAAATAGGTCTTTTTCCCTTCCGCCCCATGCAAAGGTTCAGATATCATGTGGAGTAAGCCTGGATCAGAGGGCTCCCCATTGTTGATTTTCTGGGAATGTGAACTGGCCCTCATTCTTTCTCTCTCTTGCCAGTGGCTCATCTTGTCCTATATGTAATGTGAAGAAATGCAAGGTGGAATGGAAAGGATGATTTGGTGGCATAGGAGACGGTTCAGCATGCTCTGCTTTCAACATCTATAGCGAAAACTTGGTTTGCCAGTATGACTACAGTGGCTTATGTCATGTGACCAGCTGCTCCAATAGTGTTGTCAGGTCAATCCATGAAGCCATGCCACACTTCATGCCTATGTAGTGTTGTTACATTCAGTAATACATACTTGACATATTGAGGCCTCATGCTGCGATTCCTGGGTCAGTAGCTATTAGAAATAGCAAGAGGCTAATTGCTATCAGAATTTTCTGAATAGGATTTCGAAAAAAAAAAAAAAGCAGCTGCAATTCTGGTAGTTGCAGAGCAACAAAGTGCAGGACAGAGAGTTGGGAAACTCTTATTTTTGCACATTGGGGCACACTTTATTGCATGTCAGCTTGCTTGTCTTATATAATGTCATATCTCCGGCTCAGTGTATCGCAAGGGACAAGCACCGGCGTCACACGAGGGCACACCTTTATGGAATGATACCGAGCCTGTGGCGAAGCGAAAGAAGCCTTCTGATGCTAGTGAGGAAGCTGAGGAGAAGACAGACACCCCCAAGGATACAGAAAAGCCGGGAGAACCACCAGATGTAAGCACTGTTGTCATGAAATGCATACACTCTACTTATCCAGACACATTATCTTGGTATAAATTAACTGGTATGAGATTCATAGTTGCGTGTAGCTGATTGAATGCTCTTCCCAACTTTGTGACTGGAGCAGTGCTAAGAATGCCACAAGAAAGCCCCCCCCCCCCCCCCCCCCACTTTTCTGCACATATACAAACTTTATACAGTCGAATGTCTCTACAACAAACACCTCTTTAAGGAAATGACCTCTCTAACAAAAAATATTGTATGCCCTGGCCAAATTCCTATCTTTTATGTGTATTGTGAATGCCTCTACAGTGAAGACCATTATGACAAATTTGTCTGTACAACCAAAGAATGTGTCCCCAAGGGCTGATTTGTTGCTTTATAACAAGTGCACATAGTGGCATCGACACTTACCTCTGTAACCACTACCGAGCGGCAATTCATTTAGGAAGCACCACTGTGTGGGAGGGTATGTACACTGCAGCAGCTATGGTAGCCCCTCCCCCCTACTGACGTGATCATCTGTTTGGAAACACAGTCAAGGCCATTAAGGATGGGATGTAGGTTGACGAGAGCAGCACTGATGAAGAGCCTGCAGACTAAAGAATTTTGATGAGGCAGGCAGCATTCAATGCTTTGCAGCTGTCCTTGCGTCAATCCCGGATATCATCACTGAGCGTGCTTGGAATCTTGTTGCCATATAATGTCAACTACATTCGCATTATCCGTTGAACGAAATGTGCGGAAGAAAATTAGCCACTTAATTCACTGAGCATCTCTTGAATTAATGCTGAATAAACATTTTCTTTTGTCATGCGTGATGTTCAGAACCAAGTGACCTTTATGATGAAGGGTTTTGGAGGTCCCAAGGGCTTCATTATGAAGGCATTTGACAAGTTTGTGCTCTAGCAAGGGCGTAACCAGGGGGGGGGGGTCTTATGGGGCTTCAGACCCCCCCCCCCCCGAAATTATTTCGTGCCGTCATGTACCGCCGACCAAAACAACTCATGTGCCGGAAATCATTCTTGATTTTGACTAGAATGACCTTTTTATGCTCGAAAAGTCATTTCAGCGTGAACATTACGAACGCGCGCTGGATTTCATGGCAAATTTTTTTTTCTTGTCATGTGTCAGACATTTGTGCTGTATTTGTACATTTCAAATATTTTTTGTACTTTGCTCTTATGTTTGTTGCTGCTTTTTAGTACTAGCCCTGTGCAATGCTTTTCCTTTCCCTTTTTTTTGACCTGTATATTTTGCATTTCTTATAATATCCTTGTTCGTCCCCCTTACTCAATGGCCTCTGGGCCCTGTAAGGTATTGTAAATAAATAAATAAATAAATAAATAAATAAATAAATAAATAAATAAATAAATAAACTGGCCCGAAGACCAGGAGTGGGCCGTCCAGCGGGCCAGGGCCATTGCCGAGGATCTTGAAAGATCTTCCTCGGGCGATGGACCCCTGGCAGCCTAGCCCCGGGCACCAACATCAACAACTGTTTGACAAATAAAGTTTATTCCTATCCTATCCTAAATAAACTGCCATGCACCTGCAATCACATAACGCAAGGAGCCCTATCGGAGCACAAAGCTTCAAAGGCGTTTTGATAGCGAGCGGGCTCGTGGGATCTCGCGGAGGCCGCAGAATCTATGGAGCTCATGGATTTTACTTCCGAAACCTTGTGGGCATAAAGTTCTCATAAACTTTTGACGCATAAGGTGCACTGACCTTTCCAAAGTCAGGCTTTAGATTTTAGATTCCCGAACTTTGTGGGTTTAATGTTCTTTTAAACATTTGATAACACAGGTTAATTGACTTTGATGAAGTCGTACATTGCACCATACAACGAGACAAGCCAAATCAACACACTATCATACAGGTTGGCAAAGCACGCAGCGAGGTCCTATGAGACGAAGTGTTGTGGTGGTTCATTTGCGCCGTCATGCCACAGAGGAGAATATTAACCCTTTGACGGTCAATGACTTAAATATACGGCGCCGCGAACAAGTCCGAAAATGGTCGATGCCGTATATTTACGGCGCCGTCTGTGCGTTTAAAAAGCGTGCCAATTACCTAACTTTTTCTTTTCTGTCATGTGCTGCCACTATGTGGGGATACAGGGAATTTTTTTCGCGCGCCTCCCTCTCTCGGTTTTCGTTGCATGGTTTGTTTTAGCGCTAGTTTGCTCCCGCGTGTCTATATACCACTGCTCACGCATTGGTATGCGCGCGCGCGGGTGGCCGTTTGGATTTCGTTTCACGGGCGGTTTCGGCTTTTTGCGCTTGCGAAACTGATGGCTATCTCGTTCCTAATCGCTCTAAGGGCGATCGCTTGTTTCTCGCTCGTTTAGTGCTCACAGGGGTGCGCATAGGAAGGATGCCGCCGTGCATGCGTTTCCGTTTTTCTTTTTTTTTAAGACTTGCAAAAAGTAATTGCCCTAGCTGGTTGGGGATAAGATGAAGATTAGCGGAAGTTTGTCACACGTGTTGCTTTTTTTGATGGGCACACAACCAAACAGTTTTCTTGAGTGTGCACGCGTATGCAGTTCGATTACGCTATGGACTTACGTATTAGTGTAAGAGCAGGAACATTTGAGGCTTGCGAAATATTCTCGTGTGCGGATTTTCAAAGCCTTGAACTATGTGCATAAAAATGCATCAAATCTTTAATTCTGATAAGTTTATTTCCTTTTTTATTGTTGTTATTGATGAATGAAGAGTGCATATATACTAATGCAAAATATTTTTTTCTCACTTTACGGTCACCCTAGAAAAATTATGGTAATTTTTTTTCGAAATAAATCTCTAAGAAGAATCGGAATCTGCAATAAAAAATATCGACCGTGGGCGGTCGCATATGACATGACATGACAAGAACTTTATTTGAGTCTTGAGGGACTGAGATCTTGGGGAGCCAAAACCGAAGGCTCCAGAAGATCAAGTCGGTGGCTCCGCCCACGATGGGACCGGGAGATCAAGTCCCGCCGCAATGTCGTGGGCCCTCTGGACAGCCTGGAGTTGAATGTGAAGATCGCTGCTCTTGAGAGATTCCTGCCATTGTTCTTTCGTGATGGGTGGAGAGGCGTTAAAGGCTGGGCACAGCCAGGGCAGCACAGTGGTCGCATATGGCGAAAAAAATCGACCCTCAAAGGGTTAACATGTTTTTCACCTGCGCCAAAGCATCGATGTCTAAACAGTAAAGGCAGCAAAGATAAGTACGTTCTTATTTATTTTTTCTGCTTTGACTTTTACTCGCGAAGACACATTCAGCCTCTTCAGTTTTCTTGTTCACGCTACTCACGGGCTGCCGGAGCCAGCCAGAGCACATGCATTTTTCTCGTGTTTCCCCGACCACCGCCCGGCGCACTTTGGTGCCCGTTCGTTTTTCTCTGGCTGAGTGAATTTTGGCCTGCGAGAGCTTTGGACGCTTCCTGTCTAGCAGACGAGGAAAAGAAACAATAGACTGCAAAGCCTCTGCTTGAGGTCATAACTTTGATGTTATTGAAACCTCTCCGGAAAGTCTTGTCTCGCCAGTGTAGGATACCGAGCAGTATGCGTATGGTTCTCTGTGGACCAAGCGTCTCACGTTTTCTTCGACATCCCTTCTGTAGCCGCATTAGGTGCCCAAAGTAGGCATTCGATTTAGGCCAACAAGCTTTCCATTGTGTTTTTTTTTTCACTCGGGTGGCCCGCCCCAGAAAGAAAGAAAGACGTTGCGGCGCAGCGAATTGTCGCATGGTGAAAGTTCGATTTTGTTAGTTCTTCTTTTGCGGAAAGTGATGTGCCACGTGACTCTGATACTCTTATTATACTATTGCGATAGCCAATTATATGGACACTTCAGGTGCATTCCTGCTGTCGCCATCATGTTCCATGTAAACTCCAAGAGCTGAAATCGAAAGTTTGACGGCAACACGTCTGGCCGGAGAAATACATGCTGAATAAATGCGAGAAGACGGCGTGATTTCAAGGGCTGAACGACTTCTACTACAAGCAAGAATATAGGAGTGCAAGGTTAACCTACGTATGCTGGAAAATGATGCCTTTTATGTCCGTCACCGGCTAGAGTTCCTGTGCCCTGCCGAATTCGCTTCAATACAGCTGCACGCTAACTTTCAAGCAAGCTTTATAACACGAAATAATGACGTCATGCAACATGCCAAGCTCCAAAGGCTGCGACCATCCTGAAGCGATACGTCCTGAAGTTCATGAAGAGAGGCTGTACCACATCTCTCTTCCTGTAAGCCTGACAAAGCGGAACTATCGGTCCCGAGCCTTAGTCTAAGCTTTAGCACAGGGCCCACACGAGATACGGAGTAGCTGATTTGTGCTGTTTCAAAGGCTGCAAGCCAAGTCGACGCCACTAGACGTGACGAAGCTCGCACGCGTGTTATTAATGTGCATTCTAGGCTTCAAAACCCTTCTTCAAACTCCGCGCTGTTGCTAGAGGAACATGAGGCTATCGATTGGCTTCGACACAATCCGACATTGTCATTCTTCCGGCTCACAAAGGAAACAACAGTTTTGCTTGATAGTGGTGACTACACCAAAAAGATGCTGGCACCGGTTAGTGACGCAAATGCCTATACTCGCCTGACGCGTGATCCCACTGGAAAACTACAAATAGACTTCCAAAAACTTCTAGCTGACGACTTCCATTTGGTCCTGCCCCAGCACAAATCACTCCATTGCTGACTACTTTGTCACAACGAATTAGCTCCTGCTCTTTATGGCCTACCAAAGGTACACAAGCAAGATGTTCCTATGCGGCCCATTGTCGACTACACTAGCTCACCTCTGTACAAGCTTTCTGGTTTCTTACACCGGATCATTTCAACGCTCGTTGGAAAAAGCGCTGCTCATGTACGCAATTCAGGCGACTTTATTGAAGAGACACGGCACGTCGCGGTTACATTTGATGTTAAGTCATTACTCACAAGTATTCCAGTAAAACTGCCTGTAAAGGTTTGCACCGCTGCCCTCGAAGCTGACGGGTCGCGGCCCGATAGGTCTCCGATTTACGTTTCAGACCTGTGCCGTTTCTTTAGATTCTGTTCGCAGAATGCATACTTCGTCTTCCAACAGAATTTTTACCTGCAAACGGATGTTACGGCTATGGGTGCATCTATATTAGTTTCTGCTGTGAATATGGTCGTGGAGGACGTCGAACGTCGGGCGTTTGCATCTTTTACCCCTTTTCCAAAGGTTTTCCTAGGATATGTGGATGATTGCTTCTGCATAATTCACAAGGATGCTCTCGCTGCCTTCACTGCTCGTCTTAACAGTCGAGCAAGAAGCATACGCTTGTCTACAATTTCTTGATGTTATTGTCAAGCGCGGTGACTCTGGCCTTTCTTTGAACGTCTACAGGAAGCCCACACATACAGGCCGGTACCTGCATTTTAACTCGGTACAGCCGCTTTCACACAAAAGGTCTGTTCCTGCAACACTGTTCCAGCAAGCAAAAACCGTTTGCGCAAGACAGGAGGACTGCACGTGTCATATCGGGACCATGTGTGAAGATTTAAGAACCTGTGGCTACCTTCTGTCCTTTTTGTCTTCGGTAAGGAAAAAAGTGTCACTCTCAGAAAGACAGTGTTCCACGTCGTTTCCGAAGAAGTGAGCTGCCATTCCATATATGTGCCTGGAACAAGTCAGACCATTGCTCATATCATGTGCAGGTACGACGTCAAAATTGCGCATGCTCCGACCCACGAACTTTTTATTAAACATAAAAGACGAATTTCTACAGGAAAATTTTGCCAGTGTAATCTATGCCATAACGTGCAAGAACTGTGATTACAAGTACATCGGCGATACAGGCGATTTCAAGAAACGTGTGAAACAGCATGAGTATGACGTGAAGAAACGGCATGTGGCCTCGAGCGCCCTTGCTGAACATATGGAATCTACAGGCCACAATATTGACTGGGCAAGTGCACGTGTCCTAGCCAAGGAAAAGTCGCTTGCGTCCCGCCACCATCTAGTATCCTTGCACATACAGACCACGGCGCAAACACCCGCCGTGGTTGCTCAGTGGCTATGGTGCTAGGCTGCTGAGCACGAGGTCGCGGGATCGAATCCCGGCCACGGTGGCCGCATTTCGATTGGGGCGAAATGCGGAAACACCCGTGTGCTTAGATTTAGGTGCACGTTAAAGAACCCCAGGTGGTCGAAATTTTCGGAGTCCCCCACCACGGCGTGCCTCATAATCAGAAAGTGGTTTTGGCACGTAAAACCCCATAACTCATGGCGCAAACGCTGAATAGGCAAGATGAAACGCTTCCGATGGTGTACACTCGCTGGTTGCATCATGTACTGAAACGTACTTAAATACGTTGTATCTCTGTTATGGGTTTTATTGTATGGGGAGCTGAAATATCATTAAATTTTCAGTAATCTTGGGCAGTACATTTTTTTTTGCGCTTGTTCATGAAACTTCAAGGGCGGTAACATAGTCGCCGCGCGCCGCATGCTGTATGTGCGAGTGAAAGCGTAGGGGGAGGGTGGAGGGGCGATAGGTGAGCCGACGATGGTGTGCGCAAGGGAGAAAAGCGGGGAAAAAGTGCACCGCCTTTCGTCGCGCGCGCGGTGCATCGGGGAGAGTAAAAGAGGGGGATGGGGAAGGACCTTAGGATTCTGTGATCTATGAATCTGTGATTGCGCAACATGTTTATTTGCCTTCTTTGATGCATTATAGACAGTTACTTTTGTTTATATACGTAGATTTATTGGAGACTTATACATATATTTAAATATCTTGTTGCGAGCTTCTGTGTTTACATGCAGTGAACTTTATTTCCAGTAACAGTTTCTTCCCCTTTTTGAGGCTGTATCTTCCCATTTGTATATTCCATTCTATCTTCGCATTTCTAATGTATATTTTGCAGAAATGCTTTTTATAAGTTCTCTCTGTTGCGTCGATAATTTTGGTGCCATTACGCACAGTACATGACTGTTTGCAGCTGCTCCTGCGCAATACGTTGGAGCATAGGACAGCGTCATTGAGATTTTTCCCTTGCCATTGCATAGGTACAAAAATGTAAAGAAGGTTCTTGAATTACAAAGTTTCATTAAAGTGTTTGTCCTCAACTTGTTCATTTCATGGCCTTCACGTTTTTCATATCAGCGGCATGCACTCCTTTGCTGATTTTAAACTGATATAGTTCTAAAGCTCGTGTGATAGTTTCTTTTAAATAGACAAAAAAGGTGGAAGCATTGATATCGGTTATTTCTGGTACAATTTTTTGAAACATACGAATATATTCTTTTATGAAAAAAATACATATTTTACATGTCTTGACAGTGCATAGCACTCAAGAATTTGTTTGCAGCATCTTTGGCAATGGCAGTGCAGTTACAAATTCCCTATACAAATTCCCTATACAAATCCCTATACAAATTCTATAAGGAGCTGGCCGAGTTGGAGAGTGATTCAAAGTGAAAATTCGCACTCTAGAATTTTACAAATGAATAATGCAAGTGCATATCTTTATGCTTATTTGTACTGGTATATAAGTCACAACAAAAGGTTCTTTGCATCCATTTTTATTATTTTATTTATTTATTATTATTTGTTTACCTTGTCCAACAGCCAGGGGTTCTGATCAAGGCATTGGCAGACTTGGAGAACACAGCCTCCTCTGATGCTGTTGTTCGAGAACGCATAGCCAGTCTCCCACCAGAGGTTTCAGATGCCTCCCTGCTAGAGAAAATTCAGGGTGAGTTGGCTCTCGAGTTTCTTTTATAAGGAAAACAGTAAAATTTGAAAGGTCACGGATGGCAAAGTGTCAATCTGGGACGAAACGCACTTGGGGAATTCCACGGGTAGAAACAGAACAGTTTTCCTTTGCTCGGTTATTGAGAAGGCATGATCATTTCAGATGTTTTATTGGTAGATTCAAGCTAAACCTGTTCTAGTATAACAATGAAACATGCAGTCTGAAATCAATTAAATCAAACAAATTAAGTTGAATAAGATTGCTCTGGCATTGCTAGTGAAATTTGCCGTGTGTTTTAGTAATTTGCTCTAAAGAAGGGTCAGAAAGGTTCCTAATCTGTTCAATAAACAAGGATCAGAGCGGTTGTTGTTCATAACTTTAAACAAAACCTCGCTTCTGGTAATAAGATTACAACAGTCTAGGTGGAAAGCCTTGAGTAACCTTTATATGTGCAAAGATTTCCTTTCTGCATTGAAGATCAGATTACCAGTGTTTTTGATTACTCCATGCCACTTGGTTCTCATGTGTGATGGAAGTGTTGCCCAAGGTTGCTAATATGCTTTCAGTCCACAGTTACCATTTTCTTTCGTGCCTGCAGTTTCTTTTCATTGATTGAAATCTCATTATGGCCAGGAAAAGTTCATAGCTGATACAAACACTGACTTGGTCTAACTGAGCATGTGCTTCCGATGCGTAGTTATCATGTTGTCTGGCTGTGCCTTTATTTTCATATCCTCTCATACTCAAGCTGGGGTGCTATTCTAGACACTGTCAAATTCTGCCATACTATTGAATTTGCCATCATCCCAGCTCTGATTGGCCTAAAGGGCTGCATAGCCTCTCTGATTCACTCAAAATGGCTCCTTTGCAGAATTTTACAATAGGGCAGTATTTGACAGTGTCCAGTATAGAATCCATGAGCATGCTAAATGTTTTCATTTTTTATTTCTCTAAATATTTACTGCCTCTGCTTAATTTCTTGCTCTGTACCATGGATTTCAAATGGTCAAGCCTGTATACCAGCTGTTTCAACTAAATGTTGTCAAGAAATAAAAAATAATTTCTGGCTTTGCGCGAATGCCAATCACTGTATATGGATGAGCGTTGTTCATACTAGTCATGGGTATTTTTTTATGTTGCAACAGTGATTTAATTTTAGTTAATTAACTTCTAATTAACTTGTCTAATGCAAACTGAGCATCAGATAGCCACAGTGCCTTATTTTGCCATGCAGAAATAGCAGCAAAAGAAGTTAAAAAAAAATCATAGCATCGCAATTTGTTACTGCTGCCAGGCTGACATGGGAAGCGCTCCTATTGGCTAGTGCAGGTTTGAACTGCTGGCAGGTGTTCTGTGTGAATTTTTACATGACGAGCTGTGAATTTCTTTTTCCCAACAAAGTTTGGCCATTGCGGTAGGATGCATCATGTCAGTTTCGTTAGCTGTAGAAGCTTGATGTGGGCAAGTTGGTTTCGCATAATTTTGCGTACAATAGTCCAAAATAATAATTAATAAGTCCAAAATGCAATATTGGAGAAATTACAATTCAGAATGGTAGAATGGTCGTATCAGAAAAAAAAAAAGAAGAAGAGAGGCAAGCTTATAGTCGGATACGACTTAAGTCTGCAGTGAAGCCCCGCCCACGCCCTCATAACCACCTCGTTCCTCCACGAGGCTACAAATATGTCGTACTTCAAACTTTCCCCGTTATCTAAATTAGGCAGTAACCACAAAAATAAAGCCATAATCACATATTTTATGTATTTTCACCTGTGTATTATAGTGCAATGGTGAGAGCGTAATTCTTTATTGAACTGAAATAAAACACCTGCGGCGCAAAAACCAGGCGTGCACCACACATCTTCACAAGAAGCAAAAGCCACAATTTGTCACAGTTCTGTACAAGATTGCAAATACAGTTACGTTTTACAATAAAGGTTCATATCCTGTTATTATTATCGTTTACTGTGTTATATTAAAAAAAATTTCTCTGCACAAAACGAATCTGGGCTTAGACATACTCCAGTTTCCAACAAGGACGTCTCTCCTGTGGAAGCGTTTCTCACTGAGCACAATTATGTATCTGCCGTTCCTGCTTCATCGAGCTCGCCTTCATTCACTGCGCTGTCATCAGGTACGCCTCAGGCGTGCCAGGCTACACCGATGACACTGAGCCAGTTGTTCAAAAGAAACAGCAGTGGGAATGCCCTCTGCAGTGGCGCTCTGCAAATCTTGCTGAATGTGTACATGAAGCTACAAAAAGAGCAACTGAATGTTGCAGTCATGCAGATGTGTGAGCGGGTGAGTTAGCTAACCGGTATGAGCTTACGCAAAGTTCTTGATGTCAGGCACACTGCCAAAAACATGGAATAAAAACTATGGACGCCTCCACAGAAGCGGCCCAGAGGTGAAGGCTGTAAGAGGTGCCTACATACTTACGACAGCTTCACACTGACTGCATTAAGAAACTGCATTCATGACTTTTTTCTCAACCGTGCAGTAGATAGCTGCAGAATTAGCATCTGCGAGCCCAGATGATCTGCAGAACCTTCAGCTGTGGACCATCTATCGCCTCTTCCTGGACGTGGGCTTCAAGAGCGAGAAACGTGGGAGGAACTACTTGCTCATCGACCGTGAAGACTTGTTGTGGTGCTCCACAAGTATCTTTACGAGATTGCTCGGTACAGAGAAGAAGGGCGCAAGATATTCCATCTTGATGAAGCTTGGGTCACTGCTGGCCACACAGTGAGTAAGGTCTAGGCTGATAAGACAGTCAAGTTGTGACGCGGCGTGTACTTGCATGGCTTAACAACAGGGCTCAAGCAGCCCCCGGGAAAAGGACAGCAGCTGATCATTACTCATGTTGGTAGTGAGGATGGATCTGTTCATTGTTTACAGGATGTGTTTCTGGGAAAGAAAACGGGTGACTACGAGAAAATAAATGGCAACAGTTTCGAGATTGGTTCAGTTCGGTCGTCGATAGGCTGCCACTGCAAAGCTTCATTGTCACAGACAATGCCTCCTACCACTCCAGGCAGGTGGAGGAAATCCCGTCGCTGTCATGGTGGAAGGCAGAGATCCAAGACTGGGTGGCCTCGAAGGTGATCCCGTCCCATGCCTCCATGACCAAGAAGCAGCTTCTGGACACTGTGGTTACCATTAAGACTAAATTTATCAAGTACCGGGTCGATGTGGCTGCTGAAAGTGCTGGCTTTGTTGTCTTCAGGCGAGGGAGCCACTTTGAGTTTATATCACTTTGAGTTTAACCCCGTAAAACTCATTTGGGCACAGATTAAGAATAGAGTGGCAGTGGTGAACACCACATTCAAGACCAAGTATGTGCACAACCTTCTCCTGGCTGAAGTGGAGAAAGTCGCACCAGAGAACTGGGCCAAGGCTGTGCAGCACGTGAAGGGCGTCGAAACACTTCTGGGAGATGCGTGGGTTTAGTGACAAGATGGAGGTGATCATCAACCTGGGAATTGATAACAGCGAGTCGGAATTGGAGCTCTCTGGCATTGAGCCATTGCAGTGAGCTTGCATACTACACAATGGCTGGTGCACGCTCCTCAGGTGTCCTCACTGCTACTGCTTGGCTGTGCCCGCTGCCACGTCTCGCCTCGACTACATGATGGCTGATGCACGCTCCTCAGGTGTCCTCACTGCTGCTTGACTGTGCCTGCTGCCACGTCCTACTCGATTGCACGATGGCTGGCTGACGCTTCAAAGCTGTCCTCCCTGCTGTCCTTTGTGCCCTCTGCCACATTTCACTTCGACTACACAGTGGTTGATGCATGCCTTCCAGAATGCTATGACTCCTCCTGCATGCTCTCTTGTGCCTCTTGAGTGCAGTGTTCTATAGCCCTTTTGTATCAGGCTGCACCTTTGAACAATGGCTTTAGCCCTGTTGGTAGAGCTGTTGACACTGTTAATGTTAGATGTTGCACAACTGAAGGTTTCTGAG
Source organism: Dermacentor albipictus (assembly GCF_038994185.2). Classification (NCBI taxonomy): domain Eukaryota; kingdom Metazoa; phylum Arthropoda; class Arachnida; order Ixodida; family Ixodidae; genus Dermacentor; species Dermacentor albipictus. The sequence continues at coordinate 185,725,362 of NC_091821.1, forward strand.
CGCACGAGTACATCAACCATCTCGCAAGAGCAGTTGTCACATCACAAGAGATCAACTAGAAGATGTGGATCACATATTTTTAGGTAATCGAAGCAGTGCTCCACAGACATGCTTCTAGCTCGCATTGAATTAATGTAGACAAGGGTACAGTTCACTGCAGTCAAGTAGTGCATCCAGTCATGGCTGACAGTCTTTGCTGCCTAGAAGCTCTCGTATGTGCCACCACCCTCGACGCCCTCAATGGGTCATCGGTCCTCAAGTGACTGAAATGCACCTTGTGTGGTAAAGTCCATTGTGGCCCTTTTTCTTTACACAAGGAGGGTGGGCTCAAGTACTAATTTTCGAAGCATTTCACTCCAGAGGAACCAAGCACAAGGTTAGGGGGATATCTTGCACAGATTGTATCGCTGGTGGTTGCCTGCCTGTAATACATGAATACTTTGTTTAGCGCAAAACGACACACACAAGAAAGACAACAGGACAAGGCGCTACTCTCAACTGACATCATTTTATTGCGTCACTCCTTTATAGACCGCTCAAACCAGAGGAACATGCGCAGTGAGCACCATGCGGTGGAGTCACCAACAACATCCGATCCCAAGAGCGCACTCATGCGACAGAATCCAAAAAACCAAATTCAGCGCTGTACAAGGTTAAGGAAGGCACACTAATGCACTGTGACCCCAATAACTGAATGAAAAACGCTTTCAATAACTCTCGGGCGGTGGTGTCACGGCTCTTTTTCAAAATCGTGGTATCACGAAGCATGGATTTGCACTTGCATGTTTTACAATGCTGAGCCAAATGGGAACCTGTGCCTGTTGGTATGGATCGCTCATGTTCAGTTGAGAGTAGCGCCTTGTCCTGTCGTCTTTCTTGTGTGTGTCGTTTTGCGCTAAACAAAGTATTCATGGATTCGCACCAACTAGCCCGCCAACGCATTGCCTGCCAGTGCTGGGGATCGAACCCCACATTGCCTTTAGCTTGCCCTGGTTGAGACCCTGCACGTGCTAGTGTCAACATACTGGCAAGCTTAACAAGCACCTTCGCATACAGAAGGTCCTACTTCATCTCCTCCTCGACCTGCAAGGCACTATGAGACATGGCCATGAGAGCTCCACTGATGCCACCTCCTGAGGCTACTTTTGCATCACGAACGGTGTTAGGAACTCATGAAGGCATAAACTCATTTCACAATGTTGTCTAGAAAGTGTTGCCCACATTCGTCTCTGTAGATGCACACTGTGCCGTCAGTGGCACCCCTTCGGCCACTCTTCAGTGCTGTGAGTGATGCAACTGTTGGAGGGCACAGTGTGTCTCTATTCATTAATGCACAGTGTTCTGCATTACTTGGTGAGATTAGGCTACTGCGATCATCTCTGGAACCAGATAGCTCCTTACTGAGGCACTCACAGTGTCCTTGCTGAAGACATCAACTCAGCGTCAGTCATATTCAGAAGGCAGAGCCAGGCAGAACCATTGCCCACAAAACTGGTTCAAGGAATATGTCAAAAATAGCTTTTCCTCTGTTTTTCAAAAATGCTTCATGAATGTTCATAAGTGTATGGCGTAATATAAAAATGGGCCAGAAATTGTAGTGTATACTGTAAAGGTATGCGAAAGGGTACATTACTCGTACTCGCATTACTTATCACTGAAATGTCCAAAACATGTTTTCACCTAAAAGTCTACAAAGTGCTCAGTAGTTTGTGTTGTGAACCAGTCAGTGGGAAGGTCTGAACATGAGTGTTTATCAAATGTGAAGTGCATTCTCCTATGTGTACAGTACTTGAAGACTACTGTACGCGTGGAACTGTACATATGGAAGACTACTGTGCACTGTATTCTGTAAGAAAGCATTCCAAATGAATGTGAAGTGCTATACAAGATGTATTGTCTATGGGCTTTATTTCACTAATGCACGTAAATGAACTTTTTGATCCATTCACGTCCCTTTCACGTGTAAAAGTAGTTGAAAAGGTACATTACTCGTACTCAAGTTACTTGTATGCATCGGTGCATTTTGTTTGGATCAGTGCAGTGCATCCGCTACCGTCTCTCCACAGTCTGCCGCTTGGGCGATACTCAACCATAGTTCTCAGGCACGTTTTGTATCTCCGTGTGAACCCTCCCAATGGGCTGTGTTACGTTTCGCCTACAACGCGCGGTATAGCCGGCGCGGATGCAACGGACGCCGGGGCTTCATTCAAAGCGGTGGACATTTTGGCCCGTTCGGCGCTGCCGCGACGTCTCCCCGCCAAGTGCATCCAGGCATGTTTCGATGCCACGTGTATTCGTGTGTGCGTGTGTGTGCATGTTGGTGCCCACGCTTTTCAAAGCGCGGCAGCCGGGGAGAGGAGCTCCCCAAATGTGAAGCGAAGAGGTCTGATCGGCGCCGGCCCGGCGGATGAGTCACTACACTCGTCTCAACATGTCTCTCAGCTTGTCCGTGCCCCGCCGTCACGTGGCCTCATCCCGTGACCTTCCTTCTTGCCCTCGACTCCGAGAGTATAAAAGCAGCTGCCCCCCGGACGCCAAGAGAGAGGCTCCGAATTCTTCCATCAAGAAGCGCGCCCTCCCGTCTCTCCACTTCGGTCGACCTGACCGGCCGCTCTTTGCGATGCTAGAATAAACAAGTTGTTCTGTTAGCAGTCGACTCATGCTTTGCCAGGACCTTCGGATGCTTCCAGTTGTGCCCCAGGCCGCCAGGCCAACGCTACCCTTGGGGCTTGCGACCCAGATGCAACAACTCGCGCCAGTGGTGCGATTACAACAACTGATTGTCAGCGGGGAGATCGCGACAACGGAAGCCAGCAGCGAAGATATGCGGTTGACTGTATGCTGAGCAGCACAACGACCATCCGGGAGTAGTGCAACGAGCCCTGTGTGATGACTGGTTGCCTGCAGCGGAACAACTGCGCTGAATTCTTGGCTGCGAGGTTTGGTGAGTGCGGGACTTTCTTCTTCTGAGTTTTGCCAGGCTTTTGTTAGTGTCAGAAACGGAGCTGGTAATTGTGGTTGTCGTTGCTGCCGGGTTAGTTTGCGGCAAGACAATAGTAGGCAGTAGAGAAAGCAGCATTCAGAGCAGCCATGGATTTGAAGTCGTTGCGCAAACTGAAATTGCTGGAGCTTGCAAGAGAGTTGGGTCTGGATGTCTCAGACAAACTCAGAAAACCAGAACTGCTGAGGGCTATTCTTGAGTTAGAAGCTGAAGATGATGAGCTGTCAGAATGCCTTGAGACCATTGAGGAGAGGGCAAAAAGACAGGAGCGCGAACTTAAAGAGCAAAAAGAGAAACAGGAGCGCGAACTTAAAGAACAGAAAGAGAAACAGGAGCGCGAACTTAAAGAGCAAAAAGATGAGCGCGAATGAAAAGAGCAGAAAGAAAAAGAAGAGTGTGACCACGCTTTGGAAATGAAGCGTCTCGAGGTAGAGATGGAACGCGCTCGTAATGGAAGTCAGGCACACGGTGCAGGAGAACGAGTATTGTTCAAAATGACTGACCTAATGCGGCCGTTTAAGCTTGGAGAGGACATTGGTTTGTTCCTGGTTAACTTTGAGCGAACGTGCGAGAAGCAGGGGTTCTCTCGGGAAACGTGGCCACAGCGCTTGCTCACTTTGTTACCCGACGAGGCGGCCAATGTAGTCGCTCGCTTGAATAGAGAGGAGGCAGAGGATTTCGACCAAGTGAAGTCGAGTCTGCTAAAAAAGTACAGGCTGTCAGCGGAGGCGTTCCGTCGGAAGTTTTGGGAAAATGAGAAAGGCAAAAGTGAGTCGTATACAGAGTTTGCCTACAGGCTTATGTCAAACATGCAGGAGTGGCTCAAAGAAGAGAAAGCGTTTGGTGACCACGAGAAAGTTCTGCAGTGTTTCGGGCTAGAACAGTTTTATAGTCGGTTACCTGAGAACGTGCGGTACTGGGTCTTGGATAGGCCAGACGTTAGTACGGTGGCTTGAGCCGCTGAGCTAGCCGAAGAGTTTGTGACGCGTCGGGCTCGCGGAGCTAAGGATGGTCAAAAGGGTGAATTTGGCTCCAAGTTTGAGAGGCCGAAGTTCACGCCCATGAGAGCAAAGGGGGACACACGTAGTGCGAATGTGAGTGAAAGCAGTCCGGTCGAACGTAAGGAGACGGCGGCAGCCGAAGCCGAACGCAAAAAGCGCTTCGAGACAAGGCAAGCGCGCGTGTGTTATACGTGCCAGAAGCCGGGTCACTTTTCGGCGCAGTGTCCGGAAACAAAAACAAAAGTCGTGTTTTTGTCGTTATGCAGCACTGACGAGAACATGAAGCTTCTCGAGCCTTACATGCGAGACCTCCTTGTGAACGGGAAAGAGTGCCGAGTGCTTCGCGATTCCGCAGCTACAATGGATGTAGTTCACCCCTCTTACGTAGAACCCGATATGTTCACGGGCGAGTGCGCATGGATCAAGCAAGCCGTGGAAGCTCATAGCGTGTGTCTGCCCATAGCAAAAGTGCTTATTGAAGGACCTTTCGGAGCACTTGAGACGGAGGCCGCAGTGTCATCTATGCTGCCCCCCCAGTACCCATACCTATTTTCGAACAAGTCCGATCACCTCCTGCGCGAGAAGGGGCTTTTGTTTGGTGAGGCTAGCATTCAGGCCTTAAAGGGACACTAAAGGTTACCAGAAACTCAAGTTAAACTGGTAGAGCAATGTTCTAGAACGTCTAAGGCGTCAATTTAATCGCGAACAGAGCTTTAGTAACCGAGAAATTGAGGTAAATGCATGACACGATTTGAGACCTCCCAGCGACATTCCGGTACTAGCCCGATGACGAAAGGACTCCTCATAATTTGTGTTACTAATACTCAACTACTCGTATTAAAAATATCATTTCATTCGATTATAAGACGGAAAAAAATGCTACTTGTCTACGTCTATTCGATTCTAAGAAAAAATAACATTTTGACGTTGCCCTTCAGTAATATGGGTGTTCGAAAGGTTTCGTTTTCGCTCGACTCTGCGCGCTCGACTCTGCACCGCGCACGCTTTGGAGTTTCAGTACTTTCGTTATCGCGTCGTGCTGTGAGGGTTCTGCTGGCTCGCGAAACTTTCATTTGGAACAAGCAGCGAGAATGCCACGTCCATGTGATGTCGTGGGAAGCCCTTGTTGCTTTCCCGCTCCTGAGAGCCGGTGTCGAGGCCGCCGTTGTAGTACACAACGACGCCGGCAGTGCGAGCCCTCAGCAGCAGGTCGCGCTCGTCGGTGCTCAAATCGCTGAAGTTGAGCCCACCATCGTGACCCAATCTGTCGGTGTCAGGGTCCATTGCGACTAGTGTCGAAGTTTGCGTCATAGAATGAAGTACCAGCTTATGGGCGTATTGCGCTGGAGTTTGAGGTATAGTAGCGGCGCCTGGTGGCGGTGCGGGAAACGACATCTGGGTCATGCCAGCTTGGCTGTGGCGAAGCACGTTTCTAGGCCGAGTTTTGCGTCGATTCGCACTTTTTTTATGCCCTGTTGTGAGTGCGAAAAGGCTCACAGACCGCGCCAACCACGCTGCGAGCTCGCCGCAGCCTATAGTTTAACGAAAACGGACTCTCCGTGTGCCGTGGGACGTAATTCGTTTCTCCTTCCGCTAGCCACCATACTCCCGCTTTCGCACTGCTGTCGGCTCTGTCTTGGCTCTGTTTCTGGCCGCGCGTTTGCGTTTTGCGCAGAAAAGCTGTAGCGCCGTATGCGGACACCGTTCTACTCACCGATGGCGCAACGTCACTATGAGACCATGATTTCAGTACTCCTCGATCGGAGGGCGGGTGATTTGAACTGCGCTAGAGGTACGCGGACGCTTCAGAACGCATTTTCTCTTAAAATAAGTCTCTCCTTGGCACGAAACAAGCGTTTCGAGGTTTCTGTGATGGTATTTCAACAGTCCACGTTGACTTAATAGTAACCTTTAGTGTCCCTTTAACCAGATCGAAGGTTCGGGAGCTCGCTGCAAAGGCGGTAGTTGCGGGGCCGACGTTGTCGAACAATGAGAAAGGGTCAGAGGCGCAGCAAGCTGATATTCAGAGCACGTCCAAACTGAATAAAATTGAGCCTGTAGCGTTGAAGGCACCAGATACTGGAGAGGAAATGCCCGACACGGGAAAGTTAGAAGAGCTATCTGCAGATTTGCTCATCGCGCCTACGTCAGATGGACTTAATAGGTTGCTAAAAGTCAGCCGGTCGGCTTTGATAGCCGAGCAAAAAAAGGATGGTAGCCTAGAAAACATACGCTGCATTGTCAAGGAAGGTATCGCCAAGAAAAATGCTCGTTTTGTGGAAAGAGGTGGGGTCCTGTACCGGAAGTATCTAGACCGCAGGGGAGTGGAGTTCGATCAGCTGATCGTGCCTCAGTGCTACCGTCAGGATCTGTTGCGCTTGTCGCATGGGGGTTCGTGGTCCGGACACCTAGGAGTTAAGAAAACTAAGGACCGTCTCTTGCAAGAGTACTATTGGCCAGGGTGTTTTCGGGACGCAGGTCACTTTGTGAAGACATGTGACACCTGTCAGCGGGTGGGCAAACCAGGGGACAAATCGAGGGCGCCGTTGAAGTTGGTACCTATCATTACAGAGCCTTTTAGGTGGCTCGTTATTGATACAGTGGGACCTCTGCCGGTAACAGCCACGGGGTACAGACACATTTTGACTGTGATCTGTCCAGCGACAAAGTTCCCTGAAGCAGTGCCGCTTAAAGAACTCAGCTCAGTTGAGATAGTCAATGCACTACTGTCCATATTTGCGCGAGTTGGTTTTCCTGCGGAAATGCAAGCAGATCAGGGCACAGTGTTTACTAGCGCTTTGACGACAGCCTTTCTCGAAAGGTGCGGGGTAAAGCTGTTACACATCTCAGTGTACCACCCCCAGTCGAATTCCGTTGAGAAGCTCCACTCCGTCATGAAGCGCGTGTTGAGAGCATTGTGTTTTGAACATCAAACTGACTGGGAGCTGTGTCTGCCTGGGGTGATGTTTGCATTACGGACCGCGCCGCATGCGGCTACGGGGTTTTCGCCAGCTGAGCTGGTGTACGGTCGCTCGCTGCGGTCTCTGCTTCGCATGCTTCGAGAATCGTGGGAAGGCAGGGTTGACGACCCAGGGTGGAGTACGTGCTTAGGCTCCTCGAACGCTTAAGGGCACAGGAGTTGTCAGGTGAAGCAATGGCAAAGGCCCAGCAGAGGGCCAAGGTTTATTATGATCATACAACCAGGACCCGTCGTTTTGAGGTGGGCGGTGAGGTCATGATATTGCGCACATCGCTAAAAAACAAACTCGACGTGCAGTGGGAGGGCCCAGCACGGATTGTTCAAAAACTGTCGGACGTTAACTACGTGGTGAGTCTGCCAGGAAAACGGAAAGCACAGCAAGTTTACCACCGTAATCTGCTCAAACCCTATAAGCAACGTGAAGCAGTGGTGTGTATGATGGTAAACGTTCCCGAAGAGCTTCCGGTCGAGCTTCCGGGACTAGGCTCAGTGACGAACAGGGAAAACACCGATCAAGTCATTAGTGACTTAATCAGTAAAGCACTGCTGTCGCCTGAGCAGAAAACCGAACTACACCAGCTCTTACAAGAGTTTCAAGGTCAGTTCTGTGAGAGGCCTGGTAGAACTTCTGTCCTTACTCATGATATAGAACTTACCTCCCCAGAGCCAGTACGATCCAAGGCGTACCGGGTGTCACCCCGCCAGTACGATATTATGGAGGCTGAGGTAAAGAAGATGCTACAGCTCGGTGTTATTGAGGTGGCGGGTGAGAGTGATTTTACCTCCCCTTTGATTTTAGTTGAGGTACCGGGCAAGGAACCTCCTCCTTGCGTCGACTACCGCAGGCTTAATTCCATCACTAAGGATCAAATTTATCCGATCCCTAACATCGAGGAGCGCCTTGAGAAAGTTAGTAGCGCTCAGTTTATTTCCACCCTAGATCTTGTCAGGGGTTATTGGCAGGTTCCACTTACAGAAAAGGCTAGTAGGTATGCGGCGTTCATTTCACCAATGGGAACATTCTGTCCTAAAGTGTTGAGTTTTGGTTTGAAGAACGCGCCATACTGTTTTTCAAGCCTCATGGATAAAGTGTTGCGGGGACAGCAAGAATTCGCTTTACCATATTTAGACGACGTAGCGATATTCTCCGCATCGTGGTCTGAGCATATGGCACACTTGCGGGCAGTGCTAACCTGCCTGCGCGAAGCGGGCTTGACAGTCAAGGCTCCCAAGTGCCAGTTAGCACAGGCCGAGGTTGTCTACCTCGGTCACGTAATTGGACGGGGTTGTCGCCGCCCCTCTGAAATAAAGGTGGCCGCTGTGCGAGACTTCCCGCAACCGCGCACGAAGACCGATATTCGGTCGTTCTTAGGTGTCGCCGGCTACTATCGGAGGTATATCCCCAGGTACTCTGATATCGTGGCTCCCCTGACGGATGCTCTAAGAAAGACAGAGCCCCAAACAGTCGTCTGGGACGAGACAAAGGAAAGAGCTTTTAGCGCCCTAAAGAGCGCCCTAACAAGCCAGCCTGTGCTACGATCGCCAGACTACACAAAAGGGTTCGTTGTTCAGTGCGATGCTAGTGAGCGAGGCATGGGCGTTGTACTGTGCCAACGGGAAAGTGGAGAAGTGGAACATCCCATCCTGTATGCTAGTCGTAAGCTGACCAGTCGTGAGCAGGCGTACAGCGCCACCGAGAAAGAGTGTGCGTGTCTCGTGTGGGCCGTTCAGAAATTGTCATGCTACCTAGCCGGCTCGAGGTTTATCATTGAGACGGATCACTGCCCTCTCCAATGGCTGCAGACCATCTCCCAAAAATGGCCGCCTCCTGCGCTGGAGCCTCGCTTTGCAACAATATTCCTTTGAGGTGCGTTACAAAAAGGGGAGTCTCAACAGTAACGCCGATGGCTTAAGTCGAAGCCCCTAACGTAGGAATAAGCCTCAAAGTTGTTTGTTACTGATGTTTTTCTTCCTGAGGCAGGATTTTTAACATATTGCTTTTGTGTAGTGTTTCAAAGTGATGACGTGCTTTCTAGTGCAATTTTCCAATTTTTGGATGCGTTCTGAGTGCTGCTAGACTACTGTAAGGAACTAGGCAGTAGAAAAAAAAGGGGGAAAGAGCCTGGCATGGCTTAGTGAGGGTTGTGCCGTGCTCTCTGACTGAGCGGCTGAGTTTCTGCGTATTTCTAACGCTTGCTGGGAACGAGAACAAAAATGGCAACTCTCCCGAAGTCACTTTGCAGTGTCCTGTGTGAACCTGAACGTGAGAACGAGGCTTTCTCTGTGCGCTGCGCTCAAGAAACGCCGAAGGACGACCGACTTCGGTTATGAGCATCATCGAGCGACATCCTTCCGGACAGCAGATGCAGTCCCCTGACTATCGGGATCTCCTTCCCCCGGCATTGCGGTCTGTTACGTTTCGCCTACGACGCGCGGTATAGCCGGCGGGGATGCAACGGATGCTGGGGCTTCATTCAAAGCGGCGGACATTTTGGCCCGTTCGGCGCTGCCGCGACGTCTCCCCGCCAAGCGCGTCCAGGCATGTTTCGATGCCACGTGTATTCGTGTGTGCGTGTGTGTGTGTGTGCATGTTGGTGCCCACGCTTGTCAAAGCGCGGCAGCCGGGGAGAGGAGCTCCCCAAGTGTGAAGCGAGGAGGTCTGATCGGCGCCGGCCCGGCCGATGAATCACTACACTCGTCTCAACATGTCTCTCAGCTTGTCCGTGCCTCGCCGTCACGTGGCCTCATCCCGTGACCTTCCTTCTTGCCCTCGACTCCGAGAGTATAAAAGCAGCTGCCCCCGGACGCGAAGAGAGAGGCTCCGAATTCTTCCATCGGGAAGCGTGCTCTCCCGTCTCTCCACTTTGGTCGACCTGACGGGCCGCTCTTTGCGATGCTAGAATAAACAAGTTGTTCTGTTAGCAGTCGACTCATGCTTTGCCAGGACCTTCGGATGCTTCCAGTTGTGCCCCAGGCCGCCAGGCCAACGCTACCCTTGGGGCTTGCGACCCAGATGCCACAACTCGCGCCAGCGGTGCGATTACAACAGCTGCAATGATAAATGATCAAGTTAACACCTGATAGAGGGAGAGAGATGTAAATATTTTACTGTATGTATATCTGTTGATGGGTGTATGTTGTCCTTGTCTAATGCATGCTCTTTTGTCACACTGAAGCCACTGTGTCTTGGGTCTCTTCACTTCAGCCCAACAGCATATTGTTTGAATGGAAAAATAAACACAAAGTCCATCTACTAGTCTGTGTCTCAAAGATTTCTTGCCACAGCGCAAAGTTAACACAAACGATGAAAAGTTGACCCAGCAACATTGCCTTGTGGACTGCTATATAATGTTACTGTGCATAAATTACTTTTGTTACAATATCTCATTAATTAAATATCACCTGTTTATACCATCCAAGTGCCCAGTGCAACTCAACCATGCACCTATCTTCGGCACAAGAACTTTGCAAATGTCTTATCACATGCAGCTTGATTTTTGAATGTGCAACTCTACAGATATGTTTGCAGTACTCTGTTCATGTCATTTGCTAATCAAGAATGCTACGCCTTTGACATTTGCTGTTTCTATGAACTTCTGCACATACTGTTATGTGTGGTATGGTATGTGGTGTTTAACCTCCGGAAGCTGTAAATGGGCAACGAGGCATGCAGTGCACAGCACCTTAGCTGTATTGCCAATTGCAGTAACGTCATGTGTGAGCTTAATATAAGGCAATATTTGGCTAGTGCATGAATGGGACATGCACTCAAGACATTTGAAACGAATTCTCCACCATTTAATGTTCATGGTTACTGAAACCAATTGCTTGCTCTGTACTTCAAGAGTACATCACACATTTGACCTGCGGAATTAAGATAATTACACAGGTATTAGGATGTTTCTGCTCAAGGCTGTACAAAGACAGTTTATTTAGGCATAAAATAATTGCACAACACCCTCAAATTGTCAAATACAGCTCATGACTTCTTGATGACATTGTATAAGTGGTGAAAGCAATGCATTGGTAATGAGGGACGGCTCAATGGAGGGCTCTGGAATAATTTCTACCACCTGGAGTTCTTTAAAGGGACACTAAAGGTTAATATTAAGTCAACGTTGCCTGTTGAAATACCATCCCAGAAACCTCGAAACGCTTGTTTCGTGCGAAGAAGAGACTTATTTTAAGAGAAAATGCGTCCTGAAGCGTCCGCGTACCTCTAGCGCAGTTCAAATCACCCGCGCTGCGATCGAGGAGTATTGACATCATGGTCTCATAGTGACGTTGCGCCATCGGTGAGTAAAACGGCTCCCGCAGATGGTGCAACGGCTTTTCTGCACAACACGCAAACGCGCGGCCAGAAAGAGCCAAGACGGAGCCGACAGCAGCGCAAAAGCGGAACTATGGTGGCTAGCGGAAGGGAAAGCGCACGACGATAAGCTGGTTCTTTATTTTATGGCACCAACTTCGACGCTTGTTGCAATGGGTGGCCTTGCAATGCTGGGCTCGAGTTCAGCAATTTAAGCGACGTGCTGTTGAGGGCTCGCGCTGCCGGCGTCGTTGCGTACTACTACGATGATGGCCTGCTTTGAAGGGCACCTCACGCGACTTCAGTAGGTCGGCGTTGAACTCGTAATCCTCTGGACGAAAGTGCAGCGAGCACACTACATGATTTTTCGGCTCTTTGCCAGCGCGCTGTGGCAGAGGTACGGCACTTAACCACTTCGAACAGAGAGGTTCATTCGTTGGCACACAGTGATAAGTAACGTTACATTCGCCGCTGCAACTGTCCTTGTTCAAGTTCCGCGGACCGTGCGCGCATTCCACGACATCACATGGACGTGGCATTCTCGCTGCTTGTTCCAAATGCAAGTTTCTCGAGCCAGCAGGACAACCGCAGCACGACGCGAGAAAGAAACAACTGAAAGTCCAAAGCGCGTGCGACGCAAAGTCGAGCGCGCAGAGTCGAGTGAAAACGAAACCTTTCGATCACCGCTACTACTCAGGAGTAACGTCAAAATGTTATTTTTTTCTTAGAATCGAATAGAAGTAGACAAGTAGCATTTTCTTCCGTCTTATAATCTAATGAAATGATCTTTTTAGTACGAGTAGTTGAGTACTAGTGACATAAATTATGATGAGGAGTGCTTTCGTCATCGGGCTAGTACCGGAATGTCACTGGGGGGTCTCAAAACGTGTCATGCATTTACCTTAATTTATCGGTTACTAAAGCTCTGTTCGCAATTATGTTGACGCGTTAGATGTTCTAGAGCATTGCTTTATCACTTTAACTTGACTTTCTGGTAACCTTTAGTGTCCCTTTAACGTGCACTGACACCACACAGTATACAGGTGCCTTGCGTTTTGCCTCCATCGAAACACGGCTGCTGCAGCTGGGATTGAACGTATCCTCGGGCTCAGTAGCTGAGTTAGCTCCCAACGACAGCGTTCACCGTTGCACAGCACCCAGAAATCATGAAACCGAGCTTGAAATTACGTGCCTTTGGATAAAGCTTGACAATTCCGCTACCTCAAAAGGACAGCCACAATGCCAGTGGCCAGTTAGGAAAGCATGCCAGCAAGCCAACAGCTGTTCTTCAGTGGTCCTGTCCAACCACGAAGGATTACAGTGAAACATACATAGACTGACCTTAACAGTATGGATTTTATGATGCGATGAATGCACGGGCACAACTGAATTTAGGTTGAGTCCTCAATCAATAGCACTTCTCGTGAAAAAAAAAATATATATATATATATTTCTGAACGGCTGATACAACACGCACAATGAATTGTTTGTGGGCAGAAAGCAAGGAACTGCTAGAACATTAAAAATACTGTCTGCTTCGCATCAACTTTTACTGTCAGGAAGGGTTTTTAGATTGGCTTGTTGGTGCATATTAACTTATGGGGAAACTGCTCGAGGATGGGACAAGAGAGGAAAGAAAATCGAGCGCAAACTTGACAGTATTGTCAAGTTTCACCTCAGTTGGCGGGGAAGTTTCATGAGTAATAAAACAGACTTGGCAGTGCAATGAACTGTACCGCAGACTTTTGAAGAGTGAAATGCTCGGACTCCACACATTTTGTCCATGTCTGCTGCACACCTCGTAGCTTCCACCGACAAATAGCCTCTTCAAGAACAGCAGACGTTCCGGAGGTATTAAGTACGATGCCATTTTGAAGATGTCGCATGATGACGACTTTTGCTTCTGTGATTGGCTAGCGGAGTAACACAACCCTGCACGTTCCGTGTGCCTTGGTGTCTTGGTTGCCAACTACTGTTTTTTAAGTTGTATCCTACTGTAGTTGTGTGTAGAATCTCGCCCTTCGGTCACAAGGTGTCCACCCCTCAAAATTTCTGATGCCTGCATTCAAGTTATCATGCATTTGACAATTGCTGAAGGAAATCTGTTATTTTACTTCCTGATAAGTACATTTCAGTGTCTTCTGCGTAAAACTCGTCTATTTGAGGTCTTTTTATTCTAAAAGCAACTTTTTGGGGAGAAATTGGTTTTTAACCTGATTTAATCTGGAAATGCATGCGCGTGGCTCACTAGTGGTTCTCACACAGACCGACAGGCGGCCGACCGCCTTTCTGCCCAAGTGGAGGAGGCCTGCTCACTGCTAGCCGAGTACAACAGCCGGTTGGCCCAGGAATTAGAAGACCGCAAGCAAGTCTCCCAGATGCTGGCCAGCTTCACCTTCCACCAGAGAGAGCTCATGGCACTTGCGGAGCAGAAACTCGAGGTTAGACCACATTTGGGACCATGGAAGTAAGGGGGGGGGGGGAGCATCTGTGGGTTTTTGGCATTTGCTACATCCTGGTGAGACAAATTTGCATTGGCTCTCACATTAAAGTGTATGGCTTGTACACACACAGCTATACCCAAGGTTCCACATCTTTTTTTCTTCACAATCCAGCATGTACAGACACGTGCACGCACGGACACACACACACACACACACACACACACACACACACATACACACACACACACACACACCTCGATTTGGAATCCTGGATAACTTGTATTGCATGTGTGCTCCTGAATTTTTACATGTATATTTAACCGGATAATTGGTGGGGCCAGTCTGCCACTTCCCGGTTAATTTGTATACTTCACCGTGGCTTCCGAGCTATGCAAAAGAAGTTTCCAATCTCGGAGGCTTCAAATAAATTAGGTTCTATGCATATTTTTTAAGAACAGATCTTGGAGGCCATGCTTTTCCAGCATGTGGGCCTTGTTTGGTCCTGTCAGTTGGTGAACGTTGTGCAACTGCTGCGTTTGTCTGTGCCTGCGCATTTTTCATTGTGAATTGTTTAACTGTAGTCTGCTCAGAAGGTGCTGAAGTACAAGAGTTGCTACAAGGAAAGGTTTGTTTGATTGAAGAGGCCTGCAAGTCAACAGTGTAACAATGCTGTGTAACGTCGTCAAGAACAAGCAGAAAATACTCAATGCGTACAGCTAAACTCATTCTGCAAAGCGTACACTCCTACATGCTCCTACATATGCTGACGTTGAAGCTGCCTTGATTGCTTGGCTGCAGAAAGCAAATGCTATAAATGCTAATAAGGAGTTTAAATGCAGCAATGGATGGTTCTGTTGCTTCAAGGATTGCAACAATTTAACGTTCTTTACTGTTTGTGGTGAGAGGGGCAGTGCTGGCCAGTGTTCTCAACGGCTGGAAGCAGCGCAGCTTGACTCCACTACTTGCCAAGTACGACACAGCAGATGTGTACAGTCTTGATGAGGCTGTTCTATTTTACAAAATGCTGCCTATGAAGACGTTCACTGTGAAGGAGGCAGACAAGAGGTGGCAACAGAACAAAGACAGAATCACTGTTTTGTTCGGTGCGAACATGTGCAGTGAGCACAAACTGCTGGTGCTTGTTGTTGGCAAGACGGAGAAGCCTCGTTTTAAAAATACATGACTGTCACCAAAAGATGACTTAATTTACAAGAGCAATAAGAAACCTTAGATGGCTGTGGCAACTTTCAAGGAATACGTGCAGCACCTTGACCGCAAGTTTGCGGCTGGAGGGTGTAATGTTCTGTTCGTCGTTGATGATTGCCCAGTGCATGGCGGCATTCAGAACCTGCGGGCAATCAAGCTGATATTTCTGCCTGTTAACACGACGTCACTATCACAGCTGATGGATCAAGGTGTTATACTTCACACGAGGAAGACATATCGCTACAATTTGTAGAAACGAATCCTTCTTTGCTACGATAATGGCAAGGAGTAGGCCCATTGATGGCTATGGTGTTGGGCTGCTGAGCACGAGGTCGCGGGATCAAATCCCGGCCACGGCGGCCGCATTTCGATGGGGGCGAAATGCGAAAAACACCCGTGTACTTAGATTTAGGTGCACGTTAAAGAACCCCAGGTGGTCAAAATTTCCGGAGTCCTCCACTACGGCGTGCCTCATAATCAGAAAGTGGTTTTGGCACGTAAAACCCCAAATATTATTATTAGGCCCATTGACCTCCTCGGTGCTTTATGCCTCATTGTTCACGTTGGAGGCAAGCGGAGGCCACAGTTATTCGACGGTGTTTTGAGCATGCCGGATTTGTGAAGTTCCAGCCTCATTACAATCTTCACGTCTTCGCGTGGGAGGTCTGGCATTCTCGCGCCCCTGAGCAGCTTGCCCTTGTTTATTCGCTTCATCCTGTGACGGAGGCTCTTGCCGGTGGTGTCATCAAGGTCATCGCCACATGTGTTGCCGACGTTTGCTTCAACTTCTCGCCGGCAGCTTTTCACCCCTGGGCTCTTGTGACCTGATCCGGCGAATTTCTTCGCCATCAACCTCAATTCTCATAGCGGTCAACACATTGGGTCAGTGTCCGCTTGCCAAATTAGCGATTGGTCGGTAATTGGCTGCAGCTTGATGCGGCTTGTGAGTAGGCCTATCGCCTGTGAGAAGGCCGGTGGGCGCTCCTCGTGGGTCACAAAGTCAGCTCTAATTACCGAAGAATGGGACCCCTACCTCGGAATTGGGTATCCCGGTGGTCCACGTAGGTTCATACATCTGATCTATGCACTTTCATGAAGATACGAGTTGAATAGTCGGTGCAATTAGTGAAAATTCAGAGAGCTGACGTGGAACACGTTCATTCAGCAATGCAGTGGCTCATCTGCAAGTAGCGAAGAATTCCACATCGATGTGATGTCACAGGATGTCCGAACAGTCCACTTCACTGACCAAAAGTAGCTGCAGCGCAAATCCACCACTCTGCTTTGGCTCGGATTCTCCATGGCTGTGTCCTTGCTTTCTGTGGAAACAAAAATTCAGTGCCCTTCCACTCTGTGAAGAAGAATGTCCAGCGAAGCTGTGTATGTCGGCCCCTTAATGGCGAACTGCACTTCTACCGCAGGTCGGCCCGGCATTGCACTATCTTCGGGATCTGCATACGTATGGGGAGTGCTTAACGCCTGCTTCACCTCCGCCACGGGTCGGCCCGGTATTGCACAATCTTCAGGATTGGCGCATGTATGGGGAGTGCTTAACGCCTGCCTCACCTATGCTGCGGCTCAGCCCGGCATTGCACTGTTTTCAGGATCAGCCCATGTATGGGGAGTGCTTAACGCCTGCTTCATTTCCGCCGCGACCTGCCGCGGTTACTGAGTGGCTATGGCATTGGGTTGCTAAGCATGAGGTCGCGGGATGAAATCCCAGCCACGGCGGCTGCATTTTGATGGGGGTGAAATGCAAAAACACCCATGTACTTAGATTTTGGTGCACGTTAAAGAACTGCAGGTGGTCCAAATTTCCTTAGTCTCCCACTACGGCATGCCTCGTAATCAGATTGTGGTTTTGGCACGTAAAACCCCATAATTTAATTTAAACCTCCGCCGCAGGTTGGCCCGGTATTGCGCTGTCTTCGAGATGGGCCCATGTATGGGGAGTGCTTCACACCTGCGTCACCTCTGCCGCAGGTCGGCCCGACATTGCACTATCTTCGGGATCGGCCCACGTATGGGGAGTGCTGAATGCCTGCTTCATCTCTGCCGCGGGTCGGCCCAGCATTACACTATCTTTGGGATCGGCTCACATATGGGTAGTTTTGTGTCAACACACCCACACAATCCTCGGAGAACCATTGGCATAATTTTATCTTGTATAGGTTTTATGCACTTCAGAGCGACTGTTTTTAGGCCCCTTTACAGCCACGTAACATCTACCCTTCATTATTCATAGCTCCACTGCGAACTCATTAGCACCGGCCTGGTGCTCTTTGGCCACACTTGGCCCTTGCGCCAAAAAACACCACAGTCATCATAATCCTCGGAGAACGATCCCTTAACAGCCCCACTGTAATTTGCTGTAAAATTGGTTACGTGTTCGTGTTCCTAATTAATTAATTGATGAATTAATGATACCAACGAATGTGGGAGCAGCGGCATGGGCACGTTTGCGCGGTAACCCCGACGGGTGCCAACGAATCAGCTGTGGAAGATGATGATGCTGGAGCCAATCGTGGTGATGATAGTTTTGTGTTAACACATGGACACAATACAGGGGAAATAGCCCTTAATAGCTTTGCTTTAAAACCATACCGCCATTTGTCAGGCGCCATTTTACTCACTGATGGAACCCGCCGCGGTTGCTCAGTGGCTATGGAGTTAGGCTGCTGAGCACGAGGTTGCGAGATCGAATCCCGGCCACGGCGGCCGCATTACGATGGGGGCGAAATGCGAAGACACCCGTGTACTTAGATTTAGGTGCACGTTAAAGAACCCCAGGTGGTCGAAATTTCCGGAGTCCTCCACTACGGCGTGCCTCATAATCAGAAAGTGGTTTTGGCACGTAAAACCCCATAATTTAATTTTAACTCACTGATGGCAGCCAAGGATGGTGATGGCATATGCAACATTACCACTCCCTAGTTAGGTGGTGGAAGATTTGAATTCCAGTTAAGGTATTTGGACCCTTCAGATGCAATTTTCTCGTAAACCAAGTCTTTTGCTGGCACAAAACACGCATTTCAAGGTTTCTTGAATATTATTTGAACAGTCCATGTCGACTTAGTATTTGCTGTTAGTGTCCGTTTAACTGTAACTTCAGATCAGTAGCATTGTCTTGCTTACATGCTTTTATTCCAGTCTTTTTGTATTTTTCCTTGCTCACTTCAAGCGCCATGAACGCACAAACTCCTGTTGCAATTTGAAATGGTAAAAGCACCTTTATACCGCAATATACACACGGAAAGTCATTCAATTGCATAATATAGATACTAGTACTGTAATTTTAATTTCAAATTCTTCATTTATGAGCGTAAAGTCGGCTCTGTTATAAGTATTTATTGATGATTTCAGGTCAAATTGAGACCATCTGGTGCATAGATGTACATTTGCCACTGCACCAGAAATGCTTTGCACTGTGCCGAATCAGTGTTTTGCCTGTGCCAAGATGTGCATGAAAAGGTCAAATGGCCGTTCCACCACTGCCCATGTGGCGCAGATATCTCTTGACACATTTAGATCAGTTAAGGTCCCTCCGACATGTTGTTTCCACAATGTGGACAAATTCAGTATGTAAAAATATAAAGTAAAACAACAGTGTAATTTGTGGCACCTTTCGAGTCCATATCTCCATACAATTTATAAACTGAGGCATCGTATCAAGTTGGACACAGCTTTCTCGATAAGCCTCTTTTCCATGTAAAGGCTTAGACTTGGCTGCCAACTCTTGAGCACTTACCTTGCATGGCTCATCTTCGATGGTACAAGGGAAAGTGCCAACATGACAGCACACTTTTGCTTGCAAGCCAGAAGTTTTGTTGGGATGCAGGCTGGTAGCGGCTGAGGCCCTTGCCTGAGTCGTATGGTGAACAAAGATAGGGATCAATATAAAAATGAGCATGATCTGGGGTCCTTCCTTAATCATTACTCTCGTTCCTGTCTCCCGGCACTTGCTCAGCCATGCTGGTTTCAGTACCCCTGCTTTGCTCTTTTTGTTTGGTCCCGTCATCATGGGGTTCCGCAGTCACGATATAGTCTGTTTGTGACTGATTTGCAAGAGGGTCACACCGCTGTTCGGGACACCGCCTTGCTCCCTGCATGGGAAGGAATGGGGGAGGTGTTTGCTTTCCTAGCTTCTAAGGCGTATACAGAAGCATGGGAAAATGTGAAATTTCGTACTTTCCACAAGGTGCCTCAACCAGTGATCTTCTGTGTAAGACCAACAAACTTTGAGGGTGCTGTTTGAGTGTCATTTTTCTTCAAAGTGTTCATTTATGAGGGTTCTACATTTCTTAATAAGAATCTGGCCTTGTTATGTGCAGGAGCACCGTGACAAGCTGCACAAGGTGACGCATGTCAGAAACGAGCTCAAGTCCCACCTGCAGAACTTGCCTGACCTTACCCTGTTGCCAAGCGTCACCGGTGGTCTGGCACCCTTGCCATCAGCTGGGGATCTCTTCAGCCACCAGTGACTCTTGTCCGCTCGGTTCTCAGGCCACAATACACTGCTTCTGGCTGTATGACATGCAGTCTTCAGTGGCTAGCAGCTATGGGTTGAGCCTGTTGTTGTGTGTTGAGGGAACGCTTACAAAGTAGTTTGCTCCTCCCCCAATTTTTTCTGGCTTCTCTCTTCCCGGCATTTCACGTTGTTGCATTGTAGGCTTGTTTTAGCTTTTGTGAGGACTCGCTCTGTGCTGTAACCTGGCTGGTATAATCCACTTGGAGGGCAGCAGTGTAGTATCCTTTTCAGGCCATTTGTAAGTGTATGCACATTGAGGATGCCAGGCAGGAAGGAATGCGTATTCGTTTCTAAAGTCTTAAAGGCATGCCTAAGCTGCTACTTTTCTCTCAGTCTCTCACTGCCCACCGTCACCACCACACACACAGAATTCTGTTGCACTGTTACAACCCCAGTTATGGTTAATTTGGTTTTTAAACAAATTGTCACTGCAGTGCAAATCTGTTAATTTACATCTCACTTTGTGCAGTGAAGGTTTCTTGAAAGTTATCTTGTGAAGCTCTAAAAGATGATATTAAAACCTGAATATTCACGTGAGTCACTAATACATTACTTGAAATAAAGAACCTGAACTAGGACATGCATGAGTACAATACATACGTGTACACAGCTGTAACATATGTATGCCTGCTCATCTCATTTTGGCCTTGTTGATGTTCTGTTGAAACCTTGTTAATTGCAAGAAATTTTCTGCATTGCCATTTCCAACAGCACTTACACTAAATGCTTTTTCTTCTAATTTACTTTTGTCTCTATTATGAGAAATCCAGTGAACACATTGTGTGTAGATTTTATGATAGAAACTGCAGATGTCTTCATGTTATATGTATGTAATGTTCAAGTTCTGTGTGCAAGGTGTGGTATGCCATAGAGGAGGACTTTGTCACCAGTAAAACTGGTTTTTATCCTTGTGTCTGCCGACTTAACTGTGGACAGTCTAAATCAATCAGGGTGTGTGTGTTTTTTTCCCCCTAAATATATGAGCTGCAAAGATGTTATAAAAGTGGTATTTTGTTGTAGCTAGCATCGTTTTCTTAATGCCCCCACCCCACCACCACCACCTTTTTTTTTAATATTCATATTAATTTTAAGGCATGCATGAACCATACTTGCCTTCCAATGTATTCTGTCTGGTATGTGTATGAGGAACGTGTTAGTTTTTACTGTCTACAGTTGAAACTCGATTTAACAAAGTAATGCAATGATCACGCTCGACTTCACTAAATAGCGAAGTTCGTGAAAACGAGAAAGGGATTGTTCGGTCCTTCGAAATCTAAAGTTGTAATGTGACGACATCCAAAAGCTACCACAGCATTGTGTTTGTCGCTAACCCAGGCCTGCGTGTGTGAAAAGTCCGCAAGGCCGACCCAAATTGCTTGTGCATGAAACCGAAAGGAAAAAAAAAGACACCTCGGTGTTCTGCAGAGAACTGCGAATTTAGTATGTTGCAGTGAAAACTCGGGATCTTCGCCTGTGTGTGCTTCACTAGCAGTGGGTGCACACACTTCTCATAGCCCACAAGTGCTTGCAATGCGTCCTCAGTTCCCTCGTGGGCTCCAGGAAACCGCCTCAAGGAATCGACGACTGCCGAGTCCGTTGTGCTGCGCATGGGCGCGGCGTGCAATCTCGTCAAAATAAAGCTAGGGCTGTGACTAGGGTGCCCAGATGTTTTAACACGATTGCGCTAGAGCGCATGCACAAAGAAAAACTTGTCTGTGTCAAAAAACAAAGAAATCACCACTTTTTTACTCATTTATTTCAGGAAAAACTTCGTTAAATGGAGTTTGGTGGCAAAGTTAATTTCATTAATTCGGGTTGATGACAGCATTGAACTGTACGTGTACCTATCGGGGAATGGAAATTTCTTCGTTAGATCGGGAACTTTGTAAAGTCAGGTTTTGTTAGATCGAGTTTTAACTGTAGTGTGCATTTTTGTTTTAATAAGTATGCTGTAGTGTATCATAGGAGCTTTGTGTTGGACAACACTCCTTCAGCAGAAATGTTTAGCATGTGTTTGATTGCAAAAGCAACTTGCACAACATGGTCAGCTTCCTTTCCTGTGCAACAAAATGTGCTAGCACACGCGAAAAATAAGCATGCATTTTGTCAGCGATTTGTGAATCGAAATGTGCGAGACTAAAACCACCACAGTGCAGTACAGTGACACTTTTGCTTTTGCAAACGGTATTCTTTACAATACCTGTTGTTGGTTCTTCAGAAGCTGGTGCTGTGGATGTAGTTATATTCCTTTTGTGTGTGCTAAATGAACTGATTCTGACAGATGGAAGTGGTCATAATTAGAATAACTGCATTGAGGTATCTTTGTACAAGTGGCTTTTTTAAAATGTAATATTATTTACTTGACAAAAGTAATTTTCATTTAGGGTTTTTTTTTTCGGTTTATTTTGTTTTGTCTCTCAGTTTATTATTTTTTTCTTTTGTTACAAACATTTATTGCCACGGTCAAGCCTGTGGAGTGAGGAAGACAATTTTGTAGCTCCTTATTGTTTACTCTTCTCTTTGAGCGGTATGCCATTGCATACACACACATACACACAAAATGGTATGCATGTTGTTTCTGATGAGTATGTCACACCTCTCTTTTTTTTATATTAAAATGAAAATTTATTGTTAATGAAGAGCCTACAGTGGTTTGCTGATATGCTGAGGAAGCATGGAGGTATGCAACCTATTGGCTGCTGTCTTTGTATGCCAACTTTTTTTCTGCTATTCAAAGCTCTCAAATTCAGGCTCATGTAAACCTTTTCTATTGCGAGGGGGGGGGGGGGGGAGATAACTCCTTTCTAGACTGTTGTGCATGAATACAAAGGCACATGCTGCAGCTTCTGTAGTGCTTTTAAGGAGCACTCGTGCTTGTTCGCAACAGTCTGGAGAGTATTATGGCGAAGCCCAGGGAACACTCATTGGAAAGATCTATATGTACTGGCAAACTTAAAAAGATTTATACCCGTGTCACACGGGCGTTTGGAAGGCCTTCCAACCGATAGTCAGTTGACTCAAGGGTCAAGTTCGAGCTGTCACACGGGCCGTTTCGAAGGCCGCCGAGTCAAAGGTCTATCGAGTCAACGGAGCACCTTACAACTCTATCGAAATCTCGATGGCCTTTGAGCAACGGAAGCGGAAACAGCGCGAACATGCCTTCTCGTTCACATTGTGCTCGTACTCACGGTTAGAAAGAACAAATCAAACCAAATGCTCTTAAAATACTATATATGATTGTTATTCATTATTCAATAAACTGTTTTTGCCACTTGACATGTGCGAACACACACCAGAACGGCAGCCGCATCGAGCGGCGCACACGTTGCCGCAGTTTCGCTACTCAACAACTTAAAAACTAAACATATATGTATGGCAATGAATAAACAAATTTTTTTAAATGTATAAACAAATATAAAAGAAATTAGAGTGCTTTTAAATGGCTTTAATGTTGTTTAACTTTTCGTGACATGAAAACGAAAATAAAGATCCGCAGTGCCACACAATTTTGCGAGAAACGCCTGAACCCCTCAACGGCCTTTCAAAAGTGCCGTGTAGCAGCGTGACAACTCCTTTGAGTCGATAGAGTTGTGGCGTTTCAAAGGCCGTTGACTGGAAGGCCTTCCAAATGTGCCCGTGTGACACAGGTATTAGCATGATGGAAGTAATGTGTTAATGAAATCTGATTTTCAGCCAATAAAACAAGCATCATTGAAAGGTTATCGTTTTCAAATGAGCCCTCTGCTGTTCTAGAATGGTCAGTAAGTTACCAAGGTGCACATATTGCACATGAGAAACCTTCATTGTTTTATCATCACTTAACAATTATGTAAAGTGCACTGCTCTATTCATTGAAAATAAAAATCACTGCTAAGCAAACATTTACTATTTTCCACAAGTCTGCAAAACACTGGAGCAGAAAGAAAAAAAAAACTTGCTTCCTTTGCTGTGCCAAAATTAGTGCAAGTGATTTGGAGACTTCTGATACCACCCAAGGATCTCTATCTAATAAACCTCTCTTCTCTGTTTTGCATCAGTTGTGCAAACTTAAGCATGACAGGTAGTTTGGATGGAAAATATGTTCTGTCACACTTCAAAAGATGAGATGCATAGAACAGGGACAGATTCATCGACCTCAAACAGAATGAATCTTGTATGCTGTTCACAGATAGATAGATTCAAAGGTCCTTGGAATTCACGGTTATCAACAGTCTGTGCACATACTGGCTCCTCGGTATGTTGGCAATATAGTCATTTGTCTACACTTCTCTGTTTTGTTCTTTGACCTGTTGTGCTGCACCCTAAAGTGAACACAGGCATAAAATGCCATAACTTGCATAGCTTGCTGTGCATAATTTGAATCTGTTGCCTCATGTTACAACTTATTTTTTTTTTACTTAAATATAAGGTGGTCACCAAATGCAGTCACCACCTTATATCTTAGCCTTGCGTCACCAGGATATCAGCAGATACTTCTAGACACTGTCTTCCACTGTTTCCTCATCAGCTGTTTCCATTGCATACAGCCTCAAAAGAGGTCAAAGCCAACCTCGAGTGAATGCATTAAGGAAACGTGACCCTCAGATATGTGGTTGCCCTCTCTGGCTGCTTCGTGCATGGCCTCTTTCATACCCAAACCACAACCATCAGCATTGCAGTGATAACTTACGTCTGTGCTGCTTAGATAGATTCTGTAGGTAGGGCACTCGTCATTGGCTCAAATTTTTGAGTGAGATTTTGAAACTGTGTTCGAAACTGGGCACATAGGCCTTTTTTTTTCCCTCTTTTGTTGTGTTTAGAAATTTCCATTAGCAGTTGTGTGTAAAATTCAGTCTTCCAGCTGCATGTCACTGAAACAAAAATAAAACCACCGGTTAAGGCAAGCAAGCACTTGGCTGGGAAAAGAAAGTGCACTCCAACGTATCCTTTGCCCCTTCGTCCTCTTCAAACTCCCACCACTTTGCAAGTGTTGTAGAGAAGTCTGCTCTAGCTGGAATATTGCCACTGTCGTAGTGATATGGTGCTGCAATTTTATTTCAACACTTTGCAAAGGCTCATTTCGTGGTGTTTAGTTTGGGTAAATTTTTGCTGTTTCATCTCGTTAAGCAGCGCGAAACGAGACAAATGACGGCAAAAGAGATGGGATGAAGGTTTGCCATCTCTTGTGTCATTTCACACTGTTTAACAAGATGAAATGCCAACTAGCCTGATCTCATACCTCATTGTAGCGTTTGAATATGAAAAGTGAATTTTAGCGTATGCTTAGAAGGCAACTTCGGTAATTATCTGAGGTGTATGAATCTTGGTGAAGTTGACATTGTGCATTCAGCTGGGGATTATGGTCATGCGCTCCAGATGGCATGACCGAGAGTTGTGTAGTTATTATGCAGATTAGTTTTAAAGATCTGTACCTGCATTCACAGTCTGTGCCCCCTCACACAGATGATTTCGACAGCCACGTTGTGATTACAATTTGGCATATGGGCACAGAAGTAGCTGCACTGGTGCTGAAATCTTGGGGAGCTGTCTTTCCTAAGTTTAAACCAAGTCTGCAGGGCTCTTAATTTCTATGAATGGCTTTGTTCAACTTGCCAGGTGGGGCGTAAAGGTTTCAGTAGCAGTGTGACCATTATAAGACAACCTTTTATTTCTTACACCAGGAAGTATTGTGTAGTGCTAAACCATTTATAATTATTGTAGTTGAACATTTCTCAAGATGTCACTACTGGTGCTCTTGTTCCGGGTGACTGTATGAATCGACGTCTTAGCACAGGAATGAATCAGTTTAGTCAATCATGGCATGCAGAATATGTTGCTACTTAGAAAATCTGAAAAAAGTGCTATTGTGTACCATTAAAAAAAATTTCACTTCAGCACATGCAAATGAACCTGAATTACAGCTGTGTTTTCACTGACATAAGTTGTTGCCAACTGCAGTAATAGCTACAACTTGAAGAAAGCGTTGCTCGAAAGATCTTTTCAGATTAGCCATCTTTTATATCAGCCTCTGCCAAAACACCATCATAGATGATTAAAAAAAACAATAAATGAATGCAAGTCGACCTAAATATGTTTATAAATGATAGAAAAAATGCAGGACAGCAGAAAAGACCGTATACGGAAGTGTGCACTCCCACCTGAAAGTTCACATCTGTATCGCATTATAAAAGTGAACTTGATTTCTTTTCAATCTTGCGGCAAGGAGACTATTGTAATCTTCATTCTTTCTACTGGTTATTTTGCCTTGTTCTTTCATGTTCTTTTTTCTGGGGGTTATCTGTACTGTTTGTACATAGTGAAATTATGCAACTATTGCATGCGTCAAAGAGAGTCTGTTCCTTTCATTAAACTTTCACTTGGGAGTGCGCATCCGTGTTTCCAGTTCTTTTCGTTGCCCTGTGTTTTTTGTGCAATTTACAAACAAATAATTACTGAAATTAGAGTTTGCTATGTTATTATGACCCTAATAGATGTGTGGACTTTTTTTTTGCAACACCAGCCCTATATCTCCACGATATTATAAACCCACTCAGAGAGGCAAGGGAGGTGAGAGTTTTCAGGGAACAGGTTATGCCACAAGGACAAGTGGCCTAATGTAGCAGAGTTTGGTATGCAAACAGGGCCAAAGAACAAAGGGAAGTTAACACACTTCCAGCTACATCATACTGACCAGCATCTTTGTACTTGCACTTTTTCTCACATCCGAATGCTGCATGCTTGAGTTAAAAATATAATCCATGGATGAGAGTTCTGACTTGAAACAAAACCTTGTAGGGTGACCAGCTTGTAGAATTTTGTTTACTATTCATTGCTGAATTTAAGGCTGGGTGAGGACAATTCTCAAAGTGATTGGCTGTTGCCTTGCTACCGGACTGTTTTTACATTCGTAACTATACTTTCGAACTGTCCTTGTGAACTGCATGGTGGATCTGATGACAGAGAATTAGTTCATTCTGAAATTTACATAGAATTTACACAGTATAGAGGTATGAGGCATTATCTCGTAATTAGTTTGTGGCAGTGTATTTTTCTAACTGCACCACTGTTGCCATAAATTTGTGAATTCCATTCAGTGTGCACATTCGTGCTGCTTGTACTGCCTTTCGTAATCTTTTGCTGTGAGCTCATTGAAGAGAAGCAAAGTAGTTTCATAAGCATTACACACTCGGACCGAGGGTTTATCAGTAGCTTCAGCTGGACATGAGCAATAGTATACTTGCTGATACTTGGAGCGGCTTTGTCTTTGTCTTGTATTAGTAGGACCTGCACAGGCTTGTACATAACTCGAGTGCTGTACTTGTTACTGTTACTACTGTAACTTAATTACTTTTGTGTATAATTTATAACTTACACTTACTTTTTTGAGTACTCTCAACTTGATTACTTTTTAGTAGTAATTTCTACTCATTAAATTGCTTGTCTGTTCGTTATGGGATCACAACAAGTGAGCTGTGTCTAGATCCTGATCAGAGCGTTTGGTTGCTGTTCTCTGACATAAAAATTTTCTTGATACAGAACAAAAATCATATTGTAAGGAATACGAGTGCATTCTGAAGGATTAAGGACCATACAGAGCTGTTTTGCAGGAAGCAAATACCCATGGAATGTGCCTGTTTAGATTGTGTTTAAAAAATAAATTCCATAAACTACATAAAGTCTGCATATTTTGGTAGTGCATTTATCTCTTTCCACGTATTAACTCAAAGAAAAAATATAACTCAAAAGATTTTATTTTTCTCTTGCTTCAGAGCTGCATCACAAGAGTTATTTTTCCTTCTGTTCCTCTCCTTTGTACTTGTGTACCTTCAGTGTTTTCCCCTCACTTATTAACTATGCTATCCTCTGATGTCACTGACAGTTGTTGCCACAGCCTTGTCAAGTGATCTTGTAGGAGCACTGTACCTACTGTTAAACATTAGGCCATACAAAAATTTTAGAATTAAGGTATATAATGGTGACACCATCTTCAGATATAAAATTCAAATATAGTTTTAAGAGTATATTTAATTTGTGAATCTACAGTAAGAGAAAGAGTATATTTTGCAAAGTTCAAGGTGGTCATTACCCTTGACTGGTATATTTTGTAAAATTTCTACGATCAGTGTGTGCTTCAAAATATTAGCTTTAACACCAAATATGCTCATAGTGCAGCTGCATGCAGACACCATGCCACAATGAATTGGATCTTGAGCCAATCGACTCGGTTGCCTTGTTTGAGCCATTTTGCTGGTAACTCGAACTTGGATGTATTGCACGGAGCAGTGCTGCATTGCATCGCACCGCTCAAATCACGATTACACAATTCAGCTGCATATGTTGATGCTGAACATTTCTAAGCCTGTACTTGCAAATAAGATACTATCAAATGGGCATAACTCTGGCTACCGCTGTCTTCTGTTTTGTAATTATTGAATGAGAAGGCACAAAGAAAGGTAGGTTGAGCACAAAAGCAAAAGCCTGCTGACAGCAGTGTAACTTTTAATCTTGAGGATGACTCTTGCAGTGAGAGTGCGAGGGGAGAACAGTGGGCAAGAAGACTGAGAGAGTCGAAATGTGCACTGTGATCTGTTGAGTTTTTAAGGAAAATTTTGAAAGCCCACCTTCAATGCTCTCTTCAACCAACTATTTATTTATTTATTTATTTATTTATTTATTTATTTATTTATTATACCTCAAATACCTGAGTTCAGGGGTTTTACATGAGGGGCAAGCATTCATACAGGGTTTGTTCAATGTGCGCTTTGAACAGAGCGGGGCTGGAGTGGTGCATGACGTGGGGCGGAAGATCATTGCAGTCCTTGGCTGTTTGAACAAAAAATGAGTGATGATGTGCAGTTGTGCGGGCATGATAATAGATGCGTCAGATAAAGAATGGAATAATTTGTGAAAAAAGATTAGTCGAGGGACTTTGCGTCATAATTCTAAGTTTACAAGATGGTCTTTGTTCTTTAGGTTAGTGACACTTGAGTGATATGAGTAATCTGAATATATAAACCCAGCTACCCTATTCTGAACAGATTCAAACGTTTTGGACAGATTACATTGGTGTGGGTCCCAGACGGCGCAAGCATATTCAAGTTTAGGACGAACTAATGTTAAATATGCTGAAAGCTTCACAGAAGGAGGAGCAAGTCGTACATTTCGTCTGAGGTAGCCAAGAACTTTATTTGCTTTGTTAGAAATGTTTGTTATGTGGGACGACCAAGTGAGATCTGGTGTTATGGTTATACCTAAATATTTACAGGAATTCAAGGGTGATATTTCGGAGCCACAAATAAAGTATGTCGGAGTAGGATAGGGTTTTCTGCAATGGAAAGAAACGACAGATGTCTTTTTAATGTTCAGAGTCATTAGCCAATTTCTGCACCATATTTCAATAGTTATTAGATCATTTTGGAGGGTCTGGGAGTCATTAAAGCAGTTAATAGAATGATCAATTACACAGTCATCACTGAATAAACGGATAGTAGACGATATATTAGTAGCCAGATCGTTAATATAAATTAAAGATAGGAGGTGACTGAGAACCGTACCCTGAGGTACACCTGAGATGACAGGACGTCGGGATGATGAAGTCTGGTTGGCGTAAACGAACTGTTCTCAGTTAGGCAAGAAATTTTTTATCCAGTTTAGAACCGCAGTTTCAAAATTTAGGAGCGAAAGTTTGAAAAAAAAAAAAAACGATTATGCGGTACTTTATCAAAGGCTTTTTCAAAATCTAGGAAAAATGCAACTGCAGGAATGTTGTGGTCAGTACTTGAGCTGATGTCATTAAGCGCTAGTTGTGTGTCACACGAAAGGCCTTTTTGAAATCCGTGCTGACTGGGGTGAAAAAAATGCACAGAGATAAGGAAATTTACTGTTTGAGAATAGATTATGTGTTCCATTAGTTTACAGCACACGAATGTTGTGATATTGGCGGTAGCTTACAGGTGAGAACGACAGACCTTTGCTGGGTATTGGGATGACCTTGCCAACCTTCCAGTCTCTTGGCACCACTCTAGATGACAGTGATTGCTGGAAGATATGTGACAGTATGGCAGCAGAAAAATTTTTAGTGCTTTTTAGAACTTTAGAATTTATACAATCAATTCCAGCTGGAGATGACACTTTTAAGGATTCAATTACTATGCCACCACAGCTACAGTCCTGATTTTGTGCATTCATAAAAGCTAGCTCCAATAACTTTTTCCAATATTTTTCAGTGACATGAGAAACGGAAGCAAGCTGGGGATTGAAATTGAAAAAATACTTTTTGAGCGAAGATAAGTAATTGAGCAGACTTTTGTGGATTTGGTTACTGCTATTTAGAAATATGTGACCTGCAAGTAATTAACAAGTGACTTGCAAGTAACTGGTTACTTTTTTCGGTAATTGGTGTTCTGCTCCAGTAATTTTTAAAATGGAGCAATCAGTATTCTACTTAGTGACATAACCACATTTTCTGAGTAACTTGCATATGTGTCGACCCACCACAGTATGTAACGAGTACTTTTTTGGGTTCTTCTAGCACTGTTGAGATGATGCCTCACCTAAAGCATGTGTGGGCTAAATATTTTGTGGATTAGACTGGCTGTGCATGCCCCATTGTTCACTACATCATTGAGCCTCTTGACCTCCTCTGGACGATGGTCTGCATGATTGGCTGAAAAAAAATTGCTTACCTACCTGTTGGTTTTCCAAGCTGTCATCTCACTGCATTTCAACCAACCAGTCTGTGTTACAACGGTTCCATAGTATCTACAGATAACGCATCACTGCTTGAAGAAGTACTCCAGTATGTCTTCATTTGCTTATTATGTGACACTTTAGCGAAATTAATAGCACATATTTTTCCTGCATGCCTAGGGATCATCTTAGTATGGTATGGTATGAAGAACTTTATTTAGGTCCTGAGGGATCAGTCTGGGACTGATGCGGGCCACTCCCACGTCGGTACAGAGAGGCCGAGCCCCTCTGCTATCACACGGGCCCTCTGGACAGCCCTGAGCTGGTCCGCCAGCACTTCACTGTGCAGCATTCGCTGCCACCACTGTTCACCTCGAGAACCATCACCGGCCAACGCCAAGCAGCGCCACAGCATGTGTTGTAAATCGAGCAAACCCCCACACTTACTACAATAGACTGAAACCCCGCAGTCCGGATTAATTTTATTCATGATGACAGGGTTAGGGTACGTCCGTGTCTGCAGAAGCCTTAATGTAAACGCCTGCGGCCTATTTAATTTAGGATGTGGCAACGGGAATGCCCTGCGCCCTAAGTAATAGTGCTTGGTGATTTCGTTGTAGGTTAACAGTTGGTCCCGGTACTCAGGAGCGGGAGATCCAGCCCCTTCAGGGAGTACACGGCACACTAATCCTCGTGCCTCCCTGTGCGCCACCTCGTTGAGGTTACGCGGGGCTCCCTCCACTGTCCCCATGTGCGCCGGGAACCAAGTAACGGTATGCGAAGTGATATCCCTACCCTGCAGCAGTCTGTTAGCCGGTTCCGCAACAAGTCCTCTCGAGAAGGCTGTAATCGCAGATCGCGAGTCGCTAAACACCAAAACTCTTCTAGAATCAATTAGTGCTAGAGCAATAGCCACCTGTTCAGCAACCCCCGGATCTTTGGTATAAATGGAAGCAGCATTTCTAACGCTCCCTTTGCCATCTACTACCACCACCGAATAAGCATTTTTACCATTAATCCATGCGGCGTCAACAAACGCAGACTCCTCCTCCTGATCCTTTGCCTCTCGCAACAAAGCCCTAGCTCTCGCGACCCGCCTCCCTACATTGTGCACGGGGTGCACATTCCGCGGAAATGGACGAACCATGATATTTGCCCTAAGGTTCACGTTCAACTCGTGTAGGGGCCCCCTATCGTGCGACACAGCCAGCGATTCTTCAATTGACTCTAATATATACCTACCCGGTGGTGTACCTAGCAACCGCTCCCTCTGTGCGGAACGTTGAGCCTCAGCAATTTCATCTAAAGTATTATGCAAACCCAGTCGTAACAACATATCGTTTGACGTAGTCATAGGCAGACCAAGCGCAGCCTTGATGGCTTTTCTGATTAATGCATCCAATTTATTTTTCTCCCCCCTATTCCAATTTAGGATAGCTGCCACATACGAGAAATGACACATAATAAATGCGTGAACTAAGCGCATTGCACCTTCTTCTCCTAAACCCCTATGCCTATTAGAGATCCTTCTTATAAGTCTTATGGCCTCCTCCGTTTTCTTGGTAATACGCTGAATGGTTCTAATGTTCGATCCGTTCGCTTCAAGTACAAAACCCAGGACCCTGATCTTAGTGTGGTTTATTTTTTGCTTATGTGAAGAATGCCATCAACAAACACTGTACGTTCGTACTTATAGCTTTCTATCTTAATTCCTTGCTAGTCAAAGTTATACAGTAGTCTTTTTCTAACGGAACTTAGAAAATCTGTTCGTGACTGCAGTAATAGTTGCATTGCTATATGAGAAGCTTCTTTTGAACATATTTCATTGATGCAATGCCATGCATATGTTACTGTGCTTGTGAAGCACCTCAGCTAATTTTTACTGTGCTGTAGTAAAACAGTTGCATTCCTGTGAACATGGCTGAGAAAGTTTGTGTCATAATTCACGTTTGAAAGGTTATCTTTAAACCAATTAGTGGTTCTGGCATAGTTCCTATTACTCTTAGCTGACCCCACCTTTCTTTTTATTTATTATTCTTTATTCGTAGTGATAGCACAAGCTGAAATTAAGAGATAGCTCCAGGTAGTGGTGCCTTTTGTCTAGACTCTTTAGGTAAGAGAGATGTATGTGGCTGTCATTCTGATGTTTTATGCCATCATGCACCCAAGGTTGTTAGCAGTTCATGTTATCCTCAAAGTCAAATATATCAACAAATTATCTCGGTGCATTTCACTCTCGCTATGCAAAATTTTGTCAGTAAATGTGAGTCCCTACATTGTGAAATTTGTGGTGGTTTGCACTAGTTTATTTTAAATTCGGAAGCATGCTGTATGATTGTGCATAAATTAACAGGCATTATCAAAATGAAAATGCTGAGGAGTCACAAAGGTTCACTCTGGATATTAGAAGTTGTGACACCGCTTTTTTAAATTTTGCAATTGGTTCATGATGTTCACCTGCCATGGTGACTCAATGGCTAATGTGTACTGCTGCTGAGCAGGAGGGTAAGAGTTTAATTGCTGGCCGCAGTGGGCAACATCTGATGGAGGCAAAATGCAAAAATTCTCGTGGATAGTATGATTTAGGTGCATGTTCAAGAACTCCAGGCACTCAAAATTAACTTGGAACACCCCCGCTATGGCATATCTTGTAGCCCACGAGTAGTTTTGGGATGTAAAACTCTATGATGTGGTTTAGATTTTTTGGTTTGATTCATGGTGTTCCTAAATGTAGTGCAATATGAGACACGACAAAGAAATGTAGAGAGACAGATTAGGTGCCAACTCGTCTGTACAGGCTAAAATGCAGCGCCATAAAATATAGCACTTTAGAATTGTTTGTGTCTAAATGATGTAGTAGACCATACTTTATCAGCAACACTCATTATCCAAGGTCCTTGCAGTATGAGCACTACATATAAGCTGTATGTCTGAGTGCTTGTGGCTCTTAACAGCACGTGTGCACTTTTGCTTGATGTGGTTATTTCTTGCCACAGTGTTTGTAAACATGTAAACAATAAAGTTGCATTGGCAATGTGACGTGTGCTTGCTGCACTTATTCAGTGCAATGAGCATTAACCAGTATATTGCCCTATGCTGCATGTATACAACAGTGAGTTTGCTGTTCGCAAAGGCATTGACATTTTCATTATTGGGAGAGCATTGACCATTGCTCAAAGATATATTAGATATAAAAATTTGTAGTGGAGAGGCTTGTTGCTTCAGGCACAGTATTGGATCAGAAAAAATTATTGAAACTTTCACGGCATCCTGAAGAATACTTTAGGTAACATAAATGGTTTGTAGAATTGTTACTTCCAGCAGCTAATATGCAAAACTCCACTTGTACTTTTCAGATGCATCGGTAAAGCATTGCATATCTTGAGTTTCAGTACATACTGGCGGTGTTGCAAGAATTCTCTTTCTTTTTATCTTTCTTTCTTTTTTTAATTGTGAGCACTGCATATATATGCAATGTCAGGCGTTCTGCAATAGATAGACCTATGTAGTAATATTTTAGAGCACTTTTGGTATAGTTTTAGTGCTGTATTCTTCGTAGGCCAGCAGTAATTTTTATAAGGATCGAACATTTCATGTTGCAATCTATGTGGCTCCAAAAGCAGCATGAAACCTTTTCTTCAGAAAAACTGCTTCAGCAATATAAACGGATAATGCAAACAAGGGAAGCCTCAGCTGAAAGCCAATATTTCTACAAGGCAACTTGTCTTCATTAGGGCTGAATGTAGACAGTCCTCACTTTAATGAAGACCTCTAAATCCTCCTCTTGAAAAATTTCCTTCAGGCTGAGGCCTCCCTTGTTTATGTATTGTTGATCAATTCAAGTCCCCAGTTTTGTTTGGACTTTAACGAGAAAACAACAAGAAGGTATGTTTGAACAGATCAGTAATGAAGTGTAGGAAACAATCTTATAATAGAGGCGAACATGTGGAGTCTCATAGGATGTCCACTACATAGACAAGTTGAAATACTCGTGTGTTAATCTAATTCAAAAGCTCATTTTCGTGAACAAACGACAAATTTTGATGAGTTCCGATTGTAACTATATTAAAGAGCCCCTTACCAGGCCTTGTTGAAACTTTTGGTTATACACTAGAAGTTGTAAAGTACTGTCCATGGATTGATCTGCCTGAAGAATTTTATAGCGAAGGTGTATATGGCTAGGTTTCAGTTTTTTCTGTGTGCGTAGAAGAGGTTCGCGTAGACCAAGAAATTGATATTGCCAGACCGCCGGCTCGGGAGTCGGCACGCCAGTTGCACACGACTCCGGTGTAGCCGCGTCGAAGTCTAGCATTTTCCTCCTCGTGGTACTTGGGGTCCCGATGGGCATTGCGCGCACGCTTGGCATTGACGGCCTGTTCGTCGTTGGTGGTTTCTTTCGCTGCCATGCCCATTCCCGTTTTTGGTCACAAAGGTGATCTTCACGGGCATGCTGCTGTGCCTGTGAAGCTAAGTCCAATGTGTGTGCCTCTTTACTGTGATGTCAACATCGCCTAGCAACGTTATCAGTAGTGGCGCTGGCAGTGCTATGGGTAGGACGCATATGCACACATTAACTAGGTATAATCATCACTATACACATTTTTGCTGTTCATCCACTTTCACAGAGTGGAATGCCACTGAATTTTAAGAAAATGATTAGTATTAGTTGTGATAGAAGCAAATTAAATGTTGCAAGGGGTCATGGTGCGAGATAGTGAGCTACCCTCCCCACAGCACAAGTTTTCTCCCACTGCCTTGACCAGCGTCTGCAAGCGACATTCCTCTCCTGCTTTCTCCCTTATTAGAGGTGAGGGCCCACGTGACATTTCTATCACAATCCCCGCCTCCTTATTTACTTTTTCTCTTTTCTGTTTTTATCAATACATTTTGCTGCACAGTGCATTACCAGAGGCATTATTCGCTGTTGTACCTTTCGTAGGAATCCCCAAGTTGTTTGTGCTGTTGTTCTATCTGTGCGCAGCAGATGCAGCAAGCATGATACAAAAGTGCCATGCATGTGGCACCAACTCTGCTGGCAAAAATAGTGGCTCCTCTTAGAAGAAGGGTGCACAGGCTTTTGTTTGAATTTTGAGCTGTTTTCACAGCCTACATTGGTGTAATAGTTTGCAGACACCATTGTCACTGCTTAACCTCCACATCAAGTTTGTCTGTTTAGAATGCCCAAACATAGTGGGCTGTAATAGGATAATAGTAGTTTGGGGCATGTGTCTCTCACTGTACAGTGCACCACTTGAACGATAAGAGACATAAGAGGTGTACAAAAATATGGATGCGTTAGACCTGTCAATATATGTATCAATTCATACATACTCGAAGGACAATCACTGTATGCAGTCATGTTTTACAATGAATTAATAAAAATTCTAAATGATGTATCATTCCGCATTTATAACACAGTTGTAGACGCAAAAAGAAGAAAAGATGGAAGGTGCTGTAAGATAGGCTGCAGTGGCTGACATTTCTCCAGAGTAAGCTATAAGAATGATCCTGGGAAAAGAAAGCTTTATATGAAAATTGTATTCCTTTTTTGTGGCTGCATAAAAGTCAAAGATTGGTTGGACGTTAGCCTCTCTGTACTTGTTGGAGAATGAAACTTCTAGAAAATATATATAATTTCAATTTAAGTAGCACACTAAAGTGAGCACATGGCTAACATATGTATGGAATGGATTGATACTGCAGCCATGCACACATCTGTGATATTGCAAGAACACTTCTGTCACTGTGGACAACGTTGACATCAGCTTTTACATTCTCTCTTAACAGCATCTCAAGGAAACATCATTTGAAGGCATTGTCCATGAAAACAAGATTTCATGCGCATCATCATCATCAGGCTATTTTATGTCCACTGCAGGATGAAGGCCTCTCCCTGCGATCTCCAATTACCCCTGTCCTGCGCCAACGAATTCCAACTAGCGCCCGCGAATTTCCTAATTTCATCGCCCCACTTCGTCTTCTGCCGTCCTCGACTGCGCTTCCCTTCTCTTGGCACCAATTCTGTAACCGTAATGGTCCACCGGTTATCTAACCTATGCATTACATGACCTACCCAGCATACATTTTTTTCTCTTAATGTCAATTAGACTACTGGCTATACCCATTTGCTCTCTGGTCCAAACCTCCCTCTTTCTGTCTTTTAACGTTATGCTTATCATTATTCGTTCCATCGCTCCCTCCAAAATGACAACAGCAGTGGTTGATAAATCGATAAAACAAGGTCTGAGCATTTACAATCTTTTTTGCCATCTGATGTTATTGTAAGACAATTGTTTGCCTTGTTTCACTGCCGTACATTTAGCTATTTAAGTGGGGAACCTCATCCATAGATGAATATATGCTGCTGCTGCGCACCTTTCATCTGTTCTTGCTGTTTGCTGGATACAGAAATAAATATCTAAAAAATCATTTGTTCCATTTGCTATTTTTAACATTGCTGCCCACTGTTGCACATATATATGTCATACCTCTGATACCAATGAATCAACCTGCACTGTGAAATAAAGCTATTGTTCTTCAAAGGCATACTAAAAAGCAACACTAGATCAATTTGAACTGGTATTCTTTTGAAATTTATTCTTTCATTTGCCAGACACATGTTACTAGAGAAAGTGAAGGCCAAATAAATTTTTTTTAATGCAAATCTCACTGCTAGTACGTAAATGCAACAACGCAGATTTCAAGTTATTTTCTTAGGTGAAGCTCATTTCACAGCAAATCCCTCAAACATCTCCAAATAATTTCTGTCTAATCCTTTGATTAAGTTGATTAATTAAAACTACTTATGTAATTAGGCAGAAAGAAAAAATAATCGGAATATCTCCAAGTGACAGCAAACAACACTGCCTTGGTTCGGTCCAGCTATGTGGCATTTACATATTATTAAACTCTGGCTAAAGTTAGCTGGGACATCCTGTGTATTAGTCTATCAGCAAGCACTATCACACTCTGGGTCCATTTGATTTGCCTGCACCGTCTGAAATCTGCCATTTCATCTGAAAAGGTGTAGGAAAAGGGTGGTTAAAGATTAATATTGCTGTGCCATCCCTACTAATGGTGCCAACATGATGGGCAGACATGCAGGCACTAAGCAGCAATCAAAGCAGCACACCAGTGTAAGCGCTGTTTTGTGCCATATCCTTTATGGCTATGCATGTGTACGTTAGCGTCTTGCATATATGTCATAGCCCACAATTCAGTGTCCATGCTTGTCAAACTAATACTATGATGGATTAAGCAACATGACTCTGTCAGTCGGTCAGTGCTAGTGGCTTTCTAGTTTTTTTTACTGCCCTGTAGTTGCTTCTTCTGTCATTAGCATAGCCGACCATGCAGTTCACACGTTTCTCTACCTTATGTTTTGCACCTGCCGTGGTTGCTCAATGGCTATGGTGTTGGGCTGCTGAGCACGAGGTCGCGGAATCGAATCCCGTTCGATGGGGGCGAAATGCGAAAACACCCGTGTACTTAGATTTAGGTGCACGTTAAAGGACCCCAGGTGGTCAAAATTTCCGGAGTCCTCCACTACGGCGTGCCTCATAATCAGAAAGTGGTTTTGGCCCGCAAAACCCCCCTTTTTTTTTACCTTATGTTTGACTTCTAGCACAAATGGGGTATTGCTTTGTGCACTTTTTAAGACCAAACACATCAGGACCTGGCCACTGCGGGTCGAGATCTGTCACTGCGTTGTACCCCTCCTTTCACACTTACGTGGATGGTGCACATCAGGCAGACAAGCACAAAACCTGCTCCATATCTTCGCCTTCACATCGCTTCGAGTGTTGCGTTGCACCTGCACTGTTGAACTCAAGCTGAGCAATACTTTAACATCTCATGCACTGCTGTGAACTGGTCCACAGTTGTGCAGGTGAAACTAGCAGAACTTGTATGCGCACAGATACAGGTAACTTAAAAACTGATATGTATTGTTATATATAGACTAATATGTTAATGCAAATTTCTGTAGTGGACTGGCATGAAATGAATAAACAATTGTACTAATTGAATGCCTCTACTAGACATGACCTGTATAATGTAGAAAATTCTGTATGTTCGACCTGAATTCCTATTATTTGTATATATTGTGAACACCCCTACAACAAAGACTACAATGGATTTTCCTGCACAATTTAGGCGTCCCCACGGTTAATCTGTTTTTTTACAATGAACTTGCATAGTGGCACCTCCACACATCTTTGCAGCTACCACTGAGCTGCTGTGCTGCGTGTTGGAAATGCTGGTTGACACCACTTAGGAAAGACTGCGTGGCAGGGTCACACATGCAGCAGTATTGCCCTCCCCCTCTCTCCCTTAAAAAAGAAATGAGAGAGAGAGAGAAAAAGAAGGGAAAAAATTCACCTACCGTTACTATACTCTCTAATGTGAAATTCGAGCACAGCTCTATATGTGTTTTCATTTCGTGATCCATCAAGGCATTGCACCAATCACCGCACCGACTGGCAGAGCTGCAATGTGCGGCGCTATATACAGGGTGTTTCAACGCACACTTGAAAAAATTCTTAAAAGTTGCCTGTGGCAGATAGCACAATTCTAGTTCGTAAGGTGGTCTACTCGATGCAGTGGACACTATTTGCACAAGAACATGACATGCATAATCAACTAATTAACATAAATTCGACACTAATTAAGGTTTTAGCTAATTACCCTATGGCCCAGTTTCAAGATATTCATTCCCGAACTTTGCAGAGAAATGCTTTGGCGTTCCAGTTACTTTTGTGCTTGAATGCATAAACATGCTTTGTTAAGAAAGTAACTGGAACGCCAGTGCGTTCCTCTGCAAAATTCGGGAATTATCTCGAAGCCAGTGTCATCCTTAGAATTTTTTTCAAGTGGACCCCCCGCCTTGCGAACTCCACAGCTGAAATTTGTAAACTGCAATATGGGCTATAAGGTAATTAGTCAGAAACTTAATAAGTGTTTTGTTAATTAGTGGATTATGCATTAAAATTTTGTGTTTTTGCAAGTAATGTCCGCCTCTTCGAGTTCCAGCTCATGAGCTAAAATTATGCTATCTGCCACAGACAATGTTTAAAAAATTTTGAACGCGTTCACTGAAACATCCGGTATAGACTGGCCACACAGTTGCCGATTCCCAGCAACTACAGCTTATGTAACAGTAATCTTTACCGGGAAACGCTTGCGTCGAATGCTATGCACGAAGATTTGTGGTTCCATTTTTTGTTTCCCCCGAGCGGCCGGCGCCGCCACTGTTGCGAACGTGAGTGCCATCTGGTGGTGCTTCAAGGAGGCGTCCTTTGCTTTCCTCCTCTCGCTCTCTTCGCTATCGCAGTCTTCCATCCCCCGCTGCGCTCCGCGTTCGCCCTTTCATCCTTTGCTGTGCTCGTTCGCTCGGTTACGCCGTGGCACGCTCACGCCCAACGCAGGAACGGGCGCCTAGAGCTGCGCTATAGAAAAGATTAAGAGGGAAAGACCAGAAGCTGAACCAGCTGAACGGCCGAACACTTTAACTTGCCAAATGCGCTATACCACGGTGCGAACCTCGATGCTGCAGCACCACACAGAGGGAAAGACGTACACGCACACAGGCTTTTCTTAAGCACGTAATGAACAAATTAGCTCAGCAACAAGTATTAGTTCACCTCGATGCCATACGTATACATTCCGTCTGACGAAGTGTGAAGAAAAAGATTAGTGGCTTAAAGGCTGTCTTGCTGAGCATGCCTAACCTTTATAGATACTCTGTTGTGATATAACTTGATAAAGTAGAACTTTGGGCGAGTTGGTGATTCAATATCGACATGCGTTTGACTGTGGTAGTAGAAATTCCCATTCGACTAAAATATATCACACCAAACAAAAATTATCGGGCTTATCAGACCGTATTCGAATTTTCGCTAATATGTCGTTAGGAACAAACAGGTCATGTAGCGTTTTTATATAAAAATAATAATGATAGAAATGTTTTTTAGCCTCAGATTTTATATCTGCTAATATTTACTCCCAAATGAAAAAGAGAGAGAAGTGGTTCTTTACGAAGAAGGGAAAGATTAGCCCTGTGTTCTGCAGTGCCAACTGTTATTATTTGTTTTAAAAACATATATACAATTGACAGGAAAGGGAAAGCGAGAAGCAGGCAGTGCTAATATGAAAGCGAAAACTAGCTATTTCGTAAAACCAAAACTTAATAACGCCACTCACAAGGGAACTTCAAAACCAAAACTGAAGTGTGATCAGAATCCAATACCATCCAGACCGATCCAACTGGTACAGAGCCAAAGCCAACGCCTCCTTTAAAAAGATGCCTGCCGCGTGCACCGAAAACCTGCTGCCCTTACCTTTCCCCTTTTCCTCCTTTTTACTCGAGGCGGTAGCTAGCGATCGTTGCGGTGCTCGCTTGCAACACATGCGCACATCACCGCATGGCAGTGCGGCCGACGCGGCCGCCGCTACCGCCGCGACACCACACCGCCCCAGTCCCCTTGGCGGAGATAGGGACGTAAGTGGCGCCATCTCTTGACAACTGACCGCAACTGAAGGCGCGACGGCTACAATGGGTAAGCGAGCGACGCCGCAGGCATCTTTCTAGAGGAGGCGTTGTCAAAGCACAAATACGCTGTGAATGCTGTGAGGGCCGCAAACGAGTACAAAGGTACTATTTTGCACAATGTTTCTGAAGCCGCTTTTCTGGTTTTTGATTGGTAGCACTTAGCAGGATACTGCAAAGAACAGCTGTGATGAATGCATGGTCACATCAGCCCATGGAACGTTTCTACGGAGGAAGGAATGCTCGTACCACAGAATACCTACGTGACGGTTCACTGACGTTAGCTTTGAAGCCGACTGTGCTGCATTGAATGTAAGTGCGTTGACATTTCTTTCCTTGACTTTTCTGAATGAATGGCAGTCATACAGCGCTGTGCTGCATTCTTTCCGAACAACCGTGGGGAGCAGACGCGCAGAAAAACCTGTCGTGGCGGCGTTGTGGCTATGGTAAGCGCGAGGGTGCGCGATCGAATCCCGGCCGCGGCGGCCGCATCTCGATGGCGATGGAATGCAAAAACGCCCGTGTACCTTGCATTGGGTGCACGTTAAAGAAACCCAGGTGGTCAGAATTAATCCGAAGCCCTTCACTACGGCGTGCCTCATAATGAAATCGTGGTTCTGGCACTTAAAATCCCAGAATTTATTTTGACGTGCTGAAAACAGCGTGAAAGACGCTGGTGAAGGGTCGTCTTCTCGCTAGTCACTGTCAAACCAAATCAACAATTTTCTAAGTGTTCATTATGCGAAAAGATGAGGCGTGCAGACAGAACACAAGAGAAGTGGACAGCACGAACGCTGTTCGAAGTACTCTTAGAAAATGTTAGTAAATCGCTGTAATAAATGACAGTTTAATGAAGTAATTGTAATCGGTTACTTTTTCGTGTAACTTGTAGAGTCTGTGTGCAACCGAACAAGAAAGCGCAGTGTATGAAGCAGGTAGCCGTGCCCATCTGTTTGCATGCGTGCGTGTAGCCATGACATTATTTCTGCTGATGGTCTTCCTTCTCAGGCTCCTTGTTTTTCATAATGGGAGAAAGTACGGTGTAACTTTTTTCATAATGGGAGGAAGTACGGTGTAGCAGTGTTGGAGCGCCTTGCTGCCGACTTGGAAAGCACCATGCTTGCACAGACAACCCAACTACCGATGCAGTTTCACTAGCAAAGCAGCCGTCGTCGATATATTTCTATGTTCTTTTAATCCTTACTGGTTTAACTTTTATTTTCCTATGAAAATAGAAGTCGCAGTTTCGCCCGAAAGGTGAAGCATACAACCACACGAAGTAAGGTTCGTAGCTTTATCTGCCGTAAAACTTGCAGCAAACGTGCGCTTGGTAATTAGCAACCAGGGTGTCACGCGCGCACAGGCACACATGAAGAGATGTAAATCGATGACCGCGAACTGTCGCAATGCTGGCGTGATGAAGAGTACAAGCAGAGGGGAGCGAGCGCTTCTGCTGCCCTTCCCTTCATCGCGTCTCCGAAACTTGAGGTTACGCGACCTCCAGCACAAGGGCGCGCGCGAAGACAGCGCGCATTTAGCGCACATGCAGCCACCACCCATCTTGGCTCGCAGAACTTTGAACCCGATGGAGATTGCTTCCGAGATAGGGCGCGGGCGGCGCACGGCCGGGCTAGAGGAGACGCGCACATTTCTTCAGATATTGACAAGCTGTCAGGTAGGGGCAGAACACACGAATACGTTTACAGTACTACCAGTGTTAAATTATGGGGTTTTACGTGCCAACACCACGATCTGATTATGAGCCATGCCGTAGTGCGGGACTCCCGGTTAATTTTGACCATCTGGGGTTATTTTCCTGATTCTAAGTAGACGAGTGTTTTTGCATTTAGCCCCCATCCAAATACTGCCGCCGTGGCCGGGATTTGATCCCGCGACCTCGTGCTTAGCAGCGCAACACAAAAGCCACTAAGCAACCATGGCGGAGCCTGTCTTGCTAAGTTATGTATATTGGTAGACATAGATAGCTCAATTTCAATTGATAAGAAGCCAGCCAACACTGACACCAAGGACAACGTAGGGGAAATTACTTGTGCTTAATAAATGAAATAAAGAAACGATACATTAATGGAAATTAAAGTGGATGAAAAAACAACTTGCCGCATGTGGGAACCGAACCCATAACCTTCGCATTTCGCGTGAGATGCTCTACCAATTGAGCTACCGCGGCGCCGTTTCCCCATCCATTTTCTTGGATATTTATGTGTCCTAGTAGAACCCTGGGAGTGTTTCAATTGGTATGTCAGTGTGTTCAAATGCTGTGTCGTGGATTTAGTCTATTGGCCTCGAGCTCCACCACTGGAAAAGCTGGCGCCACCGTCGGCGTGACGTCCTAGGAGGGATCACGTGGACATAGCGGCCGCGTCGGCTGCTTCGGGCGCGCCGAAGCGAGCTGAAAACGAGTTTAAATTCCCTCGTACGCTGCGGTTTTCATTTAGTGGCGAAATTTTCCCGCTTCGAGTGTCTCCTTTACAACGCTTGAAAGCACTACAATATGTAGTGGCTGCCTTTGAAGGCGCGCGACATGGTAGGCTACTGCTCGGTGCCGCAGGGCCGGACGCACGTAACGGAGGCCGGTGTCAGCCTTATTCACACATAGCCGCAGGACAAGAAGCTGTGTGAAGCTTGGCTCGCGAAACATAAAACCGGCAAACAGTCATCGGCTACAACTCGGGTATGCAGCAAGCACAGACGCGAGGAAGATTTCTGCTACGGCGCCCGGTCTGCGATGTTCTGAAAACGCGCACTGAGACGCACGCCCGAGTCCCCTGCCCGACTAATGTCATGACGGTTTGGTCTATGAACTTGTCGATACTATAGATACTGGCAAGTTCAGTGGAGTGGAAAGGTAGCGGTAAGAAGCACATTTAAAGAAAGCATGGCATATGGTCATGTTTGTGTTATGAAATAATGCACTGGATTACAAAAAAGGAGCAGCGGGAAATTGCGCGCTGAGAACGCCGATAAACATACAGTGCGACGCAACTCGAGAAATAGTATCGAAAGGTCAAAGAATTTTCAAGAAAAAAAAGATTGAATCGTCGCGACGGCACATCACAGTATCACAGTCCCCGTAGGCGTCGAAGTCTCTACAATGAAATTATTTTTGAACAGCTCTGATAGCGCCCACGCAACAATGGTTGCTTGTATACTGTCAAATGCTCATATTCTGCGGCCTAAAGCTCATGGCACGGTGCGAAAACGCGCGCG
Organism: Dermacentor albipictus; assembly: GCF_038994185.2. Classification (NCBI taxonomy): domain Eukaryota; kingdom Metazoa; phylum Arthropoda; class Arachnida; order Ixodida; family Ixodidae; genus Dermacentor; species Dermacentor albipictus. The sequence continues at coordinate 185,769,273 of NC_091821.1, forward strand.
CGGAGAAAGCGAAACAGTGCGCGGACAAGCATGCAGACGCGCAGTCGGTCGCTGCGAATCTACGCGATCGCTGCATTGAGGCTTCATTCTATTACGCTCCATTTAGTTATACAAACACTATAAGAACATATTTCACATAGTTTGCTCTCAGCGTTTACCTACCTTTCACGCAAGTAGCCGGTTCGGCAGACTCCATCGTGGCGACCTCGCGCAGTGGCGTTCACTGTACGTATTCGGTAAAGAGATAGCGACTGTAAACGATTGTGTGCTTTCAGTTGGCCCAAGATTATTATTTAGACAGTAAGAAACTTCTCTTGTTGCGAAAGTACTTACAGAAATGTCCGGGAAAGCTCGCGCGTGGTGTTTTCAGTGAGCTCTGACAGCAAAACCTATGAGGAGCGCGCCACGTGATCCCTCATACTACGCCAGCGAGGCGCTTCCGATAGAGGGCGACTCCGTAACTCCTCGCCGCCAATACTGATGGACCGTTTTCCGCGTGCAGACCATTTCTTTAGCAGATTAAAATATTGCTTGTGACAAACACAGAAATTTTGCTTCGTCTTCTGGATTTCATATGAAGATAGACGTGCACGACAAATAATTGTCTGTTACATAGCTAACAGGATTACGTTAAAGGGTCCCTGAAACGGCTTGGACAAATTTTATAGGTGTGTAGGTAATCCGCCGTGGTTGCTTAGTGGCTATGGTGTTGGGCTGCTGAGCACGAGGTCGCGGGATCGAATCCCGGCCACGGCGGCCGCATTTCTATGGAGGCGAAATGCGAAAACACCGTGTACTTGGATTTAAGTGCACGTTAAAGAACCCCAGGTGGTCAGAATCTCCGGAGTCCTCCACTATGGCGTGCCTCATAATCAGAAAGTGGTTCTGGCATCAAACCCCATAATATAAAAAAAAGTTAGGTGTGTTAGGTACAGCCAGTATTACATTAGAGCCACAATTCAAGTGAAGCGGCTCACATTAAAGGGACCTTGAAACTATTTTGTACAAATGTACTGAGTCGTTAGGGTAGCTCGGTGTGATCATTGACACATTTTAGCGCTCCGCGTTAATGCGTGTTGTTATAAGGTTTTAAAAATGTACATCGATCGCAGCGGCGCCACTCCCCTGAGCTTTTAGCCGCCCCACCCCGATAGACCTCTCCTGAAGTACGTCACACCGCGCCGCGACATCACAGCGTGACGTCGCCGGCGCACGTGCAGTGACCCTGGTTGGCAAAACACCGCCTTCGCCAGCTCTCGGCGGGGTGCATTTGCGCACTGGTTGGAGCGGGTGTGCGCCATGTGGACGCGTTTTCTTTTCTTTTTTGAAGTGAAGCTTTCTTTGCCTCTTCCTTCGACTTTCCTACTGCTGCTGCTGCTGCTGTCACGCACACCGCGTCGGGGGGTGGTTCAAGTGTTCAGGAGGTTCAGGCGCGAGTAAGAGAGGAAAGGCGACGGAAGAAACTCGTTTTCACCCCACCGCGTCGAATGTGCACAATACCCTCTGGTGCTCCCTGGCCGTCGCCACGTTAGCCGTTTGAGAGCTGTAATTATCCGTGACTCCCCTCAGAAGCACTGCATAAACTGCAGCGCTTCCCTTTCTACTAACGTGCGAGGCCAGAGGGGACGCAGATAGAACAGTAGGGAGAAAAGGAGAGGGAGAAGAGGCAGAAGAGCAGAGCCATACAAGAGAGAGGGGGAGGTGACGTGAGAAGGCAGGGAAACCCCACTACTATACGACAGCGGTTGCGGGGACACAGGATAAGCTTAAGTTCAAGGTACGGTACAGTACGTTGCTGCTATTTCTGAAAAATAAACGCCATGCAAGTATGTCAAGCGGGTAACTAATGCAGGGCGTGCAGAAGCAGAGCCGCATTAATTAAAGCGCACCGCAGGGTCCAGGAGACACTTCGGAAGCGGTCGACCGTCAAATTAACACTTCATTGCCCGCCGCGTCAGCTTTGCGGCTATGGCATTGCTAGAGGTCGTGGATTTGATCCCAATAGCGGCAGCCGCATATCGACGGGGGCGAAATAGAAAACGCACGTGTACTTAGATTTTGGGACACGTCAAAGGACATCATGGTGTCAAAATTAATCCGAAGTCCGCCACTACGGCGTGCCTCATAATCCGAATGTGGTTTTGGCACGTACAGCCCCATAATCCAATTCAAGTTTAATAATTTGCCACAATGTGCTGTGCCATGTGAGGCAATGACAACGCTCAACCCTCGCAGAGGTTATAAAATATGGCACACAACGCCTCAAGCAAACACCTTTCCCTGTGTGTTCTGTGTACTACCAGAGTCCTTCCATTTTTTTCTGGTCACAAAACTGCCGCCTCAGTTTCATATAGAGCCAGCGCCCGCCGCTAGAGGCGCAACCGTGCATCAGAGGGCATGCGAACGCCGCTACCGCTGTGGTTGTGTGTGGGGCAGCCTCGGTATTCTAGCTTTCTCAACTTCTTCAACCGTCGCTTTAGTTTCACGCAACTATTTTCAACATTGAATATGCTTAAATTACTGCCTGAGCGCGTCTTCTGCCATGACATGAGCGCTCGGGAAGAAAAAGAAGCCGCTCATAACATGGAGCTTGCGGCTGTCTCAGACCAAAAATAAAAAAAGAAATCTGGCATTTTAAGAGCCAAAACCATTACACGATTATGAGGCACGTCGTAGTGGGGCACTCAGGATTAATTCTGACCTCCTGGGATCCTTTAAAATGCACCTAAATTTAAATAAACGGGTGTTTTGCATTTCGCCCGCCCCCGTCGAAATGCGTACGCTGTACACGGCCGGGCGGTCTCGGTCCAGATTTCATCATCGCCGTTCGCCTCAACACTTTGGTGGGCTCCGCTTTTTAATATTTGCCTGAAATGAAACACCGCGCATTGGCAACAAAGCGCCAATGGTCCCACTTATCACCAGATGCAGACATATGGGCTGTTGCACCCCCGCTTACCCGTAAGTAAGCGCCAACTCTCCGCTACGCATAGTGCCAGATTATTCGCCGAACACAGCTGTTCACTTTCTGTTAAACTGTGGCAGAGAAGGACTCTGACTGTGGGCAGTATCTTATAAGGAGATCCAAAGAATGAAATTGTTATTGCAAAGGGCTGCTACTGTAGAATACTTAATGACAAAGAAAAAGAAGTTGAGCTGCTCCGTGCGCTTAAGATTTCTCTGCAAAGCGATGCCATTTCTGAATGAGCTTTAGGTAGGATTAATGCAAGACAAACTTCGCTACTAAATGTCTTCGGTGCTGCTTTTACCAACGGATTAAGGCGAACGTGAAGTGTTAGGATCTGCACAGTTGAAACTAGCTGTATTGTAATTAGGCAATTGCCTTAGCAAGCAGTCGTTTAGAAGCGTCAGTAAGCCTAGCACTTATTCACGCTGCTCATGGTTTCGACGCACAAAAGACGAGACTAGGTACTTTGATTCCTAATGCGCAACTATTTACAATATGTTAAAATGCTGCAATCACCGGTCCTCATATTCTTACCATGGTCGAAAAATGAAAAGAAAACTTTATAATTCGATTAAGAAAAGAAATAAAACGTGTTGGTGCAAAAACAACATACAAGCATGATCATTTATTCATTATGTAAAATAAGCGGAGCGAAATACAGACAGCACAGAGGCGTCCGGTCACGAATGGTCCACCATTCACAATGCACGAAGTTTGTTAAAAGCATGACACTGATACATTAAGCATAAAGAAATAACATCAAACGTGATAGATATGCATTGGGGGGCAGGAAACAAACACCAGCAAACGAATGGCAATAAATACAGAATGCATCATCGATTATTTCTATAAACAAGAAAGTGTAAAGCATAAGCATTTCATAAAACATGGCTAATCTAAAAGGGGCTTTAGGCTAAACAACTCTCGAACGAACACAAGTAGCCACATCACAAATACAGCAATTTTTTTAAATGGCTTCTTAGAGATACCACCATTCTATTCTTCAGCTGTTACTTGCAATACGTGTTCGGCATCGTTGTCCCACACCGCCACTTCAACTAAAGATCCCAGCACTCCAAGAATAGCGCAGCACATGCACAGAACGCACCCGTTCACTCAGCTCGCCTCGCGCTGCGCACGCGTTTTGGTACGCTAACGATGCCCTCTGTGGCACAGTGGCGCCGCGTCGCGGCACCTTTGGGCAGCATATGAACCTCTCCCATAGCGTGACGGCGGAGTTTCGTGACCAGAAAAACATGGAAGGACTCTGGTACTACGCAGACAAACAGCAGTGGTGCACGCAAGGTAACGTTTAACATCAACTCGCCACTCGTGTTAGCCTAAACGTTGAAGAAATTAAACTTTAGCCGTCGACATCACAGCTAATTATCGCAAATCAAAGCATCCAGCATGGAAAGCTTCGCTTACATCGGTTCCCACAGTCCGTGGGATCTGCATATTTTTTTCTTTTCGTGAACCTCCCCTCTTGTCAGTCAGAATAGCAGTATTGTGTGCCGAAGAACATCGGTGTGTGGTAAAGTGCATGATGAAAAATTATGGCTGTCCCGTAATTGAGAGTAGTGTAAGCACTAAATGGCTACCGGCAAAGCAGATTGGTTGGAGATGATACTAGCCACAATCTTAATGTGGGTATAGTGCATGTTCGCTACGGCACAGCACAGCACACGAACCTGTTTTGAACTGAATCGCATTGCAAGTGTCTTGGCCAAACAGCCATCCGTGGCGCGCCGGACGCTGCCGGCTTGGTCACGCAGCGTGGCGCCATCTCTCGAGCCGTCGCAAAACCCGCGCCGCGGAACTCACGGACCGCTGGCGTATAACACACACAACCCTGTCCAAGCGCCAAAAGATGGCAATCAAGTGTGTAGTGCCCTGTATCTGCCTTTTGAACGTCGCTATTGGAAATGACAAATAAAACTTCAGTGTACTAGACGTTACAGCTTGAGTGATATTGTGAATAAACAGGAAGAACTGGGAACCAATATTTTTTGTAACTTGTTTGGGCAATAACTATAGTGCGGCGCTAGGTTATATCTCGAACCCGGCACCAAATGGTAGCGTGGCGGAGGCTTCGGTTTGAAGTAATCAGAAGCTCAGAAGTTGGGAAAACAAAAACCAACAGGTTTACTGGCACTTGTACAAAATTGATTTACATCGTTGAATCGAAAAACAAAACAAAACAAAAAGGTCCACGAGCGTCTGGATCAGCCTTATTTCCGTGGTACATAGCAGCTTCTTTTCTCTCTGCGCCGTCATTATAACACTTCAGTTTTACACCCAACTGGTCTTCTCCGTTGCTTCTCAGTATAGGGCAGGCACTAATTCGTGGCGGCTTTCTTCCAGCTTATCGGTGTCGTAGCTGTCGGGGCTCGCTAATTTGGACAATTTTTGGACGCTCAGCTAGCCTCGAACCCCGCGATACCAAGGCCAGACCACACGCACGCTTGCCAGCGTGATTTTACTCCTAGCCGCTCCTGGGCGCGATCGGAGATCGTTGTTCGAAACGCGCATTCAGTTTGCGTTCAGTTTCGCCCCACGCAATTGGCCTAGGCCAATAGCATGAGGTGAAACAACGTAAATAGAACGTGCGTTTACACGTCTGGGCAGACTTACTGATAGCGCTTCAAAATGCGCAGGTTGGACGTGGGTCAAGCTCGTGAAGGGTAAAGCCAGTCCGTATCACGGTCACACGAGCATATAAGCGCGAGCACGCACTCAAGCCCTGTCGTGCACAAAGCAAACACTTCGCATACGTATACTACAGTTGCATGTAGCTGCGGTCTGCTACAACGTTTATAGATAATTATCTATAAATGTTAATCTGCTACGTAGCGTATATACCGCGGCCGCCGCAACGAGTCCATGCACTGGCCAAACGCGTTGCGGACAACCGAGTGTAGCTTACGTTTGGCGCGTCGTAGGCGCCAAAATGGGAAGTAGTGGCGTCTACGTTAACACCCAAAAACAAATTTGAACTGCGCGCCACAGTGACTTTCAGTAGGCGGAACGTTGTGGGCACGCCCCACTCCACCGTAGCCTTCGCAGTGCACGGCATTGAGAAGGAGCGGACGCACCGCGAAGGGTTTGTTTGATTGCCAATACCTCCGCTTCTGCTGAACGCATTGAAGTACTTTTTTGCGTCTAAGTATTACAGCGGAGCTGTTAGCCTCTAGTTGGTCGGGATTTTTCGTGTCCGACGGAAAAAAAAAAGTTCAACCGAAAAAAAGTGCATATTTGGAATCGGGCATCCAACACACATGGCATTATTCATTTCAATAAAGAAAAGCACAATAAAGAAAAGACAAAACAAGCGTCAAAACCGCAAGATGGATGACAATGCGCCTTTGAACAATGCGAGGCACCTTCCTTCTCCTTGCGTGTTTCCCAGTAAAGATTACGGTTGCGTAAGCTGCTCCGGTGAGAAAGGGGCTACAGCAGCATACGAATCACTGAGTGACGTCACCAAACTTAATATATAAAAGGGAGACCTGCCTAGCAACTAATTCAGTTCATTGCAAGACCCCTATGGGATAGGCCAGGCAAAGTTAAAGGGGTTGGGACACCAAATTTTGAGGCTACAAAAAGCATGTTGTAGGCTGCTTCCGCAATCAAGGACAGCCAGAACGAGGTATTGGACGCTGCAAACATTTCAAAATAATTTTAATTCAGCTCCAAAAAGTCATTAAAAACTCCTTCTAGTAGTCGAGACCCATCGCTAGCGCGGCCGTTACTACGTCACAGAGGAGGAACGAAAATACTGACGTCATAGCACACTAGCACAAAAACGTGACGTATGATGAGTAGCGTTGAAATGCCGATTACGGAGCCTGCTGAGCCGAGCGACCGAGCATAGCCTCCACTATGACCGAGCTACAGGCATACAGAAATCCTCTCTTAATGCTAAGAAGGGGTAAGACGTGCAGACACGGACACAAGAGGAGGGAAGTGGACAACACGAACGCCGCACGGCGGCCCGCGAACGGCAAACTGCGTGCGGCGAGTTGCCGTGCGAACGGGCCTTTACACGTTTGAGTGTAACACTAGCCGGCCGACTCCGAAAGGGACCAGGATATGCGGCGTTCGTGTTGTCCGCTTCTCTCCTCGCATAGTCGCATAGTTCGGCAGCTCGGAGCGGTCACTCGTTCGCTTGGCCTTTCTCAATGTGAGGGCCCGTCCACGTTGCCGGCACGGAAACTCGCCTTACGCCGTTTGCCGTTCGCGGGCCCCCGTGCGACGGCGGTTTTGCTCGCGAACGGCGAGATTTCCTTGCCGTAGAGAGGACGGGCCCGGGACCCATTTGTGCGGCAGCCGTACGGCGAAGCGGCCAAGCAGCGACTGAGGCGTGGTCACTCTGGCACCGACGGCAGCTTCACCGCCTCTGATCGTTCGGCGCCGCCGATATCGTCGCTAGGCCTTTTCCGGTTCACTTCAAAGCTAAAGCTTACGGCGCTTCGGAATGAATCACCGACTCTCACAAGCCGCAATATTTTCTTACCGTTGTTGTCGCTCTTCGCAATAATTATAATAATCGCGACATGCACTTCCAATCGCTAGTTGTTGACCTCTGCTGGCAGAGCACGCGTATGCGCGAGCAGACGACGCAGCATAGTTTTACGTCACTATTTTTTGTAGCCCACGTGACCAAGCCATGTTGCGTTTCCTCCTCTGTGAGGTCATAGCATCCCCGGAGCCCAGAAACCGAAACCGAAATCGCTCGGTATAATAATGCTATTATTAAATTATTTATCGGATATATATGAATCCCGCCGTGTGTATCGTGCTCCCTGAAGCATGACGCAACGTTTGAATCAACAAACGCATGAACGAAAATGTTGATGTCTCCACCCTTTTAAGACTCCCGAAGAGTAGCTTGAATACGATGAGCATCGAAGAGTGCAAAATCATAATGCTGTCATACTAAGACTAGGCTGAACGATAAAACATTTCATATCCCCGTCGACAACATTTGAGTGGTTTTCTAACAGCTTTGCTGGCCATCCACTTTCGCAGGGCCGGGATGGCGAGTCAATTTTTTTTTTCTGAAATAGCCTCTTTTACCTTCAAATGCATTTCTCCATTTCGATAAAAAGTGGTTCAGAACCCCTTTAAATGTTTCGTGTAGAAAGCGTAAAATGTTATACATTCGGTTACAGCAGTAGTAGCTGTAACTAAAGAAAACACAAACAAAACTGAGGACACTTAAGCATTTATGCGTTGAGAGTGCGAAAGCATTAATTTCCAATTGAACGGCGCTGAGCGCTCCTTCGAATTTTGCGCTTAATGTTATGTTTTCTAGTTTTGCTGCGGCGTATGTTAGCCAGTGTTGCGATTAAATTGGTGCGGGTTAAAGCCTGCAGTGCCAACGCCGCATGCCACCGACGTCCTGCGCGACCAGAAACCGAGGAAGCACCGGCGGCTACGAACCGGCAGGGGCGCGCAGCACTGGGGTGAAAGGTTTTTTTTTTTTTTTAGCCTAGGTAGAATATTAGGCAGTATAGTAGCAAGAGCTTGGTGGCGCAACCCACCGCCCCGTTCCAAAGGGGACGCTCATAACATCCATCCATCCATCCGAAAGAGAGGTATGGCGCGCTGGTAACGTGACGTCCAGGCGATGCCCTCTCTCCTCACGCAACACCTGGCGCGCTGTTGAAGCAGCAGGTGTTCTGTTTCGCCCTCTCTGCTCCGTCGAGGCGCGCTCGTGACGTCGCGTCGCAGCCAGTGGGAATTTAGGTGCCGTTTCGCTGCTACAGACGCCGGCTCTTTCACTCATTGGGCCATTTGATGCATTCGTGTCTATATTAATCGCTATCACAGAGCGCCATGAGGCCCCCGTAAGCCGTAGTGGATGGGAAGGGGCTCGAATTTTGGTCGGCGCCTATGTCCGCGCAAACTTTAGAAGGTGAAAGTTCCGTTGGCGGCATCGGTTAAGCAAATTCTGTTTCCACTTCTTTGGGTATCCTTAGGGCTAGATGAACTATGGCTTCGCGCTCTCGGTATGGCTTCATTAAGTTCGTGTGGTAGACCCTCAGCTCTTTACGCCTGCCCGGTAATTTGATGGCATAGTTCCTTTCTGATAGCTTCTCTGTGACCTCCGCAGGTCCTTCCCAAAGAACGTCTAGCTTGATTTTTCTGGACGCCGTTAATAAAAGCACTTTTATCTCCTACAGTGAAAATCCGCTTCCAAGAGTTCCTATCGTAGTATATGTAAACGTTCCTTTGGACGGATTTCATGTTTGCTTCCACCAGCTCTTGACAAGATTGCAAGCGCTCTAGCAGTTCCAATACGTACTCAACAACTGTAGGATCATCTCCACGTCCTTTTCGTGCTTCGCGCACCATTTGAAGCGGGGATCGAAGCAACCTCCCATAAACGAGCTCGGCTGGGCTGAACCCTGTTGCTTCGTGCGGCACCGAGCGCAAGGCAAACATAGTGGCCGCTAAGCACGCTTCCCAGTCCTTTCTTTGCTCGTAACACAAAGCCCACAGTACCCTTTTCAGCACAGAGTACCAGGCTTCTACACTGTTGCTCTGCGGATGCCGCACTGAACTGTGGATGATGCGAATGCCGCACCTTTCTAGGAAGGTGGTAGTAAGGGCGCTGAGGAATACGCTGCCCTGATCGCTTTGCAGTTCAGATGGCAAACCTAATCGAGAGAACACCGAGAGTAAAGCTTCAACTACCTCGACTTAATTGATTTCTTCTAGGGGAACGGCTTCCGCAAACTTGGTTGCGGGGCAAATCATTGTGAAAATGTACTTGTACCCTGATCTAGTCACGGGGAGGGGTCCTACCACTGTAAAGAACGGCGGGTTGCACAACAAGATTGTCACCTTGCCACCCGATTACGACAAGGGGTGCAAGACGCGCACCTCCCGCTCTCCGCCGCTGCAGCTGCGAGGCGTTCAAAGAAGCGACCTTTGCGCTGGAATCCGCCGCCTTCCTCCAGCCCCTTCGACATTGTGACGGGACGAATTCGGTGTGTGGACAATGATTCCAGAGTTCCCCAATGCGGAGCTGATTTGACACGCCTGAAGAAGCTACCGCGGGAACGTCTTATTTTTGCGCTCTCACGGTTCAGCATGTTGCAAAACAACGAGCGTCCCTCGAGCGGCGTCGATTTTCCGGAACGGCACCACCTTCAACGCCGTCGCTTGGGCTTCGGAATGTGTGTGCCTTTGTGTCTGAAAACTGGTCTTCAGAGCAGCTGCGAGTTGGTGGTGTGTAAACGAACAGCCGCCGCGTCGTAGGACCAGCGGATCGAGTGTATAAAAACTGTGGTTGTGCGATTGTTGGACACACTTCTCTTGAGCAGTCATGTTAGACTGGTTCACTTCTCTCATGCAGTCCTGTTGGACTAATACTATTTTTCTCAAACAGTCATGTTAGACAGTTAATTTTCTGTAAATAAACCCCTTTTTCCTCGTTCTCGATGAGAAGCAGTTCTTCACTTCATCAACGATCTCAGCGTAAATAAGTTGGACGACGGCATGGGCCAGCTACCTTCGAATTCATGCCGTACTCCAATCTTGGCAAAGGACCACGGACGAAGGGATTGAGCCCCCAATCCTGACAACTGGCTGACAGCGGTGAGATGGACTTTGCGACATGGTGCTGTATCTGTGGTGAGTGCTTGGTTTTTGCTTTGACTCTCTAGGCTTCATTTTGTGGTTGGTCTGTTTAGAACAGTAGGGAAGCTAGATTGTTGTGTGTTAGCTAGGTTGTGTTTTCCTAGCTAGATTTAGAGAGCAGAATCAAGGCAGTAAAGCAGCAGTCATGGAGTTAAGGACACTGCTGAGAGACGAGTTGTTGATTGTTGGTGAGGAACTGGGCCTAGATGTACGCAAGGAAATGCTCAAATCGGAATTATTGGAGCTAATTTCCAATCAGGCCAGTGAGCAAGATATTGAAATTGGATTGGAACTTCTCAAAAAGAGAGAGAAACGGGAAAAAGAAAGAGAAAAACGAGAGAGAGAGGAACGCGATAAAGAAAGGGAGGAACGCGATAAAGATCGCGAGTTAAGAAAAATGCAACTGGAACTTGAAAGCAAACGTTTGGAGATGTCTCAAGGAAGTGAAGGCGCTCTGGGACGATCAAGTGAGGCAGAATCGTACCGCATGGACAGGCTATTAAAGCCATTTGAGGTCGGGACCGACATAGGCTTGTTCCTATGCAATTTTGAAAGGACTTGCGAAAAGATGAACTTCGGCCCGAGTACATGGCCACAGCGGTTGCTGTCTATGTTGCCGTGTGAGGCGGCGGAAGTAATCGCCAGATTGAGTGTGCAGGATGCATATGATTATGCAAAAGTTAAGGCTAGTCTCCTGAAGAAATACCGCCTTTCAGCCGAAGCTTTTCGGCAAAGGTTTAGGAGCACAGGCAAGAAAGATAGCGAGGGCTATCCGGAGTTTGCATATAGCTTAAAGGCCAACCTAGTCGAGTGGCTTAAAAGCGCGGAAGCGTACGACAGCAGAGACATGATCATTGAATGCATGTGTCTAGAGCAGTTTTACAAAACCATCCCCCAAGCTGTGAAACTGTGGGTGCAAGATAGAGGTAATGTAAACACTGTGGAAAGGGCGGCTGAATTAGCCGAAGAGTACGCAACCCGTAGAAAGTTGAACGCCGAGGAGGGAAACTGGGACGGTCGAAATGGACCGCGGAAGCCATTTCCGTTCAAAAAGGGTGCGCAAACTAGACGATCCGAGCCTGTAGACATGGCGGAAAAGCCCGCAGAAAAGAGCGAGGAGAAACTTAACGGAGAAACCACACAAAAAGAACAGAAAAGAAAATTCGAATCTGTTAGACCAATTCGCTGTTACAAATGCCACAAACTGGGACATATAGCTGTAAACTGCGAGAAGCCTAGCGTAGTTTTTTCCTACGTGGAGGAAAAGGATGAGAATATGGAACTTTTAAGTCCATATCTCCACGACCTGCAAGTTAATGGAAAACCATGCCGAGTGCTAAGAGACAGTGCCGCCACGCTGGACATTGTCCATCCGTCTTACGTGATGGTAGAGGACTTCACCGGAGAAGTAGCATGGATAAAACAGGTTGTAGAAGAACACAGCGTATGTCTGCCCATGGCCAAAGTCAAAATCAGTGGACCATTCGGGGAGCTAGAGACTGAGGCTGCAGTTTCCAAATTTTTGTCACTGCAGTATCCCTACATCTTTTCAAATCGTTCGAATCAGTTACTGCGTGACAGAGGGCTCAAACTAGGAGAGGGCATAGTACAGGCATTGACCAGAGGCCAAGCTCGTAAGATCGCGGCGCTGTCGGCTGAAAATGCTCAAGCTCCTCCAGCTGAAGCAGAAAAGGGGATAGCTTCAATCCCCGAATCCGAGCGAGGCCCGAGGGACAAAAGAACAGTTGAGGAGAGCCTGCCAGTTGACCAGCTCAATGAGAGCGTAGCACTAGAGTGTCAGAGTTCTAGCCTGCAGGAAGAGCATGCAGACGCGCTCCCAAGCGAGACAGGGTCGTTATTATCACCGGCCTCAAAGAACTTTGATCAACTCTTACGCGTGGATAGAGAGTCACTGGCAGCTGAGCAAAAGAATGATGAGAGCTTAGCTAAATTACGGGACACAGCTAAAGAAGGCATTGCTAGGCGCAACGTAACGATACATGAGAGAGGAGGATTGTTGTATCGGCATTACAGAGATCGAAAGGGTAAGATTTTAGATCAGTTAGTCATACCTACTAAGTATAGGGAGGACCTTTTGAGTCTTTGTCATGGAAATGGGTGGTCCGGCCACCTAGGCATAAACAAATCAAAGGAAAGATTGCTTATGGAATACTACTGGCCTGGCTGTTTCAAAGATGTAGAAAACTTTGTAAGATCATGCGACGCCTGCCAGCGTTCTGGTAAACCAGGAGAGACTTGGAAAGCCCCACTGAAGGTAGTGCCCTTAATAACAGAGCCTTTCAGACGACTTGTAATAGACACGGTAGGGCCTCTTCCAAAAACAAAATCAGGCTACAGGTACTTGTTTACCATGCTGTGTCCGGCCACCAAGTTTCCAGAAGCAATCCCTTTGAAAGAGCTCAGCTCCACTGAAGTAGTAGACGCGCTTTTGACAGTGTTTGCACGAGTTGGGTTTCCAGCCGAAATTCAGGCAGATCAAGGGTCAGTATTCACGAGCGCACTGACTTCCACATTCTTGCAAAAGTGCGGGATAAAGTTAATTCACAGTTCTGTCTATCACCCTCAGTCAAACAGTGTAGAGAGGTGGCATTCGGTGCTTAAGCGAGTTTTGCGTGCGCTCTGTTACGAGCACAAGGAGGACTGGGAGAACTGTCTGCCGGCAACTTTGTTTGCTTTGCGAACGGTTCCACATGAAGCGACAGGGTTCTCGCCAGCAGAACTAGTGTATGGGAGGACACTCCGTTCTCCACTGAGAATGTTAAGAGAGATGTGGGAGGAAAGAGGGGAGAGTCCAACCGTGGTTGAATACGTGCTGAATTTACTGGAACGGCTAAGCGCAACCCAAGAACTAGTCGGAAAGAACATGGCACTAGGTCAAAAGAACGCCAAATTCTATTACGACAGGAATGCGAGGCTTCGTACGTTTAACGCCGGAGACCAGGTAATGATCCTCAAACCTTCAAGAAAGAACAAGCTTGAAGTTCACTGGGACGGGCCCGTTAAAGTGTTGCACAAACTTTCAGAAACTAACTATGCTTTGAGAATGCCCGGTCGCAGGAAGGAAGTGAGGATATATCACTGTAATTTGATGAAGCCGTATGTAGAGCGGAGCGGAGTCGTTAACTATACTGTCAAAGAGCCGGATGGCATCGGTACCAAGTTTAAGGAGGATAGGGCAACCTCCAACTCTGAAATCGGCCTAGAAGAAGTAGTAGAACACTCGGTAAGCTCGCATGCTCTAAGACCCGAGCAGCTAGATGAGCTAAAAGGGGTGTTAGGGGAATATCTCGACAGATTCAGCGATCGGCCGGGTAGAACCGAACTGATAACGCATGAAATTGAGCTGACCTCTGCCGAACCAGTAAGATCAAAACCTTACAGGGTGTCTCCAAGACAGAGAGAGATTATGGAGGCAGAGATACAGCGCATGCTAGAGTTGGGAGTTATTGAGCCCGCTGAGAGTGACTACACGTCACCGCTAATACTCGTAGAAACCCCTAACAAGGACCCTCGTCCGTGTGTTGACTACAGGAAGTTAAATGCGATCACTAGGGATCAGCTGTACCCGATACCCAACATTGAGGAACGAATTGAAAGAGTTAGCGCTGCTAAATACATTTCAACTATAGATCTCGTGCGGGGGTACTGGCAAGTTCCCCTTTCCGAAAGTGCCAGCCGCTATGCCGCATTCATCTCGCCTGTAGGCACTTTTCGCCCTCTCGCACTCAGCTTCGGGCTGAAGAACGCGCCGTTTAGCTTCTCTAAGTTAATGGATATTGTCCTAAAGGACTTGCAGGAGTTCGCCTTACCTTATCTTGATGATGTGGCCATTTTTTCGGACAGCTGGGAACAACACGTATCGCACCTCAAACAGGTGTTCTCACGGTTGAGGGAAGCCGGCTTAACGATGAAAGCGGAAAAGTGTAGGTTTGGTTGTTCGCAGGTTACTTATCTGGGCCATGTTGTTGGTCAGGGCATGAGACGGCCGGCTGAGCTGAAAATAGCTACGATTGGAGATTTTTCTCAGCCGCGCACGAAAACGGACGTTCGTTCATTTTTGGGACTTGTGGGGTACTATCAACGGTACATTCCGAATTACTCACAATTGGCAAGTCCATTAACAGACGCCCTCCGAAAGGGAGCACCGAGTAACGTACACTGGGATAAGGACAAAGAGAACGCTTTTCAAAGTTTGAAAACGCTATTGGTTTCTCGCCCTGTGCTTCGCGCGCCAGACTACACAAAGGAATTCATAGTTCAATGCGACGCAAGCGACAGAGGTATGGGCGTGGTACTTAGTCAAGTCGGCGACGATAACGAGGAGCATCCTATCCTCTACGCCAGCCGTAAACTAAATGTAAGAGAGGAAGCCTACAGCGCTTCAGAGAAGGAATGCGCTTGTTTGGTTTGGGCCGCCCAGAAGTTGTCGTGTTATTTGTACGGAGCGAAGTTCATCTTCGAGACCGACCACTGTCCTCTGACGTGGCTCAATCAAATGTCACACAAAAACGGCCGCTTGCTCCGATGGAGCCTCACTCTCCAAGAGTACAACTTCTCCGTTAGATATAAGAAGGGAAAGTTGCATAGCAATGCGGATGGTTTGAGCAGGCTAATTTGAATTCTGCGTTTGAGGGTCCCGCCTAAATTTTAGGGTTACTAGTGTTAAATTTATTAAGCGAAGAAGATCCCCTCTCATTTAGCAGGATTCCCTCCATGATTGCTGAATTTGTCAGCAGGAATTTGCTTCAGAAATTGGCATAGTGAAATGCAGCATTTTTTTTGTTTCTGCACTTATGTTGTTGTTGTTTTTTTTGAAGCCTAGCGAGTCTAAAGTGAGAGCCAATGCACGTCATCTCGGCGCAGAGCCGTGTTGTGGGGTTCATTTTGCAGTTGCCTGTCCTTGTTGGATGTTTTGGGGCGGTGACATCAATGCACAAGTGGTCGCTGCGAGCCAAGACATCAATCCCCCCCTGACCAGCAGCCGTTCTCTTCCTGCCTAGCGGTTGTCAGCGCTAGACAGTCGAGACTTTTGGGGCCATGGAGGCGCTGTAAAGAACGGCGGGTTGCACAACAAGATTGTCACCTTGCCACCCGATTACGACAAGGGGTGCAAGACGCGCACCTCCCGCTCTCCGCCGCTGCAGCTGCGAGGCGTTCAAAGAAGCGACCTTTGCGCTGGAATCCGCCGCCTTCCTCCAGCCCCTTCGACATTGTGACGGGACGAATTCGGTGTGTGGACAATGATTCCAGAGTTCCCCAATGCGGAGCTGATTTGACACGCCTGAAGAAGCTACCGCGGGAACGTCTTATTTTTGCGCTCTCACGGTTCAGCATGTTGCAAAACAACGAGCGTCCCTCGAGCGGCGTCGATTTTCCGGAACGGCACCACCTTCAACGCCGTCGCTTGGGCTTCGGAATGTGTGTGCCTTTGTGTCTGAAAACTGGTCTTCAGAGCAGCTGCGAGTTGGTGGTGTGTAAACGAACAGCCGCCGCGTCGTAGGACCAGCGGATCGAGTGTATAAAAACTGTGGTTGTGCGATTGTTGGACACACTTCTCTTGAGCAGTCATGTTAGACTGGTTCACTTCTCTCATGCAGTCCTGTTGGACTAATACTATTTTTCTCAAACAGTCATGTTAGACAGTTAATTTTCTGTAAATAAACCCCTTTTTCCTCGTTCTCGATGAGAAGCAGTTCTTCACTTCATCAACGATCTCAGCGTAAATAAGTTGGACGACGGCATGGGCCAGCTACCTTCGAATTCATGCCGTACTCCAATCTTGGCAAAGGACCACGGACGAAGGGATTGAGCCCCCAATCCTGACACCACATCTACCACTAAGCGTTTGAAGGGTTCCGTGATTATAGGAACCAATTTCATAGGAATTTTTCTTGTTTCGTGTGGCTTTCCCTCTTTCTGACAAGCCTCGCATGTCTGGACATAATTTTCTACATCATTGAAGCATCCCGGCCAATAAAATTCTAGTAGTAACCTGTCTTTAGTCTTCTTTATACCTAAATTACCCGTCCAGCCGTTGCCATGGCACAGGTTAAAGATTGAAACTCGGTGTTTTGAGGGAACAACGAGCTGGTCATACTGTACTCCCTTCGTGTTTTTGTACTGTCGGTACAAAAGACCGCCGCGGCGTTGAAAAGTAATGTTCTTTCTGGCTATCCTCTTTTCCTCTAGTTCTTTCAACTTGTCGAAGGATACATCGCTGTCTTGTTCTGCTGCGAGTCCTTCTTTATCAACCCTCAGTAGGTCTAAAAAACTTTCCGAATGTGGCAGTACCAAATTAGTTTCTGATTCCTCTGCTAGCTCTCTGGCTGCCGTAGTTAGAACTACCGGATGCCTCCTTGCTAGCGTCTTCGTCACCGCTTTCACTAGCTGTGGGCGGGGTTTCCTGAGTGTCTATGTCGTGAGGCATATTTTGGGCTTCGTTGCCGTGGTTTAGCTTCGCCGCGATCTCCCGCGTTTTTGAACGCGTGAGAGCTTGGACCGTATGGTCGCCAAAACTCAGGCCCTTCTTCTTCAACAGCATTTCCGAGCGACTTGAAAATAAGTAGGGATAATGTTTGGACAGATTTTGCGACACTGCGGCTTCAGTCAGCAATAGTCAGAACGGCCCCTCAATCTTCACTCTGGCTATGGGGAGGCAAACACTATTTTCCTGAACTACCTGCCGGATCCACGCACATTCCCCGGTGAAATCCTCAGGTTTCACATACACTGTGTTGACAATGTCCATTGTCGCCGCTGAGTCCCTAAAGGCCCGTTTATAGTCCGACGTTATCGGCGCGCGGGCGAGCGTCGTTCGCGGTCAGTCACGCTACGTCGGTTGCGCTGCGCCAGCCGAGATGCCATCCCCTCTATTGGCGGCGAGGAGTTACGGAGTCGCCATCTAGCGGAAGCGCCTCGCTGGCGTAGTATGAGGGATCAGGCGGCGCGCTTCTCATAGGTTTTGCTGTCAGCGCTCACTGAAAACACCACGCGCGAGCTCTCCCGGACATTTCTGTGAGTACTTTCGAAACAAGATAAGTTTTTTACTGTCTAAATAATAATATTGGGCAAACTGAAAGCACACAATCGTTTACAGACGCTATCTCTTTACCGAATACGTACAGTGAACGCCACTGCGCGCGGTCACCGCGATGTAGTCTCCCGAACCGGCTTCTTGCGTGAAAGGTAGGTAAACGCTGAGAGCAAGCTATGTGAAATAGGTTCTTATAGTGTTTGTATAACTAAATGGAGCGTAATAGAATGAAGCGTCAATGCAGCGATCGCGCAGATTCCCAGCGACCGGCGCGTCTGGATGCTTGTCCGCGCACTGTTTCGCTTTCTACGCGTGCGCGTTTTTTTCACCGTGCCATGAGCTTTAGGCCGCAGAATATGAGCATTTGACAGTATACAAGCAACCATTGTTGCATGGGTGTTATCAGAGCTGTTCAAAAATAACTTCATTGTAGAGACTTCGACGCCTACGGGGACTGTGATGTGCCGTCGCGACGATTCAATCTTTTTTTTTCTTCTAAATTCTTTGACCTTTCAATATTATTTCTCGAGTTGCGTCGCACTGTATGTTTATCGGTGTTCTCAGCGTGCTATTTCCCGCTGCTCCTTTTTTGTAATCGAGTGCATGCATTAATTCATAACACAAACATGACCATATGCCATGCTTTTTTAAATGTGCTTCTTACCGCTGCCTTTCCACTCCACTCAACTTGCCAGTATCTATAGCATCAACATGTTCATAGACCAAACCGTCATGACATTAGTCGGGCAGCGGACTGGGGCGAGCGCCTCAGTGCGCGTTTTCAGAGCATCGCAGACCGGGCGCCGTAGCAGAAATCTTCCTCACGTCTGTGCTTGCTGCATACCCGAGTTGTAGCCGATGTTTGCCGGTTTTATGTTTCGCGAGCCAAACTTCACGCAGCTTGTCCTGCGGCTACGTGTGAATAAGGCTGACTGCGGGCTCCGTTGCGTACATCCGGCATTGTGGCACCGAGCAGCAGCCTACCATGTTGCGCGCCTTCAAAGGCAGCCACTACCTATTGCAGTGCTTTTAAGTGTTGTAAAGGAGACACTCGAAGAGGGAAAATTTCGCCACAAAATGAGGACCGCAGCGTACGAGGGAATTGAAACTCGTTTTCAGCTCGCTTCGGCGCTCCCGAAGCAGCCGACGCGGCCGCTATGTCCACGTGATCCCTCCTAGCACGTCACGCCGACGGTGGCGCCAGCTTTTCCAGTGGTGGAGCTCGAGGCCAATACTTCAACGCGCGCGCCGTAGGCTGCTATCTTCGGAGCATGCGCAGAAGGTTCGCCAAGTCGCGCGCCGTCCGCAAAAGCCGTCTGCGGAGTTGTGTTGGCGCCTTTTTCTTCGCGCGCAATGCATTGTGGTGCCAGAGTTCCGCCGACTTCGACGCGCGAATGGCTCAGGAGCCATATCGGCGCCGGGCCCGTCGGGGCGCGTCGGAAGCCGCCGGTTACGTTGGCTGCGCCGGTGCGCCCGACTATAGAGGGGTGGTTTGCGCCGACGTGGCGTAGCGTGCGCGCGTACGTTACGTCGGACTATAAACGGCCCTTAAGTACCTTACATGACCTTCCACGCACTAAGTCGCGAAGGTAGGTTCTAAGAGCGTCAAGTTGTCGTCGCCATTCACAAAAAAGAAAACAATTCTTTGCTTCCGACAGCCGATCGCAAGTTGTCCAGGCTCCTGGCAACGGAAACAGACGACCGGATTTTGTAGCCTGCAATGTTTTTGCTGATTTTTTTTTTTCGCCTTTCGCTGTGGTGTTATTCTGGCCTGAATTATCGGTCGTCTCGTCTTTGGTTCCGCCTCCAGCTTTCTCGTTGTGAAAGGAGCGCCTGTTTTCCTCTTTATTGAATTTACTGAATGGCTTGACACGCGTTTTCTCGGATTCGCGACGTGCCGCAAATTCATCTGCTAGCACTGCAGCACGTTCCAAGCCCTTTTCAAAGCCTGACCTATCTTGAATACATAGGCGCATCTCCTCGCTCAAGGACCCATAGAACTGCTCTAAGAAGATTAACTCGACGACTTTGTCGTGACAACCGAAAGCGTCTACCCCTTTTAGCCACTCAATTGGCTTTCAACTTGTAAGTGAAATCTTGGAAAGATTCGCCCGGTGTTCTAGCTGCCTCACGAAAACGATGACGGAAAGCCTCCACTGAGAGCCGATATTCCCTTAGCAACGCAGCTTTGACTTTCTGATAGTCATCTGCGTCGTCTCTAGTTAGACTTGCAATTATTTCGGTTGCCTCGCCAGGAAGAACGGTCAGAATCTGTTGTGAACAACTCTCTAGCGCCAACTCGTTTTTCTCGAAGGTTCGTTCAAAAGTAACGAGACACAATACCATGTCATCGTTTACCTTGTACGGCGTCATGCGATCCCTTATTGTCACTCTTGCTTCACCTGAAGGTCTTTCATTTATTGAGATGTTATTTGCCGATTGCATGGCCAGATCCCGCTGTACGTCTAGTTCTGCAGCTGTCTGCTGCTTTCGTTCCTCTCTTTCTGCAGCCTCCCTTTTATCAGCTCTTTGCCTTTCCTCTGCAGCTCTTTGTTAAGCTTTCTCAACTCTTTGCCTTTCTTCTGCAGCCTTTTATTCAGCTTTCTCAGCTATTTTCTTTATCTCTTCCCATGCTTCTGAAATTTCGTCCTCAAGAGCCCCGCACTTCTCAATCGCCTCAATAAGCTGCGGCTTTCTCATTTCACCTCATTTCCCAGCTCTTCACAAATTAATAACCCTGGCTTTTTCCATCTGCTTAAATCCATGATCAATCCCGAACGAGGACTTTCTTACTCTGCTGTGACGTGAGGAAGCTTTCAACAGGAGCCTACACGTACAGAAACTAATTTCCAGTTTTAGAAAACACATGAGCTAAAACTTGGCGAATTCTCAAAGAAAGTCAAGCGCTCACCATTCTTCTGAAGCCAGGACGAAGGGTGGAGTATCCCATTGCTGCCTACCAGTTGATATAATCTCTACCGGGTGTCGTGGGCCTTCACCGCAGTAATCAGGAAATGACGATGAAGCCGGGCATAGTGATGATGAAAAAGAGCAGAAAAGATTGTATTCACTTTATTGGAACGTTGATGTGACTCTCATCAGAGTCTCGAGCGGTCTTATTAACACGTGGGCCAGTACGGCCTTAAATAACCACTGACTGTCCTGTTGTGGCCGCCGTCTTCTTCCGAAGCCTCTGGAAGTAGTAGTGCTTTCGCCGTCCATCCTTTTGTGTCTGCTTGTGGAGAGCGGGATGGGAGGCGCCTTCTTGCCCTTTGGTTTGTATTGCTTCGTCTCCCCTTTTGTGTCCGATTGTGAAGAGTGGGGGTGGGGCGCCTTCTTGCCGTTTGGTTTCTGCTTCTATCCTTTTGTGTCAGCTCGGGGAAAAGCGTGTCGTCGATTCGGAGAAGAGGGCAATTATGTTGACGTGGGGAAGCCCGTCTAATGCTTCTCACACCTGACAGGTCGATCATAATAGTACACCCACAATAAAACATTCACGCCACAATTTAAAGTGCAACTCCGGCGATTTTTTGACCATGTCAAGGTAATGGAATATTTAGGTTCTTGAAACCCCACTGTCACGTGTCTGATAGTAGAAATGTTTCGCAAATTTGAAAATAATTTTAAATAGGCAAAAAAGCGCAAAAACGAAACCGAAACCTGACCAAGGAGCCGAGTCAGCCTCTTCGTGTGACGTGACGAGTGTCTCCGCCGGGGAGAGCGCCTAAGGTATGCCGGTCTTAAAGCCCCTTAAACTTCGTAAAGTAGCGACACTCTGTTCCTCCGCCTTCACTCCTCCTCGTTTCTCCTCTCTTTCGTGAAGCTTATAGCGCGTGAAAAAGACAAGAACGAAAGGGAGACGTGACACACACAGGTGCTAACTTGCAACAATCTTTATTTCGAGCAAAGGACCCATATATATGTACAACTTTTTCGCGTACATCATACATGCGCTGTTTGCAAAAAAAGTTGTATATATGTATGGGTCTCTTGCTCGAAATAAAGATTGTTGCAAGTTAGCGCCTGTGTGTGTCACGTCTGCCTTTCGTCCTTGTCTTATTCATGCGCTGTAAGCCTCACGATGTCTTACCAAAAAGCCCAAATCACTGCTTTACAGCATCCTCTCTTTCACGCTCTCTCTTCGACCATGGCGCCGCCTACACTGCTCGAGCGTAGCAACGGCGCCAACATGCGCTCCTTGCCACTCACTTGACGGTTCTCGAGCAAAAATGGCGCTGATGCACGGCGCGAGGGCCCACGGGATGCTATTAGGCCAATAGCGACGCGGCGGCGGCCTCGGCCAGAGTGCGCGAGGAGGAGGCGGCATTCTTCAAAGCGCGGCAGTACTTTATGAAGTTTAAGGGGCTTTAGCCAGTCTCGCCCGCTGGCAGCGAACAGCGGACGCTCGGCTGAATCGTGACCGCGCCGGATCTTCGGGTGACAATGTCAGCTGTACCAGCTCTTCGGATCTGTCAAATATTCACAGGTATGATTCTGACGAATTCGATAGCCACGAATCGCCGTTCGCATTCGACCCGCGACCACGAGAGCCAGCGCTGTTGGTTCTGGAGGACAATCCCAATTGCTGTCCCCCAGATTTTGGACCTTGCCGTTGGGTGCGGGAGTTGGCCGAGGTTGAGGAGGACTTTGTGATGATAACTGGAGGTTTATTTACATTATGTACACTAAGAGTACAAATAAATTAACAGTGATAAAGTCATTATGGGCCGGCAGCAACTCGGACGCTGCGGCCCGTGGCAAGAAGCTCGAAAGAGATGAATGAATGTTCTTTGCTGCTCCCGGTCTCTAGCTTTTAACCCCTTCGGTGTCTCGAAGTCACGTTTCGTTCGGCCAATCGGCGAGCCCGCTCAGGTGGCGTCATTTTCGGCCAATCGGCGAGGCCGCTCAGGTGGCGTCATTTCCGGCCAATGGTAGGCGCCCGTGCGAGTGCAAGTCACACCCGGCGCAGAGGGTTGCTCCATTGTCTCCACCTGTCCGAGGGATTACTTGTCTCCGGTATTGCCTTCCTGGTCTGCAACTGCCGTCACAAAGGCGGATGGGGGGGTTGCTGCCAGGGCTTCACGGTGCATCACAGCCGTCTTGCCTCGCGGCTTGCAAGCGCTCAGAGGGGCCAGGCGGTTTGTTCTCGAGCGACCCTTCAGAGCCGCAAAGCAGCTTTGCTCGGGACCTACGTTACCTGGAACCGTGCCAGGCTCCCGCTACACTTTCGGGAAGAGTCAAGCAGTGAATAGCTTCACATGCGGCGCACGAGGTGGGGGACGCCAACTTGTTTGGGACGTGCCGCGCCTCGGGAACGTGGTAGATGTGCTTCTGCGCTCCTTAATTAGGTGTGATGCGATTCGATGTGGTCTGGTGAATTCGAA
The DNA here is from genome assembly GCF_038994185.2 of Dermacentor albipictus. Lineage (NCBI taxonomy): Eukaryota > Metazoa > Arthropoda > Arachnida > Ixodida > Ixodidae > Dermacentor > Dermacentor albipictus. The sequence goes on from NC_091821.1 coordinate 185,792,329, forward strand.
GGAGGCTCAGGAAAAGGTCCCGCATCTAACAGCGCCCATGCGCTACATATCGTGCTGCAACATGAAGACCAATTAAGGGTAGCCCAAACCACTGATTTTATACGTGCTGCTTGCTATTTTAGCTGTTTTGCCCCTTCTCCGGGAAGCGCTTCGCATGCTCACTGTAAGATGTGGGTCATGACTTTCCGCATTTGTATCTCGCGAAAACGCCGCTGACAGTCCAAAGCACCGAACGGTGCATTTGTTTACATCGACAGGCGCAGCGACCGATCGTCGTTCGCTTCAGATATGATACTAGCCGCTCATCGTTGACATCAAATAATGTCAGATCATATCAAAACAGGCAGATTTTGTGCATGTAAGCTCCGTTGCATCACTATGAATCGCGCTGATATGAGCGACCACGCACCTTCGAAAACAGCGAGCGGGAGACTAGTACAGGAGCGTTATGCTGCCTACTTATCATTCTTCGTATTCTCCATGTACACAATAGGTTCCGCAAAGTGGGCATAGATGAGGACTTTGCGCGTGAGGTCGTTCATTTAGAGAACGCGTAGTTTTCTCGCGGAAACACCGATGCCAGTATAGACCCCGTTGGCAGCTGAACGAGGCAGTTGTTTACGCTGCTGTCTCGAAGGGGCCTACGCTTGCACGCTTGCTGCCCATTTGGGATACGAGGCAAGCAGTGCAACTCGGAAGCTAAATTATGAGTCGGCATGACAATACGTAAAAATACACCCATACTCGTAGTCGCATTTAATTTAGGGAAGTGCCGGTGAGTGCGGTGGGCAGCTTTCCGTCGAAAACGGTAGCGTACCGATGTCGATACTGCTCCGTGTCGTCGCTTCTCGCTTTTTGTGTGTGCACTGTACGAAATGAGGAATTGTTTATTTGAAATCCCTATGGTCAAAACTGCACTACACACGGAGTTTTCTTCACCCTGATGGCTTAATTAGCTTCAGGTCAGTCGCTCAGGTCCGCCAGCAGCAGGCGCATGAACTACGCGACTGTGACATACAGGCTTAACCTCGGCTGAACGCGATCGGCATCGGCTCAAACTGTGCGTGCGGATGGCGAGGACTGAAGTTCATGCCGCGAACGACGCAACACCACTTGCCTCCCATCTCTTGCGCGTCTACAGGGAACGCAACTTCTCGCGACAGCAACTTCTCACGCCGTGCACTAGCGCACGGTCGTCGAATCATCGACGCTCTCGTCGTTGTGGTCTTATACAAGCGGTCGTTCGGGAGGAAATAGCAAGTTCCATATCTCTGCTTGGTCCGCCATACAAACACCTAAGTAAAGTTTTTCGCTTTCTTCTCTTCTTCCGCCGGGTTCTTCTTTCTTTGTGGTTGTTGTTCGCTCTCGGCTCTTCCTGAGCCGATGCCCTGCTCTCTGCTTCGGTATCTCGGCACTAACGATGCTTGATGTCAATAATTCGAACTGATTTATTTACAGGCAGATAGTAACGGTTACAAGGAGTATATGGAGTACAAGGAGTTACAAGCAAACAAGGAAAACGGTTTCACATTTACGAATGCGGCTGAGCAAGGCCTCGGAGCAGTCAGTCGCTCCGATCGGGCACCTGACGAGAACGGTCCGTCGTCTCTCAGGCCTCAGCTCACACTGCCCGCCCAGCCGCACACATTATCACCCCCCAGCCAGCCGCGGGACCATGTCCCCGGGCTGCGTAGCTCGCACCGGCGGTGGCCGCCACTCGAGCCCCCCGCGGCGCCTCGGCCCGACGCAAAACACTCCCCAAAGACACCCTTCTCCAGATGTCGCTACAACGGCTCACTGCGCGATTTATGGAACTCGCCAGACCCAGTGCTCGAGAACCACTGCCGCTCCCTTTTTCGCCGAACAGCGTCCGGCCACCGTCTTCCCAAAGCAGGCACTCCCTGGAAGCGGCCAGGGTGCGAGCCAACAGCACAACATTGCCATACAACACATATACAAAAACAGAATGGGCCCCACAGAAGTCGGGGAAGCACGCACTTAAGCAACGAAAATAATGCATATATGAGCTTCACCAAGCCGAACATTCACAACGACCGTACACCCCGCACCCAAGATCGTTATTACAATCCTACTGGTTGTAATGCACGATTAACTCAAGGTGTCGTCGTGAATGATACATACACACAAGTGGAAACCATACCACATAAGGGAAAAATTAACTTAGAAGTGACGAATTGGTTACGTGAAAACACTCTTGGGTGCACGAAAAAGGTTCGGCATCACACACAAAACACGGCATTGAATATGGCATATATACGCGCCGTTGCCTTAACACTGGAACACACCGTAATGACATAATATCAAGCACTGCCAAGTATGTACATTCCATGTCAAAGCACACATAGTCTCTCCGGGTGACTCCCGGGCTCAGCCCCCAGAGACCACAGGGGGAACTACTCTTGCATCTCGTCCCCTGCACACCTTTCCCCGGACACCCAATCGGCTCTCGTGAGACGCGATAACGCATCGGCATTCACGTGCTCCGTGCCCTTTCTGTGGCTGACGGTGACGTTGTACCGTTGTAGTGCCAGAGCCCAGCGGACAAGCTTCGCGCCCGCGAGGTGCGTCGTAGTTAAGCAGGTTAGGGGGTTGTGAATAGACACGATAGTTCTCCGGGCGTCGTAGACCCACGTGTCGAATTTACGAAGGACCCAGACTACAGCAAACGCCTCCCTTTCTATTGTTGCCCATCTCATCTGCGTGTCCTTAAAGCGATGGCTCGCAAATGATATGGGCCGCTCTTCACCCGATTCGGTCGTTTGAGCCAAGCAAGCGGCCGCGGCGTTTGCGGACGCATCCGCAAACAGCCAGTATGGCTTAGAGGAATCTGGAGTCGAAAACATCGCTGCCCTACGCAGGGCTTCCTTCAACTCGCCAAATGCCTGGTCCGCCTCCACGCCCCAGGGAATTTGATCCGGCACCCTTCTCCCTGTCACTTCAGTTAGTGGTTTAGCAATTTCCGCGTAATCTCTTACACAATTTCGGTAATATACGCAGAGACCCAAAACGCTCCTGAGTTCGCGCCCTGTTCGTGGTCTCTGTAGGTCCTTGATAGCCCTAACTTTTTCCGGGTCTGCCCCATGTTGTCCTGAGCTTACGACAGGTCCCATGCATTTTATATGATGCGCCGCGACCTGGCCTTTCTGCAGACTGGCTGTCAAGCTTGCCTCGCGCTTTGCGATTAGGATATGCTCGAGGTGTTCACTCCATGATGACTCATGAGCAAGGAGCAGAACCTCCTTTCCTCTCTCACCAGGCAGAACTAGCTGCTCAAAGACCCTGGCGACAATTTTGTCCTTATGAAAAAGCAGTCCGTCGCGCCTGCTTGCTTTACCTTGTTCCCATGCATCGACCAGGCTCAGATCTGCTCTCTGCACCTCCCGAAAGGCCTGATTTTGCTCTGTTCTACTCGAGTCAAAGCTCGCCTCTCCCTGCACCACTAAGCCAACTTTGGCAGCTTGGTCTACATCTGCGCGCGTAGCAGGGTCGCCTAAGCTCTCCTCCTCTCCACAAATATTGGATGTCAGTTCCAAACCAGCCTCAATAACCTGCCCGCTTTCAATACCGGCACAAGCTTCTTTAATCATGTGCCATGCCTCCGCCGAGAGCAGGCAGTCAGCCTCGTCTGTAACTAACTCCTCAGTAAACGCGCAGATTACAGGTACTTCCCTAGCTAGGTGGACACTCCCGCCCGTATCCAGGCCTAGCTCAACGCGCGCCAGCCTCGCCACGACTTTTGCGCCGAAAGCTGCCACCAGCGTCACATTTCCTATCTCATGTTTCGCGCTTTCGGGCACGGCACTCTCTCTCAGCACCGTAATCTCCGCACCCGTGTCAACCAGTGCCTTAATTGAAGCATCGCCGCACCCTAATCGGACATACTCCACAGCAGGTATATCGCGTTTTCTCTTATTTCTGGTTGATATGCCACCGCAGGGGGGCCCAAGCTCACTGCTTTCGAGTGACACCGCCTGCTGACAACCGGACACCACTTCCGATTTTCGGTCTTTGCCAACCCGGTTCACGGTTTTTACCTGGGTCGCCACTTTGTTCGGGCAGTTTCGCGCAAAGTGCGCTCCATTGCATACAAAACACGCGACCTGCGTTTTCTGCGGAGCGGCTCCCCTGTTCACCGATGGCACACAAGGTGCAACAACCCCCGCGTCATTCGTTGTGCTCGCCGCGCGCCCGTATTCTCCCGTCGTTTTCGACGTTGTCACCTGCCTCCGCGCAGACCCCTTACCCTCGATGTCTTCATAAGCTTCAACGAACTTTGCAATTTCGTGTGGCGTTGCCCACCCGTTACCCTCTTCACGCTTAACATGCTTCCACGCTTCCTGGCTCAATGTTTGTTTAATTTGGTCAGCGACTTGAAGCGCAAACAGATCTTTGAAAGTTTTTACGCCCCGCGCCGCCGTATAGAAGGTATAATAGCTCTCGAGCCTAGACGCAAAGTGCTGCCAGGTCTCGGCTCGCATCGGCGTTGCAAACCGGAACTGTCTGAGATAATCGCCCGGCGACAGCCTCAGCTCGGACAAAATGGTCTCCTTTACTTTGGCGTAGCTGTTCAGTTCGTCAGTCGACAGCTTCGAAAAAATGTGCCGAATCCTCCCTGCGATCAGCGGCAGTACCAGGTGACTTTTGATGCTCTCGGGCACTCCGTACGACCGAAAGACGCCCTCAATGCCCTCCAACCACACCGGTACCTCTGGATCCGATGGGATTGGAGTTAGAAGGCTTCTTAGCATTTTGGAAAAGCGCCCTAGGGTCTCCTCGCGGGATTCCGGATGCCTGTTTGGTGCTCTGTCATCTATACTTTCTCGCATTTCGAGCTGCCGCGTTCTCTGCTGCTCAATTTGCAACTGAAGCTTCAAACGCTCCAATTCCATTGAAGCTATCCGAGTCTCATGTTGAAATTCGAGCTCTTGCCTGTCTGCGCCTGTGCCCGACCCTACCCCAGCACTCGGCCCCGCAGCTTCCCCGTCACTACTCATGATCAGCACCCACTAGTCCTCGATTACAGCTAGTGGTCTCTGTGAACTATGCAGGGAAGTCACCCACCTTATTTCCAGTCCCTGGAGACAGATGAAAGGAGTCGCCGTTTCCGGTCGTCACCACCACGCAGCTCTCCACGGGTTTCCTCTAGTGCATCAAAGGGCGATGAAGTTCGGCCACTAGTCCATCAGTGGGCTGCACTGTCCGATGCGCACTCACAAGTCCATTAGTGAGCGCTCCCCGTGCGTCAGTCCGTCGACGCACTGTCCGGGCTCGGTCCGTTGGCCCGTTGACGCTTATCTTCGCTGCTCGCCTTCACGTGAGCAGCAGCCTCGCTTTCCGTTTCTTCGCCTGACCCAGGCACAGGGATGAAGTCGTCGCAGTTCTGTGACGTCGTCGCACTTCTGTCACCTTCGTGAGTTCCGATCTGTTACCGCCTATCTGCCACTGCCGTCCACCGAAGGCTTACCGAGAACAGATATCCTGTCGGCTGCGCCAGTAGGGTTTTTTGCTTTCTTCTCTTCTTCTTCCGCCGGGTTCTTCTTTCTTTGTGGTTGTTGTTCGCTCTCGGCTCTTCCTGAGCCGATGCCCTGCTCTCTGCTTCGGTATCTCGGCACTAACGATGCTTGATGTCAATAATTCGAACTGATTTATTTACAGGCAGATAGTAACGGTTACAAGGAGTATATGGAGTACAAGGAGTTACAAGCAAACAAGGAAAACGGTTTCACATTTACGAATGCGGCTGAGCAAGGCCTCGGAGCAGTCCGTCGCTCCGATCGGGCACCTGACGAGAACGGTCCGTCGTCTCTCAGGCCTCAGCTCACACTGCCCGCCCAGCCGCACACATTATCACCCCCCAGCCAGCCGCGGGACCATGTCCCCGGGCTGCGTAGCTCGCACCGGCGGTGGCCGCCACTCGAGCCCCCCGCGGCGCCTCGGCCCGACGCAAAACACTCCCCAAAGACACCCTTCTCCAGATGTCGCTACAACGGCTCACTGCGCGATTTATGGCACTCGCCAGACCCAGTGCTCGAGAACCACTGCCGCTCCCTTTTTCGCCGAACAGCGTCCGGCCACCGTCTTCCCAAAGCAGGCACTCCCTGGAAGCGGCCAGGGTGCGAGCCAACAGCACAACATTGCCATACAACACATATACAAAAACAGAATGGGCCCCACAGAAGTCGGGGAAGCACGCACTTAAGCAACGAAAATAATGCACATATGAGCTTCACCAAGCCGAACATTCACAACGACCTTACAACCTACCAGATTACTCCGGCCGCTCGCTCCCCGACGCAAAACTTTCCGCCACTCCGTCGCAGCTCAGCCGACTGGCGCACAGCGGATGATCAACCCATCTGTTTTAATTGTTCCGGTATTGGACACATCACCCATCATTGCCGTAACCACTGGTCGTCGCCTCCTCGGTGGTCGTCTCCGAGTCACTACCGCCAGGTGCCAGACAATCGTACTTTCTCGCCCAATACGCCGACTAGGAACATCAACGCTGATAGTGCTCCACCAAGGTCCACATTCTAAAAACAGTTGCACCTTTTGAGGTGTATATTTGCCACACAACGATAATCGTCATCTGTCTTGCCCGCATTTCCTTTCTTTAACGCTGCGAGCCCGGTACCTCCAAGTCACGAACGGCATGCGCGTTATCAGTATGACAGAGCATTCTCGACAGGAAAGTGACGAGCGCAGCGTTTTCAAGAAAGGAATTGCGGGCAAGACAGATGACGATTATTGTTGTGTGCCAAATACACACCCCAAAGGGTGTAAACTTTTCTTAGAGTGCAGCCGCTCCCCGTCTCCGCAAGGTCGTAGGTCCCGTTCGCCTCTCATTCACCGCTCTTCGTCCCCTTCTGCAACCGGTCGTCCCCTTCTGCAACTAGGCGGTGCAGCTCCCGGAGGTGAAGCTGCAACTCCGACCCGGCCCACAAATCGTCTGTTGACCCTGCCTACACGTGGAAACCTACTGGACATTGAAGTTGACGGCGTTCCTGTTACATCTCTCGTTGACACAGGAGCGCAGCTTTCAATTAGGGGCGCTGCCCTCCGCCGAAGGCTCAAAAAGGTTCTGACGACCGCCGCACCGTGCGAGTCGCCGATGGGAGTACTTCATCTGTTCTTGGAATGTGCACAGCATGTGTGACCATTGGGGGCCATTATACTGTTGTTTTATTTATCGTCCTTGAGCACTGTCCGCACGACCTAATTCTCGGCCTTGACTTCCTTTCGAAACTCTCTGCCCAAATTGACTGCATGCTCCGCAGGTGTACAGTTGGATCTGCCGCTTCCTCCCGACGCAACAACTTGTGCTTCACACCGCTTATGTTTTGCCGAGTTTGCAAGGCTGTCTCCACAGGCTGCTACAAATGTCCTCCTGACGCCCTATCCTCCCGTACCTGATGGCGAGTGCGTCGTGTCGCCGCTTACTGACGTGGTTTTGTCGCGCAATATTGCCCTACCGAGCACCTTAATCCGGATCCGCGAAAACTGCGCTCGCGTACCCATCCTCAATTTTGGATTTTTGTCGCATGTGCTCCCACACGGTATCGCCATAGCGCATATCACTATACCACTATATCAAGAATTTGAGATTTCTTCTTTGACCTTAGAATCATTCTTCAGTACTAATGGACCTTTGTCGCCCACTCCTTCGTACTCGACGCTTGCGGACGATGTTTCTAAGATGATTGCCCCTGACCTTCCGTGCACACAACAGCTCTTCGTCACCTCCTGTCACCTTATCGGGATATCTTTGACTTGGACGACCGTCCACTGGGCTAGACATCTGTTGTCACTCATCGCATCAACACCGGTGACGCCAGCCCCATTCATAGGCGGCCATATCTTGTCTCCGCAACAGAAAGGGCCATCATACAGCAAGATGTAGACAGGATGATGGACAAGGACATCATGGAACCTTCCAGCAGCCCGTGGGCCTCACCAGCTGTCTTAGTAAAGAAAAAAAGACAAATCGTGGTGCTTCTGCGTTGTCTACCGTCACCTCAATAGGATAACAAAGAAGGTTGTTTATCTCTTGCCTCGCATTGACGACGCTTTTGACTGTCTTCACGGATTCCAATACTTTTCATCAATTGACCTCCGATCCGGCTATTGGCAGGTTAGCGTCGATGAGATGGAACGCGAGAAACCCTCCTTCGTCACACCGGACGGTCTGTACCAATTTAAAGTCATGCCCTTTGGATTATTCAATGCGCCAGCTACATTCGAGCGCATGATGGACTCCCTCTTGCGCGGCTTGAAGTGGTCTACATGCCTCTGTTACCTCGACGATGTGATTGTGTTTTCGCCGAACTTTGAGAGCCACCTGCGGCGCTTCACAACCATACTCTCCATGTTTCGCAGGGCTGACCTTCAGCTAAACTCCTCCAAGTGCCATTTGGGTCGCCGTAAAATTAACATGCTCGGCCATCTCTTAAACGCCGCCGGAATCCAACCTGATCCACAGAAAGTTCACGCCGTGCGAAATTTTCCTGTACCTTGTTCAACAAACGATGTCCGTAGTTTTCTGGGCTTATGCTCTTATTTCTGGCGATTTGTGAAAAATTTGCCGACATCGCTCGCCCTCTCACTGACCTTCTTAAGAAAGATGTCTCTTTCTCTTGGGTACCACTGCAGGAGAAAGGCTTCTCTACCCTGATTGAGGGGCTCACAACTTCCCCGATTCTGTCACACTTTGACCCTTCTGTGCCCACTGAAGTACGAACTGACGCGAGTGGTCATGGCATCGGTGATGTCCTCGCTCAGCGTCAACAGGGCCAAGACCGTGTCATCGCTTACAAGCCAGCCGCCTTCTTTCCACGCCCGAGCGAAATTACTCCATTACTGAGAGAAAATGTCTCGCGTTCGTATGGGCGGTCGCGAAATTTCGACCGTGCCTTTTCGGTCGGAGCTTCTGCGTTGTAATCGATCATCATGCCCTCTGCTGGCTCTCCTCTTTGAAGGACCCAACTGGACGACTTGCACGTTGGGCGTTGCGTCTACAAGAATGTACATTTTCTATTGTGTATAAGTCAGGGCGCCTGCATAAAGACGCTGACTGCCTATCCCGCAATCCCGTCGATCAACCGGACGATACCAATGCAGACTCGGACATCAGTGTTCTATCCCTCTCCGGCATCCTCTATATTGGCGACGAGCAACGCCAAGGTCCTGTTCTTCGAACACTTATGGAACGCCTAAGCTCCTCGCCCAATGACCCGTCCCTCCGGATGTTCACCTTGTGCGATGGAACTTTATACCGTCGTAGCATTCGTCCTGATGGCCCGGAGCTCCTCCTAGTCGTTCCCAAGCACCTTCGACTGGCCGTGCTCCAGCAGCTTCACGACGCTCCTACTGCTGGACATCTGGGCATCACTCGTACTTACGACCGCTTGCGGCGTCTTCTGGCCCGTCTTCTGGCCCGGCATTTATCGCTCTGTGCGCCGTTATGTGGCTCCTTGCGACGTGTATCAGCGCCGGAAGACGCGTGCTATGCCTCCTGCTGGTTTGCTTCAACCAATTGATATCCCTACAGAGCCCTTCTGTGTGGGCCTCGATCACCTTGACCCCTTTCCAATTTCCAACAAAGGAAACAAATGGATTGCTGTAGCAACAGATATGCCACGAGATATGCCATCTGCCAACCATTTGTGCTACAGATGTCGCCGACTTCCTACTATACGACGTCATCCTGCACCACGGCGCCCCTCGCGAGTTACTCACGGATCGCGGCCGCTACTTTCTATCGAAGGTCGTCGATGATCTGCTGCGCTCCTATTCTACAGAACACCAGCTTGCTAACGCGTACCACCCTCAAACGAACGGCCTCATCGAGCGATTCAACCGCACACTAACTGAAATGCTGGCGATGTACGTTTCCGACGATCACCGCGACGAGGACGTCGCTTTACCATACATCACTTTCGCATACAACTCGTCCCGTCACGACACTGCCGGATTTTCACCATTTTACGTTTTGTATGGCCGCGACCCCACCTTGCCCTTCGACACGTTGCTACCTTACGCAGTACAATCATCCTGCACTGGTTACGCTCGCGATGCTATTGCCTTAGCCGCCCAGGCCCGAGACGTCGCCCTTCATCGCCTCGCAGTCTCGCAAGCTTCTCAAAGGCGACGCTACGACCTTCGGCACCGAGGCCACCATTTTTCACCTGGTTTCCTTGTCCTTCTCTGGACGCCTTCACGTCGCGTCGGCTTGTCGGAAAAACTACCTTCCCCTTATTTTGGTCCGACTGTCCGACGTGACATACGAGATCGCCGCAGTCAGTCAGCCTTCAGTACCTCCCAACGTCACCAGCGATGTTGTTCACATCGCCAGGCTCAAGCCCTATGTCCCCCCATTAAGCAAGGCTCTATAACTTGCACCGGGACGGAGCTAACCCCGCCGGGAGGGCGATGTTACGGTGAAGGGAAAGAAGGTGACATAGACTAGAGGAAGGCAGTTGCCTGAACGCCTTAAATACCAGTTGTAAATATAACTTATTTTACACTCGTGGGCCTGCTTTCTTCCTGCAATAATATTAAGAAAATCAATTGAGTCTTATAAAATCGTGTACAATGCTTGCATCGTGTGTGTCTTTGCATAATGAAAATAAAATGAAGCTTTACAACTTGAGTAGTGAGTGATGGGGAGTAGCGGACGTTCTCAAATTGCAACCAACGATGTCTCACATCGTGTACAGTGCTGTGGCACGGCAGCGCCGTGCTTTGTGATGACTGTTCAGTGTTCGCAAGCACCGGTGCGCCACACATCTCGGAGGCCACAGCCGGACTTCATGGGCGCGCTGCTAGGTGGCGCAGCTTCTCTAAAGGGAAGCAGGAAAGAATAGCCCCACTGAAGTACACACCGTATGTGACTGATTTCAGCTATTCGCATACTTGGATAGTCATCGTCGAAGAGTTCTGCATGATTTTTTTGGGTTGTCGACGTGCGGCGAAACCAGTCCACATCCATCAGCTCACTGATGCTCATATGATGGTGCTTGTTCATGTTTTTTTTTTTCCTGACAAACCAGGCAAGTAACATTACCAAGCGTCTCACTGAACAATGCGTATAGCAAAAAATGCGATCCTGTAGCCAGATTTTCAATCAAACAAAGCAATGGTTAGTGCTAGACAAAGGTGTTAAAATGATCTGATCACTGTAGGGACCTGGATGTAGCGTACGACGGCGCTTTAGCGCACGTAAAATAGGTCAGCAACGCTGTACATGCACAGAACTGCATGGATTCGACTTACTCCTGTGCTTGTCCTGTTCACTTGTGTCTACTTCAGTCCTCGTCTCATTTAATCCTTGTCAGTACTTGTTTGTCGTTCTCAGGCTGAGCGCACCGCATGTTGTTCTTATCTGCAGATAGCGTTTGTGCATTGTTGAATGCACCAAAAGTATTTGTTCGTGTGGTCGCAATGGACCTTCAGGAGACGTGTCCTGCAGGATGTCCCAGCGCACATGCATGTGTAGCGAGCATGGATCCGCAGACAAGAGAGATAAATTATGAAGCATGTCAACAGCTTTCAGGAAGTTCTTTCCCTTTTTTTCATATTTGCATGGTGTATTGCTTGGATTTGTTTACACGTCATGCGCCTTTAATTTAGGAAGTAAGGAAAACTGGGCGAGTTGGTGTATGTGTTTGTTCTGAACAGCCCTACAAATTAGCCCCCTTTTTAATGATTGAATCACTTGTGTCTTTCACGGTGCGTTTCTTCTTCACTGTACTGGTTTTTTCTTTTTATGGACGATATTTATTACCATTGCAAGTCTGTTGTCTGCGAAGAAAATCGACTGCGTGCCCAATTGTAGTTTTCACTTGCAGGATGGCTGAAAACCCTTTTGTTGCGTCTCAAGGAACTGGCTCTGGTACGTATATGGTGCAGCTTGTTCCTCTAATAGACTGCAATGCTGCCTATGCACTTGCAGTATCACTTCTGTAGCGCTCCTTTTTCACACAGTATGATTGGCTGGAGGGGAGTACTGACGGAAGGTGTAAGCTAATGCCTGGAACACATCGCTGCTCTCTGCGCACGGTATGTTGCAGTAGTCAGATAATTGGCAAAAATAGAGAGACGTCTTAGTACTTTGCACTCTTTGGCTTGTTCACTGGCACATACATTGACGGATAGAGCTCCGTATAACCAGTGCTTGCCTGGAAGACGCCATGTGGGAAGTCACTATAGTGACACATTGGAGAGATCACAACTTCAAAATGATCGCACAGTTAAAGGGTCACTAAAGAGAAGCGACAAATCCAGTTAGAGTGGTAAAGTAGCCTCTCGAAACTTCGTTTTCATTTTGTTGGCATAAGAAATGTTCGCAATTTCTGGGAAAAAGTTACGGCCACACTTCCTGTTTTATGGTTCGTTCTCCACTGCTGCGCCGATGGGGCAAACAGATGTAAAAATTTGCGAGGCCGCACCTCTTCATTGTTTGCAGCACAGTGTAATTGATAAGCGCTAATGGGGTGCCGAGCAGATGCTGTTAAAATCGATGACGTTAGGGGAGCTCACGTAGGGATTTGAAGGTATTGTTGCTTCCCGTATTTTATTTGTGCATTCTTTTTGGCCCTTACAGATCCTACACGCTCTGTACAATTCACCTGATTGGTGTCCCGGAAGGCTATCAAGCAATCTGCCCCAATTTAATGTTTATTCTCAGTGTCCTATAATGTTGTGCAGGTGCATACAGCCGCTTGAGTCGGCACTTCATTACACATGATCTAGAAGACATCTTGCTGTAATAAGACCATGGGCGTACAACGCCTCTGGCTCATATAAATGTCGCTCTGCTGGAACATACACAAGGGTTTGTGCCGAAGGTATCAGTGGCGTAGACGGAAACATTTTGCGGGGCGTGTTATACGACATCAGTAAAAAAAAAGAGCCTGTGCCCAAACAATATCTTAGTCATTTTGCTACTTTAATAAAGCCGAAGGGTTAGTTTCAGTCAATATAATATCTGCATAAAAATGCAAGTGCACAGAGGACCCCGGATACTTGATCCCTACAGAACATTTACTCTCTCTCTCTCTCTCTCTCACACACACACACACACACACACACACACACGCACACGCACACACACACACACACACACACTGTCAGGCCCATGCTGGCCCTAGCATGGGCCACTAGCTGGCCCATGCCGTCGTCCAACTTATCCACGCTGAGGACGTTGATGAAGGGAAGGACTGCTTCTCATCGAGAACGAGGAATATGGGTTTATTTACAAGATTTATATCAGTCTAACATGACTGCTTCAGAGAGTGTCAGTCCAACATGACTGCTCAAGAGAAGTGTCCCGAGCATTCGCACCACAGCAGTTTTTAAACACTCGGTCCTCCCGCGATACAAGGTGACGCGAACGTTCGTTTACTCATTGTAAATTCGCCGCCGCCCCGCAGAACAGTTTACGCACACAAAGGCACACACATTCCGATGTCCGGAGCCGACGTCAGAGGGGAGCCGTTCCGGGTAGCTCGGAGCCCTTCTGGGTAGCTCGTTGTCCTGAGTCCCGGTCGGCGCGTGGGAAGCAACAAAAAACGGCTTTCCCGCGGCAGCTCGCGCACGCATAGCAGATCAGGTCCGCGCTGGGGAGTTCGGGCACAATAGTTCGTCCGCCGAACTCATTCCGTCACAACGGCGATGGGGCTAGAGGATGGCTGCAGTTTTCAGCACAAAGCCCGCTTCATCGAACGCATCCTAGCTGAAGCGACGGAGAGTGGGGGATGCGCGTCTAGTTCCCCAGTCGTAATTGGATGGCAATCCTGCATTGCAGTTCGCCATTCTTAACAACACACAAACACACACACACACACACACACACACACACACACACACACACACACACACACACACACACACACACACACACACACACACACACACACACGCACGCACGCACACACGTACGAAAAAGAGCGCACGTGTACCAGAACGTTCCTGAATAATTACTGAAACACGAAAATAAGGGCCACTGTTTGAAATTCAACGCGGAACTGTTGGACAAGGAAAAGAGCGCAATTAAAATATGGTCGCGGCAATACATGAAACTTCTGTGCGTTCTTCTACAAGCTGAACATTACGTAAAGTCGGCCGTTCACCTGCGCACCCTAATGCACAAAAAATGGGAAAGGAGTCTCTCTGCTCGCGTTCAGGCCGAAGCCGACGGCGGTCGAAGGGAAGATGCGGAAGGACAGTTTTTGGACTGACAGCAATATCCCGGTGAATGTTAAGTGCACACCTTAGCAACCGTTTCTGCGGTGCTGACGGGCAAAGTGGCCGGAATCTGCAGAAAATTGTGGATGTTAAAAACTGCAATGAAACGGCACTACCCGCCGTTGTTGCTCAGTGTCTATGGTGTTGGGCTGCTGAGCACGAGGTCGCGGGATCGAATCCCGGCCACGGCGGCCGCATTTCGATGGAGGCGAAATGCGAAAACACCCGTGTACTTGGATTTAAGTGCACGTTAAAGAACCCCAGAACTATTTTTGTCAACAAACTGACATACTTCTTGTTTTTGTTTTTATATTTTGATATATGGATGCAGTCTGTAAATAACATGGGTGAAAGAAAGGCTGAAAGGAGGGGGAGAGGGGAGCGTATGCAGCATTCAGAAAATTTCGGGGGGGGGGGGTGGCGGGGGTGTTCTGACACCGAAACACCCCCCTCCCTGGCTATGCCCCTGGAAGGTATTGAGCAACATAGTTTTTTAGTGTGTGTGTGCAATATTGAGGCATTGCAACATGCAGTGTTGGTCGATATGCTTGAAATATAAGGCGTCTAGGACGTTTCATTTCGTGGGTTCAACAAAAGCCTCGTAGAAGCCATAATCCGGAGGTATTGTGGTGCGGTCCTGTGGGATGTGGCTATTTTTTCGGAACCTGATCCAACCATGAATGTTGCTTGCTGTAACTGGACATTAGAGAAGTTTCGTCATTTTATCCTTTAAGTGCATACCTCGCTATCTTATTTTTATTACTTTAGTGTTGTTACTCATGTTCCAATTTGTTTAATTCTGGTGAATATCCAGATAACTTTTGTTTGACTTTCACCGTAACCTGTTGCCGACCTGTCCATGTGGCACATGTAGGGATCGGCAAGCATGTAAAGCTGCCCATGCAGCTTTTTTCTTCAGCCCTTCCCATCTGAGAATAGGATATACATTAAATTCTATGCACGAGGGACGTCGTAAACGAGAGGTAATGTTGAGGCATGATAAGTGCACTGAAACCGCTCGCATAACACTGAAAAAATTTACATACTTTGTGGTAGGTTCTTCACAAACAGCCTGCAGCTAAACAAAAAAAAATATTCAAAGGTGCTACTTGTCGTTTCTGCATTGAGGCCGGTGGGCTAAGTTCTTTGGTTTTTTTTTTCCTTTCCTTCTACAAATACTGCAGCTGTGATGTGGCACCTTCATTAGTCACACCGCATTTCTTGAGGTATGAGACGCAACATGAAATATTACATATGATCAAGGAAGCAGTGCGTCGCACTTTTTTGAGCGGCTGAAAAAAAATCCACAATACAATGATTTTCACTTCCTTAGCGGTAGTAGATTTGTGCAAAGAAACAGTGACTTCGGGTAATGAGTGAAAAATCTCCTGTTTAAGGTGGCACATTTGCACCTTTATAATGCGACAGGGTGTGTAAAAGAAATGTTGCCGATTACTTTCGGCGCGGCATTGTACTTACACGAAATCGGCGTGTGTGGGCGAGCTAAGACCACAGCTGGATGCTCCGGCTCGCCTCCTGTCTATCGGTCAAGCCACAACTCCTTAATGCTTGTATGAACCCGTTCTTTAGCTAGTCGTGAGCAGCCCCAGGGCTTAACGTCGAGTCTGGCAGTGCGGTTGTAGCAACCATAATCTGCAGGTGTTGTGGGAGTGGTCTTGTGGGATTGCAGTTTCCTAGATTGTTAACAGTACTGAATTGCGCCGTTTGACCTACTGTTTGCCGAGTGGTCCAAGCTGGTCAGTCCTACCCGTGTAGGTGTATTTACCTGATCCACTCTCGTACTCACTCGACTCAACTACACAGTATTCTCATGAACCCGATTAAGCACTTCTCTAGCCGGCATGTGTGTGACATTACGATGATTCTGTCAAGTTTATGTGGACGTACATGCTGTGTGAACTGCGCGGCTCTCGCCTCCTTTCATTTCATGTTTGTGTTGTTTCATGTCTTGCAGGGCATCTCTTGGAATATCCCAAAGGCTTTAACGAGATTGAAAGTGCGGACATCGACATGCAGTTTGTTGGAACTTGTTCAAAGGTCAACCTGACCTGCTTATTCCAGTGTACCTATCAAGTTCTCAAAGCGAACAGTTCTGCCAGTGATCTCCCCGTGGTCGTGGGCCTCAACAAACAACCTCAGGATGTTGTAGCGTTCTGCCAGGAAAATGCATACGGCATTGTGTCTGAAATTGGTGCAGCTATTGACAAGTGCTTGCTGCAGGCACTGGGAAAAGACATTAATGCTGCTGGCCTGTATGGTTTGGCCTTTGTTAGATGTGGAGAATTTGAGGACGCTGCATTTATAACTTTTGTGAAGAACAACCAGCTAGTCATAAAATACCTTGTTTCTTTCAAGCTAGGTATGGCTTCGAGCTTTGCTGATGTACTAAATATGAAATTGCACAAGTTGGGCGTGTCCGATTCCTGTCGGCTGGTAGCAGCAACTGTTGACAGAGATTGCTTTCATATGGAGGAGATCGAGGCCTTATTAAGTGCAAAAAAGGACCGCACAAATGCGCTCCTCGAGTTTCACTGTGTTATTTATAAGTTAGAGTCTGTGCTGGGTCACGCACTGCAGAAGTCTATGCTGGATGACCCTCAAGTAGCCATTATAGCCAATCTGTGCAACATGCTGAAGAACCTGGCTCTAGCTGATGACCTCAACCTTGGAGATGCGATGTTTCAAGGCCCGGAGTCATCAACGAGCACATTTTTTAACTACAAGACTCTGGTTACGCTGCACAATCACTGGCTGGACATCGTGACCAAATTGAACAAAGTTTTGGTGGATTCGCTCGTGGAAGACGACCGTCAGGTGATCTCTTTCATTCTGGCCACCCTCAAGTCGACGACTTTCATAGTGAACCTGGTATTTTACATCGAGCTCTTCCGAAGCCTACACGAGTGGACAAGCCGGGTGGTGGTGCTGGGCATCCCTGCTTACCAGGTACTCAACGAGTTGCAGGGTGCCTCGAGCACGCTCCGCCACCACACCGCCACGGGTGGCGTTCGCGTCGAGGAACTGCTTGAGGAACTGCGACAAAGCTGTGGCCGCTATCGCGGTGTCGACATTAGCTGCGATCTGGACGAGGCGCTGTTCACGGCCACTATGAACAAGGTATGCAGCCTCATGGCCGAGATCCTAGACGACATCGTGCGCCAGACCAGCCCCTCGATCAGCAAGTTCAGCATTCTCGACCCTAAGGTGTGGCCAGTGGACTCGTGTCAGCTAGACGACTTTGGGTTCGACTCGATAAAAGCGCTGGCGCGAGAGTATCGCTACTCGTTGCTGGATAATGTCGACGTGTTCCAAGAATGGGGATCATACAAGCGGACGGTGCATAATTCGTTTGTGACGCAGCTGAGAGACAACTTCGATGCCCTGGCCGTCAGGATGGTGTCCTCTTTCAAAAGCTTGTACCCCGGCATTGTGACGCTTCTGAGCGCGGCAACATTGCTGTGTCCTGCATCTAACGTCCTTCAAAAGTGCACCCAACTCCTGTTGGAAGGCGAGCAGAGCGAAGAAGTGCGAAACATACAGATCAATGGTCCACCCGTAGGGTCATGGTCAGCGGCTGCGGCGCTGTCGTTTTTGTTGCAAGAACGTTGTGTTGAACAAACTGCCCAGTTTTCTGACAAAGCTTGTGACCTCGTGCTGCCTCTCGAAGCAGTTAGAAGCTTGTTTGTGAACACCGTCTAGTAATTGTATAGTTTTGTAAACGCTGTTGAGTTTTGTAGACAGATACCGTAGCAACTGGGAGGAGTGCGTAATTGACCCTCATGTGTTTTAACGCGACAGCGTTAAGGAGCTCGTGTCGCAGAAAAGTCGGTGTCGGCGTCGGCGGCGTTGGCCGTGAGCGATAAATCCCAGCAGGCCCTTTATGAATAAAAAACAACTTGCAAGATGGGCTGGGTGGGAATCGAACCAGGGTCTGCGGAGTGTGAGACGGAGGCGCTACCACTGAGCCACGAGTTCCATGCTTCAAAGCGGTACAAACGCGCCTCTAGTGAATGCGGTGTTGCCTTAGAAACGAGCTCTTCTGAGGCTCAGGCGTGCGTCGCTTGCTCAGGCGCACATTTCGTTGCCGCGCCGAACGCTGCGTTGCTCGACGCTCACCGCGTCCGATGCGGGGCGCGTAGTCGCTGCGCCGAAGCCCATTGTCTCACATCCCTTGGCGGGTCGACGGGAACGCTGTCGCGTTCCACTCTTGAAGGTGAAGCTTAAGCGTCCTCCAGTTTTTTAATCTTTGTAGTGAATGTTTTGGACAGACGTCTACATAGTTTATACAGGCGACATGCCTGGATGCTTTCATCAAGGAGAACAGAAAAAATATCTTCTGGAGTGAAGCTAATGACCCGAAAGTGAAGCCAGGCCGCTGCCATCTTGCTCAGTCAAAACAAAAAGAAAAACAACTTCACTGACGATTACAATACTCCCTAATGCGAAATTAGCTCTATACTTATTATTGCGATAGCAGTTATATGGACTCCAGGTGCATTTCTGCCGTCGGCGTCGCCGTGAGGTTCCGTATAATGTTCAAGGGCAATAAAATCGTCGCCGCGCGCCGTGTGCTGTATGTGTGAATGAAAGCGTGCAAGGGTGAGCTGGCGATCGCGACTCAATCTCCCGCACACAAGGGAGGGAAGAGGGGAGGAAGCGCGCCGTCTTCCGTCGCACACTGGCTAATCGGGTGATCGCGAGAGGCAGCGCGTGGGTGAAGTGGGCGCACGATTCACAGCAGCCGCCGCAGACAGTCCCCCGCTCATGCAGCGGTTTGTTTCCATATGTGGTATCCGTGGACGCGCTCGCCGCATGCCTTATCGATGGCATCATCAATGAACAGACGACGGCGCGCTACTCTGGCGCCATCTCGTAGTGGTTGTCGCCGCAGAGCCCGCAATACGCTTTTGTCACGCTTTCGCGATACTTTCCTCCGTCTTCCATCCCCCGCTGCGCTCTGCGTTCACTCTTTCAACTACACTGTGCTCGTTCGGTCGGTTACGCCGAGAGACGCTGACGGACGCCGACGCTCAACCCAAAAACGGGCGCCTTAGAGGTGCGCTCTAAAATGTAAGGCTGTAATGGGGAATAGGAAGCACTTTCTTCTCACTTCCTACGTGTTTAAGGTGGTGGCTAATTTCACCGTACAAATTCTACTCAATGTGCGTCTTTATGTCACTGGTTTTAGGATGAACCTTCAACGTCCTGCTTCAGAGTCCTGAAAAAATTAATAGATCGTACCAGTACTCATTCAAAGCTAAAATTTTAGCTAGGAACAACGACAGTTTACGCTTAACCTAGCCATTAATGGCTAGGTTAAGCGCTTTCGTATGCGTGAAGTGCGTTAAGTATGCGTGGTATGCGTATGCGTTAAATATGCTTTCGTATGCGTTAAGCGCTTTCGTAAGCGTTAAGTGCTTTCGTATGCTAATTAGCATAAGAAAGCACTTAAGTTGTGAGTGGACTCCAGCTGTTGCTCTCTCTCAGGGGTGAAATAGGGGCAAGCGCTGGCTTCACTTTGGCTGTTAAGAAACTGCGTGGGCCGCCGCTCCAGAATTGTTTTTTGAAACCTACTTGGTTTCCATGAGGCAACAGGCCAGGTATTTTTCTAAGTCTGAGAAGGGTACTCATCTTTTGTAGCATTCGTATAATTCCATCCAGCTTATTAGTTTTTCGCTTACGGAGCTGTAAAAGTTTGCCATTTTGTTCATTATTACGCATTCACAATGCAGTGATGGAGCAACTACGCCAAGAGTAGTCATTTGCGCTATCTTTGGCCAACCTTGTGTGCGTATGTGTGTTAAAAGCGGAACAATTCTCGAACCACGGAGAGCAGCGTCGAGGCAGAAAACACGCGGGGAACGCTGTGGTGACGGCAGAAGACGCTGCGCCAAATGCGCGAAATGTGACGGTCAGACGACTATGCTTACGCGTTTCTATTTATCTTTGAAATAAATATGTCGACACGAACTTTCTGAACTGGCATTGCACTCTCACGGCACCGCAAAGGAAGTAATGCAGCATGTGCAGGCAAGTCAAAAAGACAGTGTGGTTCCTATGCACTGCCACTGTGTGGTCTTGTGCAGTTCGTGCTGCAGTTTGGTATTCGTGCCAGGGGTACCATTCTGGACGTTGTCGAATTCCGCCATACTACCGAATTCGCCATCTTGTCAGCTCTGATTGGCCCAGGGAGCGGCTGCTACGCGCGGCCCTTCTCATTGGTTCAAAATGCCAACATTACGGAGAAATTGACAGTCTGGCGGAATTATACAATGTCCATAATAGTGCCCGTGTTCGGCTCAGAGCTCAAGGAGGATGTCGGATCGAAACCCTTTACGTTAACGGCGTTACTTCAAAAATATTATTTATAGGTTTATTCAACCGCTGGCGGTAATTTGTTTTATTGTGCCTTCTTTGCTACGTTGCACGATCGGAAGAGCAGCTTCCGTGGTTGTAGTTTAAAGGGCAACTCCAGCGATTTTTTGACCATGTGAAGGGAATGGTATATTTAAGTTCCCGAGACCGTGTCACGGTAACCTGTCACGTGTCTTATGGTAGAATTGTACCGCAAATTCGAAAATAATTTTTTAAAAAGCGCGAAAACGAAACCGGCACCTCGCCAAGCTTGCAGCCGAGTGAACATCTTCGTGTGACGTCACGAGTGTCCCCAGTAGGGAAGGCGCGCAAGGCATGCCGGTCTTGCCCGTCGGGCGAACGACACCAGCAAATAGCAGACAGCTGATTCGTGACCGCGTTGGACCTTCGGGTGAAACTGTCAACTGCACGAGCTCTTCAGATCTGTCAAATATTGAGAGTTGTGATTCTGACGAATAGCCAGGAATCGCCGTTCTTATTCGACACGCCACCACGAGAGCCGGTACCCATGCGCTACATATCATGCTGCAACATGAAGACCAAGGGTAGCTCTAACCACGATTTTATACTCTGCTTGCTATTTTATGTGTTTCACCCCTTCTCAGGGAAGCGCTTCGCATGCTCACTGTAAGATGTGGAGCACGACTTTCCGTATTTGTATCTCCTAAAAACGCCGCTGACAGTCCAAAGCACCGAACACTGCATTTGTTTACATCGGCAGGCGCAGCGACCGATCGTCGTTCGCTTCAGATATGATACTAGCCGCTCATCGTTGACATCATCGTCAGATCATATCAAAACAGGGAGATTTTGTGCATGTAAGCGCCATTGCGTCACTCTGAATCGCACTGATATAAGCGACCACGCACTTTCGAAAACAGCGAACGGGAGACCGTAGTACCTGCCTGCTTATCATTCTTAGTATTCTGTTCATGCACACAATATGTTCCGTAATGTGGACACAGATGAAGATTTTGCGCGTGTTATCGTTCATTTAGAGAACGC
Source organism: Dermacentor albipictus (assembly GCF_038994185.2). NCBI lineage: Eukaryota > Metazoa > Arthropoda > Arachnida > Ixodida > Ixodidae > Dermacentor > Dermacentor albipictus. The sequence goes on from NC_091821.1 coordinate 185,813,995, forward strand.
ATGGTTCGGAGTGCACCTTGGAAGCTAAATAATGAGTCTGCATGACAATACGTCAAAATTCACCCATGTTGGTAGTCGCATTTAATTTAGGGAAGTGCCGGTGAGTGCCGCTGGTAGCTTTCCGTCAAAAGCGGCAACGTACCGATGTCTATATGCTCCGTGTCGTGACGTCTCGCTTTTTGCGTGTGCGCTGTACGAAATGAGAAATGGTTTATTTCAAATCTGTATGGCCAAAACTAAACTACAGAAGGAGTATTCTTCATACTGACTGCTTAATTCAGGTCAGTCGCTCAGGTCCACCAGCAGTAGACGCATGAACTATGCGACTGTGACATATAGACTTAACCTCGGCTGTACGCGATCGGCAAAGGCTCAAACTGTGTGTGCGGATGGCGAGGGATGAAGTTCGTGCAGTCAACAACGCAGCACCACTTGCCTCCCATCTCCCGCCCCCCCTACAAGGAACGCAACTTTTCGCAACAGCAACTTCTCACGCCATGCACTCTCACGATCGTCGACTCCTCGACGCTCTCGTCGCTGTCGTCTGCATGACCCCGGCGTGCTCTGCATGGAACACCCCTGACGTCATGAAAGAGAACCAGATGGAAAAGAAGCTGGTGCTGAGAAATTTCAACTGGAGGAAAGCCGAAGAGAAAATTACTAAGCGTACAGCCACAGGGCTAGACGAGGTTCCCGTTAGGCTGATTAATGAACTAGGACCAAAAAGTAAGGAAGCTGTGTTGAAAGCAGTAGAAAAAAGTTGAAGAAAAGATAGACGAATACCAGACAGTTGGCGACAAAGTAGAATGAATTTGATTTATAAAGGTAAGGGGCAAAAAGATAGAATTCACTCGTATAGACCGTTGACATCGGTAATATACAGGCTAGCAATGCGGGCAATCAAATTAAAGCTGCAAGCATGGGTAGAGAATAATGGCATTTTGGGAGAACTTCAGAATGGCTTCAGAATAGGTAGGCGTTTAGATGATAACTTATTTGTTCTTACCCAGTGTATTGAAATATCAAGAGTAGAAAGCAGACCGTTATATGTGGCCTTTTTAGACATTACAGGAGCGTATGACAACGTAGGCCGCAACATTTCGTGGGATATTCTGGAAGGGGAAGGCTTAGGTGACTGTTGTCTACATCTTTTGAGAGATATTTACCTAGAAAATACCGTTTGCTTTCAATGGAAAGGGATGAGGTGCGAGGAGAAAGTTGATATCAACGAGGGACTGAGGCGCGGGTGCCCTTTATCCCCACTGCTGTTTATGATGTACATGGTGAGGATGGAGAGGACACTAGAAGGAAGTAATATCAGGTTTAATCTCTCATACAAACAGGCGGGTACAGTAGTAGACCAGCAGCTCCCAGGTTTATATTATGTGGACGACATTGTGTTGCTAACAAGCAAAGGGATTTGCAACGTTTGGCTAATATCTGTGGACAGGAAAGCGAGAATTCAGGTTTGAGATTTAACGTTAGAAAATCAGGTGTTATGGTATTCAATGAAAACAGTGGACAGTGGCAATACAGGGCCAGGAAACACCTCGGGTAAAAGAATATAAGTACCTTGGTTATGGATAAACGAATGCAATAGATATATGGAAACACAGGAAAAAAATAACAGTAAAGGGGAAGAGAAATGCAGCCATAATGAAGCACAGAGCGCTTGTGGAGATACAATAGGTACGAGGTGCTCCGGGGTATGTGGAAAGGTGTAATCGTTTCAGGACTTACTTTTGGAAATGCTGCTGTTTGCTTGAAATCAGGGTACAATCAGGACTCGATGGCAACCAATGGTCAATGGGACGCCTCGCATTGGGCGCTCACGGGAAGACTGCAAATGAAGCTGTGCAGGGTGACATGGGCTGGACAGGTTTTGAAGTGAGGGAAGCTCACAGTAAAATTGATTATGAAGAACGACTAAGGAATATGGAAGAAAGTAAATGGAGCATGTTTTATTGGAATGTGAAGATATCTGCCCAGCGGTCGATTTAGCCACCACTGGCCTCCTTGATGCCCTTGGGTTCAGCGAGAGCAAGGGGTAAGTAAACATGTCGGCAATAGAGATTAGTAAGATGCGATTGGAAGTCTGGTGGAAGAAAAGTAGGGAAACGACAAAAAACGGAGACGTAGAAAAACAAAGTTCACAATAGGGAGTCAGAAAATTTGGTTATGGGCATTCGTCGTGTTTTTTTTCTTTTTTTCCCTTCTTTAACCTACACTCTTAGAAAATTTTACACCCTTTGGGGCGTATCTTGTCCCACAACGATAATCGTCATCCGTGCTGCCCGCGTTTCCTTTCTTTAACGCTGCGAGCCCAGTACTTTCCAGTCACGAACGGCATGCGCCTTATCAGTGTGACGCAGCATTCTCGGCAGGAAAGTAGCGAGCGCCGAGTTTTCAGGAAAGGAAACGCAAGCAAGGCAGATGATTATTGTTGTGGGACAAATATACACCCCAAAGGGTGCAACCGTTTTAAGAGTGTACACTCTTAGAAATATTTACACCCTTTGGGGTGTATCTTGTCCCACAACAATAATCGTCATCTGTCTTGCCCGCGTTTCCTTTCTTTAACGCTGCGAGCCCAGGTACTTCCCAGTCACGAACGGCGTGCGCGTTATCAGTGTGACGCAGCTTCTCGAAAGGAAAGTAGCGAGCGCCGAGCTTTCAAGAAAGGAAACTCGGGCAAGACGGATGATGATTATTGTTGTGGGACAAGATAAGCCCCAAAGGGTGTAAATAGTTCTAAGAGTGTAGGTCGGACATTAGGCAGTGCACTCAAAGAACAGTTTACACCCTTTGGCTTGCCCCTTCTGCCACACAAAAATAATCGTCATCTGCCTTGATGTGTTTCCTTTCTTTATTGCTGCAAGCTCGGAACTTTCCAGTGACGAACGGCACGCGCGTTATCAGAAGAGGCACTCCAAAGGGTGTAAACTGTTCTATGCTGATAACGCGCGTGCCGTTTGTTACTGGAAAGTTCCGGGCTCGCAGCGATAAAGAAAGGAAACGCATCAAGGGAGATGACGATTATTTTTGTGTGGCAGAAGGGGCAAGCCAAAGGGTGTAAACTGTTCTTAGAGTGTATACTAGAAAGAACTTGGTGGCGCAACCCACCGTCCCATTCCAAAGGGGACGCTCATAACATCCACCCATCTATATATCCATTCTGAAGCTTCGCTCCGGTAGCTCCGGGACACGGCGGCTGCCTAGCGGGCGGTGTTACTTATACCAGAGTCCGAAGGACTCTGCTTATACCATTTCACTTCGAAGTAGACTGCCGGTTTCTGCGCTGCCGACCGGGCAATTATTTGTAGGGTAACCCGACACTTTGGCAGGAATAAATAAGTGTGATTCTCCGGACCACTGCGGACGGCTCGGGTGAGATCGCACGTTGTTCCCGCGATAATGTTGAATGTCTGTCCAATTTGTTCTTACAATCATTACGCTTCCGCGGGAAACTTAATTTGCCTATGTCACTGCCATATCCTAATCATGCGCAAAGGGTTAACCCGTTACCTTCGTCATGCCGTTTGCTCTAACCGCATCGAGTTTGATTGTTGAACTGCCGTGGTACATTACACGGCTGCAGGGAAGTAAACTTGTCATGGGCTCGCTTACACTAAAAAGTTTAGACCCTTTGGGTTGCATTTTGTCCCCAAACAATAATCGCCCTGTCTTGCCCGCACTTCCTTTCTTTAACGATGCGAGCATGGTAATTCTTGTCACAAACGGCTTGCGCGTTATCAGCTTGACACAGCATTCTCGACAGGAAAGTAGCGAGCGCCGAGTTTTTAAGAGGAAACGCAAGCAAGGCAGATGGCGATTATTGTTTAGGAGCAAGATAAGCCCCAAAGGGTGTGAACTTTTTTGGGGTGTACACTTTAAAAACAGTTGCACCCCTTGGGGTGTATATTTGCCACACAACGATAATCGTCATCTGTCTTGCCCGCATTTCCTTTCTTTAACGCAGCGAGCCCGGTAATTCTCAGTCACGAACGGCTTGCACGTTATCAGTGTGACGCAGCATTCTCGACAGGAAAGTAGCGAGCGCCGAGTTTTCAGGAAAGGAAACGCAAGCAAGGCAGATGACGATTATTGTTGTGGGACAAATATACACCCCAAAGGGTGCAACCGTTTTAAGAGTGTAAGCAAAATTACACCCTTTTGCCACACAACGATAATCGTCATCTGACTTGTCCGCGTTTCCTTCCTTTAACGCGGCGAGCCCGGACTTCCCAGTAACGAACTGCGTGCGCTTTATCAGCATGACATAGCATTGCCGACAGGAAAGTAGCGGGTGTGGCGTTTTCAAGAAAGGAAACACAAGCAATTAAGGCAGATGACGATTATCGTTGTGTGGCCGAGATACACCCCAAAGGGTGTAACTTTGCCTACACATTCTTAAAACTGTTGCACCCTTTGGGGTGTAAATTTGTCCCACAACAATAATCGTCATCTGCCTTGCTTGCGTTTCCTTTCCTGAAAACTCGGCGCTCGCTACTTTCCTGTCGAGAATGCTGCGTCACACTGATAACGCGCATGCCGTTCGTGACTGGGAAGTACCGGGCTCGCAGCGTTAAAGAAAGGAAACGCGGGCAACACGGATGACGATTATTGTTGTGGGACAAGATACGCCCCAAAGGGTGTAAATTTTTCTAAGAGTGCACTCTTAAAACGGTTGCACCCTTTGGGGTGTATATTTGTCCCACAACAATAATCGTCATCTGCCTTGCTTGCGTTTCCTTTCCTGAAAACTCGGCGTTCGCTACTTTCCTGTCGAGAATGCTGCGTCACACTGATAAGGCGCATGCTGCTGGGGACTGGAAAGTACCGGGCTCGCAGCGTTAAAGAAAGGAAACGCGGGCAGCATGGATGACGATTATTGTTGTGGGACAAGATACGCCCCAAAGGGTGTAAATTTTTCTAAGAGTGTACACTCTTGTCGCATGTCGTAGCCCAACTGAGCGCAGCCGAGCACTCACGTGAAGCAGGTTTGCTCGCAAAAGACAAGCAATCTGCAGAGAAATTTCGGGAGGAACGGATTTCCTCGACCGAAATTTAGAAGGTCTGGCGCTGTGTGGCGACTCTGAACGCAGTGCAGAGAAGGAGGATGGAGGAGCTAGCTAGGGAGGCGTAGTTAAGCCGGCAGAGCAAATCCGATTTCCTCGACAGAAATTCAGAAAGAAGATCAGGCGCTGTGTTGCGAGGCTGAACACATTACAGAGGAGGATGAAGCATCTAACTCGGGAGGCGTAGTTAAGCCCAAGGAGGAAATCTGTCTGATTCTCCCGAGAGAAATTCAGGAAGTTGGTCAGGCTGAGGAACCACCCACGGGAAGAAAGAAAAGGCACTCGGAAATGGGCACCAAAAACAGTGCTAAGAGAAAAAGACGTCGCAAATTCAGTAAGGCAACGCAGCCGAATCAATCGAAAGGAGCTAAACCCTGTAGGGAGCGCAGAGAAAGATTTAGAAAGGCGTGTTTGTCCTTCGGAATATTTCGAGTCAAACCGCGTCCGCGTTGTCAGACGAGGTAGGAAAAAGCGGCCCACGTACGGGGAGTGCTTAACGCCTGCTTCACCTCCGCGGCAGGTACGTCGGACCGGCATTTCACTATATTCTGGATCGGCCAACGTGTGGGGAATGCTTAACGCCGGCTTCACCTCCACCGCGGGTCGGCCCGGCATGGCACTACCTACGGAATCGACCCACGTCTGCTTCAGCTCCGCTGCGGGTCCGCCCGCATGACACTGTCTTCGGTATCGGCCCATGTACTGGGAGAGCTTAACGCCTGCTTCACCTGCGCCGCGGGTCTGCCCTGCATGACACAATCTTCGGGATCTGCCCACATATGGGGGAGTGCTTGACGCCTGCTTCACCTCTGTTGCGGGTCCTCCCGGCATGGCACTATCTTCGGGATCGGCCCAGGTATGTGCAGTGCTTAACGCCTAAAATTAACCTGAGTAAATTAACCTCAGCAGTATGAAGAGATAAAGAAAAAGTGTGTCATATTACAGTCTGCAATGTGTAAATAATTACTTTGCAAGTTTGCCATCTTATGTGATTAATGCAGTAAAAATAACCTGTTGCTACTGTTAATAACTTATTGCTTTTCCAGTGGCTTTGAATTTTACCCCTAAGGCTCCAAGAACCAGCACTCATCCCCTGCTGCCACCAGCCATTGCTCATCCATTCCCTTATACGTAATAAATTTGATCTAGAAGCTCGTGCATCTTGAATCTTTTTCCAGTCGCAGATTTGCTGCTACGAAGCAGCTGTTAAGTTTTCGGTATGAATCGTAAAAATAACCTTTGCATAAAATGTGCGCATGTGAACATTTAAAATGCGTTTAAATCTATGTATCTGTACTGCATATATAGAAAACATGCAGCAGCTGTGAATGACGGTTAGTGAAGAATGACGGTCACGCTTAACGCGTCACCGATATAACTGCAGGAACCATAGTTCTCTTGGCCACGATCATTATTCGTCTGCTTTCGGCAGCCAGAATGTGCTCACATAATCGTCCACCACACGTGTGCGAATTCAGACTGGGATACATAGCGCAAAAAGTTACACAGGGACAAGCAGAACACAGGTGAGTGAGTATCACAGGTGAGTGTATCCCAGTCTGAATGCATCCCACCAACACGCCCAAACTTCTTCCCTGCTAACGTGTGCGAAGTTTTCTCTAAACACCCTTTTAAACATTTCTTGCTTTCCGGCCTCCGCGAGAAAACTTCATATGCATGCTGAAAAACATTGCACCGGTTTTTGTTGCACGGTAATGCGCGTTTGCACGCGAACTTTTGAGCCGTTCGAGCCCACAGGCGTGTTCAGGATTTCATTTCGAGTGATCGAGGGGGTCCTACTCTTTATATGTACGTTCGTGCGTGTGTTTGTATATGCGTGTATATATGTATACATACAAACTAAACGTTTCGGGGAGTTGGCACCCTTCCGGCTGCGCCAATCATTCGGCTTAGCCTGTAGTAAAAAGTGTCATCTTGCTCAGCGCTTGCGAACAATCGTCGCGTGTTGCTCGCGATGAGGAGAAAAAAAAGCAATTGGAACACCGCGCGGCATTGACTCTTGCGCGCTCGAGGAGTTGCTTCACTGCAGAGCTGGAACATAATAGCAAACCTATGTGCAACTCTGCTCCATGCGGGAGCATATACAGGGACACTATTCCATAATAAAACCCCTTAAACTCCGTAAAGTAGTGCCACGCTTTGAAGAATGCCGCCTCCTCCTCGCGCGCTCTGGCCGAGGCCGACGCCGCGTCGCTATTGGCCTAATAGCATCACGTGGGCCCTCGCGCCGTGCATCAGCGCCATTTTTGCTCGAGAAGCGTCTACGGAGTGGCGAGGAGCGCACGTTGGCGCCGTTGCTACGCTCGAGCAATGTAGGCGGCGCCACGGTCGAGGAGGGACGTGAAAGAGAGGAGAAACGAGAAGGAGCGATGGCGGAGGAGGAGAGTGTCACTACTTTACGAAGCTTAAGGGGCTTTACGAACGTATCGATTAGGCTGCCTTAATTGGCCACATTCACAGGTGCTATCCACTACTGCTGAGCGCGGGAGCTTTTGCCTGCTGCGTTTCCGCCCTGGTTCGCTCCTCCTTAGGCGACCTGGCTACCACCGAGCTCCCCTGGGGTCGCCATATCGACGCCCAGCTTAGCGCGGACACCCGATCGACAGGGGCCAAACACGGGGCAGAGTTCCCAGCCTCAACCCGTCCTCTAGCACCGGCCTCCGAGTAGCTGGATTACAAGGGCACGCCACGACCCCCGGCCGTCTGTGACTATCTTCGGCAGCGTCTTAAGTTTACCATAGTTGTTTATTTTCACTGTTTAACTAATCTCCTAGTTACAAGGCGAGAATTCAAAAGAAGAATCCTGGTTGTCTTCGTATATCGTCGTTGTACGCATTGTCCTATCGCGCCAAAAAAAAAGGGTGCTAGGTTCGAACGTATCGACTGGGCTGCCCCAAGTGGCCGCATTCACAGGTGCTATCCCACTACTGCTGAGCGCGGGAGCTTTTGCCTGCTGCGTTTCTGCCCTGGGCCGGTTCGCTCCTCCTTAGGCGACCTGACCACCACCGAGCTCCCCTGGGGTCGCCATATCGACGCCCAGCTTAGCGCGGACACCCGATCGACAGGGGCCAAACACGGGGCAGAGTTCCCAGCCTCAACCCGTCCTCTAGCACCGGCCTCCGAGTAGCTGGATTACAAGGGCACGCCACGACCCCCTTTTTTTTTCTTTATTGCCTGCTGAGACATTAACACACACACACAAAAAAAATTCATATACACAGTGCACCCACATCAAATCAGGTGGGATGGTCGCTAAAATTTCTTGAGGCACACCAGCTCATCAAGGATGCTAACCCAGTCTGGGGTTTCGCCTTGTGCACGATACACTTCTCGTAATAGTGACATGCTTTCAATGAAGTTCTCTCGCGCAGAGCACACATTCACATCAGCATGACGTACAGCCATTCTGGTTTTCCACAAACTGTGGAGGCCCAGCAACATGAACATGTCGAACGGTGGCCCGTCATCACTTTCAACTGGAAGGAACCGAATTCCATAGGGGTTTATGGGGAGTTGTTTTTTAAGAGTGCGCTGCAAGATGTCCCAGTGAAAGACAGCGTCCCAACACTCAATGAAGGCGTGTTCAATTGTTTCAGGCTTTTTACACAGCAGGCAATTGGTAGTCCAGGGTACGAATATTCCTTTCTGTTCTAGCCATACTTTAACGGGGAGGGTGTTCGTGTGTAGGTGGAAAAAGAAAGTTTTCGCAGCAGGTCTCACAGGCATCCTTTTGACTCGTTTCAGCACATCTTTTCCTGGGCCTCCACAGTGAACACTCCTATACAGTGGAATAGGTAACATGCTGTCAACTAAATCTGCGTATAGTTTCTTTTTTCTCACTGAACACAAATACTCCAGCGAAAAACGTGCGCAGAGTATTCTAAAAGATGCAACGACTTCACGATAGTAACCAGTCGCTCTTCTAGTGATAGCACTAGATGTGGACACAACAAATTCAGGCAGTTCTGTTGCCATTTTCGCCTGAATGACTGTACAGAGAAAAACATTTCTTTCATCTCGCAGGAAGAAGAACCGCGATACGATCTGTCTAATAAACAAGTGTGAGAGCCCAAGGCCCCCATTTCGAACTGTGCGAAAAAGATTTGTTCGACTGGATCGCTCCCAAGTGGAGTTCCAGATGAAGATGGCAAACACTCGATGCATTTTTTGAACGTTTACACGGGACATGAACATTACTTGCAGTATGTACCAAACTTTGGCAATCAAAAAAACATTGCAAGCTGAAGCACGTGCAAACACTGACAATCCCCGGCCCTGCCATCCTTTTATCTTTTCTTTCATTGATTCTATTTGTCCGGTCCACAACTGTGTCGAGTCCCGATAGCACTCAAGGGGCACTCCTAGGTACAGTGAAGGCACTGTAGTCCACTGCATACCGGCGCATTTTGTGGGTGTCGCGTCCCAGCTTCCATGCCATATCCCAACACTTTTTTCGAAGTTTATCTGGGCACCAGTGTACCTACAAAAGGATCTTGCAAGGCGGACAGCCTCGACCACGCTTCCCCTGTCTTCACAAAAGACGGCGACGTCATCTGCATAAGCTAGCATTTTAACTTCTGCGGCGTGCAGCCTAAAACCACGAATGTTTTCATCCTGTATGACTGCCATACAAAAGGGTTCGAGGTACAGGGCAAAAAGCAAAGGAGACAAGGGACAGCCTTGCCGTACAGACGAGCGGACTGGCACCCGCGAACTAAGACACTTATTAACTATAAGCTGCGTGTAACAGTCTTCATAAGCCATTTTAACGCCATCTACAATGACGCTCCCAACATTACAGTACTGCAGTATAGCGAAAAGCACCTCATGTGACACCCGGTCGAACGCCTTCGCAAGGTCTAGCTGCAACATGGCCACCCGACCCCCAATGGCATCACAACATTCGAGCACATTCCTTGCAATGTGGGTGTTCGTGAAAATGGTGCGGCCTTTAATGCCACACGTCTGGTGTGGCCCTACAAGCTGCTGAATCACGCTTTGAAATCGTCGAGCCAGTACTTTCATGAATATTTTGTAATCTGTGTTGGTCAGACTTATCGGTCTGTATGAACCTACTGAAAGGAGCTTTTCCCGGTCATCGGTTTTCGGAATTAATACTATGTGTGAAGTCCGGAATGAGGGTGGTACTTTTTTAAATTCATACGCCTCTGAGAGTAGTCGGTGCAATATACACGCAAACTCCTGACTGAATGCCTTGTAAAAAGCGGCGCCTAGGCCATCCGGCCCTGGCGATTTGCCTGATGGCAGTTCTTCCATCGCCCTTTCGATCTCGGATACAGCTATTGGTCTCTCAAGACTTTCTCTAACGTCGTCATCCAACCTTGGCATCTCGCTCATGAATTCACTCTCGAAGACCAGTCCAGAACGCGTCACATTGCCGAACAATTCGCGATAGTGCTCCACAAAAGCTTTCTCAATCGACGAAGCGTCTGACGTCACCTCGTTTTGAAGACGTATCTGTTGGATCTCATTTCTTGACGCGTGACGCTTTTCATCGCTCATTGCCCGTTTGTTTGGTATCTCACCCATCCATAGGCGTTCGCTTCTAGCGCGTATAACTGCTGCTTTGTATCGCTCTTCGTCGATAACTTCAAGCTCGCGTCTTACTTTCTTTACGTTTTCAGCTAATAGATCGTGACCCGCATTTTCTGCGCTTGACAGATATTCTAGCTGTCTTTGCAGCTCTCTTTGTTTCTGTAATTTATCGTGCTGAAGGCTGCTTCCTCTTTCTATTGCAATGAACTTAACTTGAATCTTAAATTCCTCCCATGTGGCAGTAAAATATTCATCCTCATTTGTCATCAACTCTGTTATCTTTTCCTTAACTCTTCGCACAAATGGTTCATCATCAAGCAGCTTTTCGTTGAATTTCCACATGTTCCAGTTGAATCGTGTTCTTTTAACTTTTTCCCCAATCGAGAAGCTTACCAAGCTATGGTCCGTGAACGATTGCGGTGCGACGTTATAACTATTACAAAGGGTGATCAAGACGTCAGAAACATACACTCTGTCCAGCCTTGCTCGGCTATTTCGCTGAATGTGCGTGTACTGCGGAATGATACCATCAGTGAGGACTAGGCCCACATCTTCTAAGTTGTGGTTTTCAATTGGTCTCCTCAAAAGGAGAGCACTTTTATCGCGAACCCTTTCCCTTTTTAGTCGGTCTTCCGGAGAACACACACAGTTAAAATCACCAAGAAATATGACCAAGCGATCACATTTTAGATATTGCTCGATAGATTCAAAAAACAAAATTCGATCATTCACATTGTTTGGCGCATAAACGCATACGAGCCGCCACAAATCGTGAGAAAAAGAAAAATCTACAATAAGCAAGCGGCCAGTTTCAGAAACAGTTACACTTTCTTCAATGATACCAGCACTCTTCCGTATTAACAACGCACATCCGCCTGATGTGCCATTCGCATGGCACACGCACACATTGTAATGCGCCGTGAAAGGCGTCACCATGCGATCGGTCTGCTCTTGGGTTTCTACCTTAGTTTCTTGTAAGGCAACTACATCGAGTTCCTTCTCCATACACAAGCGGCTAAGTTGATATTGCCTCCTTCGCGCTCCAAGGCCACGAACATTTAACGTGGCAACTCTCAGTGCTCTCTCTAGTTTCCCCGCCATTTATCTGCAAAAGCAAGCCGATCGCACGGTGCCGCTAAAGAACAAGCGATCCGGACACACTGTAGAAAAAAAATGCATGCATAACTTTTGCACTGAAAACCGCTCGATCCACACGCGTACCTTTAGAGCGTACGCGAAGCCCGATTCCAAAAAGGACGCCATGTCTTCACGTCGTTAGTCCGGGCGCCCCAGTAGGCGCCGGGTCCTACTTAGGCGGTTTTGCCGCCGGTCGTCTGTCCGGCGGGATGTTTGGCTTCAGGCGCACGGGCACACGACGACCCGCCTGCGCTTTTGGCGGCGGCTCGTCTTTGGCCCCGTTGTCAAGGTTGCCGTCCAGGTTGCCGTCCAGGTTGTCGGTCGAGTCCCTCGCTCTTTTCATAGCCGCATTGCTTGCACTCGATTCTTCGACGTCCATCAAGGAAGTTACCGGTCCGTGCTCCGTGGCGGTCTCCTCGGCAGCGGTGGATTTTGCGGCCGATTCTTCTTTGGCTCCTTCGTCGCATGCCCTTTGCACTGCATCTTTCGGGCCCGTAGGCAGCACATTTACCACCTTCTTGGAATTAGCCGCCGGCACAGAAGGTGTTGCGACTCTGTCCGCCGGTGGTACTAGCACGCGGGAAGCCTCATCAACGTCAGCCTCGTCCATTAACAGGTCAGCCACGTCCTCTCGGAGAGCAGGTCCTGCGACGGATGCGTAAGTCTTAAGACATTCCGTATCCTGGTGGCCGTAGCGACGGCGTACTGCACATCTCGGGACGCGGCAGTCACGTCGGACATGTCCGGTGTTTCGGCACTTCAGGCAAAGGGGTGCTCTGCCCGGTACCACAACTAGGGTCTGCTCACCAGCTACACGAAGTTGATGGGGCAGGTCTTCTATGGTCATACCCGTCTTCAGAACCAGGGACACCACCCGTGTCGACGATGCTTTATCTTGAACTCCTTGAACACGCCACTTTTCATGGAAAACGTCCGTGACCTTTCCGAACGGTAACAGGGCTGTCCGTATATCCTCGTCCGAGACGTTATGAAGCATCCAATGCAGCTTCAGCCGCACGGCCTGATTGGCTGGATCAACGACAATGCACCGATGTTCATTCACCTTGAGGTTCTTGGTGCTTGAAAGCCTTTTCACGCCTTCGTCGCTCTTGAAAGTAACCGCGCGCCCAAACGTGGCTCATCTGATACGCCCCTAGGGCGATGACATCAGCAAGTAGGCCTAAGCTAGCCAACGCATCTCGGAAATGTTCCACACGATACGGCCTGGCACGCACATCCGCATGCAGAAAAACTGTATTTAAAACTATCCGACCTGTCGGCTATTGAGGCACCAAAACTTGGTATTCCGGGTCTTCTGAGGCAAAACTCCTGGTACCGCGGCCCTGCTGGGCCGCTGAAGCCGCTCCTACGGAGCTCATGATCGGCACGTCCGCTCGCTAGCGCGGCAGAAAGCCGAATCCTCTCACGCCACGACCCCCGGCCGTCTGTGACTATCTTCGGCAGCGTCTTAAGTTTACCATAGTTGTTTATTTTCACTGTTGAACTAATCTCCTAGTTACAAGGCGAGAATTCAAAAGAAGAATCCTGGTTGTCTTCGTATATCGTCGTTGTACGCATTGTCCTATCGCGCAAAAAAAAAAAAAGGGTGCTAGGTCCGAACGTATCGACTGGGCTGCCCCAAGTGGCCGCATTCACAGGTGCTATCCCACTACTGCTGAGCGCGGGAGCTTTTGCCTGCTGCGTTTCCGCCCTGGGCCGGTTCGCTCCTCCTTAGGCGACCTGACCACCACCGAGCTCCCCTGGGGTCGCCATATCGACGCCCAGCTTAGCGCGGACACCCGATCGACATGGGCCAAACACGGGGCAGAGTTCCCAGTCTCAACCCGTCCTCTAGCACCGGCCTCCGAGCAGCTGGATTACAAGGGCACGCCACGACCCCCGGCCGTCTGTGACTATCTTCGGCAGCGTCTTAAGTTTACCAGAGTTGTTTATTTTCACTGCTGAACTAATCTGAAAGTTACAAGGCGGGAATTAAAAAGAAGAATCATGGTTGTCTTCGTATATCGTCGTTGCACGCATTGTCCTATCGCGCCACAAAAAAAAAAAAAAAAAGGGTGCTAGGTCCGAACGTATCGACTGGGCTGCCCCAAGTGGCCGCATTCACAGGTGCTATCCCACTACTGCTGAACGCGGGAGCTTTTGCCTGCTGCGTTTCCGCCCTGGGCCGGTTCGCTCCTCCTTAGGCGACCTGACCACCACCGAGCTCCCCTGGGGTCGCCATATCGACGCCCAGCTTAGCGCGGACACCCGATCGACATGGGCCAAACACGGGGCAGAGTTCCCAGTCTCAACCCGTCCTCTAGCACCGGCCTCCGAGTAGCTGGATTACAAGGGCACGCCATGACCCCCCCCCCCTTTTTTTTTTCTTTATTGCCTGTTTTCTTTTACAGGTGGTGGAAACAGAGAAACATGAATGATAAAAGGAAACACTTGGACCAAGTCTTGGTCCGGTGTGCTCACATTAAAATTTCTTCAAGTTGCACAATTCGTCCAAGAGAGGTAACCAGTCAGGAGGCTCTGGTTGCGCTTTATACAGTTCGCGTATATAACCCACGTTTACAATGAAATTTTCCCTGACAGGACGTGCGTGAAGGTCGGCATTGCGAACCGCCATTCTAGTCTGCCAGATGCTGTGAAGTGCTATCAGCATGAACATGTCGTACGGGACGCCGTCTTCATTGTCCACACTCAGAAAACGAATGCCATAACTCGTGATGGGTAGGTCTTTTTTCAATGTGCGCTGCAGAATGTCCCAATGGAATACGGCGTCCCAGCAGTAAAGAAATACGTGTTCTACCGTTTCGGGCGTCTTACAAAGTAGACAGTTTGTCGTCCATGGAACGTAGAGTCCCTTATCAGCTAACCATTGCTTTACTGGGAGCGTCCCAGAATGAAGTTTAAAGAAGAAAGTTTTTGTTCCCGGTTTTACGTTCATCTTTTTAACCCTTCTTAGCACGTCTTGTCCGGGTCCGACATTGAATAAAGTTCTGTACCGCGGTGTTGGCAACAAACAGTCGACAAGGTCTTTGTAAAGTGTTTTCCGTTTTACAGAGGACAAATACTCTAGTGAAAAGCGCACTTTCAGAAATTGAAAAGACTGCACTACTTCACGCAAGAATCCAGTCACATAATGGTACATATTGTTATTCGATGACACAACAAATTCTGGAACGTGTGAACACAGCCTTAAATTGATTACAGTTTGTAAAAAGCCATTTCTTTGGTCGCGGAGAAAAATAAAACGAGACACAACTTGCCTAATAAATAAATGACACAAACCCAATCCACCGTTTCGGACCGGTAAGAATAAATTTGAGCGACTTGTTCGTTCCCAGGTCGATCTCCACACAAACACGGCGAAAATCCTGTGAAATTTCTGCACATTCACCCGCGACATACAAAGGACTTGAAACACATACCATATTTTGGCTATTAAAAACAGGTTGCATACAAACGCCCGTGCAAAAATAGAGAGCTCCCGCCCACCCCAGGCATTCGTTTTTTGCCTGATTGTTTCTGCTTCGTCCTTCCAGTACTCGTTGTTGTCACGATAAACCTCGAGTGGCACCCCTAGGTACTTCAGTGGGCGGGTTTCCCATTTTACATTTACGTATACATCAGGCTTCATATCCCAATTACCATACCAAAACGCAGTTGTTTTATCCCAGTTAATCATGCTACCTGTCATGGAACAAAATTGTTTGGCTGTATGAACAACTTCACGTATGCTATGCCTATCTTGACAGAGTACGGCCACATCGTCAGCATATGCAAGAATCTTTACTTCAGTACTCTGTAATCTAAAACCGTGCACGTTTGAATTTTGGATAATTGATAAGCAAAAGGGTTCTAGGTATATGGCAAAAAGTAAGGCTGAGGCCGGGCATCCTTGTCTGATAGAACTGAGTATATCAATTTCTTCACTCAGCGCTCTATTAACTACCAGGCGTGTTACACACTGCGAGTATGCCATCTTTAATCCATCAAGAAACACAGTTCCAACTTGCACATGTTCTAACACGTTGAACAACACTTCATGGGAGACACGGTCAAAAGCTTTTTGTAAGTCTATCTGCATCATTGCTATTCGGTCTCCAAAGTCATCGCAGATCTCTAAGACACTTCTTACTACATGTATATTTGTCGTAATACTACGACCTTTTATGCCACATGTCTGGTGCGGTCCTACAATGTTTTGAACTACATTCTGCATTCTTTTGGCCAACACCTTCATGAAAATTTTGTAATCCGTATTCAAGAGGCTAATGGGGCGATATGACGTCACAGACTGAAGTTTGATGTCATCGTGTGATTTGGGGATTAAAACAGTGTGCGCTTCAGTGAAAGACCGTGGTAGCTTCTTCTTTTTATACCCCTCTTCGATAACTTCGAACAGCGCGCTGGCAAGCTCTTCTTTAAACATTTTATAGAATTCTGCTCCAATTCCATCTGGGCCAGGTGTCTTTCCAGTGCTTAAGTCATCGATAGCTTTTTTAATCTCCTGTATACTGATAGGGGCCTCCAAACTTCTTTTAGTTTCGTCGTCAAGCTTGGGCACTAAAGAAAGGAAATCTTCACTAAATCCACTCGCCATCGGAATACGTTTTCCAAGCAGATCGCGATAGTAGTCAACAAACGCGTTCATTATCTGACTTTTTTCTTTCGTCAGTCTGCCATTGTACATTATTTCCTTAACTTCTTTTCTTCGTGCATATTGCTTTTCATCACTTAGTGCCCGCTTTGTCGGCGTTTCGCCCATCCAAAGCTTTTCTGTTCTTGACCTAATAATAGCACCTCTGTACTTTTCTTTATCTAAGAGCTTGTTTTTGGTATTTTTGATTTCTTCAGTGAACGAGCCCGGTTTCACACTCTCTTCCTTTAATAGTGCTTGCAGTTGCGACTGCAATTTCTTTTCGTCTTGTTTCTTCTCAAAATTTAGGATAGTCGTACGTTCTATAGCACTCAATTTAACATCTTGTTTAAAAACTTCCCACCTTGTTTCCCAGTCGTCTTTTCCATCTTCATACAGCACCGTTAACGCTTCACTTACTTTTCTAGAAAAATTTTTATCTTTCATGATGCTATTATTTAATTTCCAAAGGTGCCAGTTGAACTTAGGCACTTTTTCCTTTGTCCCAAGCGTGAATTTTACCAAACAGTGGTCGCTGAAAGACACTGGTATAACAACATATTCGTCACAACACATCACAAGGTCAAGTGGGATGTAGGCTCTATCCAAACGCGCGTGACTTTGTCCCTGAAAATGTGTGAACTCAACCCCGCCATTAGACATGCAGAGGGCCACATTTTCTAGTCCATTCTCTGCAATCAATTCCGTCAATAACAGTGCGTTTTGATCGCGCAACACGCCATGACCCCCGGCCGTCTGTGACTATCTTCGGCAGCGTCTTAAGTTTACCAGAGTTGTTTATTTTCACTGCTGAACTAATCTGAAAGTTACAAGGCGGGAATTCAAAAGAAGAATCCTGGTTGTCTTCGTATACCGTCGTTGTACGCATTGTCCTATCGCGCCAAAAAAAAAAAAAGGGTGCTAGGTCCCAACGTATCGACTGGGCTGCCCCAAGTGGCCGCATTCACAGGTGCTATCCCACTACTGCTGAGCGCGGGAGCTTTTGCCTGCTGCGTTTCCGCCCTGGGCCGGTTCGCTCCTCCTTAGGCGACCTGACCACCACCGAGCTCCCCTGGGGTCGCCATATCGACGCCCAGCTTAGCGCGGACACCCGATCGACATGGGCCAAACACGGAGCAGAGTTCCCAGTCTCAACCCGTCCTCTAGCACCGGCCTCCGAGCAGCTGGATTACAAAGGCACGCCACGACCCCCCTTTTTTTTATTTATTACCGGTTTTCAATATAACATCGTACATATGAATTTCACACTCATGACACAAATGCAAGCTTCTTGCAAGAGCAAAAGAAGGCAAGAAACAAAAATTGCTACAAAGCCGTCTATCCGCATAGGACTGACGTTGTCAAATTAAAATTCCTTCATGACTGTTAGAGGTTAATAATATTTGGGGTTTTACGTACCAAAACCACTTTCTGATTATGAGGCACGCCGTAGTGGAGGACTCCGGAAATTTCGACCACCTGGGGTTCTTTAACGTGCATCTAAATCTAAGCACACGGGTGTTTTCGCATTTCGCCCCCATCGAAATGCGGCCGCCGTGGCCGGGATTCGATCCCGCGACCTCGTGCTCAGCAGCCCAACACCATAGCCTGTCAGAGGTTCGAGCCTCGACAGCCAATCCGGTGCACACTCTTGAATTTTCTGAGTTTCAATAAATAAGGACATAGACTCTCTGAAATATATACGCGCTGGCCGAGCGTCGGCCATGCGAGCTCGCCATATAGAGTGGAGGGCATTCAGCATAATGAGATCATACGGTACTCCGTCTTCATCTTTAATTGGCAGATACCTGATCCCTTGGGGGTCCACCGGTAACTCCTTTTTCAGCGTTCGCTTTAACACGTCCCAAAGGAAAACAGCCGCCCAGCAATGCAAGAAAACGTGATCAATGGTCTCCGGCTTCTGACAGATCAAGCAGTGGGATCCCCACGGCACAAGACAGCCTCGTTCTTCCACAAACGTTTTCACAGAGAGCGTTCCTGTGTGGAGCTTAAAAAAAAAGAAGGTTTTAACCCCTGGTGGCACCTGCATTCGTTTCACCCGTTTAAGGACGTCTTGTCCTGGCCCTCCACTGTATATGGTTCTGTATAACGGCACTGGGAACACAATGTGGCACACATCATTATACAGTTTTTTTCCTTTTAACTTCAAACAGATAATCATTGGAAAAACGTACTGACAGGAAACGCACGCTGTCGACCACTTCCTTAAAATAACCTCGAAGTTGTCCGGTCATGCTTGCCGTACTAACAACATATGCAGGCAATGCGTCGCTCAACCTGAGCTGACATACGGTGCGCAAAAAAGGATCGCGCACATCACGAAAAAACAAAAAGCGGTTGACAAGCTGTCGAACAAAAAGATGTGCCAAGCCCAGCCCCCCTTCCTTCACGTGCCTGAACAGATTTGTTCGGCTACACCTTTCCCAGGTAGAGCCCCAGATAAAAATCGCGAACACTCTGTGCAGCTTTTGCACGTTTACCCTTGAACAGTACAACGTCTGCATGACATACCACAACTTCGTAATAAAAAACATGTTACACACCGTTGCCTTAGCGAAAATGGAGAGGTTGATTCCTTTCCACCTTTCTGCTTTTTCTCTAGTTTCTTTTGTTTGGTTCATCCAGTACTCGTCGCTATTTTTGTAACTGTCCATGGGAACACCTAGATACTTGGTCGGGGTTTTCATCCAGTTCACATTTGCAAAATGGTCCGGGGCGGAAGACCACTCTCCGTGCCACAAACCGAGGGACTTCCCCCAGTTCACTCTACTGCCCGTCACACCACAAAAACTTTTCACTACGCTTATCGTTTCCGTTACACTTTGTTTGCTTGTACAACACATTGCGATGTCGTCTGCATATGCCAAGAGGCACGCCACGACCCCCGGCCGTCTGTGACTATCTTCGGCAGCGTCTTAAGTTTACCATAGTTGTTTATTTTCACTGTTTAACTAATCTCCTAGTTACAAGGCGAGAATTCAAAAGAAGAATCCTGGTTGTCTTCGTATATCGTCGTTGTACGCATTGTCCTATCGCGCCAAAAAAAAAAAAAAAGGTTGCTAGGTCCGAACGTATCGACGGGGCTGCCCCAAGTGGCCGCATTCACAGGTGCTATCCCACTACTGCTGAGCGCGGGAGCTTTTGCCTGCTGCGTTTCCGCCCTGGGCCGGTTCGCTCCTCCTTAGGCGACCTGACCACCACCGAGCTCCCCTGGGGTCGCCATATCGACGCCCAGCTTAGCGCGGACACCCGATCGACATGAGCCAAACACGGGGCAGAGTTCCCAGTCTCAACCCGTCCTCTAGCACCGGCCTCCGAGCAGCTGGATTACAAGGGCACGCCACGACCCCCGGCCGTCTGTGACTATCTTCGGCAGCGTCTTAAGTTTACCATAGTTGTTTATTTTCACTGTTTAACTAATCTGAAAGTTACAAGGCGGGAATTCAAAAGAAGAATCCTGGTTGTTTTCGTATATCGTCGTTGCACGCATTGTCCTATCGCGCCAAAAAAAAAAAAAAAGGTTGCTAGGTCCGAACGTATCGACGGGGCTGCCCCAAGTGGCCGCATTCACAGGTGCTATCCCACTACTGCTGAGCGCGGGAGCTTTTGCCTGCTGCGTTTCCGCCCTGGGCCGGTTCGCTCCTCCTTAGGCGACCTGACCACCACCGAGCTCCGCTGGGGTCGCCATATCGACGCCCAGCTTAGCGCGGACACCCGATCGACATGGGCCAAACACGGGGCAGAGTTCCCAGTCTCAACCCGTCCTCTAGCACCGGGCTCCGAGCAGCTGGATTACAAGGGCACGCCACGACTTTTTTTTTATTTAATGCCGGTTTTCGACACAATACTCAACATACAAATACTACACACATGTCAGCAATACAAGCTTGCGGGGAAGAAAAAAAGAAAAAAATAGCGATAATGCCGACTGTCCGTATGGGACCGGCGTTGTCGAATTAAAATGCCTTCATGGCTGTGAGAGCTTCAAGCCTCGACAGCCAATCCGGTGGACATTCTTGCAATTTCTGTATATCAACGTACCGCGACATACATTCTCTAAAATATATGTGAACCGGGCGGGCGTCGGCATCGCAATGGTACCCAGCCATTCGAACCCGCCATATACAGTGGAGTGCATTCAACATAATAAAGTCGTATGGAACTCCCTCTTCATCCTTAATTGGCAAATACCGTATACCTTGGGGGTCTACAGGTAATTCTTTCTTCAGTGTTCGCTTCAAGACGTCCCAGAAGAACACAGCTGCCCAGCAGTGCAAGAACACGTGATCGATGGTTTCGGGCTTCTTGCAGATCAAGCAGTGTGATCCCCACGGCACAAGACAGCCTCGCTCTTCCATAAATGTCTTCACGGAAAGTGTTCCAGTGTGGAGCTTAAAAAAGAAGGTTTTAACCCCTGGTGGCACCTGCATGCGTTTCACCCGTTTAAGGACGTCTTGTCCTGGCCCTCCACTGTATATGGCTCTGTATAAGGGCACTGGGAACACAATGTCGCACACATCATTATACAGTTTTTTCCTTTTCACTTCAAACAGAAAATCATTTGAAAAACGAACTGACAGGAAACGCACGCTGTCGACCACTTCCTTAAGATAACCTAGAAGTTTTCCGGTCATGCTTGCCGTACTAACAACATACGCCGGCAACGCGTCGCTCAACCTGAGTTGACATACGGTGCGCAGAAAAGGATCGCGCACATCTCGAAAAAACAAAAAGCGGTTGACAAGTTGACGAACAAAAAGATGTGCCAGGCCAACACCCCCGTCCTTCACTCTTCTAAACAAATTGGTTCGGCTAGCCCTCTCCCATGCTGATCCCCAGATGAAGACCGCAAAAACTCTGCAGCCTTTGCACATTTGCCCTGGAACAATGCAACACTTGCATAACATAATATAACTTCGCTATAAAAAACATATTACAAATTGTTGCCCTTGAAAAAATAGACTGGTTAGTGCTTGTCCATCTGTCCGCTTTTTCTTTCGTTTCATTAGTTCGGTTCCTCCAGTACTCATCGCTGCTTTTGTACCTGTCGAGGGGAACACCCAGATACTTCGTCGGAGTTTTCACCCAGTTGACATTGGCGAAGTATTCCGGTGCCGAAAACCACTCCCCGTGCCACAGCCCGATGGATTTGCCCCAATTGACTTTGCTGCCCGTGACGTCACAGAAATGTTTAACTACAGCAATTGTTTCAGTCACACTTGGTTCGTCTGTGCAACACACTGCAACGTCATCAGCATACGCTAGCAGCTTCACTTCGGATTCTGCTAATCTAAAACCACGTATATTGTTATTTGCGGTAATGGCCACACACATTGCTTCTATGTATATAGCAAATAACAGAGGACTGAGGGGACAGCCTTGGCGCACTGACCGCATGATTTTAATGGGGGCCCCCAGAGACTTATTAACAATTAACCTTGTAGTGCAGTTCTGGTACGCCAAGGCCACACCCTCAGTGATGATGGTACCTACATTAACATGATCCAATATGGAGAACAAAGTAACGTGAGCGACGCAATCGAACGCTTTCTCAAGATCAAGCTGAAGAACTGCAACGCCGCCACCGGTGACGTCACAGCACTCGAGCACACACCGCATCTTATGGACGTTAGAAAAAATTGTTCGCCCTTTGATTCCACAAGTCTGATGGTCTGCAACGATTTCCTTTATGACGCTTTGAAGTCTGGTTGCTAAAATCTTCATAAATATCTTGTAATCCACATTTGTTAGTGATATGGGCCTATAGGATGATACGAATCTCAGTTTATCTAATTTATCGTTCTTCGGAATTAGAATAGTGTGCGCTTTCCCAAAAGAAGGTGGCAATGATTTCTGCTCGTACGCTTCATTAAGTACTTCTACTAATAAAGGGGTCAGTTCTCTTTTCAATGTCTTATATAGGGCGGCGCTGAGTCCATCTGGTCCCGGTGACTTGCCCAAGTTTAAATCGTCGATTGCCTTTTCAACTTCCCTCTCCGTTATTTTCCCTTCTAATCGCTCCTTAGCTTCATCACTCAAACGCGGCATGCGGTGCAGAAAGTCTGCTTTGAAACCCTCTAAATTCGCTTCCTGAAATGCAAAGAGCGACTGATAGTACTGGAAGAAGGCGTGTGCTATGCTCTCGTTGTCGTCAACAACAGCTCCATTCATTAAAAGGTGATCGACATGGTTTCGTCGTCCGTGTGCCTTCTCTAAACCGAGCGCCCTTTTAGTGGGCGTCTCCCCTGCCGCTAGTGCATCTGCTCGTGCTCGCACTATGGCACCTTGATAGCGTTCCTTGTCAAACAGTTCAAGCTTTTCCTTGACGCTCCGCACATCGTCTTTGTACAGACCAGGCTCTTTGCACTCAAGCGTTATCAGCTGCTGAAGTAGTGTTCGCAAACCCTTTTCTTTAGATTCCCTCTCAAATTTGAGGCAGCTTGACCTTTCTAAGGCTTTCATTTTAACTTTTTGTTTAAGACATTCCCACTTTTCTGCTATTGTATCAGCCGCATCTTCGCGTATTTCATTAACCGCATCCCGTACTGCCTTTACAAAAGATGCATCATTTAATAACAAGTCATTGAGTTTCCATAGATACCAATTAAAAGCATGTTCCCTTTTCCTTATACCTATGTTACATTTTACCAGGCAGTGATCCGAAAATGACACGGGTACAACGCAATAACCGTGGCATCTTGGAATCATGTCCAACGAAATGTACATGCGATCCAGTCGCGCATGACTACTGCCTTGAAAACGCGTAAATGTCACTTGACGCCCCCCTTCCAGACATTGAAAAACATCATCAAGTTCATTTTCATCAACTAATTTTGACAAAACGTCACTACTTCTATCACGCACACCGGCATTGTTGGCTCGGTCTCTAGCACTCAACACACAATTGAAGTCCCCTATTAACACAACGCGCTTATTACAGCAAACATATTGTGAAAGGTTCGAAAAAAAGAGGACACGCTCGTCTACAGAATTCGGCGCATAAACGCATATGACTCGAAACTCAAAGTCAGAGATCGTAAAGTCACATAAAACAATCCTTCCAGCCAGACAGGACCACACACTTTGAATATGTAAACCCGGCAGCTTCTTCACCAAAAGAATGCACCCCCCGGAGGTGCCTACCGCATGACTGACCACCACAAAATACCTAGTCGTGAATCGTCGCACCATGCTCCCGGTCTCCTCCTCTCCGTCAACCTTGGTTTCCTGGACGGCTAGTACGTCTATGTCATGGTCCGTTACCAACCGTAGGACCTGACATTGCCTACGACTAGCCGCCAACCCTCGCACATTTAGTGTGGCAATACTAAGAGACGGTATTTCAGCCATCTTCATCCAGCGAGAAAAGTAGGCCCGGAGCATGGTGCTTACCCTTCACGACCAGCCCTTGGCTAGCCGCCTCCGGGGCCATCCGGCTTCCCGGCGTTGTTTGTCGTCGACACTTTGAGCACAGGCTTTCTTTCAGGCGGCACATTCGGCTTTGGTTTGAAGCCCATCCGCCTCCCCTGGGGCGTCTTTGTCGGTGGTCCCTCGGTGGTGCTGGCCGCACCCTCGCCCTGGTCCTTGGTCTGGTCGTGGGGGCGTTTGACCGGGCCGCCAAGAGTCTCAATCCGGTCGCCGTCTTTCACGGCCTCGTCCTGCTGCATTGTCGTCATACCGTTTTCGGGCTGGTCTTCACTAAGGGTTCCCGTCGCGGGGCCCACAGCAGTCGCGCCCTGCACATTCCCACTCCGCTTCTCAGTACCTTGAGCAACCGTGCTTTCTGCGCCGACGGTCGACGTCTCGCTGACTGCCGCTGTCGGTACCAGGTCTCCGATGCCTGTAGCGGCGTCCTCCGTCTCGACCACGTCCATGACGTGCTCTGCGGCCACGTCGTTCACTGCTAGGCCTGTCACGGCGGCGTAGGATTTGACGCAGTCGGCGTCAACATGACCGAACCGCCTGCAGCGAGAACAGCGCGGAACTTTACACTCCCGGCGGACGTGCCCCGTGCCTTGGCAGCGCAGACACTGCATGGGTCGACCAGGCACGACCACCAGGGCCCGCTCTCCGCCGACGCGGACCTGATGAGGAATGTCTTCCATTTTCACGCCGCTTTTCAGCTTTAGAAGCACAGTCCTGGTTGTCGACGTCTTGTCACCCAGGCCATGGACGCGCCACCTTTCCCGGCTTACCTCCTCCACCTTGCCGAAAGCCATGAATGCCGTCCGTATGTCCTCGTCTGCAACGCCATAGAGCAGCCAGTGAAGCCTAAGCTTCACCTGCTGGTCTTGCGGGTCCACGATGACACACCGTCTTCCCTTCACTTGCAGTTCTTTAAGGGCCATGAGGCGCTTCGTCGCAGTGGCGTCAGACAGGGTCACCGCCCAGACGTGGTTTATCTGGTACGCCCCTATGCATACCACGTCCGGCAGCAGTCCCGTCGGCTGTAGGGCGTCTCTAAAATCTTCTACCTTGTAAGGTCTGGCGCGTACATCACCGTGTAAAAACACGGTGTTAAATGCAACTCGTCCTTTCGGCAGCTGAGGCAAAATAAACGGATAATCCTTATCGTCGTCGGTGATCCTGTTTCCGCGACCAAAAGCGGCCGCTGTCGCTGCCCCGGAAGAGGCCATGACCCTACGATCCGAACAGCTCGGCTGCCGGATGCAGAATGGGCACGCCACGACCCCCGGCCGTCTGTGACTATCTTCGGCAGCGTCTTAAGTTTACCATAGTTGTTTATTTTCACTGTTGAACTAATCTGAAAGTTACAAGGCGGGAATTCAAAAGAAGAATCCTGGTTGTCTTCGTATATCGTCGTTGTACGCATTGTCCTATCGCGCCAAAAAAAAAAAAGGGTGCTAGGTCCGAACGTATAAAGCCCCTTAAACTTCGTAAAGTAGTGCCACGCTTTGAAGAATGCCGCCTCCTCCTCGCGCGCTCTGGCCGAGGCTGACGCCGCGTCGCTATTGGCCTAATAGCATCACGTGGGCCCTCGCGCCGTGCATCAATGCCATTTTTGCTCGAGAAGCGTCTACGGAGTGGCGAGGAGCGCACGTTGGCGCCGTTGCTACGCTCGAGCAATGTAGGCGGCGCCACGGTCGAAGAGGGAGCGTGAAAGAGAGGAGAAACGAGAAGGATCCATGGCGGAGGATGAGAGAGTCACTACTTTACGAAGTTTAACGGGCTTTATTCCATAAGAACACTCGGCGCCATCTATCGCCGCATCCACAAAGCCTGCGCGTGGCCTCCGAAATGCATCGAGCACCGGTGCGCGCTAATGCTTAGAGAAGCGTTATGTGGCAACCGGACTCCTCTTTCGGGAGTCGATGATGATGATTATTTATTGGCATCTCCTTTGAAACGGGGCGGTGACACATAGTCACCTAGCCTGCTTGATTTATTGAGGTATGATGTACATGTTTTTTTACAGCGAATTGTATATGGCTAGCCGATTCGTCCGTCCATCCGTCTGTCGGTCGCCTGTACGCCGAAAACTCCTGCGGCGCAACCCCATGCGCATGCGCGAAAAAAAAATAATCGAGAGAAAGAGAAGCTTGCGATTAGCCAACACCACCTAGACAGCACAAGGCCTGCTTACTCCGTTCCACGACGTGACGCTACCTGGCCCGAAATTTCCATTGACAAGTCTGGCGTGATGAGAGCGCTGACGCCAAAATCACTGTTTCTTACTCGGGAGCATCCCCATTAGACTTTGTGGCAGTCGGGGCAGGTAACATGACGTCATGGATCGGAGTGAAAAGGCCCTGTGCTATCTAGGTGGGGTTGGATTAGCTGCCGCAGTAGTGACGTCGTTGTTCTCCGTCGCAGCCGAGCGCGCGCAGCAGTTTCTTTCCGGCTCCGAAATGGGTAGGTCACGCACCATACGTACTCCTTAAAAGCAGGCATCTTTCGATCAGCAACACTGTGAGCAGACCCGGGAACGAGCCCGTCTACGCCGTGCCGATGCTGCAGCCCGGGCTCAAGGACAGGCTCGTGCAGCCGAGCGCAAGCAGCAACTACGTACCGAGGACCCGGCAGCCTACCAAGCCGTCGCTTAATGAACGGTCGGGATTAACCCAGTGATGTACACCGGGGCCGCACGTTTCAGCTTCGCTGGTTAACCATCTGTACGGAGTGCTTGGGCGGTGATTTCATTCTATTATTGTTGTATAAATCTTCTGAATCTTTTTTTTTCTTCCTCAAAACTTCTCAATTTACCTTGCATCGCTACATGCCTGTAACAGATCCGGTCGTATCAATTTCTTCCCCGCTTTATTTTCTTCACCAATACTCTGAACGTCTCTTGATTATCTCTACTGCTGACCGTTTGATGCTTCCGTCCACTTTAAATCCAAGTGCTTCTGGAAGGTGCACGTTACCTACGCGTCTCACTGGCTGAATTCCTTCGCATTCCATTAGGATGTGCTGAGTGGTGTCCGTATTTTTGCTGCAGCTTACACATGCCTCATCTTGTGGCGGACATATGCTCCGGTATGTTTTTGCCCTTAGGCAACTAGCTCGAGACTCAAATAGCAAAACACTGCCCTTTGTGTTATCGTACATGTTTTCCCTTCTAATTTCTTTCTTCCCATTCTTGTAATTCTCTATGGTCATTTTTGTTTCCGCTCTTTGCATCCAAATCTCTGTCTCTGTTTCTCTTACTTTTTTTTTCTGATGACTACTGGTTGTCTTTTTACGCTTTCAATTACCCTGTACTTGGATGCCAACTTGCTTGACCTCTTCCTTTATTCTATGTCTACGCTTTTCAAGTGCAGATATTCGTGCCACTTTTGTCACCCATTTATTTTTATGCATGTTCATTAGTCTTTCTTCAAAACTAATTTTACTCTGCGCTTTTCTGACTTCAAAAGAGGCCCAACACACGTAACCCTACACTGCCTCATTTATAGTTTTACCGTGGGCTCCCGATATTTAGTTTTCCAACCTCGACAAGATGTTCAATTTTAAGCACAGAATGGGATTTTCATTTCCAGATTCCACGCACCACCTCATACTTATAGTGGTCTCGAAGTGCTCTATGTTTCATTATTGTTGGATTCCGCTTCCCCCTTTTCAGGTTATTTTGGTGGGTGCTTGAGTAAGGCTTTCCTTTATTTATGTATACGCCGATGTACTTATATTGCTTGACTATGGGGATGACTTGCTGTTAAAGTAACACCACCTACTTACTCGTTTCTTAATTAAACATCATAATTCCCGATTTCTCTGTGCTAATCTTAAGGCCTAAATTTGTCGCTGCGTTGCCAGAGATATTCGCAAGTGTTTAAAATCTCTTGCATTGTCCGCTAGTAACACTATGTCGTCCGCACACATCGGTCCGGGGTCCTTCTGTTGCACCATGTGTCCATTACGCATGTAGGATAAATCAAACCCTAATTCACTGCTTTACAGTCGTCTTGCTACGCCCCTAACATAAAATGGCCATCCTTTTATTTATTTATTTATTTATTTATTTATTTATTTATTTATTTATTTATTTATTTATTTATTTATTTACAGTACCCTCAAGGTCCAGAAGGGCGTTCGGGAAGTGTCCGCCCCTTCATTACATTTTCGGCCTTCCCAGACAACTCTTACTCGGTCCGGTTGTCTCCTCTGAGCAGCTCCGCGAAATCGTCATCTGTGCCTTCGTGCTTAAGAATATCCCATAACTATTGCCTACTACATTGTCGTAGGCTGCTTTAATATCTAGAAATTCTACCCATAAAGGTCTATTCTGACCTACTGAAATCTCTGTGCACTGTTTCAGTACTAACATCTTCTCATCTAAGCATCTGCCTGGTCTGAACTTATTCTATAGTTCCTCTAGTAGACCATTTTTCTCCACTGACTTCAAGAGTCCTAATTTTATGGCTTGCACTGTCGTTCTATATATCACCGACGTTACCATAACTGGTCTGTACGAGCTCGTCTTATCCTTATCACCTTTGCCTTTGTATGTGAGGTTCATCTTGCTTTCGCGCCGTCCAGCCAGAATGTTCTTCGTTCTAATCACTTGTTCTATAGCATTGGTAAGTAGATCATTGCTTTTTGAACCCAGGTTTTTGATTAGCTTTATGGGATATCATCAGTACTTGCTGCCATAGTATTAGGAACGTTTTCTGCTTCTTCCCAGTAAAAGTTTTCTATGATAAATTTTGATCTCTCAGGCTTCTCTGTTGTTGCTGGATCTGTTCGAGTCCGACCTTCGCTTTCTTTCGTGCCGAAGTTATCCTAAATAACGTCTGTGATGTACCGCAGCGCATCGTCTCCTTCGGAGATGTCACCGTCTTCATCCTTTATAGCCGTTTGCGATTTTTAGTTGAGGCTTCGGATGCTCTTACATGGTTTCAGAACCTTTTGGGGTCGCCTTTATCTATTTTGCGAATGTTATGCACCCAACGTTAACTTGTGCACTTAATTTTCTCTTGCACAAGCTCTTACTCTCTTCTCGACACCCTTCCCTCGGCACTCAGTTGTTCCATCTAAGGAGCACCTCATCGTGTGAACCCAACTTTTTGGTTTCTTGATGATACCTAGACGCCTGCTTACGCTTTTACATAGCTTGCCTTATTTCCTTGTTCCACCGCTTAAGTGGTTTCCTCTTTCCAAACCAACAATTCTTTTGCCATGTCTGTCTTATCTCCTGCTGCATAACGTCTACCAGTTCCGTATATTTCCAGACTGTTGTAGGAACACCACCATTTTCTTCTCTGTTTTATGAGGACTGTTATTTGATTTTTATTAATTTTTAGAAATTCTGATGCTACTGGTTCGTGTGTTTCGTTCCCCCCCCCCCCCCCCCCGCCAATTTTCAGGTTAAACGTTACACTATTTCTGAGACAAAGGCGTGCTCGATACATCATTGCCTGTTTCCGCATTGCCATGTTACCTGTCCATGACACTTATTCTTCCTGTTAACTACTATAAGGTTCTGTTCATCACACAGATCCAGCACTAGAGAACGGTTATATTCCATATATTCGTTTAAATCATCCATGTGCGCATTCATATCTTCTGCTAATACCACCTGGTCCGCTTTCTTGAACTCATTAATATCGCTTCTAATGCAATCAATCAATTTTTTACTTTTATTTCTGCTATCGTTCCATAGGCAAGCTACTCCAAGTCATGTCTTTTTGCCTTTCCATGTGCCGCTATAATCCATAACTGCTCCTTACATGTCTATTTTACCCTTTGCAACTTCATACGTCGCCTTATTAGCATGCCTACGCTTTCCCCTTTCCTACATCCAGTCATTCTGTTGCACCCCTCCCATACAAAATTGTAAATAACAAGCGGCTGCTCCAAATCTCGTAAAAGCTTCGTCATTCAGCTGCGTTTTAATTTTCAGCCACTTTTACTGCTTGCGACCACCCTGCATGTTTGTGTAACAAATTTTACCCTATCTATACGTATCCTTTGTGTGTCTTTTCTTTACTCTTTGTGGCCTAATTCTGCTCCTTGCTGATGTGTCGCTACATTAACTACTTTATCTTCCTTCCTGATTTCCTGGGGCCTGCATAAAAAGCCACTGCCCGTGCCGCGAATCGACGTCCAATCGGTGTTGCTACACTCGCTAAAATGTATCCCGTAACGCACAAAAGCGCATTCACGGCCTTCTCGGTGGACATCTCGGTTGATGTCAGTGACCGTAAAATTAATTGCCTTAGCTATAGCATCCAAATTTTCTTGTTTTCTGCAAGCACTGCCCTTTCAATTGCATACCTTTCAACCTCTGGCACCGGGCACGCTGCGTCTTTCTGGACACGCCGCGAGTGGCGCCGCCAAGCCCGCACCTGGCCTCCGGGACGAGAAGCGCGGCGCGCCGGTATCGCTTAGCATCGTTCCCTTTCTTGCCGCACACCAAGTAGGTTTGTTCGGCTCAGAAAAAAGTGAACGGCACCACAAACGAAAGGGTACAGGGGGTGCCAGTTATGATGTGCCGGGCTGCACCCACTCGCTGCAAGGTTCAAGGGTGCACTGCACCGCGGCGGCTCCTTGCCTTGCACCCCGTTCAATCGAGCACGGGAGTGCAGGGTGCACCGCTGCACCTCGGGGAATCGAAGGCCTAGGTGCAGTGCACCGTGAATAGGTGCAGAAGGTGTAGAGAAACTTGGCTGAATCGAATAGACCTAGTGTCACATACACAGTAGAGCACTGCTTGGACATGGACCGGGTCGGGCCCGGGTAGAGCAATTTATGGCGGCGGGCAATACTGGCACATGCTCAATGGTGTGAATTTCTGCAGCACGAAGCACTGAAGTGCGGAAAGAAAGGTAAAAAAGGACGAAGGAAGAAGGGAGGTGTTTGTCATCTTGCATTCCTTCGTCTTTTTTTTTTTACCTTTTTTTTCGTACTTCAGTGCTTCGCGCTGCAGAAATTTCACCGTGGACCTAAACCAACTCGCCCACATCGCTATTCTTATTCAGTGGCACATACTCAGCGACCCAAGTTGGCGAGACGTACATTCAAGTGCGGCACATAGTAGTGCATTCACGGCCCAGCTCGCTAAAGCGTTGGCGTGAAAGACGTTCATTGAAACGGCAGCGCATATACCGAGTGCATTTGTGTGATTCCTTTTCCGGCCACCGCAGTGAACGGACGCGGAATGCCTTGCTCCGTAGGGGCGGTTACAGCGGCCCTTGGCCGTGGCACCAGGTGTACGGATAAGCCTTACCCGGATTATCAAGTTGTTTTGCCTCATCTGCCTTCAGGTACATCAGTTTTGTATACAGTATTTTTGCACGCGGATGTTAAAACCAGGCCGTATCGGGTCGAGCACTTTCGAGATGCGCTCGAGCGTCTTGCACTGCTGCCGGAAGTGGTGGCCCTTGGCGCCTTCCAAATGAACCATGTATGGGCGGTGACCTTCCGTGATGAAGCTTCCAAGAAAAAGATGCTTGCGGCAGAAACATTCAACGTGAAAGACCAGCCCTGTGTCGTTTATGATCCCTGCAACCAAGGCATCAGACTGAAGCTTTATTGGCTGTTGCATTTCGTTCACGACGACGAGGTTCGAGCAGCGTTAGCCCCTTACGGAAAGGTTACAGATATCGCCCGCGAAAAGTGGCGAGTACAGGGATGTAATGATAAAGGGTCCACCACCCGTTTGGTGACACTCTTACCAAAGCCTGGAATTACAGTTGAAGACTTGCCTCATCAGGTGCGCGTCGCGGAAAACTTAGCGCTCGTGCATGTACCAGGAAGGCCCCCGTTATGCCTCCGGTGCAATGGAACTGGACACATCAGGCGCGAGTGTCGCATACCACGCTGTGCACTCTGCCGACGATTCGGCCACGAAGAACAAGACTGCGTGCGATCCTATGCGGCGGTAACAAGTCCAGTTAAGGGCGACGAGATGGCTGAACACATAATGGACCATGCTGATGCCGATGCAGCATCCCGAGCAACGACTGAAGAACCGGCGGCAGACAGCACACCCTCTGACGCGTCTCCACTTCAGGAAAACTCCACTGGGCCCGGCGACAGCCAATCTGGCGAGGCAAAGAGCGTGCTGGTTGGGAAGCCGACTAACGACCAAAACGTCAATGAAAGAAAGGACGCGATTTTAGTAAGCGCATCAGTGACTACCGCGAAAGACGAGACCGAAGGCATTGAGGATGTTGAAATGACAGCAGCCGCTAAAGCAGCTGCAAAGAGGCCTCGCGAGGCCACTGACGGACCTCAAGCCTCACCCGAACCATCGAGCAGCGGCGAGCCGTCGCCGAAGACCGCTATAACGAGACGAATGGGCCTCAAACCGAAGCCGAAGATACCGCCTGATAGGCGGACGGCTTCAACATTGACCCCGACTTAGGGGCGCGAAGTGTGTTCAGCCAGCCTGTCCTCAGTATAAGACGTTACATGGCGGACAAGTAGAATGTGACCTGTGCTGGTTTTTGCTATCACTGCCTGTCCAGATGTGAGTACCGTTCCGTCTGTTTGCTAATCCAAAAAATGGCTGTTAATCTGACATTTCCCCTTTGTGTAGCTACGTTGAATGTGAGGGGTTTGGCATCCCGCAGGAGGCAGTGCCAGTTAAGCCGCCTCTTGTTGGAAAATGACATTGACATAATGGCAGTGCAGGAAACCAAAGTAGAAAGCGAAGAGCAAACGCACAGAATGGTCGAACCATTCAGGGATAGGTATAATGTATGTGTGTCTCATGCTAGAGGCACTTCAGCGGGTTGCATGATACTCGTTCGAAAATGCACCGATATTGTAGCGCAATCTGTAAAATCCAGTGATGATGGCAGGCTACTATTCATCGACTTTGGCATTTGTGGACTCCTTTGGCGTGCAATATGTGTGTATGCTCCGAATAACATTAACGAACGTGTAGAATACATAGAAAACCTGAGAACATGCATGACGTACGAAAGGAACATAATTTTATTTGGAGACTTTAATTGTGTGTGCAGGCCGCAAGACAGAGTCAACAGATTGACTTACCGCGATAGAAGTGCGACACTATTAAACGCACTTATAAACGAGCTTGAGCTGGACGACGTTGGTTGTATTTTTGACGGCGGCGAGCACGTACAGTATACGCACTACCAAGGTGTAAGTCATGCTAGACTAGATCGCATATATGTTCCGGCAGTTGTGATACCACACATTACTGCATACAAAGTAAAGAACGTCACATTTAGTGATCACTGCTTGGTGATAGCGACACTAGGAACCAAGACAAAAGTGTCAAAGTTTAGTTGGAACTTGTGGAAATTAAACGATACACTGTTGGATGATGAAATTTTTGTTAAAAAAGTAAAGGAAAGGATAGATGAAATATGTTCGGTTGAATCTTCCAATTCCACAGCGCTTTGGGAGCAATTTAAAAATGAAGTAAAGATTGCGGCGATTGAACGAGCTTGCGTGCGGCGCAGCATTGAAAAACAGCAAGAGAAAGAACTTAGGAGCACGCTAGATTATATGATTGCGGTTGAGAGTGCTAACCCTGGACACTTTAGCAAGGAACTACGTGACCTTAAAAGTAAGCTCGAAGTGATAGATGAAAAGAAATATCGTGGAGCGATCGTCAGAGCACGGGCTGAAAGACTATGGCTAGGGGAAACGCCTACTAAGCGGGCACTCGGGGAAGAAAAAAGACAAGCAGTAAAAAAAGAGATAAAAGAAATAAGATATAAAAACGATGTGACGCGCGACAAGGAACTGATAGAGAAAGCGTTTGTTGAATGCTATCGAAAACTACTAAGCCCAAAAATAAAAGATACAGAAGCCTTTCGAAACGAAATTTTGTCGCTCATGCCAAGGCTAGGCGATGAAGCAAGACAAACGCTCGAACGGCCAATTAGTCTGAATGAAGTAAAACAGGCCATTGATGAACTAAGCACTGGCAAAGCACCTGGGCCTGATGGACTAGGGGCTGCCATTTACAAATGCTTCAAGGAAGAACTGGCACAAGTGTTACATCGCGTGATAAATGAGTGCTATGAACAAAAAAGAGCACCTTTATCTTTTCGAAAATGTCATGTAGTACTCATTCCAAAATCGGATGATCCCAGGAAATTGTTGGATGTTGAGGCCTATCGACCTATAAGTCTTACGAATGTAGACTACAAAATATTTACGAAGGTGCTAGCCAAGAGATTGCAGAGCGTTATCACACACCTCGTGTTACCTCACCAGACATGTGGCATCAAAGGAAGGACAATCTACACAAATATACACACCGCTAGAACTATCCTAGAATGCTGTGACATGACTCAAGATAACATAGCTATGATACAACTGGATCTTCAGAAAGCATTTGATAGAGTTAATCATGACATACTACAGTTATTACTAGAACATTGTAATGTAGGTAGCGTTATCAAGGAGGGCATCAAGATGGTGTATGAAGAGTGTGCAGTAAACCTTATAATTAACAAAACCGTAAGTGAAAACATTCCAGTACTGTCAGGTATAAAACAAGGGTGTGCGAGTTCGTCTCTTCTTTTTGCACTTTATTTGGAACCCTTATGTTTAAAAATTCGCATAAATAGAATGGTGCATGGTTACTCCTTTTATGCTACTGAAGTAAAGATACTGGCATATGCCGATGATATAGCCATATTCTGCAAAGACAAAGGCAGTATTAAAGAAGCTGTTAAGGAAGCTACATCATTCTGTAGTGCTACAGGAAGTGCCATTAGCTGGGATAAATCTCTGGGCATTTGGCATGGAAATTGGGGGCAAACGCCGGAGGCGTATGCAAACATGAGATGGACAACTATTCCTGCTAGATACTTGGGGGTTCCTCTCCAACATTATGGAAATACTGCAGAATACTGGGCAGGAGAGACAGAAAGGCTCAAGGATCAGTCTGAAAAATGGGGAGGGCATAACTTTTCTATGTTTTCCCGCGCTACAGTCTGTAATGTGTTTTTTGTTGCAAAAGTGTTTTATGTACTTCAAGTGTTCAGTATGAGCAGAACTTGTGTCCAAAAATTACACAGAGTGTTTGCCACCTATATATGGAATTCTACCTGGGAACGCACCAGTCGGTTAAACTTGTTCCTTGCGGTGCGACACGGAGGGCTTGGTCTGTGTCATTTATTTTTGAAACAAATAGTTTCAAGGTTTTTCTTTCTGAGAGACCAAAGCGATGTTTTCTTGCGTACTGTTATACACACGAGGCTGTGTAATCATATCCCGGATTATATTGTCTCATCAAATGTAGATACGCGTGGAACACTGAGCAGTTTTTGGCGCGAAATAGTGTCTGCATATCAAGTACTGAAGCCACGGTTTTCCTTAGAATATTTGAGCGCAGTGGCACGTAAACAATTGTACAAAGATCTAATTGATGTGTTTGTACCAATACCGTTGTACCACTCCATCTATCAACTAGGACAAGAAAGAGACGTATTAAAACGAGTTCGAAAAATGCCAGTAAGAGCGTCATCTAAATCATTCTTTTTCCAACTGCACACGGGCACGCTCGCTGTAAAACCATGGCTTCAAAGCAAAGGTATCTTCGTCCCATGGGGATTACACTGCCTGATATGTCGAAAGGAGGAAACGATAGAACACATCTTTTTGGACTGTCACCATGCTGTTTTCTTGTGGGACATCCTTAAACGGACACTTCAGAAAGATTTGCCAGTAACACCCTTTGGTATCCGATTCTTGCCGTGTGAAGATCCAGATGAAATGCCATGCGACATGTTCATGTTACTGTGTTTGCATAGTGTGTGGAAAACGAGGATGGCGGTCAGAAATGCGGATCTCGACGCAAGATCGGCCATGCAAAACTTCAGTGAAAACTGTGTGTACATACGAGATATTCTCAAAATCCAGAGGAACCCACCGGATTGGATACCTGTACTTGATAAGCTGGCTTCTCTGAAGCCATTTTAGCTTCACACTCCAGCCATGAAAAGGCTCACGCGTCTTTTATTGTACTTGTAAAATTGTATTTATGAGTTCTGTGTTTGGAAGTTCCAGACCGGTAATAAAGAAAAAAAAAGAGTGCATTTGTGTCGCAGCCTGCTAAAGCGTCGGGTTGATGTCCTTGAGAAGGCCCAGTGACGTGGGTTCGATTCCGCTCAGCGCCGGGAAAACTCTTCATTGTAGAGCGGCACATGTCCAGTGGCACACGCCTAGTTACCCAAGTTGGCGTCAAATACGCCCATTGAAGAGTGGTGCAGACCTATAGAAACATAGATATACAGCCCCCGGAAAGTGCGTGAATTACCCTAAGAATGCGAACGCATTAATACGCTACTTTATAGTACATGGTGTCCTTTCGTAGGCTCTTCCAGAGCCTTTCTCTCAATTTCTCTACCGCTGGGAAATATTGTACCCGCCTTTCCACTTTAAACGCCCCGTCTGTGCACTTATGCGGTTCATTCGAAGACAAACGTAGCGATTAAGTGAAATCGGAGGAGACCTATATGTTGTCTATGTGCATGCACACTGACCATGTAGTAAGAAACCTTACCCTTTATTAGACGTGCTAGACACCGGGCGGTGAAACTCTTGCACAGACTCACAGCACTTCACCAGATTGGCCTGTTCTCGCAAGGTCCCATATGCTTCAGTCACGTGAAAGGTTGTCCACGTTTTCTGCTCTCATAAACACAGCGTCACAAAAAGTGAGGTATAAATTGCTAAAGGACAAAACGAACTGTCATCTAGACCATCGTTTTTCTTTTCGAAGAAAACTTCAGAAAATCGCAGGGGCCATATAGCACAATTCGGCCTGTTGATGCGGGCTACCTGAAGAGGTGCGCGTTATTTGCGCGACAAATCGCGATAACCAGGTACTTAAAGTATACACGCACTAATTAAACTTTTAGTTATTGACTTTATGGCACATGCTCCAATTGCGAAACTGAAGCCGATCAGTAGCGATGCCATGTCTGCTTAGTAGGCATCTTGTAAAACTAGCGCACACTTTCGAGATATCCGTCCACAAAATCTGCTGAAGATTTTTGAATTGTTTGATTTCTGAACCCATGTAGGTTACTGCAGAAGCTGTGGCCGCTGAGTTACCATAGGAATAATGAAAGTAGTTGAAAATAGGTTTGCAAATATACGGCGTTGAAACGTGTATTACCCATAAAATAAGTTTAAGCTTTATAGGAAGGAGCCCGGCTTTGTCGTTGGGTATTGCAATCCAGAGTCGCTTCACAGAACCGCCCTCATCATACTAAATGTTGGAACAAGCGCATTGTGCCGTTTGTGTCCCAGCGTTTCTTGCTCGTTTGGAAGGTCCTACTCAGACATACGCTTTCTCTGAAAGAGCCGCCTAAAGAGCGATCTGTTGAATTCTTTGCCGCCGATGCAGCCATCACTCCTGACGGAGGTGTGCAAGGTTGCCATCCACATCATTGAAGCATAAAGTGAGGTATATCCTCGAGAAGCCCACGCATGTAGGATGCGTTTACGAGTCATACGAGATGTTTATAAAACCGATTTGACGTGTCCGAGCGTTGATGCGCGAGCAAAGGGAGCATATACTCTGGCGTATGTTGCTTAAAGCAACGCCTATCCAAGGCAATGGCTAGTACCTGTCGGCGGCGTGGCTAAATAGATGCCGATGTCTCTGCAACATGCGGAGAAATCGGCATAGAAATCGGCCGAGCGGTAAAGCCCCTCAATTTTCCAAAAGTAGCGCCATTCTTAGATCTTTCCGCCACCCCGCTCACCCAGGCGCTTCCCCCTCCACTCCTCCTGTCGCCCCAGCCTCCTCCGCTCCCCCATTCGCCAATCTGTGTCACGTGAAAGCAGGCCCCGCGCTTTTGTATATTTTTTTCTTTCCGGCGCAGAGCAGGCGCCGCGCTTTTGTATATCTTTTCTTTCCAGCGCGCTGCGACCCCCATTCTTGGGCCTGCTCGACGAAAGTACGGCAGGCGGTTTGAAGGAGCGCGGTAGATACAATGTGTTAGGGCCGAGTGCTTAATTGCGATGCCGTGCTGCTGCGCCTACGGTTGCCACAATAGACCCAGTGACGGCAAAAAGCTTTTTGCTTTACCATCCGCCGGGCGCAACGCAAAACGAAGAAAAGTGTGGATTCACAAATCGGGCGGGCTGACTTCGAGCAAGTGGCAAAGAACGCGCGGCTTTGTGTAGTAAGTGCCACGGCTCCTCCAACCTCTTCTTTTGACGCCCGTGTCAAAACGGGCCCGTGTCCAGTGCATTGGGGGCACGTTAAAGAACCCCAGCTGGAAAAAAATTAATCCGGGGCCCCCATTATGGCGTGCCGTATGAGATCGTGGTGTTGGTATGTAAAACCCAAGAATCAACTTGTTTTCTGTCTTGTGTGCCTTGACTGTTCCAGTTAACGCAACACTGCTTCCTTGTGAAAACTTACAACGCAAAAGAATACAGACGCACGTAGTATACAGAGATAAAATTAGCACTTCAACAAAAGTGTTGCTGGTGCCAATGAGAGGAGGGGGATAATTATTTTCTGAACCTCTTTCCAGTTGTCCCATCAAGTTCCTTCTTTTTTTCTATGAAATTCTAACCATTTGCACTGTAATAAATAAATAACAATTTCATATGCTGGTACGTTGTTCAAATTATCTATACCGCCTATGTCTGAAAACGTTGCTCATGGCCACCACAACCTGTGCATGAGCCACGTACATCTGTAAAAGGCGAGGAACAGAAACGGCCCTGACGCGAGGCATTGCTGACCGCAGACAGTCGGAATCTCTCACGCGCCGGCCGAACAAAAGCATCCTGCAGGTACGTAAATTAACCTAAGAAACCACGTGCACATACTTTCACGCTGTCAAAACCTGAAACTCTGGTAATTACTCGCGTGTCTGAGCACACCGCGTGCTTGTGTCGTGTTTCA
Organism: Dermacentor albipictus; assembly: GCF_038994185.2. Taxonomy (NCBI): domain Eukaryota; kingdom Metazoa; phylum Arthropoda; class Arachnida; order Ixodida; family Ixodidae; genus Dermacentor; species Dermacentor albipictus. Next base: position 185,852,780 of record NC_091821.1, read on the forward strand.
GCAACACGAACTTTCAACGTGCGCGCGCTTTACGCCTTAAATACGCCTTGAATAATGGTGCTTTTCTCTATTTCTTCCGCAAATCCGACACGACATTCTTAAGGCCAGTTACCGACTGACAAAGCAAGATCTAGATTGAAAAAACTGCTCCGCAGGACTCGAACGAACTTTTCCGCGGATTTTCTCCCGTAGCGTGTTAGCCGTCGTCTGCTACGGCAGGCCCACCACCGGCAGCGCCACCATCGAGGCCGCGCCGAGCGGAGGAGGAGGGAAGTGAATGGCGCTACTTTGGGAGATTGAGGGGCTTTACCGAGCGGTGACCGATGGCGCCATCTGTCACCGCTCGGCTTGTCTTGCCGTAGCGGTGATAGATCGCGCCACTGTTCCGTTGCTGCGACATCGCGCGCTGCCTGTGCGTGACTGTAGGGCAGGCTTTCATTGATCGATATAGGGCAACCCTCTCAAGAAGAGCGCCGATATGACGCCCGAACTTTGTTGCCGAGGTGAGATAATGCGTAGGGAAAGTCTGCAGCATCATTGACATACCTCGAACGGCAGGAGCTGCCGCCATGTCAGAGTATGACGCAACATTCGTTGCAACCACGCAACGGAAGCCTGCGGTGGACCTCGACAAAAACCACGTGTGCGGCAATATACGGAAGCGTTACAGCTAAAATCCCCATTGACGAACGCGTTTAGGAAACTGTTAGCGGAACGCCAATGAATTACGTAGCACACTTTAAGGCCGGCTATCTCGAAAGTGGGGCTAGTCTTCTGCTAAGCAAACATGGCCTTCACTACAGATCGGTGTCAGTCTCCCAAATTCAACCATATGCCCTAAAGTGGATCATTGAAAAGTAAATTAGTAAATATCTTTACTAATCCAACACATTCCGATATCTCATGCAGATAATTTTCGCCTCTTTAATAAATGCACCTGAATAAACGCAACATCACTATCTGTTACAGCGGTTTGAAAAACCTGTTAAAAGGTGGTACAAGCCATGGAAAGCGGAAGGGTAACAGTTGAGTCAAAAGCATTCTGCGCGATCAGAAATGTATATCTCTTTGTCGCCTTCGTAGAGCCACATCCTTAATTGCAAGGCACGGCCATCACAACATGAAACTTCGCTACTCGCCTAAAGTTAGGAACTTTTTAGCATGTTTAAAGTATAGATGGTGAAACCATCGATATGCAGCCTTACTTTCTGTGTTATTGCTGTAGATTTCGGTAAAACTACGAGCGATTCTTCTGGTGTGTACTTTTCTTTGCGATTGCTACAGATTTCACAGATAAATAGTTAACAATATTTGCTTTTTTAGTTCGGCGTCGCTTTCTTTGAAAGCGCGAATAATCAAGCTACAATTTGATATATCACAGATACGTTGAGACCATAATATTCCTTCTACACAGCGTGAGAACGGCTCTTTGCGTGAGAGAAAAATGAGAGAAGAAACGCAGGGGATTTAGCCACTGCAAGAACCGGCTGGCTACCCTGCGCTCGGATACAGCGAGCTAGAACTCGGATGGGCCGTTATAGCTCTGTAGGCAAACGTGTCCATGCCCTTACTTATGGGAGCTCTAGGCGTGGAGAAAGAATAAGAAATGTTTGGAGGGGGAACTCGTCACGTGATGACAACCTTGAAGCCTCGTCATAAAACAGAAAACCTTACTAAGGAGGTTCCATGGGAAAAACACGTGTTGGCAAGCTGCGCGGTACCGACGCATGGAGAGAATGACTTCAAAGGAGGCTGCCTTGAGAAGGCTGAGTGCCTGACGTTATTGCTCATTCCTAAGCTTTTTTTTCTTTCCTCCATGGTTCTAGGACTGGGAACACAATTAAACATATCTCTCCCACACCCCGGGTGCTATTCCGGATACTATTAAAATTCACCATATTGTCGACTTTGCCATCTTGCCAGCTCTGATCGGCCCACAAGGCTGCTGCTGCCTCTCTGGTTGGCTCAAAACGCCGTTGGACGGAATTTGACAGTCCAGAATAGCACCCTCCGTGGCTTTTACGTCTGCATTCTTAAGCAAACGTACGGTTTCGGCGCAGTAGTTTCTCCCCGCCCTCCTCCCCATTGGTTGGAAGCGGAATACGACAGCCATTGTGCAGCGTTTATGGCAGCGGTGGGGTACACTGCCCCACAATGTTATCCGAAATCGCATGCAGAGCACATGGAGAGCGCGCACACACACGTAAATACACGGACGCGTGCGCGCACACACGAAAGAAGTAACAGTTCCAGGCGGAAGCACTCGTGGTTGAAATCCTGGCACAGGGCGTTGGTGCACACAGAGCCGCGAAGTATATCGAAGGAAGTCCATACGACGATGCCGGACTTTGTGCCTTGGAAGCGTCCTTTGTCAAGATAGAGCACACGAGGAGCCGCAAAGGTGCTCTCTGTGCGCGCTGCATCAAGCGCATCACATGGGAGTTGTGGCCGTCGTCGTGGTAGTGGTGGTCTGCGGCACGCTCGGCCGATGCCTCCTGCTTATGCTGCGGTCGTTCTTGTAGCGGCCGTACGAGCGTCTCACCAGGCTCTGTATCTGCGTAAGCAGCGAAACGGCGCGTGTACTGGGTGCGCAGGCGCACTGGGTACCAGTGATCTCGTGTGTACTTACCTCGCCGTTGAGGTAGCAGAATATGAGGGAGACGAAAAATCCCTGCGTGGAAGGAAAGAACGGTGAAAAGACCATTTGGTTTCACTGTGCTCATCGAAAGGGAAATGAAAAAAAAAAGTGCAGTTATGTGAAAGAGAAGCCGACGCTCGCACTTGTAAGGGTCATACACAGAAAACACTGTATACCCTTTTCACGGAGCAAAATGTTCTAGAGGAAAGAGATGGCACTTTCGGCGGAGAGCCGCATGTTGCCACAAGGGAAAGCGCACGAATGTCGCGCCATTTACCGCTTCTATACAACTGCTACGGTCTGATTGATTGTCGGAAATGCAACGGGGTGATCGCTAACGCACTGTGCTCCACTTATGCTGCAGCATATGGAACAGTAGAGGGAAGACGTGTCCAGTAGTTGGCTGTAAAAGTGGTGACTGGCATATTAGGAATGGAATGAATCTGTGTGGCTAAGTTCACGGATCGCTGCTGTAAACAGGCACTGCCTGTGTTGCGGGCCCTTCGCCACGCATGCACCGCTTTCCTCGAGGATAAAAAAAAAATACTCATCCGCCACTATTGTATTTGTAACCTCCAAAGAAGGGATTGCAACCCCGGAACGTCGGCAAGAGAGTACCGCTCGTTATACAGAGCGACAAAGGCAGTAGTGCCGCTTCCTGGCATAGTAAGTTTCTCGCAAGTTATTGCACACATCCACCCCAACTCACACTCAAACTTGCGCTGTCGCCAACCTATAGGGAATAAGTGAATGGGCGTACTCTTGAATCAATGCGCCGAGGCATTGGTGACGGACTACACTGACAGCACACGAATGTTAGAAGCTGAGCGTTTTGCGACGGTCCACAGGAGTAAGCGACTCACTAGCGATAACACGTCTTTGCTGCAAGCTATTACAAGGTTCACAACAGCTACGTTCCAAGTCCTTATGCGCGGCAAGAATAAATCTATCGCATGTCAGCATATACCCCAGCGAGCAATTGGGCAGAAAATAAACAATCAGATAGCGACCCGCACCGACGAAAGTTATTGGTCAGATAACACGAACATTCTTATGATTCTTATATATATATATATATATATATATATATATATATATATATATATATATATATATTAGTCATATATTGAGAAGCCAACACTGACACTGGTTCGGTTCCCACCTGCGGCAAGTTGTTTTTTCATCCACTTTAATTTCCATTAATTTATCATTACTTTATTTCATTTATTAAGCACATGCAATTTCCCCTATGTTGTACTTGGTGTCAGTGTTTGTTGGCTTCTCAATATATGACTAATAAATATCGGGTCCCTCGGTTAACCCCCTTTCTTCTCATTTATATATATATATATATATATATATATATATATATATATATATATATATATATATATATATATATATATATATATATATCCAGGCTTGGAGTGGCGCCTGACACCGGCACAAGATGCGGAGAGCGAGTGGGGCTATACTAATCCAGGAACAACCAAATTAGGAAGGCCCACTAAGATTCAACTAGGCACTCCCTCACCAGAACAGGAATTGGCCTCCCTGGTGCAGTATTCGGCCACTAGCTCCCTCATGATTCCTACAATTAACCCATGGCCCTCAGTCCCCAGCAGCTGCGGAGCACCTGACCAAGACGGCAGTCAGAGCTGTAACGCAGCAGAGGGTGCTGAGAATATCTGGGTCCGGACAGGCCGCCAATGGAAACTGACCCTGTCAACCTTTAACACCCGAACTTTGTCGAGTGAGGCTAGCTTAGCAGGACTCTTCGAGGAACTATCAGACATTGTTTGGGATATCATCGGCCTCAGTCAGATTAGAAGAACTGGAGAGGCTTATACAATACTGACTAACAGCCATGTCCTCTGCTATAGAGGTCTCCCAGATAAGAAGCAATACGGATGGTGTAGGATTCCTAATCCATAAGGACATAGTGGGCAACATTGACAAGTTCTGCAGCCTTAGTGAGAGGGTAGCAGTAGTTGTAATCAAACTTAATAAGAGGTATAGGTTAAAGGTAGTACAAGCCTACGCTCCAACGTCCATTCACGATGATGAAGTAGAACAGATTTAAGGATACGTTGAATTAGCGAGGAGAAAAGTTCAAACTCAGTATACTGCATTAATGGGCGTCTACAATGCAAAAGTGGGGAAAAAAGCAGGCTGGTGAACAAGCAATTGGCAACTACGGCGCCGATTCTAGGAACGCTATAGGAGAGATGCTGGTAGAATTCGCAGATAGGAATTAGCTGCGAATAATGAACACTTCTTTCAGGAAGCATTGCCACAGAAAGTGGACCTGGAAAAGCCCTAATGGTGAAACAAGAAATGAAATCGATTTTATACTTTCTGCCGATCCCAGCACAGTGCAGGATGTAGAAGTGTTAGGTAGGGTAAAGTGCAGTGATCATAGGTTAGTGAGGGCTAGGATTCACCTCAATTTGAAGACAAAAAGTAAAATTGGTCAAGAAGAAACAGGCTAACCTAGAGTCAGTAAGGGTACAAGCAGACAAATTCAGGCTGGTACTTGCAAATAAATATGTAGCCTTATAGAAGAGAGAGATGAAGATGACATAGAGGTAACGAATGGGACCGTAACTAGGCTAGCCCCAGAGGCAGCAGTTGAAGTGGGAGGCAAGGCACCAAGGCAATCAGTTATTAGAGACCCTCGTTATGTAATAAACAAAAAGAAAGGGGGTTAACTGAGGGGCCCGTTTTTATTAGTCATATCATAAGAAGCCAACAAACACTCACACCAAGGACAACATACGGGAAATTACTTGTGCGTAATAAATGAAATAAATTTAAATGAATGAAATAAACATTTCATTTATTACGCACAAGTAATTTCCCCTATGTTGTCCTCGGCGTCAGTGTTTGTTGGCTTCTTGTGATATCACTAATAAAAACGGGCCCCTCAGTTAACCCCGTTTCTTTTCGTTTATATATATATATATATATATATATATATATATATATATATATATATATATATATATATATATATATATATATATATATATATATATATATATATCTATATATATATATATATATATATATATATATATATATATACGAACTGACGCCTGCTATACAGTTCAGTGAGAAGTGCTCGTGATTAATGTGAGTTACAGCAACTTGCTAACAAATTCAAATTGTCCGCGCTGTAGCGCTCTTTTACATATTGGGGGCGAGGAGTTACGGAGTCGCCCTCTATCGGAAGCGCCTGGCCGGCGTAGTATGAGGGATCACGTGGCGCGCTCCTCATAGCTTTTGCTGTCAGCGCTCACTGAAAACACCACGCGCGAGCTTTCCCGGACATTTCTGTAAGCACTTTCGAAACGATAGAAGTTTCTTACTGTCTAAATAATAATCTTGGGCAAACTGAAAACACACAATCGTTTACAGTCGCTATCTCTTTACCGAATACGTACAGTGAACGCCACTGCGCACGGTCGCCGCGATGGAGTCTGCCGAACCGGCTTCTTGCGTGAAAGGTAGGTGAACACTGAGAGGAAACTATGTGAAATATGTTCTTATAGTGTTTGTATAACTAAATGGAGCGTAACAGAACGAAGCCTCAATGCAGCGATCGCGCAGATTCGCAGCGACCGACTGCGCGTCTCCATGCTTGTCCGCGCACTGTCTCGCTTTCTCCGCGTGCGCGTTTTCGCACCGTGCCATGAGCTTTAGGCCGCAGAATATGAGCATTTGACAGTATACAAGCAACCATTGTTGCGTGGGCGCTATCAGAGCTGTTCAAAAATAATTTCGTTGTGGAGACTTCGACGCCTACGGGGACTGTGATGTGCCGTCGCGACGATTCAATCTTTTTTTTCTTAAAAATTCTTTGACCATTCGATACTATTTCTCGAGTTGCGTCGCACTGTATGTTTATCGGCGTGCTCAGCGTGCGATTTCCCGCTGCTCCTTTCTTGTAATCCAGTGCATTAATTCATAACACAAACATGACCATATGCCATGCTTTCTTCAAATGTGCTTCTTACCGCTGAATTTCCACTCCACTGAACTTGCCAGTATCTATAGCATCGACAAGTTCATAGACCAAACCGTCATGCCATTAGTCGGGCAGCGGACTCGAACGAGCGTCTCAGTGCGCGTTTTCAGAACATCGCAGACCGGGCGCCGTAGCAGAAATCTTCCCCGCGTCTGTGCTTGCATACCCGAGTTGTAGCCGATGACTGTTTGCCGGTTTTATGTTTCGCGAGCCAAGCTTCACACAGCTCCTTGTCCTGCGGCTACGTGTGAATAAGGCTGACACCGGCCTCCGTTACGTGCGTCCGGCCCTGCGGCACCGAGCAGTAGCCTACCATGTCGGGCGCCTTCAAAGGCAGCCACTACCTGTTGTAGTGCTTTCAAGCGTTGTAAAGGAGACACTCGAAGCGGGAAAATTTCGCCACTAAATGAAAACCGCAGCGTACGAGGGAATTTAAACTCGTTTTCAGCTCGCTTCGGCGCGCCCGAAGCAGCCGACGCGGCCGCTATGTCCACGTGATCCCTCCTAGCACGTCACGCCGACGGTGGCGCCAGCTTTTCCAGTGGTGGAGCTCGAGGCCAATACCTGCAAGCCAACGATGCTCCATTCTGCGTAGAGCTTCTTGATGTAAGCGCTGCATGATGCTGGGCTCACAAACGTAGTCAACACGAAGTGGACACCGAAAACAGGGATCAGTATCACCACGGCGCGCAGAATCTTCCTGCAAACAGAACAGAGTTTGCCGTGGCGTTCACCAAGCTCGGTGCTTTATGAAACCGATCAGACGCACTCTGCAATGTATTCTTATTCTAAGATCGCGAACGATATAATCTTACGTGTTAAAAATATCAACTTTCGAATCTACCGACGTGCTATCGTTCCCTCTCACCTACGGCACGAGCAAAGCGTGCGATCATGTAGCACTTACATGCTTATGCATACATGAGGTTTTCCTGCAAGCCTTTTAATAACCGTTATTTCTGTGACCAGCGTGGATCTCTTTTATGTCACTGAAAAGAAACAGAACATCAAATAGGGGGGCTGTACGTACTTTACCTAAAGTTTTCGCTGTCGTTGACATTCCGCTGTCGGAGCTTGGTTACCAGGATGTAGATGACGTGGATCATGAAAAAAATATTAATCTGCGAGATAAAAAGACAAGAACGAGATGCGAAAAGAAACCGTTGTCTTGCGGGAATGGATACGTTCATACAGTCGCACACCTCTACAATGATATGTCCTGTATGACGAAGGAATTCTTTACGTCTTGGCTGAATCGGTATCTTTCGTTCGTATTGTGAACACCTCTACAGCAAAAGGACTTAGGCGTCTTTAACGGCCTATTTGTTGCTTTACAGTGAACGCACGTAACGGCGGCGCTGCAAGCGCCACTGTGCGCATGTATAGGGGGCGCCGGTCGACACCACAAAACACACCCTCGAAAGGTACGGACTCCACAGTACCTGTGCAGCTTTCATCTCTGACAAAAAAACAAAAAAACAAAAAACAAACAAAAAATAACCTTGAACAAATAATAAAATGGCGAACACTGACGGACGGCAATAGCACGAACTTCGCCGCAGTCGCACACTCCGTCAGACGAAGTCTAGCGAAGTTGAATCTGTGCTAAATAAAAGATTTCTTTTGTTGAGCGTGCTTAGCCTGCTCTGTTGCGAGAGGTGCGGTGTGCGATCTTTACAACGAAGCGGCGTATATAACGAAGGAATTTGGAGGCACCGTGCGCTTCTTTATAAAGAAATTTGACAATAAATGCATTTGAGTCCATCCGCTTAGTCGTGCTCGTTACGTCAACTCGTAAATACCTACAGGTCATGTCCGCTTTACTGCAAGAAAAGAAAGAAAAAAAAAGAAGCCTATAGATTTGCGAGTTAGGAATAAAAACGGGACCTTTAGGTCTCACTGTCATCTCTGAATTGGTCAGTTGCTGTAGTCTTGCTTTACCGAGAAGATGCAGAGAAAAACCTTTAATTGTCAGCAGATTGAGACCATCAACACTTCTACGCACCTAATACCACCTTGCACATAGCCAGGTATGTCCTGTGTTCTATGACGCCGAATAGTCAAACATAAGATGGGGAAACACATTGTGCAGTAGTGACATATATGAGTGAATACAAGCGCCGACACGTTGGCGGCCTAGCGAGGAGGTTGCTCAACGTAATGAGGCAGCAAAGCAGACCCTTTTTTCGACTCACAATCAACCTCGACCAGTTGGAGACCTCCGGACATCAGCATCGCATGTATTCGCACTCTTGCTACTCTGGGCTCCTATTCAGAAAACTTTACGTTCATATTTGATACATTTAAACAATAGACCACTGTCGGAGGACCTCTTGCTAGGCGCATGGCCACAGAGTTGGCAGACGATAGAGACAATGCGTGCTCTTTCACGTTTCTTAGGTGACACGGGCCTGGACTCACGCTTGTGATAACAGTTACGCAATATGTCCCTCACCTCGTTCCTTCCATTATCATCCCCCATTGTGACCCTTTTTCTTCCCCTCTTCCCCTTCCCTTACGTAAGTAGCAGGCCAGATGCTCCATTTTCCGGCCTACCTCTCTACATTTTCAAATCATTAAACTACTTCTTCTTCTTGCCATTAGCCGGCGCCACCTTCGCCAATAATATGTGCCACATCATGGTTCGTTGGAATTTGTTCTTATGAGCAATTCTAGCATGAAAGCATTTTGTGAATACAGGCCGTGGTCTCTACTAGCAGTTTATTCTGTTCACTACAGAATCTTTACCCAAGCCTCTCCGCATCTTACCCCATCGTAGCAAATGTTTCGCTGAGTCGGTGCAGACTGCAAACAAAAATGACCACGCCGAGAGACGATTCCCTCAATCGCTATAGAGCCGTGTGTTCCTATTCGCCAAGTGACCTGAGAATGGGCTCAGCGAGCAGGCCTATGGCTCTTGCGTTTACCATTTCTAGTGCGCGTATTTACCCCATTTCTGACTGCCTGTATGCTCCGGCGCGTCCCCTGATGGAGCGCGTAAATTATGTTCATCGCTTCCATGCTCGGTGCGGTGCGCTGTGCGAACACCTGTAATACCATTTAATAGCTGTTTGAGCGGTTACTCAGCGGTTGTGGCCTGTATGCGGAAACTCTTGCCAGCGTTCAGATTCAGCCCTGATCCCGGTGTCACGTATTCGCAAGTCCACCAACGAAGCGCGCTCATTCCTTTACGGTGAGCATGCTACACTTGCTGAGCCCTTCGTGCACCTATCTGTCCGAACGCGGTGCTTCCTTTTCGCTTGTAATGTGCACCGCCGTCCTCGACTGCCATACAGGAAATGTTTAAGCTGCAGGTAGAAGCACTCCATGCTCTCTTACATACGAGATACTGCGTGGCCGCGCACGACCGAACAGACTAAAGGGCGGCAGACGGAGCACAGGCGCTACAAGCTCCGTCGGTGCCGCTGATTTACCGTGGGAATGTATATATATATTTTTTTTATATATGGGGTTTTACGTGCCAAAACCACTTTCTGATTATGAGGCACGCCGTAGTGGGGGACTCCGGAAATTTTGACCACCTGGGGTTCTTTAACGTGCACCTAAATCTAAGTACACGGGTGTTTTCGCATTTCGCCCCCATCGAAATGCGGCCGCCGTGGCCGGGATTCGATCCCGCGACCTCGTGCTCAGCAGCCTAACACCATAGCCACTGAGCAACCACGGCGGGTACCGTGGGAATGATGGTTAGTACATAGATTTGCCTGATCCTCGTGTTTGTGGCTTCGTTTATTACGTTTTATCCGCCCTGATTGGCCTAAACTTCAATGCGATCAAAGCAAACTCTTTTTTTTTAAATCAGAAAGCAATGAGCCTCTTCGAATACGCCTAATCGCTGATAATTTCAGTGGTTCCGCTTGTCCATGCGCCAGTAGCGTAATGGTTTCAATAATCGGGCTGCTGTGCTAGAGATCCTGTCTTCGACTCCTGCCGTCGGACAATTTTAGTAATGTTTATTTTATCATTTATAACGCATAACTTCCTCGAAAATAACCAATTTGCAAAGCCACGAAGCCGTTTAAAGCCAGAAGCACGAGGTTTAGGCAAATCCATGTATACTGACCATCATTCCCTATACTGACTGAACCACCCTGCATGCAGCTCCCCTAGACACTAGCGCTGCAGTTCCCTCTAGTCATTGTATGAAACTGTATGGCTTGAAGATCTCTCTGCTCTCTTTAGGTTACGTCGCGCCGTGGCTGAACCAAAGTGCGACGAAGGGACGAACTCGACCAGCCGGTTTCCTAGCTTGTGACTATACTGTTCGCAGTAAAACACTGAAGTATCAAACGAATGCGGTTGACACAAGCAGGGCAAGCCCGTTCGGAGGGTATTGCTCGCATGCAACTTACAGCAAGGCAAGTCAGTATGGGGCCGGTGAACGCGTAGTCGTAGACCACGATGTTCCGCCAGCACCTGTGGACGCATGGCAGAATGTTGGTTGTCAGCAAGAGTAACCTCACGTCCCCCGTATACTGCACGCCTGGCCATGCCGTCTAGCGGGTGCTCCGCATCGGTTATGACCTCGTGGGGTTCTCTGACGTACACCCATGTACTCATTACACGAGCTTTTCTCTTCTCTTTTTTTTGTTTTGCGCATTTCGCCCCTTTCGGGATGCGGCTGCCGCTGCCGGGAGTCGAACCCGCGACCTTGCGCGCAGCAGCAGAACGCCATTGCAACTGGACCACTGCGGCGGCTGAGTACAGCAGCTCTATTATGTTATCCGTAGTGCACCCCATTTTGACGAAACCGAAAAAAAAATGCATCTAGGACATTATTAACAATAGAAAAAGCAACAAATTGATAAGGAAGGCTAAGTATAAGAATAAGCGTTTGAGAAGTATAATGTGTGCTCAACTTGAACCAACCTCTAGAACATAAGTAAAAGAGAAACGCTTTACTACTACACATTTGAGACCGACAGTACGTTTTTCGCACTCGTTCCGAGCATGCTTAGTCGTTGTCTGGTTAGTAAAAATGAATGATGAACACACACACACACACACACACACACATTTCATGACATAAATTGTATTTCAAGAAACAAGTGTGTGTGTGTGCATTATTCAGTGGAACTTTATGCCCACGTAATGTTACAAGATAAGTGTCGTTTTATTTGTGCCCGAATATCAAATGCGCTCACTTTTAATTTCTGCACAGTCACATCGCCGTATGAAGTTGTGGCCTTACGAGAGACTGTTTCTCAAAAACTTTGTTTCCCCGTCTATTGGATGTAACTGCAGTGATTACTTGTTAAATCTGCAGTCGTACAGCACGTTTCAGCGTCAACAAAGTTATTGAAACAAACACTCACTGAAAAAAAAAAAGAAAAACGGTAAGCGGCAAACACTGTAACGGTAAGCTTGCCGCGAAAGATCATCAACCACCGAAAAAGGCCAGTGAAAGTTTACACAGAAGAATATATTCACCGAAGAAATACGCCAAATTTTGCGAAAATAGAAATTGAGAACGCTGAAACCTACTAAAATATTTCCAGCACGAAAGATCTCTATACTCAATAATTATTGTGATGTTATGCAAAAAGTGAAAAACTGAACAAATCATGTTTACTTCGATCAAACGCAGGAAATATGGTTATCGGTTAGCCTAAATGACTACTGGCCATCGACGTATTTCTTTATGTTTGCCAACAGGCGCTTTCAATCGAAATATTAGTCCTCCGTGCTGACGTTCGAGTTTTGATTCTGCTGCTCGCGGTATCGGATAACGAACTGTAAATGATTTCACAATAAGCTCCTTGTCATGTAGCGTTGATTCTTTCCGGCACAGCAGCTTGCTTCTATGAAAAAAGTGGATATCATAAAGAATACAGGCAAGGATGACTAAAAAAGTACAGTCGAAATTATGATTGGAACGAAGGTGTTGAACGCATGTAACCGCCATTCCTAGTCCTAGTTAAACACTGTAACATAGGGCTTGAATTTAAAAAGCGTTTCATAGTAAAAGAATATTCGTAAGCATATAATCGTTGCAGAATGTGGCCAGCCAATGACAAACATTCCTTAAGAACGAAATTTACGGCCGTCGATAAGTGGACCAAACAAGATTAAAGAAATACCGCACATTGATTACACAAAAAGAAAGTCATTGCCCCAACCCTTCCACAAGAGCGCACGCACACTTAAAAAAAAAAAAACGAAGAAGAGGCAGCTACGGAACGGTGGCTACATTCAAAGAGCTAAATGATTTTGCCATGACATCGAACAGAATGTCGACAGCCATCCTTCGAAAGAAAACTCTTGCTTACATTCGCGTACAAAGTTTTTAATTTCGCACGCTGACAATAAGGGCGGCAAGATTCAGGAGCAGGAGGGGGGCAGGGGATGCTTAGATTGCTTATCAAAGAAGTTGAAACACTGCTATACTATGTCCTAAATAATTTGCAATTTCCGACATAGTGTTGGTGAAGAAGCACTCTAGACGGCAGGTCACAGAAGTGTCTCTACTAATCCCTTTTCAAACTGCCCGTTTGTCATGTGAGCTGTGTTCTTTGTCCCGACACCTGAAGATATTAGACGTCCGTGCATCTGATGCGTGCCCGCGGCGTGCTCTTTGCTGTTGAACAAGCGGGGCACCGCCTTTGCGGTCCAGTGGCAGCTACGACTGAACTATTTTTTTTTTTGAAGCGCGGAGGGACGCCGGGCATACGCGTTACGTCTTTCTTTTTGGGGGTGGGGGGGGGGGGGGGAGGGGGGGAGAAGCCTCCTTCATTCTGGACTTGTCACCCACTTTATTGCCGTCACCAGTTTTCCTTATTTAGTCGAACACGAGGAGTCGGCTCACCTGTCGTCAGACTGCGTGGCACGAAGTATGCTGTAAATAATGACAAGAAGAGCTGGCAGGCCTGCGTAGAAGACAAGAACGACTTAGCGCGAATGCAGCGCTGACCGCTTTATAGTACGAGACAAATCGCGCCGAACGCACGGTGACAGCATCATATAGAAACAATTCAACGCGATGTGAAGGCACTGAAGAAGAGTGGCCGCGAGTCCCCTAGTCTTAGAAAGAGTACCCTTCTAGTTAAAATTGCGCATTACTATTCGGTAACTTCGGAAGAGAACTTACAACGCAGCGGCTCTGGTTTCACAGGAAGATGGAGAGACTTGACGAGTGGCCGAATGAGGGATGCACATCAGGCCGGAGCCAACGTCTCCACAAGGGACCCTGCGTTCGTCAGACGAACACAAGTCCGTTGTCGAAGCGTTGGCTCGAGCGCACACAGCGCACTCATCGCGCAAAGCGCCAAGTCAAACACAATAGGCTTCTAGCATCAACGCATCGATCACGCCAAGCAGCATGCACTCACATGGAAGTGTTTACGGGGCAGTCAAGTGGCATAAATTCGAGTTGCGGTGGTGGGACGAGACCACCAGAGATGCCCATAGGCAGACCTATAGCTCCGAAGAAGCGGAAAGCCGAAAGAGAACGTCAGCGCTTTGCAGCAAACAACGTCAAGCATCAGCGTAAGGAAACAATGTCCACGGACACGCCTCGAAAGCTTAGCGTTCTCGCGGTTCCGACGCAGGCGTCTCACCTGCGCAGCTTTTATTTATTTGCGACTGGCAAGCCCGCCAGTCGCAAATAAATATAAGTTTGACCTAGCGCGACTTCCTCGTCCACTGAGCTGTTGTTAAAAGAAAGCTCGTTTTGCGCAAGTGGTAGTTATGTTTTTGCGTATTAGGTTTGTAGCGTATAGACATCCCGATTTTGTCCATATAAAGCGAAAAGTTTACTTCACGCGTTTATTAAACATTACAAAGTGGACTGCGTACGCAAGTGCCGGATATCACACGTTTGCTGATGGCGGCGCACGGCCCCAGACCGCTGCTGCAAAACTGACCCTCAACGGGAGCTAGAGCTACTGTATATGCTACCAAAGGTAGGATATACAGTAACTCTAACGGGAGCTATCAAGGGGCTTTAACGGGAGCGGCACTGCGGCGCCCCCCGCGAGGCGTGTGCCAGCACTCCACGACGCCGTGCCTGCATGCACCCGGCGGCATGCTGGCCCGCTTACCCCAGCCGAAGGCGTAGCAAAATTTGAGATTCATCTGTTTGGAGAAGGCCTGGGCCACGAGTCGGTGTAGGTAGTAGCCTTCGCAGAGCATCCAGGTGTACTGGCTCACCATGAAGTAGCGGTTGAGCACCGACAGCAGCTTGCACCACCACTGCGTCGGAGCGCCGAGCGTCGAGTCAGCACGAAAATCGCGTATGTAATTGATGACGCGCAGCCTTTGGCGCCGTGGCAACATGCGCGTGTGCGCGCTACATTTCGAGATAATGTGGCACTGTAGTGGAAGTGCGCGAGGCTTCGTCTGGCGCACGGAAATGAGCAGAGGAGACTGACCATTCGCATGCACGATTGCTCTCCTGATGCATGATGCTCTCCTATATAGCCACAATTTGAATTCCATATTATACTAAAACATTGACGCATCGGCGAAAAAAAAAAAAAAGAAGGGAGGGCATTGTGCCTCGAACTTGTAGCGTCTGATAGCCATGAAAATTCACGGAGAAAGAAAATGGAATTAGTGCGGTACGGTGCATTTTGTATCGGCGCAGTTCAAGATACACTAAATAGGAACAGTAGGTCAGTTTAAACTGGTAGACATATTTTTTTTTAAAATCTAATACTGTGCAAAAAACAATAATAAAGAACGAGAATATTACTAGCGTAGAAAATGAACACCGAATTTCCCTTTTCGAATTTCGCGCCCAAACAGCGGCGCCAGTGTCGTCTGCCTGATGCCAGGGAACAAGTATTCTAGAAAGAGGCGGCCCGCTCAAACAGGTTTGATAGCTTTTCACCTAGCAGATAAAGAGAGAAAGCGAGCACTGAACGGGGAATTGCAGGAACGGGGGACCTGCAGTGAGGCCTTCCCCACCCCCCGTCCCCCTCAAGCTTAGTTCCGCGCATGGTGTGCTTTGAACTCGCAAAAGTTGCGGGTTACAGCCTGAAGTGCTATCTGAATGCCTTCTGAAAAAGGACCCGAAAGTGAATCAAAGCAAAATCAATCGTTTTTATTTTATATATATTTTTGCAAGTTCAGTCGCTAGACTCTGCCTTATTATTATTATTATTATTATTATTATTATTATTATTATTATTATTATTATTATTATTATTATTATTATTCCGCCCTTCCAACTCCAGCTGCGCACCGGCAAAGTAACGCGATTTCTGGACAAACTGAGGACCTCACTGATAACACTGCACAACAGTTAGGCAGACAAATCTTGTAATATGATGGATTGGGACAAGGGGAGATTAATCGAGCAAGTCATGCAAATTCACCAAGCCTGTGCCTTTTTTAAAATTTTTATGGGACATTTCCATGAGAAGATTGTACTCGTCGCCTCTGTGCTTATTCTGATTTCTTATTTCTGTTAACAGCGGATCGCAGTGGCTTGCGCGAGGATCGCACATCCTACATTTTACGCGCACGTTTAATGAAATGCAGAGCGAATACTCGCTTTCAGCTTCTTGAGGCAAAAACAGAGCCAGAATTTCGCGGACATACGCACCGTGTTCGAGTGAGTAAGGTTCTTGGTGTACTTGGTCGGCTTGACGTCATCCAGCGTGAAGACCGAATGGTCGATGATATACATCACTCCACACATCATAACCGCAAGGCAGAGATGCTTGTGGATCATAATGCGAGGTACCTGTAATGATCTGAAAGGTCGTTCGCTTCTTTAGAGGAGTGGCATTGGATACAGAGAAACATATCGACAGATATCGCGGGTGCTTCTCAACTGTTAAGCGCCGAAGAAAATTTCTTGGTTACCTTTGAGCCGTGTTCTATAGTATTATCGTTAGCACCAAGTACTAGCAGGTTGAACGTTCGAACGTTCATAGAAAGAAAGCTGGTATTTAAAAAAAAAATGCTCTCACGCTAGAATCACTCATTAGATTAAATTCAAGCCAATACTGATGCTGGATATTTTAGCGAAAGGGGGCGCTCAATGACAAACAACACTTACTAACGAACATCTTTATTCGGCTCCAGGGCGGGCTAAATTCACAAAGCTGTTCGTATTTAAGTGCGCCTTGCCATTAGCTGTAGGTCGCCTTCGCCAATGATATGTCCGAGTCTGCTATTACGAATAGCTCTAGTAGAATAACTTTTTTTTGTGTGAATGCGCGCCCAGAAAAGTTGTGTGACTGTTTGATTTCAGAACCAGTGCGTAGGCTGAACGCGGAAACCATATGCGCTTGACAGACAGTTGCGGCGCAGGAAGTTGGTGCGCGACTAGGAGGAATCCATAAATAGTTATTTAGAAATGAAAGAAAGCTAAATGACGTTTCTTAGAATCATGCACACCCGCATATAACCTCTAAGATGCACCGCGGGCGCAACAGGCTCATCTATTTAATTTCGCAAGTGCGCTTCTCCACATTGCACTCGATGTAGGCTTTCGACGTTGTTCAGACGAAGCACGAATGGCGAGTGCTAGCACTCGGCTGCTGCGTGCAATTTCACCGTGGGAGTCACGTCTTCAATCACATAAAACTCAGTACAGTTGAGCGCGTAGTACGCGCCTCAAGAAATCGGCTCTTGGTTGGCAGAGTGCCTAACGGGGAAACCGACTTATCCATTATTATTCATGAGGAATATCAGGAAAACTAGTATAAGGGTTACTGCTTCCTTTACTGTCAACATCAACTGCAACGCTTAAACAAAACACTCACGCTTGATTGCGTTGAGGTTAATAGAGACTTAGATTACAAAGTGGAGACTGGAAGACTGGGGTTTATTTTATTCACGCGCGAACGCGGCCACATTTTGTTAGTGGTTTGACAGTTTATACAGGTGCGCGAAATGCCAAGGCAGTCACGCACCTCCAACTGTCGGCGGTGAAGCGAGCAGGGTCACTTTACATTCGGGAGGCTTATCACGGCGCGATGGTCGAGCTGGCGTTTACGAGGACGCCCTTTATCGTCGATCGGGGCCGCGGCGTCGGCCAGAGATAAAAATGCTCCGTGCAGTATGGGCCACACTTCTCCAGTGAATACTTGCTCGAGCCGACGTGGGGAGGTGAGGCAGCCTCCCGACGTCTTTCAAGACGCCGGGCCTGGGTTCCGCGCGGCTTATCTCCCTCGACAAGTTGCGAGGCTCGAGTTGTTTGCGCTCGAGGGCATTAAAAATCAATTTCCGACAACCAGCGACGCGATACGACGGCCTCTCGACAGGCAGTGTCAAGGTCAAGCGGAGCGGCTCGAAGCAGGCCAATAGGGCGCCGACGTTGTGTACCGTCGTCGCTGAGCAGCAAAATACGCCTCAGTGCCGCCTGTAGTTATTTCAGCCAGCGACACGTCGACATCTCGTGAACCGAGATAGCTGGAGGCTTTGACCTCCAGAAGTAGTCCAGAAACAGGCGCGTCTAGCGGGCGGCCTATTTGGCGAAACGTTTTAGCACCGCTGTCCTTCTTTAGAGGATGTGCCACGTAATGCCATCGAGCAAATTTGGTGTCACGTCTGTGACGCTTGTAGAGGAGTGGCCCGTATAGTTTTATGAAACAAGCATCTGGCCCTGTATGCCGTGTAGGTTAACAATATCAATCCATTTTAAATTAAATGTTAGTCTTAAGAACTACCAGCTAACGGTAGCTAACCAGCTACCAGTTTTCAAACGCCGTCGAAGAATGGGGAAGTCGGCAAACCGAAAGACCCTGCATGTGAGTCACCACAGGATCTGCGCACATTTCTAACAAACTGACCCCGGTTGAGAACTCTGTGCAACAGTTTAGGAAACGGCTCAAGCACAACGGCCCGAGCTAATTTGCATGCGTAAAGTGGACTCACTTGTACCAGTTGAAGATGAACAATGCCGGTATCAGTGACAACACCGACAGCGAGAAAAGACCGATGGAGTAGTGGTACACGCCGACGTACTCCTGCAATCAGACGATGAGGCAGCTGGCGTGCGCGGTCATTTTAACGGACTTTCTATTCACATGCAAAGTTAATTAGGATTTAACGGCACATCTCGAGCAACTACACAACAGAATAACAATAGTGCACTACTTCAGCTTTTTTTTTTTTTTTCATGTTATCCTTGCCAATGCGAACTGGAGAAGATAACCTATGGCAGGCATTTCAAATGGCATTATTAAAAAAGCGGACATCACTTTGACGACAAACCACTACTTGCGATTAGCTCAATAACAAAATCCCACCACACTAGTTAGTTTAGTTCATTACTGTAGCACCCGTATTGCAATTACACCACTGATGCCGAGGAGTACTCAAGTCACGTCTATTCAATAGGAATACCGTCTAGCACCAGTTTCCAGATATTATTTCCATGAAACCTGCAACGAAATACGTTGGCGCGACACTGAGTCTTATCCCACGCGTCTCGGCAAAGTAATAACGTGGTACACGAATACACACCCTATCGAAAAAAAAAGAAAAAAAAGAAAGAAAATATGAAGGCCAGTCGGCCGTTGTCAGCATCGGCTCCCTGACCTTCACATGTCTGCCATAAGTGTACTTTGCCGCACACATCGTGGGCGAATATCTCCAAACTGGTGCTAAGCCTCAAGATCGCATTTAAGCAGACTTAATTAAGTTCATTACAGCTAGAATTCGATTCCGCAGTTGCAGCAGGTCATTCAAAAAGTAAAATATCTTTTTTTTAATCTGATGAATTCAATGGCTCATTGGGACCTGCTTGATAATTAATGTCTACCTCTGAGAAATACTGCGTAGGTACGCTATCTTCCACGAGAGAATTTTAAGTTAAACCTTTAGAGCCTGGAAAACGTACAGTGTACTTGAGCAAAAGACATGCTTGGAGCTACCGCGCCGACGTTGGCCGACGCCTGATTCCAGCATCGAAGATATTTATTGTCACGCTTGCATGACGGCACCACTGAACGCTTTGGTCAGACTTGAGGCGAAAAGGGGCGTCGTCAAACACAAGCAAAATCTTGATTCGCGCTATTTGCTCTTCCGTTCGTTCGTGTCGAATGGCGTCTGCAAGCGGTGCAAGACCAGGTGTGCCGGATACGTCACGGTGAGCACTCGCACCCTAAGAGTTATCATTCGTAAGAGCTGTTCTACTTTGTATTTCCCTGTTTGCGTTTCATTTGTCCATGATGGTACTCATGACTGCCTCGTGGCCACGCGTTTAATGACTCCGGGTGCTATTTCTCCAGACCCAGTTTATCGTAAGAGCGAAGAACAGCATTGAGCTGGTTCTTATATATAGGGCGTTTCACATCAATCGAAGGAGTAAAAAGTAAAGCGATAGCATGTCTTTGTTGTAGCATATAGATAAGGTATCGTTATTTTTAGATGATTCTCTTGATTGATTTTTTTCTTCCACAGCTTCAGCTGTTTATAGAGGGTGCGCTTCTGCCGGACAGCCCGTGACGTCACTGCACATTTGCAGAGTGCGCCGCGCCGAGGCATTTTTTCGGGATGACGGGACTGAAGTGTAGCGCGTGGCATGCAAAGTAGGCGGATGTGAAGATCCGCGCGCCATCGCCGCTTTTAAACGGGCATGCAGGGGATTCGGTCTGATAGTGCTCGGGCTAATTGCAACGACAAAGGTTGGCCAGAATAAACTGAAGCGTGCGCAGCGAAATCAGCGTATAACTGTGAACATGGAAGTGGAACAGGAAGTTCAATGATGCGCAAACAAGAAGAAACAGGAAGCGCGGGCAGAGGAGATGTGAACACTTCGTATTGCCTACGCGAACGAGGAAGAAAACAACCGGATAAATAATA
The DNA here is from genome assembly GCF_038994185.2 of Dermacentor albipictus. Taxonomy (NCBI): domain Eukaryota; kingdom Metazoa; phylum Arthropoda; class Arachnida; order Ixodida; family Ixodidae; genus Dermacentor; species Dermacentor albipictus. Next base: position 185,873,230 of record NC_091821.1, read on the forward strand.
ACGAATTGAAACAAAGGCAATGACTAGGCAGCTGTCACTAGAAATTTCGAATAGTTCACACACGTTACTCACGTACTTGCACAGCAAGTTCAACAACTCATGCGTATCTCCATCGGCAGCTGTCTGATGCGTTTGCAAGTTGGCGTTCGTTATAGTAACTGTGGCGTTTGCAGGAGCTTGAAGGGGTGAGGAAAAAATGACGCTGCTATACATGTTGTATATGCTGAAGGGCTTGGATAGCTGCGGATATCCATGGATAGCTGCCACAAAAAGGGAATGTTCCTCGTCAAGAAGTATTGGCTAATGCACGTCCTGCGGTTCGTGTCTTTGCAGTCGCTCTTGATGATTCATCTGGCCTGCGTGCACGTTGTAGTCGGTAAAAGTATGTGTATCAACCGAAGCACAGACACCGCGCGTTGACTTGAAATTATTTACAAGCAAAAACGTAAACACCACGATGGTGATACGTGTCACGAGACAGACATGCGTTGGGTGCACAACCGAAGCACGCAATACTTAACCAAGAGTGGGGTGCCATAACGAATTCCCGTGCGACAAAATACGCAGCTGAAACAAGCAAACAAACAAACAAACAAACAAGGTAGAGAGAGAAAGGGAGAGAGAGAGGAATATAAGGAAGGCAGGGATGTTAACACGTCAAGAGTGTTGTTGGCTACCCTACGCTGGGCGAAGGGAGAAGGGGAAGAGAGAGAGAGAGAGAGAGAGACGCGCACAGACAGTCATTGAGTCAGAGCCGCTCGTGCAAACCAGACGTTCTCAGAAAGCACAAAAGTGCCTTCACTGCCTTCCGAGCCAATGATCGGTGGGGACGGTGCTTTAGTACTGTCTGTTCACTCAGAGGACGATCATCTAGTTTCCTCAATCTGTTGGACAAAGATTGTCTTTGTGCTTGAAATTGAGGACAGTGGCACAATAAGTGGTCAATGTTCTCCTCGCATCCGCAAACATCACATGCAGGACTATCAGCTACTCCAAATAATGCTGATTAAGCTTTCGTGAAGGCAACTCTCACCCACAACCGACACAGAAGAGATGCATCGCGTCGGTGTAGTCCGGCCGGAGGTCTGAGTTGCAGTGAAGGGTTTAGTCTGTGCAGTCTGGTGCGCCTTGTATGTGCGGTATTCCACTCCGCTAAGGAGAGCGTGTGTGCTACGATGCGAAGTTGTCTCGCAGCGTTGGTCCTTGAGAGAGGAATGGGAACGCAGCGGTCTTCTTTGTTTGACGTCCGAGCGACCTTATCTGCGTCATCATTTCCAATGATACCGCAATGACCTGGTATCCATTGAAATAAGATATCATGGCCTTTTTCTCTAGAGTGGTGGACAACTTCCACGATTTCACACGTGAGCTGATCGTGAGTTCCATGTCGGAGACACGACTGCACATATTGACAAACAAACAAACAAACAAACAAACAAACAAACAAACAAACAAACAAACAAACACACGAAATGAAGAAAGCCACGCAATAGCCTGCGGGCATGCCAGCGTCTAGAGCAGCGTCGTGTAATTACAGTGTGTGTAGGCGGAGGAACCAAACTGGCCACAGACCCCACTGACCCACGGCTTGGGGGCACAGCTTGTGTAGAAGGTCCGCTGAACGTTCATCAACCGGTACCAGGAGCCGTTTTCATGGCACCACCTTGTCGAGTAGTCTGCACGAAAACGTAAAGCATGCGTCAGGAAAACAAACAAAAAAAAACGCGAACAAAGAAGAAAGAGAGAAAGATACTTGCCTCTAGGGCCGGGATAACGTAAAACTATTCCAGGCGGGGCCCGAGCCATATTTAGGAATTACGGAGGGCTAATGGCGTATCGTGAATAAAAACAGAGTGGGATAGTTTTATGTTGTCAAGGCCCAGTACATTTTCTTTTATTCCTATAGACTGCGTATAAATCAGCCGTGAGTAGCAATCTCTAATGTAGGGAACAGAATGTATACACAATGTCTCCATGCTAAATGCTGACAGATGGCGACAGCTCGAGATGTTATAAAAATGCTCGTTAGGGAGCCTTCATGCGTGCACATGCGCTCAAGCGCTGGCGTATAGGCGTGCCTGCTCCCCGATGATCGCGTATACCGTGTGTTGGGAGCACGTGAAAGAACCGCAGTCGGGTCGAAATTGATATTCCTCCCCCCTTCCCCACTACGGCGTCTCTCAGCCCGTGTGTTGCTTTGGGGCATTAAAGCCCATAACCCTTTGATGCGAATCGCATTCTTGGCATGGTCAGACCAGGGGCGCTATAACGTAAAGCTATTCCAAACTTTTCTATTCCATCATTTCTGCAATCAGCCCTCCACGATTGGTCAAAATTTTGTCGGGCCACCCCCACTTCGCTTGTCTGTCACGCGACGTCAGCAAAACCGCCAAAGCTCCTCATCTGATATGACTCTCTGATTATGCATTATTAGACCGAACAAAATAAAAATAATTCCTTTTGATTCTACACCTGTTTCACCATCAGCTAACCGCAAATGGTCAAAACCTTTCGGGCTGCGCCCACTTCGCCTGTCTGTCACGCAACGTCACAAAACCGCGAAAGCTCACCGCGTCAAAGTGACGTGTACGCAGTAAAGTTGCATTAATATGCCGAACATAACTGATTTATTTTTTTCGGAATAGCCCGTTCCGAAACGAATAGTAGACGGCTGCCCGCCGATCGCTCAGGCACTGGCTACTCGGAGCTGCCAGGAAGAATGGATTTATTTGCGTATAATAAAATATTTTGCGTGGCAGTATAACGTTGTCGACCCCTTTTAGCACGTACACGACATCGCTCTGCCAACTCTTCTTCGTTGAGTATCCGTTTTAGCTGCAGTTTTACACTGCCGTTGCACGCCTCCGCGATTTTTTACGAGACACCGAAAGCTAACCAAGAAGCGGGCCATGCAGTCGGAGAAACCGGCACCACTTTCCTCATCCGGTTATGTATTTTCACTGCGCTAGCCGGGCCCCACCAAACATTCTCTCCCCTTTTGCATGGTCCTCGCCTTTGGTCAGCCAATTGGTCCCAAGTCCCTAAATAATGATTACTATTGCAGTATAGGTACTTATTCATATTTTTTGTGACGCTTACACTTGTGGTTGAGTATATAGGGTGGTGTTTCGGGGCCATTTGGTACATGATGACAGTGTGATGTCATCGCGTTGTTCTGTGCGCTCCTTTTTTCGAAGTGCTCGGTTTCGAAGTGCTTTCCTCCTCTTTGTCTCTCTCTCTCTCTCTCTTACGATCCAGAAGAATGTAGCTGCACAGATGAATTTTGTGCAGCTGCTATGGCGCTTCTCTGAAGAGTCTGCATAACGTACATGCATGTGGACACTTTCACAATTCCGCTTCCGAACCTTTAAAGTTATGTCCACGCACTTAGTGGTTCATATAGGAGGGTTCTACTCAAATTGAGGACGACGCAACGAGCTATGGAAAGAAGAATGATAGGTGTAACGTTAAGGGATAAGAAAAGAGCAGATTGGGCGAGGGAACAAACGCGAGTTAATGACATCTTAGTTGAAATCAAGAAAAAGAAATGGGCATGGGCAGGACATGTAATGAGGAGGGAAGATAACCGATGGTCATTAAGGGTTACGGACTGGATCCCAAGGGAAGGGAAGCGTAGCAGGGGGCGGCAGAAAGTTAGGTGGGCGGATGAGATTAAGAAGTTTGCAGGCACGGCATGGCCACAATTAGTACATGACCGGGGTTGTTGGAGAAGTATGGGAGAGGCCTTTGCCCTGCAGTGGGCGTAACAAGGCTGATGATGATGATGATGATGACTTAGTGGTTTTTATATGTTATTCATTTCTTACAGGTGCGCGAGGCAAGAATTAAGGTCTGAATCCGAGCTAGCTAGCAAGGCGAAATCTTTTGGTGGGAACGGTGCAAGGGAACAGAGTTGTGTGTGTGTGTGTGTGTGTGTGTGTGTGTGTGTGTGTGTGTGTGTGTGTGTGTGTGTGTGTGTGTGTGTGTGTGTGTGCGTGCGTGCGTGTGCGTGTGTGTGTGTGTTTGCGTGCGTGCGTGCGTGCGTTCGTTCGTGCGTGCGTGTGCGCGTGTGTGTGGCAAAGTTGCGGTTCCAATGCCGTCCAATACACTCAATTCAGAGCTCCCAACTACAGCGTTCCTAATAGCCAAGCTGTGGTTTCGGGAAGTAACAACACGGGAATTACTATGTTGTACTGGGAGAGGCGCCCTCTACGCTTGGACTTACATTCGCAGTGAGGTTTCGAGTAGATGTAGAGAACCCGTGGGCAGACCTTTGATACGTTCCTGTTAACGTCGGTATCTTCGTAGCACGTGAGGCCATCCCACGTGCGATTGCAAAATATTCCGTCTGAAAAAAAAAAGAAATAGAAGTCAGAAAAACACCTACAATAATTTTCTGCGTGGCACGCTACTTTCTGTCGGCCATCGAAAGCAAAAGTAACCTCGCCATTACTTTGATATAAACCTGCGCTTCTCTGTCTCCTGGCACCATTTCTTTAACATGTACACTACGGAGTACGTGTAATTACGAAGTAGCCTTGCTTGCTTTAGGCTGCAGTGTTCGGCAAATAAAGAAACTCGCGTCTCCCGAAACACGACGCCAGGGTGTACGTTGACGTGACGGCTCCAGAATTTGCTGCCCAAACTATGGAATGTATTTTCGTGGGCCAGCGCGGTGTCGCCCGGCATATAGGCGCGTTCATTTTGTACCACACGACAACCACCTTGTTACATATATGGATCCAATGTGCACAACGCGGGTTGTCCGAATTAAGCGAGTAAAACATTCGAAGCTATAGATTAGAGCGCCACCAACTCGCAGTGCATGTAACACTTATTACCCGCCGACCTTAGCCGAAAATAGTAGGCCAGAAGACCCGAATAAAGCGCGCAAAAAAACCCTTTCAGCACACGCATCTGTGCGACAGCAGTCGACCGAGCGCGTGCCCACCAAGAAAGCCCGCGTACGGAGGCCGGCAGGCATGCTCACCCGTTCTCCGCGGTGTGTCCAGCATGTAATTACAGCAGGCGATGGCCTCACGGACGCAGTTTGCCCAGAGACGTCCGATGGCCTTGGTGCGGAAGGCCAAGAAGAGCGGGCTGTTCTCGTCATTGATGTCGGGTAAGTGGCAGTCCTCTTCGTTCGGCGGTCGCGCATCAGTAGTGCAGTTCAAGCAGATCTTGGGGAAACCGACTTTGTAGCACACCCTGCGCAGTCGCGCCTTATTCTGATTTCACCGAGGGCACAAATCCAGCGGTTAAATGCACGCACTAAGACAGCGAAGGCAAACACAGTAGGCTCCCGTTAATACAAATCCGGCTGTAGGCGGAATTTTCGTATATAACGAACAATTTGTGAATATTTGTTCGCTTTCCTTCAAGGCTTCACAATTCAAAAACTGCTCAAGGCCTGCGGGTTGCAGGCCTAAAAAAAACCTGTAAATTTGTGTTAGTGCATTTTTATTCGTGCTTATGTAAGTGTGTGTTGTTTATCTGTGCTGGGTGTTTTTCATCTCGCTCCTTTTATTTCATCCCTAACCATATCAACTGAAATAGCATGCAAGGCTTGCCGCGAGGTTAACCACTCGCGGTATCATTACACACACACACACACACACACACACACACACACACACACACACACACACACACACACACACACACACACACGCACACACGCACACACACAAACACACACACACTCTCTCTCTCTCTTTCTCAAAGCTAGCGGGAACAAAAACCAACTTTTGTGGAGCCACACGGGCCGCACTTTAGTGTGTAAGTCGTGTCATTTAACCCAAACATATTGGGAAAGCGCGTGTTCGATTCAATCATGGACTCTTAGCCAATAATGCGGTCTTGGCGTTGGTAACTTGACGAATATATTGGGTGGTCTTGCGCCTTTCTTATCTGCTGCATGCCTAGAAGCCATATCAGACGCCTCCACACCTTTTTATTGCGATAGCAATTCTACGGACACTCCAGGCGTATATCTGCCGTCGCAGTCGCCGTGTGGTTCCGTATGAAGTCCAAGGGTGATAAAATCGTCGCCGCGCGCCGTACGCTGTATGTGCCAGTGAAAGCGTGCGCGAGTGAACCGGCGTTCGCGGCTCAATCTCGCGCACGCAAGGGAGGGAAGCGGGAAGGAAGCGCGCCGTCTTCCGTCGCGCGCGACGCTCCGGGGGTAGGGTAGGACGGCGGGTGGGAGGGAGCGCTCTACTCCGAGCGACCCGGGAGGCCGCACGAGCCCGGCCTGGCCGCTGTATCTTGAAAAGTCATTTGCTACGGGGACACAGTCCGCTGCGCGCTGTTTTTTCGCGGCTTAGTTCGCGTTGATGCGAGACGCAGTACGAATGTCAATTCGCTCGCTGCTGCTGCCGCGCTTCCTCACTCCAGCGTTCTGACAGCGAGTTTCCGCGGTTATCGATTGAGATGTGTTCATGTTCGCTTGTGGGCGCATGACACCATGCTTGTTAATCTAGTTAATATGCCTACATATGTTTATGAGTTTATACGGCTGATAAAACTACTAACCTTACATCTTATAGCTTTCCACTAATTTGCCATCGCAATCAATGCTTCGCCTTTCAATCGAAACTGCGACTTTTTTGTTCTATTATTGCGATAGAAATTATATGGACACTACAGGCGCATTTCTGCCGTCGTCACCGTAATGCTCCGTATAACATACAAAGGTGATAACATCGCCTCCGCGCGCCGTATGCTGTATGTACTAGTGAAAGCGTGCGAGGGTGAGCTTACGATGGCGGCTCAATCTCGCGCGCTCAAGGGAGGAAAACGAGGAGGAAGCGCGCCGTCTTCCGTCGCGCGCAAGGGACCGGGGGAAGTGGAGGCGGGGCGTTCTACTCCGGCGGCTGCATGATGCTTATGGCGAGGCCGCGCGCGACCGCACTGGCTCTATCTTGAAAGCGATCTGCAATTGGGACAATGTGCTGAATGCTGATAGCTTCTTATGCGTTGCTTTCGCGGCTTAGTTCGCGTTGAAGCGAGAGGCAGCACGAAGGCCAATTCTCTCGCTGCTGCTGCCGCGCTTTCACACTCCAGCGTTTTGACAGCGAGTTTCCGCGGTCATCGAGTGAGATGTGTTCATGTTTGCTTATGCACGCGTGACACCATGCTTGTTAATTTATCATTATGAAACATGGTTCCAGCGCACAAGTAAACACGGACATCTACATAAAGCCCCATACAAGTTTTAGTATGGAGTAGTGTAATTCGATTTCTGTGGATCGCTTCTTTAAGACGAACTTCTGATAAAAGGAACACATTTTCATGGTGACTTCGAGTTCGTGTTTACGGGAGTCTACTGCAGATAACGGGGACAGTGGTGAGCTGGTGAATGGATAACAACTTTGCGAAATCGCTGGCGGCGTTCACAGCGCTCTAGCCCCGACATTTTGGCATTGCTCCGATTTCTAAAATCGGCTGGCCTAAGTGACCGTTTGCAGACGAGCACTAGGCGTGTGCGGACGCCCAGTGCTCGCCTCCCTTGCTCTTTAAATCTTGCTCTTTATTCCCTTAAACCACATCTCAGTGAAGGACATGGCAAACCGGAAGTGCATCTGGTGTCTGCCTGACTTCCCTGCCATTCCTGCTCTCATGCGCTCTTTCTCTCGTCGTGCCGTAGGTGAGGAGTGGACCATGGCGATTTTCGCTATTCGAACTGATAAAAGCATCCCGGCACTGGTCAGAAGGCATTCTGGAATGTCCACAGAAATGCCTTGAACATCGACAGTGTATACGCCCGTTCCCCATACGCGCTGCTTAGTTACCATGTACTCGGGCCTTTAGGTCTGAGAAAATGTCTGCGCCCTCCGCTTCTATAAGGTGGGCTGAAGCCGTTGGTACTTTATACAAGGGCGAATCATAAAGGCTGTGCCCCCACTTTTTATTGGGCAAAATAATGTACACGCAGGTAATTACAAATATACGTACTATACTACTTACCCTACACTATTTTTGCACATGGTCCCCACACCAGTTCAGACCATCTGTCACATCGCAGCACTAAACTTGAGATGCCCCTGTGCCATGTTGTCGTCAGTTGGCGATGCATGCGGCCTCCCCGAACGCACATTGTCATGCAACTCACAACATCGCCATCTCACACTTCTCAAAGCGAGACACCTTTCCCCATACTTGAGCTGCATTTCTCTGTGGATTTCGACGGACGTTCGTCCTTCGCTTCATAGAAAACGAACCACACTTTGTTGCTCGTACGCCGTGGACGTGTGAAGCACAACCGCCATCTTCAACAACTGACAGCAGCGCTGCGCCGCGGAGCTACCGGGAGATAAGGCATGGCCGGTCCAAGAAAGGCCCACCGCTGGGAATGGATATGTTGACTTCGCATTTACAGCCGTAATTTGGTAAAAAAAAAAGAGGGGCAAAGACTTTCTGATTCACCTTCGTACCTTTACCTACCGCCATATACGGTGACATGCGCAAATGTGTTATGCAGGGAAACTGCGTTCTAGCAATGGTGCATTCACTGCAACAGCGTAATTAAGCATCGTCGACAGAGCTGTCATGTTTAATGGCCCTTGGCTACATGCACGCAAGCATACTGTTCGCTCACGCTCTGTCTCAGCCTGTGCGGTGCTTAAAATGCCTGGAGCCCTTCCCATATTATCCAAAGACGCGTTTACTTGTGAAGGATAAATATTGCTATCGCGCTTACATAAAACGCGGCGATGGCAAATGTCACTTTTTAAACTGCAACAGAGACGTCAACCATGCAGCGACGTCAATAAGAACTAGAAACGACTGCAACTTTCAGTTAAAGGTGTATGACGTCGCAGGGTTCGCGAACAAACACACGGGCCCACATTGCGACGAGATAGCTTGAACGGCCATAGCCTCACCACGGCTTTCAACGCTTTCTCCACCACGTTTTTCGCGCAGTGCTCCGAGTATTCAAGGAAGCGTGCTCAAATGCGATAACAGGCAAATGCGAAAGCCCTTCACCTCAAGTTACTTGTACTCCAAGTTGTTTGCACTGTATGCAGTGTGCAGCATCTTGATGCACTCGGTCGCTTCAGCAGTACAATATCTTCGCCGAACGCCATGCCTCCCAGTTGGCGAACGGCGCTTCTTTACGCGACGGTTGTGTGGATGGCGGTCCACTAACAGCCAAGGAGTCGTACAGGCGCACTTTGCTTTGTTCCAGCGCATTATAACTTTCCCTGGCAGTATGCATCGATTGCGATAGCAAATTAGGGTATAGCTAGCTATACGAAGTAAGGATAGCAGTTTATCGGCCGTTGTTAGATATGGAGCTGTTTCCTGCGATTACTTCGAGTTCCCCAAACCACTTCGAGTCGCAGCACAGCTAATTGAGGAATGCCGAAGCAGGAAAGCACATTCCAGAGGAGCGGCCGAGCAAACAAGTTTAGGGCAACAAGTTCACGTGCCAACAAGTTCGTGTGCCGCCGGGATTAGCAGGTGGGCCTCCGACAATGGAGCATGAGCAGCCCTCCCCTTCTCCTCGTTAGAAGTGCATTGCCAGTCTGCGAGGCAAGACCACAGAGAGCCGCCAGGTGTGACACCGCGACACGGGCGCCTACCATTGGCTGAAAGTGGCGTCATCGGAGCGGACTCTCCCATTGGTCAAACATGACGTGACTTACAGTGCTCGAAGGGTTTATAAGAAGCCTTCCAGAGAGACCTGAGCATTCTGGAGCATGCCCTGATTCCCCGATTCACCTCTCTCGAACTTCTTGCCGCGGGCCGCAGCGTCCGAGTTGCTGCCGGCCCGTAATGTCTGTACGACTGTTACTTGACGCTCACCTCTCTGTATATAATGTAGAATAAACCCTCCCAAGTTTGGTTTTTTCATCCCGACGTCCGTCCTCCAACCCCTACATCTGGTTGGCAGCGGTAGGATCGCCTCCGAATGCATCAGCTGGTGGCAGCGCTACGTATCAACCTTCGTCGAGAGAGATCCTAAGGAACCGGGAAGAGCGAAGAAGAGAGAGCCTTCGTCGAAAGAGGTCCGAAGAAACTGGGAGTAGCGAAGAAGGAGCGAGCCTTCGACCCAGAGAGTCCGGAGGAACCGGGAACAGCGGACGAATGAACCGGATGGCAGGGTGCTGCAACCGTAAGTGAGCGCGTGGTTTTTTTCCTTATGATTCGCCAGACTCAAAGGTTGTGTGTTCAATTTTGATAGTTCTGGGAATCGGGAATTTGTTGCATTGTGTGTTTGCACAAATTAATTAAGGAAAACAGTTTTAACCACCTGTCGGGGCAGCTGCCATGGATCTTAGAAGGTTGACGAGGTTAGACTTGTTGTTGGTGTGCGACGATTTGGGAGTTGAGGCGGACGAACGGATGAAAACGCCAGCTATCATAAAGGCGATTAATGATAGTGGCAATGATGACAAAAGCATTGAGCTTGCTTGGGAGGTGATACAGGAGCCACGGGAGCGTGTGCGTCGTGTACGTTTGCGAGAGCGTCGTGAGCTTAGGAGTGAGCGTCAGCGTGAAGAACGCGAGAATGAACGGAAGCATGAGCTTCAAGAACTTACTCTTAGGTGTGAGCGTCACGGACGTGAGAATGAACGCGAACGTGAGCGAGAGGAAAAGTATGAGAGAGAGAAGGCAGCACTGATCAAAGAGATACAGTATTGTGATCAGTTATTGGCACAGAGACAACGGCTGTCTGAGAATTCTGTAGGTAGTACAGAGCGAAAGAATGAGGAAGTGTCTAGCGGACTTTCGCCAAAAGCCGACGAGAAGAGTAGTGCCTGTGAGATTGGCTGCCGACTCATAAGTGAAGGGAAAAGGCTAGCTGCTAACGATGCCTTAGTGGCAACAGAGGCCGTTAAAGGCCGCAAGGAGAGCGACGAGGTGCTGTGCCAACAGATGACTGTAGAGACAGCTAGGCCAGCTGCGAACAAATTGGCACAGTTACCGCGTGTGTGCGTCGCTGTTAATGTTAGCGAGGTTGCTAGCGAAGGAAAGGGTACTTCTGACCCGACAGAAGCGAGCACCCATGTAGAGCCAGATCTGCGTGCAGAAGTGAAGTGCGAGCTGGACGATGCAGTTGAGAGTAGTTCTCGGGATGGCGAGCTCCGTAGTCCACAAGAGAACAACTGCATTGTTCAGGGATCGGTGCGGCTCTCCGCCAGTCTAGATGGCCTAGATAGGGATGATTCAGTTAATCATTCGGACTGTGCGCGTGAAACAGCGATCGATACCGACGGGCTGTGTGCCGATGCACAGCGTGAGCTGGGCAATGTAGTAGAGGGCAGTTCGCAAGAGTGCGAGTTGTCTTACTCGAGTAAAGCCTGCTGCATTGTGCCAGAGTCGGTTGAGCTGTCCGCCAGTCGAGGCAGAGAGAGTGTTGATTTAAGTGAGAATCACTCAGACTGTGCGGGTAAGAGACCGATCCGGGCCGACGAAATGTGTACCGGCCAGCACGAGGCACGAGAAGGCGACATGAAGGCGAGTGCAAAGAGAAAGCGCCGTAAAAAGAAGCGCGGTAAAGACCGAAAGTCGGTAATTAATGTAGCGCCGCCAAAAATGGCGAGAAACCCAAAAGGGCAGGGCGCGAGGAAGAAGGTGCGGTCGTCTAGGACGATGTTGACGCATCCAGAACGTTCGAGCCACCGGTCAAAGGGGGACCGCGAAGAATGTTCTGCACGAACGCGGACAGAGGGCACGAGGCTGTTAAACTCCTCGTCGTTCCGTAGTTCTTTTCATAGCTCAGCGTGCAGTTCGAAGAAACGCAAGGTGGCAGGACGAGACCAGGTGGGGAGTAGCGACGCGGTCAATCGAGTTTGTGTTGAAAGCGGGGCGCGAGGACGCAAATTGGCAGGAGACCGTAACGTCTTGGGGGAGCTGATAGTGAATCAGCCCTTTTGTGTTTCCTCGGCAGCCAGAGTAGTTTTCAAGCCGCGACCAGCTCGGGGACGGCTCAGAGTATGAGTCAGACATAAGCGTTTGGAAAGGGAGGCCAGGAGCGCTTCCGTAGAAATGAAGTCTTGTTTTTTATTTTTGAGCATCGGAAAGTTTTTCGCGATTTGAGACTAGGATTTCTTTCAATATGTAAACGTATGAGCTTTGTTTGTGTTTTCGTTCGAGAAGCTCGAGATTTGAAAGATGCGTTTTAGGTAAACCTGTAGTCTCGCGAGGTGCTCATTAATAAGTAGATAGGTTTTTTTGTGTGTGTGTGAGTAACCTGAGGGTCAAGGTTATTGTTGAGAGGCCTATCGTAACGCGCGTGTGTTTTATTTAACCTTCTTTCTTTTTAAGTGTTGAATTTTCTGAGGTTAAGCGCGTAGATTCTCAGTGAGTGCATAATTTGCACGGAGAAGCGTTCTTAGTTCCATTAGCGCATGTCCTGTGTGGACGGAAAGGAAGCAGATTTATGACTGGGTTGCTCGTGTGTTGAGGGCAGCCGTATTCTGACTTCTCTGATAAGTATGCGTGGAACAAAGTCCCGCAAGTTTAATTGTTCGTTTACGTCACGTGTCCTGTAGGACTTTCAGGGAAGAAACGTGAGTAAGCGTAAATGAAAAGTTTGCCTACAACGCAAGTACGCGTTTTGTTTAGTGACCACAAGGCTAGTGCGCTTGTGATTACGTACTTGTGAGGTTGACCAGATTGTTCAGTGGCACCATTACGTGCGATAGGTACGCCACTGCGATAGATTGGAAACATGCTGTTCGTGTAGTTAGGCCACTTAAGTTATGGTCGGCTGTTTTCATTTGTTGTTTGCATCGTCAACGACCCTTTTGTTTTGCAACAACAATAGTACTCTGGTCTTGTCGGCATTCGAGGAGAAATGGATAGCTGTTTGGAAGGGTGGTTGGAACTGCTTTGTCAAAATTGGGGAACTAAAAGATCAGGGTTGATTTTGACTCAGTAATTAATAGCCTGGTGAGTCAGGGGTGAAGAGCCTGCGCTTACGCGTGGTGCAGCGCTGTGTTGTTTGTTTGTTTGACGTCTGTTCTCCAGGGCCAAGGATCCCGAAGTTCGTCAAACGTGGCTCGACCACAGTACCCTGCAGCTTCTATCAGCGTTCCTCATGACCAGCGAATTGAGTTCACCGGCCATTCAGAACTACCGGGGCGAGGACGAGCTGTTAGATATGGAGCTGTTTCCTGCGATTACTTCGAGTTCCCCAAACCACTTCGAGTCGCAGCACAGCTAATTGAGGAATGCCGAAGCAGGAAAGCACATTCCAGAGGAGCGGCCGAGCAAACAAGTTTAGGGCAACAAGTTCACGTGCCAACAAGTTCGTGTGCCGCCGGGATTAGCAGGTGGGCCTCCGACAATGGAGCATGAGCAGCCCTCCCCTTCTCCTCGTTAGAAGTGCATTGCCAGTCTGCGAGGCAAGACCACAGAGAGCCGCCAGGTGTGACACCGCGACACGGGCGCCTACCATTGGCTGAAAGTGGCGTCATCGGAGCGGACTCTCCCATTGGTCAAACATCACGTGACTTACAGTGCTCGAAGGGTTTATAAGAAGCCTTCCAGAGAGACCTGAGCATGCTGGGATATGCCCTGATTCCCTGATTCACCTCTCTCGAACTTCTTGCCGCGGGCCGCAGCGTCCGAGTTGCTGCTGGCCCGTAATGTCAGTACAACTGTTAATTGACGCTCACCTCTCTGTATATAATGTAGAATAAATCCCCCAAGTTGTGGTTTTTCATCCCGGAGTCCGTCCCTCAACCCCTACACCGTATAAACTTGTAAGCATAGGCATACTTGCTAAATTAACAAGCTTGTGTCACGCGCGCACAAGCAAACATGCACACATCTCACTCGATGACAGCGGAAACTCTCAATCAAAACGTTGGAGGAAGCGCGGCAGCAGCAGCGAGCGAAATGACCTTCGTGCTGCGTCTCGCATCAACGCGAACCAAACCACGAAAACACAGCGCGCGGCGGACTGTGTCCCCGTCGCAGATGGCTTTCAAGGTACCGCCCGGGCCGTCCGGAGTAGAACGCGTCCCCCTGCCCCGGAGCCTTGCGCGCGACGGAAGAAGAGGCGTTTCCTCCCCGCTTTCCTCGCTTGCGTGCAGGAGATTGTGCTGCGATCGCCGGCTCACCCTCGCACGCATCCACTTGCAAAGACAGAATACGGCCCGTGGCGACGGTTTTATCGCCCTTGTAAATTATAAAGAACCTCACGGTGACGGCAGGAATGCGTCTGGATCGAGCGCCCATATAAGTGCTATCCCAATAAATAATAATAATAAAAAAAGAGGGTTACACGCCTGCACGGCACACGCAGCACAGTAACAGCAGCGTAAGCTGAAGGCGCGGCTACATTGGAGCTCCATTTTCGGCACCACGCACTACTGGTCTTGGCAGCGAAGCACCCTCGCATCGTTTTCACGAGAGCGATCTAACTGTCCGCCCGGCGTCTACGCTGCACAGCGGTCTACTGAGCCCGATGTTGCCTGGCTGCAACCACGCGCGTAGCTTTACGAATGGCTTCTTCAGGTTCGCCCTTTTCGAGAAGACGCCATAACGCGTACCGAAGAGTAAACACAGGCATCTAGACTACATGATGCACATGCCACATTCCTTGACCCGTGGCACGGTGCGTTCTTCTTTTCTTCTTCTCCCTCCTCAAGACTTCTCTATGTACCTTGCACCGCTACCTATGCAGCTGCTACATGGCGTGCTACCTGATGTAATAACATGCAACCGCAATGCATAAGGTGCACGTATCGACGCTACGCGCCTCGAATCTCACATTGTAAGGCAAGTGGCATGATACGATGCTCATGATGATGATGTTGATTTATTGTCATCCCCTGTGGAACGCGGCGGTGACACAGTCACCTAGCCAGCTTGATTTAATCAGGTACATAATGTATATTTTTTCTAGCATTCTTGTGTACATCTCCTTAAACTTCTTTTTCTTCCTCAAACCTTCCTGAACTGTCTTGTACCGCTGCATGTACATCTGCTACATGACGTTCTACCTGGTGTAATGATATGCAAGTGTAATGAAAAACGCACATGTATCGACGCTACTCAGCGCGCGTGTCACACCGCGTGTCTCCTCGCGCGGTATGTGCACGCGTTTATAGGGCATTTTTCGGCTGCGTACTAGCAAGCGCTGGCCTGGGGAGTCTTACTTTTTTTGGTACTCTTCGCGGAGTCCGTTGGTATACATGTAGCATTCCACGGCGGCCTTCTCGATGAACTTGTCCACAGCGTAGGGGTCTCCGCGGAAGGTGCACGTCCCGTTGTTCTCGTGCTTCTCACTGCGCTCGCCCACTGGCGCGTGGGCCAGGTGGAGACCTTGAAACTCCAGCGACGTACCGGGCAGCGCCTGTAGGCGCGCCAGTGGAACGAGGAGTCACAAAGCGTCATAGCACCCAGCTTCCGGATGCAGAGGCGCTACGTTCTTTCGCATGGAGCATGCGCGGCAAGAAAGAGCTTCACAGCGAATAAACTTCAGGAGACAGGCCGATAGTTTCAATTAAATAATAAAAGTCTGTTGTAGTTGTAGAGGGCGAATAACGCACGTGTTACAGATATATGCGTTTTGCCCGAGGTTTGGAAGAGCCTCATGCAGTAACCTCAAGATGCACCTGTCCTTTGCGGGAAATCATTGCCTGGCTCGCGCATTCCTGTGTTTTTATTCGGCTTCTATCTCTTTCGCTTAACCGATGGTGCGAATGTAGTGATAACCATGGCACCACTTCATCACCAGAATAAAGAACTGTGGGCTTTTGAATGAACATATTAAAATTGAACAACGCCAAATAGGATAGGACACAAAGAACGACGCGCAGTGCTGACTTCCAACGACTATTTCTCTATATGGAAATAGTGGGAAGGATGCCACATGACCACAGACCAGTCACGTTTCCAGTATTGTATGCGTGTATGTGTGCGCGTGTGACTATGAAATGCGAGAAGAGCGCGCACACGCACGCACACATACGTTCTGATATATATATATATATATATATATATATATATATATATATATATATATATATATATATATATATATATATATATATATATATATATATATATATATATATATATATATGGAAGTCCAGTGTCATTGCACTGTTTGGGTTCGTTCAAATCAGGTGGTTGTACGTACGACTAGCAAGCAGGGGCGTTGCATAGATGGCCCTTCCTTTCCAAACACGTTTGCGGTGATACTATATATAGATACTAAATAACATATTCGGAAACCGTTGTAGTGCAGTGCTTGTAAAATGGCGGTGGTATACTCACAAGGAACACCTGGCAGGCGAACGCGAAGATGAGGCAGTACGCCCACCAACGCGACGAGTGGTAAGACATGTCGTCACAAGTCAAAGGAAGGCCCGTGGTCGGCCAGTGATGCTGCGCATCAGGGCAAACGGAACCAAAACGTCCACGCCGGTCTCTGATGCCACGCGTTCATGGTCGCCTTTGGCGCGTAGCTTTGTTCGACGCTGTGCACCGAGGTATGACGTGTCTTCCACGGCCACTGGATCCTGAGTGGAGATATCTTGCCCGCACTGCAATGACGAGGTAATTGCAGTAGTCAGAAAGAGATCAATGTGCCACATAAAACAGTCGGAGATTAGACACCAGCCGTTTGTGACGGAAACTAAGTGATTGAACCCTGCCTCACCCGCACCGCTAGACCATAAACACCCTGAAGTTTAATTGCACAAGCGGATTGATGGTACGAGATCTGTCTGAAAAAAAAAACGAGGTCTGTTTTGTGAACTATGTGTAAAATAATCGTACGATTCTTATGTGACCTATAGTAATATGATGTCTTGGTAGTGTATAATTTCAGCCTTCTGCAAACATTCGACATTTTATAAGATACGTAGTTTAGTAGAGTAGTTTGCTGGGCCAGTTGGTGCATGGTGAACATATAACGGTTTCCAGCAAGTACGGACACGAGGACGAGAAGTAGAAAGGGACAGGTCTTCAGTTGTAAGTCCAGCGTTGTCCTGTCCGTTTCTACTTCTTGTGCTCGGGTCCGTACTTGCTGGAAACCGTTATATGTTTATAAGATACATTCATTTACAGCCTCGTCTTTGCACGGCGTTCCGCTGCGAGGAATGAGAAATGAACCACGAATATGAAGCAACAAATCAACCTAAAATTTGCTGTCCGGTTGAGGAAGACTCCTGGACTTCACATGTCTCGGCAAATGCATGGAGATTATGTCATGTCAAGCACACATGTGTTTGAGCAACACAAGAGGTTCAGAGAAAGGCGCGAGGAAGTGGAAAATGACTCCAGGAGCGGGAAGCCTTCAACAAGCAGAATTGTTGGTAACCTCGAACGAGCAAGGTATCATACGCAGTGAGTTCTTGCCAAAGGGGCAGACAATAATCCAGCAAGTCTATAACAAGACCCCGCGGCGTTTGCGTTGGTCAGTGAGTGAGAAGAGGCGGGTGTTGGGGCAGAACAAATCGCGGCGGCTGCATCGGGACAAGACAAGTCACAACGCCCTCGGTATCCAGCTGATCCTGGCCGAAAGGAACATCGCATTCAAAAAGAATCTCCTTATTCTCCTGGTCCTGTCCCCTGTAAGTATTTCTTTATTTCCCAAGCTGAAGCTAATTATCGCAAGGACCCGTTTTGAAGACATGGAGGCGATGACGATGGTCGTAAAGACGGAGCTGCGGCGTATCGAAGGAGGCTCCTCTTCGGAGGCGGAGTTACTGCGGGTTATTGTGAGTATGGGCGTGGTATCACCCTTAGTCGACGAGGGTGATTTGCTGCTGGGCAGTTTTCAGATTCCCTAGTCGACTAGCCTAGGGAAAACGACGGTATTAAAAGCGGAAAATTAAAACAAAATTAAGACAGTAATGCATCGTCACAAAATCAGGTAGGAAGAAAAATCGTGATTATCAGACATTGAAACACATTCCTCCGGTAACGAAGTTCAGTCTGTCACAGTTTGTGGAAAAAAGGGATTTGGCAAAACGGTGCGTATTACAGCTGTATTCTCGCACCTCCTTTGAGTGGTCGAATCGAGTCGAGACATAAGTTGGCTTTGACAGGAAGTTGCAGTTATCAATACCCGTCTGATTGTAGAAAATACGGTGGGAGAATTTCAGTTTAGCATTTTTTCTTCCAGGGATTAACGTTTCCCAGCCCAGCATTGCTTTTATTTCAGTGATACTTTCAAAAGGGTTGTAATTACTGGAAACGAAGCATGCAGCCTGATTTTGAAGTTTTCCTATTACTGGTATGAAACAGTCCTGATATGGGTCCGAAATCATAGAGGCATGATCGAAGATAGAACTGACCTGCAAAAAATAAAGTGTTTCTTTAACTTCCTTGGACGCTGATTTGAAATTTCTACGAATAAAAAACAACATTTAGTTGCCTTAGATACTGACTGCTGGATGCCACGGTATTTGCACTCTGAGAAGGTTTTTATTGTTGCATTTTCAGCTTTGTACGGTGTTTGAGGTTCGAATGTTTTATTGGAAAAACAGACGTGATTGCACTTATTAATATTCAGATTCATTTGCCAGCGTAGACACCAATTTGCTGTTTTATCAAGGTTTCTCTGCAAGATTGTTACATCTGATGGTGAATTCGTTTCTCTGTAAAGGACACAGTCATCTGCAAATAATTTCAAGGGGGACTGCATGTAATCTACAATGTCATTAATATATATGAAGAATAATAGTGGTCCCAGAACGCTGCCCTGGGGCACTCCTGAATATACTGTTATGTGTAATGAAGTACACCCATTAAGAACCACGTACTGTTTACGACCATTTAGATAGTTACAAATCCAGTTTCGCGTTTCATTGTGTATGTTCAAAGGCATTAACTTAATATAACACGAGTAACCGTTACGAAAACCATGCTGTGAGGCAGTAAAAAAGTTAATAGGTTCAAGGCATTTGAATAACTGACTCTACAATATACGCTCAGAAACCTTGCAGTCCAGGATACTGAAGTTAAGGATATATAGGCCTGTAATTTTCCACCAATTTCTTGTCTCCTGATTTAAAGATGAGATTAACAGCCGCAATTTCCCAGTCCTGTGGAACCAAACCCGTCTCGTACGAGAATTAAATTATGATACAGAGTTATTGTGCAACAATGCCGTGACATTTATTTAGAATACAGGATATAATTCTATCATGACCCATTGATTCAGAGGTGTCCAATTCCCGCAGAAGACAGTCGATACCATGTACATCGATGTTTATTTCAGGCATGCAATGGTCAGAGTCTTAGTTCGGAGAAAGTGATGTGGTCGCGTCAATCACGTCACTGGTTCCTACGAAAACAACGATTTAAAATATAGATTAAACAATTCTACCTTTTCATCGTCGGTCGTTATAGTAATGCCGTTCGACTTTAAGGCGGGAACTAAAATGTCATGGGCTCTACTTGTTTTTATATATTTACAAAAAGCTTTAGGTTTTTTTTTTTCAGGTCTGCGTTCAATCGGGCGAAAAATAATTGACTTCGCTTTCTTGATTCCCAGTTTCAGCGTCCAGTTTGCATTCTTTAAGTGTTGGCGGTTGAGTGAAGCGTTACTATTACAATATTTTTTGTACGCGCTTCTAGCTTTCCGGATCAGTCTACGCAGTTCAAGATTAAACCACGGTTTATTTTTCTTCATGCGATGCGACACAAGACTGAAAGATGAGGCACAAGTGCACTTAGTTATCGCAGTGCACGTGTGGAGCCGGTAAGAGTTGGCTTCTCAAAACAGGAAGCACATCTCCCTGTATACGAATTTATGCGGAATTCGTACACAATTTTTGAGAGGCGTGTACATCGTCATCGCCCGCGCTTGCACTATATACACACATACACAAGCCATAACGATAACCAACGCGGGCTCTCGCGCATCGTGTAAGGTATTTGTAGAAAGCTCCTCGAGGGCGCTTGCAGTGCTTGCAGTGCACTCGTGGGCCATGTTCTCACGGAGGATTTCGAAAAGAGCAGCAACTTCACGCTTAGGGCTTGGGCGCCTTGTTCCTCATCAATGAGTGACCAGACAATGCGAGAGGTTCGTTCGTTCGTCTGAATACTGTCAATGTTATACGTAGTATATATGTAGATACGAGTACAAAACGTTTATAAGCTAATATTTATCATGGCTTTAAAAGCAGGAGCGACTATATTGCCCGCGACGGACGCGGTGAAAGGTTTGCAGATAATATTACAAGCGAGACACGATGGAAGCTATGTACATGGCAGCGATATTGTAGCAATGCCTTCCGCGAGTGGCATACCACTCTTATTATTACCGTTCACAAACGGCTAATCACACAGACCACGCGGGCGGAGCGTCGCTCTTACCACTGACGCAGCGCTAAAAGCGCGAAAATGAATAGCATCGGAAAAGCATCGCTACAATATCGCGGACCACAATTACCAGGAGTTTGAAGTTGCTGTCGACGCGCGAGGAAATGAGGTGCAGATACGAGTTTTATTTCTTTCTTTTAGTGTAAGGCTTAGCATCATATCACCTTGCAACGAACACTTCGTAAATATAGTGCGCGGTAGTTCTGAGTGCCAGCCACAGAGCGTTGTCCTCAGAGTTCTTCTCGCGTGACGATGAGTACACCGGACCGTCGTGAGGCCTGCGCCGGTGCTGCTTACGTACGCAGTTCGTGTATTGTGATGTTCCGCTATACCGTTTTAAGCACACGCAAGTCCCTCCAATATTTAAACGTACACTCTATTCTTTCCGAGCACATACCGCTGTTCTAAAGGTCATGCATCTAAAGTTGGGAGACCGAACATTTGAGAACAATCAATAAACAAAAAACAAGAAAAATCATGCTGAAGCAAGCCAACACATTTTAAGCACTAAAGCTTTCCTTCCAGTTGTACCGATGACGAGCAAATCTGCGCTTGCGTTACGTAACGGGACTTTGTGATATCGGCTTGTAAATTTATTTAGGGCCCTGCGTGCACAAATCTTGCTGTCTAACAAATGAAGCACTGCTGTCTATATGAATAACTCAAAAATAAAGAAACGAAAAAGAAACAAATCTTGATACGCTTACGATAATACGGGCCGATAGAATGCAGGGCCGCGGGGCTGTGATTTTTGTATAGCAATACCTTGTCAGGTGCTAGTCCTTCTCGCGCCGCCCTTCGCGCTTTGTCAGTGGTCAGGGCGACGCCCCGCCCACGTTATCAATGGGATCAGGCGGCTTTAACGGTGGCTGACAAGAGTGGCGCAGAAACGAGCGAAAGGGGTCGCTGAAAAATCGCTACGCCCTAAACGAACTGCATGCAGGGGAAATCCGGCGTCAACCGGCACTTCTTGCAAGGCCGATCCTCCTTGCAGATGTGCCAGGAGCTCGGACACATTCTCTGGCTTACATTTATTTTGTTTTCACGCTTCCAGCAGTTGGAAGGCGCTGTTAAGGGACAACGATACTCTGCACTGCAACATGCGTGGGGTTTACTCGGCAAATCTTATCTCTTGCGGTGCTAATGGGTTTTGCAACTGTCGGCGCGGAGACCCGCTCTCGCGGCGCCGATAACACAGTCCCTTTGCCCCCTGTGCCACCGGTGTTTGCAGAATGAGCTGAATGGGTGTAGGAAGTAAGCGGACCTCCGTCCTATCAGAGTCCACGACTGCGTTTCAGTCGCACTGCGTTAGCCGCAAATGCACAAAGGAAGAAGCCAGAATGTCACATTCGGACAGAATATATCCGATTATTATACCGGGAGTTTCAACGATGACCGCCTCTAAGCAATAAAGATATGGGAAACGAGACATAATGATACTTTTTTTCCAGAACAAGATTCGCAACAAAGACGGACATAATAAAGCACCCTCTCTGGTCACATAGCTGTCAATTTAACTAAACTTCGCTGATTATCTATAGCATTCGAAGTATCAACGTTGTAAGCCCCCCAATACCATTTGGACGTTTAAATAGCTAATAGCGAGCTCATAGCAAAACGGCTTTTAATATCGACGAATCAAAATCCATTTTTTAAAGCACGCCGGTACGAAGGAAGAGTTCCGACTAATTTTCGTCCTGAAGCCGAAACCGAACGCCACAAAAACAAAAGCAAGAAAACATTTCGGCTAGATACCGTTGGCTGGAAAACATGCCTGCCTCCTGACGACCAGCACCAATTACTGCTCGTTTCCTTTTCTGGGTGACATGCAGAAACAGCGTGACGTGCCTTAAGGGTGGGATGATGCGTGTTTCTGACGCGCTCGGTTTTGGTTTAGCGCAGAACACGAGTCTGAACTCTTCGTGCAAAAGTGATAAGGACATGACATTCGTTTGAAAAGCCAATTCCTTATGAGTTCGCCATTTACTATAAACATCCAGTCGGCATTCCCGGCCTAACGCTGATAAATAAAAAAAGTTGATTAACCAATATTAGTCAATTAATTGCCATGTGATCGTACAGGGAGTTTTCTTTGTCCGCCTTTGTTGCGAATATTCTGCTGCAAAAAGTATCATTGTGTCTCGAAGCCGCTATTTTTATAATGAGAGAGAGTCGTCGCTGAAACACACGGCATAAAACATATACCTTGCCTGTGGTTTCTTGCTTTGGACCGAGCAGAAAAATAATGTATGCGGACTTCTTGGATTGATGTCATATGGGAAAGCAACGCAGAAAATGTTTCTGTTGACTCCTTGTAGCAAGCGCCTGGTTCCTGATTTTCTGCATTCAGATTAGGCTTTCGAAGCAATCACTGTCGACGCGGGGAACGCTAACTTTCCCATGCTTAGGCGAACGTGCTTCATCAGCCTCTCCCTGAAAGAAAGCTGGGCCAGCAAGGCGCATTGAGTTATAGAGTCAGAGCTTCCGGGTGTTGTGTTCGACATGCCTCATAAAGGCTAGGGGTGTGTGCACGGGGTTTGTTACGAAGCCGAAGGGATCAAATCGCTAGACAAATGACTGCGGACGGCCGGACTGAAGCTGACTGCATGCGCTGACGCCTGAATATAAACATTTTACACGACGGGAAGGATTTCCGATAATACGTTGAAAACACATACACATTGTCAAAATACTAATAAAATGGAGTGAACTAAAGGAAACTGAAATGGCACTTGGCACTACTGAACCATGAGAATCAAAGCAACGCGCACTCTAGAGCAGGTACCAAAGTTCGAGGCCTCGGCGAAGAATCCCCCTCTTAGCAGTCGGAGCCTAAAATCATGCAACCGGACACAATACGCCTGAATTTTCGCTACAGCTTTCATCAAAAATTTGTGCAGACAAGTGGGCCCAAATTGTATTGTTCGATTTGGAACTAGAGGCCAATTTCAACAGTAACTTCTCTCGAAGTTCTATTTTTCGAGACACCCTATAATGGGTCCAAAACAAAAATTGCCGAAAGCGCCCAAAAAGTCAAAGTGTAGTGTTCAAAATATACAGTGGACAGCGCTGCTTATAGCAGAACGTCCATGCCTATTTAGGTGCACGTTAAAGCACTCCAGGTGGTCAAGCTTTATTCACAGCACTGTACTGCTTACTAGCTGTGTCTCTCACGGTTTAGGTGTGGCCCAAGTATTTCAGAACCGATCGCTTTATTATTCGGCTCGTCGTGATCACGTACATAAAGTTTACGTACCCCGTCATAAGACCGTCGCGTGCTCACAATCATTCCTTCCTAGGGCTTCAATCGACTGGAATAATCTACCTACATCAACAGTAAGCATCAGTGGCCCCACTCCATTTAAGAACGCACTAATCAACATAAAATAATGTATGGCGGCAAATGGCATAATTACATGCTTATTCGTGAACACTGTCTGCATGGTAAAGTGTACGCTTTCTGTACTTTTCATATTATATAAGCCTCTTTTTTGGTTGTTATGAATACATTACTAGTTTTTTTTCATATATATTTTGTTCCTTGCACTGTGAATTAATTCCTGGAACTAATTCTGTATTTTTTGCCCTTGGAATGTACTCTCGCCCCTCACCTCTGCAATGTACAACTATGTACCTTGAGGATATCACAAAGAAATAAATAAAAAGACGATCAAATGTTATCGCTTTCTTTTATTCTGCCACCATTTTATCCACTTATGTCACTCCACACTGTTTTCTTTTTTGATCTTTTTTTTTTGCTCTGTTTCTTAGTGTACGCGGCATATAACCTTTCTCCGCGACAGTTCTCTTCGGCCGCTCAGTTTTATAGGCTATCCGCACAAAGAAATCCCCACACTGACACCACTAGGCACTCTTTATTTCAGCTTGATGTCTGGCTGAAATATCCAGTCATTCTGACATTGACTTCATGAGCTTTATTTAACCTAAGGAAGTGTTACAAGGGCAGTTCTCCCAGCGCAGATTAGTTGACGAAGCTTTATAGCATGACACAGCGACAACGACGCGATTCTAGTAGCCACCATGATAGCTTAGTTGAAGCTCAAAACTCCTGTAATTATGTAAATATTTGCTTGCTTTGCTTTTCGTTCCACCTAGCACCCAGCAACTCCTCATGAGCAGTCCATTCCCAACACGAAGAGATGGACGACGATGGCGAGGACCAGCTAAAGACCTTTGAGTCGCCTCAAAAGTTGCGAGTATAGGCCAGCTACCCTTTTGAGACGCGGCGGCGTGTCCCTGCGTATGGCTCATGTAGCGGCGTGGGCCACTTATAGTGACCCCTTTTTTGCGAGACCCCCGACTTCAAACCCGACCTCGAATAACTTGAGCAGCAGCTACAGTCTCTCGAATTTGCGAGGAATATAGAACAACGGCAAAACACCGCACCAGTGCACGTTTTCGGTCAGTGAGGCTCGAGCAGACTCGCTAAACAGCAAAATGCAACACATTTTATCCCTAAGCAAACTTGAAGGACACGCTAAAGAAGACGCGACAAAAACAACGAGAAATGCCAAGCAGACGACGAAGTTCGGGGCCCGAAGTTAAAAAATAAAAAGAACATAAGCCAAATGTATATGCGAGCGGTCGCAGCTGTGAGAAACAAGTGATAGCCACGCTCCTCTTAGCGACGCCTCGCCTGTCGGTGTTGTTTCAGGCGAGTTGCAACCACGCGCGTGACCGCCCGTCATGGGAGAGCGTGCACGCGCCCCGCGGTGTCGGCACGGCCGCGGGCGCTGCGATCTACCGGGCCGTCGAGCCGGAATTATCTGTCGGCTCCGCATATCAGAGCATTTCCTTCTACTTACCTGACTGTTTTCGATCTAACGCTTGGTACGATATGAATCTGCAAGGCGGCGCCCTTCCAGGGGCAAAAAAGCTGCTCCGAGCAGCGCATCCGACCGTCAAGCGATAATACGCGAAATGTCACAAATATAAAGATATGCTATAAATATGCTATAGTATACTATAAATTTCCTATAACGTGCTAAATCAGCAATCAGCTGCATACCTCCGGATCCGACCTCATGTTTTGCGTCAGCAGTAATATGTAATATATATATATATATATATATATATATATATATATATATATATATATATATATATATATATATATATATATATATGTTGCGATGTGCACAATGTCGTATTCATCCGCAGTAGTATAGCCTACTGTGGAATTTGCAATACACGCAAAGACGGCCACCGCTGTCAGAATCTACATGGCGTACAAAACCCCGCACCAATGGCCAAGAATATTACTACGCAATATCTCACGCACAGTCAGCGCGTCTGTCTACCAGCTGTACATTGTCGCAGGAACGTAAGTTCTACCCCCAGTGGCGGTTATCTTTCTTTCCCCATATGGTGACGCTGAAGCTCTGAAGGTGGCCTGATGTCATAACGATGTCAGGACGACGGCTGCATGCTTGGACGGGTACTGGTATAGGATGCACCGATTATGGACCAAGTCAAAACTTTTCAGGCTTTTGTCCGTGCTTCACACATCTGACGGATGTTGAATAAAGCTGAATTGAATTTAATACGTTTATTCATTTATTTATTGATTATTTTTTTGCGCTTGGTTTTCCACGCGGCATAACGTCATAATGGAGCTAGACATAAGCGTGCAGGCCCGTTTTTAGAGATACTGCTACAATGGCTTATAAAATGTGTTGTCCATAGTCCATCTTTCATAGTCTTCAGCTTGATCACTGTTCAATTTTACATTTTCGAGCACACTTTCGCGCACTGTCTTTCTCCCAGGACAGGTCCAAAGTTGATGGCGGGCGTCCACTGCAGACGGAGGCTGGTGTGAGGAGCGCCCCGCGGCCAGAAGTCTCCGGACAGAGTCGTGCTCCATCCGAGAAAGATTGTGGGGGAGGGAGCAGACACGCTGGGGGGATGAGGGCACGCGTGTCACGCCAACATGTGTCACGCCGGAGGATGGATTTTCATGCCATGAAAACAGAGCGGGTGTCAAATGGAAGGGAAAGAGGAGGAGTTACGGGTGTCTAGAAAGAGCGAGCATCGCGGTCCAAAGGATCATTGATGTGGTCATGACCACGCGCCTGCACCCAGTGGACAGTAACGTTAACACGTGTAGAATTACGAATTTTGTGTGTCTGCTCACAAATACGCAACGTTTTCGTTGCTTGTTTGCGATTTTTAACTGCGATGAGGTTGTGAGTATATATATAGATGTGGGTTTCGTTAAGTGTAAACGTATACCTTTTTTTTGAAGAATATCGGTAAGCTGCAGGTCATGGCCTGGTGTCATATGTGTTCACACTCAATGCTGTTCGTCTGCAAACTTCCTTCTCGTGATCCGGGTCGGGACTTTACAATCGCTAGGCAGCGCAGCGGGGCGTGTACGAGACGGGCATTTCAGGAATCGCCCGACTTTTGTGCGCCGGCACGAGTGGTGCGAGAGAGAAATTGTGGGGGATTTTGCTCCTTGTTAGCCTAGGAGGAGAGGTTTCTTTGCTCGTTTTGTATGCGTTTGCGCCTAGGCGTGCGGGCACTGCGGAGTGAGGTCGAGTTTGTTACTCCGACGCTGGCTGCTGGCGCGGTGAAGCAGGTGAATCAGTGGGCACGGACGCCCCATTTGGTGATCGCCATGTCGAAAGGTACGTCGCACGTACGCGACTCCCAGAAGCTAAAAGGTATACCTGACAGACTTTCTCGCGTCTGTGGCGCTGGTGCTGAGTCTGTCATGCCTGATTAAATCTTTCTCGTGCCATACGGCGCTGTGCCTTCAAAATAACATCAGTGATTTTCCCGGGGGTGCAGTAGGAGCCGTAGTAGAGACAGGGCCTGCTCTCCAGGAGCAGTATTTTAGCTCGTTCAGGGCGTTTCGTATGCTGTTTTCCGTGAATTTTCAAAAGCGTTCTTTAATGGTTCCCTTTGAGTAAAATAAACGTCCTTCTGCAAAAGCATGTGGAAAAATCGGCAGGCGTGAGCCGCCGAGCTAGCGCAACGGAAGCAAAGCAGTCACGTCCGACGGACCTCTACGCTGGCACGAGCTAAGATACTGCTCCAGGAGATCAGGCCCGGTGTTTAGTACGGCCGCTACTGCTCCCCCGGGAAAATCAGTGATGTTATTTAGAAAGTACGGAGCGCTGTTGGGCGTGAGAAAGTTATTATACGGCATGAATGACTCAGCACGAACGGCGCTCGAAAGTCTGCCCGGTGTACCTTTAGCTTCTGGGATTCGCGTCCATTCAACGTACCTTTCGACACAGCGATCGCCACATGGGGTGTCCGCGCCACTGCTTCACCTGGTTCACTGCGCCGGCAACCAGCGCGGGAGCGTAAACAAACTCGCGCCCCATGGACATGGCCAGCGCGCGACCTTACGCCGCAATGCCAGCACGCCTAGGATCAAATGCATACAAAACGAGTAAAGGAACTTCTCCGTAGTACCCGTAGGCTAAGTGCCCGCCGTAGTTGCTTAGTGGCTATGGTGTTGGGCTGCTAAGCACGAGGTCGCGGGATCGAATCCTGGCCACGGCGTCAGCATTTCGATAGGTGCGAAATGCGAAAACACCCGTGTACTCAGATTTAGGTGCACGTTAAAGAACCCCAGGGGGTCCAAATTTCCGGAGCCATCCACTACGGCGTGCCTTATAATCAGAAAGGGGTTACGGCACGTAAAACCCCATAAAAAACCTATAGGCTAAGTCAGATATTCAAGAAGCAAAAGCCACCACATTTTCTCGCTCGCACCCTCTCTTACTCGAGCCTAGCTGCGCACAAATGTCGGCCGATTCCTGAAATGCCCGTCTCGTGCCACGCCCCGCTGTGCTGCCTAGCAGTTGTAAAGACGTATCCGGGTCTCCGTTGGCTACTTGGCTTATATACGTAGATAAATGCAATCTTTCTCACCTTCGCGAGGTCGATTTCGAATTGCGAACTGGTCGTTCCCTTGCCAGGCTATTCCGGGCTATTTAACATTAGTTTAGTGTTTTGCATAATAATCCTCAAACCAACGCTTAGACTTTTCCGGCTTGGGTTTTTGTTGATTTCTTGTAAGTCATTGTGTATTCGATCGGGGCCAGGGGCCGACTTGGTGTTAAGCTTTACGAGGGCCGCCTGGATTTCGGCTACGGAGAATTCCTCGTCTAGGGTGGCGTTGCTTTCTCCTGAGTAGTCTGGATATATTTGCGGTGGCGTTTGGGATATGTAAAGGCGTTCCGTATCCCGTAGGAATTGTTCTTCCGTTCCCCCGTAAGCGTGTATGATTTTGTATATGCCTTGCATGTGTGTGGTCTTGGTGTTGGCGGGATCGATCAGGTACCGCAGTATCTGCCACGTGCGACGCGTGGTGAGTTGACCATCCATCTCCGCGCATTTCTCTTCCCATTGTTGATGTTGCAGGTTAAGCGCGTGCTTTTCTATTTCTTTGTTGAGCTGTGCTATCCGTTTACGCAGTCTCCTATTGTGTCTCTGTTGTTTCCATCGGTGCTGCAGGTTAGTTTTGGCTTCCCACATGTGCAGCAACCGGGAGTCTATTGTCTCGAGCCCAGCTGTCGACGGGATCGTTTGCGTCATGCGCTCGATATCCCACCGCAGTTGGTCGGTCCACTGTTCTATATCTGTGATGTCTTCCATCTGTTGCTCATCACGATGTTTGCGTAGCCGATTCCAGTTGGTGATCTTCATTTGACGACCGGCATTGTGTTCCTGCGGACCGCCTTCTGCTTCTATGGAAATAATGTAGTGATCGCTCCCCAAGTCTTGCATGGTGTTTGTCCAAGTGACTTTGCGTGTGTTGCGCGTGAAAGTAAGGTCCGGCGTCGTGTCAGTGCTTACGCTGTTGCCCTGCCTTGTTGGTGCCGCGGGGTCGGTGACCAGCTCGAGTCCGGCGTATTGCGCTGTTGCCCATAGATGGGTGCCTTTGGGGTGATCGTGCTTGTAACTCCACGCCGTGTGCGCTGCGTTAAAGTCCCCCCCAATGAACAGCTGTTGCCCCTTGGCGATGTCGATTGCCCGTTTGAAGAGGACATGGAAGCGGTGCTGGCGGCATCTGGGACTGCTGTAGACGTTGAGTACGAAGATGCTATTGCGGGTCTTCCGTGGTGGAATTAATTCTACGAGAACGTTTTCGATGTCTCTGATTTTGGTATCGTGTTCGATAACTGTGTGCGCTCGCTTGACCAGTGTGGTGACGTTTGGTTTCTCCGCCTTGCCTGTTATAGACTGGTACCCCGCGAGTTTGGCGGGACCATTCGTTTCCTGCAGTATGATGACGTCTGGGCGTTCGGGGATCGTTTTCAGGTATTGTTGTAAGTGCGCTCGTTTGTTTTGGTAACTTCTGCAGTTCCACTGCCATATCATGTGTTTTTGTTTCGATGAGTGTCGGGCCATGCTTATATCTTGTTACATGTGTTGCGCCGCTTCCCTATACGACGGTACGATCGTGCTGTTTGCGGCTTCTAATCTCGACAGTCTGAGGTGAACACTCTCCAGGCTCCGCTGGATGGTACGCGTGATGGACGCGATGATAGTTTCCTCGAGATTGCTGAAGCGAGCTTCGAGTGCATCTATTCGCGCGTCGCGTATCGCTGCGCGCGTGCGTTTGGGTCGTGTTGCCTCTGTAAGGGTGGGAGTGGGTCTTCGTTTGGTATCCGGGAACTCGACCTCGTCGTCCTCTATGGGTTCCTCTTCTGTTCCCTGCGTGGCCTGAGTGGTCTGTGAGGCAATCCTGTGAGTGTCTGTGAGGCAACCCAATCGGGCACTACGCAATCTCGATTATGGATCGATCGAGAAACTAACAAAATACATTAACGAGTGCTGGGCGCACGGCAAGCTACCCCGACAATGGAAAGAAGCAAATATCACACTGATACCGAAACCCGGAAAGAAATTACAGCTGGAAAACCTGCGCCCCATCTCCCTCACGTCCTGCGTGGGCAAGTTAATGGAGCACGCGTTTCTCAATAGACTCACGGATTACCTCGAGGACAACGACTTATTTCCACACACCATGATTGGGTTCAGAAGACATCTCTCCACGCAAGACGCCCTTCTGCAACTAAAACACCAAATCATAGACAATCCGGGGCGTTCGACGAAAGCCATCCTCGGGCTGGACCTGAAGAGGGCCTTCGATAACGTTCGCCACGATGCCATATTGCGACAAATAGACAATCTAAATCTCGGCCTGCGCTCGTACAACTACGTCCGAGACTTCCTCACGGGAAGAACCGCTCGCATGCGAGTGGGGCAACTACAGTCAGAGCAAATCAACATCGGCAGCTCGGGCACCCCGCAAGGCTCGGTGATCTCGCCAATGCTCTTCAACCTCGTCCTGCTGGGGTTGCCCGACCAACTGTTTCAAATCGAAGGACTGCATCACACGCTATACGCGGATGATATTACGATCTGGACGACAACGGGCAGCGACGGAGCGATCGAGCAACGTTTACAACAGGCCATCCAATGCGTAGAAAACTACCTCGTGGGCACGGGACTCGCCTGCTCGGCCGAAAAATCCGAACTGCTGCTGTATAGACCAGTCAGAAAGGGGCGCCCACCTAAATGCTACACCCCCCAGGAAAAGCAAAAGATCCAATTAACGGCATCAAATGGCCTACCCATCCCGATAGTAGAGAAAATCCGGGTACTAGGAATGATGATAGAGCATAAGGGTGGCAATGGCGAAGCACTTCGCAAGATAACGGCAAAGGCCACCAGCACGATGCAGCTCATTCGACGCATCACCAACAAACACGCGGGCATGCGCGAAGGCAGCGTCATCCGACTCATCCAAGCCTTCGTCATTTCCCAGATAAGGTACACGGCAGCGTTTCACAACTGGACGGTTGCGGAAAAAAACAAGCTCAACGCGCTCATACGCAAGGCGTACAAATGTGCGTTGGGACTTGCGCCTGGAGTCAGCACCACCAAGCTCTTAGAACTAGGCCTACACAATACGCTCGAAGAACTCGTGGAGGCGCAACAAGTGTCCCAACTTGAACGCCTATCCAAGACCCGCCCGGGCAGACACGTGCTTGAAAATCTCGGCATCACATACCACTCGCAACACGGCGTCAAAGTAGACATACCAAGACCCATACGCGAGCAACTATACGTACCCCCATTGCCTCGCAACATGCACCCCCAACACCACACGGGGAGGCGTAAAGCAAGGACACAACAAATGAACAAAAGTTACTCTAACGACAAGGATGCGGTCTTCACCGACGCAGCCCGCTATCGAGACAGGAAGAGTTTCGTGGCAGCAGTTACTAGCCACCGAGGCAACCACCTCACGAGCGTCACCGTGAACACGGCACATGCCGAAGCGGCAGAGGAAGCGGCCATAGCACTGGCCCTCACACAAACCAAAGCTACATACGTGATCTGTGACTCGCAAACGGCAATTCGCAATTTTGCAAATGGGCGCATCTCGCAAGAGGCTTATCAGATACTCCAGCGACATCCCATACACCAGGGAGAGGCCGACATTGATACCCGAAGGCATTTGCTATGGATCCCGGCACACACTGGAATGAGCACCCCCAACGAAGCGGCTCACGGCGTTGCTCGAGGCCTGACTCACCGAGCAGCATCGGAGGAAGAGCCCCCGCGGGGTACTGCAAACGTCTGGGCATGGGAGGATCGTATGACCACTTTTCACGACATCACGGCACACTACCAATTACAAAGACGCATATATCCATTCCCTCACGCTATGTTAGACAGGACGCAAGCAGTACACTTCAGACAATTACAAACAGACTCTTACAGAAACCCCAGACTCATGCACGCCATGTATCCAGACATGTACACTACAAACAGATGCACATCGTGTGGCGAGGTTGCCACACTAAATCACATGCTATGGGAGTGTCGGGACCTAACAAACAAGTCGGGCAGTGCCGACCCCTCCGTCTCTTCCACCGCCAGCCTCCAGTCACGCTGGATGACCGCACTGCTCAGCTCTGACCTGACAGAACAACTCTGGGCCGTCCAGCGAGCCGAGGAAGCCGCTTCGAGACAAGGTCTCGGAACCGCGTCCGCGGCGGGTGCCCAGACCCACTAAAAGACGCCGGACTCAAATCTTGCTGATTTGAAATTAAAGTTTACGCTCTCTGTAAGTCATTGTAAAGCGGTTCTCGACAGGGCCATGTGCAGGCCCGCTGCTTGCAGGACTGGCGTATTTCTGTTTGCCGTCGTCTTCCGCAAATTTAGCATTTATTTCTATTGTTTAGTCAGATAGTTATCCGAATATAATTAGCGCAAATAATTATTTCTGCGGCGGTGCGCAAGAGCCACAGAAATGAGCGCGTGCTCGCGCTTCACGCCTGTGCGGTAGCAGCAATCTCCAAGGGTGCCTCAAACAAACTGTAACTTGTCTATAACGGACTCGGCGACCGAGCGAAAGCGACAAGGCGTCAGCTCAATTGTGAAAAGCTGCCAAGAGAAATCCCTCTGCTTATCACTGTGCTAAGCTGGGAGGCACTGGTCTAGCTTAAACAGCGTCATACGGCTGTTTCCCTTTAGCAACACCCAATGATTACAACAACGCATTGTCGCTTTTACGCGTTCGCCAGGTCAACCTTATAAAATAGTAATCCTGGCGTTTTGCGCGCCAAAACCATGACGTGATTATGAGCCACGCCGTAGTGAGAGATACCGGGTTGATTTAGGCCACCCGGGGTTCGTTAACGTGCACCCGATGCGCGGTACACGGGCGCGTACCGTCCCCATCCGAATGCGGCCGCCACGATGTGGATCAAAAGCGCGACTTCGAGCTCAGCCGCGCAAAAGTGAGCCATTCGGACAGAGCAGTTTGAAATTCCTTTCGTTGCTGTACCGCTCGCGAGGTGGGCGTGCGCTCACTTCCCATTTTGTTCATTTTTCGTACGTGTCGCGCCACAACATTGAAAAGCGACCAAAAAAAAAAAAGCCAACTATGAAAGTGCAGAGGGCTGGAAACTATGCTGAGCTATGCTGAACTAACATTGCTGAGCAATGCGATGCTTTGGAATCTTTAGAACATGTATTAGAATATTGTGCTGTGGTTCATATTCCGGTTTTCTTTTGTGGTGATTGGAACATAGATATGTTGTCACTGAACCCAAAGAAGCAAAAGCTCCTTGATCTTTTTGAGTCATTTGATTACGAGAACGAAATGCGCGTACCGACAGGAGTAACGGAAACTAGCAAGACTTTGCTCGACCTGTGTTTTACGAACCAACATGTTAACCATGTGTCATGAATTGAATTCTGGGGTTTTACGTGCCAAAACCTCAATTTGATTATGAGGCACGCCGTAATGGCGGACTCCGGAATAATTGTGACCTCCAGGTGGGATCTTTAATGTGCCCCCCAATGCACGGAACACGGGTGACCTCGTGCTTAGCATCGCAACACCATAGCCGCTAAGCCACCGCGGCGGATCCGCCGGTGTTCTAAGTGCCATTAGCTAGTGACCACTTACTCATCTTTAATTTTGCCCCCCAAAGTCTGTGTGCATCTACAAACGATGACGTACCCCCAAATTAATCCAGACACAATTGCAGTTCTTCTAAACTTGATCGCGACAGTTGACTGGAAGGATCTACTTGAATCTAATGACTCGACCACTGCATATGCGTTATTTACGCACAAAATTACAGAAACGTATATGAATGCGCTTCCTATCTAAGTAATTAAAAAACAGTAAATGCCGGAAACCATGGATCGACAATTCCCTCTTAAAGAGAATGAGGTATAGGAAGAAGCTGCTTGCCACATCTATCGAAACTGAATGTCCAGATTATTTGGCAGAGCTTAAGAAACTAGGTTGAGATACTAAACAGGCACGAGCCACATATTATACACAACGTTTACTTACAATAGCCGCGCCACTGGCCGCTCGAGGCACTTCTTTCACGCTCGGAAAAACACTTTTATGTAGCACGTGCTGAGCAACATAAAGCTGTATCGGGAGTTTTTCATGTTGCTCTAAAATTTTCTAATTGGCACTTTTCACCTTATTATAATATTTGAGAAGTTGATTAATTAAGACTAATTATGTAAATAGGCGGAATGCAAAAAAACAATCCGATTATCTCCAAGCGACGGCAAACAACATTACTTTGTTAATCTTGTAAGACAGGGTTAATTTACTGCGCTGTAAACACACGGACAAGAGAAGTAAATATGCACAGGACGCGCGCAGGCTTACAACTGAATTTTGTTGGGTGAAAGATGACATATATATATATATATATATATATATATATATATATATATGTAATTATCAAAATGACGTCATCATGCTGATAGGCCATCCAAAAACGCTGCCGTCACAATCGTGCGTCCAGAAATTGAACCTTCACAATCAGCAAGCACAATGGAAGGATCGCTAACGCATACACGCGCTTTCTTCTTTATAACATAGTCCTCGAACAGCTCCCGTGTACGACGATCCCTATGACCGTACAAAAATGTTTGTTTTTTCCAGAAGCGGAAGGCACACCTTCTTTGTCTTTTTTTCACTTTTCACTTCTGTTGCCCGTGTGTTTATAGCGCAGTAAACCCCGTTTTACAAGATGAACTTCCACCACCTAGCCCAACCTGCCGCTCTACTGCTCTACATTACCTTGGTTCTGTCCAGCTACGTGACGTTTGCATATTTTTATATATCGGTGCGTGATAGGTGGGACACCCTGTGTATTAATGACATTGTTATCATACCCAACGCACCATCGATTATATTATATGCCGACGACACAATAATGTATTCTTGTCTAGTACAAATTTGGTTATTCTCCAAAAAGAGATTAATGCCTGGCTTCAAGGTCGTGCGTTATGGGTACAGGCGAATGAAATGGAACTAAACATCAAAAAATCAAGTACGTCATTTTCCATCCGCGAAAGGAGTCCCTTAAACATAATATGATCATAAAATTTCATAGAGATCGATCGACACTATTGAGTGCGTTGCCACACACAGCTTTCTTGGTGTCCTGTTCCAGAAAAATCTAAGCTAGTCGCCGCACGTAGACAGTAATCGATACACTCCCCCATTCATTACTTTCTGCTTGTTTGGGTATTCACAACACGAACTAACATGTCAAATTTGTTTCTATTAAAAAAAAAAGTTGTCCGTCTGATTGAGAATGCACCATATCTAAACCATACTACACCTATTTTTGCGAAAAAATCCTGTACTGCGCATTGAAGACATCACTAGGAAAAAATTGGCCGGTTTATATCTTTCAACAAACAAAAACTGAATCGGATATATTTTTCTTGAGTTATCTTCAAAGAGAACAGAGCTATCACTTGCGACACACCATGTTCCTGAAAAAAAAAACGCACAAATTATGGCACTCAAAGGCTAAATTACCAAATTCCCGATCTTCTTAATCGCCGCCCTACAATTATGTCATTGATTGAGAAAAGTATGTCAGTCGATTCTTTCAGCAAGCATCTTAATACATAACTGCTGTTCCTCGGCTAGCGCTAAGCTTTCTTATGTACTGAATGTCGTTTTTTTTTTCTTCTCATTCTCCGATTTCTTTGACCGCACTGTCCTTTCATTCACTCGTGCATTGTCAACACTCTCCAATTGTTTGTGTTGGCGATTGGTTTGTTTCATCATCATCATCATCATCATGTTTTGATTTTGATCATTGTAGATGCATGTCATCTTTCATCCAATAAAATTGAGCTGTGAGTCTGCGCGCGTCCTGTCCATTTCTACTTCTGTTGTCCGTGTGCTTATAGCGCAGTAAACCCCGTTTTACAAGATGAACAAGGTAATGTTGTTTGCCGTCGCTTGGAGATAATCAGATTATTTTTTTGCATTCCGCCTATTTACATAGTTAGTCTGAATTAATCAACTTCTCAAATATTATAATGAGGTAAAAAGTAAAAAAAAGTGAAAGAAGTGAAAAGGAGAAAATGAAGGTGTGCCTTCCGATTCTGGATGATGATTGGTTTGTTTATGGCTATTATTTCTTCCTTCTCTTGTGCCACCCTCTGAGCGTTGTCATGTTGTTGTAAGGGGTCTTGACACTTAGTCAGGCATCATTTTCTTTTATGTCAAGCCCCTCGACAACAATCTATAACCCCCTCAACAATGACCCCCTCATCAGCCCATGTAAAGTATACTTCTAGAGATCGGGCGGAGCTGGTACCAACCGCGGTACTGCTCTCAGCTGGCGAAAACAAGACTGACTTCTCCATTTATCCCTCAATCGGCTACGTCACATGCGGGAGTTTCGTCTTTGTATCGAGACTCTAGTCGCTCAGTGCGAAATTACCGTACTGAGCGTTAAATTTGATGGTGAATATCTCCGAGCACGACCACTTTAGAGGCCCGCCGTGGTGGCTTAGCGGCTATGGCATTGCGCTGCTACGCACGAGGTTGCTGGATCAAATCCCGGCCGCGGCGGCCGCATTTCGATGGGGGCGAAATGCAAAAACACCCTTGTCCCGTACATTGGGGGCACGTTAAGTGTCCCCTGATGGTCAAGGTTGATCCGGAGTCCCCCACTACGGCGTGCCTCATAATCAAATCGTGGTTCTGGCACGTGAAACCCCAGAATTAAAGAAAAAAAAACGCCTTGGAAGTGTCAAATCAAGTTTCTAATATAAGCGTGTACCATAATAAAAAAGCGAATTTACAAATCATTGAGGACCCTATACAGACTATAGGTCGTGCCGAAAATTCATGCGGTGAGTCAGCGAAGAATTGGGAAAATGGGTGGGTGTGCTGCTTTCTCGATGTATACCCACTCGAGAATACCCCACTGACCTTCTGTGCAAGCTGTACTAACTGTAAGCCAGAATTTTATGCACGCATTTTTTTTTTGTGCAGCCCATTTTTGGTCTTGTCGTAACGCAGATCGACAAACAGACGGAACAAAGGATTGATATCAAGTTTCTAGTGAAATTAATCACGAATGGCGCAGAAATTCATGAAATGTTGCGAAAGGCCTGTGAAAAAAAAAAGCCCCAAACGAAATAAATGTATTCAAATGGGTTCAATAAAAAAAGAAAGAAAGGACAAGCAGGTGAAACCAGGCACAGCTGCCCCACATGCGACGAGCATGGGCGCTATAACGTAAAACTATTCCAAACTTTTCTATTCCAATTCTGCAGTCAGCCCACCGCGATTGGTCAAAAACACTTTTGGACCACCCCCACCTCACCTGTCTGTCACGCGACGTCACGAAAACCGTGATAGCTCCCTATCTGATATGACGCGTACACAGTGATTATGCATGATTTGACCGAACAAAAGAAAATGGTTATTTCTGATTCGACGCCTTTTCGCCATTAGCCCTCGGCTATTGGTCACAAGTTTTCGGGCTGCACCCACTTCACCTGCCTGTCACGCGAAGTCACAAAGCTGCAAAAACTCACCGCGTCAAAGTGACGTGTACGCGTTAGAGATGCATTAATATGCCGAACAAAACTGAATGTTCTTCTGAATAGCCGCAGGCTGCCCCGTTCCGAAAGGAATAAAAGATGGCTGCCGCCGATCGCTCAGGCACTGGCAACTCGCGCCTGCCGGAAAGCATGGGTTTATTTGCGTTTAATAAAACTTCTTGCGTGGCCGTGTAATATTTTCGAGCACTTTCGGCACATTTACGACCTCGTTCTGCCAACTCTTCTTTTCTGAGGATCCGTTTGAGCGTCATTCTTAAGCTTCCGTTGCATGCCGCCGCGATTTTCGACCAGCCACCGCAAGCTAAGTAAGGGAAAGCGGACCAATCACAGGCGCCGGCACGACCCTCTTGATCCGGTTATCAATTTTGAGTGCAGTGTCTCGGCCCCATCGAATCCTTCTCCACTTGAGCGTGCTCCTCGGTTCTTGTCAGCAAATTAGATAAAACAACCCGCTCAGTGTAGGCAATGTTATTCGTTCTTCAAGCAAACAAAAGTGACCTCCTATGAACGAGGAGAGCGTTTCATTGGTCTGTTCAGACAACCCTGGGGTGACCGTCTGATGCTTGCGTCAGCGGTTACGCAAATTTGACGTCAGGAGAATGGAATAAAAACATATTGGAATAGTTTTACGTTATAGGGCCCCATATTGCCAAAAAGGGATTGATTAAAGCTTTTTTGCCTATAGAAAGCGTGAATCATCAATTTAGAAAGGTCATTGTTCCTCGGGCGTAGTCTAAAAATGCGATTTCTATTTTGCTTACGCATACTTGCTCACGCATACATTGCCTCCTTTTTGAATAGCGTGTGCTTGGGCTATCAAACGGGCGTGAGTCTGTCGGTATCTGCCGATAACCTAGCTACACGCATGGAAATTCGGTTCGCAGCCACATTTGCCACAATGATGATGATTCATCCTTTCTACACAAAATGTTTAATCAATACATTTTATCACTCACGATATGCTCGGCGCACGCGGGAAAGCTGTGCCCGGTTTCTATATATTGCCTTGCTGCAATAAAGACAACGTTTTTAGTCAGCGCTTGTGTTGTCGTTCTTTCACTTGTCCTCGATCGTCTTACGTGCTGTTTACCCCTTCCTTGATCTAAATTACTAGTTGATGGGGCCATTACTTTTAAAAGAAATCAAAATGCATAACTGAATAATTAGCACAATTGCACTAATTAACTTTCTGATTAATTACTTTACGGCACATATACTTCGAATTGTATATAGCTAGTGAGTATGTAAGGTTTGTCGACTTATAACGAATTGTGAGGATAGCATCGGGTTTCAAGATGTGCGTCGTCAAAGGTGTGGCAAAAATGCGGTGTTGTTCCACTAGCTTTTTTAAAAGAGAAAGCTGTTTTATGCATTGAAGCACAAAAGTAACTGGAACGCCAATGAATTTCGCCGGACACTTTGAAAATTAATATCTCGAAACTGGTGCATTTCTGAGTATTCATTCCAAGTGGATACGCCTTCCGAAGTCACCGGCTACGTTTCGTCAATGAAATATGTGCCGTACAGTACTTAATTAAACAGTTAATTAGCGTTGTTATGTTAATTATTAAATTAGACCTTTCGATTTCTCGTAGAAGTAATGGCTCCCTCACCGAGAGAAGCCAGCAAATAAAGACACCAAGGAGAGCATAGGGGATATTATATTGTACTTACTAATTGAATTAAAGAAATTATCAATTAATGGCCATGAAAGCGGATGAAAAAACAACTTGCCGCAGGTGAGGAACGATCCCACGTCTTCGCATTAGAGCATGCTCTAATGCGAAGACGTGGGATCGTTCCCCACCTGCGGCAAGTTGTTTTGCTCTTCGCGTTGCTCTAATGCGAAGATGTGGGATCGTTCCCCAACTGCGGCAACTTGTTTTGCTCGAAAGCGAAGATATGGGATCGTTCCCAACCTGCGGCAAGTTGTTTCTTCATCCATTTTCATTGCCATTAATTTATTATTTCTTTAATTCAATTAAGAACAAGTAATTTCCCCTGTGTTGTCCTTGGTGTCTTTATTTGTTGGATTCTCATGATATGATTAATAAAAACCGGGCCCCTCGGTTAACCACCTTTCCTCTGGATCCCTCATCGAGTAATTTATATCAAGGTGTAGAATTGTATTGTCTGTCACAGGCAAACTTTTTAATAATTTGATGCACCTGAAAAAAAAAAAACAGCCTGTATAGGCATGGCGTTCGTCACGAGTGACCAAATTTGTCGATGAAATTGCGCAGGATTAGGAACCACGCACTCCGCATTAATAGTGAGTGAGTTTATGGCACGCAATTCCGTAACTCTGCAGCTCGAAATCCCTCCGTCCTCGCCGAATTCAGCAGCCTGCGACTTTTTTGGCACGTTCGCGGCCGCCACCGACGTCGTGCTGTATTGACTACGCATGTTTGTGTTTTCGCTTATGCTGTTGCACGAAGTGGCTACATCCCTCTAATAAGTAAAATGCACTCTTCCTAAAAAAAATAAAATAATAACGTTGCGTGACGCACGTTTTGTTTGCGAAAAACAGAACACCCTCCCAGGCATGGTAGCATAAGCACGTGCGTCAAACCAATTTGCGCTTGCAACCAAGATACTCCGCGCGAAATATATAAACAGCCGAGCTTAGAGACGGGTGAGAGTAGATTTAAATTTTCTTGAACTTGCTCGAAATAAAAAAAAATAGATGAAAATAAAATCAACTTGCTCATACTTTCTGTGTCAGAGGTGCTAGATCGCTTCATCAGATGCGCAACATTTGTACTGAAACAATGTGATTGGTCAAGCGATGGCTAAAATCAAGTAACAAGGAAAGAATAACTTTCGCGGCTTTACCGCTGATTTATCGTGCCGGTACGCGGGCAATGGGCGAAGGAGGGGGGGGGGTACGATTTGATCATATGGGAACAAGTTTGAAACCAGTGTGATTCGCAGGCAGTGAGGTAAGGGATGACGAAGATAAGAAAAGAAATCACATTTCCTACGCAAAAATGTTCAGAAATGATGGTGATGTTTGCTATTTTATATATAAAGAAGAAAAACATTATTATACCTCAGAAATATTATATCGGAATGCAATCAGTACATAGATAGATAGTTTATTTGAAAGAAGGCAGAGAGGTCGGCCTGAGCTAACGCGCTCTAGCCTGCTACTTTGCACGCAATGCAAATAACTGTCTGGCTACAATAGACAATGTACTTGTTTGTGGCAACGCATTACGCGATGTAAATAGTTTTGAAACTTATGATAAATTTTCTAAATTATCGCGACAGTGGCAAAATTTTATTGCGATAGCAATTGTATGGACACTCCAGGCGAATCCTGCGAGTTATATTGCTACACAGTTATTCAATCGCCAAAGTTGCCCATACAAGGTCTTACGTGCTTTACTAAATTATTCCTCAGAATTTTGAGAATGCCAGCCCACAAACACATGCCTTAAAACATAACATTCACAAAGAGTGCCTTTTATCAAGTCTTCTCGGGCTATACGTACCAACAGGGCAAAGCAATATCAGTACTCAAACCTGAAATCGATGTAGTTTTACTGTTTTGGCTGTTTACTGACACCGTAGGAGCGCCTGTGCCCTGATATCACAGGCCTTACACAGCCTGTTAAAGCTTTTCGGGGTGCAATAAATTTTGCCGGACGCGCGTTTGTCGTGTCCGCGTTATAGGGACCCGCGTATAGCTAGAACACCGCCTGAGAAGTTCAAGCAAACCTTAATCAATTAAAAAAAAATAAGGGGTTTTACGTGCCAAAACCACTTTCTGATTGTGAGGCACGCCGTAGTGGGGGACTTCGGAAATTTTGACCACCTGGGGTTCTTTAACGTGCACCTAAATCTAAGTACACGGGTGTTTTCGCTTTTCGCTCCCATTGAAATGCGGCCGCCGTGGCCGGGATTCGATGCCGCGACCAAGCAAACCTTGCTATCGCAGTCAGTGCTTCGCCATTCAGGCGAAACTGCCAAATTTTTTTTCGCCAAATACATTATTGAGTAGCATACTTGTACAGTATACGCTTGAATATACGCTTTCATTTTCTTTTTTCAGAATAATCACAGATGGACGAGTGCCGAGTTTGGGATAGTTACCGCACAGAAATCAAAGACGGGGTTATTGGGTCAATGCAGACCCCACCAACTTATCATTGTGAGCGCGCACAGTCGCCAACTTTCATGTTTAACGTTGTACGAGAGCGTACGAAGAGAATGTCGCGATTTCCACCGGCTTTCGCTAACCGCTGATAGGTTTACTGATAGGATGTGGTTCACGGTGCAGTTGCATTCGCCTGTGCCAACTGCGCTCTGAACGGGCTATCCATACAACGAGACACTCGGGCTTTTCCGAGGTAAACATTGC
The DNA here is from genome assembly GCF_038994185.2 of Dermacentor albipictus. NCBI lineage: Eukaryota > Metazoa > Arthropoda > Arachnida > Ixodida > Ixodidae > Dermacentor > Dermacentor albipictus. The sequence continues at coordinate 185,915,315 of NC_091821.1, forward strand.
AACACTATCGTGGCGGATCGCTCACTGGGCTGCTTCATACGCAGCAAGTACTGGGAGATGGTGAATGTCCTGGTGCGTTGGCTCCTTCGTATATATACGACTATAATACAAGCGTGCTCTCAAACTCGAAGGTATATGATTGTAGCGCCGCGCACAGCTATTAAACCGCGAAAATTAAAACCCGACTTGAGTATAATGCGGCGGTATGAGGGCAACGCTGGAGGGCCAAAGTCAGGTTGGGGCTTTTCCAAATTAATTCTGCGCAGTTAGGTTCAACGCTTCTCGATGCCACCGAAAGCGGGAAGAAAATAACGCGCTCACCTCTCCGTCCTTGTTATACCGTGGCGGTTTAACGGTGTCAGTGAGGTCGTCGGGGCCGACTGCTTCTTCCTGGTTGTTTCCCGATTGTGGGTCACCCTGTGCGGTTATAAAGAGGTCGAGTCTTGTCCGTCGGCGAGGGGCTCTGTGCCTCCGAGCCGCAGTGGATCGCGGTATAGGCGCTGTTTTGGGCGTCGACTGACTTCGCTCCAGCGAACGCTACTACAGCAGTTAAAGATTACATGCAGTGCGGACGCTGCGTCGATGACTGAGAAAGCCGCAGCTCACCGTTGAGGCACACAGTCGCCGGGGCTACGCGCGAGGAGACTAGCCGGCGTCCGGGAACGTCGTTTGGGCGCTCCCACGCTGACGCAGGTGCGGGACCAGCTTCTGGAGTCCTCGCTGGGCTCGGCCGGATTCCCCCGCGACACGCACCTTGCCACGGTCTGCGATAAGCTCTTGCCCGACGATAGCGCGCCGATAGAGGTACGGCGCCGGGCCGGTACGCACCGGCGTCTTGCAACTCTTAAGAACGATAAGGAACGGTGTTTTAGCACCGACACGGCATCCATCGTTGAGAAGACGCACATCAAATCCCTCACGCGAGTGATCGTCACAACCACGACGCATGGAGATCGCTGGCAGAGTCGCGAATTACGTGATTACGGCTAATGCAGCGAAGAAACACGGAAATATCTTCGGATGGGAACACCGCGTGCATGAAGCCTCGCCGCGTTCGAAGGCTCCAAATGCCTCAAGGGTGCGTGTGTATAACGTGGCGAGTAGCGAAAAAGAAATTACATAAGCTGAACGCGGGGCGTCGTTCAGCGTCGCTGCTGACTTTAATTGAAACGGTAATCACTCGCAAGACAGGCAGCACGATGACTAATTCGATGGGGCACAATCGTAAATGTGTGCTCGCTTTTCCCCGATTTCACGCGCTTAGTGAACTGCAGCAGCGAACTTCACAAAGGTGTTTGTTAGCTTCGTACTTCTCAACTTGCACTACAGAGCCTACAATTACCAAGAGGAAACGCAAAATGTATAGGGTGAACGTCAAGAAGCGTTGCATCTATCACACAAGAAAAACTAGCAGAGAAACTAGCGTCTGGCAGCACTCTGAACTAAAAAAAGGGAACGCAAGCTTCGATAGCACATACCCAACCGAAGTAGGGACAAGACAATTGTGCTTTTCTCCCATGCACCGAGCCACGGAACCTACTCGTAGTATGTGCCTGTGCTTTCAAGAATGGATTGCAATACGTAATTAAGGCCCGTTTTATAAAGACACGCTCTCCGTTCAGGGCTTCCAAAAAACGCTTGCTCAGAAAGTTGCAGTCAGTGAAGCCGGAACACGTCCCGCGTGCGTATGCTTCGAAGATACATACGATATACGGGGGAGATCATATTTATGTTTCATGGCATTTTGAAAAGTCTCCTGTGGCAGGTAGCATAATTCTTGTCCTTGAGCTGGATCATTTAAGGACACTACTGGCACGAGAAATCGAATCACATATTCAACTAATTAACAAGAACTCAATAATTAACCGCTTTATTAATTACCTTACGGGCCATGTTGCAATTTACAAATTGTACCCGTTGAGCTTTCAGGACATATCCACTTGAAATTAATTTCCAGGATGACACGAGTCTCGAGATATTATTTCTCAAAGCATGGGATGAAATATATACATGGGCGTTCCAGTTACTTTTGTGCTTCAATGCATAAACGAGCGTTTTGTTAAAAAAGTAAGTGGAACAACAGTGCATCTTTACTGGCGAGTTTGATGGCGCATATTTCCAAACTGGCATCATTCTGAAAGTTTATTCCAAGTGGATGCGGCTTGCAAACTCGCCGGCTACAGTTCTTGTAAGGTAATGAATGCAGAAGATAATTCGTGAATTTTTGTTCATTAGTTGAATAGAGTTCTTGTGCAAGTAATGTCCATCTCTATATATAATCCAGCTCAAGTACTAGAATTATGTTAGCTGCAACAGGCTATTTTTAAAAATTCCATAAAACTTAAAAATGATCACCCAGTACAGGATAACTGAAATTAGCATTGCGTATAGTACAGTACATATTAAATTACTGCATAATTAGCTAACTTTATAAGCACATTAATCACATTCTAGGCAAAATGTGATGTAAGCTCCAAGTGTAGCGAGCAAACTCTATGCGTGCTCTGAATATACGAATATCGTGAATTTTCTTAACCTATAGTACCCCCCCCCCTTCACGTGAGTGTAACACCGGTACACTTCCATATAAGTGAAAAGACAGATTCTGCTCTCCCTTAGCCTTGACTTCTGCTTTCTTCAAGGAACAGAAAAGCCACGTCCTATGCTACTCGTACAGAAAAAAACACTTTCCCTTGAAAGTTAACAAAGTACACGTTACCAATTTTGTGGGTGCTGTCTTACAATGGAGGCGTAACTGGTCGCGCTTCGTGGAGCTGTCGGAAAACTGTGCGAACGCGCGATCCACATAATCTTCTCTCTTTCTGGAGGCAAGAATAATAATTAAAAAATAACGTACATGCAGACCATAAGTAGCAAGACTAAACAGACATTTCGGGTCCCACAAGATAGCTTGTCGTGATGTAAAACCCGGTCATACGTGCTGCCGACAAACCTTGAATTTCTCTGGCTATAATTTGGCTGTTCAGGTCGATTGAAGCCTTTCTGGCCCCACATGCACTGTGGATCCGAGCAGCTGTTGCATACTACGCACCGTATCAGTACGGGGTGTCGTATTCTGCTGAAAAGAAACCGCATGTACCTCATTAGCTAGAGCCGTGACTGTGTCTGCCTAGCTAGCGGTAGCGAGAGTTCCGTCGACATGTTTGCCTTTCGCGCTATACTGTGTAAATAATGTGTGTCCGGTTTGATGCGTATAGCGACAGCTAACAAGCATAACCTATCCTCGGCAGGAAAATGTGTTGCTAATCAGCGACTGTATGCGCTGATCACTTTCTGCCTTCCTCGTGCTTAGCTTTTGTGTTCTGCCCTAAAATATCCCGTATGCCGTGCCACCAAGTGGGCTGTTGTGAAGAATCCACATAACCGTAAAGGCAACTACTGAAAAGGGACAGCGCTTGACGTCCTTTGAAACGTTTCGTACAGTCGATATGCTATCATTTTCCGGAAATTTGAAGTGGAGTGACAGTCGCCTGCACAGAAACCTGGTAACATCTCGGACGATGGAACTGGTAACCGGTTCACGAGCAACTGTCAGTATGGATGCTCCACATAAAAAATACCGTCCCCTCCCCTCCCTCCCCCTTTTTTCGGGACGCCGAAAATCCCACCAGTGTCAATGCTTGCTATCCCACTCAAGAGCATCGGATTTCGGTAACCTCCCCTACCCCCTCCTTTTATGTTTAGTCGTAACCCGGCTGTAGTCATAAGGCGAACTACTTGCTTTCCCCAAACACCTTAACCAAGACTCCCAGTTGAGAACATTATAAAGACGAATGATCCAGGCTACTCCACCACAACGCAGTGCATGAACAGAAAAGGTTGCTCTGTAACTTTTGTTACATCTGCCTTACAAGTGAATCGGCAGAATGGTTTATCTTTATACGCGTAAGATCATCGTTTGACATACAAGATGTTTCAGCGAACACTTTCAAAAATTCTTAAAGGTTGCCTGTGGCAGATTGCACAATTCTAGTTCACGAGCTGACCTACTTGAAGCGGCGGACACTACTTGCGCAAAAAATTGAAATGCATAATCGACTAATTAACAAGAATTCACTAATTAATTTTATAGTTAATTACCTTATGGCCCCTATTGGAATTTACAAATTCTAGCCGTGGAGTTTGCAAGGCGGATCCACTTGGGACGAATTCTCAGGATGACACCAGTTTCGAGGTATTAATTCCCGAACTTTGCGGTGAAATGCATTGACGTTCCAGCTACTTTTGTGCGTGAATGCATAACACGATGTTTTGTTAAGAATTTTGTTAAGAACTATTCCGACATTAAGCGCAATTCCCGTTCGTTCCTTTAATACTTACGGGAAGAAGTCAACGACTGGTGTAATTTTTGATGTCGACCTTGAAATCAAGTATGCGGACCTCAAGAATCTACAGAGTTCATCGGTGCGCATTCTTGAGATTCACCGCTCGCAAAAATCTTAGTGCATCAAGTTAATATTCGCTTTGCCAGCGTCTGTCAAAGTTGAGTACGTGATACACCGCGTCCGCCCATTCGTCCCGAGGTCTCTGCAGTGTCGGATGTGTCTCAACAGAGGCCACGTAAGTACTGTGTGCAGAAATCAAGCGACCTGCCAGCGTTGTGGCGGACAACATAATACCGCCGACTGTGAGGTACCTTCGTTTAAATGTCCCAACTGTCGTGGCTCTCACGAAGCAACGTCGAAGGATTGCCCGAAGAGAGAAGAGGAAGTTCGTATTCTCCGGAAAATAGCAAGACAAATCTACCCATAGAGAGGCTGTTCAATCTGTGGTCAACGTCTGCCTGCGTCGGCATCGAAAACGGTAACCACGCTTACTGCAAATTCAGGGTCGCTCAGAGCATAGAGAAAATATTCGTCGCCCCTGGCAAAGACAATGTGTGTTCTTTGCTGTCCTCTAGACCCCTGTGTCATAGTGTTCCTCCACGTCAAGGAGCGAATTCTAGTGCTTCTAAAGCCGGACAAGCCAGGAGGTGAAAATAATTAAAAGCGTTGAGAAAACGCTGAAGCTACAGCTAGAATCAATCCGCGTGATTCTATGTGGTCTCCAGGCTCCTGCCGCTAAAAGCGCCGTGCAGGTCGTCGCAGTATACTGGGCCGCTACCTTGTACACGTTCGAAAAGCCGACGTTCGATTTCGCCTCGCGCGATTGTCCAGGCTGCGCCGATATCGCCGCCTAGGCCGATCTAGACCAATCGCGTGAGGCGAAATTGAACGTCGGCTTTTCGAACGTGTACAAGATAGCGGCCCAGCAGGAGCCACTTTTAATCAACACGTCCACCTGAGAACCTCAGGCGCGGTTCGTACAAGTATACATCTGAGACTGGGGAAGAAGATGCCATTGCCATGGCGTTAGCATCAACCCAAGCAAGACATATAATAAGCGACTCCAATACGACAGTCAGAAACTTCGTGAGAGGACGCATCTAGACTGAAGCACTGAAGATCATGAAGGGGTTTAGTGGAGCAAGGCTCGGAAGTGTATAAATAATATAGTAACCAGCTCACACAGCCCTACGCGGCGACGGGGACGCTCACAACCTAGCTCGAGAATTAACCGGCCGAGCTAGCGTGAGAAACACACCAGAGCAGCCCTCGTCGCGAAGAACCGGTAGTGACCGTACGGTGACTTACAGAGAGCTCATAGATTATTATCGATTGGAGCGGCACACAGAATACTAGACACAAGACAATCCGTTGCATGGAGCAGGGATGTACCCCAACCCGGTACTATATAGTCATTCCCAGAACTACGCAGCGACAGATGTAAAAACTGCCCAGCAGGGGCGGACCTCAAACACATGCTGTAGGCCTTCCCTGCAGTCATCACCGCAGACAAAGAAAAAGAAATGATAACTACGACTGAGCAGTGGGAGACGATACTGCGCAGCTCGGACGCCGAGACTCAGTCCCGGGCTGTACGGATGGCCGAGGCCGCCGTCAAGGAGCAGGCGCTCCTGGCCGATGGCTGAGAGGGGAGGGAACGGACTTCCAACCCCCCCCCCGACCTCATTCTGGACAATCAATAAAATTATTCTCTCTCACTCTATCTCTCTCTCTCTCAGGAGCCGCTTATCGCAGCTCTTAACATACTGCACAGACCTTGCTTGATACCTGCGCTGCTCACGCACGGGAAGCCCACACACAAAAGCTCCCTCATTACGCGTTTTTATGAAGTTTCAATTCGATTAGTGATACCGTCTGTGCTCTGGAAGGCGGATGACATTTCTAAATGACTTTTTGTACTTTGTTGATAACCATAAGAATCGGTCCTTGCCTTCATCGTTGTGCATACCTCTTTCTGTGTCATCATCATCCCTCACACACCTTTATGTCCCCGTTCCTCCTCCGCCTGTGCGGAGTAACAGGCTATAGCACTAGCTCAGGCTGACCTCCGTGCCTTCCCTCAAATAAAATCTCTCTCTAACGCTTTGTATGCCTTTAGCGAGGAGAAGGAGGAGGATGTTGGTTACAAGCGGATCTACTTTTGCTTTGCCCTTTTAAAATTTGTAGCCAATAAAATTATCTATCATGAAACACGCTTGCCATCTCTTCAAACTCGGTTTCGTAAAGTGACTGTCCAAATATTTCTGAACATCTATGATCCTGCCCCGACACGCTCTTACTATGTGTTCATTTGCGAACTGGCCGCATCCTTTTTTTTTTTTTAGAATCAGTGGTCTGTGCCACATTGTCCCCAGGTAATTATTGTGCAGAGGATCTCGGAAAGTTTACGGTTATTAAACCGTGGCGTTGTTTTCTCATATGTACCGGCTCTTACTGTAAGCGTTGAGTTTGATCTATTTCTTGAGAATGCTGAACTCCTCCCTATTAGATACCTTAAGGGCTTTTGGAAGACCACCTTGAGAGAATTCAGATAAAATGTGTAGGCTTTTTAAAGAAAATATTTGGGAATCAATGGGATTCATATGATAGTAATGCGTTAACATTAGCTTTCCCCTATTTCGCCCCTTTTGTGCGTTCCCGTCGTGCGCGGAATGTTGAGCCGTCCTTGACTCTTCGTCGCATAGCCTCGGCATTCTTTCATCAACACCCTTGTATAGGATCACTCTTACCGCTCGTAGGAGAAGAGGCGTCCATCATACCTGAATGCCTGAATGATCTTCGTCGTGTCCTGCCCGAGCGGAGGTGCACCATACCGAACTTTGTTGCACTTGGCATTGCAAGAGTCGCGATATAATTATTTGTTTCACAGTCGAGGTATCGACGCTTTATACCGTAATTATACAGATCCCACGCCATCTTGGAATCTATGGTAATGCGAAGCATTTACCAAGGTGCACAACGTACCATATTTTTGCGCGTATAACTCGCACCCAAATTAACAGAAGATTAACAGAAAGTGGGGGTGCGAGGTATATGCGAAATTCACAATGAAGTATGGCTTCACGGCAACGCGTGCCACACTGCCGTGAAGCCACACTTTAAGGCAAGCTTACCGTCATTCGAAGTTTCGTTATATCCTAGGGCGGTAGTAACAAGAGGGGGGGGGGGGGCGGGGGGCAGGGTGCCGGGTACCAGTTTGGGGGGGGGGGTGTCACATATGTCTCAAGACGCCCCTCTTTTCGCCAGCTTGACTACCAATAAATGGTAAAGGATTCTCCAGTAACCAGCATCCCGAGTTCGTGTACCCGATGTACCAGATGTGTAGTGACGCTGAATTGTCGGCTGCAGCTTTTTAACATCCTACGTAATAACTGCACAAATGTGCGGGCTAAAAATCTTAATTGGCCTAGTGGTCGCTACACTACTCGCCTTAGCGGAACGCTTCATGTGCTCGTGCGGTGCACTCATCTCCGATCATGGTTTGTGTGTCGTCAGTATATACAGGGTGTCCCAGCTAACTTTAGCCAAAGTTATAGAAAATATGCGAATGCCACGTAGCTGGACAGAATAAAGGTAATGTTTGCCGTCGCTTGGAGGTACTCAAATTATTATATTAATTCCGCCTAATTAGACAGTTAGTCTTGTCAATTAATCAACTTCTTAAATATTATAATTAGATGAAAAGTGTCAATTAAAAAATTGTAGAGCAACCAGAAAAAATCTCGATATAGCTTTCTGTTGCTCAATACGTGCTACATAAAAGCGTTTATCCGAGCGTGAAAGAAGCCCGTGAATACACGCAAAATTGCCGCGCGACTGGCCGCTCGATGCACTTTGCGTTACCTTACAACACTAGGTAACCATTACAACCATTACAATATTAGCTTGGTTCTGTCCAACTACGTGGAATTCTCACATTACCGTTACAATATTAGCTTGGTTCTGTCCAGCTACGTGGCATTCGCATATTTTAAAGCTCTGCCTAAGGTTAGCTGGGACACCCTGTATACAGTGTTCCGTTAATCAGTTTTGTATCGTTTGTATTGGTTTTGAATCAGTTTCGCGGTGTTGAATAAAAACACTGTCTCCTTGTTTTAGCTAATTATCACTTTATCATTTTGTTGTTGTTGTTTCACTTCGTATCAGAAATACAGTGCCTTGTTTCAGCTGCACGAAATTTTAAGGAAACGTGAATTTTGTGAGAATATTTCCCAATATTATATCAGGATATGTGCGTTTGTGACCACTAGGAACTCGGTATCGTGCAAAATATGGCAGATAATTCATTAGGATATCTTAAATAACTGCTTAATTAGCAAATATAGCGCAAATTCGAAAATTGAGGACCCAAAGTCACATTATTAACTCAACAAAACTTCTTCTCTAAACAATATCGTCTTGGATGCAAGAGCCTGCAGTACTTTGGCACTGCGGGCGGCCCAGTATGGCAGTACCGAAAGAAATATGAAAGAGTGCACCAGTAACGTCGATCTCTCTGTTCCCTCCATTGCGAGTATCCAGTAGCTCAAGCTTTAGCTGACGCGGGCTTCATCGCGGCGTTCTCTTTTTTTGCATGGTGACGCCAGGAATCGACGCGAAGCGTGCTCTATTCCGTTCCCAACCTTGTGGTGGTACCGCAGCTCGGATAATCACGTTTGCCAATAGCAGCAAATAAAGAAAGGCTTTATGGATCAGAATGAAGAGAACTCGCAATTGCCATAGAATTGGCGCCGGCGCAGCAGAAAGCAGCTGGTGTTTTCTAAGAGGGTGCGGAGATCAGTGTTACTGACACGCAATTTAATTTTCGTTTAGTTTCAGGGCTACCCACACCCAAATTACTACACGCCGCAGTACCTAAGTCGATTTTTGTGCAGTTGTTTTTGGGCAGCATCTTACTGTCGTCCTTCAATCTTCGAAATAAGATATTGCCTCTAAAATTGCGAATTAAAACTTTGTTAAAATATATTTGTTACTTGTGAGCCATATTTTCCACAATGCCGCATCTGTATTGGCTGGCAAGCCTTACAGTCTGACAACAGATGTGCAAATGCGCTTACCACAAGTTATCAGCGCAGCATCCTGTGTTATTCGGTGCAGAAAATAAAACAGCGTGTATACCTGCTACATTCCCGATCTCTGGGAACGAAAGCGAGGGGGGGGGGGGGGGAGGCATGCGCAATAGCCAAGGCGGCTGTGCTGGTGCTGAAACATTATGGTGAAACATCACCCCCCCCCCCCCCTCCTCGGAAATTTTCTATATCCTCGCCTGGCTTACTACACCCAGGGGGGAGGGGGAGGGAGTGACAGAAGACCATGGGCCCCGGGTGTCAGACGACCTAGCTACGCCACTGCCCCGCCCTCTCCCCACCCCTGCGCGTTGAAGCTCCCTTCTCCCCTTTTTTGTGGTCGCCCATTCTCCTCCTCTGGGTCGCCATGTTGCGTTTAGTAGTTAGCGAATAGCACCCCGGCATACGTCACCAGTTCCCGCGGCGCATTCTCGGTCGGCGCGATACGGCGGTGAGCCAATTCACTCAGATTTTCGGCTCGGTCGCGTTTGCTCCGTCGGCGTTACCCATGCGAGGGTTTCTCCGTCCTCGATGTCATCCGCTGTCGTGTGAGTGATAGCTGCGAAGCGATCCGATTCACGTCACATATCAGGTAATTGATTCGTCCGCGATAACGTCCGGCGTACGAATCCAGCTTCATCAGCATCGCCGAAGAATAGGGGAACCGAGCCGCGGGCCACAGATACCTCGTGTCGACGTTTGCTTAGCAGCAGCACGAAGAGGCTTACGCGAATTAACTTCTGCTGTAGGGCTCTCTTAGGGGCCACCTGAAGCAGATTATTGCATACTTTGTTAGCACCCGCTTTTATATATTGGTCTAACATCAGCCTCCCTGGCGCAATCTTTAGTAGAACGCCTTACTCCACCTGAAGTACAAAGCACGATTTGTCAGCGTAGAGAGAATAACGCAAGTGTAGGAATCCGGGAAGTCGACTACTGCGGCGAAGCCGACCCCGGGGTGATGCGGTTGGCGAAACTCCATGGTAAGCATTTTTAAAAACTGATTGCTGAAGAATGCCTCGTTTTTCGAAAATTCTGCTCTAGCCACTAAGTCCTGACAACGGTCTCATGCCGTATGTCGCGTCTAGATTAAATCCGCTGGCTGCATTTTTTTTTCTTTGGACACTTTTGTAGACCCGTTTAAAATGCATGGGGTTATTTTTAAAATTCTGACTCCAACACAGCGAGAATTCATCCACTAATTGCACTCTAGTGGCATAGACTCTATGGCTCCCTCTATATGTAGGTCCAGTTTGGTTTTATTCCTTTGGTTGAATTTTTTTTCCTGCGGCGCTTTTGTTCAGTTGCTATGCGGTGAAACAGCACTACAGGGGCAAAGTATTCGTCCGTCATTGAATTGACGGGAAAGCGCTCGTCGGTCATGTTCAAACTCGTAAACTGGAATGTGCAGCTACAATGTACATTCACGCCCTGACATATAAGGAAAGATGACACTGTCAGATTTCACTTTTGTACTTCAATGCGTAAAACAGTGGTTTCTTTAAAAAATAACTGGAACGCCAATGCATTTCGTCGGACACATTGAAAATAATATCTTGGAACTGCTCCTGTCCAGAAAATTCGTTTCAAGTGGATACACCGTGCGAACTCAGCGGGTATAATTCGTAGATTGAAAAATGGGGCGTAAGGTAAGTAATTAAAACATTAATTAGCGTAATTATGTTAATTATTCAATTGAACCTTTTGATTTTTCGTAGAAGTAATGGCCACCTTATCGAGTAATTTAGATCAAAGGTTAGAATCGTGCTATCTGCCATAGGCAATCTTTAAAGAATTTGGTGTAGCTAAAAAAAACCCTGTATATCAAATGAAAAGTCATTCAAGGAGTGACTAATTTATGATAGCTAGCAGTGGTAGGACTGAGTTACTAGTGATCACGAATCACTTTTTTCAGTATGGCAGTGGTAGCCTTTATTCATATACGTCATCATTGTTATAAATCCAAAAGTCATTAAGTCACTACTTTGGTTACCGCTGTTGACCGATCACGCCCGGTAGCGATCACTAGTGATATGCTCAGTATGATGTTCTCGTATTTTATACGATGTGAGCGTAATAGATATAAAATGAAAAGTCATAAAAACGATAATTCAATTATACTAACTAGGAGATAGTAAGACAGAGTCACTACTTATCACAAACAGCTGTGTTTACTATGACAGTGGTAACCTTGATTCGTGCAAGTCGTCATTGGTATCAATCTTTAAAACGTGATTGCATGAGTATCTTGCTTAGTATATTTAGTTTAATTGATGATATCATGTCATTAGTGATCACTAGTGATACGTTCCGTTTAATGCGGTGGCACTTTTAAGCACCTTAACGTGATGGCTATCAAAAGAAGTAATAAAAATTGTAATTAAAATATTATAACGAAGAGATGGTAGGGTTGAGTCACTAATGATTAAAATTAAATTGTAGGATTTCACGTGCCAAAACCACGATCAGATTATGAGGCACGCCGAAGGGGGACTCCAGAAATATTTACCACCTGGAGTTCTTTCACGTGCACCTAAATCTAAGTACACAGGCATTTTCGCCCCCATCTAAATGCGGCCGCCGTGGCGGGAATTCGATCCCGCGACCTCGTGCTTAGCATCCCAACACCATAGCCACTAAGCAACCCCGGAGAATAATCGTTAGTGTTCGCGAATCAGTTTGTTTAGTAAGACATTGGTAGTCTCCATTTATTCATTATCATTTCTATGAATCAGTTTCATTAAACTTATTCTTTCTGAATACATAGCAGACACAGTCTAAATACTGGTGATCACTAGTGACTATGATAACTTCAGTGTTCTCGACTGAACTTCTAACATTTCCACAAAATTTTGCTTGCCTCGGCGTTCGAAGGCGTTCGTGCGGAGACACGGCGACACTCGCACACGTGCCCTGGGAGTGTAGAAGCGCCGTTCCCTACTCTACCACGGAGTCCCTCAGAAGCTCACTACTCGCCGACCAGCAATGGGCCGTCCAGCAGGCCCGCGAAGCGGCCGCCAGCTGCTCCCTGTCGGTCCCTACGCGGGAGACGCCCGCTACGCGCTAAATGCGTCCTGCAGGACCAGAATAAAGCTTTCCAGTCCAGTTGAAGGACGTTCTAGATGCTTGGATTACTCGCGCTGAAACTTTTATATCCTTTATTTATCTAAGCGTTTGAATTGCCGGTTGAGGATGCGATGCAGTCTCTAGATATAAATGTTTCGTTCGGTCCCGGAACGCACATTTACTGGGCGTATAATCCCCGCTGAAAGAAAGGCCTTTTACCGTACTGCAGTTCCCACTCAAATGTATAAAAAGAGGCATCCTTACCACGTGTATAAGAGCAGCCCTCCATATATCGTGCACTCGTCAGCTGTCAGCTAGCTTCAGAACCCAGCTCACCCGTATCAGCGAAGCAGGATGCCCTTCGGTTTCGATTTTCGGCGTCCGTGAAGCAGATGTCACGTGCAAAAGAAATACCGAGCGAAAGAGAAAAGCAGAGGAAACGCTTGCGCAAGTGATACCATACGTTCATGCTCTCTTGCATAATATCTAGATAGCCTCCCGCCATGATGTAAGAGTTGCGATGTCAGCACCGTGCAGGCTGTCCGGTTTGTGCGCCATGATGAGCCGTAAGAAGAGCACGTTCTATAAAGCACGCTACCATGCATGTTTATGGAAACGTGAGCGTCGCGGGTAGCTTGTCTTATCATACCATTCACTTGTGGAAAAGAGTACATAGGGCAGACTGGCCAGTCCTACAACGATCGGGGCAAACAGCACCGCCTCAATGTAAAGAATGGTTTCGGAAGCTCAGTGGCAACACATTGCAAGCTTTGAGGGTTATATCTCAGGATCAATAAAACGAAGGTTATAGGCAGGGCGAGAAACAGAACGGAGAGGGAGGTGATAGAGGCGTTTTACATAAAGATAAAGGGTGATGCCTGCGTCAGCACGCCTTCATTATTTCTTCAAGGTAAGGAGTTTTCTCGCCAACAGTTTGCGTTTCTTTGAGTATCCACTCATAAAAAAGTTTACACCCTTTGGGGCTTATCTTGTCCTACTGCAACAATCGCCATCTGTCTTGCCCGTATTTCCTTTCCTTTGACGCTGCGAGCCCGGTACTTCCAAGTCACGAACGACTTGCGCGTTATCAACGTGACATAGCATTCTCGACAAGCAAGTAGCGAGCGCAGCGTTTTCAATTATTATTATTATTATTATTATTATTATTATTATTATTATTATTATTATTATTATTATTATTATTATTATATGGAAACAAGCAAGCACACAAAGGAAACAGGGATGGAGCAAGCTGACAACTGCCAGCGAGAGGGGCACAACGCCTGCCTACTCTGTCGGGAGGAGGGAACGAAAAGAGGAGAAGAAAGGAAACAAAGAAATAGGAAAGAAAATACGAAATAAACATTTTCAAGAAAGTAAATTCAAGCAAGGCAGATGACAATTACAGTTGTGGGACAAATAAACGCCCCAAAGTGTGCAACTGCTTTAAGAATGTAGCGTCATAATTTTTTATGCTGCCTCCATTTTGAGAAGATGGAACAGGATGTTAGCACAGGTTGTAAAGGTCACGCAGATATAGCTCAACGAACGTGCTAACGACCGCTACCTCCTTACGTTAAGAGTATCAAATGCTATTTATAAACTCTAAAAGTAAATTCGCCGTCACATTTATTCCTTTGCATCAGGTTCCCGAAAACGCAAGGAGCTCTTGTCTCGGTCGTATACGACTTGCACGTATATTTTATGAAAAGTGAAAAATGCCACAAATACGCAAATCTACTGCAAATCGCCGCGGAACGCTTGCGGATGTGTGGCGCTGTTTAGTGGCTTTAGAAATTATTTAAAAGTGCGGATCGGGTAGCTCACAGCAAACGAAAAGATTGTGTCGGATAACTTCACATAAATAAAACAAAGCACAATGGCAGTGAGAAAGAAAATCCATCTTAGTTGTATATCTGACATTTTAGCTGAGCTGCGCTAGGTTGTTTTGCATCCTTACGGTTTCTGACGTTAGCATAGGCGTCTCTTCGACTCCTGGAATCGGGGCAACCTGCGGAGCGATGAACGGCAGGTGTGTCTTAATATTAAATTATGGGGTTTTACGTGCCAAAACAACTTCCTGATTATGAGGCACGCCGTAGTGGAGGACTACAGAAATTTCGATCAACTGGGGTTCTTTAGCGTGCACCTAAATTTAAGTACAGGGGTGTGTCTTAGCTGATCCAATAACGATTTATTTGGATTTCCCGTAGCCTATATAGCATGGAGCCTCAGGCTATATAAGCTCAGGTGAAATTAGCCACACCACTTCAATAGCTTATTCTGCAATTCGAAATGCATAAAGCTTGTATTGTAATGCTTTAGTATCTATTTTATAGAAAAAAATGAAAACTCGATACCTTTCTCTTCAAGCTGGTTGAACACTTTAGCACCGGTGCGACACGGTAAGTGACATGGTAAGAGCCTCACCTGATTAGGTACCTAATCATGCTGTGGATTTGCCAGGCTGTGAGACGGCTAAAGAAAACACAGACACCACGGGGGACAATTGCTTGACGTGTACATATTGCTCGGCGTAAAATATTGGTAGTTTTCGTTGACTGATCTTAACTACCCCAATATGAACAGAGGGCAATGGGGGATGCCGTGGTAGAGGGTACGGAATAATATTGACCTAGGGTTTCTTAATGTTCATTAAGACGTAAAGATACACGTGTTTGTAGTTTGTCGTTAAAATAAAAACGACCCAAATAGCCGCGTTTCCACCCATGACGTCATGCAAAGCAGCAGCCCATTATTGCCACTGAGCCAACGTGATGATTTTCGCCAGTTTTAAATTGGCCATGTACATAGGTATATATTCGGTTTCATTACGGTTTCATCAATGCTTAGCAAAGAGACAAGGGCACGGCATAACGCTATCATTATGTGTATTCCGTTTTCGTCCAGTACACTGCGTGTGTCATCACGCGAATTTTGAATGTTGAAGGTCTGTACGCCACGTGGTGTGAAAGTCGCGAACTCAAGGCGTTGTCCGGAATTGCTGGGATTGAAATAGTCGCACGCCTAACGCGCCGCTTAACTAGACGTCACACCTGCTTCAGACAGCAGGGTGCGAGGGAGAAAATTCTTGACGTCAATCTCACGCACCTGCTCCCAACAGCCTTTGCGGGTGATGCGCAGAGTGCGCGACTGAGGCTAGCCAGACGCCGAACAGCGAGTAAAAAACTCGCGGAAGCGATGCTTCGCATTAAAAAGCAAAACACATAATTTTTTTGTGTCAGTACTCCTTTGAAGCTCAAGGAGTGCCGCGTGCTAATGGAGCAGGCAAACTCTGCTCAAACGCCCTCGATTCCCGGGTTTGTAGTTTCTAGTATGCAAGCCAAACCTGGCATGAACTAATGAGGAAGCAACTTTTGGCCGTTCGCATGTAACAACAGTTCCTTGTGTGCTAGCGGTAACGTGCCGTTACGTAACAACAGCGCAACAATACTGTAGCACTCGGTGCTGTGATGGCACCACAGTGCTATCGCATATTTCGCTAACGAGATCCTCAGGCACCGGCACCGCCGCCTAGTCACGAACGATTACCAGCGTTGATGTCTAAACTACACTCGTACGAACAGTTTGTCATACATGACATAAACCATCATTACAGTTTCAAATTGTTTAGTAAATTAAATCTTGCAGCTGGATGTGACGTTGGATATTTAAGGGCGGAATTATGAGACATCACATGCGCTTTTAGCGCCTAGGATGCCATTTGCCGAACATTGAAAGGCGTTTTTAAAATGCAATGTTGATGATACAGGAATGTCACAGAAGAGACTGCGGTTCAAGCCGGACAATTGCCTTGAACACACCATAGAGCAGTAGCGGATGAAAAAGAACTGCAGCTGCGTGACTTGCGGCCACATTGGAGCGGGTTTCTTTATACGCATATCGAGGGATCCGGACGAAGCGTCTAAGACCGTCCTCAGCGCCTTCACTCGGCTGTGCAGTTCCAGCTTGAGAAATGCATTTGGTGAAACGGAATCCTCCGACAGATTGCGATATCCTTTGATGTAACAGGCCGCCTCCTCTTCCAAGACCCACAGGGTGGGAGAAGGCGGCTGCTGCCCCCACGTCGCATGCCTCACGACTGCATTCCACAGTTGGTAAGCCAAGATAAAGCCCAACGACGCCATGTTCAAGTGGAGCTCTCCATCGCTGTAGTAGAGAGGCTTCACCAGCGCACCGACGGTAACTGTGAGCGTGTTCCGGTGGTAGTCGTACGCGACAACAGGTTTCTCCGCAGCGTAGTGCTCGCCCACACTCACGGCGTCCGTGCTGGTCAGTAGCCTCAGATAGCCCACATTCAGAAAGTGCGATCCGCACATTTCTGGCACGTGAGCGATGGACGCCAGGGCGGCGTCCACATCGAAGTCTCTCTCGTCGGGGAGACGCCAGCGCATAGCGCTTATCCATTGAAGTGTTCTCACTTTAGCCACCTCATTCTGCCAAGTGACGGCAATAAAATCGTGCTTAAACCTCTCCATCACGGCGCTAACAACGTTTCGGATGGCTCGAGCGTCTCTTTCGCGGCTGACGAGGGTGCGGGCGACGAACGCTGTCCAGAGTTTTGTCATCAGCGACTGGCTCATAGCAGCGCAGTAGTTTACCGTGTCGAAGGCGACGTTCTCGGAGCCTGCAAGCTTTAAGCGTGCGTATTCCCACTCTAGGACAGCCTCGAGCAGTGTCATAAGGATATAGAGACCTCTCACTTCTCGGTGAGAGGCTTGCAAAGAGCGCGACAGATTGCACAAAAGATCCACATTCCTGACCGCAATCAGTGAATCTGGTGCGAGTCGTGATTTATTCGGAAGGTACTTGTTGATCTTAGATAGCCACAGTGTCATGTTTTGGGGTGTAAGGAACCTAAATGCTTGTCTGACACGTACTACAAGACATTCTTCCGTAATCTGAACCGCCTCTAGGCGAACGTTTATTACGTGGAGGTCGAAAATCCGCTCTTCCTGTTTCTTGATTTCCTCGAAAGCACTGACAAAGCTCTGCAGCAGCCTCTGAATGTCGTTGTACACGGGGACCCTGAGCCTTTTCGACAGTGGAAGCGCTGGCTGTATGAAGACTAAGCCCGACGGTTCAGTCCGAATCCAGAGAAAACTAGGTATACTTCTGTGTAAGGATAAATACACAACTTGATCCAGGAGGTCTTCGAGAGCCTTGGCCCGAAGCCATACTCTCAGTGATACACCGAGGTTCCGAAGGAAGCTGCTTATTGTCGCACGGAGGTCGTGCTGTCCCGTGAATGCACTGTGGCACGACGCGTAGAATGTGGCAAGCTTACCAAAGGCGTGCGCGGTTTTGCTGGCGGCGTACCCGACGAGCGAGGCGTTCAGCCTCATGAGGTTTGCGCGCTCCACTTCTCTGAGCACGGCGCCGCCGCCGGGGTTCCAGCTAGCGCCGCTGCAGACGAAGCCGTAGAAGTCGTCGCAAGGCGCCTTGTGGGGATCCACGATGGCGGCCAGTCGGCGGTGGTCACTCCGGCACGCGTCCGTGGTGCAGGGCCCGGCGCTTCGTTCCACCAGGACCTGGAACGTCGTCAAGCACACGGCCGTTGCACCCGCGACCACAGCCGAGACAGTAAGCAGGCGGCACCAGGAGAATGGCGTTCGGCGCGGCTTGGCGTCGACGACGCCGGCGGCGGCAGACATCGGCGGCCTGGCAGAGGGCCACCAGGGCATGGCTGCTGTGTTGCACAATGCCGTTGCCGCACTCGCAAAGTCGCAAGTTTGCGACTACGCCCAAAATGCACGACGACACAGCGCGCTTGCAACAAGGTCCACTAGCTCACTAGCGCTCGCTGATGTTGTTGTTGCTGTTATCCCGAATAATTCTGGCGCATACCCACAGCGGGCGATTGGTCATCAATAAGGTGGTTAAGCGAAAAGGACCTGAAGAGGGAAACCATACATATATATAATTTGCGAATTGTATATAAAACGTAAAGTGTGCGGAGGGGAAGAAAAAAAGAAATACACCAACCGCTAAACTTAAAAAAATTAGGAATAAATTCAGCAGGGTAATCGATTGGATTCATTAAGAAAATTTCTAACTGCCAAGCAAACATTTCTGTTGCTGAATCCAAGAATAGAGGCTCCAAAAGACAGGATCACAGGTACGGACAATTTATACCAACACTGCGTAGCGGAGTTTGTAATAATCTTTCTCTTATTACGTCTACAGGAGAGATAGAAAAAAGAAATGATCTATTGCGTCTATCTCGCCACAATATGAGCACAGTACTCAGGGAACAAGTCCAGACCTATAGATAAAAGAATTTCTTTTATCGCAATTTGAAATTAAGAACATTGTCCTTGGTATTTATATTGATTTTACTAAAGCATTTGATTGCATCCTTCACTCGGTTCTGCTTGATAAGCTTGAAACCTACGCTATTCGAGGGCACTGTGGGAGCCTTATAAAATTGTATCTTGATAATCGCTATCAATATGTTGAAATAAACAATAGCCGCTGAAATTTGAAACATATCACCAGAGGCGTTCCTCAGTGTAGTATTCTTGGCCCGTTCCTGTTTATTGTATATATAAATGACTTAGTAAATATCTATAAAGATGCGAAATACGTAATGTACGAAGACGATGCGAGTATATTTTTTTCATCACCTGACTCTAGTAGCCTTGAGAATAAAGCTAACACTGCTCTGAAAATTCTTCATTTATGGTCAAAACAAAACTGTCTACACATCAATATAACCAAAACAAAAGCAATAATCTTTAGGCCCAAATCTAAACAAATAATCAGTTCCATCAACCTTGTTTATGACCATGTAAACATAGAAATTGTGGATAGTTTTAAAATACTTGGAGTTACTTTCACACAGAATATGCTTTGGGACATGCACATAGAATCGATATTGGGCAAATTATCTCGTGTAGTTGGCATGATAGTGCGGCTGAGACCACTATTACCTTACAGAATCAAGGTTCTTGTTTATACCACCCTATTTTTTCCTACACTTTATTACTGTCTGCTCGTGTGGGGTACCACATCACGTACGAATCTAGAAAAGATACATATACTTCAGAAAAAGTTTTTGTGAGTACTAATTAACCTGCCTTACAATGCCCACACATCAAACTTATTTCCGAAAGCAAATATAATACCCGTGTTTAACCTTTATCATTACAAGTTAAGTCAAGCTTTCAAACGGAAGGTAAAAGAGAATTTAAAGTTTCTTCATGAGTTATCTAATCTCACCAGGAACACACATTCTTACATCACAAGGTGTACGGAACAGTGGAAGGTGGTCACACAGCGTGTCAATTATTCTACACAAAAGATATCATATACACTACCAACACTTTTAAATTTGTTTCTGAAATCAAGTCTTGATATTTATACAACTGATGTACGAGCTTTACGTCAACATTTTGTCACTCAATCTTTCTTAAATAATTGAAGAGCGTTTTTCAGGTAATTTGTGTTTTTGCGTTTATTTTTTGTGCAAATTTCACATGTCGTCAATTGCTATGTATATGTGTCTCCTGTTCAATCGCTGTTTGCCTTGTAAAGGAGGCTGCGGGCTTTAGTCATGTCGCTTGCCTCTAAAGCGACTTTTACCCGCACAGTCCTCCATCACTGATGGAAATAAAGAAGTTATTATTATTATTATTATTATTATTATTATTATTATTATTATTATTATTATTATTATTATTATTATTATTATTATTATTATTATTATTATATGTTGATAGAAATTTAGCGTCGGTATACGACAGCGCAACCTATTGATGCACAATTCCATTTTTCGTGTCTGGGAAAGTTCTCTGCGCCAGGGATATAAAAGAGGGTAGTCCGTGTAATTAGTCAGTGCAGAGTTTGGCACTGCTTGCATGATGACATGCTTACGAAACCGAGCAGCTTGTTCTTGTCCCTTAGTGAAATGGCGCAACCTGCTCTGGGGGATCGGCCATGAATCGGGTGGCGAAAAATACGTTTACTGTGATTTGTACGCTGGTATTGTTCCGCTTCATCTTTTCTTTAAGCGCAATAACAATGATACCGACCCGCCGTGGTTGCTCAGTGGCTATGGTGTTAGGCTGCTGAGCACGAGGTCGCGGGATCGAATCCCGGCCAGGGCGACCGCATTTCGATGGGGGCGAAATGCGAAAACACCCGTGTACTTGGATTTAGGTGCACGTTAAAGAACCCCAGGAGGTCGAAATTTCCGGAGTTCCCCACTACGGCGTGCCTCATAATCAGAAAGTGGTTTTGGCACGTAAAAACCCCATAATTTTTTTTAAAATAAAAAACAATGATACCATTGAAAATCCTGTATAATAGACCGGGAGCTGATACTGCATGGTGACGTTGATTGCAGAGGTGATGACGACGTCAAAGGCAGTGGCACATACATGGGACTGGCCATAAATCGGGTGGCTGTCAAAGATGTATTGGAGGAAATAGCTTAATACGTAGCGGCGCAATTTTCAACCAATGCAACGGTGACCTAAATAATAATAATAATAATAATAATAATAATAATAATAATAATAATAATAATAATAATAATAATAATAATAATAATAATAATAACTACAATAATAATAATAATACAGATGATGATGACGACGATGATGATTAAATGTCTATTATAGTGCCCAGGAACAGCTATACGGAGCCTTCGTACCCGTGCACATAGTAATATACGAGTGACAAAATGCGCAGAGACGATAAAGGCTGTACACAAAACAATATGAGATAAAGAAAGAAATAGGGAAACAGAAAGTAGAGGGCCCGTAAGCCCGTCATTTCTACAGCATATCTTCAGTGAGCGCGAAGCCGCTCCGGGCTTGGTGGACGAGCACTTGAGCACCTTTGGGAAGGCCTTCCTGTAACGGGTGTTCGTTTCGTGGGATCGTCTCCCATATGGCGTCTGCCGCCGAACGGCGCAGACGCCTCAGACCACTTGCGATCTGGATCTGTCGGCAAAGGAGGGGCAGATTCGGGTTGCACTGCACGGGAAGAGCGGGAATGCATCAGCTCGCTCGCCGGCGCATGGATCATGGCATGGATAGCCTCGTTGCCGTAGTTCGGTTTGAGGAGGACTCGCAGTATGTTTAAATACATAAAAAGGAGATAACTGAACCTATAGCTGGAACGGTAAACTCGCAGAAACACACAACGCACGCATGTCCACCCCCCTTCCCCCCGCCACAAACACACACACACACACACACACACACACACACACACACACACACACACACACACACACACACACACACACACACACACACACACACACACACACACGTGCACGCACACACACACACATAAACACACACACACACAGCAGCCACTTCCGACTATAATGCGCCAAGGGCTATTGTGCTCTTGAACACATGTCGCAAAGGGGAATACTTCAAGGCGAAAGCTACGCTGCACTTTCCGCCCGTTTTGGAATGCTTGCCTTCAAAAATGCCGTTAATTATTTCTTGCACCTTTCATCAGTTAAGGCACACTATCTATTGTGATTATTCTGCTGACAACGATCTTTATAAAACAATAGACAAAATGTGTCAGTACTTTTTGAAAGGGCTAGTCAGACAAAAAAAAAAAACGCACACACACACAGGCAAAGGAAAAAACGATGGGCGACGACTCCCAAATGTTGTTTTTCACTCTATACATATAAAGCGCCTGATGAAAGCACTGGTAAGGAAGAGAATCGTACGATATTGTGGCTCACTTGGCAGTCTGCGCCCGTCCTCGCCGAACCTGTCTCTCTAAAGCTTTGCTATAGCTGAACGCCGTGTTTGTGTGTGTCACGAAGGAAGCCCGGTTTGCTCCGTTTGATTTGACAGTATTACTGCCATTGTGGTACGACCATGCATCTATAGTGGGTCCCACAAACGAACAAACGCTAGCCTACAAACAGCAACCCAACAGATCGAGACACATAACTAGACGCTCCATCCCGCACACCTTCTAGCCGGAGGTGCGATGGGACCGAGGCGGCATGCGCCCTTGGAGTGGCAGCACCGAAAGAACCGTTTAATTTGGCGTCAGTAACCGTGCGCTTCGAGGCTCTGAGCCCAGACGACGTCCTCGTCGTGGGCGCAGAGCGCGGCCAGCAACGGCGGCTTGTAACGTCGCCGCAGCCGGGCGCGCACGGCACCCAGCAGCGGTTCAGGCACCCGGCGCTTGACGAAGAAGCGCACCAGGGCCTCCCGGGGGGTGCCGCGGTAGAAGAGCGCGTACACCAGATCCAGGCAGGCGAAGCGGATGCGCGGCGAGCCCGAGAAGAGGCCTTCGAGAGCGATGCGGCAGCCGTCGGTGACGATGACACGGTTCACGCGTTTGGTGCTCATCACATGCTCCAACAGAAGGAAGACGATCTCTAGCTGCAGCTCCTCGCCGCAGACAGCCATGAGTCGCTCGAGCGGGTACAGCGTGTAGTTGTGGTTCACCTCGATCATCTTGAAGAACAAGCCCTTCGCTCGCACGTACGTCAGGCCGTCCGCCTTGTCGAAGAGCAGCAGATCGTTGAGCATGCGCGTCAGGCTGAACGTGCTCAGACGGCGGCCGTGCTTGGAGACGATCTCATCGATGGCGTTCAGCGCGCCCAGCACTAGGTTTCGGTTGCGGCTGTGCAGGCATCGCGACACGAGTGGCACCACGTCGACGAGAAATCCCTGCACGCCGCCCATGAGCGGCATCTTGCGGTGAAGCGCTTCAAAGGCGCGCACGTCTTCCGTGTCCAGCGTCACCGCCAGCGTCCGAAGGAAGCCCTCCACTTTTTCTGACGACGGGGTCAACAGTCCCCGCCGGGCCAGGCTCACTAGCAGCTTCATTGGCCACCCGGTATACCGCTGCTGGGCCTCCGAGCCGTTTGCTTCAGCCTCGAGCTGCTACAGTCGCGGATAGGTTGCCTCGGCTGCCTTGTCGTCCTCCTCGTCGTCGTCGTCCAGCACTGCACCGCGGGTCACGAGCATGACGGACGCCTCGAGCTGGTGCATTCACTAGCTGTCCATGCAGCACACCTACCAGCACTGTGACCAGACTTCAGAGGCGCTTCTCGCATTAACTGAATTTATGACTTGTGCGCAGGGAGTTCACGCCTTCGCGATCATACACTGGTCAGCAAGAACACTGCTCCTACCTGATGCCGTTGGCGCAACGCACTGCAACAATTCTTGCCATGGACTCTGCTGTCCTTTGTAAGTAATTAGGTCAAGAATATGCCAGGTTTGTTAACAAAGGTCACGAATTTCCTGTAGGTTGCAAGGAGACGCTCTGTGATCTCTTAGCTGGCATGGCATAACAAGATGTCTCGGTATGTGCATTAGGGACAAGCCAGGATACCAACAGGAATTCATCACTGACATGGACTGGACAAAATTCTAGTCCATGTCAGTTCACGTGGGGAAACAAGTCACGAGCGTGACGAAGCTGGTAAGCAATGATTCTGCCAAGGTCTGTGCACAATTTCATAGCGCATGGGCTTCACTACAATCAACCGCCGAGGGATTCCCCAACCTACTTATAGCGTAAACGCCTCTATTCGCTGTCACTGCTCTGGAAGAGAGTGTCCCCAGGCCAGCAAGTGCACCAAGGCGCCACTGTGGCTTCCCGAGCTGCACGAAACCGCGATTCGCACTGCAGCAAGGGGGACCGAAGGAACTCATCGAAAGCCGGCGCGGCTGAAACCCGCTGTTAGCCGATGACGAGGTGACGGGCGCACCGAAAATTGATAACGCCGATAAATAATGTGAAAGTTTCAAACTTGCCGACCAACAGCAGCCTGAAAACGATGACGTCCACTATTTCAATCGCTGATTATTGGCCTAGCCGTCTTAGTGGGTGCGATCCATGGCAGAGGTTCATCATCAACATGAACTTTTCTGGTTTATTGCGATTAGCGTTCTTGGGGAACTTCACACAGTTTGCGGTGTGTGTGTCTGTCCGTATCTAACCTCCTACTCGTATCCAGTGACCCAAGTTGCCTACTAGCTTGGGCCACTATCTATTATGTGCTGGCTGCTATCGTTGTTGTTGCCTCTAATGGCACGTACCCGCGAGGGGGGATTCGCGGAGTTCGCAATGGAAACACAATGGAGACGAAAGAGCATTCCTCTCGTTCAGTGCCTCTTGAAGCATCGTTGACCAGCAGTGGTGTTTTGGCTAAGTAGCGGGTGGTTTCAGGTTTCTCGCTAACCTTACTTTAGTCCTTCATTTATTAGCATTCCTTGCATCAGCGGTCTTGGGCGGATGTCGACCACTCCTGGCCAGGCGCGATCCGCCTGATCAGCATCCCTGCCACTTAATGAATTGCCTCTAAATTGATTTTTTTTTTCGCAGTGACATCAGCACCATTCCTCTTGCGCTGGTGCATGTAAATGGAGGTTCTATCAGGCTTACAAACCCGCAAGCTCTCCAGCAGGAACATAAGACCATGTCCAATCACTTCCAGACCATCACTGACGTGCGAGCGTTCGGACGGGGAGGTATAGTGAGTCGGTCACCAGATGAGACCTGTGTTGAAGACTTACTCAAATGCACTTAATTTATTCGCTTGCACCCCGGTGAGTGCTTTTATCCCGCCTCACCTTGCGTGTACCAAGGGTTTCGTACGGGGAGTAGACTCCCGCATAAGTCCAACTGAAACTCTAGACAAGCTCTCCGCAGCGGACGTAATTGTATTTACCGTTGCAATTGCCTTGTAAATAACCAGAGGATTCCGACTGAATCAGTAATTGCCACGTTTGTGGGAACATCATGTCCGTCAGAAATAAAGGTACGACCTCTTGTGTTCTGTGTAGAACCACTCGCGTCGCGTACAATACAATGTCGCAATTGTAGATTCGGGAAGCTTGCGTTGCCGCACACGTGCAGATGGTCATTCCTCAGGTGAATGCTCCGCATAATCTCAAAGGTGCTGCTTGTGGGGGAACACACCCAGCAGACTATTCGAACTGCTAAGCTCATGCTCAAGAAATACAAATTCCTGAAATGATCGACCTCCGTCGGTGCTTCCAAAGAGATGCAATTGCAGTTGTTAAAGACAGGGCTTTAGGATACTCCAGTGTTACAGCGTGCAACACTCCAAGCATGGATCTTTATCTCTCGGAAGCAATTGACTCTGCTGTGGAAAAGGCAACGGCTAAAGCTATGGACTAGTTGATATCCAATCTATGAGAATGCTTGGCGCAAATACTTTTCAGTCAGGTGATACAAATAATGCAGACCACTAAGGTACCGATGCAGTTTTCAGTACATAGCGCCACACCTCGAATGCCTAGGAACGAGGTAGAGACGCCTTCTACATCTACAGATCAGTCGACAGCCACTACTCCGCCAGTCCAACCAGGCGAGGATGAGTCTTCTTATTCAGACACCGTTAGTGTTACAGATATGGAACTTGACGCTCGAGCTCCCAAACGCATGGGATCCCCAATTTCTATGATTATGAAAACAAAAGAAAAAATAGTCAACCATCGCCTATGATTAAAGTATTCTAAAGGCAGCAGTTCCCTCTGCTACACAATTGGACACTTGAAAGTACTGCAGTGGAACTGTCGCTCTATATTCTCAGCTTTAACATGTTTATATTACCTATCTAATCAACTTAACCCAAATGGCATACTTCTTCAGGAAACTTCGCTTTCACCAGAGAAAAAATTTCATTTGAAAGGCGGAGGATTATTGATATTTGTTTACTAGAAAATTTGTCACTAGGCAAAAACTTCTTTTCAAATCAAGGACTCCAACGGTGAAACTTTGGCAATAGATTTATGTATCCCTGGGTATCATCTATTTTCAATTATAAATGCTTATTTCCCCACCGGTGTGCAAAATACGCGTCAACTTGGTAAGGCTGTGGTGCTTGTAGGAAATAAATTTTGTTTGCAGGGGTTTTTAATTCGCATCACGTGTCATGGAGGCTAAAAACAAATTTGTGCGGTAAGCGACTATAGTCACCTTAAAGTCACCTTTCATGTCAGAACACAGGACCCGTAACATTTGCCAGTGGTCACTTTCGTTCAATGTTAGATTTAACATTTTGTTGAGCTTGCATCAATGTTTCGTCGTGGTTAGCGCTTGACTCAGCAACCAACGGTGATCATTTTCCTTTGTCATTCGAAATAATTTGTCAAATAACATCTTTAGAATACCAGGCATGCACATTTGTGAACCACAATAAATTTAAGCCTTCCTAGCGTTCAGCCGCTTCGAGACTTGCCAATACCAATGATAGGGAAATCGCTTCAGCCATTAGTTTGGTTCTAGAGGGTTCCCGGAAGCAAACTGAATTTGTCATCCCTTCGGCTAAAGGCAACGCTTGTTGCACCGCAAAAGCTGCTTGGAAAATGCTTCTCCATGACCAATGCCCGACAAATTGGAAAAATGATCAGATTTCCGCTGGTATATTTAAGCGTACTGTTAATCAAGTCAAGTATGAATGTGATATTAGGAATTACGATTATCTAATAAAAAACGCAAGCGTTCCATTCGCATATGTCTTCGTGCTAGGAAGGTGCTACCTACCAACGTCCTTAGCTCGATTGTTTTGACCCCGCAAGAAATGAGCGCCTCCCCTGAACACTCTCAAAGAAATTTACACCCTTTGGGGCTTATCTTGTTCCACAACAATGAGCGTCATCCGTCTTGCCTTCGCAGATTGCGTGACAGTGCCCACAGAAACAGTTCTGTATCGTGTGTATGTGTGTCTAGTTTTTTTTTTAATTCTTTTTCTCTCTCTCTCCCCTATCGCATCCCATTGGCCCTCTCCCGGTACAGGATAGCCAACAGGAGATAATCTCTGGTTAACCTCCCTGTCTTTCCTTTGCCTTTCTCTCTCTCTCTCTCTCTCTCTCTGCGAGCCCGGTACTTCCATGTCACAAACGGCTTGCGCGTTATCAGCGTGACACAGCATTCTCGACAGGAAAGTAGCGAGCGCTGAGTTTTCAAGAAAGGAGACACAAGTAAGGCAGATGGCGGTTATTGCTGTGGAACAAATACACACCCCAAAGGTGCAACTGTTTTAAGCGCGAAGAGATCGCCAAAGGTTTAGAAAATCGATTTGCAGCCCAGATTTCGACTATTGAATTTGCAATAGACCCTTCGGGCGGCTTCACGTCAATTCCACTACCTGAGCTAAATCAGACTGCACTGTGCTTGTCGAATACAGCACCTGGTCCTGACGGAGTGACCAACTAATACAATGTTAAAAATATCGTTCCAGGAATCAACTAACGTTGTTTTAGACCTGGTAAACTTTTCAATTTAAAATACTTGGATTCTGTGGCAATGGAAGCTTGCCAAAGTAATAGTGATGCTTAAGAAACAATGGGGAGGGTGTACATCCGAGAACATTAGGCCCATTGCACTTACGCCAAACGTGGTAAAATTAATTGAGAGGCTTCTTCACCTTTCTATCATGAAATTTGTTAATGATAATTCAATTCTTAGTCTCCGTCAGATTAGTTTCAGGGCCGGCTGCTCTATCTGGCATGCCGACGTCGACTTAGAAAGCCGGCTACAACTCGCTCAACGCCATAAGCATTACGCTGCCTTAGTGACGCTCGATATCGCTAAAGCATTCGATTCCGTGGAGCACACCATATTGACAAAAGCGGCTTTTCTTCTCCTAGGTATAAACAATCGAGAGGAGCACCGCAAGGCTCAGTCCTTTCCCCTATCATTCTTAATATTCTCATGAGCACACTTCCTCGTAATGAAAAAGTACCTACTTATGTTTATGCAGGCGATAGTGCGTTTTTCTCATGTGCAAATGACATCCACACGTATACCAACGACTGCAAACTTATTTTTGTGCCCTGGAGAGATGATTAGATGCTAATCAGTTCTTACTCAATGCCAGCAAATGTACCATTCTTGTCTTTCCGATTCATGGCCTAGTGTACATCCCATTGTCTTACCACCTTCAAGAAATACCACAGGTAGAGTCTTTTAGATACCTTGGAATGACTTATAACGCCTCTCTCAACTGGCGCCCACACATAGATCACGTGACTGGAAAGGTATCCGTGCAATTGGCATGTTGCGCACTAATGACACATGACATGACACCACTATATAATGTTATATCATATGTAAGTTAGTCCTGCATTAAAATTTGGTTGTGTGCTCTTCCCTGGAGCTCCAGCCTACCAGCCCCGTCCTCTGATGCTCTTTGAAAGGGAAGCATTACGTTTATGTTTAGGGCTTGTTACGGTTGGCGTGTAACACCCCGGGCAAAAAGGATGCTCGAAAGACCCTGCTCAACCGAAACGGAGGATGGATTCCTAATTTGCCATGGTTGTCTCGTGTGGTTGCCGGTCTGGAAGGCACCCCGCAGTGATGACAGGCCCCTTTGTGTATGCGATCAAGGGGAGAACCCTTTCCATGAACTGTCCAACTCTAGGGGAGAACGCTTTCCGCGAACCAAACAGGACCCGCGGGTTGCCGCCAGAGGAGGCAAGCCCGTGCCAACTCACCTGGGAGAAGGGGTACGCCGCCTATCACCGACCAGACTCCGTGGGTTGCCGCGAGAGGAGGCAAGTCTGTGCAAACTCACCTGGGAGCAGGGATCAGCCGCCTATCCTCTACCAGACTCAGCGCATGTCACGTGAAGTTGACGTGAGCAAGATCCCGCCTACAATTTTAGTGGGCCAATTCAAGGGGCCACGCAATGTACTTTTTCAATTCTTTCATACTCTTCTTTTCATCCTTCACACACCATTGAATAAACAGTGCAAGTTTCGCACTAGAAATCGGCTCGTCCCTGCCTGGTCGCCATGGTCTACCGGACGCCTGGAGCCCGCTGACAACGCCACGCTACCCAATAGTAACGCCGGTCGACCTTCGAGAAACAGGCGTCGCAACAACTAGTTGGCAGCGGAGGGATACACAACCCTGGAGACCGCAACTTTGGACGACATATAAGAGATCGTCTCCTCTTCGTCCTGGTGACAACGTTCGGAAGGAAGGTGTCGGGATTCATGACTGCATATAGTGAGTGCGCGGCCTTTCTTCACTAAGATATCACTTGGCTTTACGTATTTTGGGGGGAAAGTACAGAGCAATGATTTTCTTTAACCGTGGACGGAAGTTTTGAGTACGTCGAGGTTGTTACAGAGTGAAGAGTTAACAGCACTAAGGGCAGCCATGAACTTGAAGGCACTAAAGAAGCCGGAATTGTTTAGCTTGGCCAGAGAATTGGGCCTCCAAATTGCCGAATCAAAGAGAAAGCCGGATATCATTGAGGCGATCGAAGCGAGCGGGGCAGACGACGATCAACTGAAGGAATGCCTAGAGAGCATTGCGGATAAGGAGGAAGAGCGTAAGCGCCTAGAAGAAAAAGAAGAGCACGAGCGGGCAGCACGCGACGCACTCGAAATGAGGCGCCAAGATATTACGTTTCTGAAGGCTTAAAATACTGAAAGACCTAGCACAAAGGCACGAGAAAGCGAGGGCAGAATGACAGACTTGATGGCACCCTGCGAAGGAGGGGACATAAGTCTTTTTCTGGTGCAGTTTGAGCGCACGTGTGAGAGGGCAAAATTCGCGAGAAACACGTGGCCGCAACGATTGCTTACGTTGCTGCCACGTGAGATAGCTGATATCATTGCCCGCATGAGGAAAGAAGAAGCAGAGGACTTCGATAAAGTCAAAGTGGATCTGCTTAAAAAGTATAGATTATCAGCATAAGCACTCAGGCGAAAATTCAGGTAGGTCAAGAAGACCAAAAGTGAGTCATACTCAGATTTCGCAGACACCTTGGAGGTAAACCTGAAAGAATGGCTTAGAGAAGAGGGTGCACTCGGCGACGCCGAAAAGACAATGCAGTGCGTCGCTTTATAACAGTTCTACACTATCACGACAGCGGCCGATCTCGCTGAGGAGTACGTAACTCACCGTGGGTTCGAAGGCAACGAAGCTCCTAAGAAGGAGATGAATAAATACAGACCCAGCAAGCCAGACCGATGGTCAAAGTCGAGTCAGTATAAATCCAAGGAAAGGTCACATTCGGTGAAAATTAGTGACGAGAACAGCAAGGGAAAGGAGGAGTCACCCGAACAGAGGGCAGAAAGGCAAAAGAAAAAAGTTTTCGAGGCAAAGAAACCAGTAGTTTGCTACAACTACAAGTTGTAGCAAACTACAACTACAAGTTTGCTACAACCAGTAGTTTGCTACAAACGGAGCAGGTCTCCGTGGGGTACAAAAATCCCAAACTAGTGTTTATGTCACTAACTAGTTACGAGGAAAATGTGACATTGCTAGAACCATACATGCGAGACCTCGTGGTAAACGGCAAACTGTGTCGGGTGCTCCGCAGCTCGGCAGCCACGATGGACGTGGTGCACACGTCGTACGTAGATGAAGGTCAGTTCACGGGAGAATGTGCTTCGATAAGGCAAGCAGTAGAGGCCTCCTGTGTTTGTCTCCCTGTGGCAAACATTTGTATCGAAGGCCCTTTTGGAGTAGTGGACACTGAAGCCGCCGTCTCGGCACATCTCCTGCCACAGTATCCATATTTGTTTTCTAACAAATCTGAGAATTTGCTGCGACACAGGGGAATCGGGTTTAGTGAAGGAATAGTGCAAGCCCTAACTCGTTCCAAGGCAAGGCAGCTCGCGGCCAAGGCAGTGTACGAATGTCCAGTGGTGGAGGAAACAGGTTTTACTGAAAATTCGTGAACTAGCACCAAAAAGGACAGCCCTATAAGGGATATTGCGGAAAGTACACTAGCTAATGAAGAGGTCAGGAAAGCACCGGAGCCTGAAATGTCTCGAGAGGCAGAATGCAGAAAAAAACTTATTGAATGTAAGCCCTGCCACAATGATTGCTGAACAGGAAAAAGATTCCACCCTGCGAAACCTAAGGCCAGACGCGAAAGAATGTGTGGCCAAACAGAACGTAAAGTTCCTCAAGAGGGCAGGTGTCCTCTTACGCCAGTCGAAAGGGAGTGCATTCGACCGACTCGCGGTGCCGCATCCCTATCGTGAGCAGCTCATGCACCTGGTTCACGGGGGCTTTTGCACAGGGCATCTGGGCATTCAGAAAATAAAGGACAGCTTACAGCAGGAATTTTATTCGCCCGGCTTTCGGGAAGTGGAAGCATTCGCGAGAAGCTGTGACACATATCAACGCATAGGCAAGCCCGGAGGTAGGGCTAAAGTGCCAGCAAAACTTGTTCGCATTATCACAGAGCCGTTTCGCAGGCTCATAATAGACACAGTGGGACCACTTCCTGCAAAGAAGTCTTGCTATATATTGGCATATTCTCACTGTACTATGCCCCGCAACGAAATTCACAGAGACAGTGCCCTCAAAGAACTAAGTTCGGTGGAGGTCGTCAACGCGCTTTTGTCTCTTCGGGCGAATAAGGTTTCCCGCAGAAATCCAGTCAGATCAAGGACCCGTCTTTACGAGCTCACTGAGCTCGACGTTTCTGGAAACGTGCAGTATTAAAATTATGCATAGCTCAGTGTACCACCCGCAGTCAAACGCGGTAGAGAAAGTCCACTCAGTCATGAAACGGCTTTTGTGAGCCCTTTGTTATGAGCACAAAGCCGATTGGGAGGTTTGCTTGCCTGCAGCAATGTTCGCGCTTCGAACTGCACCGCACGAGTCAACAGGTTTTTCACCTTCAGTGCTCGTTTACGGTCGCTACCTTCGGTCTCCTCTTCGCATTGTTCGAGAAGCCTGGGAAGACCAGGCGGACGATCCTTCGGTTGTAGCCTACGTGCTAGAGGTGTTATACCGATTGCACACATCTCAAGAATTAGCAGTGCAGGAAATGCGCAAGGCCCAAAGCAATGCTAAGCATTAGTATGACAGGACGGCTCGAACGCGACGCTTTGAAGTTGGGGAAAAGGTAATGATCTTTAAACCCTCGTTGAAAAACAAACAACAGGCTCAGTGGGGACTGGTTGATATAATTCAGAAATTATCTGAAACGAACTACGTAATCATGGTACCGGGAAAACGAAGGACACCCCAAGTGTGCCACAGCAATCTACTTAAACCCTACCGGCAGAGAGAGGCCATTGTGAACATGTCCCTTAACCAACCTGAGGAGATGCCTGTCGACTTTCCGGAGTTAACATCAACAACGGGGGCAAAAGACATTCACGAGACCATTGACAAGCTTGTAGAGCAGGAAGAGTTGAATCCCAATCAAAGGGTCGAACTGAGGGAACTCGTGTTTGAATGTAACATATTTTCAGACACACCTGGCAGGACCACTGCGATCGTTCACGATATCGAATTAACCTCATCGGACCCAGTTCGTTCGAAAGCTTATCGCGTTTCACCTCGTCAATGTCAAGTCATGGCCGCTGAAGTAAAGAAGATGTTAGAGCTAGGTGCAATCGAGCCAGGGGAGAGTGACTATACCTCGCCTCTTATCTTGGTTGAGGTCCCAGGAAAGAAGCCGCGACCGAGTATCGACTAGCGCCGGCTCAACTTAATCACGAAGGACCAGACCGACCCGATACCGCATATCGAGGAAAGGCTTGAGAAAGTGAGCAGTGCTAATTTCATCTCTACGCTTGATTTAGTCACAGAGCAGGTTCCGTTGACCGAGAGGGCAAGCAGGCTTGCGGTGTTTATTTCCCCGATGGGAACCTTTAGGCCGAAAATCCTGAGCTTTGTATTGAAGAATGCTCCCTATTGTTTATCTAGCCTTATGGACCAGGTGCTACGGGGAATGGAGGACTTTGCACTTGCGTAACTCGATGACATAGCAATTTTTTCTTCATCACGGGCGGACCATATGCAACAGCTGCGAACCGTGTTGTGTCGTCTACGAGAGGCCAACTTAACTGTCAAGGCTCCCAAATGCCAATTGGGGCGTGCGGAGGTAGTTTATCTAGGTCATATAATAGGGCAAGGCCATCGTCGGCCTTCCGAGGTTAAGCTGACCGCAATAGACAACTTCCCGAAACCATGCACCAAGCGGGACATCAGGTCATTCCTTGGCTCGGCAGGTTATTACCAAAGACACATCCTGCGTTATTCCGAGATTGCAAGTTCTTTAACAGATGCTCTCAGAAAAACAGAACCGCACACGGTAAAGTGGGATGACGAAAAAGAAAAGGCTTTTAGTATATTGAAGAAAGCACTAACGAGTCAGCCAGTGTCGAACGGGCCCGACTACTCTATGCCATTCATTCTTCAGTGTGATGCGAGCGACAGGGGTATGGGGGTGGTGCTTTATCAAAAGAGAGATGACGAAGACGAACACCCCGTACTGTACGCCAGTAGAAAGCTTTCAGTTCGTGAGGAAGCATACAGTGCATCAGAAAAGGAATGCGCCTGCGTAATATGGGCGGTGCAGAAGCTAGCTTGCTATATAGCTGGTTCAAGGTTCACCATAGAGACTGACCACTGTCCCCTCACATGGCTGTAGTCCATGTCTACGAAAAACGGCCGTTTTTTGCGATGGAGCTTGGCTCTTGAATAGTACACCTTCGATATTCGCTACAAGAAGGGTAAACTTAACAGGAATGCCGATGGTCTGAGTCGTTGTCCCTAGAGTAGCGAAAGTCTCATGCTCACTTTGGTTTCCGTGGCATTTTTACGTTTGCATTTTTTCATTCGTTTTTTTTATTACCGCGAAGTTGTAGTTGATTGGTAGCTGATTTTAGTAACCACGTCATAGCGCTTCCAAGAGATGGCTGTTTTAATGTGTAGGGGGGGAGGGAGGACGCGCGAAAGGGATAGGAAAGCAGTAGCGGGTTTCTTTTTGTAAAGCCTGGTGTGTCTTGGGGGAGGGTGGCCTTGTGCTCGCTTTCTTTGTGGTTGTGGGTCCGGCACTGTTCTGGAGGCATTGCTTACCCAAACGGCAGACGAAAAGCTGCGCGACCTATTTGCAAGTCCAGTTTCACCGGACCAGACCAGGGAGAAAATGCACAAGAGCGGCACGAGGACTGATGAACGACTCCCAGGAATCTACCAGCTACGAACCAAGGGTTCGTCACCCCTGAGGGAAATTCTGCTGCTGAAACGCCGATCCCTCGTCCAGTGGTTGCTGGCCCTTACGCGTCGGGATTTTCCTCCCCCGCCGGAGATCCTGTTACGGTGGTCGTGTAACATCCCGGGCAAAAAGGATGCTTGAAAGACCCTGCTCAACCGCAACGGAGGATGGATTCCTAATTTGCCATGGTTGTCTCGTGTGATTGCCGGTCTGGAAGGCGCCCCGCAGTGATGACAGGCTCCTTTGTGTGTGCAACCAAGGGGAGAACCCTTTCCACGAACTGTCCAACTCTAGGGGAGAACGCTTTCCGCGAACCAAACCGGACCCGCGGGTTGCCGCCAGAGGAGGCAAGCCCTTGCCAACCCACCTGGGAGAAGGGATCCACCGCCCATCACCGACCAGACTCCGTGGGTTGCCGCCAGAGGAGGCAAGCCCGTGCCAACTCACCTGGGAGAAGGGATCCGCCGTCTATCCCCGACCAGACTAAGTGCATGTCACGTGACGTTGACGTGAGCAAGATCCTGTGTACAATTTTAGTGGGCCTATTTAAGGGGCCCCGCAATGTTCTTGGTCTACCGGGCGCCTGCAGCCCACCAACAACGCCACGCTACCCAATAGTAACGCCTGTCGAGCTTCGAGAAACAGGCGTCGCAACAGGCTTCCTAAATGTGTTGCAAATTGTTATTTATCTAGAATCCCGTGTTGCTTCTCTTCCGTGCAGGTTCCGCCTTATGACGTTCTTGAGAATTTATGAATCACTGCTGCCCGATGTTCTCAAACAATATTTATTTCCCAGGTTGTGTAGTTTTTGGTGTTATCTGGCCGCGATTACATACTCCGCAAATTACATTCGTGCAAAAGTACTTGACTCTTATTTGGACGTGCGCATATGCGATGTACTTCCGTTTCCCGACAGGGCTGTTACCACGCATATTCAATTGATGATATTTTTCCTAATAATGAAAAATTACTTCTACATCGCATTCTAGACGGTCCATTACAATATAATCTGCAGAACCTTCAAACAAACATCCTAACTGCGACAGATGCTTCACAATGTGAAGAAAGGTCAAGTGTAGGTATATTTTCCCCGATTCTTGATTGGACATTTCCTCTTCGACTGCCAGACTTTATACCCATCTTTTTAGCCGAATTCATGGCAGTGGGTCTGGCTCTGCCATGAACGACGGATACAGAGGCTCCCATCGATTTGCGCCAACAGTGCTCTAGAGGATCTAGAAAGTGCCGCCTTATCTTCATTCGGGGCGCGGCCAAAGCTATTTCTAAGATGCGTGGATGACTGCTTCTGCATTATCCCTCGCGGCACGCAACACATTTCCTGGACCACCTAAATTCCTTTAAGCCGAGTATACAGTTCACGGCTGAAGAGGAAAACAATGGGTGAATTCCCTTCCTGTATGTCCTCGTAGAGAGGACTTCAAGCGGCTTGATGATTAGTGTCTACAGAAAGCCAACGCACATGGGAAAGTACCTGAGCTTCGACTCGGCGCACCCAATTGGGCAAAAGCGATCCTCCGCAGCAGCACTCTTCTCCCGGGCATTCCGCGTTTGCTCCAGCCCCGTGAAACGTAGGCAAGAGCTACAGGTTGTGAAAAGGGACCTGTTGGAGAATGGCTACCCTCGACAACTGCTCAGAACGCAGGAGCGCAAAGCAGCGAAGCCCCGCCGTGAAACGGTGAAAGAAACAGTGAAGCGCGCGGCGGTACCCTACACAGTGGGAACAAGCGAAGCCCTTGCACGAATTTTCAAGGGCTACGGTGTTAAAATCGCCCACGTGCCTTCCCGTAAAATTGGCCAACAGCTGGTACGCGCAAATGACCCTTTGCCACACACGGACTGCCCGGGAGTGATATACAAGATACCTTGCAAGGAGTGTGACGTGTCATACGTCGGCGAGAGCGGAAATTTTAAACGGCGCTTGAAACAACACATGAATGACGTCGCCAAAGGCCACACAGCAGCGAACGCCTTGGAGGAACATCACGAACTAACCGGACACATGATTGACTGGGACTAGGCAGCCATCATCGCAAAAGAAAAACACTTATCTGCCCGTTTGCTTTTAGAATAATTTTACATCCAATCAACTGGACACACGATAAACAGGACGCGGGGTAATCTTCCCGAGATATACACCCGAACACTGCGCCACCTCAACCATAAATAGGCGCGCGCTCATGCTTACATCTTCATTGTGATAAAGGGACCCGTACGGGGCCCAAAACGTCGGTTCTTTATTTTTATTTTATTCTTGGCGAGTGCACGTTTTTTGGCACCATTATGTTTCCTTGCGAGACGAGTTTTCGTCGAACACTTGACTACATTTTTTTCCCCGAACACTGTTGTTTATATTAACGTCCAATAATTGCATGGGTTCCTTTTCTCGATAAGTCGATTGGTTCACCTGGGGCTGGTGCAGCTTTTAAAAGCACGTTTATTCTTGTCGGGAGTTTTCACTTTTTGAATCAGTGCATTTAAAATATTTGATAATTTTTCTCTTACATATATGTCGTGAATATATATGTCTATATGTATTCTTGGATTTACCTGGAAGTGCATTTGTAAACCGCCGTGGTTGCTCAGTGGCTATGGTGTTGGGCTGCTGGGCACGAGGTCACGGGATCGAATCCCGGCCACGGAGGCCGCATTTCGATGGGGGCGAAAACACCCGTGTACTTAGATTTAGGTGCACGTTAAAGACCCCAGGTGATCGAAATTGCCGGAGTCCTCCACTACGGCGTGCCTCATAATCAGAAAGTGGTTTTGGCACGTAAAACCCCATAAGTTAATTTTTTAAGTGCATTTGTCATCTGCATCTCTTGGCGCCACACAGTTAATAAACCTGGTTTATTTCACAATAATATTGTTTTCTTTTATTATTTTCCCTGATCAATACTGCATAATAAGAAGGGCGCGTAAGATGACACGATATCAATAAAATTTCCTTACGTAGCTTCATGTTGCAGATCGGCGGCTTCTGTCGCAAAAATTGTGTTACTTTTAGAAAACAATATTAAAAATAGCAGCTCACCTGGCTAAAACTACGATTGGTACCGACCGACAAGAGTCGCGGGCGCGCCGAAGCAAGTAAAACCATAAAAAATTTTACCGCACAAACTTTCTGCTAGAAAAACAGGGTGGGCGCCAGCTCCCGCGCACCGAACGCGCACTCGCTAGTGGACAATGACAGTGAAATTGAAGACGTCATGTTGTATAACCCATGCCTCAAATATGTATACGTAGCAAAAAAGGTGTGAATATAAATTTGCGGTTGAAGTAAAGCAACATCATAAGAGTGCACGCGATGGATGGATGTTATAAGCGTCCCCTTTGGAAAGGGGGGGTGGGTTGCGCCACCAAGCTCTTGCTATTATACTGCCTAATGTCCTATACCTAAGCTAAAAAAGAACTACAGAAGAAAAAAACCAATATGAGCTCCCACAACCAGATTTTCTGACCACCTATTGCGAACTTTGCTTTTGTACGTCTCCGTTTTCTGTCGTTTCCCTACTTTTCTTCCGCCAATATTCCAATCGCCTCTTACTAATCTCTATTGCCGGATTGCCGGAAGCCGGCAATCTGGTGTGCCGTGTGGTGGTGGTAGAAACATTTATTGCCAGTGATATGTATATATGTGTCAAAGGGCAAAGAAAGGTGGCGGCCGAACAGGAGGTAAAAGCATGCATGGTGGTAAAATAGTGAAAAGCCAGCGGTCTCGTGACGGGACGAATAATAGGCGAAGCTCCCGCAGGGTAGCGTGCTGTCCCACTCACTGTGGTCGTCAGAAACGTATACATACAGACAGCATTTCTGTCAACGTGCGATTGAGCCGCTCCGTCAGTCCGTGTCTGCGGGTGGTAGGCGGTGGGAAGCTTGTGCTGGGCAAAACAGGAGCGAAGTATATCTTCTACTACTCGGTACAAGGTGCGGCCACGATCAGTGAGGAGCTGCCGGGGTGCGTCATGATGGAGGATGACGTCACGTAAAAGTAAATCTGCCCCCTCAGTTTGTGCCAGCTTGTGCGCAAAGCTCGCGTGATCTCGTACCGGGTCGCGTAATCAGCAAGGTGGTATACGTGGTAGCGAAGCTTCCATAGGAGCCCATACGTTCAAAACATGGCGGTCCATCGGCGGTTCATGGGGCTTAGCGCCATCTGTATGTGGTGGGAACACTTTCGGCGGTAGAAAAAATAATGTGACGCCATGTCCGTTAAAAGCAGAAGTGACGACATTTTGTTTTCGAAGGCGCGAAATTTGTCTTTCATTGGGAGCTATATATTCAAATGCCCCGCCATTCGACTTGATGGGCGTTTCGAGCTTTCAGCGGGGAAAGCGATACAGGAAAAGGCCAGCCGTGCGGTTTTCGAAATCGCATCCCTGCACAGAACATACTTTCTTTGGAGGCCGACGAAAGCTTTAGGTGTAGAGTGCTGATCCTATTGTCGGATGCCAAGCCCGTCGGCCAGCGCAGTCGCACGAAAACAACTACACAATTATCTGGCGGTCGTAACTCACTACTTTTGACTGAACAGATTAAGAAGCGATGAAGCTACCCGCGTCACCAAATTCAGACAAACTTCTACAAGCAAGAAAGCACAAACTGCGAGGGGGGCGTATTTCAACAGGTGAACTTTACGAGTGCGCCTTTCTGCCCATTTCAAGACGTGCATTGCATTGCGAGTGATAGTGGCGTCAACGCCCCCTGTAGCAATGGGCGCTGAAAAGAAATGCATTTATTAATAATAATAAATTAAACTTGTATTTTCTTAACTCGTCACAAATATATAAAATTGACTAGGAATTTTATTTTCCTTGAATGAATCTAACTGTGTCTCGTTTGAATTAAAAAATGAGTTTTTCTTACCCAATGTTTGTTCCCTCCAAACATAGTCGCGCTTCAATCACTGCTCCCATAACCCCCCATGCTGACGTCGGTGACAATCTGTACTGAACCGCTTTTTGCCCGAAGCTTCGCGACCTATTTGAATCGACCTTGTAATCAGTCGCAACAACGACCCACTTATCGCCAGATTTCGACGTCGGAAAGGGCCGAGAAGATCGAGGGCGCTATTCTGGACACGCATGGCGGCTGCACAGCCGCCATTATCCGCCATGTTTACTCTCTTATTGGCTGTGGCGAGCTCACGTGCCTTGAAATTTTTGCCGGGAAACGGAAGTTTTGCGAAATGTCATTTTGCGTTTTCATCAAGATGACGAAACGTGACGTGGAGCTGCAAATTTTATGGACTAATACATTTTTTTGGTCCTTGGCAGATATATTGTGATGTTAGTGCTTCAAAAATAATGTGAGCGGTAGCGTGCAGAAGCCAGTGCAATGCATCTGCAATTGCGCGAATATGTGGTGGCGATTCAAGATATGCGCCATGCCAGCTTGCTGATTGGCTGAAGGAATATCTCGCGAGGAGCGTCACAGGAAGGGCTGTTTCGTAAACGCCATTTTGACGATGTGTGACGTTGCGCTGGGCCGCCATTGCTGAGATTTTCCGCCATAATTTTTGCTGCGACGAGCCGCGCGAATTATGCTAATGAGCAGCCATATGCAATGGCAGCCGAGAGGAATGCGTATCGCCACATTTTCCCCGTCGTTTGGCGCCACGAAAATCTTTTGTTCATAACGCGTGCTCATAGTATTTGCATGGCTCTCGGGTAGTGTTGGCATTTGTTTTGGGGCCATCGTTCTTTAAAAGAACGCGTTTATACAAAATAATATTGGTTGAACATAGCAAACTTTAGGCAATGTTGTCCACTTTTCACTGCTGCATTCGTATTGTAATCAAGATTAACGCCTTTTCGCACAATGAAACGTTATGACAACGGCCTCTTTCTAATTTATAAAAAGAAATGTACGCAAGGCGGCGCCTTGAAGTTTCCTCTCTCGGTGCGAGTAACCAGCGAAATGAACAAGAGATGGCAGCGCCGGCGCTTGCGTCACTCTAGTGGATATCTCTGGCGCGCGCAACGCTATCGGTGATATTCGGCCGTTTCTCAGCCAGTCGAGTCGGGCTGAGTCCCTTGCGTTTCACGAGATAGTGATAACGTGGCCTAGAACGTGCGCGCATCACCACTGGTAGGTCGCGTATGTTGTCTCAAGCAAGAAAACAAGCGCGTTGGCGCCAACATGCGATGACTCATTGCATTTTCCGGGGACACGCATCCTAGCTATTGAAGCAGACGACGGCTTGTACGCAGCAGACGACGGAAGCGCGAAGCGTTTTCGGCGGAACAATCATACGCTTTGAGATAGCTGCTTTATTTTTACTGCGGAGGAAAGCTGTTTTGCTTTACCGATAACGCTACATTCAGTGCCTTCATTTCAGTTTCTTAGGCGAAACGTCAAGTTGGCGTCACGTTACGTAAGCAAAACTGGGCCACCAGCGCCATTTTGTTTGCGTCGCGCCTACGTCACACACCGAAGAAAATGGCGGAATGTCCAGAATAGCGCCCCGAGCCGGGATTTCGAAGCATGCTATGCCTATTACATTGCTTTTCGCGTTTTGTGCGTGGTCAGAGCGGCGCTTCGGCCGCGTTATCATGGGGCTTTTATCAGTGTGATCAGTCGGCCTTGAGAGACGGTTAATTAGTGCGAAGCAGAGAGGAAGGAATAGCTGCAAAGCCACGAAACCTGCTGTTGTGCTCCTTCCGTACCATTGTCAAGGTGATTCGCTATTTGGGGTTGCGACAGGCAATGCAGTTGCTTTCAATCAGCTTATTAGAGGGCGCTGCTTTATGGACGCGGGTGGGAGCGCAATCGCGTGGTATTTTACAGCGAAGCTGTATACCTCTACCGTCCAAGGCAATTTTCGTGTCGTTGTGATAAGCAAAAAACTTCCCATACGTGGGCCGATCCCGGAGATAATGCAATTCCACGCCGACCCGCGGCGGAGGTAAAGCAGGCGTTAAGCACTCCCCATACGTGGGCCGATCCCGCAGATAGTGCAATACCGGCCCGACCCGCGGCGGAGGTGAAGCAGGCATTAAGCAAACCCCATACGCGGGCCGATCCCGCAGATAGTGCAATACCGGCCCTACCCGCGGCGGAGGTGAAGCAGGCGTTAAGCACTTCCCATACGTGGGCCGATCCCGAAGATAGTGCAATGCTGGGCCGACCCGCGGGGGAAGTGCATTTCGCCCATTAAGGGGCCCACATGCACAGCTTCGCTGGTCATCCTTCTTCATAGAGTGGAAGGGCACTGAGTTTTTTTTAAATATTTCGTGAGGTTTGTTTGCCAGTCGGAAAAAACTGCACGCAATTAGTACGTCGCTGAAAACACAGCAGCTAGATGTCATTTTGGGGGTGCTTACATATGCCTAAACATATGACACTTTGATAATTAGCACAGTACTTCTCAAATTTGATGATTAATTGAAACTGTCGAATTTCAGTAACGAAAGAATTGCTGGCGGCTACTCCACTGTACTGGAAACAATATGCACTAGGCTTTCTTCGAGTAACGCGATGGCTCTCCTTTAAAGACTTGGGGCATGATAGTTGGGACACCCTGTGTAATTCACTCAATAACCGAAATGAGGCCAAGCCTGGTTCACTCGAAATCAGAATCAACAGCAATCATGCCCAGGAGTGCTTATATTCGGACTCACAAAAAAAGAAAAAGACAGAGAGGCTGCAGTTTCGCCGGAAATGCGAAGTATTATTGATAGCAAAGTATACGACAATTACACGAAGGAAGATTACACCACAAGAGACGCATGATTCTTGGTGGTGGGAGAAGACTCAGGCTGTGAAACTGAACTGCCTCCTACTATGCGGTCTTGTAAATTCTCATACGAGGCCCTCACTTCACACGAAGCTTCAAGTGGAAGATATATACAGGGTGTCCCAGCTAACTTGGACCAAGATTGTGAAAAAAACCTATGCGTTCTTCAGAACAGAAATCGCGTGGATGTTGTTAGCGTTTATCTAAACTTACAGTACCATTCTTTTTGCTCGTCTTTGTTTGAGTAGTTAGCCGAGATAAATTAATTAACTTTTTAAATATAGCTTGAAACGTTCAGGCGTCAATAGGAAAGTTGTGGAGCTTCACAAATATTGCCCAACCCAGGTACTTCCAACGAGATAGACTTAGCGGGGCCATTTTTATTCGGGAAGAACGAAAGCCCGCGGAGTTTTAAAAATATATCGCGAGCGCGC
Organism: Dermacentor albipictus; assembly: GCF_038994185.2. Classification (NCBI taxonomy): domain Eukaryota; kingdom Metazoa; phylum Arthropoda; class Arachnida; order Ixodida; family Ixodidae; genus Dermacentor; species Dermacentor albipictus. Next base: position 185,957,980 of record NC_091821.1, read on the forward strand.
GCTCTGTGCGCCCGAATGCGCCGCGACTACAGCGCTCTCAGGAGTGATTTCTAAAAACATCGTCAGAGCCACTTACGAGAAAGGCCATTTATTCTATGGAAAGGCCTTCAACCTTTGCTCGGCTCTGACCCTCTGACTTTACCGGCAGCCGCTGGCGACGGCGCTCTCAAAAAGCGCTTCGTCAGCAGCCGCTCGCGCCTGTCGCCGAAGAACGCGCCCTCATCAGCCGTTTATTCCGATGTGATGAGAAGAACAATTTTGTTCCAGCGTTCAAGTCGATGCTGAATAGAAAAAATACGCGCAAAACATGCATCATACATCTGGAACCCGTGCGGGAGAGGGCATCATTTGTTACAACGCCGCTTCTCTTCCAAGCTGTGCCAGCGGCTAGATGCATGCGAGCTCGACTGTCTATTGCTGTCGTGCCGCGCAACCGTCTCGAAGAAGTTGTTGGCAGTGCCCTAAAGCATGCCGCACTAAAGCGAGCAAAAGGCGAACATGGGCTTAGCGTTGGGAGCGGCTCGGGGCGATAAGAGGAAAACTGCCAAGGTATACCGACATTGGCAATGCGAGGGAAGACCTAGCGCGAACACAATCACGAGGAGTTACTTGACGCTGAAAGAAACAGGTAGATTCAAGAAGACGTGGCACAGAAATGGGACCATGAGTGAAGAGGCTGAAGGAGACATTTTGGCTTTCATAACTGCAAACCCTCATTCCAGCGTGCGTGATGCGAGTGGCGAGGTCGGCATTTCAAAGTCTTCAGTGTCAAGAGTTTTTAGGAAGGCTGAAATGCATCCGTATCACCTCCAACTGCATCAAAAGCAGCAAGAAAGACTTTCAATGGCGGCTTGATTTCTCAAATGCGATCCTTGTGAACAGTGACGAAATACCGGATTTTGTTGACAAAGTGCTCTGAACAGATGAGGCAACCTTCTCCAGAAATTCTCAAGTCAACATCCATAATGCGCATTACTGGAGCGATACGAAACCGCACTGGGTGACGCAGACCAGACACCAGTCGTCATTCAATGGTCATCAGTGTGTGGTGCGGTATCTTAATTTGACGGAAGAATAATTGGCCCCATATTTTTTGACCACATGCTCGCTGCTCAGCGGTACGTGAACATCTTGGAAGGCGCAGTCGAAGATTTTCGCTGTGACCTTCCTCTTGCATTTTTAAAGCGAACTTGGTATCAGCACGACGGTGCACCAGCTCACAGCAGCAGCCTTGCCCGAGCCTGGCTTGACGAAGCTTTCAAACGCCAGTGGGTCGGGCGGCATGGACCAGTGGCATGGCCTGCAAGGTCACTGGACTTGACACCTCTTGACTTCTTCTTGTGGGGACATGTGAAAGACCGAGTGTACCGCAAACCTACTACACCAGAAGCGCTAAAGGCAGAGATTGCCGAGGCCTGCAGCGAGATACCGTCTTGCGTATCAAAAAAGCTGCATCGGACGTGCTGAAAAGGTGCCAATACTGCATTACGGCAGAGGGCGACTTGTTTGAACGCATTCTTTAGACAGACACCACAGTGAATAAATCTCTACAACCGTTATCCATGAAAAGAGCCATCTGTGTGAAACTTTTGTACGACGTGGAAAAGGCACGTAAGTAACATGAAATTACAAATTCTCTGCCGACAAGGAATGGACAGGAAGCTAAAAAGCAACCTTCCGTGTTTCCGTGTCAGTTTACAATTCTTCCTTTTGCGACAACCAGCGTAATTCACACGACGCTATCAAGCTCGTTATGCGTTTTTGCTTGTTCGGGTCTTGCTCCCAAATTCGAACTTATGAGCTTGTCATTTTTCCTGCGCATGCATTCTGCTGGCGTGAGAGTGCAATTATCGCCGAAAAAACGGGAGCCGCGCTGTATTTCAACTGCCGCCCGGAACCACTGGCGTTTATCTCGGAACCAAGCACAATGCGAAGCTCAGTCGTGAAGAGAGCGACGATTTTACAATGCACGGTTGAGAGCACTGTAATCGTGGCGCATTCGGGCGCACAGAGCGCGCTGTCACGTGGCATTTTTTAAACTCCGCGGGCTTTCGTTTTTCCCGAATAAAAACGGCCACGCTAAGTCTATCTCGTTGGAAGTGCCTGGGTTGGGCAATACTTGTGTAGTTCCACAACTTTCTTATTGACGCCTGAGCGTTTCAAGCTATACTTAAAAAGTTCGTTAATTTATCTCGGGTAATTACTAAAAAAAAAGACGTGCAAAAAAACGGTACTGTAAGTTTAGATAAACGCTAAAATACACGCGATTTCTGTTCTGAAGAACGCATAGCTTTTTTTCTCCAAGTTTTTGTCTCCAAGTTTTTTCTCCAAGTTTTTTTCTCCAAGGTCCAAGTTAGCTGGGACACCCTCTTTCTCTCTCTCTCTGTCATATATATATATATATATATATATATATATATATATATATATATATATGGGGGGTTCAGAAAGGCTGGCCGTGCCCTAGCTCCTCCCGGAAAAATGAGAACTTTCCACCTATGATCGATCATGCATTTATGTTTGCACCACTATTCCATCACCCTTATCATTGGGGTAAGCAGTATTTCAAATAAATAAATAAATAAATAAATAAATAAATAAAGATCTTGTCTGAACTTTACATACACATACACGAGGCATGCGGGGATTTCAATGTAGCAGCGCTAGATGGCGCAGCGTGTTCAGATGAGCGCAGTAAGAGGCGAGTTCAGTAAGAGGCGACTGGAGGATTGGTGGAAGAAAAGTAGGGAAACGACAAAAGACGGAGACGTACAAAAGCACAGTTCGCAATAGGGGATCAGAAAATTTGGACGTGTTAGTTCATAGTTTTTTTTCTTTTCTTTTTTCATTGGTTAACCTAGGTAGGATATCAGGCAGCATAGTAGCAAGAGCTTGGTGGCGCAACCCACCGCGCCGTTTCAAATGGGACGCTCATAACATCCATCCATTCAGCGCGCGGGGTCAGCTCGGCCCGCTCGGCTGCATACGTGCCTCATAACGTGTTTCAGCAGTTGCAATACTGTCTCGTTACATTTATTCAATGCTAATCGCATTAATATCTACATCCGTTGCGAGATGGGTTTACGGGATTTTTTTCTTTTATTATTAAAAAAAATTACGATAGATGACTCGGCACACAGCTTGGTATTTTGGAATGGATGACATACCTGCCGGGAGAGTTCACACGACATTGAATGTCTTGCATTGCATCTGATTGTATATACGTAATTTGGCCTTTTTTCTTTCTTCCTCAGCACAGGCAACGAATGTAATCAACGCTTCTTGGGTAGAAAAGGAATGTTAGGGGATTGCAAGTCTAAAAGGCGTACTGACCAACAGAAAAATACGCAGCGAGAGAGAGAGAGATGGAAGAGTCGAAGGAAATCATGATCAAAAGGTTCGCATTACATGTATTCAAGCAGTAAGCATGGTTAGAGGCACAAATTGCTGGGAGTGAGGGGCTCGTAAGCATGAAGAATGGCGAGAGTTGTCGCTTTCTGCTGCTGAAGCTGCTATCAAAGAAAGTATAACTCAAGCGATTATAAAACTTTACGACTGCACGGTTGACATGTAAAGATAGTCGTAACGATAGTTTCGGTTGCGTTTGTCCAGTTTATTCTATTACACATTCGAGCTGCAGCTTGCTTTGAAAAAGCCATGCCATGTAACCCCCTTTTCCTTCACTCAAGCCAATTATCGCGCGGAAATTTTAGGATTTGCTAATGTATAACTACATTATCCAATAAGTGGATTTTTGGGAGAAGCCTCATTTTTTTAACAGTAAACTCCGGTTAACTGGGTCAGCAGATAAAATTAAAGAAAAATTTGTTTTACCTGAAACTATGTATGCACTGGGCTAAATGACCAAATGCACCTATTGTAGCCTAAGAGATAAGCAATGTGAAGTTACTTTATACAGGAAGAGAAAATACATGAGCTCAATTAAAAACACACAAGTTGGTAATCCAAAGAGAAAACACTATATTTCAATACCAATATTTACACAAAAATCAACACCACATCACACCCCATAGTTGCTTAAAACATGACATTCAAACTTGTCAAAACTGCATCAGGATACGCGAGGAATGCATCAAAAGTGTCTTACACTCAGGGACATTTCACTGCAGTTCATAATACTTCAGTCAATTCACCAGTCAAGACACCACAACATGATGCTGTGCCAATGACTCTTAGAGACATGTACTATTAAGAAGCAGATGCAGAAATTCCACTGCCATGCACATATTCTCCAGGCTCATGTTTTACATGCACTATGTCTTGAAAAAAAGTCCAAACATGGTCATCGCCTACTACGCAGTTTATCTGCTAAGGTTCACTGCAAAAATTGTGCTGTGTTCCTCAAAATATCTTAAGTAAATAATAAAGCCACATTTACATTCAAGTACACATAAAACACGCAAAATCGTCATTTCAATCTATGGTGAACCGCTCATTGAATGAAACAATGGAAGTGTATCATGAAACCACTTTGTGCTTTGAAAATGACTAATGTGACAAGAGTTTTTGCAGACTTCTATATGAAATGGTCAAATGACCTTGCATAGCATGTGTTACGAAGAATGTTACCCAAATCTACCATAGCAGTAGTAGTCCCAGCAGCATTTATCACTTGTGCATTTTGTGCACATAAATGAGTCCACCCATCAATAGTTACTGTACCACCATTGCTGTCTTTTCCACACACAGGCCCACATCTTGGGGGAAGAAAAATAAGCTCCACAAGTCTAGAACTAGGATTTTATCAAATCGGTTATGGTAAGCGTTTCATGTGTGCTCTGGTTGATAGAAAAATCACTTGTTTGGCTGAGGCACAAAAAATGTGAAATAACTTCCATTTAAATGCCAGTTCCTGGTACAAGTTTCATTTGAGCTACTCATTACAGCGCTGCACAAGATGTTCTCAGAACATATGCATTATATTTTTAAAACTCGTCAAACATCATGCGAGTTTCAGGGCATTACACCCTTCTTTAAAAAAACCAGCTTCATTGCTTAAAACAGCATTGGTGTCCCAATATGAGAATCATAACTTCCAACTGGTTGAAGCACAATGCCTGAAATGTGAACTGTTTGGCCATGCGGAAAAACTGGGCATAACAATAGCAATAAATGCCATATTTCCCACAAGTCTAGACTAAAACCATAATTTGCACATTTAAAAGTGAAGGAGAGCATGGTCAATGGTACCAATATAATCTGCTTGTGCAAACACAAGATTTAGGCACTACTGTGAGCACTTAGCATTCTGCGACACTGGCTTTCAGTTCTGCAAAAAGCTCTGACAGCAACATTTTCACTCGAGAGCTACTTTGCAGTCCTAACAGAAGTTATGACTGTCTTTGGCTTTGTACAGTGGTGGTTCTAGAACCAGGAATTACCTGTACCCTGTTATTGTAGAACAACCTGCTAGCTACATAGGTGATTACATAAAACGCAAAGCACCCATGAATGCTGCTTACCCCCCATATACACACATTCAGAGATCAAGAAGTCATGCCTAAAGCTTAAATATAACATAAGCAAACCACTTTAAAGCACAATATCAAAAATCAGTTTCATGTGTCTCATCGAATTACATAGCCAGCATGTTTACAATAAACGTTAACAACATTTCACAACTGTGGCAACCACATGCATCTCCGTTTTCCTGTGTCAAATGACAATATATAATAGACATGCTGCATGCTATTCCCCACAGTATTAAACATCATAAAAACAGCCCTCTCTAAGCAAGATAAGCATGGCAGTATCAAAATCTCTTAGCTGACTATTGTTTTCACAGATACATGAATAAAAGCACTTCACGACTATTAAAAAGAGAGGAAATAAGAACTGTGATGCTATTTTGTGCCAGATAAAAAAAAAAAGAACAGCAGCTGAATGCTAAAAATGAGCAGTGTTAGACCTTGAGTCAGGTTTAACATTTGCTTTCTGTTACAACTGAGCCCTTTACACACAGAGAAGAAAAATTCTCTTGAGAAGTCCATTTATATACAACAAATGTCAAGAGAAAAAGGTGTTAGCACATATTTTATCAGAAGATACATTCAAAGCTAAGGCCTTGAGCCTTGAATAAATCACTCCTGTAAACGCAGAGTAGAAAAGTGTTTAGAGTAGAAAAGAAACATTGAAATGGAGACGGGGACAAAAGTTTGTGGGATGTTCACCCAACATCTGAACAAGCATTACTGTGCCTATTGCCTACAAACCATGCATACTAAGTGTACAGGAAACTACACAGCTGCCTCATCTAGATGCCAAGAAATTTTTAAGACTGTGCTGGGCATACACATTTTGTGTTCTCAAGCTCACATGACCCCTTTTATGCAAAGTATTTTCCCCTTTGCTTAGTTTGGCACCAACCAAGTGCTGTTCTCGCTACTCCAAAGTAAACCACGAAATAATATAATAGCTCATATCACTGCAGCACCAAATGAATGAGATATCACTGCATGTGAGCCATTGTATGAAGCTCCAGCAAACTCGCCATGAATGCGCAACATGTTCTGAACAGCATATTATCAAGTCATAGTTGATGCGGCAATGCAAGTTGGTTGATGGATTGGAAAAACTTTAATTTGGTTGATGCTCCTACACTGTTTACTGTGGTAACCTTGAACCCCAGACACAGGTGATGACTAAACTGCAAAGCTTGCACAATTCGAAAGCACTACTCAGTGAAAAGTTCTGTGTGCTTAGCCCATTTGAAAAACCTGGTGTGCTAAGTTAGATAAAGTAATCAGCAAGCAATGTTTGTACTGGCTACCAGTAGCGTAACTGCATAGCACACAGCTTTATCAACATCCGAAACATAAATCTAGGTTATAACAGCTGGAGTGCAATCTTTACTTATACCAGAGGTGCCGCCCTTGATGTTTCTCAAGCCGTTTCTCTCACTACTGCACAAGTGGATGAAACCTTTGTCTGTGATCATTATAAGTTTCTTGTGCTACGAGAGTTTACAATTTGACCACACTTAATGTTACACAGTACATTCTGGGAAGAACTTGCAATTCAGGAAGCCCAAATGTTTGCAGACAAATACAGAACATTAAAAGGAGGCATCACTTTCTATAAATATGCTGGATAAAACAATTATCTGATTCTCCCATCTTGTCTCTTGATGGCCACACATGCATATTAATATGAAATATATTTTGTTTTCCAAACAAAGTGCAAAGAATGAGTACTTGATTGATGTTTCTGCATGTGTTGTCCTACATTTTCCCACAGCTCAATATGTATCAGGCTAAATTATTCTGTGACATAATGATGTGAAAGACAACTGAATGTAATAAAAAGAACTGCAAGGCAGGATCAACTTGATAAGTAAACTGATTGTACACTGTTAAAGCGTGCAAGCCATGGCTTGATGCTTTTACTAATGCTGACAATAGGCCAAAGCCTTCCCCTTGGTCAAAATGCATTAATATCAATTATGTTTTTCTTGGCCCTTGGCATTTTTATTTTTAAAAGAGGCACATATGCCTTCAGGCCAAAGAATTTCTTTGCATGAATAATCTCCAAGAAAAAAAGAGGAAGTATGAGAACATCTTAATGTTAATTCATGCATGTCTCTTACAAATGACACAAGGTGAACACTAGCCACATTACGCACCAATCATTAACAAAAACCTCCACAACACACACACACACACACATGCACAAATGAAAAAAAAAAGTAAATACTGTATTCACCATAGCAATTCCTTCTATGTACAAATGAAACAAACAAAACAAAAAAAAGTAAAAGGCCACTTTTCTTTGCTGTAAAGCTAAGCTACATTAAAATAAGAAAGAAATGTGGCATTGGTAAAGATTTTATACAGAATTTTCATACGTAAGTTCACAACAGGTCCCTGACAATCATGTCTGTTAAAATTACAACAAGAAAGTTAATACTGGAATGACAGCTCAGTGAATCATAGTCAGATCATCAGGTTATAAATTAACTGCAGTGATAACATACAAATATGTGCGTGTAAAAAGAAGCTGCATATAGAAGTCAAAGGAAGAAAATGTCATGGATTCAGTTTGAACAAGTGGAATGCAATGCAAAATAATGATTTGTGGTGACAATGTCTTAAATATAATGCATGAAATAACATGCACAATGCTGATTAACTATGTAGAGCGAGAACTGTTCAGAAATTTTTTTTAGTGTGTGCAATCTAGAAGCAATTGGTATTACATTTTTAACAAAGTTGATTTTCACATGCTATAAGCACTGAAACAACAAACTATTACAGATGAAAATGCAAAACATTTGCATATGCACGAAAAAACTGCTGCTAGTATTCCGTAAGAAATTAAACCAATGCTTCCAAAATTTTTTCTCGCCTTTCATTTGCTCATCCAAAAGTTGAAAGCAACAAAATGTGCACATAATAAGCAGCTGTAGGCAGGTGCTACGACTGGTTAACATTTTGGCAAGCCTCCTCAACACTAAATGTTCCCTGAAATGTTAAAACTATGTGGCAGTCACCATTTAGCAATATTTTGCTGTGTGTCAGTGGACTCTCTCTGTATTAAGCGATTTTAAAATAATGGGGTCGGGGTGAATGTAAAAGCATAAAGTGCAAGGACGTTGAAATCCACACCTTTGGAGCCCTTATTCTTGTGTGCGCTTATATGGTTGCAAGAGCACAGTTTCATTTTTTATGATTACTGCCCGTTTTGCCTTTTCACTGTAATAACAAACGCTTAAAATACATATCTACATGAAAAGTGGGCTTGCATGCAGTTTAACAGTATTATGTACACAACTCCAAGCACTGTAACCTTTAACATGAACATGCTATTTACAGAGCAGCTTGGCAATAGTTGTGTGCACCAGAGCATAAAATATAGATCAGGGGCATTTCAAAACTTAGATGTGAAGCTCCTGCCAAGGCACGATGGTTAGGCCCAAAATTCGAAAGTTTAATACCACAACTGCTACAGCTGCTTTTTACCTCAATGACCTAGTTAAGAATGACATGTTTCTTACCTTAATTACAAATGCATCAAAAAAAGAGCTTGGGTCTCCTCTGAGACACGTGACAAGCCACCGTTCCTGTGAGTCCATGTAGTTCCAATAAATAGTGATAGCGGCAACACTTCCCGTTTCGTGCTCTTAATTTTACTCCTTTATACAGGAAATTTGAAATATCTCAATCACGTTATGTGAAAGTGGTGAGCAACAGAGACAGAGGTTTGTCTTGCTTCTCAATGTGTGCCCTCAAAAACGTGTCTGACAACGATTAAGGAAACCATGGTGCTGAATTTGCTTCACACCTTCACAAGCAATGACACTGAAATTTACAAATGACACAAATGAAATTTATATTGCTTCATATATAAAGCTGTACAAACTCTGATAAAGCACAGCTTAATGAATAATTTCAAAATTAGACTTTTCATTACCGCTGCAGAGCATAATACTGCAGACAAAAAATACCTCTTACCCTATGCTCAGAGAAAGTCATCCAAAGATAATTGTTTTCTGCAGTCTTCCCCTTATCTACAAGAAAAAGCACCTGCATGGGGCTACAGCTATCCTTGCAATCATAGGTATTACACTTATTAGTCAAGAAAATGGAAAGAGAGAGAAAGAGAGAAATATGGAGAGGTAGTTAAAGTGCCCGATTAGCTATCCTATACAGAGGAAAATGGAATAGAAATGAGAGAAGGTTACCTGAACACATGCGCACACATTGCAAATGTCAGGAGGTCAAATGTGATCACACAAGCCAGTTAACCTAAAAACACAGTAGCACCTGCAAAGTCTTTTGTGTTGATAAATGTTGAGGTCGCTGTTCCAGGAAGTCTGCACTTCAAATCCGATCATCCAATCATGATAATGTGTTGGATAATGATAAGGTGTTGTGATAATGTGTGTTAATGTGCATCATACTAAGGACAGTCACACAATATGTGATCAAACAAACGGGACATCAATACAAAACATCCAGCTCAATCCTGCATTGTTTAGTGGAAACCAGCAACAGCAGTCAGATGCAACCAATGCTATACTAAATATGTGTATGGACAATGAACTTTAGAGAAGCCCTGAAACACGTTTTTAACTAATCTTACAATGGCTTCAGTATTAAAGTATGCCGTCCCATGAATCTCATGCCAGAACAATGTTTTCAATCCTTCAACTATAAGTGGAGTTATCATACCGATACCCGGCTTTCTCTTTTAGTCTTTGCCAGCGCGCTAGAAGCTACACAGGAAAAGGCAAAAGAGCAAAGCTCCAGACAAAAGTTGAGTGTTGCGGCGACGAAAGGGCTTGTCACAGTCTGTGGCGTAGCAATAGGGGGGGCCGGGGGGCCGTGGGCCCCGGGTGCAAGGGGCCTGTGGAGGGGGGGGGGGGTGTCATATACGTCTGAAGACACCCCTCTTTTTGCCGGCTACACTCGGGGGTGGGGGTGGGGGGGGTGACAGAAGACCTATGGGCCCCGGGTGCCAGACGACCTAGCTACGCCACTGGTCACAGTACCCCATGGTGGTTGCAGTAGACTACGCTATGCAGCATGCCGCTGTCATCTAAGGGGCCAATGCATCAGACACAGCTATGTGCAGTGCAAAGATTAAATTATTTTTTGGTCTTTTTGAGATCGCAGATATACATATATTTTCATTTATTTAACTCAAAATTAGCAATTATGTATTACTGACAATGTTCTCGCGATAACAAAAGCAGCCAATAGTGTTGGTTGGCAAACTGCTTTCGATGACAATGTAGCAGATGCAAGAGCAAGCGACTGTTCACCGCTTTTGACACGAGATTGTAAATTTTCTGCTGTAGCATACAGTGCAATATCTGTCTCACATATTCACAAGTCTCGTTAACAGATTGGGAAAATTTTTTTTTATTACGTTTCAAAAGTGTTTCAGGGCCCCTTTAGGTCACCTCATCATTTAGGATGAGGTCATTTATAACATTTTTTTCTTTTCAGCATGGAGTCAGATGTTTGGAGCACACAATGATAGGGGAAGATTTTTAAAATTTTGCTCTAAATATTTTAAATTGTTTTTTTTTTGTGTGAATACTGTCTGTTCATGTTCAAAACATTGGACTTCAGTGTGCTATGAAATAGGAAACAATGACCCTATCATAAAAGTGCTTCCATCATTGTGTGCCTTATGCGTTTCAGTATTTATCCATATACTAGTTGTATATTTATGTGCAATTGTTGATTGTAAATTGTTCAAAAAGCAAAGTAAAAGTATTTTTAAAATAATCTTAAGCAATAATAAACCTGAAAAAAGAAATTCATTTTTACATTCAAAAGAAACTAAACAAGCTTGCCAACTTTTTATCAAATTTGGTTTAAAAGTAAAAAAGACAGCTTTCAAACCCCTATCCCCCCTTAAAGGGACATGGCAGAAAATACGAAGTTACAAGTGCCCAATCACTACAAACATAAATACGGAATAGGTCACTATTTCTGAGTGGAAGCTTTGTATGCCAGAAAATGGCATAAAAGCACATGTATACTGAGGCCACCTTTCGCACCAATTCCTTGTGGCACTGCAGACTGTGACAGAGTGTGGAAGAGGCTAGTTAAATGTTAATTAGTACACCACATCCGCAAATGAGAAAAATGCATCTTAGCAACTTTTGTGGGCACTTACGCAAAGACGGAGCAAATACATGAAAATATAATCCTGTATCAACATTATCAGTGAAGTAGCTTAGGTGCAAAGTTAATATAATCAATCCTTTCTGCACTGAACAAATGCTGACCAAATACTGAAAGAGCAATCTACGAGTTTAGCCTGATCAAGTGTTTCCCTTTACAACTATCACACCAGCGAATTATGTTATATTGAGCTTTCGTAAAACCACATGAGATGGCTCAAAAACAGGTTTTTCAACAGATGTGACTTGTAGGGCTGTCAAAGTGGAAGGCAGTTGAAATGGAATTCTACAATCCAAAGCCAAAACCATATTCTCTTCTAGCACTGACACTAGCACTAGCACTAGCGCTGTTTCGACACAAAGGCTGACAGACTGACAAAGCACATTTAGGTCCTGGGCCAGTTGCTATTGCAATTTCTTATGACGGCAGTATTGCAAATAAGCATTATAAAAGAAAGAACACAATTTAAGGGCGTTGTCCTGTCTGTGTGTGCATATTTCTTGTACCATTTATTTGTGCTCGAATCATTGGAAAAAATTAAATAGGAAGTAAAGTAGCTTTGCTACCACAGTAGTAAAATGAAGCACACCAGGTAACCATGACATAACACACCTAAAGAAATAAGCTGAACCTAACAACAATGATGCCAAGGTTATAACTACATTAGAAAGCACATTCACTGAGCCACAAAGTAATTAAGTTCACACATACAAAAGTAACAAAATGTAATTGACCCATGATGCTATGACCCAGCTGCAGTAACATGTAACTTCATGAAAATTAGGAGGCATGAAATATGCAAAATAGCAATATACTAGTACAGTTGCACATAAACATACCATGTCACCTTGAGTTTAAAGGTAACCTTACCAATGCAGCTATATCACAGTCCTGTGCTTCGTGTATTCTGTTTCACTTGAAAGGTTTGGCTCTGTTAGTAGCTGACATAGAGCTCAGACAACCAGTGAAGCAGACAAAAGAGCAGTCATGTCTACTCACTCCTCAGCTTTTAAAGCAAAACGAACACTTTTGTGCACCATGCAGCAATCAGCTCTAAACCAGGGGTAGTTCTAAGAGTGGGAGCAGCCGACCACCTTAAAGGGCCCCTCACCAGGTCTGGTCATTTTGAGCTGAAAAGTGCAGAGCATACATTGCACGATAACAATAGTGTCTGCAAAGTATTACATCGCTACGCACCGCGGAAAGGCCTGAAATTTCACTCTGAATGCCGTTTCAGTCTTCACTCGCGGTGAATCCACCCGGAGAGGGACGGTGACGTAGTCGGGCTCCTGTGCCTACGTAATCGTGTCCGCAGTGTGACGTCGCTCATGGTGACATGCGACTTCGAGAATTATTTAAGACATCTGTTACCTGTGCAATATGTTGCTTGAATTGACGAATCGAAGTTTAGAAAAATAACAAACACACAAACGGAGTGTCAGTGTGTTTTTTGCTTTACTTCGCACCGAAGCAAGAGAGATGTACTTCTGCTTCATCTGCTTGTTCCCACGATCGTGCGGCCATGTGCGCAGGTACCGAAACTATGCCATATTCTACCATGTTCCAGCACGTGATCCTGCTCTGCGATCCGCTTGTTCTGCCTCAGTATTCGTGTAGCACTGAATTATACCGCTAGTCGTGTTAGGCGGGGCCTGTGACATGTGCGTCACACGATTCTTGAGGTCCAGTATGGGAGAACACAGGGAAGGAATTTCGCTTGCGTAGGCTAGACGGGGTGAGTGGAGAGGGCGTCTTGCTTGGCAGTGGAGCCCGCCTACTGAAGTCACGGGTTCACGGCACTGAAATATCTTTATCTTGGCTATTAATGAGCCGATTTGAAAAAGTTTTGCGGCAGAACGCTCCTTAGAGGACATGTAACAACTTCCAGCATATAACTAAAATTTGCTATGGGGCCTGGTGAGGGGCCCTTTAACACGGTCTTTTTTCCTCCTCCTCATCACCCCTCTCCTACAACTATGAAGTGCCAAGTGACAGAGTGCTATACCCTGCTGCACCCCCAACGGAAATAGAGAATCATGCTTGTTACACCCCCCGCCCGCCCAGACAAAAAGAAAAATACTGGTATCACCCCTGCTCCTGACACGGAACATAACGGCTGTCCCCATGATATCTAGTAACACTTCAGTGTCAATACACTTCCTTGGAATATACACCATGAACCATCCAGTATCGACTGATGATTTCTTTCTGTTCATTTCTTCTTGGCAATTTTTTTCTTCAGTGGAGATGATTCAGAGTCCACCTTCATTTGAGAAGTGTCCTGGGACTCTACATGCTGCTCAAGCTTCCGCAGGATGGACCTGAGCTCATCCTTGTATTAAAAAAAAAGTAGAAAAAGAATATATGTGCTCTGTAAGTATTGTACGAGAAACAATCCAAACTAAGTTATATAACACACTTGCTTATACAAATGAGGCATTTAAAGCACAGCAAGAAATATGGGAGGTGATAGGACTGGTAGAAAGAAAAGTTAGAGGCGCTTAAGTCTCCTTACATGCATTGAATGCGAAAGCAGTATGACTCTACCACGTGGCACTTTTCACTTGGTCATGTGCTCGAATTGGACAAAGTCAATTTTGGGGGTAGGCCATCCAAATTTTAAGGGTGGGGCAACTCAATTTTCTAATTGGGCAAAGTCAATTTTTTGGGTGTGGACCACCAAATTTTCGGGTGTTGGACCAAGTCAATTTTGGTAGTTTTGAACGTGGCTCAATGAAATTTTCGAATTGGGCAAAGAGAATTTTTTTAGGTGTGGGCCACGGCATCCGTCCAACGCCGTGGCTGTTCACCCTTGGATTCCGCAGTGCGAGCCGCAGCAGGTACAGTGCCGGGAATGTGACGTCATCACTTGATCACGTGAGTTTTGGTGCCATCAGATGTTAACGCTGGATGCCATATTTTCCGCTTCATGGAGTATATAATGCTTTCGCATTAAAAACGTAGAAATTAAGAAAGTGGACGGGGAAGTAGGGGGGACAGGTCAGTACAGCTTTCAGCAGCCACACACCCTAAACAGGGAGTAGGTAAGCAGGTGTTTTGCTGTCAACACAGTAACAAGGTGATTAAGCTCTTGTGTATATGTGGTGATTTATGTTTTTGTCTTTTTCATGGTAAAAGCAGCACAATAAGACAGCAGCACAACAAAGAGAAATACACAGGATCAGCACCTGTCCCGTGCATTTCTGTGTCTTGTGCTGCTGCTGTCTTTTTGAACTGCTTTTACCATGAAGATAAACCAACTTGCTCAGTTGTACACCCTATTACATGTTTTTGCACTAATGAGGTGTTACATGGAATTGGAAAAAAATTTAGCAGAATTGCCGTCAAATTGTGGAGGAATTCAGTGCAAGACATTAGCCTCTACCACCACGAAGATAGAGTTACTGTATACGGTATAGTTGCGCATTTGTTTTTTATTCCTTGCTTGCACCTCCCTCGTCAAACGTAGCCACGCGGAGAAGACGCCACCAAGGCATAGATAAACAAGTTTGGCGCTTTCTTTGATGACTAACTTCCAGACTGCTTCCGAAATTAGTCTGTCTCATTCTTTCTTTTTTCAATGCTAAAATAGCATAACAAACACTTTTTTTATTTATATTTTGAACTTGTTGAGGTTTGCAGATTTGCATGTGTTTCAACAGATTATCGTGCTACCATGCTGTGGGCAAGGAAAGATCCAGTGCTACATGATGTCTCAGCACATACAATGGGATATTTCCCTTCGTTCAGAGCAAATCAGTACAACTACCATAGCTTATATGTGTAAGTTTATGATGAAGTGGTCCTTCAGTGTCTCAGATAAATTGGTTTGACCACAGGGATAGCACAGGTCAACCATGATCATTGGTATTGCAAAGAGCTTTGCTCCTGTAAACATGTCATGTGGCTTTCCCTTACAACCTTGGTTCACTATGTACACAAGATGGTGGACTTTTGCACAACTCTACTCCCAGCGGGCACACATACAGTAGCATACCTGCCAATCTAAAGATTTGGAAATTCGTAAAACTATCGCAGTAGGGCGGGGGGGGGGGGGGGTGCGCAGCAGCACTTTCTTTTTTTTTAAGGGATTTGCCTTTTGTGACAAGCTTACTCACATTTTCACAACCGCAAGTGAAATCCATGTTTTGGAGAGTAAAGAGCAAAAACTCCACTGGGGCACAATTTATTTTTGCAATGATTTTGCTGTTGCCAACTTTGCCTGCTTCAGAAACTTCTCTGTGTAGGTTTGCTCAAGGCAAGTACCACTTTGGTGTCCCTTGACCATCAGCAGACTTTCGAGACTTTCGAGCGAAGCTCTGTTTGAGTTTTGATCACAGTGCTGAATATTCTGTCACATTCAGCATTGCTGTGGGGAATGGAGAGAATACTCAACATAACCATTGAAATTCTGTGGAACGTGAGCGATACACCGACACTTTGAACGCCTCCTAATTGTGACCACTTCACGTCGCACCATGGCTCATTCAATATGTCGGCTGGAACCCGATATGCTTGCAAGTTGGAAAATTCGACCCCAAGTGCGTCGATTGCTTCCTTTGATTCTCCACTTTGCTAGGGTAGGATAGCAGGGAACGCCATAATAAAATGATGTACTGTTGAATGAAACAGTTTCCAGAGTTTGTACTTGAGCAACTTCAGTCATCTTGACATTGACGTCTTCTAGCAGGAATTTGTTGCGAATGTAATCACATACTGCCATTAAGTACAGACGTACAGCAGAGAAAAACTGCTCTCTCTCAACACAGCTCATTGTCTCAACCACAGAGTAGGTTGTGCTGCCAATGACTATGTCTTCATCGCTTTTCTGGTTCTCTGCAGCTCCGTAGTCAACTTCCAGCAATGAATGACATGCCTTGACAACACCTTGGCGCACAAATCTAGTCGAGAGATCCTCGAAAAATCGGTTCAAGAGGCCCCTCAGTACATGGATTTGGGGAGCCTGTGCCTGAATAAGGCAGTCTGCCTTCTCAAAGAGCAGTATAACATTTTGAAGAAAACGACAGCATGCCCTGTTTAGCTCCAATGACAAAAAAATAAAGCAGGTGCTCCTCACGGGTCACGTGGCTGGCTTCCCCAGAATCCTTGGATGAAGTTTAAGTTTTTTTGCTTGAAGTGCAGAATGAGCTCCTTTCCTCTTTAGCGAGAGTTCATCGCCGTAAGTGCTTTTTTTCCCGAGGCCTGCAGCAGTCTTATGAAGATGTGTAGCAGACTTTGGGGTCAGTGCAGGGTTCTTGGGGGTTTGTGAGGAAGTCTTCGGAATTTGGTATGACTCCAAAAATAGGCTCTGCTTGTTGCACTGCTTTGTTTCAAATTTTAAAAAAAAGCTGAGTAGTGATTTCCACTGGTCGAGCAGCCTCTTCAAACACTTTCTCAACGACAGCCAACATGTCGGCAAATGCTTCAACATCTTTCTGATCTCGGCGTCATGCATTTTTCGGAACAGTCTATCGTTCTGTTCCGAGCTTTTTTCTAGGTTAAAAAAAAAAAAAGTCAACCAAAGCATCATCAACCTTTACAGGAAGACATGAAGCTCCTTTTTGGGCAGCCAAGTTGATGAGATTGCACGGCCAACGAACCCCTATCAAACCTGGTTGAGCCTCTCTCAATATGTTGAAACACTGTTTTCCTTGCCAATCATGACATTGGCATTGTCTGAACACACAGCCAAAAGGTTTCCAACAGGTAAATTCCGAGACCATCTCGTTCAGAACCAGATTTGCAATCTTGTGACCTGTTGCTTCCCCTTGGATTGTCCTGAGGCAAAGAAGGCGGCTTTCGACTCTACTCGTTTCTTTAACGAAATATGTCGCAAGAATAGGGTAAAGCTGCGTATCCCTATTGTTACTGCCATCCACAGCGATCGAAAACACTTGCTGTTTTAGGGCATCCAGCAAAGAAGCCTCTGCTCCGCATTGGCAGCCATTTCCCGAACAATTGACATCGTCTTTGTTCGTCCACAGGCATAGAGTTTTCCTTCCTTGCACTTGGGGAAGATCTTCCGGAAAAGCGATCCGGAATGATCGCTGACACTCAGCGGGATATTGTGTTCAACTAAAAATGCCATGAAGAGGCAGTCTGCACAAATCACACCGAGGTTGTTGTTGCTGTGTACAAAACTTGCTAGGCTTGGCTGGCTGTCCGCGGCTCGCACGTATCCCTGACACTTTTTCGAAGCGATGTGGACCTTGGTGTTAGACTTGCCGCCATGCGAGATGTTCACATCACAGGCACACGTGGTGCAGAATCCTAACTTGTCCTCTTTCTTCAACGGCATGAAGCACGGAAATTCTGCCGTGTACGATTTCAAAAAAACTTGGAAGTACTGTTGGGGCTTCGAGCGTGCCATTGCACTGTGAAGCCGCTACAGGCCGGAGTCGCACTGTGTCCGACGTGGCAGCTAGTCACACAAAAGGTGAGGCCAACACTGCCGTGACTGAAGTCCAAACCCGCGCATCCGCGCGAACAAACTTAACAGCATGGCAACAGGTTTGCGGAGGCACTAGAGGTGCTATCGGCACTATTGGGCCTTGGATATGGATTCGTGACCCCCCTAGTAGACAACAGAAGTCACTACAACCACGCAGCTGCTGATGATGATACCATGCATACGTATTGCGCTCTTGCGGCAGCGCAAGGTACCAGGGTGTAGTTTTACTACATTATTACATTTTTTTTCCGCAAATAATATGTTTTCCGTAAAATTTCAACAAGATTCGTAAAATTGTAAGACTGCTCGAAATTTGTACGTATTATGGAAGATTCGGAAAAGTTGGCAGGTATGACAGTAGCCATCTAGTACTGTAGCACATTCTAGAAAGAGAGGGAGTAGTGGTGGGAACCACCACTAAGGTTGTGATGGGGAGAAGGAGCACCACTGCCATGCAACATTCCACGAGGTGAACCGGAGGAGGGAAGGTGATGAGGACTGTTTTTTGTTACAGACGAACCATGCAGCAAACAGCATTAGCGTGAATTCAAGTATTATTCATCATGTAAGTTTGTGTTGGCTATAGCATACAAAGCAATCGATCTCTTGCAAAAGCATCGTCTTTACCTGATTCTCATGAGCCCTTGAATCTAACGTGCACCCAATTTTCATGGGTTTAAAAGTGCACAATATAGCATACCTCCTGCGTTTGCAATCAAAGAAAACTACACAGGCACAATTTACCTTCACAGAAGCAATTTTGTTGTAAATGAGCTTTCTTAAAGCATCGCAACGTCGTCTGCATTTGTGCCCCATTCGCCACAGATACCAAGGTCACAGGAGCGGTATTCTCGAGCGATCGTTTTATAGATACTACTATCACTGTCGTCGTGAGGTTTTACGTGACTCTGCATCGGACTTGTCCAAGTATGCGGCTTACAGTGTTCCTGGCACTGTGCACGAATAGCAAACATGGCACAGCGCGAGAAACGCTGGTGGCCATACACGCCAACGCATCTGGTGCCGAGTTGCGCAAAATCTTAAGAAAGTGACAGCAGTATCACCAAAAATGTTGACTGAGAATAAAGCAGATGCTTGAAGATCACTTTGATAAGTGGCTACACTGATTGCAAATGCATATGAATATCGATAGCGATTATCTCGTGATGTAATACACAGTCTTGGATAAAGAAAAAAAAAGTGGGTTTTACTACAATAAAGAAGCATTGGCACAGTCTCTGGAGATGGTAAGTAACTAAACATGCTTAGTAGCTAGACATTGCTGTCATCAACACTGTGTACAGTGAAACCTTGTTATAATAAAATGGGTTATAACAAAGTAATAGAAGTAATGAAATAACTATACTTTCCCTAAAAGCTCCCACGAGAACCTATGCTGTGTGCACAGCATAGTTTGCCAAGTCATAAATGGTGACGTTTAGATCTGTTTTTGTTGGGCAACTATACAGGGCGTTAAAATATGGCTTCCACTACAGTGTTCCTTTTTTATTTAGCTTCACTGAGACAGTATGTTGCCATATCGCAACACCTTGCAAGAGGTTAAGTAAGACAATATAAACAAAATACAGAGTAATACAAAATATAAAAAATTCATACCATGTCATAGGTATAAAGAAGTTTCCAAGACTTCATGTTTTTCCTCTGCAGGCAATGCACAGCATGCTCTAGGCAGTACAAGATGTCATCTTCCATGCTCACAACCTGCACAAATGATCTCTTTACTCGTATGTCATATCTTCAAAGTTTTCATAAAATACCGTATCTACTCACACAATGATCGGTCTTTTCTGTAAAAAAAAAAAACTGCCGCAAATTCAGGGGTGTGATCATTACGCAAGTTAAATTTCCCGCGAGAAGAAAAAAGTTTTTTTCATCCCGCAACAACAGGTGAACAACCAGGCGGCTGCAGGTGTAAGAAGCGGACATCCATGTTTGATCTCTCGTGGAATCACCCATTACATTCTACCGGTACTAACATGTGGGGCAGAAACTTGGAGGTTAACAAAAAAGTTTAAGGACTTCACAATGAGCAATGGAACGAAAAATGTTAGCCGTAACATTAAGAAAAAGGAAGAGATTGGGGTGGATCAGAGAGAAAATGGGGGTAGCCGATATTCTAGTTGATATGAAAAGAAAAAAATGGACCTGGCCAGGCCACTGGTGGTCTATTACGAGTTACACAATCGGTTTCAAGCGATGAGAAGCACAGTCAAGGACGGGAGAGAATTAGCTGGGGGATGAAATTAAGAAATTTGTGAGCACAACTTGGAATTACCTAGCACAAGACAAAGGTAATTGGAGACTACTGGGAGAAGCTTTCAACCCGCAGGTGGACATAAGAAAGTAGACATGATCATGCTAGTGTAAAGCTTTACGTCCGAAGCCGCACTGAAATTTGCGCACATACAAAGGCTCCATTTGAAGGATGGAGGCTTAGTACCGTTACTGAAGTCGACATTATGCAATACAAGCGCTAGGCAACGGGACACGAGACGCAGGCCACACATGGGGCTGAACTAACAATTCAAGCTTTGTTTTGATGTGTGTCTGAATAGATATTCACAACAGTATTGAAATAGACAAAGATGTGTTTTGATACTGCTGAAAACATTTATACAGATGCATATCATAATACGAAGCTTCAGTTATAGTACAGACTTCGCCTTGTGTACCATCCCTTAGCAATGGTATTGCATAATGAAAAAACAACAAACCCAACACAATGTGAAGTTGACAGCTACCTAATTAACAGAGACAAGATATTCGTGTAAGCTTTGAATAAGGACGGAAACACGTACCATGGAGACATGACAGCTGATGCGGCAAAAGTCACACTCGTGATTGTCAGGTCGTAGCCTCGGCCGCTTTGCTTTTCTTGGGTCTGCCGCTTCATCAAAGCGAAGGCGCTCAAATGTCTTCAGACCCATCTCCACAAGCTGGGTACGATACCTTTGTTCGTTTTCACTGCATGCAAAACACAAAAAACATGGCATGCATTTTCCTCCTCTCAAGAGCTTCAATAGCAAATTTTAAAAAGTATTAAACTTGCAATACAAATGCCCGTAGCTCCATAATATGCCCTGGAACGACTATGTGTGAAATTAACCCCTTAACTGCCGTGATAAATTTAAAAAACATTTTGTTTTTTAATGTGGAGGATTTGGTAAGGCCTGGATATATTGTGGCAATTTTTTCTAAAAAATTATGATACCAGGAATGCCTATTGCATTTTTACTAGTCTTGTTTAGAAAAAATATACAGCAATGCCATTGTGTATTATTTATTTGTCAAAATTACGTGAAACTGCACCTGATACACATCAGCAAAAATTGTGAAAAGTTCACGGCAACTTAACTCTCATAGGCACCAGAGGACGCTCAGTGAGGAGTTTCCTCGTCATTGGCATTAAGGGATAAAATAACAAGGCCAAAGTTTTTTCTCATACATTTTGACGAGGCCGCACATACTATCTAAACAGGCTGCGACATACAAGTGCCCGCTATTATTCAACCAAAATGAGATCGAAGGTTTACCAAATTAAACGACTAGCACAACCTGAAAGTAGCATGAAGCTACAAAGAAAAACTTTAAAGGTCGCATGCGCACCGTAAGTACATCTACACCAAACTGTCATGGGGCCATTAGGATCTCTAAAAAGACATTTTGACATGCTGTCTTCAGACATTAAATTTTGGTCACATAAGTAAGTTGTTCAACATGTAGGCGCGCACAGAAGTTTTTTAAACAAACTGCCCCCCTCTCCCCCCTTAACCAGTCACCCCTATACCTTAAAGAGACACTAAAAATAAACACTAAGTTTAGGCTGATCAAAGTATGAGGACACACTTGAAAATATTGCATTTTTATCTTTTGTTTTTGTGCAACCCCACACACTTATCTACATATAGAAAAAATAATCATGCCTCTACCTTATGTTGTTAAAAAGTTACAGACTAAAATGTAATGTACACCCTACATGGTGAAACTGAAACTGATGAATTTCAGTGTCACTTTTTATTTTACTTTCCTTTTTTAGATTAATAATGTGTAAGTTAGGTATTATATTTTGCTCACATCAATAATATGATGTAAAAAATGTAATACAGTTAAACCTCAATATAACGAAGTCGGCAAAATCACCAATTTGCTTTGTTATATCAAAATTGCATTCTATTGAAAGTTGATGCAAATAAGCACAGTCGCCCATCGATTTTTCTTACACGGAAAGAGGCCGCAGAATTTTCCGAATTATCAAGCACTAAAAAAAAAAGAAGCAAATTTGAAAGAGAAATCAATTCATTTTGATGAATTTGGGAGTCGGGAATTAATGATACGGTTTCATACCACGTTGACGATATCTTCACATAGGCAGTCCGAATTAAGTGCAGCCTGTAACGCTTTCATGTGCACTCTGCCCCCGCGACTGATAGCGTCGCCCGCACTAGGACGACGCTCTCATGAAAAGCGCCGGCAGCGGGGAGTAAATACTTCGTCAGCATCTCGCTACTACGGGTCACCGAAACTCAATATTACGCGAACTTCAATACTAAACGCGCGGGAAGACAGTTTACATGGTGCTACGCTGTCTCGGCACGCCCTCTCTTCGCGGAGCAGCAGATTACCTCTAAAGCAGGGCATGCGACTGGGTATGCGCTCAGCTGCACTTACAGCCATGCGCAGCCACAGTCGAGAGGCGCGTCAGAGATCACCACGCGTGCCAACTTACACACCCTGCCCCCTCCCTCGAGCGCAGTTGATCACGTTACGGCGAACCCGCTCACCTCCCCCTCTTTCCCTCTGCTCGTGCGGGAAGGTGGCACTCGTGAAGCCATTATCTTGTCTGACCCTCGCACTTTCACTCGCACCTAACCTAAAGCACAAAGTGCGTGGGGCGTGATAGGCACTCATCACACTTGGACTTTATGCAGAACATGATGCAACCCGACTTTGGCAGTCGCTCTTATCACGCCGTGGGCCATTTGAGAGGTGCGTTTGCAAGCACCTGCTTGTAATTCAATCATTTGACCATCTGCGTCCGTGGAAGTTTTCATTTATTGTCTCATCCTTCCTATGTGACGGAACCGAAATTTCATTACACTGAAACCGCATACAAACACACTTCGTTATATTGAGGTTCTAAATATGCGGTGTTCTATCGACAAGAGGTTACGAAAAGTTATATACTTCATTATATTGAAAATATTGTTATATTGAAGTTCGTTATATTGAGGTTTAACTGTATTTTGTTAAATGTTATGCTTCAAGCTCACATAAGGAGGCTTTTCAATGGCCTTATTTAGCAAGACCCATAGAAAATGTTCGCATTCCAGAAGTGCTGGAATTCAAGGCGGATGAAAGCACTGTACAGCAGTCGAGATAAGCAAAAAACACCTAGTGTATGGGTGGAAAAAAAAAAGGAGGGAAGAGAGTGGTATAACTGGAGTCGTTTTGGGCACAGGTAACTCTACAGTACAGAGATAGAAGTTTTAATGATGAAAGAAAACATCACGGAAAGATTGGCAAGATGCTTGACTGCGATAGATGTAGCAAAGCCTGATTTGATCAAGTAGGATAGGCGACTATTTTTCACCTTCCTGTTTCAAGGGAACAAATATAAAAAGCATAATTATCATCTTGGCCAAAGGTTAAAAAAAAAATGTATACGTGAACCTGCCAATTCTCAAGTTTAGGCTCTTTGATGCTGTCTGCCACTTTATAACCCGAAATTATGCAACTTTCGAAGTCTTGCAACAAATCAGAATAAATCGGAAGTCCAGTTTTTTTTGTAACCTCTCCATTATGACACCACGAATAGCTGCACTTGTGTTTTCTGTTATTCTGAAGTGACAAATCCATTTAGAAATATGGCTGTATACAAAGAGGGAACATAACATATGCCAAGTGCATGAAAAATATTTTGTGGAGGTTCAGAGAGAAACAACCATGTCACAATGACAGCTTAGGCACAACTTTCACACAAGTAAATTACATGTATATCATGGGACATAGGAAAATTTGAACCAGAGATGACAGGTTAATATGTGGTTAATTGCCATAACAGTAATCAGAGACTGCAGGCCAGGTAACACACAGCCAATGTAACAACAGTACCTTGCAGCGATGATATGCACATTGCTCAGAACCACATCAGGACTGACCTTGCGAGCTCAAACTGTAAGACACGCTATAATGCAACAGCAGTGCAAGGATCACCTTGTAATGTAACCTGCTAGTTACAAAACATATAATTTACGTGATTGTCATACTTGATGGTTGTCACTTTATTTGCACTAACTTTAAGTCTTTACACACTTGCTTAAGGGGGGCATATCTTGGCTTGGCACAGCACCAAATAGATACGTACTTCCTTTAGTAAAGCAAGACGAGACGGTTACCTGACAGCATGCTTATATTTCAGCAAAACTTTTGCTATTTTCTTGTCCCGCTTATTTTTTGTGTGCATCCTCAGCTAATCCTAGAAGCTAAAGCACAAACCACCAGCAGACTTCAAGATTTCACAAGAATAAATATATCAGTTAATATGTTTCCAATATGTGGACCAATGCAATATGTAAAGCTCTAAACAGGAGAAGCAATGCATTTCATCGCATATCCTGAGCCTGTATTTCTTTAAACTAGCACTACACACAAAATTCCTAGTAAAAAATGTGCTTTCAGTACTGGTGACTTCAATTTTACAATTACAACATGGCCACTAAAGTAAATATAACATAATTAGGGGACTTCCATTAAATTAGCAATTGCATTGACCATCATCGTACAAATCATGTCTGCCAATGCTTGATCAGTAAAAATTACCTTCTTACCTTGAATATTTATTTTTTTAATAAACTGAGAGTCTGCACAGAAGCATGCAGTAGTACATAGCCAAAGAAAATGCATGTAATTTTAGACTCTATTGTATTCTTATACTGCAAGATGTGGGCATATCAGAAATCTTATAAGGCGAACATTTTACTTAGATCATAACAGAACCGGTGTAACGCACCACATTTTTCGAAGCAGTGGAAGGGTCCAACGACAGGTCTCTAGGCTCTCTCGAAGTTCAGTCGCAATTCCCAAGATCAATTTTTCAAAGGAGAATGTCGGTGGTTCACAGCTCGCTTTCATGTGCTGCACACAATAAAGGATGACACTGCTATACTAAGGCAATTTCACAACATGATTAAATGTAGCAAAATCACACAATATGGCATACCAGTGGTATGGCAGAATAGTACAGAATATATATAATACCAGATAATATTCCAGAAATAAGCAATGCATGTAAAATAAGACCATGCAAATGAAATTTGTCAAGTGAAAGCTTACCAAAAGGCGTAAAGGCAATGGGAGCAATACGAGTACTACCCAGTCAGAAGCACCTAACAGAAAAGGTTGTTCTGCAGCATACTTTCCCTTATACCATCAGTTAAAAGGGGCGAGGACACCAAATTCTTTAGCTTGAATGATGCATTGCATGTTAAACTGAACATGTCCAACAGCAAGTTAGCAAAATTTAGCTCATTCGGTTCAATAAGACGTTTAGATTTGATTTTTTAAATATATATATTGTATTTGAATTGCACAGCAGTTTGGCAACACTCACAGGTGAAGGAATGAAGTTCATTCTGTGGGGTCAATGTGTTAAGTACTTGCATGCGTGTCTCGGAGGTTAGCCCAGGATAGTTTCTGCAGCCATTCTCGCATTACCGCGAGAATGAAAGAATTGCCCTCCACTGCGGGCACAATAAAAGGGCAACGCCTTTTCTACTCCATTGGGTGCTAGAGCATGTGGAGCATGGAGAGTTTCTGCTGGAATGGCATGTGCCTTGTCGGCATGGTGCTGCTATTGTTTCGGAGCAGACGGCACAGCAGGGGCCCGAACTTGACTTCACACCAGTCATGCCAAAATAGCACTGTTGTAGATAAGAGGGGGCGGCTTAGATGCAGCAATTTCAAATTGAAAATTTGGTTTAAAATGCTTGGCGAGAGCCCAGTTTTTTGTGTGAAAGTCATACTGGCCCCTCGACTCTCAGTTGCAATTATAAATAGTTGGATGACCATGTCACGGCCCCTTTAAGCACCGTGATGCCTCACCTGTAACGAGCAGCAGACGTAGACACCTACACTCTGTCTCATATATAGCAGGCAATGCTACAAATGCTTGAGGGACTTTTCTCACTGTGTGTAGCCACGAGCAAAAGTAGTGTGCGTTGCTGCGTATGACAGAAAAAGCATAGGTGTGCGTCATCTAATATAATGTAACATTAGGTCTCTTACCTTTATGTCGCAAAATATGACGCATATATTACACGGAAAACATTGTATACCTGAACCCACTTATCAGGGCACAAGCGGAGCGACACGTTTTCTGCGACATGGTAACTATGCACAACTTGCTCTTGTGGCTATAGCATAGTGTGTCTCATATGGGCAGCATAAAGAAGATCAAATAATATGCAATTTCACGAAACCTTATTACGTCCACAAGTTTAATTATGACCTTTGAAGCAGTTACGCAGTACAAAATGCTGCAAGTCAAACACAGTTGAATCTTGATGATATGAATCTCTCGGGATGGCGAAAAAATTCACATAACCCAAAAATGTAAAAAATCTGAAAGTTATAGGTGGGAGGGCGGGTGCTGCAATGAAAGAGCCGCATTGCTCCAAATTTCAGATTCCCCCATGCACACATTCTGAAGACTTTCCCTTATCTCATGGCAAAATATTTGGAAGGAATACGCAGCAGAAGTTGAGAAAATTGCACTTTCTTAGTGTGTTGTGTTCAAAATCGGGAAGAAAATCGGGCTTCGGGAGGCGCTATTGCACCGCTGATCGTGTGTGACCCTGGCTTTCCATTGACGTAGCGCCACCACCTTAGTATCTCCATAAACACAAGATCAGAGATTCTGACAGCCACAGTACTGTATTTCTCGATGTAGAAATAAAAGCAACAAAAGCAGGCGCGAAAAAGGAAAACTAGCGTCGTGAATCATTGCTGCAATCCCGTGGCACACTCCTACTGGCTGATTTGAATTTTAATCACTGGCAAGCTTGCTTCACGCAAATTTTGGCAGCGGCGAGCTGTGCACTTTGCGTGTTCCAAGGCCGACATTGCAAGATCTGTCTGGTTAACTTGAGTTTCTTTCATTTGTGCGTCCTAGCTGCTACATGAAGGTGATAAGGATGCATTTTGTGCAACATAAGGGAATCTGTTTGCTTTTCTTTGGGGCAGAGAAGCTATTTCATATCATAAGATCTGACAGGTGAAAAGGTAGAAAAGTTTTGAATTGCCATCGAGCACCGAGGACAACACACACAAAAAAATTTAATTATGGGGTTTTACGTGCCAAAACCACTTTCTGATTATGAGGCACGCCGTAGTGGGGGACTCCGGAAATTTCGACCACCTGGGGTTCTTTAACGTGCACCTAAATCTAAGTACACGGGTGTTTTCGCATTTCGCCCCCACCGAAATGCGGCCGCCGAAGGACAACACAAGGTGTGTAATACAGAGATAAGGCTACCCATGGAAGCGAATGCCACCGATGTTGCTGACGCAGCAAGACTGGGTCACATGTGATTTCCGTCTCCTAATAAAGTTATAAGGTGTTTGAAAATGGCCGACAAGTTGCATGATACTGCACAAGGCAAAAGCTTTTCTTTTTTTTGGAACATTCGAGCACATTGTAAGCTAATGGACTTAGGCCGGGTCTTTTGAAAACTTTGTATCAGGCTTGATCGTATCATCGAGATTCTATTGTATGCTTGTACTGCAAAACACGCAGAAGAAAACTTGTCCACTACTTTCACAGCCTCCATAGCATTGCCCGCTACGTATGAAACAGAGTATAGTGAGGTTCGCCTATAACACTCAGACAAGACTCAAAGCAGAAAGCATCAATGTGAAAAAGCATATACAATAGAAGCTCGTTAATTCACAACTCGTTAATTCGACATTTCGGATAATTCAAAGTAGTCAGGGCAGTCCGTCCAACAATGTATTGAAAGCAATATGTAATGTATCCCGCTAATTCACACTGAAATCCGCAGCACCGATAATTTAAACTCTGCAGAGTTAGTGCGTGGGAGCTTGTTGGCGACGATCGTCACCGCACAGCTTTGCTTTTTCCATCTGTGGCCATCTGTTGCAGGTCGGTTGTCTCCCTCTCTCAAGACCTCCAAGATAAAAACGCCAGACACGGCACTGCATGTTTTTTCATTTATTTATTTATTGCAATACCGATGCACCCTACGCTGTATGTGCGAGTAAAAGCGTGCGAGGCGAGCCGTCGATCACAGCTCAATCTCGCCCGCATGAAAGGGACAAATGCGAAGAGGAAGCAAGCGGTCTTCTCTCCCACGTGAGGCACCCAATGTTGCAAGGTGCCATGTGAGGTGGGGTGGGGGCGTTTTCTCCGGCTGCAAATGCACACGTGGATGTGAGCAGTCGAGCGGCCGTTGGGGGCTGAGTCTAGTTGCATCGGTGTCCCGTAACTTTGTGCGAGCTGTGTATTCTCAGCGCTTACTTTGCGCTGAAGCGGTAGACAGCACGAATGTCACTTCACTTGCTGCTGTTGCCGCATTTCCGCATGCCAGCGTTTTGACAGCGAGTGTACGTAGTCATCGGGTGTGATGTGTACATGTTTGCTGTGTGCGTTGACACCATGCTTAGTATTTTAGTTAGCAAGTGAATGTTTACAAGTTGATACGGCCGATAAAAGTACTATCCTTACTTCATGCGGCTGTCTGCTAATTTGCTACCGCAATCGACACTTCGCCTTTCGGGCGAAACTGCATCTTCCTTTCTTTTTTCATGTTGCATCTTGGAGGCTATGCTCTTTATCTACGAGGTGTTCTGCCGAGAAACACCACCAGGTCATGTCTAACCCGGTAGCCGTGACATTTTATCAGCACTCGCAGTACCAAAAAGCACAGCCTTGAGATTCGTGGCTATTACTCAAAGGAAAGTTTCACTGGGATATATGTTTGGGCGCCACTTATGTGTACAGTGAAACTCAGCAGCGTGCAAGTGGTGCGTCTACGAAAGTACAATGGAGACCAACGTTGCAGTAGGCTGTGATGCGTTTCGAGAGTTCATTTTAGCACGTAGTTCCAGTTGCTGCCGTGAGCATCAGTGTGCATCGCGTGCGGCCAGTCATGCTACAGCGCTTGCGCTGAGCCAGCCGAAATGCCGTTCCCTCTAGACTTCAACGCGCGCGCCGTTGGCTATTCGGAGCATGCACAGAAAGATCCCCAACCAGCGTGCCGCTTTGAACGGTTGCCTGTGACCGTCGCAAAGCGCCATGGGCACCTTTTTTTCGTGCCATGCATTGCGCAGTCGGCGTGGCGAATGCGCGGATTGAGCAAGAGCCTAATGGACATCAGGCACATTGGGCCACGTTGGCCGGGTCCGGTTATGTTGGCTACACCAATGCTTCGGCCTATAGAAGTTCTCACCAACGTGACATACTGTGTGTCCACGCGCGCTCACACCACGTCGGACTATATATGCGCCTTAACCGAGTGATTTCTTTCTCTGGCTCTCATTAGTTCAAATTTTCTTAGCATCTCAGCAGAATTCGAATTAACGAGCTTTTACTGTATATTAGCTGCCTACTGCTTGCTGTGTTAGCAAAGCAATGGTAGGTACAAGAGTGAAGCAAGAGTGAAGCATTGAACCATTGCCAACAATGACAGTGTGATAGCTCTCATCTTTGAAAAGAATGTGCCACTTTTTCATACCCTCAGCACCATGGACGTGAAAATGCTGAGCACTCGAATGGTATAGAAATTCACTGCAGAAAATAAAACTCATTGGCATTTATAAACCCCAAAATAAGATAATGCGTAGCTTCTTTTAAACTTTCCACAAAGAGTAAACAGAAACAAATTTGGGAGTACAATCAATTACAGAATATTTATGTTGATGTTGCAACACAGTAACCATTAACAAGACAAAGTCTTATATTCATTTACATATGTTTCTTTAGTTCACGCAAAATGCCTAGAATAGCACAACGTAAACTCCCGATTTTTCAAACGAGAGCAGTGCAGCGGCAAATAAGCCATCACTGTGAAACGTAATAATTCTGCAGAAACCTGCAAGGTGGAGAGAAGTAATTCATAAAGGGAAAATCAGACATCCACCAGTTCGTAGCAATTGCTACAAAGGAAACCCACACGGATTCCTCAAAAGAAAAGCCTCACAGGTGGAGGGGAAAAAAAAAAAAAAAAAACAGGACGAATTTTTCTTCACCTGTGAGGCTTTTCTTTCGAGGAACCCGTGGCAGCAACCTTTGTAGCAATTGCTACAAACTGGTGGATGTCTGATTTTCCCTTTATTAATCCATCACTGTCAATTGCATACACGGGTTTGGCGCCAAATGGACTTTCCCTACCACCTAACGAGAAAAGTGTGAATCACAATGTGCTTAATTTTTTCGTTGAAAGAAAACACTGGTACTCAAGTACCAGTACTCAAGTACCAGTACCAATACCAGTTAGTACCAGTACCAAAATTAGTGAAACATGCAATCTACTGCACATGTTAGAGCACATAAAGCAACACTGCTACTGTTGCTACATTTGGCCCATCGCAGCCAGCGCATTATCTGCTAGCTATGCAACAACACATTGTGCGCATTGTAAAACATCTAAACATGCTAAATTTTTTTAGCTTTGTGGCAAAAGTGAAACATGCTGCTAGTGAATTATGAGTTAGGCAAGAAAATGAGTGCCTGTTTTCCCAATATTGTTCTAAAGGAGCACTGCATTCATGTCATGCTAAAGTTGGATGTACTAAAGTGAATTTTCCTAAGCTTCCAGTGTGTCAAATTGGTCCAAACATATCACCTTGACTAATGAAAAGTTTTATTTGTTCTTTTGGTGTAGCTCAGCATGTTTGCATGATGCTGTAGTTATATTCATTTTATTTTCTGAACAATATGAGTTACTACTTTAAATCAAGCATTAGAATTTAGGCAGAAAAACATTCTAAAGGCCATCTAATCCTGCAATGTTCCTTTTTCCATTAATTGTCATTGTTATGCTCTTAAATTGTGGTGACCTATCTTACTGCTCATTTACAAGCTGCCTGGTGGGCTTCCACTTGAAAAAGCACTGCATGTATTAAAGGACCTAAATCAACATTTTTTTCTTGTTCTAGTGCACATATTTTTTTGTGAATAAAAAGATATTTAGTTTTTTTTTTTGCATGTATATGTGAATACTTGAAGCCCATAATTTGCAAATACTAGTACTTGTTTTCAATTTTATTTTAAAAAATTTACCATTCACAAACAGCTACTGAAAGCCCCAACTTCGGCACTTGAGCTGAGTACGCCACATATTTCGGGGCTCGAAAATTACTCGAGAGAGGAAAAGAAAACAGCCAGATTGCAAGGCCCATTTAGTTTTGAAAAGCAGCGTACCCATACTTTAGCCAACATGTCTAAGTGAATGTCAGTTAAACAAAAGAGAGGTTTACCAATTCACTTTCAGTATGTTCAAGGAGAAATAAAGGTGTCTAATAAAAAGACAAGTTGGTTCATGTATAAACCAACTCCTCTCATTCCAACTAGTACAGTTATAAAGGAGGTCAGCTCTTGCATACATGAATATAGCAACAGGCACTTTGAAATGCTCATTTAAAATACAAGATCTCATTACAAGCAACCACAACACAGCTTGACTCAAGTGAAAAGAGTTATTTTTAGAACACTTAATTGAAGTGGCACAGCATCAGTGTCAGACATGAAGTCACAACATTACAGATAACTGATGGCTTCTATTCCCACAAGCACAAAAGAAAAATTCAGTAACAACTAGGTCAAAAAAAAAAAAAGCCACATGAAACTAATAGTGGTAGTGTTTCATATAGCTTTCATTATCGCTCTAGGGGTATGATATACAGTAAGGGGTATGAGGGGTATGATATACAGTAAAACCCCGTTAAACTTTACCCGCCCAAACAGTAGTTTCGTTTGAACCCTTTGAGAGCCAAATTATTGTGAAAAAAACTTTCCCAGGTGGTCAAATTACTTTATTGCAGATCTTGAATGTACAAAATGTATAAAATCAGGAATAAATAGTAAAAAAAAATTACGAACAGTACTTTGGTGTCGACATCACTCAGAACTGCAAAATGTTTAATAGTATTTCACAGGGTGGTACTCTTTGAAACACGGGTCTACGCACAGCGCCTTATCGCAGTCTGCACACCTAAAACACGTGTCTGTTTTCCTCTTGGAGCGACGAGTTGTGTTGGCACACACGACATCTCTGCGTGCGGCTGCCTTGGGCAGACGTCCGAGGCACCGTCTCTGGGAAGTGGCACGCTGTCAGTCGCAGCGAGGTCTGTGGTTCGTCTTCCGTGCCTTGGTCGTTCGATTTGGGTTTGGCACAGTTCCAATATTTGGGTAGCGACTCTCTTTCTAAACACAGCAAGCTTTACCGGGGTGCCAGTTCTCTCGCGGTAGAGAATAAATGCGTTCAGCAATGTCATGTTGAGCAGGTGAAAAAAGAACTTCTTGTTACACTTCACAGTTTTCCTGATGCTTTCACTGAAGCTCAGCTGCATGTACTCTGTCGACGAGTCCCATTTTCTTTGTGTATTCAAGTACACATGCAGGCTTTTTTTTTTTTTTCTCCGGTCGCTCTGTCCACCTTATCGGAATCTTGCATATCCGGTCCATGCATTGTTGTCAACATATTGACTTCGCGCTTGTCACGCCATTTCAAGGCAAGCAGAGTGCTTTTGTGGAAGCTTTGTATTTCGCCCTTCTTCAACTTCTTTTTGAAAGAGGGTAGGCCCTTCCTATTGATACGCACAGTTCCGCATGCATTTGTTCTGTTGCTCTGCAGAAATTCAAAGAGCACTGGGCTTGTGTACCAATTGTCCACAAACAGAGTGTCCTTTTCCGAGAAAGTCTGCCAGAAGGTCAGCAACAGAGCCTGCACAACCAAGCTTTTCTTTTGGCCAGGATAACTGTAGCTTCTGTATAAACTAGAAACCTCAGTACACACCCAGTTTTCACGTCACACATCATAAACATCTTCACTCCGAACCGGTTTCTTTTGGAAGGTATGTACTGCAGGAAGGAAAAACGGCCTCTCCAAGGCATCAGAGATTCATCTATGCATAAATCTTGGTGTGGAAAAGAAAGTCTGGAAAATTTTTCCTGAATGGCCTCCATGGCCCTTAGGCGATCGGATTGCTCCGTTATTGAACTAAAGGGCAGGACGCGCAGCAGAAGAACAAAGCGGTTCACAGAAAAAATCTCCCAAAAGAACGGGGTCATCAGCATCGGATCCGTCAACCAATAGTCCCGCAGTGTGTTCTTCCGCACCAGGCCCATAAGCAACACTATTGCCTAGAAGCAGTAAAGCTCCGGGAGGTCCACGGTCGCCCAGACTCTGAGCCGCAATGCGCCGGAGTGACATGCGCCTGCTTTCTCACTCCCATACTTGTTCATTTCGGTGACGATGAGCGACACAAGTTCTTCATCGAAAAACAATTGGAAATAAGCCCATTCACTTGCTTCTGGCGGGAGCAGAGAGGCTGCAACCTGCCCTGATTGCGAGTTGTTAAAAGTGAAAAGAGATGGTGAAAAATCACCTGTGTCCCACTGGGTGTCGTCGCGTCTTGCTCGCTTTCGAGATGTTGCGGCTGCGCTGAGGTCAGAGGTCGAACTGGTTGAATGCAGTTCGTCGTCCGAAGATGAGCTGTCCTCTTCTGATGAAAAACTGTCTTCCAATTCAGACTCGGTGAATGGAGCAAAATCAGAGTCGGAAGAGTCATCGCTGTCGGTGTCAAGAGAACGGGCAGTGCGTTAGGCCATATCGCCGCTTTGCCGTGCATCTGAGGAACTCGATGGAAACTCACTGAACAAGCAGAGCGAGAACAAGCAGAGCGTCTTCGTGAGCGGCGGTGATAAACAAGCTAAGAGCAGCGCCAATCAAGATAGAAATCAACTTCTGCCAGCCCTGCAAGAGAGTGCCGACAAAGAGAAAACTCGCATTTCGCACGACTCCGTTGCGATCACGCGGTGGAACCGAAACCGCGTAAGCGCGTTGCCGCAGAGAGCGAGAATACCTCGTGAGCGGCGGTGATAAACAAGCTCAGAGCAGCGTCAGTAAAGGTAAAAATAAACTTCCGCTGCCCCTCCAAGGGAGTTGCGATCACGCGGCAAAACCGAAACCACAGAAGGGGTGTTGCTGCAGCCTGCGCAACGCACTGAAGCTAGAAATCAGTTTTGTTTATCTCCGCAAGAAGGTATCACAAATTTCAAACGCTTATTGTAAGTCCTAAGAGGTGGCAGCACCTCCCAGTGAGCACGCATCATCACTATGGCACGAAATTTCAAACGGAGGGTTGAAACTGCACCCGTACGGCAAAGACCTTGCGGTACAGAAAACCGCCGTCGTACATATACGGCAAAAACCTTCAAAGGGTTAAAAGTAGTAAAGTCAAATCCCTGACTCAGCAACCATTAAATACTATGCGTCTTGTACCCGCATAAACCGTACCAGCTTATTGCGTACGTATAGGTTAGCACGTAGTGTTTCCACTTTTCGTCTTGCAATCCGGGCGGTGCGTCGTCCTCATTGGGTGGCCCGTTAGAACAACAGGCCTTAGAGATCAGAACAACGGCCTCCAAGCGCCCTGTGCGTTTGCGCATGAAGCCACATCAACACCATTTCGGCATCATGCAAGCTAGGACTTGCATCATGCCAAAGCTCAGATAAAAAATACCGGGTGCTCAGCACAGAAGAAAAATTGGACATCGTTCGTGCTAACGAACGTGGCACGAAGACGGTGCTGGCACGCGACAGGCATCTGCTGTTGCCTACAGTGTGTGGTGTTTGGAATGCGCAGTTGCGAAAAGATGTCGCCTATGAGGTTCAGCGTTTTGCCATCGTTGCCGAAGTGTTGCCTAACGACAGTGATGAGGACGACACCGAAAGCGACAGCACGAGCGATTCAGTCCTGACAGTAGCGGAAGATGCACGTTACGTCAGTGTCATGAATGCAATCATACCGACGAGAACAGCACCTGCAATGAAAAAGACGCTCCGTGACTTCTGCAGCGCTGCCATGCCCGTGCATGGAGAATATGCAATGCCAACGAGAAATCTGCCATGTGAGCATTTGCCGAGAAGAGGGGGCTGGTTGAAAATGTGGCTCGCAGTTTCAGCAAGTTTGAGGCCACTGTTGTCGGTGCAAGGGCACCACGACATCAAACGAAAATGAAAATAGCAGACTTTTGTCGTGCGAAGTGAATAAATACTGCATGTTTTTGCCCTTTCATCGCATTCTGTCTGAGTTTTGTTTTTGACAGGTAAGCGGGCAATCTCATGCTATTTTGGTTAAGCAGTACTACCGTTTAGTACGTACTTTTTCAAAGCTCTGACCAACTATGGTTTAACGAGGTTTCACTGTACTACCACAGTGAACATAATGACCTTGAGTCACAACCATGACATTTAACCATTGTACAATCTGGAAAACATTATATTTGACACAATAATGCCTTTGGTGTCATTTTTGGAACGATAGTTTCTGTGACTAAGCATACTCACTAGAAGATTTGAATATTACTAACTCTAATAAAAAATTGTACTACAAAATTTAGCACTACAATCCCCGTCCCGGGACTTAAATATTGTTCTAAACATTCGCTCTAATTTTCATTGCTATTCAGGAAGCGGTTCAAGTTCACTTACGTGGGTAGTGTGCCCCCCAAAATAAAAAGGAGACAGCATCCACACTTACTGGCAAATACTGCTGCTACATTATAAAGCATAAAACGTACTGCTATAGAGCAGAAATGCACTGACATTCAATACGACTGCTCATGGGAAGATCTTGCTCATTCCCATACTCAGTGATGTTGTTTACATGCATTACTCCGAAAATTACAGCATAAAGTATCTATTCTCAATACAGGGCCCTCAAATACACTGCCCATGAAGCCTCTGCGTGCAATGCAAACTGCATCCAACCTGCACTATTCCACCCTTCCTCCTTGTTTTATAACTTGCCTGAGCTTTCACAAGACGGCCTCTCAAATGCCGTCATGCAGCCTGCAGAGAGCCATATCATAATATTTTGACCCCACACCTGACTTGAGTTTCAGTCGCCTGATGTAAGGCATTTATAGCGTAACTCCATCAATCACTGCTAAGATGCAGTGAAATGACAAAGCCTGTCGTGCCACTTTCATAACAGCTGTTATTTGCGGGTTAAACCCCTCCCAACACACACTTTGACAAAATATAGCATGCAATGCCCCTAACAGTTATACGCATGCTTATCTAATGCCATAAGTTTTAAAAATATGACCTCATGTCGACACCAATTATGTACACTTCCTTAAAAAGGCAGAAAAAAAAATCACTGTATTCAAGTTAGCAATGTACAGTGGTTACTGAAAGAACAATCCGCATCACCCACCTCGAAGCATTCTGCTGCCTGGAGTAACCAGTCTTGGGTGGCAAAATAGACAGACTCGGACACAGAGTAGCCACATGCAATGGTGGAGGTGAAGGCGCCTGGAAAAATGACCACGAACTGCCCCTTCTCCTGGACCAAACGGCTCAAGGGGCAGCCATGTTCCACAAGCTGAGGAGGAGGCACCTATCGCAAAGAAGAAAAAAATGTGTCTACAGTGATGCAGGACGCAGGTTTGGGCTAGTTCATTGGACATACCGTATTTACACGATTGTAAGTCGACCTCCCCAAATTGTGCGACAGGAAAAAAAAGAAAAAAAGAGAAAAAGAAAGAAAGAAAGAAGAAGAAGAGAGCATACCTGAGGGCGCATTCGATAACAAAA
The DNA here is from genome assembly GCF_038994185.2 of Dermacentor albipictus. NCBI lineage: Eukaryota > Metazoa > Arthropoda > Arachnida > Ixodida > Ixodidae > Dermacentor > Dermacentor albipictus. The sequence continues at coordinate 185,994,951 of NC_091821.1, forward strand.
ATTTATTAGTAGCTGACACGGTCACTGGACTACTCATCTTCACTAGCGCTGCCATCGTCATCGTTTCTACGGTCCCACAGCGCGTCGTTGTCCTGCGAAATTTTACATTTGGCAAACGACCGCACCACAACATCTTGTAGAACAGCAGCCTATGCCGAATGCACCCAACCGTACACAGCTGTCTGGGAGGCTCTTTTGACACGTCCGGTTGGCGTAATTTCACGCCCTTCTGCCGCCAGCCACTTGTACTCACGGCGGAGCAGGTCCTTAAAAGGCGAAGATCCGGGCTTGTTTCATGACCATGTTGCACTTCACTGGCAGGGGCCTATCGTGCATTTCAGCGACGTATGCCAGAAGCTTAGCCTACAGCTCTGGAAAGCGTCCAGACTTCGGCACGTTGGAAATTCTTCACTTGCCGTCACAGGTGAAAATTTCGCTTCGCTGCAGTCGCCACTCTCGCACCACCCGTTCAGAAACATCGAACTTGCGGCCCGCTGCGCAGTGATTTGTTTCTTCAACGTAAAGGATGGCAGCCCTCTTGAATGCTGCTGTGAACGAGTGCCGAATGATTAGTGGGCCTGGAGCACTCATGACGACTGAGGAAGCATAGAAGTAGCACGTAGCCGGCAGTCAAGTGGAACACGTCAAACCAATGCCTTTCGTTAAACTATTGGCGGCGAGGAGTTCCGGAGTCACCATCTGTCGGAAGCGCCTCCCTTGCATAGTATGAGGGATCACGCGGCGCACACCCCGTAGGTTTCACTTACGGCGCTCAATAAAAAAACCACGTGGCAGCCCTCCTGGACATTTATGTAGGTACTTTCAAAACGAGGGAAGCTTTTGACTGTCGATATAATAATCTTGGGCAAACTGAGAGCACAGAATCGTTTACAGACGCTATCTCTTTACTGAATACGTACTGTGAACGCCATTACGCGCGGTCGCCGCGATGGAGTCTCCCAAACCGGCTTCTTGCATGAAAGGTCGGCGATTGCCGAGTGCAAACTGTGAATTATGTTCTTATAGTAGGTGGTCTGTATAACCAAATAGACATAACAGACGAAGCCTCAAAGCGTGCAGCCATCGCGTGGGTTCACGGCGACCGACTGCGCATCTGCATGCATGTCCGCGCACAATGTTTTACTTTCGCTGTGAGCGCATTTTCGCACCATGCCGTGAGCTTTAAGCCGCAGCATATGAGCATGTGACAGTACACTAGCAACCATTGTTGCGTAACCACTATCACACCTGTTCAAAAATAATTTCGTCATAGAGACTTCGACGCCTACGGCGACTGTGATGTGCCGTCGCAACGATTCAATCTTTTTTTGTCTTCTAAATTCTTGGACATTTCAATATTATTTCTCAAGCTGCATCACACTGTATGTTTACCGGTTTTCTCAGCATGCGATTTCCCTATGCTTCTTTTTCGTAATCTAGTGCATTAATTCATAACACAAACATGACCATATGCCATGCCTTTTTTAATGCGCTTGTTACCGGTCCCTTTCCATTCTAGTGAACTTGCCAGAATCTAGTATCAACAAGTTCATGGACCTAATAAAGCGTTGTGACAGTAGCCGGGCAGCACGTGCAGGCGCAGGCGAGCATCTCAGTGCACGTTTTCTGCTACTCACTGAACATCGCGCAGTCCCGGCGCCGTAGCAGAAATCTTCCTCACGTGTGTGCTTGCTGCATATGCAAGCTGTAGCCGATGGCTGTCTACCGGCTCTAAATTTCGCCAGCCAAGCTTCACGCAGCTCCTTACCATGCGGCTATGTGTGAATAAGGCTGACACTGGGCTCTGTTGCGTATGTACGGCACTGTAGCACCAAGCAATAACCCACCATGCTGCACGCCTCCAAAGGCAGCCACTACCTATTATAGTAGTTTCAGATGTTGTCAAGCAGACACCCAAGGCAGTAACGCCGCACCACTTAATCAGAACCGTGGCGCAGGTGCAACTTCAAACTTTGGTTTTTAGCTTGCTTCGATGGTTCCGAAGCAGCCGATGCGGCCGCTGTGTCCACGTGATCCCTCATGCCACGTCAAGCTGACGGTGGCGCCAGCTTTTCCAGTGGTGGAGCTCAAGGCCAATAAAGAAAGCTAAGCGCAACAGGCAAAGAGAAACCTGCCAGCAGTGTCTGCTCTTCCATGAACTACCGATACTCCCCGCAAGCGCCGCCATTTTGAGGGTGCCGCCGCGAATGGAGCAGCGGCGCTTCCATCAACTATCGAAACCCCCTCATGAGTGTTGTGTGCACTGTAAAACTCTCAAAAATGTTGAAAAACCCTTCCGAAAAGCGAACAAACATGCAGGATAGAGAAAGCTATGGGTAGGGCCATAGAGCAAACATAAAATTTTAACTACGTTGTAGCTCCTGTTGGTCTCACTTTTTTGGCGGCGCCATGTTTTGGTTTCGATCGTAAGTCGACCCCCCCCCCCCCACACACACACACACACACTTCAGATATTCAAATTTAAAAAAGGTGGTTGACTTACAATCGTGTAATACGGTACTTACTGAACAGCATGAAAGTAAAACTTGGGCACGAGAGGATAGAAGGGATGAAACACGGCACTGACAAACAAGAACTATGAGAAAAATTAAGCAAAGCCAATGATCTAACTGACACTCGGGGTACAAAAGAGGAAGAAGAAAAAGATGGTTCTTGAGATGAGTAGATAACAACCATAGCTGTGGGTGTCAGATTGGAGCGAAGGGAAGCACTAGAGATTATGACATGACCCCTTGTGACATGTTTTTAGCGAGGGCTTCAGGCCAACCTAAAGCTTGTATGCAAACCAGTCTGCAAGCTGTGTGTGGACGCCGACTCCCCTTGTATGGAGCAGTCCTGGACCTTACTACTGTCATATCCAAAAGGTGTCACCACTACTGTCATATCCAAAAGGTGTCGCTCACTACTGTCATATCCAAAAAGCCAGAGCAGAGGCTGGTGTCATTGCGGTATCAACATCAAATAATATTCCACTAAGTCAATGTGGAAACTGAGATGCTGACCATTTCGGCACTCCTACAAAAGGCGTGCCTCTGGTTCACCCCAGCGACTTGCCCATGACATCACTGTTAAGCTATCTTCAGAGGCATGTGTGATTCAAGGTGTGGGCTAATTGCCAAAAAAGGGGTACGTGCATATTCAGCAAGCTGCCCAAGCCAACTGCATCTGAGAGGCTGCAAATTACTAATGCCAAGTGTAGTGCATTATGCCAACCCATAAAGCCCGCTGTGGTTGCTTAGTGGCTATGATGTTGGGCTGTTAAGCCCGAGGTCGCGGGATTCAATCCCGCCATGGGGGCAGCATTTCGATGGGGGCGAAATACGAAAGCACCAGTGTACTTATTAGATTTAGGTGCACATTAAAGAACCCCAGGTGGTCCAAGCTTTCAGAGTCCCTCGCTACGGCGTGCCTGATAATCAGATCGTGGTTTTGGCACGTAAAACCCAATAATTTACATGCCAACCCAAGAAGCCAATCAAGAAGCGACAGGGAATTTTCGGGAGGAGCTTTCCTTCTGGTGGCTTGTGTTGTTCCCCTCTTCCTGTCACTGCAGGAATAATGTGTCAGCGGTATTTGCTTCCCACTGTCCACGATCATCAAAGGGTGTGTGTTGTGTGGACTTCTCCTCCTCAAAGGCAGAGTTCTGTGACATCTACATGACCACCAGATAGGCCAATCAGGACATGAACTGCTTCCCTAGCAAGTGACTTAGGAAAAACTGATGGGATTTAAGGAGCCATCTTGCATGCTGGCATGTGTGCACTTCCAGTATGCAGACATGTGCTCCTCCAGAATGATGTAGCGTGCTCAGATAGAACAATGTAGAAGTGCTTTCATAACAATGTAGCTGTGGGCTACAATGTTATCATGTACTGCGCTCTGTATTTCTGCCAGTACAAGTAATTTTTTTTCTTTTAAAAAAGTTTGCCTTTAATTTTATGTAAATAAACCTGCTTAGTTTCTCCATCCTCCCGACCTACCTTGTAACTGGTCACCAAGTTAGCAACTCTTGCCAAGAAAGTTAGGATGACGCTGTGGGCCAGCTTAGCCTCCATGTGAAGGGTAGTGAAGGCCAGCTACCCGTTTTGAGATGCACCAGCAGTGTAGCCTAGAGCACAACCCTCTATGTAATGCCCAACTCCGAGACTACGGCACCCAAATTTTACCCTATGCAGAGCTTGACTTCAGATGAAAAGTGATGTACAATTTCTTTGCACTACCTAGCAAGTGTTTAGTGTGTATAATACAGCACTATTTAATGTATGCAATGGTTCACATTTCAGCAAAATTGCAAATTGTTTACTTGGCACCTCAGCAAAGAAGAGAGAGAGAAGGAGAGGGGGAGACAGCATGATTCATATGAGGCGAGATCACACACAGTGCATTCGTGGGCCTTTTGAACTCTGATGATGTGCTCGGTGGGCAAGTATGGCAAATGTCCTTGCCCTAGTTGTAATGGCACAAGCGACAATTTTCCACATTGAAAAAAATCTTAGCATAGCTGTGAGTTCCTCTTCCTTTTTAAAGCATGAGATTACATTTTCATTTAGCTCTTCTTATCTGAATGCTGAATAGCAGTAGTAACATGGACAAGCTCATCATGTCACACTGCCCGGGACACTTTTTATAATGGCAGTCTGTCATGATATAAGCAGTAGTGACACCAGTGTAGGGGTATGCTCAACAAATTTCGATTAAAGAAAAAACTTGTGGTGTCTCTTATACTACTCACAGGATTATCGATTAACGTGGGTTCGGGATTAGTGAGCCATAGGGTTGCACTAGCCATCGCCTAGTAAAATCTAGCGCACTGCTGCATGCGTTAAGCACCAAAAGAGCGCTGAGCGCTGTGCCGAAAGAAGCATTGTATTGCCCTAAGTTGACGAAGACAGGTTTATTTGCCTGCACAAACATTTCACAAACATCCTGTCCCAAGCGGCAGCTGACGTGGCCCTATGGTTTGCTAAGCCCAAACCCATGGTGCTCGGTATTCTTGTGAGTATACGACGACACCAGAAACTAAATGAAAAAGCTTGATGCAGTTCAAGGAAAGCACCAGAATCCAAGCACATATCAAGCATTCCAACAGTTGTTCAATTCAAAATTGAAACAAAGAGGAAGAATTGCTTCTGTAACTGAAGTTGACAAAGATATCTGCACACCTTGTAACAGGCGAGGTTACAGGCACAGCTCAGTGCTACTTATGGGTTTGTTGCAAAAGACAGCCACAATGCACAAGCCGAAAATAGCTAAGAAGTTGCAGTTAACCACAGTCCAACCAGTAGTGGTTCCTGCATTTTATTTCTGTCGCACTGCTGACAGTGCCAAGACAACCTGAAGCTCACTCAGGCAGGTTCCCCACTTACAGAACATCTTCATGGCTTTAGTTCATTGAGAATTCAACCAATTTGTTTCCAATAGTAAAGGATTATCTTTTTACCTGGTTGCTCTTGCGTGCTTTTTCCAAAGACTCATCAACAACCATCTACTAGTTGTAACTCCACCCAAAAGAGCACTGGGCCGCTAAGAACTTTACAAGAACAAAATAGGAAACAAGCATTATCATTTGTATATTATGATCATTGCAGACGCCTGTTATGCCAGGCTTTTCATTTTCCTGACCATAGTGATTTATCGCAGATGGCCCCAATTCCAATACTACTTGCACACAAAAATCCCAATAAGCAATAAGCTAACAAAGATCTGCCAAACATTTTTTCATTGTATACTTTAGAGCACACACTGGAATCAAAAAGTTGAAGAACACCCACAACACATCTGCCCACCAAATGCCAGTGGCAAAATACATTGGCCTTCGATATATTTTCCGCAAGAGCCTTCCTTAAACTCGAAGGAAAAAAAACGAAGTGGATACCAATGTTATGTCAATACCAATGTTATGTTGGATATCAACAGATATGTCAAAATTGCTGCTAGACTTGTCACTCTTGCAATATTGACATTTTACAAGTAATGACTGGCTTTGATGGCCCTTTTCCCCAAAACGTGAGTGCTATTAGAGAAAAAAAAAAAAAAGAAGCGAAAGCCCGACTCGTGGCTCTTTGGCATGGTGTAGGATATTATGAGAGGTGTATGAACGGCGGCACTTCACCTTGCTGAGAGCAGGTCGACAACTTGCGTGTGTTTCAGCCATCCTCCGAGGGGTGGCGCTATACGGTTTGGGGCCACTAGCTTGTTCTAAAGGGTGTAGCCACATCGATATCACATCATCGTTCGCGTTCGTCGCATGCAGTTGCGAGTATTTCTGCACGTTGTGCTGGTATACGTGTGTTGCCTTTGCACGGTTTCTTGCGGTATTAATAGTTTTGTCAACCTGTTCACCCATTTCTATGACAATCGAAACAAGCGTGAACGAGACCAAACCAACCAAACCAAACATGCATGAGCGAGGGCTGATACGAGCAGACGATAGTAGGAAATGAGCGATCGGGCAGGTCCGCATAACGCCAGTTTCCCGTACACACGTCAATGAAGGGGCTGCTCTCCCTGGTCTCCGCCGTTCGACATTCACATCTCGTTCGCGTCTAGTTCGAGTCTCGTTCGCCGATGGTCCCAAGCATACAGTTTATGATCCCAAGATGAGCTTGCCATGTTATGGAAACTGCTTGAAGCGCACGCAAGACCGGTATGCTGGGACGGGCACCTCACATAATATTCTTACGCCGTGCTCTTTGGTCAGGCTACCTACATGGGATCACCTTGACTTTCACTATGTACATGACGGGAGCAGGATATTGTAATCACAACACACATAAGTGGCCTCGAATGGAGAGAAAATTTTACTTTATGACAAATCTCACATCAGAATAAAAACAGTGACGTTTCAGGCCCCAAGCTGGGCACTAAAAGTAAGGCACTTAAGCTGGGTCTTGGAAAAAAATTTTATTCTTTGAGATACGTTGTTGAAAACTTGTACCTATTTGTAATGTTATGTGCTTATTTGGAATATACAGTACATTTTTGTTTCGTCTCTTCTGGTCCTAATTTTATGCAAGCTTCCTTTATTTACCTTCCACAGATGTGCAAAATATCTGTTTCTGATATTTCGCTAAACTGAGTACATAGAAAGCTCTTCGCCACTAAAACTTGGAACAAAAGGGCAATAAAAATGGACAAGTCTTCACTGCAATGACATACTTTCAACTGAAAATGTAGACCATCTGAGGCTTATGTGTGCATGCTTGTGAATACTGTGTGGATTGAGATGTCTACTGCTTATGTACAGTCAACCACAAAATCTTACAGAACACGAGATTTGAGAAAAAGGTGAATATCTGCGCAGCCTCACAACGCAATCTAGTATTCACATTTACAGCCTCTAGCAGCACATGTGAACAACAGTGCAATTTTTGGTTTTACTGACTAATGTTACAGACTGCTCAGAAATATCATAGAGTGCATTCGTGCACGTGTGTGAGGAGTAAACAAGGTTTATTCAGAAAAGCTGGGCTCTGTGAAAGAACTGTTCGAGTGCATGAAGGTTGAAGAGGGAAGAGATCAAATGCGAAAAGAGTTGAGAATAGTGTTATGCCAATGGCTGCTGGTGGGGTAAGTACAGGATTAATTTAGCATAAATCTGCCCAGGTCCATTAGGAAATAATTACATGCAGTGATCTATTCGGGCAGATAAAGAAACACACTTGGTCTTAACATGCACCTTCCATGCAGTGACTTGCCAGCAATGAGCTCTTATTTTTGAAGCAAAAGTGCAAGAGAACCAGCACTCATCTCCTTGAGCTACAGATGTTGTAAAAAGCTGGAGCACTGCAACTAACCTTCACTGTAGGGCTATCATTACCATAATTCCCAAGAAACTTTACCCTTTCACTTCTTCCCTTCCCACATACTATGCTGCGAATTCATCTGGCTTAGCCTCTTACTCAGTACATACACACACGCACCCCTCCACACACACGCACGCACGCACGCACGCACACACACACACACACATAAAAAAAAACAAAAAAGAAAATCACCATTCCTGCAACTGTGACTTCATTTTTCTATGGGTGTTAGGAGTGATCTTTTATTCATTGCTAGGGTTACCCATCTGTACCAGCCTTTTCTGATCAACGAAGGTTTCAAGGTATCCCAGGGTCTACTGGAAAAAACTTTTCACACAAAAACATGCAGAACATATGGTATCTATGGCAGCTCACCTAATGGTGTGAAAAACAAACTAATCAATACTTTGAGATACGCAAGCTCAATATTACAAGAGCCTGCTGCACATGATCAAAAGAGCAACAATAACTGCCAATAAACTTAAACAAACTGCCCATTACAAGGCTAGCCTTACCATGGCACAGTCTGAAGGCAGCCAGATAACACTGTCCTTGCAAACCTGTGGCATTATCTCCTTCATCGCTGCACGAAACCGGTCTGAGCTATGTGCAGGAACACTGTACCTGCACGAAGAAAACATTTATACAGGCAATAATGCAGTGCATGGTGCTCTTTGGTCATACCTGGCCCTTGAGCCATTAAACATCAATAAATAACGCAGTGATAACATTGCTCAACTAAACACTACAACAGAATCAAAACAGAGTCAACAAAGTGTGTCCCATTTGCAAGGAGTAGTGTTAAGAGCACTTAATCCACTGATGAATTTTGATTGAAATATACTGACCTATGGTGCTACAAAATAAGCATCTGACGGCAACAGAATGGGCTGTTTCAAGGTGAGCCTTTGGTTGCCAAAACTTGATGCAAAAGTGATTTTCAAGCAGTGAGCTATAGTCAGCTTTATTTGTGCTTCATGCTAGTCTGGCATTCATTCCCAGTGACTTTAACAAGAACCTTAAGATAACAAATGCCAGTATAGAACAATCACACAACTTTGAGGGCAAGTTAAACTAAAATTGTGCAGAAATCTTCATAATATATGATTATTAGCACATCTAAAATTGTTCATTTATACTCCGTATCACAATCTACTTGAAGTGTAGTGAAAGCTACGGAATGCATCAGCCTATCAGAGGAGTCAAGGTGCAGATGATGCCAGTTTGCAACGTAGCAATCTGCACCTGTGCTGCTCTGACGTGGATGATGGATGTGTACAAATAATTACCCTATTTGCAAGTAAATAATCTGACCAGAAATGTAACACAAGGAGAGACTTTCGGTCTCTCTGGAGAGGTGAAAAAATATGATTATAGTACTTGTCATGAACCTGAATGCAACTCGAGGTGTGTATTGAGGCTGGATATTTCTAAGAAAAAAGACACATTATACTAGTGCAAATACTGATGCATGTGAGCATTGTTTACCAACATTTTAAACTTGACAATGCTGATGGTTTCAATGGAAAAATCATGCAGATTTGACCACTGTGGGAATCGGTGTAAGTTAAGCTTCTATGCCTACTTCCAGAGTAGAACCACACCTCATGGCATTGCTATGCTGCAAGTTCATTGTGAGATGGTATACAGAATAGCTCAAGCAGGAGACACACTTTAATAAACCAATAAATAAAATTTAGGAACCATGCTGTTTATGCAGCAACAAAAAGAATTCGTGGAGCTGTCAAAACTGATCAACAAGGCGAAAAGTGATTTGAAATTATAACGTGAGAAAGACTGAAGAAGCTGTAAGAAATGGATGCAGCCTGAAATAAGTGAGAAGGAGACTTGGCATAAGACAAACCAAAATGTATGCACTGAAAGATAAGCAGGGTAATATCATCAGCAATCTCGAAGGTATAGTAATAGCAGCGGAAGAATTCTATACTGACCTGTACAGTATCCAGAGGACTCAGGATATATCCATTCGAAACAGTAATGAACAGGATACAGAAACTCCTCCTATAACTAGCGATGAGGCCAGAAGGGCCTTGCAAGACATGAAACGGGGAAGAGCGGCAGGAGAAGATAGAATAACAGTCGATTTAATCAAAGATGGAGGAGACATTATGCTTCGAAAACTGGCAACTCTCTATACGAAGTGTCTATCAACTGCAAGGGTTCCAGAAAACTGAAAGAATGCAAACATTATATTAATCCACAAAAAGGGAGACGTTAAAGAATTGCAAAATTATAGGCCCATTAGCTTACTCCCAATTATAAAAAACATTCCCCAATAAAATAAGGGCAACACTGGACTTTAGTCAACCAAGAGAACAGGCTAGCTTCAGGAAGGGATACCCTACAATGGATCAGATCCATGTCATCAATCAGGTAATCAAGAAACCCGCAGAGTACAATCAGCCTCGCTATATGGCTTTCATAGAGTAAGAAAAGGCATTTGATTCAGTAGAGATACCAGCAGTCATAGAGGCATCACGCAATCTAGGAGTACAGAGCGCTTATGTAAATACCTTGGAAAATATCTACAGAGGTTCTACAGCTACCTTGATTCTACACCAGAAAAGTAGGAAGATACCTATAATGAAAGGGATCAGACAAGGAGACACAATCTCTCCAATGCTATTCACTGCGTGCTTGGAAGAAGTATTCAAGCTATTAAACTGGAAAGGCTTAGGAGTAAGAATCAACGGTGAATATCTCAGCAACCTTCCGTTTGCAGATGACAATGTCCTCTTGAGCAACACCGGAGATGAGTTGCAACAAGTGATTGAGGACCTTAACACAGAGAGTATAGGAGTGGGGTTGAAGATTAATATGCAGAAGACAAGGATAATTATCAATAGCCAAACAAGGGAACAAGAGTTCAGAATCGCCAGTCAGCCTCTACAGTCTGTGAAGGAGTATGTTTACCTAGGTCAATTATTCAGAGGGAACCCTGATCATAAGAAGGCAATTCACAGAATAAAAATGAGTTGGAGCGCATACGGCAGACATTGTCAGCTCGTGACTGGAAGCTAACCATTATCATTGAAAAAGAAAGAGTACAATAAGTGCATTTTGCCAGTGCTGACATATGGGGTAGAAACTTGAACACTGACAAACAAGTTAAGGACCGTGCAAAGAGCGATGGAACGAAGAATGCTAGGTATAACGCTAAGCGACAGAAAGAGAGCGGTTCGGATAAGAGAGCAAACGGGTATAGCCGACATTCTAATTGACATTAAGAGAAAAAAATGGAACTGAGCAGGTCATGTAATGTGTAGGTTAGATAACCGGTGGACCATTAGGGTTACAGAATGGGTGCCAAGTGGAGGGAAACGCAGTCAAGGACAGCAGAAGACTACGTGGGGCGATGTAATTAAGAAATTCACAGGCGGTAGTTGGAATTGGTTGGCTCAGGACAGGGGTAATTGGAGATCGCAAGGAGAGGCCTTTGTCCTGCAGTGGACATAAAATAGGCTGATGATGATGATGAAAAAAAAGCCTACTTGGACAACAATATTCATCCACGGCGATTCCTCTGCAGATGCCAAGAGAGAGAGAGACAGAGGGGAACAGCGAGAGAGAGAAACTAAATGCGATTTTTAAACCTGCAAGTCCATGCCACCAATAAAAAAAGTGTGGGTTCAGCTGGTGCGCAAAGACAGCACTGTATACCAGCCTAATAGGCTGGGATACATTGATGCCTGTAGAATTTTCGGCATGCAGGCGGAAAACTCATTACCAATGCCAATACTTATGTCAGTACTGATGACCTGGCACTAACAACACACACCACTTGTGATGATTCTTTCCACCAAGAGGACAACAGTTAAGACAATGACCTCAAGGCTCTCATACAGCACTTACCAGATCTTGTTTGCACCAGTGTGAAGGTACTCAACCCATGGTAAGCAGTGAGGGTCCCTGTACCAGCAGCCGGTTGTGTACAGCATACTAAGGTGCAATGTTGGAATTGTCACCCCTGCAACATGTCACTTTGTATAAATGCGTCTGAATGTTGTCAGACTTTTTTTTTTTCTTTTCACACATTCAACATCTCACCTGACACAGGTCCCATGCAGCGTAAAACAGTTCCTGGGTTGTTGGTGAGCACCTTCAGGTTCCATGGATGCCTTTAGAAGAAGGAGAGAAACAAAAGCAATAAATCCAAATAATGCTATGCATTTTTCATCCGTATTGTGAAGCAAAACCACATATTCTGTTTCTTAAACGACACTGAGATAGTTGAGATAGTTTCAACAACCATTTCAAGTTCGATATATGAGACTCCAACCTTGGAAACATATTACACACTGATTTGCTAACTACCCCTCCAACTAAGATAACTTTTGACAATAAATGTGCCTGGCCAACTTTTACACAACTGTATTTTAAAGGGTCTGACAACTGGCCAGAATGTGTTGTGAGACGTTGATTTAAATGAAATGACCATGATTTATAGTGATGGAATCGAGCACGCTGTTGGCGATTTAAGCAAGAATTATCATTTTAAATTGGTAAAGAGAGTCTCAAAAACCAGTAAGTGGCGCGAACTGGCGGTGAAGCTTTGGTACTTCAGATGTAGTACATGAGATTACATAAGTCAGTTGTTCAGATTATTATGGCACAGATTATGAAGCACAGCATACTTATTGCTTAAAATGCAGCTTGCATATTATTATAGGGCCTTTACGCTTCATTCTACGTGTATAACAAATGAAAACGTCTACGCTAACCAGCGGCGCTCACGTCTATCAATGCATGGTGGTGTACATGATAGCTGTTGTACGTGTGCGAAATTCTAAGCACGCATGCAAGCTAAAATCCTTTGTTCCAGCTCGTTCAGGTCTTCGAGAGAAGGCATGCTTTCGAAATCAAAAATGTACATGCGACTACAGCAACATGCTGAACTGCACACCACAAGTAAAAGTGCCGTTTCACTTTAGAGAACTTGGCTTGGCTCAAAAGCACCCTTGACTTGTTAATGACATAAGCCACTGGACAGGAAACCACAAAAGCATGTAGCTATTATTATAGAAATAATTTAACACTTCGGAAAACATGAATCGCAGGAACATTGGCTTGGTAAAGAAAAATAATACTTTCTCACAGCCGCACTCGTTGTCTGCCTCCCAACAGTGCCAGTGTATATTCGCTATTGCATTCACCTATCACTTTTTCCAGCATGCTTCCAGTAAACAACTATATTATCAATGCAGATAGAAAAATTCTGATAAAAAATGTTCCACTGCATTTTATGCATCAACACTGCATGATTTAACACTCTGACCAGTAAGCTTTTCCCTGCAGTAAATAAAAAATAGGTACCAAAAATTTTTTGTTAGTCCCTTTAAAATTATAACAACAATGATTTTTTTTCTGAGCAATAAATTTCAACCACAAGAAATTTATTTCACCTGCTTTTAGTCTATCTATGCAAGAACTACTGACTTCCCTTCATCATGCTAGTTATCTATACATGTGGACTACTTCTAGTAATGTGTGTTTTGACGGGGATGAAATGCAAAAATGCCCATGTACCATGCATTGGGTGCCCGTTAAAGAACCCCAGACAGTCAAAGTTAATCTGGAGTCCGCCAGTACGGTTGGCCTCATAATAATATCGCAGTTTTGGCATGTAAAACCCCAGAATATAATTTTAGACTACCAAAGAAATGTGGTGTGTTTTTAGTGCAGGCCCACCATGAGCCCTACAAAGACAATCAGTGGCATGCACCTAGCCAATAAGCTGGTTCAGATATGGGCTTCAGCTCAAATGTGAAACATAAGAACAGATACACGGCTGTTTTCTTGCATATGCTTAACTATGTTCACAGGACAATTGTATGTGAACCTGCTTCCTACACGACACTCTGTGGCCATTGCTGTTGCTGAAGTTTTTCTGTGTGTTGATCAGTGTGCTGCTCTTGGCACTGGGCACTCTACTGTTGCTTGGCTGCAGTGTGCAGTTCAATTAGTTTGCGGCGTAACTCGCTGTGGTATGTCCTGCTTCGGTGTGCGTGTGTGGTGGCACCATTATAAACTGAAGCAATCTAAAGCAGAAGAGGCACAAGGCACGAGGTAGAAGGTTGATATGTAGCTGGCCATGATGGCTTTATCACAAAAACATCTGGTCATGTGCCCCAAAAGATATCGCAGCAAAAGTAAATAGGGCACAGTGCGCTACCATCTAACAGTGCTTACACAGAATACAGAGGAAAGCATGAGGTAGATTACAGCAGCGCACAAAAATTCTACTAACATGGTTGCTCATAAAAATGCCTCCAGCTCCTCATTTGCTGTTGGGTTCCACAAAAATAGAGAAGCAGTGCACTACGAGGCATTGTTTAATTTTGGCGCTGCAGTAATGACATCTCACACTACGCACAGAATTTTTTGCAGGAAAATGGCATTTAGAAAATAAATGTATTCGTAGAGTATCTTTGAGCTGCCTACTTTAAAAGAAGGGCTAATTTTAGCAAGCTAACTAAATGGGCAAATCTCCAGCATTCACCACTTTCAATTCCACAGGTATATGTGCACTAAAGTCCATAATTAGGTTAAAGATTTTTTGCTTAATTACACACTTCACAAGTAAAACTTTTTGCAGACATAACATCTGCCAAGGAGCATAAGGCATCTTAAAAAGAGGAATTTGTGAATAGTATGTCATGATGTTTTCAGTAAAGCTTGAAAAGCATAAATTCAAGTCACTGCATAGCTTAGAAAGAAAAAAATCCCAGGGTATTTTATGTTACCCCTAAGACAACTTGAAAGCAAAAGCCCAAGTGCTGATGCATGAAACATGGACACATGACATACACATCCTCTTTAATTAGCTTAGTCTACTTTGCTTAATCGTCCCTCTTAATTTGCTTAGTCATCTCCCTTAATACAAAGGTCGAGAGTTTGACTCCCACCCAAGGTCGTGGGTCCGAGTGCCTTAATTAACTCTATCTTAATTAAATGTGCCTTAAATAACTTTGCATTCATTAACAACAAAGGTCATGGGTTCAACTCCCACCTATGGCCGACTTACTGATGAGACATACAAGGCTTTCATCTTAATAACAGTGCGAAATGGTGGGATGAAAAATATGAATGAAGGCACTGACAAACAATCAAGAGAATTTACTGCACCATCACAATAAATATATCTATACATCTACACAGCTCTCTATAAAGCTCTATGTTGCCGTATAGCTCTACTGACATGACAGAAACACATAAAAATTACATCAGAGATTCAATCTCTGGCTACAATACATTCTCTTTACATGGCCCATATCAAAATTCATTTTAATCATTTAAAATTAGCTAAAACATTCTTAGTTTCATTGTCTCCTTGCTAAACTGCATTTACAGCATACATACCTACACTGTATTTTACAGCATCCCCTAAAATTCATCAGCTATGGGTGAAAATTCATACCAATCACTGGACAGACACTGACTTTTATGATTTAAAATGAGATAAAAAGGTAAATATTGAGCATCAGCCTATGTTACTTGAAAGTGCTAAAAATTGTTCTAAGCGTAAATAAGAGACCAAGTTAAAGAACAAACAATAAAACAGTGAAAATGTCCTAATGGCGCAGCTTGTGGTTGAGTATATGTTTTTCTGAAATCAGATTTCAGATTTCAGAACCTTTTGTGCTTTAGAACATAACATTAAAAAAGAACCAAGGTAATGGTACTTTTACAGTAATGTAGTGCCTGACTAAGATGTTAATTCTATCAGCACAAAGCTATATGGTATCACCTTCTTGTATGAGCACAGGCTGAATCCTTGCTAATATATTGTCAAAAAAGAAAAAGAACGAAAAATACATTTGATACATAAACAGTGCTCATATATTGAAGTAATGGATGGAGCCTGCCCCTTAGAAATGATACAATTTCCTCCGGAATATATATACAACTGACTTAGGTATTTCAACCCTGAGAAGAAATGCAAAATTAGAACTATGCAAGGTCCAAATTAAAAGTTGAACATGTCCCAAACTAATGGAGGGCCAACCCTAAATGTATGGTGCTTTGGTTTGTTTAAGGACAAGACGCCATTCCTCACTGTTTTAGCTGCCTATGCTATTTTAACAAAATTTGCTTGCAACAAATTTCCGCCTGCAAGGACACTTCCTAGAAAACATCATTATCAACAGGCAAAGTTACACAATAGCACTGATAAGATCTCCCAAGTGCAGCTTCAGTGAGCGATGTTCTGTCGCTCTTAAGTGGAGGCAACAACTTCAGAACATTGCAGTTTTGATATCGCAGTTCAATCAGCCTGTCAATGTTAGGCTGGAGATGAATATTTAGTAGCACCAAACAATAACCGAAAAAAAAGAACAACTATCAAGCCATAGTCATTTTGTCTTTGCAACGTAAAAGTGCTGTGATATAAATAAAAGCTAAAGAGTTGCTAAAATATATGGCACCAAATGGGACAGCATAATAGAATGACACGTCTACTAGTCTACAAAAATAAAAAAGAAAAGAAGAAAAAAAGTAAGGTATATTGGTATATTAGCAACTAAGTATCCTGGAAACCTTAAAAAAAGGCGAAAATATATGGCACCAAACGGGACGTCAAAATAGAATGATACATCTACTATACAGAAGAAAAAAAGAAAAGGAAGAAACAAGTAAGGTATATTAATATATCAGCAACTAGTATTCTGGATACATTTAAAAAAGGCTCCCTTAACCAACTGTTGGAAGTTGATAAAATTACTTATGAGTCACTATGCACGTGAGTGAAGTTAGAAGAAAAAAAATTCAAGTTAGGAATGCTCCTTTCTTGTAATGTTTTGTAATCTGTGAAAATTAAGTGCATTGAGCCGAGCAAAAGGTTGCTTATTATTGTTAACATTTGTAGAAATACCCCCCCAAAAAATTCTGGAACAACAGGTTGAAAAAATTTTCAAATTCTTCCAAATTAATGACTGCATAAAAGAAATTGCACCTAGTTTTCACCCCTTCAATTTTGAAGGATATAAAAGCACAAAATAAAGTAAGTGACCTTTGACTAGCACCTTCTTGTCTAGCCTTTCAGAAGTTGTGCAATTAAGTTGTGTAGTGAAGTACAGTAAAACCTTGTTAATTTGAACTCGGTTAATTCAAAATCACATAATACGAAGGTTTTCTGTGGTCCCTTATTTTCCAATGTAAGTTTGGCCGGATAATTCGAACCGGCGGCCTAGGTCAACCCGGTTAATACGACGATTTGGGGTGCTATGCGGCACATCTCGATCCCCATTTCACCGCAAACCTGACGAAACGACGGCCATTCGGAGCTGCGAGGCGACGCCACATAGCAATCTCGATTATTTATACACGAAGCGCCCGACCCGTAGTACTGCTAGCACAAAATCAGTCCACCGCACTGCCTGCGCATTGCCGAAACGCGCGCCTGCAGAGGAGAAGACGTGCTTCACTGCAACGTAGTGGGCATACTGGTTTTTCTCACGTGCTCTTGTCCCCCACGCTGCACGCTCCTCGCAGTCGCAGCGGTTGCAGCGCCAGTGTGTGTTCCGTGCCACTTCCACTGGCTGCCGCTTGTCCATTCTCTCTCCGCGGTGACATGTGCGCATGCAACGCCGGTCTGCACAGTTTCTTTGTGTGCTGTGGTTAGGGGTGTTGCAGTTAGCGTGGTGTTCTTCTTTTTCTTTCTGAACTGTGCAGAAGTGCCAGAGAGCAAAGATGCCAAAGTATAAGACTTTAACACTGCAGCAGAAGTTCTGCTTGATCCAAGAAGCAGGTAAGAACACGTGTTCCAAGACCAAGTTGGCTGAAAGGCACAGAGTGCCCCTCTTGACGTTGTCAACAATATTGAAGAACACGTCGAAGGGTACTGGAGGCCTACAGCAAGACATATTCTTCAAAGCTGTTGCTAGTACGGGCTCCCACGTACAAAGATGTGGAATCAGCTTTACTTCGCTGGCTGCAGAAAGCAAACGCAGCCCACCTTCCCGTCAATGGAATGATACTGTGAGGAGAAGGCCAACGAGTTGGCTCGACAACTTGGGCATGAAGAGGTCAAGTGTAGCAATGCAGGGTTGAGCCGTTTTAAAGAGCGCAATAATTTGACTTTCGTAGCCATCTGTGGCGAGAGCGGCAGCGCAAACGAGAGTGTCGTCGACGACTGGAAGAAACGCACATTGGCTCCGTTGCTTAGTGTGTACGGTGTAGGCGACGTGCACAGCTTTGACGAGGCAGCCCTTTTTTACAAGATGCTGCCCACAAAAACGCTCGCAGTGAAAGACACTGCGGTCAAGGGTTGAAAGCAGGGCAAGGAAAGAATTACTGTTCTGTTCGGCGCGAACATGTGCTGTAAACACAAGCTGCCGCTACTCGTAGTTGGAAAGAGTGAGAAGCCTCGCTGCTTTAAATATGCATGGCTGCCGCCAAGGGATGAGCTTATCTACCGGCACAACAAGAAAGCCTGGGTCACAGGCACAATATTTGAAGATTACGTTCGGCAGCTTGATCGCAAGTTCGGGGCCACAGGCAGGAATGTACTCTTCGTTGTTGATAATTGCCCAGCGCATGATGACATCCCACACTTGAAAGCTATCAGGATGGTATTTCTTCCTCCGAACACCACGTCGATCTCGCAGCCAATGGACCAAGTCGTCATTCACCACAGGAGGAACATTTACCGCCACCACCTGCTCAAGCACATGCTCCTTTGCCACGACAATGACAAGGAGTACTCAATCGACCTCCTTGGGGCCATATATCTTATTGTGTATGCAAGGAAGCACGTGGAACCCACTTTGATCATGTGGTGTTTTGAACACGCTGGCTTCCCGAAGGAAAGCACCGTCAATGCTGATGCTGACTATTCATGTGCACTTGATGAAGAAGGAGCCGAGTATTACGACCACATCAATGCACTCTGCGTAGAGGATAGTGAATCTGGTGCAGTCGGCTTCACTGAGTATGTGAACTTTGAAACTGATTAACAAACGTGCTACTCAGACTTGGAGAGTGAAGCTACCACTGATGCAACCATGTGCGATGACAGCGACAACGACGACGCTAACGAGCCCTCCTGAGCACCCGCTCTCGGGGAAGTTATCGGATTGCTGAACGTTGTCTGCAGTTTTGTTGAGTGCCACAGTGGAAATTCTCAAATGCTGCATGTAGTTGGCCAACTAGAAAACATGACCCTTGGAGCCTCGAACTACAAGATGCGGCAAACAAGCATCTCTGATTACTTTAAGTAATCCAATGATCGCCGAATAAAAGTAGCGCATTCCTGCAGCGAAATTTTTTGCCTGGATTGTATTTTTTTGTGTGTTCGGTTAATTCGAAAACCCGCTTAATTCAAAGATGTTTTGTGGTTCTGACGACTTTGAATTAACGAGGTTTTACTGTATATGCAATATACAGCCTTTAATTGTTTCTATAGCTTATAATTTCAGTGAAAGAATTACTGCATCCTACATGAGATGATGGTTCATGATGCAAGGTAAAGATAGAATTACAGGCTTAGGAATTGTGATAATAGCAGTACTGCATATTAGTAGGGAATTATGCCTCAGAAGAATAATAACTAACAAAAGAAACTGTGATATGAAGCTGAAAAGTGGTCACAGTAGAAATCCAAAGAGTTCATAATGTATGCCTACACAGTACAGTATGTTTACATTATGTCCACAAAGCAAAAGTAATGAAAGATAACTAAAATAGTAAAACTGCAGGCAGCCATACCTGCTCGTGGTTGTGTATTTCCTCTTCCTGTTCAAATTATAAAAACAAAAGTGAACATGTTCTGGATTAAAGATCAGTCACGAAAGAAATAATAGCTAAAAGAAACACAATGTGTTAACAAAATATAAGGTAATTAAATATGGTTTGTTTGTAGATGAGCAATCCCTACATGCAGTAGCTGCCCAATTTTACAGACTTGCTTGACTATTAGGAGTAAGAAGGTGGCAAGCTGTGCCAATTAGTGCACGATTACATTAATAGGAACCAGTGGTGAACACGGCACAGAAAAAGGCAGAAAACGGTAGGATAAGCTGGAACTAGCAACTAAATATTTACTGTAAAAGAATGACGTTATTATGGAAATTACATTACGAAAAAAAATGGCAAGCATGCCCAAAGAAGCAGCACGTGTGGTATGAATCATGTGAAATTGGCATCCAGCATGACACAAATAGCTGATTATATTCATTTATCCTATGGAAAGCTTTGCATCATACAAATTGGATGGTGTATTAGGTAACGATCACGCCAGAAAGCACAAGGCTTTCCTCACAACTGATACTGCACATGTGCCAAGTCAGTGTAGGCAGGGCAGGTGTACCCCAACCTTTAGAGGTGCAGCGGTTGTTGGCCCCGGCAAAGCGAGGACAGAAGATAAATTTTTCAGGCTTTCCACACCATTCAGCAGGAAAACACAACCATCAGTGCAACACCCTAAGCTTCAATTATAAGGAGTGAAAATTTCTTAGTGGTGTTATGTAGGCCTACATCATGTAGTGGTTGTATGGAAGGTCATGTGTCAGTTGCTTTTTCTTCATTTTTTTTTCCTGCAAATTTTAGCATGTGTTCCATAGTCAGGCTGGAGGGTATTAGGCGTCATTTTTTGAAAAATAAATATTTACTTGCTAGTTCCAGCTTGTGCCAGTGTATTCTACCTCTTTGTTTACTATTTTCACCACAGGGTTCTTCCAAGTTAATCGATTATTTGGACTTTGTTGTGGCACCATAGCGGACTGCATAGGGCCCGTGTAAATTAGATGGTTTAGATGGTTTGTCTGAAGTCGGTACATGCTGCATTGTGAATGTCACTCTTACATATCACAAATATCGATGCATTAGCCAGCAAGTGCACCTCAATCTTCTTCCCGCGCATAAATAGCATTTCCTTTCTTTTACTGTAAAAACTGTAGAGCAGGCAGAAATGGATGACAATTTACACGCAGAGCTAGGGCTAAAAAAATGTGTTTTCAATGGACCATAAGATTACTCCAATATTGTAAGTTATATGCAGCAGAAAAACCACATTTGTGAAACCATGTGGAGTGGAAAAATAAAGGCCTTACCACTTTACAATGCACTAAAGAAAAGCAGTTTCTTAAAATTGCTAAATATTGAAATCTCTGAAAGGTGCACTTGCCGACGTGCACTTGCCGACGTGCACTTGCAGGCAGGGCAATATGTCGGCTTTCCTAGTGATGTTTACCCGCAAAGCCTAAGGGGAAACATATATACTATATATTTTTTGAAGTCGTGCTTGAGCTACATGAACCACAATTTATACGACAGCAAGCCCATCAACTGTCACTGCATTACACTGTCAGCTCTTGGGAGATAAAGTTGCAGATAATAAGCATATGCGCTCGGTTGGCAGTGGCTTCTTAGGTATGACAAGCTCATCTGTGACACACCACCAGGAGGAAATCTGCTTACACACTTAAAAGGTGCAAGAGAAACATTTTCTGTCATTCTAAACATATTCCACATTGCCACAACTTGCCAACAGAACTTGTGGACTGTTGGTGGCACACATTAGACAGCTTAGTACTCCATACTTCTCTACATCGTGATCAAGCGTGATGGGCAGCACAGAGAATGTGAAAGATGTCAATAATAAAAAGTTGTAGCAAATATTGTCGTGCTTTAGCGCAATGAGCAAAAAGGTGTTAACGACTCCTCAATAATTGGTCAGCTTTGATGATCCCCTTTGAGGCCCCAAAAATTGCTTTGCTACTGTATTCAAGTGTTTGCCTTATGATTCCATGTTTAAATAAAAAATATGGCATGGTTGCACCACTACAAAGTTTCTCAAATAATTATCATTCTTAAAAGAAATGATCACTTCCTAGAGTGGCACTAAGAAATCTACTTAAAGCACGAGGCTTCTAATCAACAAATGGCCCCTCTGTACTATAAGTATATTGTATTATTTGAATAAAAACTTTCCTGTGTTAGACATTAGAAATCTGTTACATAAGCTGGATTGCTTGAAGAGTAGTGTTAAGTAACAAAATCTCTTTAATTAACTTTGTAATTGATCGCTTTAGAGTGCATGGTTCAATTGCAGAATTGAAGCCAAGCAGTAATGAACTAATATCCATTTAAGCAAAATTCCTATGCTTAGCACGAGTTCCAAGAAATATGCCTCGAAATCTGTGCCAAAATGTATTGATGTTCCAGCTAATACTTATCAGCAATGAAGAAAACAAAGTGCTCACACGTCTTAACTGGTACAGCAACATATCGGTCGGCTACTGTTTGTCATCACAGATTTTTGAGGATTTACGTCTTGAAACTCGTGCTAAGCAAAAAATTTCTGCCAAATGGACACATTTAGCTAATGCTTGGCTTCAATTTTGTAATTGGAATATGCACTCTAAAGTGATCACTTAGGAAACGTCTAATGAAATGTTTTTAGTTAGTGGACATGATTCCACAATTTAAGTAATCCAGCTGATGTGACAGAATTGCAATGTCTATCACGGGAAGTCTTAAATAAGTCTGTTCAAATTAAAACAGATAATCACGTATATAAAATCAAGTGACGGTAGTTGTGTCCTGTTGGGAGTCGCTGCACACCCTCCAAACTGTACTGGTTGTTTTGGCTGAATACTGCTATAGGTGTGGGCCTATTCCCTTATTAGTGTGGCCAAATGAAATGTCCTCAGCTTGCCGACAAATGCACTTCAGTAAACACTGCTCCAGTAGAAATGAAAGCATGAGAACATAAGTGTGTGCTTGGTGAAGAGACAGCAGCAGCCTACAAAAAAGTTAAGCGAGCAGGAGCAGAGCAGCAATTGATAAGCTTGAAGAATTGAGAATACAACGAGAAGCTACCAGAGAATGTGATGCCGCATGGAAACAACTTTGACATGCCAATCAGAGCACAAGGTAACAACATGCAATCAAGGGATATATAATATGGAAACGACAAGTGTAAAGTTTGCTGGGAGAAGAACAACTGAATGAGAGCAGCTGTGGCAACAAAATTGAAATGTGACAGAGCCCAGCATAACAACATGCAATCAAGGAATATATAACATGGCAATCCCAAGTGCAAAGTTTGCTGATATCTGAATGAGCAGCCATGGTGACAAAAGTGAAATGTGACTCAACTTTTCAGAAAACTGATGACAGCTAAGTAAGCTAGGAGCTTGGTGACATGTCCAACACTTATGAGCAACTTTGTTTCTGCTCAGACATGATAAAAGTCACACTGAAAAATCAACTGCTTCTGCAAGTGAATTTCAATACTGAACAACAAAACGTGAGTGCATTTATATTCTGTAGAATATGTCGCGGTTCGGAACAAATTGGAAACATCCAACCTGTGTCCCCAAGTGACAGCTACAGCAACCTGTTGATCATCAAAGAAACTTTTTTTCCCTGAAACCAGTGACACAATTATAAAACGAAGATCTTAATTTAGGGCCATTTTATCAACACACATTAGGGCCACAGCTACCCCAAACATTTCATTTGCAGCATAAAGCAAGTGCTTTCAATAGAATAAGCGCCAAAAGTGACGGCACACAAGAAGAAATACAGACATGACAAGGCGCTCCACTCATCTTCGCACACATAAATATTCCCTCTTTTACTGTAACATCTGTAGAGCAGGCAGAAATGGAGAAACATGACGCAATTACTCCAACATACTAAGTTATGCACATGATAGAAAAACCACATTTGAGAAGCCTTGTGGAGCGGAAAAATAAAGGCTTAATTACTTTATAATGCACTAAAGAAAAGCAGTTTCTTATAATCTCTGAAAAGAGATGGTAAAGTTCAAGGAAGTAGGTCATACTGACAAATTTTAGCACACATGCTTTACTGCCCTTTGCAGCAATCTCTGCTCTACATAAAATAACTCTGAAGACAAGCATATAAGCTCAGAAGTATGGGGAAAAGTCATTCTTTAGGCGAGTGGCCCACCTTCCTTTTTGTGGCATTAGGAAATTGGAAATGGAAGTTTATGAAATTGAATACCACACATTTCTGAAAACCTTTTACCTTTAAGGGTGAACTTAAATAGGAAAAAAAGAAGATTCCTCTAGTCAAATTAAATGACTGCACAAAAGATCAGTGGCACCAGCAGTGGTGGCCATACAAACTGGTGCTGAAGAACAAACCAGGATCACTGCTGGGCTTAGCAGTAATGATCGTAATTACTGATTCCTGACAGCGATGCATCCTGTTCGCTGTGAGGCTGCTCCTAACCAAAAATGGGTTACATCAATAAAAACTCTTGGTACACCTTTTTTTCCTTTAAAGTTACCTAGCATGCCTTCCTTCGTTTGCTGCATGGAATCAGCAGTTGGAAGGCAACATCCTTCTGAGAATTTCGAAAACATACTTTTTTACCTATACTTTCACATAACTGCTTCGTGTTGCACGCTTTGTTTGAATTATGGGGTCACCTTGACTTCTCTTGCCCAATGTCAATGCAAAGGGGGACATCAGTGCTTTTTTTAATCGTAATTTTAATTCAGGAATTTTTGTACTACAAACTGCTAATTACTCAATAGGCCTTTAGAAGCATTTGGTCAGCCCTTTTTCGATGTGTAGGATTAAACAGTGTTGCTCTCTGAACTCCAACCAGGTCAACTTACTGTAAAAAACTACCGCATTTGTGCGCCTATGACTGGCACCAAAAATTCAAAATTTTAACAGTAAAATCAACGTGCGGGTTATATGCAAATTTCACCTCGAGGTGTGGCTTCACAGCAGCACAGCCCTGATTCCGCACCTCAAGGCAATGCTCTCAGCCATTCAGAGCTTCGTTATCTTCAAGGGAACCCCATCTTCTCCTCACCCTTGTGTATTGAAGCACCCTTCTCCTCTCCTTTATGGTCGCGCATTCTCCTATTTACAGGTCACTATTTTGCATCTAGTAGTTAGCAATGTGCATGCAGGGATTGCAATAGTGCACGCGGCACCAGCTAACTAGAACTCAGATTAAGATGAGCTGCGCTCAATGGCCATCCTTTCCAGCGCAGAAGCTGAAGATTATCAGCATCACCGAAGAGGCAGGGCACACACACACAGCCACAGGCCGAAGATACAACGTGGACAAGTCATGCATCTGCGAATGGAGACTGTATTTGCAAAGACGTTGGCATTGTTGTACTCAGTTATTTCCGTTACACATGCTGTTTTTTTTTCTAGGCGGTTAAAATTGGGGATGTGGGTTATACGTGGTGGCAAGCTATAGGTGGAAAAATACGGTGATATCCAGATAAACTCTTGAACCATCTTTTAAGTTGAACTCTGATCATAAGCTTAATTCTAGTTGAGTTCTATATTGTTTGCCCACTTACATTAATGTCCCTATATACAATACGACAGTAAAAGCATACAGCCACAGCATGCATTTCTCACATCTCTATTTCTTCATGTACATGAAATGTCAAGAATTCTTATTACTGGTATAAGCAACTTGAGAACCAATTATGTTAATGTGTTGTTTATGCTTGGCCTACTAATAGAAACACATGAATTCAAAAAATTGCATATCATATAAATGAAAAAGAAAAAATGTAATCATTTGATGTGGTAAGGCTTTTGGACTCTTCTGCCTTTTGCAATCACTGCTAATTTCTTGTAAACATTTTTGAATTTAAAGGAAGGTCAGCTTTCTGTATAGAAAGGTTGTTTAGTACTGTCGATTTAAAATGTACCAACAGGATATTTACATACTATAAATAATAAATGCAGGTCTATAAGAAACATTACAGGAGAGCAAACCACCTGTAAACCTGAATTTAAAATGGAACATATGCCTCACCTAAATAGAGCACTAGCTTGACACACACAAAAAAAAGCTTAACTACATAGCTCACTTGGCGAATTGGACAAGCCGATTAGTTGGGAAGCCGCTGCCATGAACACTGCTGTCAATATTTCCTGCATGGACGCAGACATGACGCCTCTGGTCTATTACCAGGTTCCAGTAATCTTTCTGGAAGAAAAGGAGAAGAAATGCTTTATTTTTATCACTCAAGTAAATGTATGATACAAAGTGAACATTCATTACTACAAACAACTGTTCATACATCTTTTGTTACTGAGAACACAGCTTTGCACAGTAAATTACAGTTTATAGAGCCATGGAGCCATAAAATATACCAGTTGTTTTAGCAATGACTATCTCCAAGTGCTAAGACGAAGCTTTAGCTGAAGAGTTTCTACCCAAATACACGGCAACAGACATTATTTTTCTCACCATCCGCTGCAGCGAATTTGATGTGATTTGTTGGATGTAAAGGAAAAAGTCAAAATCTAGTAATTGTAGACACTGAATTCTTATTTTTCATAAATTTTTTTATAAAATTCTGCAAAACCGTCATCAGCACTGTAACAAGCTCACAAAAGCTGTAAACTCATAAATTTTTCCAATTTCGTATATCAAATTCGTCTGCTTCCTACAGTTGCTGAAATTTAGCGTTCTCTTAAATACAACAAATTTCATTCAAATCGGTCCAGTGGTTGCCTCAAGATAGCATCAGTGGCAGACATAAGAAGCTGCATGATAATTACAACAAAATGCATTAATTACCTTACTGTACATATCACAATTGAAGAATTTAAGCCTGTCAGTGCTCAAGCCATGCACAGTAAGTAGGAATTCTAAGACTAGCACTAGCTTCAAGATGACTGCCTCTGAGCTGGCAACAAAATGCATTCATGTGCTATTTTTCCACACACTATTTCAAGGGAAATATGGGTTTAGATTCAGAGTTTGACTTACACTTTGATTTAGGTGCACGTTGAAGAAACCTATGTGGTCAAAATTATTCCAGAGTAACTTACTACGCTGTGCCTCATAATCAGATTGTGGTTTTGGCCCATAAAACCCCATAATCCATCTTTTTGTCAAATAATAATGCATTTCATGAATGAATTTGGAAACAAGTATGCTATAACTGATGCAATTCTCAGAATTCCTACTAAGTGAATGCATCTTGACCACTGATCGCCTTCACTTAATTGCAATATGCATGCTCACGTTACTTATTAAAAGTTCATTAGCAAAATATTGCTAATTAAACGCAGATTTACATTCAAAGCACAAGACTGGTGTCCACTGCTCCTATAAATTCAGGCCAGCAAAAATTAATGTTTTATCTCAATTCCCAACCAGAAAAAGTCTTCACTGAAACACTTCACACACGAAGGAAAGAAAAAAAAAAGATTTATTTGGCCACAATCAGTCAAAGTCAATGAATTTTATACGAAATACAGTTGACCTGTACACTGAAACACTTTACACACGAAGGAAAAAATAATAATATTTATTTAGCCAAAATCAGACAAGGTCAATGAATTTTATAAGAAATACAGTTCACCTGTATTATGCAATGTGCAAATATAAGTAAATGTTCACTGTGCAACTAGCCCCATATGATTCACATACCTCTACTTCCTCCGTTGAAGGCTCATGCTTGTACCACATTGACATTGTGTTGCGAGCTACTCTGGAGAACACACTTAATGACATGTTGCGGCCCTGAAACAAAAAAGGAAAAGAAAACACTTGCAACAAATAATGGTCTGGACATAGCTTTCCATTCATATCTGATGCCTGAGATTTTAATAAGTAGTAGAGCGTCAAATAGAAAGCAGTTTCTGGCAGCAATATGTGCCCTCTGTCTTGCTTACAAGCCATTAGGACGCACAATAAATCTTAGCAATAGGGTGAGTGACATGAGAGTGTGTGTGTGAGAGAAAGAGAGAGAGATTGGTGCCTTGCGTGTGTTGCTTTGGTCCGTCCATGCTGGCGGTTGCCTCATGCGTCCGTGCGAAGCACGACTGGCAAAGTGCCTCGATACCTTCACAAAGCAAGAGTAAACAAACATAACAAAATATAAGTGGCCTAAACTAACACAACAAAACAAATGAGATTAATTCATGCTTTGCATGCATCATCTCCACAAGTATGCCTCTTATTCAGTCAGAATGCCAGGCAGAACAAATGCTCTAAAAACAAAATATTTTCTATCATGAAAGGAGTGCGCATTTTTCTTCTCTCAGGGTTATTCTCCAATCGGGCAAATCGCACACACACAGAAAAATAATAATACTCATATCTACTTCTAAGGAAGGACAATGTTACTGCACAAAATAGCATCACCGCCGATAAATACAATGGGTGTTCGTTACAATGCTAAAAACTCACGATTGGCAGTGACATATTACAGAAAAACAAGATAGAAGCTGCCACAGGCATGTAACTTTAAAATGCAGAAAATATCACATGACAGACGTTTTACAGGCCCAGACCTGCATGCTATGACAATGTGCACATCATGGCTCTCCCAATGGATTGCGAGAAGAATGCCCTGACAGCACACTGGATACGCGTCATTTCAGATTTTGCTAGCACATTTTGGTGCATGCAACTGCAATGCCCATAATGCTTCTGAAATGACAACTGATCAGAGTTTCACAACATCATGCTGAATGTGTATGTGCATGAAGGTGGACATGTACTATTAATGGGGTCATGTGCTCGCACTGCAAGTAAAGCAGCTGAGATGATGCAGGGTCATGGCCTTAGGGAATTGAACAAAATCATGAGGTGAATACACTTCGTGGTTTTGATTTTATCCTTTCAAAAAAATCGAAACAATGACAAGCCGAAATAAGAAATTTTACATATTGCTTTATTTAGTACAAGTATCCTTCCATACCTTTCCTAATACAGGTTACAAGTAAATTTTATATAAAGCAACCCCAGAATAAGAAGTGGATTAATAACTATAAATAAGTTCAAAAGACATTGCCATTGAGGAAAATGCATGGGAAAAAATATTAATATAAAAATATACCGTCAAAGTGCATCAATTTCAGAATAATCACCACCCTGTGAAAAGGATGTAGTAGGAAACCCAATTACTATGGAATCTTAGAATGCACATTCACATTGCTGATACTGTCAGCAGTCCTAAAAAATCATGCTCATGCATCTGTATATAAGCTAGAAAATGTTTCACCGCAGGCAAATAGTTTGTGCAAGGGCATTCTATCACAAGTTGCACAAACAGTCCAATTGTCAAAAAGCAGGGCATGCACATGCAGAAAGAGTGAATAAATAATTTTAAAAAGTTATAAAAAATTAACACAGAAATTTAAGTAGGATGGTTTTTTGGGCCAGTTGGTGCATGATGACAAGTGTGACAGTTCCAGAAGGCAGAGACACGAGCACTTTTTTCACTTTTATTTTTTTTTAAGTTCTCACGTCTCTAACGCTGGATACAAATTTAAGCTATGCAATGGTACTGGAACCATTACAAAAAAGAAAGATATAAATCAGCTACCAATATTAACTGGCAAAAAATTTCATCTCTGCCCACACACATCAAAACGAATGTTAGAAATCAAGCATAATGCCTCAGCTGTAGAAAAAAAACTGTCTGTATTTAAGTGTGTGGACAGTCATTATATTCACCCTCATTTTCTTTCTAAACACGTGTTCTGAAGCTGGAATTAGCCATCAGCCTATGATGTATAGAATGCTCCACAAATCACATGCCTAAGAATACTTAATATCACTAAAGAGCATAATTAGTTTTCTTCAGCAAAACGTATAAGTTTATCTTCTAAGTGCATTACGAGTGTTAATAGCCATAAAGGCAAATAAAATAAGTGTAAGACATACCAATGTAATACAGCAGTTATGTACAATATAGCTGCAAATGTGTAATCATCATTGCTGTCGTCTGCCTTATCACCAAATTGACACATTTTGTTCTTCATTATATCAAATGTAGTTGCAAAAAAGCACAATTCACATTTATTCCAGGAAGAACAAACATAAATAAACCATCCATAAATAGTACTAAACGTTATCTGCAGTCGAATGTTGCATCTAAGCAAAGTTTCACTGCAAAGTGATCACTGTTTAGCTGTAGAACTCTGGTTCCCTGAGTGATGAAGCATGCTGTAATACACAACTTCACATGCTTTATGTCCACAATGGCAGCAATAAAGTTGTTGTATCTTTGCTTCAGTTTTATGTTTGATCATGCACGGTTGACAATGTGTATTGGGAAACTTTGAAAAATATTCAACTTGGCAAATACAAACTATCACTATCATAAAACATCTCTCTGAATCCAGTGGAATTTTTTCACAGTTCGCATGTATCCACCCTCTGCATGCAAGTCACTCCAAGATACAGCTATTGCTCCAGTGGACTTGAATGCTCTAACACTTACAAAGTTCTCAATTTAACACTTCTGAACTCCAAAGGATAACTTCAACACTTGATTTTAAGTGTAGAGGGTACAAGTGTGCAAAGTTTGAAGCTGAAATATTAAGCCGTTTACTTCCAGCAACAATTCCTAAATTTATTTCTCCACTTGAAGCAACATTTTAAAGGCTCTGATAGCCCTTTCGAAATTTCCTGAGGTTCCCCAATAAACCACCAACTTTGAGGGGGCATAATGCAAAAGCGCTCATGTGCCACGCTTTAGATGCCATTAAAGCACCCCAGCTGGTCAAAATTATTCCAGAGACTAAATCTTTCCTCATAACCCGCTAAGCAGTTTGGGACATTGAATCCTGTAATCTTCATTTTATAAAACCTTTAAAATTAAATCAGCATTTTTCCATTAATGCGCGCTTTACTCCTAGTACAATGATCAATCTTCATATGTCCAGTTAACCCACACACTTTAAACTTCGGCAACAACTTCCAATTTTATCTCATAACATTGCCGAACTTGGCCATGCCTAACATCCCCTCGAAACTTGCACTACCTTGAATGGCTATTTGGATGGATTTTCACCAATGTTTGAATGGGTGTTTTCCATTGAATCTAGTTGCAATAACAGCTTTGCTGTAAAAATCAGATATACCTTCCAAAAGAAAGATGTGTTTCAGAATACAAATCAACACAAAATGCTTTGCACTTGTTTCATGTCCAACAAGAACTGTTGGTGCAAGTTCCGCATGAAGCCACAGGTGGTTTGGGGCAAAGCTTACTTTCAGTGTTCTGCCTGGCACTGCCCACTGGCAACAAACACATCGTTGAAAAAGTTTCTGCAAATTATAATTTTTTTTATTGAATATCTTTATTCTCAATGTATTTTGCACATTTCAAGAAAAAATAAACATTTCTTTAAAGTATTTTTATGTCTCATGCTTATAGGGTTAAAACACATTCTTAGCAATGCTATTAGTAGGTACTTAAATGTACAGAGAGGAATTAAATGACACAAACAGCTAAGGTTTTCAATTTTATGTCAGCACTCTTTTAGGCATTAGTAGCTAGAATGTTGATTTTTGATATCTACTAAGCTACCAAACTATCAAAGAGTGAAAAAGTGGTAGTGCATGAAGAACATCACATTTAAGAGGGTTACATGGATAAATATGCTACTACATACAAAAATGACACAGATCACAAGGTTTTCAGGTTTGGGTGACTTTACTGCACTGAAACTTTCTGAAGTAATCCACAACAAAAAGTAAAGGGTGCTTGCTAGCTAAATAGGCAAGCTGCATATTTTTTGGTGGTATGCAACAAAGCCTTACCTTTGCAACACACTCATTACTGAATTCCTCCTCCTCTTCTTCATCTGCTGATGTGGACGACGGTTCACTGTCAGCAGCCATTTGACGGTCTCTGTCTGCCACGACTTGCCGTTCAATTGCCTTCTTCTCATCGACCGACAAGAGGTCATAAGGAAGGACAAACTTGCAATAGGCGTCGTCCACTTTTGACACCCTGTCTTGTGCCTGTTAGCCATTGATGAGCAGAGTTAGTACCTTATCTCTTGAAAACAATATACCTGGCCCAGGTGAAAAAAATTAAACACACGAACAAATGACCAAGTAACCAATAATTGCCTTGTTTTGTAGACACCTACAGTAATCACCACTTTCTATCTAACACAATGGCCAACACATTAAAGTTGGTAATGGACTTGCAGCAGGCAAACGAAAGCACTATGTAAAAGTGGCCAAGAATGTCAACCTTTGCAAAAGCAAGAACACTCCAAAGCTATTCTGCCAGCTGGTTGCTTGTGCACCAATTCTTTGCCATTATTACTATTATTATTACTGTTAGTTAAAAACTAAAAAGAGCAACCAGCTATTAAACTGACTGCAATCACTAAAAAAAAAATGTAGGTAGCTAGAAAGCAATAAATTGTCCAGACAACTCAGTGAGGACTGGAGAACTTATTAGCCCTCAGAGGCAAACAGGTACTAACACTTCACTGATCATAAAGTGCATTATACACGATTATAATTACGTGCTGAAGCCCACAAAATCCAAACTAGGGTAATTAATCCCTTTGCTAACTAATGCAATTGATTTGGTAAACTTTGATTGTTTAATTAATCCCTTTGCTAAACTATGCAATTGATTTGGTAAACTTTGATTGTTTTTCTTGTCCATACAATAACATGATGTTCAGATAACTTGGACATCACATTCCAGTTCCATGAAATCCCAGAATAATGAGGCTTTACTAATATATCTATCTTCACCCAGCTAATATTTCAGTGGTAGAACATTCTTTATAAGGCTCTAGTAGGGGAGACTACTGGCCACAAAAAGACATGCCACATCCAGTACTGCACTATTTAAGCTTCTAGATCATTTGTGGCCTTGGCTGGAATCAATATGAGTCGGAAATAAGGCAGCTGTCAGCAAGGACTCACAGCTTTGGGTATGTGCATGGCATCAGCTACCCTGTGCCATTTCTTTTTTTCCATCACCTGCTGTATACCACCAAAGTTCTGCACCGTGTGGTATAGATGAGAGAGGTCCAGCTCTATGCCACCTATCTGAAACAAACAAAAGTTCAGTTCTACAGCTGAATAGCAAGAATGCAGTACAGAATGCAAAATACCCAAGATGCAAAAAATAAAATTAAGTATTACCAAAGGCGGCTGGTCATCAGTGATACCCTGGTTAGTGAAACAGCGCTTGATGCAAGCCATGTGCTGCACATTTGGGCCCCACCTGGCAAAGGCAGCAAATGAACAAAAATAACTACACAATCATTTACAGCTATGCACTATTGTTAAGCAATTAAGTGAGCCAGGTCAATCTGTATACAAATGCAGTAATTTAATGCTGATATCTCCTCAGACCTAGCCATAATTACCAAAAAACTAAAGGACAATGTTCATCATCAAAACTAAATAATCTGCATGCAACAATGTATGCATTATCCCAACGAAAGTTACTTTTAATGAACCTAATAATTGCAAGAGAATCCAAAACACTATTTTGTTCACTTAAGTGTGCACATCGTTCATTGTGATGCACCATTCTTCAATTTACCCCCGAACAATGATGCCTTCTATTAGGCATTGCAGCTTATTTGAATGAATGAATGAATGAATTAATTAATTAATTAATTAAATCTTCACACACATACTATCCACATGAACAGTTTACAAGGTGCATGATCTGAGAAGAAGCTGTATATATCAGTATCATGTGCACGTCACTTGGTATTTGGATCAATTACTAGCCTAAACTGGCAAAGTATGTGCAACAGACATAGTGCAGTACGTAGAATATTAAAGCTGTCAGGCTTCTCAAACCAAGCATCACCAGTTTATTTAAATAGTAAGAGGTAACACTTGTTCAAGTGACAAGGGCCAAAGGATTCGACGCATGCACAATACCAATGGCTACCAGCGAAAAAGGTGCAAAGAAATTCACATTCATCCCAAAATCACCTGGCTTGCCATGGCACTTGTATAACCAATGCGACATGATCACTCAACTTTACCTTCCAGTGCACTTTAAGTGGCACGAATTAAACAAAAGTTTTACCGAGGTATTATACTTGAAAATTTCTAATCTGGTGACTGGTTAAATGCAGTTATTCTCAGTCCTAGGCTCTCGTTTACTATTACATTAAAAATAGTATTAAACAGTTACCTTGAAAGCATTTTGTGAATGTACTGATTGTAAGCAGTAAATCTCATGTCATCAAACACCTTGCATTCAGGCTGAAAAAAAAAAGGAAGAAATGGCACTTTTATGCAAGCAGCAAAGAATTAAGAAAACAAGCACTGTATAACACAAGATTCAAATTTTGTTATTACATGTTAATGCAAGGATATTGGATATAGACAGAACAAATATCAACACTGAGCCACTGAGACATGCAAATAATTCTGTACCCAAGAATTTTCTTATTAAGTATTGCACTAAAATTCAGTCAACTCGAACACTACAAACATGCAGAGAAGGAAAGAAAACAGCCACATATGACAAGAAGAAAAATTACACCTTTGGCCTACATTAAATATGTGCATACAAAATGACCTGCCTGTAATTACTGGGACCCTGCACCACTTTTCAGATGCCAAATGCAAGAAAATTATAATGGTGTGCATGTCTTAATGGTAATGAACCGCAGAAAACCTTAAAAATAGACATGAGAACAGCACACATTTGGAGAAATCCCATTTCAATATAACATGCAAAATGATGACAAGGGTGCTCGTGGAAAACTCCCATGATTAATTGACGAAATTGTGGAAATGAAGCCAGCCAGTACTTAAAGAATGTCTATTAATCAACAATATTAACACTAGCACCAATCTGTAGATACACTACCTTAAATATGCTATCAAGTATGTTTGAATTTCTGACATTTTCCCAAAAAGTGTTTTTACAGACTCTCGGACAGAACTATGTACAGTACATACTGGATGGACATGTTTAATGTAGTGCAAGCCTAATGATACAACTGAGGCTGTCAAATGCAACTTCTCACTTCTTGAATATTAAAGCTGTCAGGATTCTCAAAATAAGCATCACCAATTGATTTAAGTATCAGAATTTCTATTAAGCTGATGTGTTTTGATAATCGATTTACAATCTTAATGTGGTTAAACCTCAAAACAATAAGGTTGTAGACATCTGCATTAACTTTGTGATACAGTTATACCTCGATATAAACAACTTAAATATAGAGAAATGTTTTATATAACGAAGTATTTAATTTTTTATAACTTCTTGTCCATAGAACACCATGTATATTGAACTTCAATATAATGAAATTTGTTTATACCTGATATCAACATAACAAAATTTCACTGCTGCCTTGAAAAAATACCGAGACAATAAACGGAAACTTCTGCAGACGCAGATGGTCAAATGGTTGACTTTTGTGCAGCTGCTTGCAAACGCACCTCTCAAGTCACGCCGTGACAGAGTAACTGCCGAAGCGGGGGCTGGTTGGCGTCTCCATGGCAAGCACATGGCTGAGCACATACACAGCTCGCACATACTATTTTAGAGGTACATAATCTGTCGAGTATGCAAGGGGTGGGCGAGCTAAGATGGTGTAGCATTGTGCACTGTCTGCCCGAGCATTTAGTGCTGGAGGTTGCATAATCTCAAGTTTTGTAGACACGTTGAAGCAAGAGGCAGACAAACTATTCACTCCCTGCTGCCGGTACTTTTCATGACAGCGTCGTTCCACGTGGAGTGGACTTGAAAGTATGGCTGGCTTTGCTTCATACTGCCGATGTGACAATATTGGCATGTCTACTTGTTTATCTTTATCGGGCGACCACGTTTTATGGCGTAACAAATGTTATCGCACAGCGCAGGACGCGCCTGCATGTATCGGAAGTTTCTGGAATGTTATTCCAGAAACTGTCTGTCACCAACAGACACAGCTGTCTGTGACCGAACCTTGTGTAATCTGACTGCATGTGTGCGCGACACGAATAATGTAGAGCTTTGTGGAAGACACGCGGGTCCCAGCGATTACTCATGAGCATTTGACGACTGATGTATAAAATCCGACGCGCTTGACCCGCTGATCAGATTTTGACGATTGCCGACTGTGTTCACCGCTGTCGCTGTTCTTTAAGTGTAGCCTGTTTTTGTGGGCACAGGTTCGCCCAATAAAAGTTAGTTTTGTCTTTCACAGTATTGCTACTGTGTTTTTTATACGTCACTACCACGTGACATTACTCACATTGCTGCCTTTCCATTGTTGTTCAGTGTTGCGATGTTATTCACTCTTTATTGTTGCTGGCGGGTCACATCGAAACTAACCCTGGACCTGATAGTCAAGTCGTGCTAAAAGAACTTAAGCGCCTATCCACAGGTCAATTCCAACTGATCACGGAGATTCAAGGCCTCAAGTCTCAGTTACTAAAAACTGACAAAGCAATATCCGATCTGAGCATGTGCATGACTAACCTGGAGACCCACTACCAAAACCTAGCCCCCTTGCGTTCTGATCTTGAAAGCGTGAAGAGCGATGCTGCCCGCGCAGCACACACAATACAGAGGCTGGAAGTGCGTCTTGATGATGCCTAGAACCATTCTCGGTGCAACAATCTAATTTTTTGTGGTATTGATGAGTCTTCAGGGCAAGAGTCCCTTGCGCAATCGGAGGGTGTAATCATTGACCACTGTCGCAAACATACGAGCATCACGCTTGACCCTAAAGAAACTGAGCGCGTGCACTGCTTGGGCAATCGTGCAGCTAATCGTAAGTGCCCCATAATAGTGAAGTTCACCTTTCATAAAACAAAAGATCTTGTTCTTTCAAACGGCTGTAAATTTAAAGGAACGAACTTCAGTGTTGGCGAGGATTTTACCCGTCCTGTTCAATTGGCCCATAGACACCTTGTTTCATCCACAAAAAGCAAATCGGCACCTTACTCCCTGCGCTTTAAAACTCTGTTTATAGGCAATAAGCGCAATATTTTTGCTGAACGCACACAGAGTGCGAAAGAATCGCAACAGCAGCCAACTCGACGCGGGAAAACCCCATTGCCGTACGGTATCGGCACGAGCTAACCTTTACTTTTCCGTAATCTTTGCCAACGCACACAGCTTCCTTCCTAAAGGCGATATTCTGTCTAACCTCGTGTTGTCGTCAAACAGTAATTTGCTGATAATAACTGAAACCTGGCTGACTGACGACACTACCGATACTGAGGTTCTTGCTGACTTGCCATATTTCTGCATTTACCGGAAAGACCACGAAATCTCACGAGGTGGTGGTGTGCTAATCACCGCGCATCACCATTTATCATGCACTCTTGCAACCATTGAGACTGACTTGGAAATAACATGGCTAATCTGCCGTGCTTCATCACAGACTGTTCTCTTCGGCGTTTGTTACAGACCACCACATAACACTCTTGATTTTTCGCATAAACTTATAACATCTTGAGCGAACTTAGTGAAAAACGCCCTAACGCAGATATCCTGCTTTCTGGTGACTTTAATTTACCGCGAATCAACTGGACTAACAACAGTTCTTTAATCACAGGCAATGAAGTTACTAAAGAACTTGTTAATGTGTGTCTTAATTTCAGTTTAACTCAACTTGTGCTAGAGCCTACGCGGGTTACAAAAGACACATCTAATGTACTCAACCCTATACTAAGCAGTGATCCTGACAGTCTATCATCCATAACATACCTCCATGAGGTAAGTGATCATGAAGTAATTCATGCTACCTTCACCTTTCAACCCATGCGACAACAAAATTCTACCAAAACTATATGCCTATATGATAAAGGGAACTACGAAGCTATTAATTACGAGTTAGGCGACTTCTTTTCAACTTTTGAGACATTATTCCATATGTACTCGCCTCAAGAAAACTGGACACTATTTAAAAACAAAATTAATGAACTCGTAAACAAACATATACGAAGAATAATTATGCACACCAATCAAAATAAGCCATGGTTCACCAGAGCTATAATAAAGCTTGAAAACCAAAAGAAATGCTGCTTCCGGCTAGCCACGCGTCTTGGAAGCACCGAGGCATGGTCAAAATACTACATGGCAGAGAACGCCTACCTGAGTGCCCTTCGCACTGCTAAAAAATCTTTTTATAATATCGACCTACCCCAGCTACTTACTCAAAATTCTCAAAGATCCTAATGAATACTAAACATATATCCGCAGCATGTTTCACTCTGTTGTTCTTGCAATCATTGTCTACAGGTGCTTTACCGGATCACTGGAAAGTGGGAAAGGTCGTTCCAGTATTCAAAGCAGGTAACAAAGACTCCCCCTTAAACTGCCACCCCATTTCGTTAACTAGTGTTCCTAGCAAAATCATGGAGCATGTCACATACTCACAGAACATGAACATTTTAGTCTCGGTAAACTTCTTTCATCCTTCGCAACATCGTTTTCGTAAAGGGCTTTCATGTGAAACACAACTAGCAATCTTCCTTAATGATCTCCACATTAATCTTGATAATAACACTCAAGCCAGTGCCATCTTTCTAGACTACTCTAAAGCTTTTGACACAGTGCCTCATAACCGCTTGCTACTAAAAGTACAATGGATAAAAGAATTCCTTACTAATCGTTCCCAGTTCGTCCTTGTCAATAACGTCTCCTCCGAATCCCTCCCTGTCACTTCAGGTGTCCCTCAAGGCTCAGTCTTCGAACCGCTTCTTTTCCTATAACAATCTTACGCTGCATGTACCTTGTACTACTCATGTTCGCTGATGACTGTGTGATTTACCAAACTGCGACTAACATCTCTGACCAAGCATCTCTCCAGAATGACCTTAATAACGTGCAGGACTTGTGCAACCGATGGCAAATGGCCTTGAACCCTAACAAGCGCAAATTTATTTCGATTTCCCGCCGTCGTAATCCTTATCTCTCTACTTACACAATAGCAAATGTCCCTGTAGAATCACTTCTAGCCTATAAGTACTTAGGCGTAACCCTGTCCCACGACCTCTCCTGGAATGCGCATGCGACTAACGTAATTTCATTGGCGAACAAGACCCCTGGGTTCATGAGGCGTCACCTTCGTCATGCTCCACAGCACGTCAAACTACTCGCATGCAAATCATTTGTCAGATCACAACTGGAATATATCGCCGCCATCTGGAACCCTCATCAAACATATATCACCAATGCACTTGAGTCAGTACAGAATTGTGCGACCAGAGTCATCTATTCTTCGTATTCCTATAACATCAGCATTTCACACGGTAAGGCACAATCTACCTTGACATCTTTTGCTTTTCGTCATCGCATTGCCACGCTCTCTCTTTATCATAAATTTTTTTACAGCTTGCTAACCCATCCACCTTACGTCCAGCCATCATCTTCCCGCATGTCACAGTGCACCAGCCATCAACTCCAAGTTTCTTGTCCTCGAACACGAACTGTCACTTTTCAATCATAATTTTTTCCTCAAGCTGCCAATGATTGGAACGACCTACCCTTCGATGTCACTGCAATCACATGTCATTCACAATTTCTAGAAAATGTTCAAACTTGTATTTCAATGTAACACCTGCCTTTCCTTGTGTCCACATGTTAACCACCCTTGTGTAATACCCCGAATGGGGTCTTTAAGGTAATAAAATGAAATGAAATGAAATATCATCAACATGGTATAAACTGTAATTTCATCAAGATATCTTTCTGGCATTCAAATTTGCCGTTTCCGATTGTCCAATAATTGTGAACATTTTGCGACCCCTTCTGTACAAGAAGAATTTATTGGCAATTATTTGCACGAAAGATTAAATTTCAGCATAACAGTTTCAATAAAACGAAGCAATTTACAGACTTCATTTTATTGAGAATTACCATATTTGCATGATTCTAAATTAGAGTGCATGTTTCTTTACATAAAAAGTGCATTAAAATTTGCATGCACATTACAATCGTAACCGATTATACTGAAAATCAACAACAAAACCGATTCTTCTTAAAAAAGCAGCTCAATGTAAGGTAGCTAGTCACAATGCCATTAAAGGGATTGTTTTTTTTATGCCTTGGTTAGTCGGCATTTTCCAGTTTTCTGTACGTGTGGCATTTCTAATGCATTAGATAGAACTGAAAATGACTTTCTGTAGTTAATAGACAGTGAAAAGGAGGTGTCGTCGGACTTCAATAGCAACTAGCCGCTAAGATTCAGCTGTGTGCATGTCTGTGTGCCTTTGTATGTTCCATAAAATTGTTTCAACATGGTACGCATTGACTTATGTTTCGTTACTTGATGTGTGCAGTATAGAGTCGGCACGAAGTTACTCTTTTATTGATACTTGGATAGTAATATAGCTGTGTGTTACAATCGTCCAAATATAGTAGCTGTATAAAATTTAATTACATGAAGATATGATTAATTTAAAAATAAACTTGGCCTAAGGTTACTATTACCTAGGCATGAGACTCGTGAGAATGGGAATACCTTTAAATAGGAACCTAAGCAATTCTGGGGGTATTCCATTGTTATAGCAGTTTTGCTTCACTAATTTAAGTTTACAGAGATTATTGCATTTGTTCCCACATTTGCTTTTGTAGCCACTATGCACAAATTGTCATTCTTTCCCACACCATTTCATAACTATTCAAATATTCACACTTGCTGATGAAATTGGCTCAAAGCTAGCATCAATTTTTTTCAAATGAAAATGCTTGCACTAAATGAGCGTAAATAAGCAGAAGTCACATCTTGACGATTCTTAAAAACCATCTCTAACTGTAAACCAACCAGCAAGCAGTCAACCACATTTTATTAAGCACAACTTATGAAGCAGAAAAAATTTAAAGGATGTGTGCAGCACAGTTTCAAGGAAAACATTGCAAGATATATGGGGTGATAATTTTTAAGTTAGAAATAATTTTTTTAATATCACTTGTGATCGATAGCATAATTCCATTCCTTGAGCTGGACTACTCAAAAAGGTGAACATTGCTTGCATGAAAATGGAAACACACAATCAACAAATTGATGATAATTCACTAATTAACTTCTTAATTAGTTAACAGCATATACCCCAATTTACAAATTGTAGCCAGTTAGTTTGCAAAGCATATCGACTAGGAACAAATTTTGGGGAAGGCACGGACTTTTGAGATATGTGCTGTCAAACTCCCGGTAAAAATGCCCTGTTCCAGTAGCTTTTTTGACAAAACGCTCTGATGCACTGAAGCACAAAACTGGAACGCCCATGTATTTCGTCGCACACTGGCAATGAATATCTCAAAACTGGTGTCATACTGAAAATTAATTCTAAGTGGATACACCTTGCAAACTCACCGGCTACAATTCGAAATTGTAATATGTGCAACGTAATAATTCATAAAAAGTTATTAGTGCATCTTCATTAATTAGTTGAATATGTGTTTCGATTTCTCGTGCAAGTAATGTCCGCCCCTTTGAATAGTCCAGCTCAAGGAATGGAACTATGTTGAATGCAATTATGAATTATTTTTAAAAATTCTGTAGAACTTAAATATGGTCACACAGTATAATACAAGAGGTCAATTTATTCAAGCACTTCATATAACTCACAACATAAGGTAAACAATACATGTAGAGTTGAACTGTTTCTAGTGTGGATGCAGTTAGCTGTGTTAATAGCAGCTAAGAGAAATTTTTTTTTTACTGCAATTAAAACTAATTTTGAAACACCATAGCAGACCAGGCTAAAAAACCTACCTGGAAAGAGGGTGGCAAAACAATTTTGCAGATGCCAAACTTCTCTGCTTCTGGTCTTATCTTGGTAATGTAGCTAATAGGATCCCGCATTTCATCCGCTGTGGGCCTGTATGTAGGAGCAGCCACAAGGCACGCTGGGTCATACACACTTGGAAACTTCTTGCTGTCCAAAGGTGTCAGTTTGATCCTCTTGGTCTCGTCTGAGGCTGCTTTGCCCCTTTTGGAAGGTCCAGATTTAGTAAAAGTGAATGCCATTTTGGCAGAACAAGGTTTGGGAGCCCTTGCAATGCCCATCCTTCGATCACCTGCACTTACATCACCTGCCCTTTCAACACTTGCTCTCACATTGCTTGTCCTCGCATCAGTTGCTTCAACATCACTTGCCCTCAAATTGCTTGCCTTTGTATCACTGGTCCTTGTATCACTCGTGACATTTGCCCTGGCACTTGCTCTTGCAACACTGGACCTCACAGCACTTGTTCTCACAGCTCTTGCCGTTGCAACACTTGACCTTGCAACACAGGATCTTGCAGCACTGGATCTTGCAGCACTTGCTCGTGCTGCACTTGCTCGTGCTGCACTTGCTCTTGCAGCACTTGCTCTTGCAGCACTTGCTCTTGCAGCACTTGCTCTCACAAAACTTGCCCTTGCAACAGTTGCCCTCGCAGCACTTGCTCTTGCAACACTTGCTCTTGCAACGCTTGCTCTTACAACGCTTGCCCTCGATCCAAGCGTTGGATTGAGTGAGCCATGCCTTTGTACTGGCGCATCAACAGTGGTTCTCTTGGCTGCACCAGATATATGAAGCC
This sequence comes from Dermacentor albipictus, assembly GCF_038994185.2. NCBI lineage: Eukaryota > Metazoa > Arthropoda > Arachnida > Ixodida > Ixodidae > Dermacentor > Dermacentor albipictus. The sequence goes on from NC_091821.1 coordinate 186,037,033, forward strand.
CTTTCATTTCTGGCACAGCCTTTGCCACTCCCAACTTTGAACTGGGAGCATGCGCAGATAAGGAAGTATTAGTTTGCTTAGAACTGTTCCTAGCATTGACTTCCAATGCTAGGTCCACACTTGTATGGTCTGCTCTTGCATCAAACATTGTCGAGCAATTTAGAGGAGGCACAAGCTTTTGCACTGGCGATGTAGGTTTTGATTTTGGTGATGCAGGGGATGACTTCTGTATTTCAGGGCTGAATTCTTGGGCTGCTACACTGTTTGCTTCCGAAGTAGTAAAGGAGAGCCTCCTTGCAGTTGGTTGCAGTGCCTGAAGACCTGCATCATTGCTTAGCCCGTCTGTGCATATGCCGGTCTGTGTTCCAACAGACACCTCTTCTGGCGTCATGACAACTTCCTCAGGTGTTGAGGCTGCAAGCAGAGCCATTCCTTCATCGCTCGTGTTTGTTGACGCATCAATTTTAGATGGTGTATCATCCCGTTTCAGAAGATTCAAGCCTCCTTCGAAAGATGCCGACCGACTATCTTGAGTGCCAAGAAGCATGGCACCGGTAACATTTTCATCAAAAGCACCAGAGAACTCACTTGTCATTAAACTCTGAATTTCCTGTGCACTGCCAAAACTTAAGCGACATGACATAACCTGAGAGATTTCACCTGCAAGGGCATCTAAGGCCTCCACACCTCCGGACATTGATTCCAGATCTTCAAAGTGTGCTCTAGTATCAAGAGGGTCTCCTGCAGCATCTGCAATGGTTTCTGACAGAGATGATGGTGATGGCTCTGAAAAACCCTCAGATGACAGGCTTGTCTTGAACAATTTCGATTTATCAATTTGAGGGGGCTTACTCTTGCTTTTAGCAGACGCTGCTTTTCTGCGTGAAAGAATTCCAGGAGCCGGCAAGCACAAAACGCCATATCTTTGAGCAGAACCAGATTTATTCTGTTGTGAATTAGAATCTTCTGTTGCCTTATCTACCAACCCAGTTTTCTTCTCAGATAGGCGCCCAGCCATTTTGATAAGAGGTTCATCATCACTGTCAGAGAACACACGATTTGGCACAGTGGTGCTAGTGCTACCTTCCGTTCTACGTCTCTTTGCAACAGTGGCCTTCTGTGCTTCTTCAGACACTCCAATGGATGCTCTACGAGTTTGACGTGTACACTGTGCAGCAGAAACCTCACCCCTCTGTCTCAAGCTTCGTGTATCCTTTAAACACTCGCTTGAATTCCTACGAGAGGATCGTTTTACCATGCTGTCATTATGCCTGAATATTGTGCCCTTTTTAATCTTCTGTTCTACTGCTACAGAGCTGGCTCTAGCTGAGATTGGCACTAACTCACTGCACTTTGTCAAAGGAGCTTTTGATTTAGCAAACCTCGCAGCAAGCTCGTCAGCTTTATTTTTTGAAACTGTACCACCGAAGCGACCTGCTCCACGCTTGGTTGGTAGAGCCAGAACAAGCGGATATTCCTTTACAGGACCAAGGCTTCGTGTTTTGCGTCTGAACATTGCACATCTAGTAGCCTTGCGAGCTTTTGATGAAGGTCGCATCCTTGTTGTGGCACGACTAAGCAGCTTCCTAGCAATAACAGAAGTAGGCTTCTTCTTAGATGCTGGTGCTGAAGCAGTAATTTTGCCCTTTGGCTTCTGTGATGCGTTAAGAGTCTTACTTCCTGCAGCTCGTAACCTTGGCTGAACAGCGATGACAGGGGACCTTGGAGGGGACAATGGCGACAGGTCTTTTTCACTCTCCGATTCATAGTCTACAATTGGTGGAACCATTTTGGCTTTGCGTAAATGTGGTGTAATCCCAACAGAGCGCCTACGTGTAACAACACCGGTTCCTGTATTGGCCATGATGGGCAATCGCAAGCCAGCTGCAATGCGTGGGTGAAGGCGCGTCAGCTGGACACTCAACTGCCTTTTCAGCACCAATCGGTTCTTAGCAGCCATATCCTCATCTTTTGATGAAATCTGGTGTCGAATTATTGGCACACTGGTTGACTGTTCCCTTGGCTTCACGCATGAAGTTTTTAGTGCCCCCTTTGAACTTGAGTGAGACGCTTCACGGGTGGCTTGCGACCTGAGGGCATGTCCTCCTCCAAGACCTAAAGCTGATGGCTTTCTAGATGGTGCAGACCGCTGTGCAATCCTCCGCTGTTTGTACTTCTCTTGCAGTGCTGCCATGTTTGCACTTGGCTTGCCATGACTTCTTGAAATGCTGCCAGCTTTGCATGCTTCCTTCAATTTTTCAGGTGCAACCTTCTTCTTGTCTATCTTCTGAAAACGGACAAAGAAAAAGGAAAAAACTGTAAAATCATGCTTCAACTTCTTGAAATCAATGGTTTGATGATATCTTGTTTCAGGTAGTAAATTCATGTGAAAAGAAATGAAAGAATGCTGACCAAAAAGGTGTCGGTACTAAGTGCAATTAGTATAGTTAGGTGTTCTGGCTGCTATACAAAGGCCTTGTTCACAAACACTGCTCGTAACAGCAAGCTTTAGTACCCGACCTAGGCATCTTGCGCGTGCAGATAGAAGATTGCATCACTGCAATTTAGCATTTTTTCTTGTAGTTTGGATAACAAGGGACTCAAGAGGTGTATAACAAGCGACTACACCATGGCAGTGACACTAATGAAACAAGGAAACAGCATGTCACCAGATGCACATAGTGTGTTGTGTTCATCAAAAGACAGAAGTATGATACTACACGGCACTGCACATTGTTTTAAATGAATGCAAACATGGTAAGATTGGCCAAATAATAAATTGCATTGCCTAAATCGAGACAAGTTTATATACAGGGTGTTTCAGAAAAAGCAGTCAATATTCCTTAAAGAAAGGGAAGATGCAACAAATAAGCTATTTCCCTAGGATTGCTCTTACCACAGGGGCATACTTTTTGAAGACTCTAGGCTGTAATGAGATTATATTAAAATTAAACTAATTACATTTTAAATTAAAATAGCCAGATGATTGATGCCAATTAAACACTTAAAGGCCATCATCCGAGAAGTTCATAACAAGCTTCAGAGAAGCAAAAATCTGATACTGCTCATGTTAGCAGCATAATGAATTCGAGCCAATTTCACCCATAAATTCAGAACAGAACTAATGAAGAGCATAACTGTCCCACCCATAGCAGCCAGCTATGTGACTGCTGAGGGTGAGGCATGGAAAGTGACATCATTCATGAGTGCCTGCTAAGGGCATGCCAGTTGCACTCTTCAGCAGCGCAATTTGTTTTCGAGGTAAAATTGGCTGTAATTGACAACACTGCAGAAATTAGCAGCATCAGGGTTTTGTATGTCTGGAACTGGTAATGAAATCCTTGGACAACCGGCTTCAGTATTTCACTAGGATCAACTGTCTGACTTGTTCGGTTAAAAATAATTACTACTCCGAGTCATGTTAAAGTATAGTATGCCTCTGTGGTACAATCAATTCAGAAGATATCGCAAAACTATGACATTTTCCCTATTTTTAGGTGCATGTTCTGAAACACCCTGCACAGGCTGATTAATGAGCATAAGTTATCCACTCCATGGGTTTGTAACTGGTGCCTCTGCATAACAACTGTGGATCTCCTGCAGCAGAATCATATGGAAAGCCCCCATTTGCATCAGTCTCTGCCTCAAGAATACAATAAGGGTTGTTATACTTCATATTCAAGCAGAAACAAAGATTAAACAATTTCAAAAAGTGAACTCTTTAATTGAATACGAATTGAGTAGCAAGGAGAATTTGATTTGTATTCAAAAATTTGAATATTCGCATATCCCTAGTAGTTATTCCGATAGACTGATACACAACCACTTAGGTGTGAAAGTGAACCCATCTAGTATTCTGTTATACAGCAATTTTGTGCAAAAGGCAATACTTGTGAGGCTGAGCTACATTTTGCTTCTCCAATCTTCGATATAAAATGAGACAAATGTTTCTAAACCACTTGCAAGTCTAGTTATTTCGTAGCCTACGCAGGCAGTGTGAAATCGAGAATGAATCCTGACTGAGTGTATTAGAACAGCAATGCATTCGTCATTTTTACTCAGGGTTCCAGAAAAATTTGTGTTTTCATCACCTAGTCGTTTACTAACTTTTACTGCAAACTGTACATAAAGCTACCTAAGGTGCACTGACAAGTATGATCACCTTCACTGTGGCAGACCGGCTGGCTCTATGCTCGGTCCCTTGCTTTTCTTCCCCATTATCAAGCCTCAAGGGTCGTCGGTCCTGTTTCGACACACGTGCAGAAGTACGCTGTGCTGCACTGCGCAGCTCAGCAGTAGTAGTTCCCCCATGTGAATTTGCGTTGGCACCCCTATCTTTAATCTCAGCACTGGTTGACGTCACTGGTGCATCAAGATCAGGACTGCTACTTCGATCCGAAGAGGACGATGAACCAGGAAAAGCTGTGCCACTCATAAAGTCAAGTGCAGGTGGAAGAGCACTTGTGCCTGAAATTAGAACAAGTCGGAACAACTTTATGCAAAAACATTGACAATTATGAATACACACACTTGTGTGCACTTGTATACATGTTTGATAAATGTAATCAGTATGCAAGGAATATTCATATCAATGTTCCCCAAAATCAAAGATGAAAAACAATGATAAAAATTGTATAACACAATGTCTTAGCAACTAAACATGATTACCTCATTATTTGACACACCTGAACCTTGATTTAACACAATATTCTATTAAAGAAATCTTTTGCTCTCTTCATACACTACAAATAAGACCATGCATTATCCTCAACTTAGCTAACTAATTTTGCATTCAATTCTACAAAGTCTACTCTATCACATATGCACTCATATGTGATATCACATATCGCATATGGCAGCTTCTAAAGAAGGACCCATCACAAGCAGAAAGGTAAATTCTCACAGTGAAATCTGCTGGAACACATGCCGAGTTCATTCTATTCATGCTCAAGCTCAGTGGTGCTCGCAAGCACATGAGCACCGAGACACCAGCACATAACTTTAGAGACAAGCAGTATTATGTGATTAGCATTCTTTGGGCACTTCATTCATTTTTTCGAGGTCGGTCAGTCGGTCGGTCGGTCAGTCGGTCTGTCGGTCTGGCTGGCTGTCTGTCTGCCAATGTCTAACCGTTTTCCCACCAACTTGGATCACATGGCAGTCCATGGTCTAATGGTTAGGGCTAAAGCCCCTCCATCCATGAGCCACCGCCGCTTTCTTAAGTAGCGACAACTGCCTTTTCCCCTCACACCAAATCCGGTTCCGGCATTTCCGCTTCCGGCATTTCCGGTTCCGGCATGTCCGGTTTTAAGATTTCCGGTTCCGGTGTTTACGCTTCCTGGAGTTGCGCTGCGAGAATTTCCACTGTGATTGCAGACGATGGTGACACGCCCGTGCTTAGCAACCGGTGCTAATTTGAGTAGCTCGCTCTAGCCATTCCACCAAGCGTCATTCGTGTGCATCTACGTGCTTGTTTGCGTACGCTGCGCACGCATGCTTTGCCTGTCGTCCCCTTTCCCTGACAAAATGCGGAGAGCCATGGGCTGGGGCACAACACACGAACATAATTCGCCGTACACATCTGCTCGCGTGACAACACTAACACAATTCGCCGTACACCTTTGCACGCGCTACAACACGCGCGCACGCACCAATTCACTGCACACCTCCGCTCATATCGCACAAGAAAAGCACACTTGTTTTCACCATGTCACTGAATTCCCTCCACGCAAATTTGAACTTGTTATATTTCATAGCTTCACGTTATTGCAGTTCTTCACGCAGTGCTCGCACTTGGGACGTTCGTTACCTTCGATCTGCCGTACGAGACAAGTTCAACCTCAGAATCAACAGCATAAACTCTATGCGTCTGCCGTACAAATTGGCATCGCGAACTCCTTCACTAAAGTCCCTCCATACGTGCTGGCTGGAGGGGATGTATGCTTCAAAACAAGAAGAATTCAAAGGGGACAAGCTGTTGTATTCCACTGAAGTAGTAGTTTGCGGTCGCTGTTTTCCAAATGCAAGAAAAACGGGAGCGGTCTCCAAGCACCCAGGCACTACATTCCACTGTACGTTGTCTTTCGTGGCACAAGCCGTCGCAGGTTGACGCAAAGCAGCGAACACGACCAGATCGCCGATTACAATAGGCGGTGGTTCTTGGATGGAATCGCATTAACAGTTTCAACCGCAGCTGGTGCAATTAAAGCCTCTCCGTAGACGCGAAAGTAAACAACGCTAAAAAACATAGCATCACTTCCACTTGGAACAGAAAGCTGAAGCTACGTATGTTCCGCTTGACGCCGGAAGCTGAGGGGGTGAGTGGGAGAGGAGCATGGAGGAGGAGGGTAGGTTGGCGGTACTTAACCTGGTCGGCGGTGGCGCATGGATGTAGGGGCTTTAGTTAGGGCATCTGGCGGCTGCGATGAGGGAACTGGATTCAAAATCAATTGTTGGGCCAACTTAGGTCACAGGTATGTGACATTGTGCATGTGCCACTCATCAATCAACCGTGAATTAGCCAACTTGTGTTACTGGGTATGTTGCACTGCTTATGTGCCACTCTTCCATGAAACCCACTCATCCCAACTTGGATCACTGCAGATGTGAAACTAGGTACGTGCCAAGCTTCAATGAACCTCTATGATGAGAATTTGGGTCACTGGTTATGTGCAACCGGGTATGTGCCTTCTTCAATCAACCTCTTAACCCTTGGGTCGCTGGGTATGTACTAATTGGTATGTGCCACAACATACTTGCCACTCTTCAATAAACCCGTTTCCCACCAACTTGGGTCACTGAGTACGTGTCGCTCTTCGATGAATCTTTTTGATGCCAACTTGAGTTACTGTGTATGCGCCACTGCATATGTGCCGCTCTTCAATGACAAAAAAAATCTTAAATTTCTCCGGTGGTAGTTGGAGTCAAATCCGCATCATAAATATTCCAGCCTGCATGGAAAAATGCCTTGTGTGCTGCTTACAGCAATGTTATTAGATCAATCACCTTCACATCAAGCATGGAGATATTTTAACTGAACCCATCTCACAATGAATGTCAATATGACTGTGATAAGCATAGAAGTAATGTGTCAACATACCATATTGCAACTGCCTAAACGCTTCCGTGTATGAGACCTGTATGCAGCCGGGATGCTCTCACACTTTCCTCTGGACACGTTATGGTCGTGTGAAAACATGTTATGGTCATGTGAAAGAAGTATACCATATGTTGGATACCGTACGAACCAAGAAGTGGGAAATCTCTTTTATCATTTGACTCAGCCCATTATAAGCTGGTTAAGCGAAGCTTCACTAATCTTTGTCTTAATAATGCCCTCAGGAAATCCTTTCATCATGCCATGCAGTGCAGTTTCGCAGGTCAAGTTCATCGACTTTTGTGTGCCGGATACCCGGTTACACGAATGTCAGCTATAGCTGAAAAGCTATTAAAGCAGATAAAGAAGGACGGTAACACAGAAGCCCAGCAAAGAAATAATGAACGAAATAGGCTGGTAGTCATACCATATTTGCATAATGTCTCTCACAGATTAAAGAAGACTGGCCACAAGGGTAGCATGGAAGTTGTGTTTTTTGTGCCGGATATGCTACGGAGGCTCTGTATGCTCGTAAATCCGCTCCATCCAAACTACTGTCTGTTCGACCATGCACAAGAAGCGTTTTGGGTATAGCGCTGTTCGGGTTGTTTATTCAATTTCACTATCATGTGGGAACAGATATATACGCCAAAATGGTCGCTGCCTCAATGAAAGGATAAAAGAACATGATTACAATATGCATGGAGCTATACAGGGACACTTAGGAATTCACTGTCGCGACTGTGAATGTAAGCCGGATCTTTATCGGTGTGAAGTGCTAAAAAAGCACTGATCACAACTTGCGTGGGAGATTATGGAAGCTGACCTGATAGGAAGGGCTGGCATTTTCTCCTTTTCTCCGCAAGGGCAATAATTTCTCCTTCCTGAGCATCTCAATTTAAATTCACAGATTTCTATGTATATTTGCTAAGCTGCGAACTTTAAAATTAGTAAAAATTCAGCAGACACAACATCGAGGAGGGAGGGGATACGATGCATTCATATTTTAAAGCTTGCCCCGAAGTGCACACCCTTTGTGAGGTACATATGCACTGTATAAACAATGTTTTAGCTTTAGACATAGTACAGAAGCAGTAGAAACTGACAAACAATAAACTGTGCTTAAGTGACATCTTCAGTAACTTTGCTGTTGCTGATTTTGCCTGTTTCAGGAACCTGTCTGTATGAACTTGAAAGCAAGTACCCCTCTGGTTTCCTCTCATTATCAGAACACTTCCAATGGAAGGTTCAGGGTCCAATGAGCAAAGCTTTCTTTACAGATCAAAATTTCACTTTCCTAAAGCTTGACACAACATTTGCAAATAAAAACTTTACAGAAATTTCGGGAGAGCTGGCAGGTATGCCTATGGGAATTGCAAGGGAAGCTACAATTACTTTGTTATAATGTTTCCTCAAAACGAGACTTCGCTGTGTATGCAGCCGCAACTTAAAACCGACCAGGTGGCGATTCCTCAAGCATAAGACATTGTGGGAGAAAACTTTGATGCATCCGACGTATTGAGTGCCTATGGAGCATTTTATCTACTTAGACAACAAAGTGCTCAATGAATCAGAACTCAAGGGTGGAAGGGAGTCCAACGAAGGAGCAGGACTGTTGCTGGGAGACCAATGAGGACCTGTCCCAGCGGCTGTATGCTTGCACATGCGATTCAAGCTCTGCAGAGATGTAATCATGCCAGTACAGGAGAACAGTTACTGTATAGTGGCAAGATGAGTAGGTGTGTAATTTAGCATACCAGTTCATAGCGTCTTCATACCATGCCAGTGTTGCCAGAAGTTTGGTGGTGACCACCATAAGTAGACTGCTACACTGAACATTCACATCGTGTGCTTTCATTATTTGGATTATGTGGCTTCGCATGTTGTCAAGGACAAGGTTTCTTTACGTGCTCCTAGGGGTACGGAGAAAGAAGTATTTTAGGAGGGGAATCTGATCTGCCCTGCAGCATGATAGCATCACAGTTTGGCAAGGAGGAAATGCAGTTTTCGTCTCAGCACAGCAGATGATGCAGCAGGCGCCTTCCCATCGTTTACAAGCTCTTCTATGGGCACGACGGACAAAAATTGCAATATCATCCTATATTTTGTCAATTTTCTTAAATTTCAATCAATAAAGTCAAAAAACAGAAGCAACACATTTTAGGAGCAGTAATTGCTTAGTAATGCTTAAATTACAAGCTGTGCTGCCCCTGAAACGAGCTACTAACAGTATCCCTGAGTAGACTATGTCTGCTGGCCCAATTAATTCACTCGCACACATGAGGCATGCGTGCATAGGTGACCTTGGGAGGCAAAGCTCAAATTAGTGAGGGCATGATGTGCTCCGACAAGCAAACTCGTGGTTTCCTTCCTGGTTTACAGGCTTTCTGTCTCTCTTGTTCATGCAGGCTTCAGCACTGCGCCAGCACCACCGGTTTCTCTGAAATGCACAGGCACTTTTGACATTGCTACAAAAGCAAGCACTTTCCATCCATGCCATTTGAGGATAGGGCAAAAATGTGCCATGCTGAACTACAGCAATGGCTACACATAATGCAAGGAAAAGGTAATTACCTTCAAAGCTCCTAGTGACTCAGCACAGTTGCATGCGTGGGCTCGTGCGATCACAAGGAAATATCGAGAGCTAATGTCTCGTGACTATGTTTGAGAGAAGCACTTCTTAGTGAGTGACCAAGAGGAGGCCGTGTTACAGCGAACCAGGGGCAAAGTCTTTCTAGACAAGCCAAAACGGACTGCTTTGTTGCCAGACTCCATGCCATCAATGTATTTCCGGACTGTCACATCTACCTGTTGTCTGTTTGCGAAAGAAAGAAAGCCAACTGAATGCAATGTGAACGCAATGTGAACGCAATGTGAACGCAAGCCATTGGTCGAGCGCTCGCCAGCCTAGTAATAGTCACTTCCTCTGCAACAGGAAGTGGGGCTGGCAGCGAGCGCCATCTCTCTGCGACTAGCCTGAACTACAGGACCCTGCGCTCCAATGGGAAAACTAGCAACGCAGCAGGCATCTAGTAAAGGAGACATTGTCCTGGCCCACCCGCAGCGCTTGCTTAGACAGCCAATCAGAGGCTCTTGTGCCCTCGTCGTGCAAGATGGCGAAAGTGCGAGTTGTCTCGGCGCTTTTCCAGTGCATTGTGGCAGGCGCTGAGCCGTGCTCCCGCAGGGGTGCAGAAGATAGTGCCAGCATTTCCTCCTTTCCCACCGCAAGAACCACATCACACACAACGGCTGCAGAAAATAGCATCAACCTTTCCTTTTCCCCTCAAGAACCACTTCAATATCATTGAGTGTGCGCCTTGTGGGCCTTCTCCCGCAGTGTTGCCGTGATGAAGCGGCAGAATTTGCCTTTCGTCGTGAAGCTTGAAATCATAAATCGGGTCGAACGCGGTGAGAAATCGGATGTCCCTGCAGCGTGCAAGATTCCAAGGAGCACTCTCAGCACAATCTTGAAGAATAAGGTGGAGATTAAGGCTGAAGCAGCCAAACTCGCGACCCGATGCCCGTGGCGCTCAATGCATACGCACAGCTGTGTACGAGTGCTTCCTCCGAAATTGCTTCATCCGTGCCGGCTTCCGTGTGCTCGGTGATGACTGTAAATTCTGATGAATGTGACGAAGCCACTGCTGGTGTTGCAGAAGTTTGGAGCGAGCTGTCAGAATTTCCGGAAGCTGTTGACAAATCAACGGTGGACGAGTTCATGAGTGCAAATGATGGCGTTGCGACCACGGGAGAGCCTGAAAACGAAGACTACATTGCCAACATCGTACCGAGTACAAGTGAAAGTGGGCACAATGAGGAAAGCAATGACGGTCCTTTGCCCACATCCTCCGAAGTGATTGGTGCGCTTGCACTAGTCCGATGCTTCTGCGGGAATGCGGAAGGTTGCGGCCTCAGCTGCTCCGACTCCTTAGACAATGTGGAGAAGTGCGTGCGTCGCAGGCGGCGAAATCGCCAAAGCAAAAGACAATCTATGCGACTATTTCATGCGAAACTAAGCTAGTTTAATCAATAAAGTGATTTTATAAATGGTATGTGCTTTTATGACATCCAATTATTTAGCAGGCTTATATAAAATTATGCTCTATATCGAACTGATAGGCGTTTTTTTGTGAGTTTGATATAGCCAGGTTTGACTATGTAAAACTGCTATATGACCCTCTGCAGATGAAGTGACCACTGATTTGACTCTTCGTAGAGGCTCTGGATTGGACTTGTCCTGAAAGCACCAGTCGCGAGACGGATACCCAGATGGTAGACAGGGTCTAGGATTTTAATGCACTCGGTGTTGCAGAATTATAAATTATTACTCCATAATCAAGGCGGGAGTGGACAAGACTGTTATATAAGTTCAGAAGGCACTTTTGATCACTACCCCAGTGATAGAAGCTTGAGAAGGTTCATTGTTTTGAGACATATTATTTTTAGATTTTGAATATGGGGAATAAACGTGAGCTTTGAGTCTAAAGTGATTCCCAAGAAATTATGTTGGCTGTTCACACAGAGTTGGTCCTTCTTGATCGTAATACTAAGCAGTGGTGCTACCATTCTCTTGTTTAAAAAGAGTACGCAGGTACTTTATTGGGTGTTTATTTTGAAGCCATTCTCATCCGCCCATTTAGACAATTTGTTTATCACAAGCTGCACTTGTCATTCACAGATAGCAATATTGCATGATTTGAAACTTACTTGTACATCATCAACATAAACAGAATAAAACATTGCGCATGGAACGACTGCATGCAGGCTGTTCATATTTACAATAAATAGTATGCAACTAAGTATGGCCCCTTGCGGAACACCAGTTTCTTGGGTGAATGATTTAGATAAAGCATTACCAACTTTTACGTGAAAAATGCGGTTAGACAGATAGCTTTCAATTGTGTTTAACATGTTCCCATGGACGCCCATCGCGGAAAGATAGCGTAGGATCCCGAATCACCATGTCGTGTCGAACGCTTTTTCTAGGTCTAGAAATACTGAAAGTAAATTGCTTATGAATTAATGCTTCTCTAATGTTCGCCTCAATGCGGACAAGGTGGTCTATTGTCGACCTTCCCTCTCGGAAACCACATTGAAGAGGGCCTAGTTTGTTGTTACTTTCTAAGAAGCTGATTAAGCACCAGTTTACCATTTTTTCAAAAACTCTGCACAGACAGCTTGTCTGCGCTATTGGCCTGTAGCTGCTGGCTAAGGCTGGGTCTTTCCCTTGTTTAAGTACGGGGATGACTATAGTTCTTTCCAGGACGATGGAATATACCCCGCTGCCCACATGATATTGAAAAGAGATGAGAGTGTTTCCAGTGTTTCAGGGTGTAGGTGCCTAATCATTTTGCATATGATACGATCGCCACCTGGCACTGAGTTGTTGCAAGAAACGAGACACCTTAAGTACCGCCGAAGTAAATGGGCAATTGTAAGCATCACTTGATGACCCTTTGCGGTTTAGGGGACACCGCTCCTCGCATTCTTTGAGTCTTAGAAATGTTTCTGTATAGTGCGATGCACTCGAGATATATTGAAAGTGTTCGCCTAGAGAATCCGCCTGATTTTCCAGGCTATCACCTTGGCCACTTACTAATGGTAGGGGATGTGACTCCCGACCTATTAACTTATTTACCCTATTCCATACTCTTGTTTCATCAGAGTACGAATGTATACTAGAGATGTACGTATCCTAACTTTCTCTCTCTGCATGTTGACGTGTTTCCAGCCTTGTGAATTGACTTGTTTGAAATTAATAAGATTTTCGGCGGTTGGACAATTTCGAAGCAATCTCCAGGCTTTATTTTGATTTCGTCGTGCTTTCAGACATTCGTCATTCCACCATGGGATGCAACTTTTACTTTCCAGTCCATTAGTTTGCTTGATACATTTAGTTGCAGCGTCAATAATAAAACCAGTTAGATATGCCACAGCATCGTCTACGTTAAAACCAGCAATGTTATCTCCGCCGAAATACGTCAGCTCTCAGAACAATTCCCAGTTGGCTCAGTTCATGTTCCATTGTGGAAAATGTGGTGAGCATCCATCCTGTTTCGTTAGGTTTAAAATAATTGGAAAGTGGTCGCTCCCAGAGGGTTTCTTCAGAACGGTCCACTCAAGATACGGAATTAGTGTACTCTATACTATACTTAAGTCTATGGATGAGTACGTGTTATGTGCCAGTGTAGTACGTTGGCTGTTTCTTATTAATTATACATGCTCCTGAGGAAGAGAGAAAGTTTTCAATTAGGCGACCTCTTGCATCACAACGAGTCTCCCCACAAAGCGTTATGTGCGTTTAAGTCGCCGAGAACCATGTAGGGTGCCGGAAGTTCATCTACATAGTTTTGAAATTCTGTTTTGTGAAGTTGGTAATTCGGAAGAATGTATGTAGAGCTAATAGTGACTAGCTTGTTAAACAACACCCCTTGGACAGAAACTGCCTTTAGGGGCGTACAGAGTTTTAATTCCCAGCAGGCAACACCTTTGTCAACTATGATAGCTACACTCCCAGATGACACAACAGTGTCATCGCGGTCTTTACGAAAAATAGCATACTGTCGGAGAAAATTAGTTTGCTTATGTTTGAGGTGTGTTTCTTGAACACACAGCACCTTTGGACTATATTCATGTAGGAGTTCTTATCGAGATTGTGGAAGAGACCTCTGACATTCCAGTGTACTATTTCTGTCTCCATTATGATAAATGCGTTGTGTGCTGTGTGTTTAAGCGACGAGGATTAGCTCACGGGCGCTTTACAGGCGCCGTGAAGCGAGTTTTGTCTTTTTTAGAGCGGTCGAGAGAGGCTCGCCGCTCCTTAGGCGCTGGTGGCGCTGTCTTGCTGGTTGTTGTGTCCATTGCCTCCTGCAAGGTGCTGTTGACTTGAAGGCCTTGTCTCAGCAGATGAGACCTTTGAGGCCACCGGCCCGGAGGTTGATGGTCCCTTCTGGGGTGGCAGAACAGCTGTAGCCACCGGGGAGGGCAGATGGCGTAACTGCAGACTCGCTGCATGTGGGCCGGACACCCGCCGGAAGCCGTTGTGTCACTGCCCCCTGACGCGTCATATCGGCAAAGGTGTTCTTTGGCAGGAAGGATACCCGCCTGCATGCTTCCTTGAAACTTATGTTTTCTTTTACTTTAGTTGCAACAATTTCCTTTTCTTTCTTCCAGGATGGGCATGACCACGAGTATGCATCGTGCTCCCATAACAGTTTACGCAGTGAAGAGAGTTTTCACAAGATTCAGAGGTCTGCTCATGAGCACTGCATTTCGTGCAGGTTTGGCGGCCTTGGCAGCTCTGTGAACTGTGAATGAAATGCTGGCATTTGAAACATCGCAGGGAATTAGGAACGTATGGCCAAACACGAAGCTCGATATACTTGGCCTCGATGGACTCGGGCAGAACACTCGTGCCAAAAGTAAGTACCAGGTGTTTGGTCTGTATTTCCTTATTGTCACGCTTCATCTTAATTCGGTTAATGTTGATTACATTCTGCTCACTGAAGCCCTCCAGGAGTTCAGCTTCAGTCAGCTCCAAGAGATCATCATCGGAGACTATGCCACAGGTAGTATTCATGGTAAGATGCGAAGTTACTGTTACTTGGGCATCCCCAAATGATAATAGATTGGGTAGCTTTTCATATTGTTTCTGGTTGCGGAACTCCAAGAGGAGATCACCACTTGCCATCCTGGATGCTTTATAACCTGTGCCAAAACCTTGGGTAAGAGACTTAAACACGAGGAATGGTGAGATTGTTCGCACAGGTTTGTCTGGTTGTTCAGAGTGGATTACGTGGAAACGAGGGAAAGTTTCTTTTTGACGGGCAAAAAAACTCGAAGGCATCCTCGCTGCGCCCCCTGTTCAAGGAGCGATCAGGTAGTGGGGGGAAAGAAGTAGCCATAAGAGAGTAATTTCGGCAGTAATACCAGCCACCCACCGTGAAGTCCTACAAGGGGATGCTGCAGGACTTGTGAAACACGGCCTGCAACCGCCAGCTGCACATTACCACTATAACCAAATATGAAATAACCTAGTTTGCCTATTCACACAAGGTTAACCCTTGCTGACTGAAAAAATTGGAAGGGAAGCCAGGAGAAGACAGGACAGATAGAAAGTGAGAGAAAGACGAAGGATGGAGGGAGAGAGAGACAGAAAAAAGCAACTACCGATCTCCCCCGGGTGTGTCAGTCCGGGGGTGCTGTCTATATGAAGCAGAAACCAAATAGGTGTGGGCCTTAAAGGTCCGAACACCCGGCATTAGCTCAAATCCCAGGATCCCCCTATTCCAGACACAGCTAAGCCGCACACGGCTACACGCGGGAGCGTCCGACCCTCATGTGCTCGGGTACGTGGTGTCGCAACACACTAAACGCATGCTCACGCAGACACCCCTGCGGGGGCTTGCACCAGAGCACTGGCGCCGGCGGCCCCCGCTACGGAAGCGTAATAGCTGCCGCAGCAGCATGTGTGCAGGCTACCCGAATGGCACAGGCACATGCAAGACAGAGAGTGTGCATGCGCCATGGAGACAGGCTGTCGCCGCAGCCATGAAGTTGCGCTCTCAGTCACAGAGATCGCGCAAGCCATGTAAACCAGGGGCTGTAAACCACGGGCTACCAGTTCGATATAACCATTGTGCATAACCGATCTGTTCGAATTACCGGGAATTTCCCCCCATTGAAACACACAGAGCTGTGCTGGGACCAGGGCGTCAGTTCGAATTAACTGTATATAACCGAGCTCGAATTACCGAGCTTTTACTGTATTATATTCAGTGTGTTGCTTCTACCAGCACAATCAGTCATTGTCTTCTTACCGCATCAAAAGTCAATAGGGAACTACACAGCTACATCATAGTGCAAGTTCATAGTTCATAAAGTAAGTTCATAGAATATAATGCTCATTCGAAGCTGCTGATAAAAAAATTTTTTTTTTCAAGCCGGTTATTGCAAGTTTGCAGTATGAAAACCAAGGGCAGTAAATTCACCTCTGAAGCAAGAGAACGTAAATGCTAACCTCTGAGGCAAAGGAATGTAAGGAAGTCTTCTGTTTTTGGTCTCCGCTTGCAGGGCAGCAGTGTTGAAGGTTGGCTCACTGTCTCTCTAGCGTCTCGACATGGTGGCAGAAGCTTGACTGGCGTTGGCATGGGACTGCTTGGGTTGGAACCCTGAGCAAACTTGCGCTGAGCATGTACTTTTATCCTGCGCATAATACAGTTATCAAATGAAATCACCTATTTATCGCATCTTCCCTGTTTTTAAGAAATTTCAAACAGGTTTTCCGAAACACAGTATACTCCCGTGCAGCAGCAATGACCTTGCAAAAAAATTAATGCTGGTCAAAAATTTTTAGGTGCAACAAGTTGCAAGTGGCACAGTAGATCTCCAACAGTACACAAAAAAATGCTGTGGCCTACCAGTGACCAACGCCACACCATCAGAAAGCACAGAGCATCTAGTGTAGCATCAATCCCAAGTGCCTCAAGTCCAAGCCTAACTGTTTTTATCAAAACTTCTAAATGGTGTTGCCTTCATAGATTGGTAAACACAACAAAGAAATAAGGCGGTCACATTCTGCTATAACTGTTTAGGCAAGCCATCCAAGCAATTAATTTCTAGTCAATATAAGTTTACAATGCTCAGTGATAAAATCAGTCTTCCTAACAGATTATTGGCCAGTGTTAGATGGCTCACTGGCGTGACATGCACTGACACCTTAGAATAGTCAAGGGTATTTTGAAATGCTGGCAATGAACCCCAACTGAAAAAGTGGTGTCATCTCTTTATGACAAAAAGCCACTATTCTTTCATTCTTAAGTGAGCACTAACAACTTTTACTAAATTGTTATCCACCAGTAGACCAAAGCATGCTTCAGACATATACACATAGTATATTGCCAATGCGCAAAGTGTGGTCTGATCAGCAGGTCACAATCCAGTGGAAGCAGAACTTCATGAGAGAATTCTTATAGTGAATGCATTAAGGACCTATTACTAGTAGAAATATCAATGCCACACTGAGATATGCGAAACAATGCTTCTGAAAATATGGCAAAAAGGCAACAGTAAAGCTGACAGAGTCCTTTTAGCTAATAACAATAAAAGCATGGCTTCAAATGCAATTACCTTTTAGAATCGGTGTCAGTTGCCTTTTTTGTGACAACTGCGCTTACTGAAGTTTTGGGCGTCTGCTCCCGGCTATCTTCTGATGTATTCTCATCCAACAACCGAGCTTTTTTGGTTTCATTCAGTGAAGCATACAGCGCTTTCTTCAGCTGCTTCTCTTCCATCCAGTGAAGACCATTGCTGCATCCCTGAGAAAAAAATGTGGCATTTATTTTACTGCCTTAAAAATCAAAGAAATACATGCGTAAACTCGTGAAAGGCTCCCCCTCCCCCCTTTCCCCGCAAAAAAAAAAGTCCAGTATAGCTTTATAATTGACATTTTGAAGAAAGGGTTTTTGCAAAAACATTACAATACTGTTTAAACTCGAGACGTCGAGCAAAAGTATGCATTCCAGCATTCATCAGCAGCAGGAGCAGCCTATTTTTCTGTCCACTGCAGGACGAAGGCATCTGCCAGTGATCGCCAATTAATCTTTTCTTGCACTAGCTGATTCCAACTTGCGCCTGCAAATTTCCTAATTTGATCACCTAAACTATCATTTTCTGCCCTCCTCAACTACACATCCCTTTCCTTGGCACCCATTCTGTAACTCTAATGGTCCACCGGTTATCTACGCTACACATTGCATGGCCTGCCCAGCTCCATTTATTTTTTCTCTTAATGTCAACTAGAATATCAGCTATTCTCATTTGCTCTCTGATCCATACTGCTATCTTCCTGCCTCTTATGTTATGCCTAACATTTTTTTTTTCCATTGCTCTTTGCATGGTCCCTATCTTGTTTGAGCTTCTTGATTAACCTCTAAGTTTCTGCCCCAATGTTAGCACCAGAAGAATGCAATGATTGCACTTCTTTCCAACGACAATGGTAAGCTCCCATCAGGATTTGGTAATGCCTGCCATATGCACTCCAATCCATTCCAGCATTATTTTGCCAATAATACCCCCATGCGTGACCATATCACCCTACTCCTTGAACCATCTAACATTCTTAAATTCAGTTTTGTCTTACATATGGCAACAGAGGTTGAAAGACAACGAATATTCCCACATAAAGCAATGAATAGCAACAATGAGCAGCAACAACAGCTACAAGTTCAACTCAGTAAAGTTCAGATAATATCTATCTATCCGCTCACCCACCCCAGCCATAAAAATCATTCAAAACCATCCAACAAGCCCCAGTGTTGAGGTACATACATGACAGACTGCATAAACATTAGAATGTAATAGTTTGTGAGTTGGCGTCTTCCTTAGAATGCCGATGTGACGC
Organism: Dermacentor albipictus; assembly: GCF_038994185.2. Lineage (NCBI taxonomy): Eukaryota > Metazoa > Arthropoda > Arachnida > Ixodida > Ixodidae > Dermacentor > Dermacentor albipictus. The sequence continues at coordinate 186,055,530 of NC_091821.1, forward strand.
TCCATCTCCAATGGCAGAAACTGAAGGAAAGACCCATGTGCCAAGTGCTTTACATGCAGGCACCTCTATACTGGGTGAAGCTAGCTAACGGAGCCAATGTAATGAAGCTGAGTCCCACCAAAGGCCATTGCACAGCTCCAGTAGCACCTACTGTAATAAATACTACTAAGAAGTCACCCATGGTCTGATTTTAATAATACATCAGCAAGGGTGTGGGAAGTTCAAATGGGCTTTTTCCAAGCTGCTTTAATCATAGTTGCACATTTTTAATAAGTATAAAACCCATTAAATGTGACTTTGAGAACCTGAAGAAATTTTTTGAAAGCAAATAAATGTCCCTTTCAGTGTGCCCTCAATCTGTGACATTTGTATATGTGGAGTTGCTAGCTAAACCATGCACTTCATTAACAGAATTGAAGTTCAGTGCCCAAAGAAAATTCGGTGTCCTGCTTTTTTTCTTTCTTTTTTTCCCCCCAGCAGCTGCCAACTCCATACTTACAGTACAAAGCCTAAATTACTAGAGAGCACCACAAAAATGAATCGCAGCATCTATGTGACTCGTCCAAAATGTGCACAAAGTGCAGCGTAGCTTCGGATGTGAAAGAGGAGACCATTCACATCACCAAAAGCAAAGGCGGTGGTTGTGTGGTATCAAACAACTTAAAGCATGGCAGTCAGCTCAGTGTGGTGGTTGAAAGCCACACAATAACTGTGTGGCAAAAAGTTGCCAAATTGGCCCTTGCAATTGTGTGTTTTATTGGAAGCACAGGACAATTTGCTCTCCCTTCCTGTTTCATCTAGTGCTGAAGTTTTTGTTATTCTAAAGACTAGCGCAAAATAGCAGGGACAAAGACAGAGTAGACGACAGGACGAGCTCATCTCCGACAGAAGTTTTTGGCAGCACGGTCATAGTGTGTTGGTACGTAAGTCTAGTGTGAGCTGCCTAGTACCACAAGACAGCCACAACAGGCTTTGATGACATGAATAGTCTCATTTTACACGTCCAAAGCCCCACTGCACATGGTATACATTTTGAACTGGCTGCATTAAAAAGTAATGTAATTAATTATATATTGTACTCTCGAAAGTAAGGCCCATTGCATAATTACTGGGTTGACAGTTATCCATAAACAAATAAAGACCAAGACAAAAATTTTCTTTCAGTACTGCTTAAAAAAAAAAGCACTTGACATGTATGATTCCAAAGATATATAGATCATGATAACAGCCCATGTCAAAATGCTTCCACTATTGCGTTCTGCTTAATACTAACTGGTAATGATATATTAGACATTTTTTGACATATCACTTTCACTGCCAATGTTTCGGTAAGCTTAAAGACCACCGTCGGAAGCATGAAATTCAATAATTTATGGTGCCCCATCTATGGCAGTTCAAATTTTTACACTGGAAACAAGGCCTGCAACACGTAAAGAACATGCCTGACAGCATGCCTGTGATTGTCAGCAGCGTTGCACTGAAATACACCGCAGATTATCTAAAAGGCTTCATGTCCCAGTCACAGAGATGGGACAGGACATGCATCTTGCTTAAAGGGAGCCTGAAATGATTTTGACGATTTTCTACAAACGTATGAGTCGTTAGAGTAGGTCCTTCTGATCATTGATTGACACATCTAAGTGCTCCGCTTAAAGCGTGTAATTAATTATAAGGTTTTAAAAATGCACATCGCTGCCGATCGCAGCACACTGCTCGGCGGAATTTTAAGCCACCCCTACCCATACAACCGAAATCACCCATACGACATCAGTGGAGCGAGCTATCCGATTCGCTGACCAGGGCGCGTGATCGTTAAGTTTTCCAACTTTATGGTAAAGAAATGATGTTCGTAATAGTTGGAATGTTAGTTAATTTGTTTTTATAAAAAGAAAGGAACATAAAGAGAATGCACAAGAACAATTTTTCAGTACACTTAAGCACTTCCGGCACACAGCAAGTGTCATCTGCTTGTGTTACAATGTGCTCCGTCTTTGACGAGAGCTCCGCCGTCAGTGTCGGTTTGTCTTTTCGCGAGTGCTATGATTCGACTTTGTTGCGTTGTGGACTGCAAATGTAGCGACTGGCCATATGTCAAGCTGCGACATCGTGTCCCTCTGCAAGCCAGCAGACGAGCAGACTGGCTGCAGTGCATCGAACTGCCGCTATCCGATCAGCACCAGGATTTGTGCGATTGCGGCCATCACTTTACACCGGAAGATTACCAATGCAATAGCGTTTCGCGAATACAGTATTAGGGTAAACGCAAGCGCAAGGGGACAGGGCCTGGCTGTGTCCCCTTGCGTGTCGTTTCAGGGATGAACAGAAGTGCAAATGTGAATGGTCTGCACGGTGCAGCCACATGGCGGCATAGAGCTTAACCACACACAGTAGCAGTAACAAAAGGTATTCTTCTTTGCTGCTGGTGTAAATTTTTTGCAGGAGTGTAATTGTTACCACGTTGTTTTTGTAAATGTTTAAAATGTTTTATACTTGGTTAGAGCAATATTAGCTCTTTCTTTGGCTGGTTAAGCTCTGCGCCAACGGGTGGCTGGACCGTGGAGACCGATCGGGCAGGTCACGTACGCCTACGCTAAAGTTCCTTCATCAGCTTGAGTTTATGCCTCCACCGTTCCGTCGAAATATTCAGGTAGTGTGTAATTAGCAGAATACCAGACACGTTCGGCGCTACGACAGAATGCTCACAAGGCACACTGCTTCGATAGCTCTCGCTTGGGGTCGACGGCCAAGCGGCGAGCGGAGAGGTTTCTCGCAGGCGGGGGCGGGCTCCAAAACAACCGGAAGTGGACGATGTGACGTCGCACCGTGACGCAGAACCAGTGAAGGCGGAGCTTAGCCCCGATCACTCGGCGAACGAGTTGAGGAGGAAAAGCATGGCTAGGGAGGAGGGTAACTTGTAATCACTTGTAGCTCCATTAATACGTAATGCTTTACTTAAATTGTGGTGCGAATGTTCTACTTAAGCTGTACCCTACGTGTCTACAAAATTTGTCCGAACCATTTCAGGGGCCCTTTAACGTGGCAATAGAGCTGGCCCAACAAACAACAAACTTTGTTTGTTTCTCGCTTCAAATAGGCTGCACATGGCAATCCATAGTAGCTATAAAATTATTTTGCAGAAGCCAACCTATAAGAAGATGCAGCACACTTTTATATTGTCACATCAAGGTAAGCCAATTGCAGGCAGAAATTTAAAGTCACCTGCAAAGCAGGCGACATGGCCTTTACTTGGGGTGCTTGGTATAATTAGTTCATTTGCAACAAGTCTAAGAGTAGTACTATAGAGGCATGCAAGAAGGCCGTCAGATGCACCTTTTTCGTTTTTTTTTTTTTAATGCCACAGACTGCACTTTAAGCTCAAAAATAAAAAACGGAACTATGATGCAAAAAGATGAGCCCTGCCATGATATGTGTACCATGCTCATGAAGGCAATATTAAACTTTTGTTATGAACCATGACCTTTCAAGCTGTTATGTTAAATGTTAGTAAATTGTTATCACTCATTAGTAAATTAAAAAACAAAACGTTTAGCAGCTTTTCAACACAACAGCTTACCAACATACAATGGTGGAAACAGGATAGCATTGGTGCCATAACTATAGAACCATCAGACCAGCTCCCGATGATGTCCTAAGTAGTGTATATTGTTGGTAAACACTACTCAACCATTTATAATACAATGTTTACATTGCATCTGAATGGAAGAAAAAAAATTTAGTTTGGCACACTGCATTAAATCTTCACACAGAACTTGCTGGCTATACTGCTAAACATCTCTACACCACAATTTGCAAGAAATATGGTGCCCACAGTCCACGAGTCGCCATGCAGCAGTGACAAGAGCATCAACTTTGAGACTGCCAGTGCCAGATAAATCTTCTACAAAGGTAGAGGATGTATCAAACTAATAGTTTGTCAAACATTTTAGGGAGCTCTAATTACAAAACATCAAAACATATTGAGATAAACTAAGTTGAAAAAAAGAATGCCAATGACCTCTGCCCGAATGACTCTACCAATGACCTCTGCCCAAATGACTCTATAAGGATGTGTCACAGACCAAAGATTGCATTCCTCATAAAACAGCTTTCTTAGCATGCTCTGATGGACATCTGCTCATACGACTACATTTACATCTACAATTATTTGTAGAGATGTTTAAAAAGTGAAATTTCCAAATCAAATACAAATATTTGAGAAAAACGACCTGCACATTTTTAATATATTATTTCTAAACAGAGTGAAATAACAACTTTGGGTAGGGCCCTCGAAGGAAAAGGGGGTTCATTACATTATTTCCGGGCATATTTAAATGCATGCAATGCCGTTGGCAAATGAGGAACCACTGCTTTCAGTTATCTGGCGTACTGCGACGATGACAGTAATAGATAAGAAAGGAAACAGCCCATCAAATCAGAAGTCTGATACTGCAGGACCACACATTGTTTGAAGGGCTCCTTTGCAAATTTAGGTTATACACACCAGAAGTTGTAGGGCGATGTCGATAGGGCACTATAATACTGCTAGAATACTTCAAACAGGTTCAGCATTAGAAGAAATAGGAGAAATCAAAATGTCGCACTGCCATGCTGTGAGGAGGTGAGCTTCACTTCCAACATAGATACTCACACTTTCCAAATGAACTACCATGTGCAAGCGACATTCTTTCCCTGCTTTATACAATACAGAAACCAAGAGACCACCCCAGGTTTACGTGGCAAGCCCAGGCCTTTTTTTTTTTTTTCTTTTGGCGATTTTTTGCGTTCTGCATTGGATAATTTACCGAAATCACATGCTATAATCGGTGATGTTAGAGAGGCAGTGCATCTTACGTAGAGGCATTCGTGTGTGTGACCCTGGTTCTCTGACAAGAAGCGGGGCTTCCTTGAGAGCAAGGGGGCACAGGATTCTGTTTGAAACTTCAGCTGTTTTTGCACTGCGCAGCTGCTTGATACTTTGCACACAACTGCCACCGGATAATCTATGCACCACGCCCATGTTTGCAATGCCTAAATCTGGTGAGGGGCCCTTTAAAGGGATGGAAACATGGTGCAAATGGTCAAATAATAAATTGCTTTGCCTACATAGAGACAATCAATTTGCATATAGGCTGCCTAAAAGTGAGGCATTCACAATGAACTGCCTATTATTGAGCAGAAGCTATCTGTCCCATGTGTTTACTCGGAAACTGGTGCCTCAGCACAGCAACCGCAGCTCTCCTGCAGCAGAATCATTCAGAGCAGTCCTCACTTTCATTTTTCTCCCTCCTTTGAGACTCCAATAAGTGTTGTTATCCCTTACATATTAGAGAAATACACATATAGCTATTTGACAATACTGAAAATTCCCACACAGCTAATTATTTGTCAGGGTGACAGTAAAAGGGCCACAAAAACACAAGGAATAGTTTATGTACCATGCACTTGTCCTACATTTCTGGTGCATTAGGCTTGGATATCTGACACAATATTTCTAACTAGCATGTATGTTCAGTACATGAGGAATACCAGTTTCAAAGATTAGTACACTTCATGCAAACTGCAACTCAAACGAAAAAAAAAAAACTGCAACAAAGCATAAGATATGTGCAAGGCATCATTCTTATACTTTGTTTCATACATAGCAGGAAAGCCAACAAAGGTCTGAGACTTCTCCAACTGCTCACATTTGCAAACAAAAGTTGATGCACCACCTCTGAAAGGTATATACAAGTGTGCGTCATGTAATTTGATTAACACAAAGTTTTATACTTTAATGGTGTAAAATATGACATATTTATAACATAGAAGGTGTTGCGAATCTGAACCTCTATATACCACCAAACGAGCTGAGTGACACATTTCTGCAAGCAGCAGCTACGGCGCGCCACCTGTACTTGCATTCAAAACATAATAAATTGGAAACACGAAGTGCACAAATAATATGTAATTTGATGTAACCTTACCTCCACAAATTGGAGTTGTAATAGATGAAGTACAGTGGAATCTTGGTAAATAGAAATCGCTTAAACAGAACAACAGTCCCTAAATTGACTGGTTTTGTATTTGGGTAGTGCAAAAAAACTTTCATCAATTGGAACAAATTTTCACAGCCCTCTCTAAACGAAACCACAGAAGTAGGCTTTAAAAAATTTTTTTCAGTAAGAGGCAGAATCTGAAATATATATTTTTGTGACATATGTCTTCAGTCCAGAAAACCATCTTTCAAAAGCAATGGAAAACTCAAGGAGGAAAAAATATGACAAATTTAGTTGCATGAAATGTAGACCTGGAACACTTCATGGCACCGCTATTTGCCCCACAGATGACCAACATACGGACAACCGAAATTTTGAATGCCTTACAGAGCACTGTTTGATTATTTGCATGCCCCCTGCATAACCACATGTTATTCCAGCACAAAGTGGAGCAGTAAGAGGCATGTTTTTGTTTTCATACATTGCCAGTGCCTTCTTGAAATCGAAACCAGCAAAGTCTAGTCAATCTAGTGGTCACCGTCTGTGCCCAAACCACAGGACAGACTAGTTGCTGCACTAGCTCCTTTAAGCTTAACACGTTAGCAGTGTTAAGTGGGTGTACGACATCGAGTGCTTCACCTCTACACATCTTTCTCGGTAAATGGAACTCCTGTTAATCGGAACATATTTTTCCGGTCCCTGGAAACTTCGTTTTTAAGGAGATTCTACTGTAGTTATTCCATAGAGAGCATCACAGATCAGAAACAACTGCAGTGCAAAACGTACAGATTGAAACGTCTCCGACCACATAATTTCCGTTAGCACTGAAACTTAACACTGTGTATTGCCTGATGTGCCTGTCATATCTGTGCCATTGTACCTGCACTAGAAAAAATTAGATTACCTACCAACAAGCCCACATAGCTACCCTCACTAACTTGCATAGCTTCCACAGTGCTGCCTGCCAAGTATGAAACAGAGTATAGCAAGTTTTGACGCATTTCCACTTATTATAACTGCCCTTGACACTTGCCAGATAATATGCACCTTATGAACCTGACAGGAGCACAGATAAGCCAGTATGTGTAGAGCTGGCAGATGGTCAGCTTTGTGTTATTGCCACTGCCAGAATAACATCGCAGATGCATGGACGGTAATAACGACACAGTCAAAATTTGAATAGAAATTGAAACATGGGACAGTTCACATTTATAGACAACATCCACTTTCAGTCTAAATACCACACAAGCTCTGACAGCAGCGCTGTTCTATCACCAACTCTACTCCGACTGCCTCATTAAGCTGCTTACTCGTAATTATCACTTATACTGTCCTACGTAGAGGCACTAATCTCCTAGCAAAGAATACAGAGGTGCTAATATTGCCAGGTGCGGACATTCTTAGAAATCCAAAACATAAGTACGAAGCAACGAGGAACAGCAATGGCCAACGATGGACTGTTGACACGCTGCGGACAGGGTTCCCTCGCTTTCAACGTACTGGCGATCACAATGCAATCACAAATCGAATGCAACTGTCGCCACGCCACGTCTACTGCCTGCGGATAAGCGAGAAAAAAAGAACCATCCTCCCTTCCTCTCTATTTTTTTTTTTTTTCTGGGTTAGGTATGCAGGACGACGCTCGGAGTATCGTCCTACATTCCTTCACTTGAATAGAAGAAACATATTTACCAGTCCTTTTGTAGAAGCATTACGCTTAGGCCGCTGTGATGTTGCCGAGTAATCGGACAGCTGCCGTTCTTTGAAAGCTGACTTCATATTTCACCTTTCACATTCACTTCATTGTTCCAACCAGAACGAGCTCGTCTTGTCCGTCGCTATTCACAAGGAGTTATGGCGTTTTGCCCACATTTTGACAGCCAAAGCTCTGCAGGGCTGAATCATATGCTCCTGAGTCACGGTAGCAACAAGCAAAACTTTCCAGCATAACCCACGAGCGCATTTTACCGACGCGGTCCAGGCAGCATTTTCAGTGCAAAACGCGCGCACGCACCGACCCAGGGAAAGGTGTTCATCCACACCAAACTGCATAGGCGACTGTTACAAGCACTTCAATCACTATCGTTCTGTAGACATCGCTGTCGTCTCAAAATCACTTAAAATTTGACAGTGAAACACTTCAGTGAGAAAAACACAGCAGCCACTGGAACAAAACAACCTCACGCACAGCCATCGCACAACACGCGCGACATGGTGCCTGCATTGGTTAACAGACAAGACGCGCAGTTCTTGCTTGCCGCCCGCTGCTTCTGGCGATCATGTGTTCTCAAATAGCAATACTATATTCCTTAACATTTAAATATATTACTAAGATTATTAATATTAGAAAAAAATTGTAACAAGATCAGTTCTTCTTGCATTTTTATTAGCCTGATAAAGTTACGATTGGATATATGCTTTTATGTAATGCAAGCCGGCATTGTTTGAAAATGGCGTCTGCCTTGAAATTGTGTTTGTGGTGGTTGTGTAGTTTTCTTGTCATTCACTGCAGTATATCTAAGGATCAACACAGTGATAGTTTCACAGAAGAACTTTTCATAAAACCTCTATCTAGTGGTCATGTATATAATTATTTTCTTTTCACAACAAGATGGAACATTCACAGAGCAAAGCAAACATGTAAGGATATATCGTAAACTATATTGCTTCCCGGCACAAGCAGGACGTTTAAAGTTGCTGTTTACCTCAGTGTGCTAGTCTCGAACTGGTTGCATTGCGGAATGCACAAATGTGTAACGCAAAATTGGTATCGGTGAGTCTTTTCTGTGCGGAAGTGTCGGTTGTTGCGTTCGCACTCACCTCATATGTTGGATGTGGAGCGTTGACGGTAGTTTCTCCTTATTGCTAGCATTCATTGCACAACATGCTTGCTTGATACTTCGATGTGTGAGTTGCTTCCAGTATATCTTATTAGCAGGGAACCAAAGCCTTCTCTTGCAGTGTTTTTTTCTACTTTCTAATCACTTGTGATGTGCACTGTGGCTGCAACCAGGGAACATTGCTGTCATAATTTGTGGAATGCTGATGTTCTTGACACCACCCCCTCTTCTACCCCTCCGAAGGAAGGAAATAAATAAAAAGCGGCTATTTTCGTTTATAGGCATCGCTTCTTCATTATAATTTTTAAGGTATATCATTATAATTAGTACGATAGCACGTGTACCTATGATATGTCTGAGCATTGTGACTGCAGTGCCTTGATAACTTTGTTCGATGCGTAGGTCGGCGTGGCATGTAGACTTCGATGAATGTCACTGAAGCAGTCAGAACTTATTAATGTCTAGAAGCCTGGATGAGTCTCAAAACGCCATTTTAAGTTGGTCAAAGACTCCAATTACTTATATTGCTAATACATATGTGCATGTTGTAAAACAGCATGCTTGTGTTGGGAACCCTTTGCAAAACCTGGGAAACAAAATTTTAATTGTGGTGGAATGGCCACCGTCAAGACAAAAATTAAGTGCAACATGATGTCTTTTAACCATGTAGTTCCTTTCCACAGATGCCGTTTTCTCTCCTGAAGAGGCACATTATCTCACCAGTAGCCTTCGTGTGGAAATTAAGAGATGAAGTGTAGTCTGGGCAAGCGAGTGTGCAGCCGATGCATAGTGACCACACATGCACATTAGAAGCAGCCACTGTTGCACCATATTGGAGCCTCAAGGCCTTCTCTATGGCAGCTACAAAAGAAATTACCCTGTACAGGGAAGCTTAGTTGCACATTTTGCTAGGGCCTTTGCAGAGACCCTCTGAATGAGACATTCTTTTTTCATGTGTTGCTTGCATAATGTGCTAACTTGTAAAAGAGGCAAGCCCCAACCACTGCAGCCTTAAAAGGCAAAAATATGCTCCATTTTACTTTACCATGCGCAGTCCAGCACTTCCGGCTCTTTCCCCTGTCCCTTGGTGAAATTGTGAGCCAGCAGCGGGTCCAGGAACTACACCTGTCCTTGACACAGGGCCGCTGGCAGCATCTTAAGTGGGGCTACCCTTTTCAGGAGGCACCACCCGGAGCTCATCTTTGGGCTTGGTTTGCCCCTGACACCCTGAGGTAAGCTTATTATTGCTAAGACAGCATATACAAAATACTCCCTTTGCAAAAAATTGACTGGCTATACCATGTACAATCAGAGCTGGTTCTGCATATTGATTATTAAAGCATGTTAAGCATGTTAAATGGCCTGTTAAATAATAAAATTAATAATTTAATCAGGATTAACTATATACGATTTATAAAGATGGTTAATCATATTCCTTTCTATATGACCGAAATTGTGCCCTGTCCTTTCCGGCTCACGTTTTTCATCAGTGTTCAAAGACTGGGCCAGCCACTCAAAAATTCTGAAGCCAAAACTGTTCAAGAATTGTTAGCACACAACATTTTCACAATATATTCTGTGTGAGAGTATGTCCTGTGTCTCAGCTGATTGTTTATCCCAGATTTTTTCTGCTGCCGATATTATGGCCAAAATATAAACAATGCTGTCATGCACTGATGCTGTTGAAGGTGTCTTGGGTTTTGTAACAGTAGTGGTCTAGAATATTCCATGCTTAAATTTCACACCGGTTTTCTAAGAAATGCAGTGAATTATGAAAAACTTGTCACCCAGAGCAAAGCAGAACAAGCAACAGTGTGAGACTCTGTTCAAACCTCTCACTGCATAGCATCATCATTGACTCATCACCACAAGGACTGCTTTTCTTTGAGTGGCCAAGCCAATATAGACAGAATTCTAGCAAAGATCATGGCGTGAGTCTATATGTAATGCGAGAAAACACCATAGAAAGAAGAGGCTGTTCCAGCAACCTATACAGGTATAAAAAAACTGTAAAGTGCCAAAGCACATTGTAATGCATCAACAACGCCATAAAGAATTAATAAGCATTCTTTTATGCAGTGGGAATTGCCGGGGATCGGTGCAGTACTGCACTGACTCGGGAATCAGCCCATGCACCTTGGAGTGGTGTCCATGACAGCTGTAGGTGGTGCTTTCATTTAGTTGAGTTCATGAGGCATCAGACGTCTGCAACACACTCCGCTTTTATACAGATTTACATATACATATACAGAAGCATGGCTGATATGCTGGAATTTGTGGCTTATGGAACTTTTTTTACTTGTTGAACCTTCTGGCATTAATGTAAGTTCTCTTCACCACTTGCGCATTGTGGCAGTGCCTCTGTAATTGCCTTGCTTTCCAGCTGGTGATTCCATACTTGCAGTGACCCAACAGTTCCCAGAAACATGCTGCCCTGCCTCGGCAGAGGGTAGTACACTGCTGCACCAAGTACAGGGTCACTCAACTTGGCCATGTGTGCCAGTCTACCCACATGTTTTTGTTTGGTTTAATGGAGCCCAGACCCAGAACCCGTCGTGGTGCACCCTATGGGGTCACGCTGCCCCGCGGATGGCTTTGGTGGTCTCCATGGTTGTTTGCCTTGACCTCTTTTGTGTAAAGGCAATCCGAGGGTCTGTCGGGCTCGAGTTTTGTAAAACTGACATGGCTGTTTGTGTGTTGAGTGTAGTAGCTCAGTTGTGCTGCACCACAGCAGCCCCCTTGTCCGGGTAGGATCGTTGGGCAAGCTCTATAAAATGATGAAACACCAGTTCACTAAAAACACAATGAAAATGTTTAATCTTGTACTTCCGGTCTTCAACAGCTATTGTCTGATCAAGTTGCACCACCTACTGCGTTGTGCAAGATCATGTTATTGCTTATGTTTCGTTTACTACTTGACTTACATTGTTTATATGCTCTGGCCTACATTTGTGTCTGCAAATTCTCTGCAAGCATCTGGAATCATCTGAATGCAGTCTGAAGTGCTGCCATTGGTTATCTTACACTTGTCGTTATAAGACATGCAGTGTGAAAGCTAAATTCATATTTTTTTAAATTACTATGTGTCTAATGGAACAGTCACCATGTTCAAGATTAAACTAAATCTCTGATGCACCTGTGCATTCATGGGCTGCAAGGCCAATAAATGCATAATTCATTGAGTGCCGCAAGACGCTGAACTCCAGGAACCATTACCAAAGTACATCAAGCAGTGTCATGACACTAACGCTTTGGGCTACCACAAATATGAGATAATGATTCAGGTGACAAAAGACGCACATCTGCATTAGCATTGCATGATGCACTCAGCCAGACCAAGCCAGACCGAAATTTGGGCCTTTATAGCCTATGAAAGATGACGTCTTAAAAGCACACGTTCACTTAGCAGGCAGAAAAGAAAATGTCACTCTTATCACGCATGATGATGAGCCTGGGAGTTAAATTAATGTAGGATCATGTTTTTTTAACATGGGTAATATCAAACAGGTGCTATGGTGGGCACATAGCTTATTGCCTTCATGTGCCATATGGTTGGCCATGAAGTTACACATTTTCATCTGCTGCTGTTTTGAGCTACACTTTTAGCTGTCTAATCAAGCTTTTTATCTGTTTCAGTGTCTCCAGTGCTTGGAAGAACTTGACAAATGCTTTGTCAGGCCAGCTGTGTGCATCGCTTAACTTTGTTGATGATACAGTGACTGTGAGTCCTAAGCGATCTTTCCAACCTCAAGGATGGGTTCGCTCAGCAAACTCATCGCTTCTGCGGTATGCTGCCTTGCCCCGCGAGTCAGTCTGCACAGAGAATTTGACTCCATGGAAGAAACTTTTACCATGCAGCAGCAAGGTAAACGCTCTTTGGGCTCTCAGTGCCTTGCTTGTAATGTGTTCATTAAATAGCAACGTAATATTTCTAGAGTAGCTTGCAAAAAGCTCAAACTGGCTGGCCATTGCTGTTGCCAGGGGTTTTTAAAATTATGGCCATTACTGTGCATTGCAAATGTTCGTGTCATATTATTTTGTTTGTCATGAAAATCAAATAAAGTGCCAGGCAGTGATGAGTAGTGCATTTAGGTCAAGATAAGGCATAAGCTCTGTTATGTACATGCATGCGGATGTAGAGTGTGTTAAAGGGCCCCTCCCCAGGTCTGGCCATTTTGAGTTTACAAGCGCAGAGAATACATTGCGGGATAATGATCGTGTCCGCAAAATATTACATCGCTACGCGCCGTGGAAAGATCTGAAATTTCAAACCGAATGCCGTTTTTTTCTTCTCCTCGCGGCCACTGCGCGCTGTTACGTTTCGCCTACGACGCGCGGTATAGCCGGCGCGGATGCAACGGACGCCGGGGCTTCGTTCAAAGCGGCGGACATTTTGGCCCGTTCGGAGCAGCCGCAACGCATGCCCGCCAAGCGCGTCCAGGCTTGTTTCAGTGCCACGTGTCTTCGTGTGTGCATGTGTGTGTGTGTGCCCACGCTTGTCAAAGCGCGGCAGCCAGGGAGAGGAGCTCCCCAAGTGTGAAGCGAGGAGGTCTGACTGGTGCCGGCCCGGCTGATGCGTCACTACACTCGCCTCAACATGTCTCTCAGCTCGTCCGTGCCTCGCTGTCACGTGGCCTCGACCCGTGACGTTCCCCCTTGCCCTCAACTCCGAGAGTATAAGAGCTGCTGCCCCCGGACGCCAAGAGAGAGGCTCCGAATTCTTCCGTCGAGAAGCATGCTCTCCCGTCTCTCCACTTCGGTCGACCTGACCGGCCGCTCTTTCGCGATGCTACAATAAACAAATTGTTCTGTTAGCAGTCGACTCATGCTTTGCCAGGACCTTCGGATGCTTCCAGTAGTGCCCCAGGCCGCCAGGCCAATGCTACCCTTGGGGCTTGCGACCCATTTGCAACAACAGGCGCCGGCGGTGCGATTGCAATAACAGGCGTCAGCACTGAGGTTCCAACAGCTGGTTGCCAGCGGTGAGATCACGACAACGGAGGCCAGCAGCAAAGATATGCGGTTGACTGTATGCTGAGCAGCACAACGACCATCCGGGAGCAGTGCAACGAGCCCTGTGTGATGACTGGTTGCCTGCAGCGGAACGACTGCGCTGAATTCTTGGCTGCGAGGTTTGGTGAGTGCGGGACTTTCTTCTTCTGAGTTTTGCCAGGCTTTTGTTAGTGTCAGAAACAGAGCTGGTAATTGTGGTTGTCGTTGCTGCCTGGTTAGTTTCCGGCAAGACAATAGTAGGCAGTAGAGAAAGCAGCATTCAGAGCAGCCATGGATTTGAAGTCGTTGCGCAAACTGAAATTGCTGGAGCTTGCAAGAGAGTTGGGTCTGGATGTCTCAGACAAACTCAGAAAACCAGAACTGCTAAGGGCTATTCTGGAGTTAGAAGCTGAGGATGACGAGCTGTCGGAATGCCTTGAGACCATTGAGGAGAGGGAGACTGCAAAAAGACAGGAGCGCGAACTTAAAGAGCAAAAAGATGAGCGCGAACGAAAAGAGCAGAAAGAAAAAGAACAGCGCGACCACACTTTGGAAATGAAGCGTCTCGAGTTAGAGATGGAACGCGCTCGTAATGGAAGTCAGGCACACGGTGCAGGAGAACGAGTATTGTTCAAAATGACTGACCTGATGCGGCCGTTTAAGCTTGGAGAGGACATTGGTTTGTTCCTGGTTAACTTTGAGCGAACGTGCGAAAAGCAGGGGTTCTCTCGGGAAACGTGGCCAAAGCGCTTGCTCACTTTGTTACCCGGCGAGGCGGCCGACGTAGTCGCTCGCTTGAATAGAGAGGAGGCAGAGGATTTCGACAAAGTGAAATCGAGTCTGCTAAAAAAGTACAGGCTGTCAGCGGAGGCGTTCCGTCGGAAGTTTCGTGAAAATGAGAAAGGCAAAAGTGAGTCATATACAGAGTTTGCCTACAAGCTTATGTCAAACATGCAGGAGTGGCTCAAAGAAGAGAAAGCGTTTGGTGACCACGAGAAAGTTCTGCAGTGTTTCGGGCTAGAACAGTTTTATAGTCGGTTACCTGAGAACGTGCGGTACTGGGTCTTGGATAGGCCAGACGTTAGTACGGTGGCTAGAGCCGCTGAGCTAGCCGAAGAGTTTGTGACGCGTCAGGCTCGCGGAGCTAAGGACGGTCAAAAGGGTGAATTTGGCTCCAAGTTTGAGAGGCCGAAGTTCACGCCCATGAGAGCAAAGGGGGACACACGTAGTGCGGATGCGAGTGAAAGCAGTATGACCGAACGTAAGGAGACGGCGGCAGCCGAAGCCGAACGCAGAAAGCGGTTCGAGGCGAGGCAAGCGCGCGTGTGTTATATGTGCCAGAAGCCGGGTCACTCTTCGGCGCAGTGTCCGGAAACAAAAACAAAAGTAGTGTTTTTGTCATTATGCAGCACTGATGAGAACATGAAGCTTCTCGAGCCTTACATGCGAGACCTCCTCGTGAACGGGAAAGAGTGCCGAGTGCTTCGCGATTCCGCAGCTACAATGGATGTAGTTCACCCCTCTTACGTAGAACCCGATATGTTCACGGGCGAGTGCGCATGGATCAAGCAAGCCGTGGAAGCTCATAGCGTGTGTCTGCCCGTAGCAAAAGTGCTTATTGAAGGACCTTTCGGAGCACTTGAGACAGAGGCGGCAGTGTCATCTATGCTGCCCCCCCAGTACCCGTACCTATTTTCGAACAGGTCCGATCACCTCCTGCGCGAGAAGGGGCTTTTGTTTGGTGAGGCTAGCGTTCAGGCCTTAACCAGATCAAAGGTTCGGGAGCTCGCTGCAAAGGCGATAGTTGCGGGACCGACGTTGTCGAACAATGAAAAAGGGTCAGAGGCGCAGCAAGCTGATATTCAGAGCACGTCCGAACTGAATAAAATTGAGCCTGTAGCGTTGAAGGCACCAGATACTGGAGAGGAAATTCCCGATGCGGGAAAGTTAGAAGAGCTATCTGCAGATTTGCTCATCGCGCCTACGTCAGACGGACTTAATAATTTGCTAAAAGTCAGCCGGTCGGCTTTGATAGCCGAGCAAAAGAAGGATGGCAGCCTAGAAAACATACGCTGCATTGTCAAGGAAGGTATCGCCAAGAAAAATGCTCGCTTTGTGGAAAGAGGTGGGGTCCTGTACCGGAAGTATATAGACCGCAGGGGAGTGGAGTTCGATCAGCTGATCGTGCCTCAGTGCTACCGTCAAGATCTGTTGCGCTTGTCGCATGGGGGTTCGTGGTCCGGACACCTAGGAGTTAAGAAAACTAAGGACCGTCTCTTGCAAGAGTACTATTGGCCAGGGTGTTTTCGGGACGCAGACCACTTTGTGAAGACATGCGACACCTGTCAGCGGGTGGGCAAACCAGGGGACAAATTGAGGGCGCCGTTGAAGTTGGTACCTATCATTACGGAGCCTTTTAGACGGCTCGTTATTGATACAGTGGGACCTCTGCCGGTAACAGCCACGGGGTACAGACACATTTTGACTGTGATCTGCCCAGCGACAAAGTTCCCTGAAGCAGTGCCGCTTAAAGAACTCAGCTCAGTTGAGATAGTCAATGCACTACTGTCCATATTTGCGCGAGTTGGTTTTCCTGCGGAAATCCAATCAGATCAGGGCACAGTGTTTACTGGCGCTTCGACGACAGCCTCTCTCGAAAGGTGCGGGGTAAAGCTGTTACACAGCTCAGTGTACCACCCACAGTCGAATTCTCTTGAGAAGCTCCACTCCGTCATGAAGCGCGTGTTGAGAGCATTGTGGTTTGAACAACAAACTGACTGGGAGCTGTTTCTGCCTGGGGTGATGTTTGCATTGAGGACCGCGCCGCATGCGGCTACGGGGTTTTCGCCAGCTGAGCTAGTGTACGGTCGCTCGCTGCGATCTCCGCTTCGCATGCTTCGAGACGGATCACTGCCCTCTCAAATGGCTGCAGACCATCTCTTTCACAAATGGCCGCCTCCTGCGCTGGAGCCTCGCTTTGCAACAATATTCCTTTGAGGTGCGTTACAAAAAGGGGAGTCTCAATGGTAACGCCGATGGCTTAAGTCGAAGCCCCTAACGTGGGAATCAGCCTCAAAATTGTTTGTTACTGATGTTTTTCTTCCTGAGGCAGGATTTTTAACATATTGCTTTTGTGTAGTGTTTCAAAGTGATGATGTGCTTTCTAGTGCAATTTCCCAATTTGTGGACGCGTTCTGAGTGCTGCTAGACTACTGTAAGGAACTAGGCAGTAGAAAAAAAAGGGGGAAAGAGCCTGGCATGGCTTAGTGAGGGTTGTTTCGTGCTTGCTGACTGAGCGGTTGAGTTTCGGCGTAGTTCTAACGCTTGCTGGGAACGAGAGAAAAATGGCAACTCTCCCGAAGTCACTTAGCAGTGTCCTGTGTGAACCTGAACGTGAGAACGAGGCCTTCTTGGTGCGCTGAGCCCAAGAAACGCCGAGGGACGACCGACTTCGGTTAAGGCCGATCCACACGACGGACCAAGTCCGCGGGCCGCTCGGTCACGTGATGCGACGTCACGGCCCGGCACGGTCCGGTCCGGCGCAGAGCACATCCACACGGCGGACCGCATAGCAGACAGCAGAGCAGACCAACCAGCTACACTCTCGGCCAGAGTGTTATCATTGTTATCATTCCGGCTCGAGCCCCACAAAGCCGGGAACTGCTCAACGAGGTATACAAAATGAAAAAACCTCCTCGTCACTCCAAGAGGACACGGTGTTTAAAAAATATGTCTGCTGCACGCACGTGTAGGCGGAACGGCGGACATGAAACTACTGGCTTGACTGGCTTTTGCTGAGCCGAAAACTAGATTGGATTTGGCTGACGACACTTTGTTGCCGGACAACATTCGTTGGCTAAGCCAAAATCGCTGCGGTTTGCATGCGGTCCGCCGCCAAAACGAAAGCGGGAAAAGCCTCGGCGATTTGATGGACCGCGAGGGCCGCGGTCTTGCGCGGGCCAACGGCGGTACGCAGGAACTGGTGACGTCCTATCACGTGATGCGCGGACCGCGGTCTAAAAGAGCAATTTGGTCCGTCGTGTGGATCGGCCTTTATGAGCATCATCGAGCGACATCCCTCCGGACAGCGGATGCAGTCCCCTGACCATCGGGATCTCCTTCCCCCGGCGGGGCGGTCTGTTACGTTTCGCCTACGACGCGCGGTATAGCCGGCGCGGATGCAACGGACGCCGGGCTTCGTTCAAAGCGGCGGACATTTTGGCCCGTTCGGAGCAGCCGCAACGCATGCCCGCCAAGCGCGTCCAGGCTTGTTTCAGTGCCACGTGTCTTCGTGTGTGCGTGTGTGTGTGTGTGCCCACGCTTGTCAAAGCGCGGCAGCCGGGGAGAGGAGCTCCCCAAGTGTGAAGCGAGGAGGTCTGACCGGCGCCGGCCCGGCTGATGCGTCACTACACTCGTCTCAACATGTCTCTCAGCTCGTCCGTGCCTCGCTGTCACGTGGCCTCGACCCGTGACGTTCCCTCTTGCCCTCAACTCCGAGAGTATAAGAGCAGCTGCCCCCGGACGCCAAGAGAGAGGCTCCGAATTCTTCCGTCGAGAAGCTTGCTCTCCCGTCTCTCCACTTCGGTCGACCTGACCGGCCGCTCTTTTGCGATGCTAGAATAAACAAGTTGTTCTGTTAGCAGTCGACTCATGCTTTGCCAGGTCCTTCAGATGCTTCCAGTAGTGCCCCAGGCCGCCAGGCCAACGCTACCCTTGGGGCTTGCGACCCATTTGCAACAACGGGCGCCGGCGGTGCGATTGCAATAACGGGCGTCAGCACTGAGGTTCCAACAGCGCCAAGCCGGGTGATGACGTACTTGTGTACCTGCGCCTACACAGTCGTGTCTGCAGCGTGACATCGCTCTTGGTGAAACGTGACTTCGAAAATTATTCAAGACAACATCTGTTATCTGTGCGATCTGTTGCTTGAATTGACAAATTGAAGTTCAGAGAAATAATAAAACACAGAAATGGAATGTATGCGTGTTTTTTGTGTTACTTCGCACCGAAGCAAGAGAGATGTACTTCTGCTTTGTCTGCTCATTTCCACGGTTCATGCGGTCACATGCGCAGGTACCGAAACTGCGCCATTTTCTACCGTGTTCCAGCGCGTAATCATGCTCTGCGATCTGCTTGTTCTGCCTCAGTATTCGTGTAGCACTGAATTATACCGCTAGTCGTGTTGCCTTGTGCACGGCACACAAAATCGCGCGCTGCACGAACGTGACAACAGCTCGTGCGCGCCGCCATCAGCAGATGTGCATTGCACCAGGAAAAAAAGAAGTGAAGGGAAAAAAAAAATGAAGGCCTGTGACATATACGTCACGCAATCCTCGAGGTCTGGTATGGGAGAACGTAGGGAAGGAATTCCGCTCACAGAGGCCAGACGGGGTGAGCGGAGAGAGCATCTTGCTTGGCAGTGGAGCCCGCCTGCTGAAATCATGGGTTTGCAGCACTGAAATATTTCTATCCCAGCTATTAATGAACCCATTTGAAAAACTTTTGCGGCAGAACGCTCCCTGTAACAACGTCCAGCGTGTAACCAAAATTTGCTATGGGGCCTGGTGAGGGGACCTTTAACATGTAGGTGCTGTAGTTCATGGCCAGTGGCTCATGTTAAACTTTCACTACTCTTGTTTTTCTTTTTACAATTTCTTCCTTTTTTTTCCTTTCTTAGTACGATTGAAAAGTGGCTGGCAAGTTTTTCAACAAAACCAAAGCTGACGCACTTGCTGGTCAGTTCGACCTATAGATGTGAACTTGTTTTCACACTTTGATTCCAGAAACATAAGTAGTCCACAGTGGCAGCTTTTACTGTTACCACTGCAGCTCAGCAACTGACGCTTTTCAAAGTATGACTCTTTCATTTAGCTGTACGATTTGGTGCACATTAAATATTTTAGTGCACACTACAATGTAGATGCCTTGTTTTTAGGGTTGCATTGGTTGGCTGAAATTGCCTAATGGGGGATATCAGTGCATGTTATTATAATGTTGTGAAAATAATGGATGTGTGTGACAATGGCTTTTGAGGCAGTTTTGAGGCAACAAGGCTACCGCAGTTTACGATTAGGCATTTCTGTGATGGACATGCTGTAGAAGGTCTGGTGCACTGTGTGTGGTTTTCCATGTTTGGTTTAAAAATAAGCAAGGCACTTTCTTGGTGAACAATGATGACCTCTGGTCACTGTTTTGCTTTTCTTCTCACTGTTGATAACCAAAAATGATTTTATTTTTTAACCAACTTTTGTCCTGTTCATGGCAGGCTGGACTTGCAACATTGCTGCATGCCCTGCAACTGTTCACAGCGAACTACATGTCTCTGGCTCTAGACCTGAAGACAGTCTGCCAGGTATGTGAAATAGTAATACATGAGAATAGCGACTGCCTTCATGGGGCAAAGCACCACTGTAGGTGGTCATAAATGTATAATGTACCAACAATTCTTATGTTGTGATAGAAAAAGTTCATCATTGATCAAAATTAACATGTTGCATACGATTAAGGTGTGAAGATCATCAATACAGTACAGCGAGAAGGCAGTGTACAGTAACGCATATGGTAGTAGTTGCATTGCACTTGCCTGCACTTTCAGGGACTAATACAGCACAAAGGAAAAAGAACTTCCACTTTCTTACAGTGATTAATATACCCCTGTCACACGGGCACCCGCAAACTCCATTTACCTCCTTCATTTTTACGTCAAGGGAGTTGCACTTCGTGTCACACGGTCTCCCTTGCACCAAGGAAGTTAAATGGAGATTTTGGCGAAGGGAGTTCGGCAATGACCATTACGGCTGGATGGAGTACTCTCATTCCCAGATAGCTACAGCTGCAAAGAAAACCACGGTAATAAAATCGTAACTGGCTCACTTACAAATTTTAGCACTATTATTTATTTATTTATTTTGCGTTGGTTTATGCGCCGCATTATTGGAGTTTTTAATTTGTTTTTAAGGACATAGCGCCTGTACCTTCTACACCAACACTTCGCCATGCCGCATCGGGAAATGTCGTTCCGCCATTTTGTTTGTTTATCCGTTTCATCACTCATCTGGAAGCAGTTGAGCTCACCACAAATGCACACACGATTACACAGCACAGAGTCACAATTCGAAGTGCACCAGTCAAACAACATGACCCACGTTGCCCACGCAAGAAAGCAAGAGTGCAGTGTGGCTAGCATCGCTTTCAGCTTCGCTGTGCTTGGAAAACAAGTATTGCAGTAACATACAGCAAACTTTCTCGCTGTGATTTATTAGCTTACATATTTCGTAAAAAAAAAACTGCCTTTAACATCTACTGTATATGTGAGCAGTTGCATGCGAAAGTAAGTGCAGCAGCGCTGTTTCTGTCCCATGCGGTGCCTGTCGAAAGCTCGCATTGGGCCATGTAGCATGGCCACAACTCTACTGCTGTAAATCTCCATTAGGGAGTTTCATGTCAACGGAGTTTGCGGGTGCGCCTGTGATGGGGGTAACATTTTTAAGGCTCAATACAGGCTTGTGAGATAAGTTAGTGAAATCGGCATTGAACCAAGACAATCCATTTAGAAACTGTTTAAATTATATATTATTCTGGTGTCTTTTCATGCCTTCCTGTCTCGTTGTTTATTTATGTATCTCAGTTTTGTTTGTTTTCTCATAATATATTGCAGTGTGGTTTTTGTATAAATAATCAACCCAGTTGTGTATGACCGCGTCGATCGTCGCTCACATCTGCACAAAATGCTTTGCTATATCCATCACTCTGGATGCCATACTTTCCTCATTGGGGGCAGCAATCTCAAAAGTTTACAAGTGTGGCTGTCAAATATGTCTGCCAGCCTCCATTTAGGGTAACTGTCATTTAAGTGTGAATGGCAGTTGGGGCTGCCACGTAAACTCCAGTCAACTCATCGTTGGTGTCAACTTTTGCTGTTTTAATGGCATTTGAAAGCACCCATGTAAATATGGCATAAAATAATTCATGTTCAGTATAATTTATATTCTATGTACTAACAGAGTCAGATTTAGTAAGGGACATATTCAAAATTCTGAGAATTCCAAAATGGCAGTAGCTTCATGAGTCCACAGCACATAAGACAGAAACTGTGCACAGAGGATTTATGATGTATAACTGGAAAATATGGGCCTATGCAAAATTGAAAATTTCATACACAAAATTCATATATGTATACTACTTTTCAATTTTTTCTTATTCATCAGAGCACGCATGTTGCAAATGCAGAAATGAGGCCACATAATCAAATCGTATTCACTGAGCAGACATTGCAAGACTAGCACCTGTTTCGAGTCATCTGACCTTAATGTCTCCTAAAAAAATGCATTGGTGTTGTAGTTGTAACGCTGCAGTGACAGTGAAGAACAACAGTGGCACAACTGTGAGTTACGAAACTAACTCTTTACTGAGCAAACTTATGCCCAGAAAAAGCAAATTACACTCAAGCACAACACTAACGCTGAGCATAGTCATTGATCGTCGAAAGCTGACGTGCGGGTCACATCATATTTCAGTCAGATCATACATTCCAGAGTAATCATTAGTGCTCGCATCCGTTCTAGAATGTACACCACTATTCACGTCGCGCATGCAGTCTGATTGCTGACAAGATTCTTTCGCTATAGAGTCTTCAACAACGATCAAGAAAGTTTGGATAAATAATGGCGCATCTATGTCGAGCAATAACATTGCAACAGTGGTTAGCCAGTGAGAAGCGGTCACCAGAAAAAGACAAACAATGTACACATGTCAATATGATCTTGGAACTTCTAGAGGGAAGATTTCAAAAAATTATTCACTGGAATGCCAACCTATTTTACAGCCTATTTTGGTGACAGATATCTTGAGAAGTCATGCTTAGGATTTCTGCTAAGCAAAGATGGCTTCACTGCTACTTGGCTTCAATTTTGCAATTGCAACATGTGTTTACAAAATGAATATTCAAAAAATTATATTTGTGGAAGTTTATTAAATATGTAACTGAAAATTATTATTTTTGTGCATGTTTGCCTGTCTAGGTAATCCACATGAATGGCCTGATCGCAGTATATGCTCAATGAATTTTTTTTATATCTGCAAACTAAAAAGTATGTATACGCACATGCAAAAAATAAACAGTGTAAATGTCACATTGCAAAAACCAATTCACCACTAATTTTCTTACTTTGTCCCCATAAGCATATGCTATGCATTTCAGAAACGCCATATGCTGTCATTCGGTATTTTCATTAGACAGACACGCTGCAGTGGTAAAGACCATATTAGAGAATTTTGCAATAGGGGCCCCAATATTTTGGGGCCCCAAAGAGCTTTGCGGGTGTTAGCGTTGGGGCACGCAGGAGTGAAGAGATTTAGAATAGGGTTTTACGTTTGCGGATAGCGTTTTGCGCTGACAGCGCCACTACGGCGTAGTGAAAAAAAAAAGCTATTAGAAATAATAAAAATAATAAAATAAAATAAAGAAAAGCTATTAGAAATAATAAAATAAAATATACCATTTTATAATATTAATAGTAAATTTGACTTGCGTGTATTCGCGTTTCATTACAATTTAGAGGTTATTCTTCAAGCAGCAAACAATTAGTTGTGCTTAGTTTTGAGCAACAAAACCAACTTTATGTGCCTTCACCAGCCAAGCTTAGCCGTGTTAGGCCTACGAGCCATAAAATCCACGCTCGAATTCGGAATCTGCGGCGTCTAATGAATCAATCTTCATAACACACGTTAGTTGAGAGAAAGCGATAACTGCAGTACTTCTCCTAGCTTGCGAACTTCACGCGTTACCGCGAATCGAACCCGGTTTGGTGCTAGGTTAGAGCCATCGCTTCGATGGGTGCCGCCATGTTTGTTGACGCAAAGCTTTTGGGAACGCTATTTGAGCTCCCGCTAAATTGGTGAAATAGCGTTCCCAACGCAAAACCCAAACGCAGTTTGCGTCTCGCGCATGTGCAGTGGCTTCGACGCTATTTCTTTGGGGCCCCAAAACGTTTGGGGGCCCCTATTCTAAAACTCTCTATTATTATAAGTTATGGTGATCCTTTCCACTGGGCTGTTGTAAAAGAGCATGCAAAAGTTGCATTGACCCATGCTTGTTTGCATTTTCCACGCTTTTCAGCGCAGAATGTATCATTTGTGCTTTGTGATAAACCACTGAGCACTTACTTGCATGCAAGCAAAACAACAGGCTGCATGTAGTGTTAGTCATAATTAGATATTTCACATGTGCTCATCATCACTCATTGTTGATAATAATGTGAAACTTCCTTATCTAGGCAATACATTTTATCGTAGAGGTACTGTAGCCACTATAAGACAGAAGTACAAAGCAAGATGGAAACTTGAAATGATGAGCAGTAGTCCATCAAGGAATGTCACTTTAAGCCAATGTTTAGACTATGGGACTTGTCTTTGTTAGGGCAGCAACTACTTTCCTTACCAGCGTTTTTATGTACGTGTAGCTCACGCTCCCCCATCCCTCATAGAGGAGAAGGAGGAGAATTGGCTGGAGCGTGGGTGTGGTGTAGCTAGCATAAAAAACAAAAAGAAAGAAAAGTTCAAAATTCTTTGTAAAGAGAAGAAGCCACTAAAGCAACACAACAGCACCCTTGTTCCAAACCCATATTCTGGCAGTGTTGCAATCGTCTCTGTCTGCCATGCTAGACCTAAGAATCATGAACGTTGCAAATTCCAGTTACTCTAGATGTCAATTTTTGACCCTAGTCAGCTGGAAATGCTTAGCCATTCCTGCAGCCACTACACTGAATGCTTCTGCTTCAGGCCGCAAATGTGCAGAGTATTTAATTTTATTGTGCTGCAACACGCAGTCATTTGATCAAGAGTTGTTTGTACAGTCGACTGATTCTTTAACAGTACCGCGCGAGTGGCAACTGGCCGGCCAGTCAGCACCTTCTAACCACGCGAAGCGATGAGATCAGCAAGAGTAGCACATGCGCACGAAATTCACTGGAAGCCATTATCTCTGATATGCTGGGGAGCTTGCACCGAGTTAGTCATGCCAAGAGCTGTGTCGTGCTGGTGAAAGGAGCCTAGCAGACGAAAATTGCGCTTCCAGTCAGCTGACACTTGCGTGGTACTGTTAAAGAATTGGTAGACTGTACTTAGGTTGCCTTCAGATTAATCACCTTAACTTATTCCAAATTAGGTTTTCTATTCATAATGTACTTTACTATGTGTGCACCACTACATGATACATTTTGTTTATCTTAAATAATATTTGAAACATCTCCAAGCATTTCTGAACATCGTACCCCCTCCCCTCACCCCTTTTGTAATACTCCGCAAGAAGCCTTTAAGGGTACAATAAATGATGGAGATAATAATGGCTTACATTTTTTGGTTTTAGTTTAGTACACAAGGAAACAAACTCTCTCCGTGCATCTAGTAGTGTGCAACTACTGTATTTTATTAGTCATCATCATGATTGTACGAGTTATCACCTTACACTCACTACTAATTTTCAAGCTACCCAGTTGATTGTACATTGTTGTGGACAACATTATGTGCACTGAATCACATAAATTAGCTTGCTTTGCCACTTCGTTTTCATACAACCTTTTTCTTGCTTTATAAATGAAGATACAGTATTCTTTATTTTAGTCAATATTGAGTAAATCTTTCTCTGAATATTCACATGTGATTGAATTCAAAATATTTACTATTTGAGCACCCCTACTGAAAAACATGTTTTGCATTATGTAATTGTGTGCTGCTGCTCACAGAATTTACATATGTATAACTATCAGTAAGGTTCCATTGCTGGTAATAAGCTGGCAATTTGTTGTTCTCTACATGCCCCATTCAAGAATTTCATCCTTTCTTTCTAAACATCTTTCGAAGTTCAAACATTAATAGTGGCAAGTTTGGGCATAC
The DNA here is from genome assembly GCF_038994185.2 of Dermacentor albipictus. NCBI lineage: Eukaryota > Metazoa > Arthropoda > Arachnida > Ixodida > Ixodidae > Dermacentor > Dermacentor albipictus. The sequence goes on from NC_091821.1 coordinate 186,081,229, forward strand.
GACAAATAAAAGTAATTGTCACATTCTTTCTTTTCTTTGATATCAGGATGAAGATTGTGTGCATGCCACCCTGGAGCTCCAGATGTCAGTGTCATTGGTGTTTGATACTGTGGCAGCACAAAATGGATACCAGAGTAAGCTGACAACAATCTAGTATTAATAAGCGTTTCTTCTGGCGTCTTCTAAGAGTGTCTCCGTAGCAAAGCTCATGTGGGGTAGCTTCTCGTTTTTTTTTTTTTTTAACCCCGTCTTGCTCTTCTATCAACTGTGTTACAGTGTAGTGAAGCATAGTTGTGCTGTTGCTATGTTAGTATATACTAAAGTATACTGCTTTATTATTACACCTTCTGGCTAGGGTGCTTCAAATGAAAGTTCCAGTTCCTCATTGTTTTTGTGTATTGAACTGCAAACCAGCCGTGGGGAGGGGGGGCCGGTAAACACACAAATAAGGTTTTCTTATACCTTTGTTTTCTTTTTATAGGATCATTCTGTCGTTTTGAATGGGACATTCAACAATTTTGCATTTTGAACACATTAACGAAAAATACACGAGCCAGCGACACAGCCTATCACGATTGCCAAACATTGCCATAAAAAAATGCAGTGCTTGCCATTGTCAAAATGCACGTGAAACATGCGATAGCAGTTTGAATCTATGTCAGCCAATAGGAGAGCTCCTGTGTGCACGTGACTGCAGTAATGAATTCCAACGGCACTTTTTCCTATTTTGCTTTGCTTCTTTTGCTTTTAATTTGCACAGCAAAATATGGCGGTGCAGTTATCTGAAGCTTCGATCTCTTTACAATGATACCAAGATGGTGGCATTGCATCAGCAGGAAGCTTCATGATCCACTATGTGATTGCACCTTCTGAAGCCCGATTTTCTACCCAATTTTTGTCAACAGCGCACTAGAAAAGAGCAGTTTTCTCAAATTATACTTCAGATTTCTTTTAAATATTTCCCCGCATGATAAAGGAGCACTTGGGAATAATGAAAATAAAAAATAAGAACGAGAATTTTCACCAAATCAACCATTTTGATTGCTGAGTACCCCTTCAAAGGGGTGGACAGTTTACTGGACTAGTGGGCAGAGCTTCCCCTTAGGGAGAACCCTGGCTTGAACAATTTCTGTGTCCAAAATTAGTTGTATTGTGGTTCAGCTGAAGGACGCTGCATTATTTATATCAACTTTTGCAAGAAGCTCTGTACACTTGTGGAAGCAGCTGTAGGGTGTGTAGAAAGCCTTTTTGACCATTTTGCACTGGTATATAGTACTTTTTTTTTTCATTAATATATAATATGTAAAATTATGCAGCTGGGCTCTTCCACTCAACTAGAATTCTACCATGAAGGTGGCAGCGCTTGTGCCTCAAGCATTTAAAGGCAAAATATAGCTGCGTACATAGTAGTTCTCGCTTTTTTTTTTTTCTGTGCCTAGCTTTTTGGTGCCAGCTTGCTGTCTACTCTGAGCTGCTCCTCTAATCTAAGTGGCCCTAGCAGCCACCGCTAAGAGTCTACTAGCAGAACTTTGTGTACCTTACTTGAATTAGTCCTATCGATCAGTACAATAATTTTTGTAATGAAGTTAGAACTCCAGAAACCTTTTGCATTCACTGTAGTTTTTATTGTTGTGTTTCAGCATGGTCTCTCAGCAAGTTATTTGGAGCTGGAATCAAGACTTCGTGCCCTTTATCATCCATGAGTACCATCTACGTTGATATATCTAATAATGGTGTAAGTTACAAACTAGATTTATCATTTGTTTCTTTTAGCATTGATTGCCCAGTGTTCTTTTATTCTTTGATAGAGTAACAATGTATTTAACTCTTTTCTTACCATGTTGGAAAAAATGGTACTTTTGTGAAGGCTTTAAGGATAGATGGATGGGTACAAAACTTTAATGAAAGTCCTGGGGTACGCGACTCAGCGTGCTGGGGGCCGCTCCCACGTTGGAACATTCAGGCCATGCCCGCTGTTAAAAAAAGGCCGTGCAGGTCTTTGCAGTCTGGCCATGCCCGACTGTTTTGTTAAAAATACAAGGGACGTAGAAAAAGAAACACATACCACACGCGCATGTGGTATGTGTTTCTTTTTCTATGTCCTTTTTGTTTTTAGTGCTCTAAGTTTTTATTATAATGCATTACCAACTAGCCCACCTATCCATTCTTTTAGAGCCTTTAAGAAAATACCACTCACAGTGAAGTAATTTTCTTGTCCCTGTGAATTTGTTTTAATGAGGGTTTACTGTACTTTTCTTGTTCTTCATTGTCTTCAGATTTCTTTCATCTTGCTTGTTCGTTTCTATATTAGTAAATTATTGATTGAAATTTACATGCTGCATACCTGCTCTCAGTTGGCAAAGTGCACATTCTGCGCCCACAGGGCTGCTGTGATAATGGTGGCTGTACTTGATGTTGGGGGCAGAGTGTAGGAACGTACCGGCTTAGTCCTGAGCCCACACAGTTGGTAGTCTCTGGAGAGGGAGCTCACCAGCGCAGCCTGGCCATTTATGACCTCAAGCACCACGTGGCCCAGGGGCGTCTCAACCTAGCTGCCCAGTATGAGAAGCCCCACATCTTCTGGCTTATCCCAGAGCCGCCCCTGCACATTACCCGCTACATTCGGGGTAAGCTGAGAGGCACTGTCACCCATGCTGAATTGTGCAAATTGTTTACCCCTTCGTAAAATTTTTTGTTTGCACCACGGACCGTTGTCCTCTTAAAATGTGCCATTTTATGGTTCTTCTTCTTCTTCTTCTTCTTCTTCTTCTTCTTCTTCTCTTTTCAATAGTGATTTCATGTCGCTTTTTCCAAGTCCAGGATGTGTTACACAGCCATGTCATAACTCAATAATTGGCACATTGTGCCCGACTGTACATGATGCTGATAACTGCATGAAAGTGTCACACTGTATTGTTATATAAAAGCCTTACTATAGCTTTGGTGAATGCAGTGAGGGGAAAGTGCCACTAGGTATCTCCTGCAGTATTTTCCTTTAAGGAACAAACAGGCCTATGTAGCTCTCCTCCTGGCAGCACTTTTGATTCAGCACTTGCATAGAAACACTAATGGCGTGCTCACTTTTAAAATGTCATTTCTCTAAGATTGCTGTAGCCTTCTGGTTAAATTGTCACATTAAAAGTGCTAGTGCACATTTTACCAACACTATGAAAGATAATGCATTCACAAATTCGAAGGTGTAAAGACAATAAGTGAACAAAAGAGGATGGTGAAAAGCCTGCAAACTGCTGTAGCTTCAAGTAGTCATTGGTGTTACATTGTGGATTGTCTCACTTAATACTAATCTACATACACTTTACAGGCTGCATATTATGGCATAGTGGTAATAGTGTGCAAGTTTTAGGAGCATGAATAATGTTAAATGCTATAAACTCGTGTTTAAGAAAACAAACTTGAAGGTAATGCACCTGGTAAGTGTAACTAGCAATTCTTGAACTGAATTCTAGGAGTTTACTTGAACTGACTGCTAGCAAGTATTATGAGATATTATAACCGTTTTGAAAAATCCCCCAAGATGTATTTAGTGCAGCAACCCAGTGACAATGTATTTAGAACAGTGGCCTTCAGAACAGTCACCCAGCCACAGTTTACAAAACATGGTAGCCATGAAGGGTCTGAATTTTATTACTGCCTAAGTGCACAGCATGAAACTGAGATGTACATCACTGTGGTTGCACATGAAAGTGCAACGCTCCTTCTGTGATGCCTGTGTTGCTCACAAGAAAGTTGCTTCCTAATGACTGTCACATCTTTTTTTTTAACCTTTCATGGTTGCTAAAATAACTTTATCTAGAATTTTGCGTAAGATTTATGCGTGAATGGTACTGGCAATAGATGCATAAAGCTCTATGAATAGTTGTTTTATATTTCAGGTTACGGTCTTGAGCGAGGTGGAATAGTCAGTCGTATCCAGAACAATCACCCTACAAAAGCTGTCCGAGCTGTGCTGCTTGACATCATTCCCTGGTTCCTCCGCGTGTACCTGCATACATTGAAGATTTCTTCAGGTCCAAGGCAGCTGAAAGCAGGTACTTCAGCCATTCTGGGTTTATTTCAGTTAACTGCATTTTCACTAATTCAAGCAAGGCTTTAACTACACATTCAGCAATAGGCTCAAGACATTAAAAATATCAGAATTTGGACAAAACAAGCACTTTCTGAGAGTGTAATTCTAACCTAAAGGCATGTACTGGTTTGCAAACCTGTTATACTTCATATAAAATATAATTTTTGAACTGTCAAGGTTTATCCGCAAGTAGTTCAAGAACACAAGATATGGAAAGTTTCTCGTTTAAACCTAAGAAAGTTCAAACACCATTCCACATCAAGGAAAGTTAGAAAAAATTGACCACTCATATTTTTGGCCACGGATAGTCCATTCGTACTAAAGAAATAATGAATATCATAAGAAGCCAAAAAACACTGACACCAAGGACAACATAGGGGAAATTACTTGGGCTTAATAAATGAAATAAAGAAATGATAAATTAATGGAAATGAAAGTGGATGAAGAAACAACTTGCCACAGGTGGGGGACGATCCTGCAACCTTCGCATTTCGCGTGCGATGCTCTACCAATTGAGCTATCGCGACGCCGTTTTCCCGTCCACTTTCTTGGGTATTTATGTTTCCTTGTAGAACCCTTTGAGCGTTAGCCGGCGGCACCACTCACAGACCTTGGCGGCGGACGTGGAACATCCTTTCTGCGGCAGGCGTCACAAGAACGTGATCTTTTTGGGTGAAGGCAACCGGTCAATAAACCCACGCAACCTGTGCAACTTTAGCAACCTGTGCTTTACCAGGCTTACACTGTGTGCATTATTTTTTCATGTGTTGTTTTTGTGTTTCATGCTACCTGATAGCCCACACACTCTCATGTTTCTTTATTCTGTCCTCTTCTAAGACCTAATGAACAACTGAAGCACTTGAGGCAGAGGTAGTCAGTGTAGAGAAAGAACTGCAACGTAAAAAGAATAAAGTATGCAAATTACGCCTGCCTCATCATCATTCAGCATCATTAAAACATGTAAGTTGGCTGTGGTATGGTATGTTCTTTGTGAATCCTCTAGTAGCTCTTATGTACACGGTCGTCCACTTCCAATTTGAACACGGCTCCGGGCGGCCGGCGCTCCGCGGAGCGCCGCTCGTGGGCGCCGGGGTAACTAACGCGCCGGCGCACTGGCTGCCACAGGCCTGGCCTCAGCCGCCAGCACACACTAGTGCAGACGCGCTGTAGCAGACGACGCGGCTGCGGCCAGGCTTGTGGCGGCCAGTGCGCCGGCGCGTTAGTTACCCCGGCGCCCACGAGCGGCGCTCCGCGGAGCGCCGGCCTCGCCGGCCGCCCGGAGCCGTGTTCAAATTGGAAGTGGACGACCGTGTACACAGCTCTCTGAAAAGAGTATGCAAGTATTGTTCACATCTGAGTAGTCATACAATCTTTTTTCATCCTTCTATCTCCAGAGCATGTCAGCTACCAGCCAGGTTGTGATCGAGAGAGACCACATCATTTGGAGCTTACCCTCATTCTCCCTCCGGCAGCAGAGACAATCGTGTCATATGAATTTGAGCGAGCCTTCCTCAAATGGACCGAATACCCTCCCGATGCCAACCATGGCTTCTATGTTGGGGCAGCTGTGCTTAGTGCCCTTCTGGATGAACCTGTTGCCAACTACAGTGGTGACATCTCACTCTGCCCCAGTCTGAGGCACTGGTCAGTAGTAACTCTTTCACAGTACTTGTAGCACACAACAGCTCTTAAGCTATTACCATTGTAGCTTGTGGCTGCTTTTGTCTGAAGATTGCAGCATGTATGCCTTTGTTTTTAGTTATCTTACGCTACTGCTATCTATGCCTCCGTTCACTGGGAATGTGTGTTGTAGTGTTACCTCCAGGGGCATAGAGGAAGTATTCGTAAAGGCACCCTGCAACACTTCTTTAGGACCACTATTTCTGCTTCAGGCCTTTTCTTAGCATGTCACAGAACTAAGAGCAAAAGAAATTGTGGTAATCAATGCATATAAACCCAAGTCACAGAAAGTTAAAATTACAAGAAAAATTAGAGTAACCTACAACTTGAATTGTCGCGGTTCTGGATGCCACATTTCACTCTCCCATGACTTGGTACGTGTGGCACCTAATAGCTGTGGGGCATGGATGTTACATAATGAAAATTAGCACACCATGGTCGCCAAGCCTGCTCAGCTTGTTGACAGCATTCGCAATTGGGTGGCACACGATCCTATCTTGGAGGCCATAGCATCCCTTTTATGGTTTCAACAGCTTCTACTAAGCAGCTTGTTGCATGCCATGTGCTCAGCATGTTGGCACGTCGTTGTCATGGTTGCAACAATTTGCTTATGGCTGCATGATAATTAGGTGATAGTTAAAATGCCTGTAAAATGTGATGCCATATTTTTTTTTACAGTACTCTCAATATTATGAGAACGTAAATCACGCAATAAATTTTTTACCAATGGTTCCACACACTGATGTCACATCCATCGCAAGAATTGCATGAAATCGCTGCATCATGATGCTGCTATCGGTGCCACCCAACAACCTTTCTTGGAAGCGTTGCTGGGCCCCTTTAAGCAGGAGAAACAGTACTGTCTCCTGCATCCCAATATGGTCACAGCACAGGGCACAGTGCTGAGCCACCATCTGTTGCATGAAGTTTGCTGGCAGCAAAAGGCAGCATGTTGGCAGCATGCTGGCAGCATGTTGAGCATGCATGCTGGTTCCAGGTCATCCGCCACCTGCTGCTCTTTCATATCAAGGGAGGCGCCTATTTCTTGCACTTCTTCCTGTATCAAATGTTTAAATATAATTATGATGGGGCTGTCAGTTAAAGGGCAACATTTCTTTAAGTGTGAAATGTATTCACCAGAGCATGCGTAGCTGCCTTCCTTTTGATTGGTGCTTTACAATGACTTCATTACGGGAAATGTTGACAGTTTCGTGTTAACAGTACATACTATCTATGCAGGAAAAGAAAGACGGCTATCCACACACTGATAAATACCAGATTATGTGTGCTTCAAACAAGAACAATAATACTGTTAGTTTCCCTATAACTGACATTCATTCTGTAATTAATGCGTTTTAAGCCAACGGAGAACTAGGTTACGAAAAGATCCTGACAGATGCCAAACTGTTACTTCTATGATTGAGGTAAGACAACCACCATGTCAGGTGTAGGGTAACTTGTGCAATAATAAATTAAGGTATTTACTGTTTTTATTAAGTTAATTTTATTTAGAAGTCACTGCTTAGTGTTTTTGCCCCATGCTTTAGTTGTCTTAAGTGTTCATAGCCACTGCTTGTAACTGTTATCTCTGAGCCAGGCAATAGGCCACATATTGTTTAACACCTTTGTAGGTGTTTGCCAATGAGGATAGCACTAAAGAAAAGTAGATACGTTGAGTGTTCTTTGCCTATTTCTATGTGTTTTGCACAAGTGTCTGCACAAACCATCATAATTATGGAAGTTTACGAAAACAGATGAAACAGTGTCTGCAAGGCATGAGATAGCTTGTCACGCCCTACCCTTTTTAAATCAATTAGAGCATTGTCTTCAAAGGTCATCTACCTGCACACTTACACAGCACACAAGTGAGTGGCTTTGTGGCTTCAGCAGATGTCAACTCGTGGATTGCTACTGGTAGTTAGTTGCGCAGGCTGCATGACATGTTATTCGGGTGGTATCTACTAATAACTGTTGCTTAAGCACCTGTCGCTCATGCTTTTCTTGAAAGATGTGTCTGAAATTCTAAAAATTTTGTGACGCATTTTTTTTCCAACTTCCATAGATGATCATGTAGCCAATCTGAACATGCTTGAAGCACCATGTGTCGTTCTGCTGCACCAGAAACCATACATTTCCTCCTCGCCTTGTGGTGAAATCGTTGGGCTGCCTTAGAGTGCTAGCACAGGATAACAAATTGTACTCCTCAGTACTTCTTTCACTGTAACTTCAGTTAATGCAGCCGTGGCGCTGTTTGTGCGTTCCTCTTGTGTGTCACTTGGTACCTTGCACACTGTTGATTTAATTATGTGCCGCGGCCACATTGTATCAAATGAACCAGTTTCACAAAACGTTTTCTTTATTTCTTGTGTACAACTACTATTTAGGACATTTGCTAAACGTTTTGAAGCCACTGAGTGTGACTGGTGCTCGTAATAAGCCACTTGATGGGACACATGCGGCTTTCAGTGGTTTAAAGCCCTAAAGCCTAAGAAATACAGTCCTTCTCGATCTCTTCAGATTATCAAACATGCTGTGAGAACTCCAATGCAAGGCCATGTGGCAACTCTTGTCACTCACATGCTGGCTTTGAAACTTCCAGAAGAGAGTGTACAAGAAAGCTGGTGCTGTTACACAGAGTGGACAGTAATCAGAACTATTTTACAGTCGCTTACATGTATGTTATTCCTCCCATATAATGATTAATATACTGTGAGTACTCTTGGAGTACCTCACTGTAGTGATCGGTCACAGATGACTTCATAATGTTTGCGCTATTTTCCCATACCAATATGCATGAAGCATGTGTAGTATGTATATATGCTATTCAAAGTATGTGTCAGTGCTTTCCTAGCCCTCATATTGTATCCTGCACACATGTGAAGGGTGCATTTTCTTAACTGTACAGTGCTCACGGAATGAAACGCGACACGGAGCATTTAGTAAAACCCTGCATACGTGCAAAGTATGCGAGAGCACCATGTCATGTCACAAGGAATTTGGTCACCAAAGGTGACAAGGACTACGATGTAAGTGTACGCACCGAAATTGCGTCGATGTGACATGAACTACAGCCGGTGGAAGCGAAAGTATGCGCATTACTTAGCCATAAATTGACGTGTTTCATTCCGTGAGCACTGTACATTGTTCTGACAAGGGTGCTCTATAGGAAAATTGTCATGGTGGTTAATTGTTCATTCTGGGATTTTATATGCCAAAACCACAATATAATTATGAGGCACGGCGTAGTGGGCGACTCCGGATAAATTTTGACCACCTGGGGTTCTTTAATGTGCACCCAATCCATGGTACACGGACATTTTTGTATTTCACCCCTATTTGCGGCCACCACGGCCAGGTTTTGATTCCGCACCTTCGGTCTTAGCAGCGCAATGCCAAAGCCACTACACCACCTTGGTCGATGATGGTTGTATGTATACATTTTATTTTTCAGTATTACTGGAACAGCATCAGCATTTGACGCAAAAGCCGGTCCAGGAAAGCAGTTCGTGCGCATCTACACTGAGACCTTGTTGGTATCCCTGCCTACACCTGACTTCAGCATGCCATACAATGTCATCTGCCTGGCATGCACCGTAGTTGCTTTGGCCTTTGGTCCCATACATAACATAGCCACCAATGCGTGAGTGGTATTTTCTTATTCATGTTTTTGTGTACCCAACAAACTGTGTTGCTTGCTGTGTTGCTTGCTTAGAATGATGGATGGTATCATAATGCTAAGTTATCACGGCTAAAAAGCTTCAAAAGTTCATCTTTGATTAGAATTGCCTTGAGGACTTTTGTCACAGATCATTGGCCATTTCTTTATGATGAATTCATTGCATAATACATCTGTTGCAGGATGTGTATCATTGTTTATGTCACGTTGTTTTCATGGTTTATTCTGTTTCTCTTCTCAGCATCAAAGCTACTGTCACTGAATCTCACATTCTGTCTAAAACCATATGAAAAGTATGATGTGAAGAATTAGGTTTATGGACATTTGGTAGTGTCATATATAACGTAACCTAGATATTAGACGCTCTGTGGAAAAGGAAATTTTCTCTATTACTTTACACAATGTAACTTCTGGAACATCTATTGTAAAATAGTTCTGTGCTCACATCTAATGCCATCTGTCTTTTTAGGAAAACATGCTAGCTAGACATAAAACCATGACAATTAGATTCCACCTACTTTAAGCAGTAATTGTACGGCTGCAGTAAATATGATGCTTGTTTTTAAGATAGTATTACTGGGTGTTTCTTTACAGTGAAGATAAAGTCCTTGTACAATATGTCTAAATACCTATACTAAAGTACTTGCTATGTAAAAATATTTCGGTTCTTTATAAGGTGGTTTGATCGTCCTGAACCTGCTTGTACGCATATATCTCTGATGTCTCTGCAGGCTGACCATTGTTGAAGCAAAGAAAGGAAGTGGGGGACTGCTACGGCATTTGGCATCCAAGGCAAAAGGATTGTTCCGGAAAAGCTCTTCAGAGAGTTCTGGAGGTGGCGACAGTTCTGATCAAGACAAGAAGAACAAATAACTTAGGCTTTGATTATTTATATTTACTAATTACCACTTTTGTGTGCATATTTGTGCATGTAACCTGTGGATAAAAGGCTACACAAGTTCAATTACCGTGCTAATAAATTTTGCTTTTGTTATTGTTCGGTGTTTCACTTGCCGCAGGGCAGGCACCAGGTGTTCATTGTACCCTGCTACTATCACCTTTGTGAGCAGCATCACTGGTGGCAAACGAAAAAACAACATGCCAGTGGTTTGAGCCAAATCCATGACTTTGGCATTATGCGGAGGTTGTGGGTTCAGCCCCTACCGGCAGCAAGTGCACTCTTTGTGCAAGTACTCATCAACGGCTTGAGTTCAATACAAATATTATAGTTTATGACGAGTAAGGATTGCAGAAGTGCCTCCTGAAAATGCTAAATGTGCCTGCTCTTCGTTTGTCCATTACTCAGGTAAAAGTTCCCTTGCAGATACTGTCAATACAAAAAAAGGAATGCACACAAGTACATAGACGGGAAAAAGCAGTAGGTACAAGACTAGCACTAATTCGCAACTAAACTTTATTTGGAGCATACATTTAAATAAACAAGGGAGGTGCGCAGACCGTACCGCACATGAGAGGCCAGGAACATCACAGTCATCATTCAGTGCATACGTAAAACCAAATCACAGCATTCTTTCTAAAAACATTTATTCATTGCTGTGCAACCACCTTCTCTCTTACCCCCATCCTCTCCCGTCACCGGCGGCCGCTTTTCCGAGAGTGACTTAAATTGCTTAAAGGGACACTAAAGCGAAACAATAAATCAGTTTAGACTAATGAAGCGTTGTTTGAGAACCCTGCAGGCAGTCATTTCAAAAGAATAGTTTGGTTATTACATGAGAAAATGAAGGTCCAAGTATCAGTATTTGAATTTCGCGCCGACACGTCAGCGTGAAGTCAAGGATCCCAAAGTATGTTTTCGCATTTGGGCCGCGTTCGCTGAATAAAGGTTCCTGAAACTTGCCACGTTTAATATTTGGTTCCTTTAGAACACAATGTGGTCAATCTGTACCGCTATATATAATTAGTAGGTTCTAGAAGATGCCATCAAAATCGAAGACGTCACAGCCACCAGGTTCGGGAACTTAAGTAGGCGTCGCCACCCGTGTTTCGTTCTTGCTCTTTTTCTGGCTTACCAAACGTCTTGTCGTTGTAAGAGTGGTGCTTTTGGTGTTGTAGAACGGTAATTTACTGATGCAGAAGAAATCATTTTTCACTTGAGTGTCCCTTTAAGTCGTGACAGGGTCGCTGGCGCAGGCCAATCGGCGAGTGCACTCTCCTCCCACCGTTCTCGCGCTGCCCTTTCCGTCAAACAAGATAACTGTCCGATGCCCAACCATGCCAAAACGGTAGCCAAAGAAAGCTACTCGCTTTAGCAGCATTTCTCTGTGCTGACATGTAGTGACGGGCATACGTTGCATTGCAGTGATAGGCTTACATTGCATTAAAACGGAGCCTAGCTAGGAATGCTCCGCCGGTAAGACAAGAAACCCTAATCTAACCTTATATTATAGTGACAACCGAAAGGGTGTGCCTGGCTTTCCGGCGTTCCGTTACGCTCTGGAAAGCCGCTAGAGGCGCTGCCGCTCTCTTTCATATTAACATAGGTAGAACATTAAGTAGTATAATAGCAAGAGCTTGGTGGCGCAACCCACCGCCCCGTTCCAAAGGGGACGCTCATAACATCCATCTACATTGCGGCGCGGACGGCTGGGCCTGCGCAGATGCAAGTTTAGCAAAATCGGTCATTCATTGCCCGATCATGAGTAATAGCACATGTAAGATGAGTTTGTCTAGATTCCTTAGCTGCGCATATGCAGTAGATTATCCCGGCCATGGTTAGACGGCGAAGCTTCAAAAGTTTATGCACTGTGGGATTTGCGAAAACCAAATTGCAAGCATTTTGTGACTGCAGCCAGTAAACTCGTACAGCACCATGTTGGCATATGCTATAGTACAAGCTGTAATTCTGAATACCATACTGTATACCTCATGCCACATTCTGTGCAGTCCTTTGAACAAGGCACAGCATGCTGTGTGCACCAGAGTGCAACAGAATGCAGGAGCAGTTCTTTACAGTGCGTTCCAGATGGGCCCGCCTCTTTCTTTTTTCGTATTTCATTCTGTGCTTTCAACCTCTGTCAGGCCAGGAGGGAAGTGAAAATTTCAGCAAGTACCGAAGTGTAAACAATGTGTCATTATGTAATATACTATGGCGGCACATCCAGGACACCAAGAGGCAACTGGTGCCCGAAAGCCGGAACCGAGATTAATTTGGTCCCTAAGTTGGAGCATCCGAGGCATGGAGCCTGCCGGAAGTGTTTATAAGATGGGCTATGAGCTATCGCAGATAGCGAACAGCTGATTTTGTGCACGAAAACCCTCCCGGCACACTCCGGTCTCGGCATTCCCAACCCATGACTGCCTATGTTCTAACTTTGATCCCCCCGCCCACTGCGCCTTGGGTGTCCTGGATATCCTGCGCTTCCAATTTTTCAAGGGGGTGCTGACGAGTATTGAGCATACTTCGTTTAGCGCAATACAACGGACACAAGAAAGGCGACAGGACAAGGTGCTTTGTCCTGTCGAAGCTTTCTTGTGTCCGTTGTATTGCGCTAAACGAAGTATTTATGGATCCGCACCAACTAGCCCGCCAACGCATTGTGCTGAGTATTGAGCCTTTCCCAGAAAAAAATTGAGCTAGGTATCTTTAAATGGCAGCGTGTATTGGGACTAATTTCTCTATCTTCAATGGTGCAGAAATCAGCTATATGTTTTTAGCTTATTTTTCATATTTAAGTCCAAAGTGAACATGGCTCCCCAGGGTGGAAGAGCATAGGACAATAATCAAGTTCTGTTTCTGCAAAGGAAACGTGCTTAGCAGATCCATGATGAAATGTCACAAACTTTGCAGGACAGTGGGCCTTCATATGTTACCATATGAATCTTAAAGCTAACCATTTCAGTGTTGAATGTGAGATACCAGTGAAAAGCCTGTTTTTGTATACATGACATATTGTCGCGAGCTCTCATGAACCACGGCTGCCGCACAGACAACCAGGCGGAAGAAAGAAGAGAACGACGTTAGCCAAGCTGCCTCGGGACCGCTCTTGAAAAGCGCCTATCAACCAGATTCATCTGGTTCTGCATTAAACACCTCGTGTGTAACAATATGATCATGGACGACCGCCGAATATCAGCCAAAGCTATTGCTACATACTGCTATATATATATATATATATATATATATATATATATATATATATATATATATATATATATATATATATATATATATATATATATATATATATATATATAAGTAGAAATCACTATATGGGGTTAATTACGGTGGAAGCATCGGCCAGCAGAGCTGTCTTAGGCTATAGTCTCCAGTGCTGATATGCGTAGGCAAAAACGGTGGCGATGTCTATGTGTCCAAGCTGCGTATGAAGCCAGATGTGTGAAAACTGGTGATGGATGATGGTTTGATGCGTTGCGATCGACGCAAGCAACGACAGCGTGGCCATTGTGCCCTATGCCTTACCGACGACGGCCGAGAGCATTGCCGTGGAATGCGCCAACGCGTGCGCCGTACAGACACGGAATCGTCGCCACCGTATGCGTTCATCCCGGAACGTCAAAGAGGGACCTCTTTATGAGTGACACATTTAGGTAAAGCCTCCCGGTGGACCACAATCCATCGTCATTGTGTGTGACTTTAACGTCGATGTGTCTCGTTCTGACGGCAAGTGGCTCTTGGCATTTCTCTTGGAAAGATTTGGCCTTCTATGTTACACGAAGACCAATGTCTTCACGATGCATCGATCGTGTATAGACGTTCGCTGTCGTTACAAAGCCCATGGCCGTCTATCACAGCGAGCATGAAGCCCTAATTACTGTTGTCACGAGATAAACGTACTTAGAAATAAAGATGAGAACTTGCATATTTATGTTATATTGTTTTGTTGTTCGATTTTATTTTCTTTATAGTTATATACAGCTCTGCTGGTCATCCACCTTCACAGAGTGGAATACAATGGCTCTGAATGGCTCTGCCGTCGCTAGGAGATACTCGAATTATTTTTTTTCATTCCGTCTAATTAGATAATTAGTCTTAATTAATCAACTTCTCAAATATTAGATGAAAAGTGTCTATGAGGAAATTGTAGAGCGACAAGAAAAACTCCCGATACAGCTTTCTGTTACGTAATACGTGCGACATAAAAGTTTTTGTCTGAACATCAAAGAAGCCCGCCAATGCACGCAAAATTGCCGCGCGATTGGCCGCTCGAGGCACTTTGCGTGTATTCACGGGCTTCTTTCACGCTCGGAAAAACACCTTCTTGTGGCACGTATTGAGCAACAGAAAGCTGTATCGGGAGTTTTTCTTGTCGCTCTACAATTTTCTCATTGACACTTTTCATCGAATTATAATATTTGAGAAGTTGATGAATTGGTTAAGACTATTATAATTATGTAATTAGGCGGAATGAAAAGAAATAGTATCTCCAAGCAACGGCATACAACATTACCTTTGTTCTGTCCAGCTACGTGGCATTCGAATAATTTCAAACTCTGACTAAAGTTAGCTGTAACACCAGGTGTAGTATATCGGGTGTTTCTACGAAGCCAGCGCTATGGGGGCCATACCAGAGCGCTGCGACGCAGCGAGGACCACAGAGCCGCAGCGCGTTGGCTGCCCGCTATAATAATAATAATAATATTTGGGGTTTTACGTGCCAAAATCACTTTCTGATTATGAGGCACGCCGTAGTGGAGGACTCCGGAAATTTTGACCACCTGGGGTTCTTTAACGTGCACCTAAATCTAAGCACACGGGTGTTTTCGCATTTCGCCCCCATCGAAATGCGGCCGCCGTGGCCAGGATTCGATCCCGCGACCTCGTGCTCAGCAGCCCAACACCATAGCCACTGAGCAACCACGGCGGGTGACTGCCCGCTGCTGGGTGACGTAAGCAGAAAGTCGCTTCGAGGTCTTTCCGCTCGCTGCAGCCTCCCAGTTTCGGTTTCCCGCGCTCTGATAACCGCAATTCATCGTGCCGGAGTTCCGCGGGTAATCCCATTTTCCAGATTTAAAAGTTGATGTGGCTTGCACGGAGAGTTCGCTTAGATTTTCCACTTACAATGAGACCGCTGCTCTACACGTGTTTTCATTCCCGATATATTGGCTGGCACGGACAGTTTGTCTTGTGCGGCACGTTGCAAACGGAGCGAAGTGTGGCGCGACTGCCTCGCTAATCTGGAGATCGCGAGAGTCTGCGCGTGGGTGACGCGTGGCCGCGATTCGCAGAAGCCGCCGCCGACAGACCTCCCAGGAGACGCACGCTACACTGGCGCCATCTCGTAGCTATCGTCGCTGCGCTACGCTTTTCTTCTCACCCTTTCGCCATTCCCTCCTCCGCTTTCCACCTCAAGGTTCCGCTGCACCCTCTTCCTGCACTTTCCTCCTCGCGTCTTTCATCCCCCGCTGCGCGCCGCGTTCGCTTTCATCTTTCCCTATGCTCGTTCGCTCGGTTACAGCGCCGACGTTCGCCGCAGGAACGGGCGCCTCAGAGTTGCGCTCTAGAACTGCTAGAACACACAGGCTGCAGGGAATTGGCGGCCCCGCGTGCAGCAACTGCGCCGATTTGGAGACGCTCGACCACTTGCTACTTCACTGCCCTGCCTTCGGTGTGGAGCGCACGGACTTGTGTACAGTCTATCAGCGACTGGGACTGACTTGCGATACGGCGACCGCGCTGCTATTCCCTGCAGCCCACTCGTCCATCGTGAAGCACGCTGTTTCGGCACTGTGTCAGGATTGGGGGCTCAATCCCATCGTCCGTGGTCCTTTGCCAAGATTGGAGTACGGCATGAATTCGAAGGTAGCTGGCCCATGCCGTCGTCCAACTTATTTACGCTGAGATCGTGGATGAAGTGAAGAACTGTTTCTCATCGAGAACGAGGAAAAGGGTTTATTTACAGAAATTAAATCAGTCTAACATGACTGCTTGAGAAAAAGAGTATCAGTCCAACATGACTGCATGAGAGAAGTGACTCAGTCTAACATGACTGCTCAAGAGAAGTGTCCTCAGCATTCGCACAACCACAGTTTTTATACACTCGATCCGCCGGCCATACGAGGCGGCGACTGTTCGTTTACTCATCACCAACTCGCCGCTGCTCTGCAGATCAGTTTACAGACACAAAGACACACAAATTCCGAAGCCCAAACGACGGCGTTGGAGGGGTGCCGTTCCGGGAACTATCGGTGCCGATCGAGGGTCGCTCGTTGTTTTGCGTCATGCCGAAGCGTGAGAATACGTCGTTCCCGCGGCAGCTTGTCCATGCGTGTCAAATCAGCTCCGCGTTGGGGAACTACGGAATCATTGTTCAAACACCGAACTCGTTCCGTCACAATGTCGATGGGGCGGGTGGAAGGCGGCGGATTCCAGCACAAAGGCCGCTTCTTCGAACGCCTCCCAACTGCAGCGACGGTGAGGGGGAGATGCGCGTCGTGTCGCCCTGTCGTAACTGTGTGGCAATCTTGTTTTGCAGCCCGCCATTCTTAACAGCGCCTCCATGGCCCGGAAAGTCTCGACTGTCTAGCGTTGACAACCGCTAGGCAGGAAGAGAACGGCTGCTGGTCAGGGGGGGGATTGATGTCTTGGCTCGCAGCGACCACTTGTGCATTGATGTCACCGCCTCAAAACATCCAAGGACAGGCAACTGCAAAACGAACCCCACAACACGGCTCTGCGCCGAGATGACGTGCATTGGCTCTCACTTTAGACTCGCTAGGCTTCAAAAAACAACAACATAAGTGCAGAAACAAAAAAAATGCTGCATTTCGCTATGCCAATTTCTGAAGCAAATTCCTGCTGACACATTCAGCAATCATGGAGGGAATCCTGCCAAATGAGAGGGGTTCTTCTTCGCTTAATAAAATTAACACTAGTAACCCTAAAATTTAGGCGGGACCCCCAAACGCAGAATTCAAATTAGCCTGCTCAAACCATCCGCATTGCTATGCAACTTTCCCTTCTTATATCTAACGGAGAAGTTGTACTCTTGGAGAGTGAGGCTCCATCGGAGCAAGCGGCCGTTTTTGTGTGACATTTGATTGAGCCACGTCAGAGGACAGTGGTCGGTCTCGAAGATGAACTTCGCTCCGTACAAGTAACACAACTTCTGGGCGGCCCAAACCAAACAAGCGCATTCCTTCTCTGAAGCGCTGTAGGCTTCCTCCCTTACATTTAGTTTACGGCTGGCATAGAGGATAGGATGCTCCTCGTTATCGTCGCCGACCTGACTAAGTACCACGCCCATACCTCTGTCTCTTGCGTCGCATTGAACTATGAATTCCTTTGTGTAGTCTGGCGCGCGAAGCACAGGGCGAGAAACCAATAGCGTTTTCAAACTTTGGAAAGCGTTCTCTTTGTCCTTATCCCAGTGTACGTTACTCGGTGCTCCCTTTCGGAGGGCGTCTGTTAATGGACTTGCCAATTGCGAGTAATTCGGAATGTACCGTTGATAGTACCCCACAAGTCCCAAAAATGAACGAAGGTCCGTTTTCGTGCGCGGCTGAGAAAATTCTCCAATCGTAGCTATTTTCAGCTCAGCCGGCCGTCTCATGTCCTGACCGACAACATGGCCCAGATAAGTAGTAACCTGCGAACAACCAAACCTACACTTTTCCGCTTTCATCGTTAAGTCGACTTTAAACGTACGAAGCCTCGCATTCTTGTCGTAATAGAATTTGGCGTTCCTTTGAGCTATTTCCATGTTCTTTCCGACTAGTTCTCGGGTTGCGCTTAGCCGTTCCAGTAAATTTAGCACGTATTCAACCACGGTTGGACTCTCCCCTCTTTCCTCCCACATCTCTCTTAACATTCTCAGTGGAGACCGGTGTGTCCTCCCATACACTAGTTCTGCTGGTGAGAACCCTGTCGCCTCATGTGGAACCGTTCGCAAAGCAAACAACGTTGCCGGCAGACAGTTCTCCCAGTCCTCCTTGTGCTCGTAACAGAGCGCACGCAAAACTCGCTTAAGCACCGAATGCCACCTCTCTACACTGTTTGACTGAGGGTGATAGACAGAACTGTGTATTAACTTTACCCCGCACTTTTGCAAGAATGTGGAAGTCAGTGCGCTCGCGAATACTGACCCTTGATCTGCCTGAATTTCGGCTGGAAACCCAACTCGTGCAAACACTGTCAAAAGCGCGTCTACTACTTCGGTGGAGCTGAGCTCTTTCAAAGGGATTGCTTCTGGAAACTTGGTAGCCGGACACAGCATGGTAAACAAGTACCTGTAGCCTGATTTTGTTTTTGGAGGAGGCCCTACCGTGTCTATTACAAGTCGTCTGAAAGGCTCTGTTATTAAGGGCACTACCTTCAGTGGAGCTTTCCAAGTCTCTCCTGGTTTACCAGAACGCTGGCAGGCGTCGCATGATCTTACAAAGTTTTCTACATCTTTGAAACAGCCAGGCCAGTAGTATTCCATAAGCAATCTTTCCTTTGATTTGTTTATGCCTAGGTGGCCGGACCACCCATTTCCATGACAAAGACTCAAAAGGTCCTCCCTATACTTAGTAGGTATGACTAACTGATCTAAAATCCTACCCTTTCGATCTCTGTAATGCCGATACAACAATCCTCCTCTCTCATGTATCGTTACGTTGCGCCTGGCAATGCCTTCTTTAGCTGTGTCATGTAATTTTGCTAAGCTCTCATCATTCTTTTGCTCAGCTGCCAGTGACTCTCTATCCACGCGTAAGAGTTGATCAAAGTTCTTTGAGGCCGGTGATAATAACGACCCTGTCTCGCTTGTGAGCGCGTCTGCTTTCTCTTCCTGCAGGCTAGAACTCTGACACTCTAGTGCTACGCTCTCATTGAGCTGGTCAACTGGCAGGCTCTCCTCAACTGTTCTTTTGTCCCTCGGGCCTAGCTCGGATTCGGGTATTGAAGCTATCCCCTTTTCTGCTTCAGCTGGAGGAGCTTGAGCATTTTCAGCCGAAAGCGCCGCGATCTTACGAGCTTGGCCTCTGGTCAATGCCTGTACTATGCCCTCTCCCAGTTTGAGCCCTCTGTCACGCAGTAACTGATTCGAACGATTCGAAAAGATGTAGGGATACTGCAGTGACAAAAATTTGGAAACTGCAGCCTCAGTCTCTAGCTCCCCGAATGGTCCACTGATTTTGACTTTGGCCATGGGCAGACACACGCTGTGTTCTTCTACAACCTGTTTTATCCACGCTACTTCTCCGGTGAAGTCATCTACCATCACGTAAGACGGATGGACAATGTCCAGCGTGGCGGCACTGTCTCTTAGCACTCGGCATGGTTTTCCATTAACTTGCAGGTCGTGGAGATATGGACTTAAAAGTTCCATATTCTCATCCTTTTCCTCCACGTAGGAAAAAACTACGCTAGACTTCTCGCAGTTTACAGCTATATGTCCCAGTTTGTGGCATTTGTAACAGCGAATTGGTCTAACAGATTCGAATTTTCTTTTCTGTTCTTTTTGTGCGGTTTCTCCGTTAAGTTTCTCCTCGCTCTTTTCTGCGGGCTTTTCCGCCAGGTCTACAGGCTCGGATCGTCTAGTTTGCGCACCCTTTTTGAACGGAAATGGTTTCCGCGGTCCATTTCGACCGTCCCAGTTTCCCTCCTCGGCGTTCAACTTTCTACGGGTTGCGTACTCTTCGGCTAATTCAGCCGCCCTTTCCACAGTGTTTACATTACCTCTGTCTTGCACCCACAGTTTCACAGCTTGGGGAATGGTTTTGTAAAACTGCTCTAGACACATGCATTCAATGATCATGTCTCTGCTGTCGTACGCTTCCGCGCTTTTAAGCCACTCGACTAGGTTGGCCTTTAAGCTATATGCAAACTCCGGATAGCCCTCGCTATCTTTCTTGCCTGTGCTCCTAAACCTTTGCCGAAAAGCTTCGGCTGAAAGGCGGTATTTCTTCAAGAGACTAGCCTTAACTTTTGCATAATCATATGCATCCTGCACACTCAATCTGGCGATTACTTCCGCCGCCTCACACGGAAACATAGACAGCAACCGCTGTGGCCATGTACTCGGACCGAAGTTCATCTTCTCGCAAGTCCTTTCAAAATTGCTTAGGAACAAGCCTATGTCGGTCCCGACCTCAAATGGCTTTAATAGCCTGTCCATGCGGTACGATTCTGCCTCACTTGATCGTCCCAGAGCGCCTTCACTTCCTTGAGACATCTCCAAACGTTTGCTTTCAAGTTCCAGTTGCATTTTTCTTAACTCGCGGTCTTTATCGCGTTCCTCTCTCTCTCGTTTTTCTCTGTCCCGTTCTTCTCTTTCTCTTTCCCGTTTCTCTCTCTTTTTGAGAAGTTCCATTCCCATTTCAATATCTGCCTCACTGGCCTGATTGGAAATTAGCTCCAATAATTCCGATTTGAGCATTTCCTTGCGTACATCTAGGCCCAGTTCCTCACCAACAATCAACAACTCGTCTCTCAGCAGTGTCCTTAACTCCATGACTGCTGCTTTACTGCCTTGATTCTGCTCTCTAAATCTAGCTAGGAAAACACAACCTAGCTAACACACAACAATCTAGCTTCCCTACTGTTCTAAACAGAACAACAACAAAATGAAGCCTAGAGAGTCAAAGCAAAAACCAAGCACTCACCGCAGATACAGCACCACGTCGCAAAGTCCATCTCACCGCTGTCAGCCAGTTGTCAGGATTGGGGGCTCAATCCCATCGTCCGTGGTCCTTTGCCAAGATTGGAGTACGGCATGAATTCGAAGGTAGCTGGCCCATGCCGTCGTCCAACTTATTTACGCTGAGATCGTGGATGAAGTGAAGAACTGTTTCTCATCGAGAACGAGGAAAAGGGTTTATTTACAGAAATTAAATCAGTCTAACATGACTGCTTGAGAAAAAGAGTATCAGTCCAACATGACTGCATGAGAGAAGTGACTCAGTCTAACATGACTGCTCAAGAGAAGTGTCCTCAGCATTCGCACAACCACAGTTTTTATACACTCGATCCGCCGGCCATACGAGGCGGCGACTGTTCGTTTACTCATCACCAACTCGCCGCTGGTCTGCAGATCAGTTTACAGACACAAAGACACACACATTCCGAAGCCCAAACGACGGCGTTGGAGGGGTGCCGTTCCGGGAACTATCGGTGCCGATCGAGGGTCGCTCGTTGTTTTGCGTCATGCCGAAGCGTGAGAAGCCCCAAAATACGTCGTTCCCGCGGCAGCTTGTCCATGCGTGTCAAATCAGCTCCGCGTTGGGGAACTCCGGAATCATTGTTCAAACACCGAACTCGTTCCGTCACAATGTCGATGGGGCGGGTGGAAGGCGGCGGATCCCAGCACAAAGGCCGCTTCTTCGAACGCCTCCCAGCTGCAGCGACGGTGAGGGGGAGATGCGCGTCGTGTCGCCCTGTCGTAACTGTGTGGCCATCTTGTTTTGCAGCCCGCCATTCTTAACAACTGCTAGACTACTGCAATGCGACGCACTTGAGAGCGCGGCTCTGAGCCCCGCACTCACACTTTTTTTCCCCTTGCCACGTTCGTCCTGTCTTTCTCTCCTTCATCTTTTTCTTCCCATTCCCCCCTTCCCCGTGCAGTGCTGTTGAGGCGTCCTCCTGTGAGAGACAGTTACGGCGCTGCACTCATCTCTTCCGCCTCCTTTTATAAAATCACTTCCACACACCCACACACGCTCTAGAAATTAGTAATATTTCCTGGGCAAACTGGTGATGCGGTCAACATACCGTTGTGATACCTCGACAAAGTAACAGTCCAATGAATGGAGGCACGTGGTTGCCTCATGCCTAAGAAGTTCCATGCGCAAAAGGTCGTTGTGGAAGCAAATGGCAACAGCTTTGGAATAAGAAAGGGTTTCTGCTGGTGGACTACCTCCAACAGGGTTCAGCTATTTATGCAAAATATTGACACGCGTACTTGTTCATCTTCCTCCAGTGACCGCTTTTCACCGGCTATCAAATGTTAAACGTTATCGCTCGGCGCCGGCCGCGCCTGCGTATATCAGAATTTCTCGAATGCTATCGATTGTTCTATACGTTGTCTGTTGTCACCGGACCTTGCGCAATCTGATTGTAACTTTCTGGAAGGTACGCGGGCACCAGCGAAATTGCGCTGGAACCTTCGACGAGTCATGTATAAAGGCCGATGCGCTTGACCCTCTGATGAGATTTGGACGATCGCCGACTGTGCTCGCGGCTATCGTTGTGCTCTGAGTGTCATTTCCTTTTGCGGGCACAGGTTCGCCCAATGATTGTGATTCACAGTTATCGCTACTGTGTTCTTCGTCGTCACTACAACGTGACGATATACTGTGCTTTATGGGCACGTTGCAAGTGCTAGGCGGCGCCCCGTCTTTCCGACCCCTAGCGCCATCTGACGAATAGTTGCGCGAATGTGGTAGGATTACTCACGGCGTCAGCAGCCCGCGCTGCGTGTTTGGCGTCCTGTCAAACGGTAGCGATGGCGCGAAACAGCGTGCCGATATTAATTTATCCGGGTTTCGGGAATTACAAGATCTTCATAGCTTTTTTCGTGAAAAGAATTTAGAGAAAGGAAGCTGTCTATTTGAAATAGGGCACGTCTACGACGTGAGGGAAGTGTTGAACTCGCACTGATCGGAAGTGACTGCTAGGTTTATTTCGCAAACGAAAAATAATGCACCAGCGAGATGCGTGAAGCTCAGCGTAAGTGACTTCGTTATCTACGGTGTGGACGCATGAAATTATAGGCGACATTGATCCTTGAAGATCGGCGACAGCAGACAAATCCTAGCGGGGAGCTGCGATTGCCGTGCTGGCATCGCAGGGAAGTGCAAGGACGCCGCGGTAGTTTCCCTGTACATACAGGACGGCAAATACGAATCCAAAACATCTCATCCAAGAACGTGGGGCGTACGAACGACTCGTAAGACCTACCAGAGGTATTCTAACGTTGCTCTCCCCAAGCACAAAAAAAAGGGGGGGGGGGATGAACTTACCAGTTGTGTTAGACTACGCTGGGAAAATATTTTCGCCCAAGAGACTGGAAGTGCGATACTTTTATGTTGCGATTTTTCAGTGCGTGCAAAGAAGGTTCCAATAAGCCCCGTTGTCGAAAATTTTGGTTATCTCAACTGCCCCTTCATTGATATGCTGGGCGCAGAAGGGCGTATGCCAGCTCAGCCAGCTGCAACCCCTCCTCAAATCTCTCAGCAAGCCCTAGCGCTGTTTGAATGGGAGAGGATGGGGAAAGAGTTCCACAGCTTTACTGCGGTACAGTGTGGGAACAAACTACTTTGTTTGCTGCATATCCTGGTACGCACTGCAGGCAGGGGCGTAGCCAAGGGGGGGGGGGGGCTTATGGGGCTTGAGCCCCCCCCCGAAATTTTTTCGTGCTGTCATGCGCCGCCGACCAAAACAACTCCCGGCGATGGAAATCATGCTCTTATTTGTCTATAATGTCCTGAATTCATGCTCGAAAAGACATTTTAGCGCGAACATAGCGAAATTGGGCTGGATTTCGTGGAAACGCCCATGCATCGGGATTCACATACCGTAACGCAAGGAGCGCCACGGAGCACAAAATTTCAAGGGCGTTTTGATGGCGAGCGGGCCCGTCTCGGCATCTCGTGGAGGCCGCGAAATCTACCGATCGCTTGTATTTCAATTCTGAAACTTTGTGGGTATAAAGTTCTCAAAACATTTTGATGCGAGAGGTGCATTGACATTTCCAAAGTCGTGCTTTAGATTTTCGATTCCGGAATTTTGTGGGTTTAATGCTGTTGTAAACATTTGACGCCAAAGGTGCATCGACCTTTCTAAAGTCGTACATCGAGACAAGCCAAATCAACATACTATCAGACAAGTTGACAAAGCACGCAGCGAGGTCCGATGAGACAAAGCGTTGTGGTGGTTCATTTGTGCCATCAGGTCACAGAAAAGAATATGAATTTTTTTTCACCTGCGCCAAAGCATCCATGTCAAGACACTAAAGCCACCATTGTAACTAAGTTCTTATTTATTTTTCTACCTAGACTTTTATTCGCGAGGATACATTAAGCCTCTTTCTCATCCTTTTTTTTTTTTGTTCTCGCAACCCGCGGGCTGCCAATCCAGCCAGAGCGCATGCGTTTTTCTCGTGCTGCATCGACAACCGCGCGGCGCACTTGGATGCGCGTTCGTTTTTCTCTGGCCGACTGCCTTTTCACCTGGCAGAGTTTTGGACGCTTTCTGGCTAGCAGACGAGAAAAAGAAACAATGCATAGTCGCTCGCCGCCTGCATTGCGGGGACTCGACGGATTGCAACGCGTTCGCTTGTGTGCGCAAGGGAGAAAAGCGGGGAGGAAGCGCGCCGCCTTCTGTCGCACGCGATACATTTTGGGAGTGGAGGGAGGGGGGGGGTGCTGTGATCTGTAAATCTGTGGTTGCGCAACCTGTTTATTTGCCTTGTTTGACGCATTATATATAGTGACTTTTTCTTTGCTACGTAGATTTATTGGAGACTTCTACGTATATTTAAACATCTTGTTGTGAGGTTTTCTGTATATGCGCAGTGAACTTTGTTTCCAGTGCCAATTTTTGCCCTGTATCACGCTGTATCTTCACATATGTATATTCCATTGTATCTTCGCATTTCTAATATACGATCGCGAGTCAAATGCAAGTGAGACAACCAGTGGCGTAGCTAGGTCGTCTGGCACCCGGGGCCCATAGGTCTGCTGTCACCCCCCTCACCGGG
Source organism: Dermacentor albipictus (assembly GCF_038994185.2). NCBI lineage: Eukaryota > Metazoa > Arthropoda > Arachnida > Ixodida > Ixodidae > Dermacentor > Dermacentor albipictus. Next base: position 186,106,334 of record NC_091821.1, read on the forward strand.
TGTAGCCGGCGGAAAGAGGGGTGTCTTCAGACGTATATGACACCCCCCCCCCCTCACTGGCCCCCTGCACCCGGGGCCCACGGACCCCCGGCCCCCCCTGTTGCTACGCCACTGGAGACAACCCGCCCCACGCAATAATGGTTCGGTTCATTATTTTCGAGGCATGCGCGTAGCGCATACGCATCTCATTTACAAGTGACATGCAGAGGTGAGGTTAAATGTTCTTTAATGTTCTCATACACTGGGTTGAACAGGGTTGCGTGACATAATGGACACTCCAAAAGTTGAACAGCTTGGTGTCGTGAGGTTTTTGACAAATGAAGATGTTTCCCAAAAAGAAATTATTCGCCATATGGCTGCCGTATGCGTTGAACATTGCGTTTCATTGGCCACTGTGAAGCATTGTAGCAAACTGTTCAAAGAAGGACATGAAAGTTACAAAGACGATCCATGGCCGGGCCAAAGCCACTATGCAATCATCCCCAACACAATTGAAAAGGCCGTGGTTGCTCAGTGGCTATGGTGTTGGGCTGCTGAGCACGAGGTCGTGGGACTGAATCCCGGTCACGGCGGCTGCATTTCGATGGAGGCGAAATGCGAAAACACCCGCGTACTTCGATTTAAGTGCACGTCAAAGAACCCCAGATGAGGGTGACGACATTTTGTCTGCAATTGTGACCGAGGATGACTCATGGTGCCGCTACTACTAGCCTGAAACACTACGGCAAAGCTTACAGTGGAAGCATTTGAATTCACCACTCCCAAGGAAAACAAAGGCCGTCATTTCTGCCGGAAAAGTGTTGACTTCTTTTTAGATCGTTAGGGGCCATTATTGATCGAATTTTCTAAACCTGGAGAGACTCTGAATCGTTTCAGATATTGTGAAAGGTCGGATCGGCTGCGTGTCGCAATCAAGAACAAACGACGTGGAAAATTGAGCATTGGGAGCATGTTGCTTCACAACATTGCCCGTTCCTACGTCGCTGATGTGGTTAATACGAAACTGGCAAAGTTCGAGTGGGAAACGTTGCAGCACTCCTCATGCACCCCAGACCTGTTTCCTTGCGTCTTCCACATTTGGTAAAATTTGAAAAAACTGCTCAAGGGAACCAGATTCGTGTCGGAAGATGACGTGTAGTCATTTACAGATTTTTGAGGCAGCAACCCAAGGAGTTTTATGAGACGGGAATTACGCGACTCGTTAGTAGGACAAGTGTCTAAATACTCATGGTGACTACTTTTAAATAAAGCACCCCTTTTATCATATATTCGCATTGGCTCACTTTCATTTGACTCGCCCTCGTATATTTTGCAGAACTCCTGCTTTTTTACATGTGCTCTCTGTTGCGACTATAATTTCGGAGCAATTGCTCGCAATACACGAGCGGTGACAGCTGCTCCTGCGCAATACATTCTAACAAAGGACAGCGTCATTGAGATTTTCCCCTGGTCGTTGCATATGTACGAAAATGTAAACAAGGTTGTTGAATGATATATATATATATATATATATATATATATATATATATATATATATATATATATATATATATATATGTATATATATATATATAAAATCCCTCGACTAATTCTGCAAGGAGGAGGCCGAGCGGCAAAGTGAGCCCCCCACGAACGAAATTTCTGGCTACGCCACTGACTGCAGGCAGTGGCGTAGCAACGGGGGGGGGTGAGGTGTCATATACGTCTGGAGACGCACGGAAATTGTTGATAACCTCGCCTTCCTCGAATAAACCCGGGGGAGGGGACAGAAGACCTATGGGCCCCGGGTGCCAGACGACCTAGCTACGCCACTGACTGCAGGTGTCCCGTTGCGGCCATCATTGCTGTAAAAGCAAAGAATTCAGCGTTATAACGCACTTGGCATAACGCCGGAACATAAAACAGCTTATGCCGTCGGACGAGCGCTATCCAGTGTTGACGCCGTTCTGCTTCATACGGTCGGCTTGGAAACCTGTAAAGCTTTGTTCCTCGTGAGTTGGTGTACGTGCTGTTGCGAGCCCACTACTCAACAGCTCGGGTTACACGTCGGCATTGCTCAGAAAAGGCAACAGCTACGCGCGAAACAGTGCCCAGACAGGCTTTCCGAACGCAAGCGGGCCGGTCGTATCCTGCCGGTTCCGCGCTCGCCGCCGCGAGGGGCGCCCTAGTAGGCGCGGGAACTACGTTCGCAACCTGCCTATTGAGGCAGCTTAAGCAAAACGTCAAAGAGAAACATTGAGGGAAGACTTCTTCTTTTACTAGAGTTTTACGTGATAATATCACGAATCGATCTGATTATGAGGCACGCCGTAGCGGGGGACTACGGAAATTTGGACCAACTGGGTTTCTTTAACGTGCACCTATATCTAAGTACACGGATGTTTTCGCAATTCGCCCCCATCGAAATGTGGCCACCGTGGCCGGGATTCGATCCCGCGACCTCGTGCTTAGCAGCCCAGTACCATAGCCACTAAGCAGCCACGGCGGGTTGAGGAAAGTTTGCCAAAAGTGTCATCCTTTTACATGACAATGCCTCGTCGCACTCTGCAGGTGAAACAATTGCACAACTGACATCCTTAGGCACCCGTCGCGGTGGCTTAGCGGCTGTGGTGTTGCGCTGCTAAGCACGAGGTCGCGGGATCAAATTCCGGCCGCGGCGGCCGCATTTCGATGGGGGCGAAATGAGAAAACGCCCGTGTCCCGTGCATTGGGGGCACGCTTAGGAACCCCAGACGGTTAAAATTAATCCGGAGTCCCCCACTACGCCGTGCCCTATAATCATATCGCGGTTTTGGCACGTAAAACTCCGCATAATTAATTACCATCCTTATTCGCCAGACCTGGTTCCTTCTTTCTTCGACAAAAAAGAAAAGACAAAAAAATGGAGGACGTTTAAGCTTCGCCTTCAAGAGTGGAACGCGATAGCGTTATCGCACCCCGTTCGCACCGCCCACTCATTCGCTCGGCATGCTTTTGAGTCACACAAAGACGAAACGTGCGCCTGAGCAAGCGGAACGAACCAAAGAACTCGATGTCTCGGAGGGAGAAACGATCTACGTGAGCCAAACGCCGTGATCGGCACGGACAGCCGGGCCGCGACGCGCCATGAAGGCGGACGCGATCATGGGGCTGACGCCTCGATGGGATAGTCGAAGCGGGTGAGTGGCGCGCCACCTGTCGGGGCAGCGCCGTACATTGCGGGGGGGTCTTCTGTGTTTGCCGCAAGATGGCTCTGCGTGCGTGCCAAGCGCAGAAGAAATGTAGCGGAAACGTACTTCGCTAAGCGTTTAACTACGACTTCTGTAATTTACATACTCACAATTACCGATATACACCGCAGTAAAACTTTCTATGGCACGTTTCTAAGGCAACACCGCATTCACTAGAGGCGATTTTGTCTCGCTTTGAAGCACCGAACTCATGGCTGAGATCGATGCTTCAAAGCGGGACAAAATCGCACTCATCATCATCAGCATCATCACGATCAGCATCGAACTCATGGCTGAGATGTGATAAAGAAAAAAAAATTACCGACGATTACGTTACTTCCTAATGCGAAATTTGAGCGCAGCAAGTAAGCTGTTTCACCTTTTCGATAGATTGAGGCAAAGAAATCGAGCAACACATGTATGCGCTATCACAGAATTTTTTTTTAATTTTTCACACGTATTCCTTTAACAAAGACTCCACTAACAGTTCTTGACAGTCATGAAGGAAGCTTTGTGGTCGGAGAAATAGACTGATATATGTTCGACTTGGTACCACCGCACAGGGGTTGCATTGGAGGAGGAGCGAAGAAAGGAATTAAGTTCGAGCCGGCGCTTTGACAACCGGAGACTCGCAGGAAGAGGGGGGAGGGGGGCGGCGTGTACACCCAGCGGCAAACGATGGGGGCAGAAGTGCGCGCAGCAAGCGGACAACACGATAAAGGGAGGAGGGAAGAGATAGCAGCGACTGACTGATGCCGCTGACGCCGATAGTGAGTCAACCCCAGCTGCGGAGTTGGTTTCAGGGACAACGCCGCCGATGCCGACACAAACAATATGATACCCTCGCTTCCGCAGCGCTAAGAACCAGGTCTAGCCGTGGGAAGGTGGTCACGTATTCGTCGACGTGCCGGGGCCTACGTGAAATAACCGGCGCGTCGGCAATTGAAGAGCACCCTATCCGCCACACAAGAACAGGGGGGGGGGACCCTTTCCTCCTCTTTCCGCATGGCGGCGACGGTGTTCTATGCATGTCACGTTATCTTGACTCTCTAGCGGCGTCAGCGGCATCCAGCGGTATCAGTCGGTCGCTGCTAGCGCTGGGGGGATGAAAGGGGGGCGGAGCTGGTTACGAGGCCGACGACAACGCCGACGACGACGCGAAACCCAGGAACGGACGCCAAAGAGCTGCGCTCTAAAAGAACTCATGGCTGAGTGGTAGCGTCTCCGTCTCACACTCCGAAGCCCCTGTTCGATTCCCACCCAGTCCATCTTGCAAGTTGTTTTTGTTTATGAATTGCCTTCCGCCATTTTTCGCTCACTGCCAACGCCACCGACACTGGCTTTTCTGCGACACGAGCTCCTTAACGCTATCGCGTTAAAACGCGAACAGGAGCGTACTTCCATTTTGTCAAGGGCCGAAACACTGATAGCTCCTAAAGAAAGATCGCAAGCCGGTCTCATCATGGAGCGTCCTTTGGGCCAAGAGTAACGTTGTCAATGAAGTGTATGTTATGCTTCTGTTCTTCAAAGCGGCCCACAAGAAAGTTGTCAGCCACTTGGCTAACCCTGGTTTCTGCACTCCAGTACCACATCAAGTTCCTCATTTGAGTGATCGACATCCACATGCACGTCCCAATAAACATTTCGATCTCCTTTGCGGTGGTACAAAGGGGCTGACTCACGTCATTCTGAAGCGTATACGAATTGCTCTGATCTGCAATTAGCGAAATCAGCGAGCCGGGGAAGAAAAATTTGAAGTATTGGAATGGTGTCTCTAGTTGTGAAATGTACTCTGGGAGTTCACTTTGCCCGTAGAACTGAAGTGTCCGCGGATCTCTGATTAGATTCGCCTTCTTCCAAATAGCCCTTCTCTTAGCTTGTATAGGGCGGTGGTCAGGTGTTGTGCCATTTGCTGTACCTTCGTCATCGTCGGAGCATGCACTCGACTCGCTTGTGTTGTCATTCAGCTTTTCGAGATCAGGCTGAACATCTGCATCAGAAACAGACAGCGACATACAGGGAATAAAATTAGCGGTAAAACAAAGCAAAATGCAGATATAGAAAACAGGGTGCCTCTGTATATTGAAAGAAGACGGAACCACTATGCACGGTGTCTTCGTGTTATAACAAAAATTTTAAACGCAGGAGCACAGACATAAGGGTGAAGCTGTAACGATGCGAGACAGCAGCGTGCGTGCGTGCGCACACACACTGATAAAATATTCGCGCATTCCACCATGCAACACACTGCACACACGATAAATCCAAACAGACTTAATTAATATCCGTCTCTCGAGGCCGACAGATCACATTGATAACAGAAGGCCCTTGATAACGCGGCCGAAGCGCCGCTCTGACCACGCACGAAACGAGAAAAGCAATGGAACAGGCATAAAATGTTTCAAAATCCCGGCTCTGCTCGCACCGCGTCGAAATAGTGCGCGCGCAGCTATATTTTGCGCCAGAAACTTGCTTCGGACTAAAGCCAAATTAAAGTGACAGTTTTATTTTTCATGAAAGTGTATGCCTGCTGTAAAAACAGGTTCGTGGCAAAAAATAAAAGCGAAACAAACAGACCGAGAAGTGACCCACGCGTAGAGAAAAGGCAAAACTGATGCGTTCAAGCAAGAAAATATACCACTTCTAAATGAGCCGAATTGGCAATCGGTATACCTGCACAAAAAAGAAACATCAGATTTCAGTATGTCCTTATCTAAGAATTCGTAAACCCCGTTGAACACCAGCTGCTACCTAAGGACGTGTTCGAATAGGTCTCCTTCTGCAGTTACGCAGTACTGAGTCCGCTTCATCACATCTTCAGTGACTTCCTTGATGACAGACGCTGGAATTATACAGCATGCAGGCATCCGTTATCCTTGCCTTAAGCTAATCTTACGTCCGTCTTGATAATGTAAGGACGATCCTTGACATAGCCCCAAAGAAAGAAAGCGAGTGAAACAAGGTCAGGTGACCTAGCCGGCCAATTTACAGGCCCGTGCCTTCCAATCTATTGCGCATGAAAAGTCGCATCCAGCCGAATTCGTCCTCAGCTGCTGCTGTGTGCGGGTGCCCCGTCTTGCTGATGCTACAGAAGTGGAAGATGGGACTACGGGACTTCACTGAGGAACTCATCAACCACTCTTTCAAGGATTTCGTCCACGTAACGCTGTCCAGTCAGTGTGTGATCGAAGAAGATGGGACTGATTATAGCGCCGGCGTAAATTCCGCACCACACATTGATCGACCACTGGTACTCGTGCCGAGTGCGCTATACCCATGGGGACTCCAATCCACACTGCCGTGTAGATTGGAGTCACTTCAATAGTTTGCATTATACAAATTCACCTGAGCGTTTCCGCGAAAATTGGCTTCATCTGTGCACATGATGTTGCTCAAGAAGTCCAGGGACGCATCAGCTTTTGTGAGGACCCAATTCGAGAAATCTAGTCGATTAGACATGTCCCTATCAAAAGAACCTTTAGGGGACCTTTAAAGGACCAAAATGCACCTTTAAACATTTGCATTGACGTTGTCAATTCGCTTTTGTGGTGATAGGTTTTGTGGCAAAATAAGAAAGAAAAATAACCATCCGTGCACTTTATCTATGCTAAGACAACAGCTATCGCAGCTTGTTTCCAACTGACACCAAACGCGGCGTGTTACTTCGGCCAGGGCGCGGCAGATAAGGCACTAGCTCGATCACGCTGTTTTTCTTTGTTTCCTTTATTTCGTCCTGGCAAACTCGGAGGGAGCATGTTGAGGGCGCTGCTTTGTGATGCGGGTGGGGGCGCAGTCACGTGGTATTCTCCATATTCCGCAGGGTTTAGTTATCAATTGTAAAAATTAGTTCTCAATTAGTACGTCGCTGAAAACACCGCAGTTAGATGTCCCTTTTCTGTGCCTACAAATGCCTCATTGACGCTCTGATAATTAGGATAGTACGTATCGAGTTACATAATGAATTACAATGACCGAAGAAATCTTAGTAACCGAAAAATTGCTGGCAGCTACTCCACGGTACTGGAAACCATATGCACTAGATTTTCTTCGAGCAACATATTGCTCGTTTTAAAATCTTGGTGAATGAGAGTTCATAGGGACACTCTGTATACATGTATATTTATGACCTCTGGATGCAAGTGACGATGTTTCCATCCCTAATAAATGTTATAAATTATTAGAATTTTTTTCATTAGTCTTTAGCATTGTTTACTGGAAAGAGAAGCAATACTGAGACTCATATTATTCACGTGCATTTCATACGCTGTTGATAAAAGGCTCTGCCGAAAGGGTCACCGAAGTCTATAGTTTTTTTTTTTCAAGGTCAAAAAAGCACGCAAAGGAATTTGAAGCGAGGTAAACATACAGCAACATATTCATTCTCTATACATAGACTACCCAAACCTTTAGGCATAATTGTTAATAGGCTACCCTTTTCTCTTTCAAAAATATAATGAAATTTGTCCTGTGTATGTATTTAAATATATTTTATATGTGCATAATTTTTACAATGTAAATTTAAAACAACGTTGAAGTCAGACAATACGGATGAGGCAGCCGCCGCTGGTGCTTCTAATGCGCTTGTCCTCCTATTTTAAGGATTTGCAGAAATAAAGCGAAAGCACGAAATAAAAGCCATGCACGTCCGCGCCAACAATGATGTAGTAACCATTAGCCACAATAAATATTAAGTGAAGAGGTGAATCAATCAATCAAACAATAAATAAATAAATAAATAAATAAATAAATTGATCAATCAATATTTATTTATTTTTAAAGAAATCAAATACAAGATGGGTATAAGTACACATTCGGAGGTCCCAAAGTAACAACTGTCGGGGGGACCTCCTAACAAGGCATGAAAAGGGGATAGTAAGATCGCGGCAAACAGTGAGTCATGTCATATACAATTTCTAGATCATCATCGGAAATAAATGGTAAGAGAGAAAAAAATATATTAAAAATATCACAGGTATAATAACACAGTTAAAAAGAAAGAACAAAAAAATTGAAGAAATCTTAAAAATGACTCGCAGAAATTCAAACGAGGATAAACTCGCCGTAATCTAACAACGAGGAGAATTATCAATTATAGGCAAAATTCAGTGACTCGGTAATTTGAACAGTACATTGCATAATGGTAAAGCAGAACAAAACCTAATTATATTCTAGGCTCGTTAAATTATATTATGCGTCAGATAAAGTGTTCATGAAATGTTCCTTCGTTCTACGCTTGAATGATAATAATGTAGATGACTTCATATCAGATGGTATTGAATTCCAAACAGAAATGCCCGATAACGCGAAGGTAAATTTTCCATAATTAGTTCTTGCTTTTGGAAGGAGAAGATTGAGTTATGCTGAAAATCTTGTGTTGTTATAATTGATGAGGCTAGAGCGAATAAAACCTGGAATATTAAACTCGGTATTTATAAGACGAAACATGAGTATAGTGACAGCTTATGATTGAATAACATGAGTAAAGGTAAAACGTTTAGGGAACGGAATATGGGAGTAGATGGAGATGTATGCGATTGGAATGCAATTAATCGTAATGCCTGCTTTTGCAAAACTTCTAGCTGATGAAGATGTATGGCATATGTATTACTCCAAAATGACAGCCAGTATGAGAGATGACTGTGTATTTGCGCGTAATATAAAGACATGAAAATGGTTTGCTAAAAAAAGAGATAATTTTTATGATGTGTATACCAAATGAGATTTTTTGAATAAGTGATTGAATATGGCATTGGAACTTTAGGTTCTCATACAGAACTACACCAAGAAATTTAGTAGACACGGATCTTGCAAATACATTATTATTTAGAGACCATTGGTCGAGGCAAGTCCAAAGAAACTTTAAATGATGTGGGTGAAAAAGCTGTAGTAATGACACTTTAGGTGTGTGTGGGGGGGGGGGGGAGGCATCGCCCTCCCTTCTCCCCGGAAAACTCTGAAGGGGGCTCGGGCCCCGGAGCCCCCCGTAGTCGGCGCCTATGCAGATATATACACGCCTGCAACATATGCACCCACCCGTCATGTAACGCCCCACCACAGGGACATTTGAAGAACGAATAAGTGAACGAACAGAATAATTTAATAAGTAACCAGTGCAACGCTTTTTACATACTAGTGCGCGGCGAATACGGCTAAGTACTGCACCATCTGCCGCTGTAATGTAGCACACGGGGTATGTATGCAGTTGAGTGAGCGATCTATGACCCGAATTTTTCTCGTCCTCGTTTTGCGATGGAAATGACATCATCGCAACGCTGCCGTAATGTTTTCACAGACACGTAGCGCTAAATAAAACAGCAGCCCTATATGTGAATAAGGACGTGCCCTACTTTGTGCGACTATACTGCGCGATCCCACTTTGCGCGTCTCACATCTAGGCGGGCATCTGTTGGCACCCTTGTAGTAGTTGGCACGAACGTTCAGGTTTGTCGGATAGCGCTTCTTGCAGTAAGATCCTCGAATTGTGTATTTACGGTTCACTTTTGTGGGTATTTCTTTCTTTTCAACGTTTCGTTTATAGCTTACGGCGAGGCGAATGAGGCATCACATACTTGGAGCCCATTGACGGTCGTTCTGAGTTAACACGACGGTCAGTGACGCACCCTTCATTTGTACGACCTGTCGGTATGTGTACACGACCAAGGCGTCTGTGTATGATGCCTCGCATGCAGAATGTCGTCGTCGTCGTCGTCATCATCATCATCATATTTGTGTCCACTGCAGGACGAAGGCCTCTCCCTGCGATCGCCAATTACCCCTGTCCTGCGCCAACCGATTCCAACTATAGCACCCGCAAATTTCCTAATTTCGTCGGATCATGAAGTCTTTTGATGTCCTCTACAGCGCTTCTCTTCTCTTGGTACCCATTCTGTCACCTTAATGGTCCAACAGTAATCTAATCGGTGCATTACATGACCGGCCCAGCGCCGTTTATTTCTCTTAATGTCTATTACAATATCGTCTATACCCGTTTGCTCTGTGATGCAAACCGCTCTCTTTCCGTCTCTTAAAATTATTTGTTGTAACTCGTCCGCAGTGTTGCTGAATAGAACAATGTCATCGGCAAACCGAAGGTTGCTGAGGTATTCGCCGTCGATCCTTACTCATAAACCTTCCCAGTTTGATAGCTTGAATACTTCTTCCAAGCACGCAGTGAATAGCATTAGGTAGATTGTGTCTCCTTGTCTGACCCCTTTCTTCATGGGTATCTTTTTACTTTTCTTGTGTAGAATTAAGGTGGCTGTGGAATCTCTGTAGATATTTTCCACGGTATTTACGTAAGCGGTCTGTACTCCGTGATTACGCAATGCCTCTATGACTGCTGGTATCTCTACTGAATCAAATGCTTTTTCGTAATCTATGAAAGCCATATACTCTGCAGATTTTTCGATAACCTGATTAATGACATGGATGTGATCCATTGTAGAGTATCCTTTCCTGAAGCCAGGCTGCTCCCTTGGTTGACTAACCAAGGAAGCACCTGTACCTGGATGAAAATTTGATTTGCTTGCGAGGTATTTTTCCAGAATGAACGACCAACAGTCGAATAAGTAAGTGACCGTCTGTCACAGACGTTTGCGCTCGATTTGCTTTCTGAATTCGCTCACTTTTATCCCGAAGTAGCAAGCGACGATGCCAGAAAAAGAAATTATTATTATTATTATTATTATTATTATTATTATTATTATTATTATTATTATTATTATTATTATTATTAAGGCGAATAATATGTTCGTAACTTAATAAGGGCGAATCACAAGCCCTTGGGTAAAGTATAGGTTGTACCATTTGGCAACTGCGCGCACACTTCTTAATTGTATATTCGGTTTTCATCTTCGACGTAACTTCGATTCAGGTTACCTCGACCCTTCAGTACGGACAAGTCGGTCAGGTCAGTGAATTGAGCGGGCCGCCAACATGGCTGTCACCATCGAAGCTGGCGTGGTCAGGCACCGGATCCAGGACATGGACATTCCGGAGGTGGACTTCGGTACTTTCCTCTGGAACGTCTGCGAGCAGTATGGGAATCGCACTGCCGTGGTATGCACAGACGATATAACGTTACCCAATTTTTAACCTCAAGAGGACATTAAATAGCACGGATAGGTAGGGATTAGGAAGAAAGGGCACATATAGCGAAGCGGAATCCCGAAAACGGAAAAAAGAAAGAAACAAATAAAACTCATGGAGATCAATGCACTGATAAGCAAAACTAGAGCATAAGACTAAAATGCTGAAAAAAGGAAGAAAACACGGCTTTTAAGATTAATGCGCTGAATGCCTGCATAAGACTAAAGTGCTGAAGAAAGAAAAGAAAACAAATGCACCAACACAGGTCATTATCTAATCTCATTAATTTCATATATGTTACATATTTCGGTTTGCCGTTCCTTGGGTGCAATTAATATTCGCCGAATAAGTAGCACACGAGAACGGTTACTAATGTCGACATAAACAAGGCATCTATTATAAGCTCGCGACACCAACAAGTTACAATGGTAAATAAGTCGCAGAATTTTTTAAAAGTAACGAATATATAGTTACGCAGGCTTATATATATATATATATATATATATATATATATATATATATAATATGGTTGTGGGTTCGGTTCCCACCTGCGGCAAGTTGTTTCTTCATCCACTTTAATTTCCATTAATTTATCATTACTTTATTTCATTTATTAAGCACGTGCAATTTCCCTTATGTTGTACTTGGTGTCAGTGTTTGTTGGCTTCTCATTATATGACTAATAATTATCGGGTCCCTCGGTTAACCCCCTTTCTTCTCGTTTATATATATATATATATATATATATATATATATATATATATATATATATATATATATATATATATATATATATATATATATATATATATAAATTGCCTTCGCAGGCATGGACTGGCACAAAAGTACGCGTGGAAATTGTTTGCTTATAGGGCCGGCCGATCTACGCTCGAGCCGCACCCCGCACCGGCCACCTGCCGCACGCGTGCGGCCGTGCTAAGAAGCTGCACAAATGTCGTACACTGGTGCACACAAATTTAGGTTTGCACTGCGCGTGCGGACCCAGCGTAAACCGAAATTTGTGCAACAGTGTGCGACGCGCGCAATTTTTCCTCGCACGGCCGCACGCGTGCGGCCATGCGGCGGCCGGTGCGGTGCGGCAGCCCTCGTCTGAGCCACGCGCGCGCCCGCAGACGGTGGCGGACGGCACCAGCTGCAGCTACGGCCAGCTGCTCGACGGGTGGCTTCGCGTGGCGGAGGCGCTCGAGCGGCGCGGCTTCGGGCCCGGACAGCGGGCGTGCGTGCACGCCGCTAACAGCGCCGACCTGCTGCTGGCCATCGGCGGCGCGTTGTTCGCCGGGGGCGCCGTCGTCTTCTCCAAGGCAGTCATGACGCCCCGTGCGTTACATTTCTGCCCAATGTGGCTCTTCATTTGGTTCATTCGTTTATTAACGCAGAGAAGGAAAAAAAAAAGAGGGCGGGGGGGGGATGAAAAATATGCACTCACTGCATTGCGGGCGTCTAAAATATCCCGCCGCCAAAGACCGGTAAAGATGGCATGCTGTGAAATAAGCGCTATACGCTTATTTGCCCGTTCCTCCTCGAGAGAGCGTTGCCACGCAGCGGAGAGGCGCCGGCAGCCTCTTGCTCCTTCCTTACTTCTTTCCACGGTGCACTTACGCTCACCTGTTTCTATGCCGGCGTCTGAGAAATGCGCCGGAGAGCGACAAAGGAGCGGTGACAGGAAGGGCGGGACGCGGCGTTTACAGCCGCCGCTTCCCCACTTGCTTGTATATTGCAAGAGTGCGCATGCATGCGCGAGCTTTCGTAAACATGTTAACGCCCTTAACTTATTTATTTATTTATTTATTTATTTATTTATTTATTCTCTTAGTAGCACTACCGTTACTTATGCTATTTACTAACACTAACACTCATACACACGGATATAGTATGAAGAACAACTAAAAGAGAGGTACAAACATCTCAGCAGAGCAGCAAATCAGTTTAAAATGCAATGCATAGTACAAATACTATGAGCCGCTACAGTTGTGGAAAAGTTGAGAAAACGGCGTTAAAACAGAATATTTCCCGTTTACAGCCCCATTACACCTATTCAGCACCCATTTTTCTCACAACACCCCATAATAACGGTGTGCGCGAGAATGCAAAAAATAAACTATAAATGCGTTGAATCGGTGTTTTAAGCATGAAATGCTTTTTTTATAAGCATGAAATACACAGCCGTTATCCGGGCACTCAAACGGGAACGTCTGCGAAAGTTGCGAGAACAAAACGAGATCATCTGGGCAACTAGTTGCGGTTCCTGGCCCCCAACCCTTTGTACGGGACAGCATTACATACGCTAGTTATTGCCCAAACAAGTTACAAAAAATATTGCTTCCGAGTTCTTCCTAATGTTTGTTTACAATATCACTCAAGCTGTAACTTCTGGTACGCTGAAGTTTCATTTCCCATGTCCAAGAGGCAGATAAAGGGCACTATACACTTCATTGTCATCTTTTGGCGCTATATTTGCATAGCGTGCAAGCAATATTTTGTCTCAAGAACGCTTTACTCGCACCAACAGTATATACCTTATACAGTAAGAGATCGAGCAAATGCCTAGCAAAATTTATGGCTGTCAATTTGTTGTCCCAGAAAAAGTCGCAGTTTTGCCCGAAAAGCGAAGCATAGATTGCGATAGCAAATTATTAGACAGCTGTACGAAGTAAGGATGGTAGTTTTATCGGTTGTATAAACTT